>NC_141297.1:17169955-18559955 GCF_037954325.1 Fistularia commersonii
ATGACTTGTTGTGAAAAACAAAGAAAGGTTATCATGGTCAGTCAAAGTTCAGGCTGCAGTTGCTTTGTTGGATCAATAGGGCAGCTTGGTCCACTACCTGATTAATTCAGTTTAAGATTAACCCATGCCGCAAGAACGCATCAGAGAGCACCAAGAAGAGTGTGAGTCACAGCTGACCAATCAGAGAAGAGATTGTTCTACTGGACACACAAATTTCAAACACTCATACAACAGACTACAGCTTAAAGTTCATGATTACAAATGATTAAATAAGAAATGGTCTAAAAGTCAAAAGGCTAATATGTTTAAAAAAAGGTCAAAATTTACCAGATAATAAGAAAGAAATCTCATCTGAAAAAACTTATCTATGGAGGTTCTCAGTCATCCCGGTCAGGGTGAATTCTTGTTTGTATCATCTTGTCATGGCAACTGGACTGGACTGGAATTTCTTTACTTGAAGACATTTAACTCTTTTACTAAAAAGTTGGGAAAACATCCAGCAGAGGACATCCAAAAAATTTCAGGGAAAGAGAATCTGAAATGAGTGAAAAGTCTGCCATGCTTGTCCAGTGTGTGTTCAATCCCATGTAGTTCAAGGCTGATGGGTTCTGATTGTGCATCAGTCAGAAAAAATGCAAAATGCGTTTTTCCAAAGCAGAAGATGTGTTCCAGGACAAAGCCATCCACACTGATGGGCTCACGCTGCATTTTCAATCAACTTGCCAATAATTAATGACCTGGAGATATGGATATGGCCCGATGTTCACATAGGAATGATGATTGTCACAGCAAAAAGCCACACTTAGAGGTGACATCCAAGAATGCTTGACGGTCTGTCAAAGACCTGCTGACTGACAGAGGCACCAGCCGTCTGCATTGATGTGATGTTTAAAGTCAAATGCTGAAGATCCCTGCTGATAAATAATCTCCTGATGGGTAGAAGCTTTTCTTTTCACTGTAATCTTTGCTAACTGTTTCTGGTTTTCAGTAACTTCTTGTTGACAACTTCGATTTTTGAATCCCCATTTTGGGATAATCCTTCATGTTGTTTTTTAAGGAATTTCTTATCCCTTTTTGGTAATGTTTTCCCTATGATTTTTACGAGACTTCATTTATGATTTTCTAATAAAAGTAATTTAAACTAATTGAATTATTTTAGGCAATTTCTGACTGAACTCTAATTAATTATTGCTTATTTTTAGTCAATTTCTTGCTCATTTTCAAGTACTCATTAGCCTGGATGGATAATGTGTTTCAGATTTTTTTATTATATTTTATTTTCACAGCATTTTACCACAATTCTGCAAAGATAATCAGCTAAGTTTACAGATCAAATTAAAGCAAACCGTTTTTTCCAGTAAACAATCAATATTACATCCTACAATTCTATAATAATATAAAATTTTCAATATTTAAATCGATGATATATTCTCAGCCATGTTGGATATTCAGAGTAATTTCTAGTAGAACCACTCTTTGTTTGCTCACGCTCCAGAGCAGCGGCCATGAAGCTGTTAAGCCAGCAGAAGATGGAGGAGGGGGGAGGCCAACAAAGACAAGGGGTCCATGACTCAGGCGTTGGGAGTGGTGCTGGGGGAGGGTAGGTCATCACCTTTATCTGTTCCACAATCACAGATCCACAGCTGATACCCACCAACTACCAAAACAATGCCCCGCCCCCATTTACACAAAAAAGCTCCTGGGACCTGCCCTTCCACATGGAAACCCATCTAATCACCTCAACAGCGAAAGCAAACAGAAAAAACTGAATAAAATAAAATGGAAACACAAAATGGTTTCCCAAAACCTTTCAGGAAAATCTGCACTCTTTCAGTCTTGTTTCCAATATTACAATTTCTAGCTTACGTTCCATCATATTTCATTGAATTTGCTGCTGATTTTCAGTGTATTTCCTACATGATCATATTTTATGATTTAAAAAAAAACAATCACAAGAATCAGCTTTTCATACACCAGCGAGATTCGGCAAAGGTAGCAGAGCTGATTTGCTAGAGACACCCAGTTTCAATCAATCATTCATGGGATTAACACAGATTATTATTAATTTGAAAATCTCTAGATTTCTCCTTTGACTATGGTATATGAAGACTTAAGTGTCTAAATATACACAAAGACTATTGGAATAACATTGCAGATCATCATCCATGTTGGGTTACATCCTGCTAGCGTGTGTGTGTGGGTTGAATTGTGTGCATCTACATGTATGTGTCTCTATGTGTGTTTGGGGGTGGGGGCATCACCGTGGGAGACAGGCAGATGGGGATGGAAATGAGTGGGCAGTGAGCTCATGCTAATTTTCTCTACAGCTGATCCAAGCACAGAAAAACACATAAACACACACATGACTGCAAATCACAATCTAGACGGGGATCATTCTCAACTCAAATATTCTCATACAAATTCCTACGATTGTGAAAGCACACAAGTTAATGTCATTAAATCTGGCTGCGAGTGAATGTTCATTTGCTCAATGCAAGTAAGTATGTGTGTGTCTGCATGCACACGTACCAGACAACCATCTGCCCCATGGGAGTTTCTGTGCAACACGCGATTGGCCGCCTGTGCTCTCAGCGAAGGGTGAGGTGGGTCACCTCTTTATTCGCAGAGGGAAAAGGTTGGTCTTCTAAACCTGCGGGTAGGGGGATGGGAGGGTGGACGGGTGAGTGGTGGGGAGGGGGTACTATCAGATGAATGCTACTCAGCTGACGCAGCACAAAGTAAGTCCCCCCTCCCCCAGCTGTCCCCATTCCATGTCACGAAGGAGCTACATCGCTGGTGGTTTCCAGCTTCCAACATACCTCAAACCCACCAGTGACATCATGAAGCATTTCAATCAATCCCAGCAAACCCTGATGCTTTATTGGCTGTATTATGTTAACTACTCACTCAATTTCAAAAATCTCTTTTTGTGATTTTTGTGATTTGACCAGTATTGGAGGGAGGGTATATTGCTCACCTTTAGTGGTGTTTAGGCTGAATTTGGTTCAATTATTGCCTTGTTCCAGTACTTATTATCCATTTATCTATTAATTCAAATTTGAGTCAGTCCAGCAGCAAGTTGGGTAATTCAGTCTTCTCATTTAAATCAGGTTTTCAATGATTTCCTTATTAATTTCTATGAGTTACCTGCTACATTAGGAGTCATATCTTGCACTTTTTCATTAAACATCCGCTTTCTTCTTAGGCCAGTAATATATAACAACAGTCACTGTACTTCACAGATTAATGTTTCTCATGTAACTGAGTACATTGTAATGCTTCTTGTAAGACCTTATTCCCTATTAACTAATTGTAATTACAAGAACCGTAGCAACAACTACTTAAATCAGTCTGTTTGGACTGATTTTGGACTGTTAGAGAGGGTGTGAGGCGCATTTTGTGTGGTTCAGGTAATAAGTGGTCTTGCAAAGCCATGTCTGATAATGAATATTTCAAGAGCGTCTCATTAAATAAACATATTGGACCTCAGTGCATACAGTCACCTACCATCAATATTAAATACCCCCCGGATACATCACCACCACCACCACACCCAAAAAGAGTCATCCATGTTGTTTTAGCCCAGTCATCAAATTGCAACATCTGAATGAGGATGAGCTTGTTTTTCACGCAACACCTGCAGCAGGTCACCAAGTTCTTCCTCCCTTTCATGCCACTCCTGCAATAATCTCAAATGAGACAAGCTTAAGACATAAGAATATCCGCCGTGCACTGAGTGTGCTTGTTACTTTCATGCTTTGGCGGGAGGAAGTGCTTTATATTACCCCGTCTGTTCCCACCTCCTTGTGCTGCCAGTTTTGCGTGTGTCACATTCCAGGCAGCTCACATACATGGCTGGATGCTATGGCGGCCACTTCCTTCTGCACCTCCACTTGCTTGGATAGAGCCTGGCCCTCTCTCATTAGCAGGTAAATTAATGAAGTTCTAAAGTTCTCTTCATGGGTAGGATATTGGTAACAAAGGCTGACACTTATTTTATCTCGCCACTAAATTGCCTGATTTTCATCGGACATCAAGAAGTCATCACAATATTTTGCGGCCAGTCAGCAATACCAAAATCTATCACGTGGTTAGTTTGGTGATCGCATGCCACATCAGTCCCTCAACCCAATTTTATGCACAAATGCACAAATGTCCCTGTTCAGATCATGTCTAATTGTTTTTAAAGTCACTGAATGGCAATGTCCTTGCTCAGTATGACAAACTGTAGATGATTTTCTTTGATCTTTTGGGCATATTTATTTGTGATGTTTCCATCATTCCTGTCTATTGTACAGGTTTCGTATATAATGCTCATATCTGTGATATAATAAGTTAATATGATATAGACACTTTGAAAAGAGATCTAAAAAAACCCTATTATTTTTTTCAAACTCATCCGAGTCAATGCAATAGGAGACCATTTACATGGGGTCATAGAGTATATGGATTAGGGTTAGCCCTAACCCAAATGCTAATACTACATTGATTAAAAAATCATTAAATATGTATCTCATGCTAGTATCAGAGGACACTGACACTAGTCCCATTTTAGAGCAGAGTAGTTTACATATATGTAACCAACAGTGTGAAGTGAAAAAATTAGCAGGTTAAAAAGGGTTTATGAATTTGGAACATTAGATATGCAAATGCAGCGGAGTAGGTCAGAGACTAACATCAATGACAGAGGGTGAGTCTTACATTATGAATTTTCTTTACCTGGATCAGTGCTTTTTAAGTTATTGCAAATATCTGCTAATAACAGAATTATGTTGATTACGTAGGAACCGAGGCGACACTAAGATAAACATTGACTAGGTTGCCAAGGGTGGGCCTATCATGCGACAGTTGACTCTGAATCCTCCAACAAACAGCCAGCAATGCATAATCTGTCAAGGTGCTTTCATCCCTCGTGCACAATCAAGCGTCAAGTGGGAAAATCCCCTTTTGTTCACACAACTTTAAAAGGCTTTGAAATAAACAGCCGCTGGCATGAGAGACGTGTTGCATGGAGAAAAAAAATGATGCATTTAATTCGTTTTCTGCTCCTGCTTCGGCGGCAATGCCTTTGAAACATTTTTTCAGACAGCACAACAAGTAATATTCCCTGTGATGGTTTTTCCACTCTCGTGTGTCTTATGACGCATTGTGTCGTGTTTCTACTTCTACTACTTTACAGCATCAAAGTTATATGACACAACAAAACCCTCATGTGGACTTTTCATCTTACTGAACAATTGTTTCTCGAAGTTTTGGCGGAGCCTCGGAGCAAAGTCTTCTCTTTTTTTTAATAAAACTCTGAATGAGCACATAAGAGTGGAATAAATATACACACCATTCTAGCAGTAGAGCAGTGAATAATGAAAAAAAGGCAGCATATGTGGAAAGTAATTAGAAAAACTTTCAGCACACAAACTTAACTGCTAATTAAACCTCTTTTTAATTGACTTCCATTTGCGCTCCATTCAGGCTGGGAGCAATTACATACAAGATGATTAAAAAGGTGGGTTTTTTTTGTTTTGATTTTCTTTTTTTTTTGTGATGAGAAAACATCTGTTTTTCTGAATATTTAACTGGGGCTTTGGGTCAAACCAATGTGCAAATTTATCGCCACGTTCTTTGCCATGGAATTTTTTATTTATTTCTGAACCACTTAAAAATATAGAGCTGAACCATACAGAAAAACTTGAAAATATTAAGCAACTGGTATTAAACACGTAATGAGCAAACTTGGTTTTCTTTATATGATCATTTACCTCTAATTTTTTTAGGTCACTGCATGTCAGCTTTTTATTGATATAATCATTCAATATACCTCACCAATTTTCAGGGTATGATTGTTTTTTTCATGTCTGGACTTATTTCTGTCTAATTTTGACATATTGTTGCTAACCCATGATTTAAAATATTCATAGGTGTGTTATAGAAACCTTTTTTAGGTGCAGAGCCTTCATCCAATTCACACTGCAGTGCAGCCCACTTGGAGGCTCCTGAGAGTCCTTCACTGCAGCAACACAAGACCATCAGGAAGGATGGAACTTTCAGTCTTATTTGTCATGGAGATGCTGGCGTGTCAATACGCATCAATATGTGAAATAAGAACAGTGGCCGTGCTGCCTGTCAGCAGGCTCTAACACATTGGGTCCTGTAGAAGGACACACATCGAGACCCCTCGGGGGGGGGGGGGCACGCTCGTGGGGAGGTGGGAGGAGGGGCCACTTCCTCTAAACCACCTCCTACCCTCTGAAACAAGGAGCCTCTTCAGACGGAGGCAAAAGGATTCTGAGTATGAGCTGTTGGTCCAGAATTTAAGATGTCTGTAGTCATTGCTTTAGACATAAAATACAACCCCAAACCCCTCATTTAATCATAATTATGTTTAAGTCATTGATAAGCTACTGATAGATTGGCAATATTCAAGTTGATAACAAGCAAACAACATATAATGATTGAAACACAGCATGGATGTGAGAGTAAAGGAATATTTTATATTGTAGCAAAAATGAGTTATTAAACATTTAAGTATACGTCCATATTTCTTTTCTTACAAAGTGAATCATTTTACTTATGCTTTTAAAAATCATGTGAGAATTATCTTTGACAATATACACAAGTAATAAAGAAATTACTTGCAAAATTCAAGTAATATGTCTAAATAATCTGAATGAAATAGTCTTCAACACAAAATTACAAAGACATAAGGAGGAGATTGGCTTAAAATAAAAAAAATGTAAAAACTAAAAAAGAAAAAAGAAAACACCAAAAACAACGTTTTTTTTTTGTTTTCAAATGGCCAATGTGAAACACATTCTTCTAAGTCCATATTTGTCGCTCATCAAGATGCTACTGTTTTGGGAGTAAACCTCACATCTGTGTGAGAATTAATCACTGGGTAATGAGGTTCATTTTGTTTTCCCACAAGCACATTGGCAGGTCAGATCCTTCCCGTCTCCAGAGCCTATAAAATGTTTCGGCAAATGTGAAATGTAACCTCAATCGGACAGAAGCTGCAGAGGCTGCAAGAAAATAAAGTACTGCATCCTCATGACAAACTGGACAGGACGAATCAGATTTGCCTAGACGTCTGGAGATGGAAATATTTGGCAATTTGTTTTTTTTCTCCTTTTTTTTAGAGTTTCTTCAAAATTCTTCATTAATTTCCAACCAATTTCAGGTAGTTTTGTAAAAAATTTTCAGAGAAGGATTTTTTTTTGTAAATTTCTTTTCTATCCAAAGCTAAACAGTAATCACTGTCTAGTGTGCATTGACATTTATTTCTTTCACCCTTAATTCACACATCTGCACTAATCCAGTCATGATACAAAAAAGAAGCTTTCATCCTCGGGACCATCTGTGATTTAGTAGACATTGAGTGTCACACAAGGAAGGTCTTAAAAGATTGTCTGCGAGGAGGGAAGTACAGCAATATCGCTTCCTGTCTGTCTGCATGCGAAACTTGCTGCTAACACTCTTGTAACAGTCTCATTAATATTCAATGCCGCCACTTCCTCTGATGGCAGCAGCAGTGTGATGAGGTGGATGGCAATGCAGGCTCTGCCTATCATCCTAAAAGTTCATAGAGTCTGCAAATGTGCTGACAAAGGGGCTCCACTCCCATTACTTTAGCAATATTCCCAAACTCCTGCCCAGTGAACCCCCATCCCCCATTTCTCCTTCTTCAAACAGGAAACTGAGGTGACTCACTTAGTTGGAGGGCTCAGAAAACAAACAAGGACCTGGCTATATGTTGTCTGAAAGCAACCTGAGTGGTGGGGTCTCAATGTGGCAAGCCTGACAACAAGATTTGGGCGGAGGGGTCGCAAGATGTGATTGAAAGGGAATATAAGTTGAACAAGACCAAGACTTTGCAGGAGTGAAGACTTATAATCAGTAAATTATCAAAGAGTTGTTGATAAACTACATAGAAGCAAGAATTTCATGACAGTAAGCAACATATTGTGTGCAAATCTTAACAAAATGAACTAGCTGTGTTATACATTGGGCTGGCCAAGAGGGCACTATTATGCTTACCTCTCTTCCTGGGTGCCCTCCAAGAGGGTACTTGAGCTGCGTTTTTCTCAAATGCGGGAGCACCAGGGTGACACCCCCTCTTGAGAGGAAAAAAGGAGGGTCGAATTAAAAAGAAGTGCAAAGGCTTAAAGGCGCCTCTGGCTTTATACTGGGTGCCCTGTTGGCTCTAATAAAACCAGAGGAGGCCCCTTAGGCCAGGGGGTCCTCGGGGTGTGCCCACTGTGCCATCATGGCAGTTCCCCTCTAACAGGGGGTGCTGTGTGTATACATGTGTCTGTGTGGGTTTGTCTGCATGTGTGTTGGTCTGAGGTAGGTAGGTGCTGGGGGAGGGCTGCGGCCTGGTGTTTTCTGAATGCCCCTTTGTTGGGATCATATTATGTTTCCACCACAATACTTCTAGACCCTGCTTCATCAACTCCATTCATGTGTAACAGTTCATGCAAATGGAAACACTAGCCTCTTTTCGAGGGGGTGAGGGATCTTTTATCAGTCTCCCCCTTTTTCTCTCTGTGTAAATTCTAGCCTAAACCAACTCACCACCTCATACCACTTTACAGTTAGGTGGCCCCGCAATGACCCGTTATATATTCCATCTTTAATCTAAAATGTTCCAAAAGACAGTGATGTCGGAAAATTCCTCAAAGAATTAAGCAAAGTCTGCCTCTCAATACTATCAAATATCTAAGCAATTGGGAGACAGTAACTTCTTGATTAGTAGCTCAACAAAACATAGAAACGGGCCTAATATTGCTTAACAATAAGGAAAATATCACCAGAAGCATTCCAAGTGATTCCCTATATTCTGGGAAGAAGCTGAAAAGAAAGCTTAAAAAAATATCTTAAAAATGAAATGAGAAGCTAGCCAAAGACACAAAGCATAGATTTAACAAATAATTAGAATGAGTACCACCAAGAAACGTATTAAAAAATTTACCAAAAAATATAAATAAAAAAGGAAGACCGACCAGCTCTTTAGCAAAGAAAGAATCCTGAAAATTATAGCAACAAACATTTCAATATTTGAAACATGACATTACAACGTGTGGTGGTTGAAGCAGTCTGGAAAGTAGAATTTCAAATATTTTGACATCATGTGATAAAAAAGCATCATAAGTCAATGACACAGTTCCAGTCTCAGGTACAAGTGTTCACATTTTTCATTGAGATAAATATGAAATAAAAAACTACAGCTAGGTTTTTTAAATCAAAACACAAAAATCACATGAAGAAGCTTGAAGGCTGCTTTTATCCTCCCAACACCCAGAGCAATAGGGAGCATTAGGGGGCGCCTGTTTGAACCCACAGGAAGACAACATTGCACGCATGTTAGGACAGAGCCCCTTCACACGTCAAATCGCTGGACTAACCCTCTGTGCACTCTGGAAACAGCGGGATGGGAAGAAGAGGCTATATAATCAGATTTTGCCGATGTAAACACGTCCTCTTAACGGCTGTTTACCGATCCCATTGAACCATTTGTTGGTAAATGAGATAGTATTTACAGTTTAGGTCAATAAAGGAGCCTATAAGGTACCTCATGGGCAAATAATGGCTTTATAGCCACCAGTGGAGTTTTACTGTTCCTGCTGTTGGGGGCCTAATTAGTGACAACATTGCAGTGATGACCAAGTACCGAGAGGAAGCACTAATCACCCCTAAAATCAGCTGGAATTCGCAAAGCAACAAGGAAGAAGTTGCCCCAAAATAAACAGGAAACAAACTCACAATTAGTGGAGAAAAATATGAAACATTGGCAAGAAGTCATTTGTGACTCTGTGAGACATTGAGCAATAAGAAAAAAAAAATCAGGCAGAAATGGACGAATAAAGTACCAAACAATTTGCTTGCAATTATATCAAGGGGTAAAAATGGCAAAAAAAATATTTGACAAAAAAAATGTAACCACTTGAAATCCACCTAATATTTGATGAGAAATTCTAAAAAATTGCAGAGAAAAAGACAGAACCTTACATAACTGCATGCAGTATCAACTATTGATCAAGAAATAGACTGGGAAAAAGGTTCAAGAATAGCCAACTAAAATTTAGTTAAAATTGAGAAAAGAAAAGAAAAGAAAAGAAAAGAAGGAAATCTGACTATTTTAAATTATTCAAACGCCCAACAACAACAATAATAAGTTGCATAAACATTTCCTGCAAGGTTTTCCAAGAAATCGCTTCCAAGAAATCTTCCAGAAGATTTTTGGGAGGGGGTATCAACATCGCAGGGAGAGAAGGTGGGATTCGGGTGTAAAGTTCCTCAACACGGAGCGTGATGGAAGGACCCCCTCACATACACATGCACATACACGCACACGCACACACAAACACATACATACACACACACCACCGCCAGCAGGGACACCCCAAGTCTGCCTCAGCGCGAAGGCGGAAGACGGTGCCGTGAACGTATCATCCGCTGAGCAGACTCACCCGGGACGAGGCTTTCCTCTTGTACTTGTTGGCGAAGTCGAATTTCTCCTTGACGTCGTCCAGGACCTGCTCTAGGCGGCGCTTCTCCTCCTTACCCGTGTAATCCTGGCCCAGGAGGATGTACGCCCTCCAGTTGGCCGAGTCGAAGCCCCAGTGGCAAGTCCTGTTCTCCTGCGCCTTGTGGCTGTGAACCACGAACTTATGCGTCGGATACATGAGTCTGCAGTCCATACACTGGATGCACGCTGCGTTGGGGCTGGTGTAGAGCTCCGGCACGAACAAGCCCTTGCACTTGCCGAAGCACTCGTGGTACACCTTGAAGCTCTTCTCGGTGAGCTCCAGCTCCAGCGCGCTGCCGCTCAGCTCCTTCTTGCAGCGCGGCGGGTAGGCGCCGCCGTACACCAGGGCGTTGCAGAGCCTCTCCGCGTCCGTCTTGGTGATGAGGCCGCAGGACGGCGCCGAAAAGGGCAGGATCCCCATGACTTTGAGGATCTCCAGCTGCTCAGCCGTGCACCGGGAGCAGTAGATGTGTAGCTCGTCGCATACAGAGTTGATCTGCTGCAGAGTGAAGTCCCGCAGCACCGTGTTGAGGATCTGCGGTAGGCACAGGCGCTTCTCGCCGCCGACCACGAAGCAGGAGATGGTCTCGCCCTCCAGCACGGTCTCGCACCTCTCCGTAGAACGATCCGACGGAATGAAGAGCGGCCCGGGCATCACTGGCGGCGGCAGATGCTGCAGAACCGGCTCGGGCTCCTTGCCGTCCTTCTTGAAGAGGAGTTCATGTTGCCACCGGGCAGAGAACGCCGCCGGTCCGCCAAGAGAGCTCATAGAGCTGAGGTGAAACTGCTTGAGAGTTTGTTGCAGTCCCGGGTGAGGCTGGAAGCTCTGCCGACTTACAGTCTCCATGTTTTTCCCGCGACTTCTGAAGCGAAATTCCCTCCCGCCGTCGACCGGGAATCACGAGAATCTAATCGCTCCTGAGCCTGGTAAATCCACGGTGTCCCAGAAGTGGCCGGAATTGCGAGGCGCTTCATTAAACATCCAGTTTTTTCGGTGCGGAGGTTGGGAGGGAAGAGGGAGAGAGAGCGAACAAAAAAAAGAATTTAGAAGAAAGTGAGTTTACGGTTCGATCACCCACCCCTGCGACTAGTGAGTGATCGGCGGTCGGTCACTCCCTGCGGCTGCTCGCTCTCTGTCCATGTCAGAACGAGGACCGGGGGGGTGAGGGGGTGGAGGGGGTCGCCTCTCCTCAAACTCCACAGACACGGAAAAATGAGAGCAGAAAAGTTTCCCAGGGACGTCTCGGTGAAAACAAATGCTGAAGCCGGAGTCGTGGGGTCGATAGCGTTAGATAGAGAGAGGTGGGGGAGAGAAAAAGAGGGAGTGGAGAGAGAGCGAGAGGGGGAGAAAAACACGCCCCGTGTTTTGCGTCTTTTTCCGCTGTCGAGGACTGCGGCGATCCGCTCCGTCTGCCCCCGTGGTTCACTCTGACTGTATGGAGATGAGAAGTCTGAGGCATCTATTTCGCTCTCTCTCGCTCTCCCTCGCACCCGCGCTCTGTCTCTATGTCTCTCTGTCTCTCTCTCTCTCTCTCTCACCCCTCCCCGTGTATTTGTGTGTCTGGCTCAGTCATTGAATCCAAGCCAGGAATGTGAGTGACTCTGCAGGCAGGGCTCTTCCAGGAAGAGTTCCGCATCCCCACCCCCCTCCTCTGCCTGCGAAGAGCCTCGCGGAACTAGGACGTCTACTGCGTTCACGACGCGTGGGAGAAAAAGAAATCGTCTAACCTTCTCTCTTTTTTTTTATGACGACAAAAATTTATGTCCCATCACATAAACTTGCATTTGATTCTGGATTCATGCATTTTTGAGATGTTTACACACACACACACACACACACACACACATATATATATATATATATATATATATATATATATATATATATATACATAAGAGTTCAATTACTGCGTGTGCTTCAGCTCCATCAAGAAGTCCTTTTCTATCACCATCAACGCTAACGCTGAAAGTCAAGCCTGTCCTGTCGTACTTCTGGCATAAGGGATGAAAATGTTAGCTCAATAGAAGCAGTGGACAAGGGGATGGTCAGTGCAAAACACACAAACGTGTACAGCTGCTCTCTCCTTAACATTAGCTTGCACTCCATTTCATCCAGAAGACATGATGCTGCACCATCAAAACATTGTGCAACAA
Organism: Fistularia commersonii; assembly: GCF_037954325.1. Taxonomy (NCBI): domain Eukaryota; kingdom Metazoa; phylum Chordata; class Actinopteri; order Syngnathiformes; family Fistulariidae; genus Fistularia; species Fistularia commersonii. The sequence continues at coordinate 17,182,632 of NC_141297.1, forward strand.
CTTTACCCAGACATTTATTTTCCACCAAAATTTGGATAATAAGACCTGCGATGTCATCGGCTCATTTCCCACTGGTAATATCTTCAAATCTGATAAACCGCTCCTTGACAACTGTGCCCATTACATAACACAGGACCAGTGTGAGCTTCGCCGCAGTACTCGCTGTGCCGCTTTACTTGCTGCGCTGCTTTACTCACTGGGCGAAGTTACTCGCTGCACACTTGCTCACTCAGCTGTAGATCCACTCTGGTTTCCCCAAAAGTGAGCCTGTGAGCCGGGGATACATACAGCTCATAAATAGAGGACTCAAAGTGACGGACAAATCCCTTTCCTCGCTGTAACAGGCCTGCTAGCTTCAGAATTGCCTGACCGTTCTCAACAATGTCCAGCTTTTCTTGAAAAGTCCGTCTTGAAAATGTTTTTGACAATAAATCTGCAACCACATCAATTTCTTCTCTTACTTCAGCCATCATGGATTGACAAATTAGCTATTATATCAACACAACTATATTTGTGTTTGTGCAGTTTGCTACAGATGCAGTCTGCTAGCTCTGGCTTGTATACTCTGACTGTCCAATCAAAGGGCATGTGACATGCTGATGTTACCGTACCCTTCTAGAAGGCCTTGGTGTCCCAAATAAAAATGTGATTGGTTGAAGCAACAGTTTCATCAACACTTGTTTTTTGCTAGCACGCCTGGGAATCTGATTCTGCAGGACTCCAGGCAGATTTCTTTGACCTTAACCCTGCCTGGCAACAAATAATGTATGAAATGTGACTTATTAAATGCTTTAATAATAAAATATATGTCTGCCAGGGAAAATGCTACGAAAGGAAATGGACAGACCATTTGGACTTATTTAATAAGTATTCATGGACAAAATATAGTTAAAATCAGTCTGTGATTCAGATTTTGACAGCACACAAATGATACACACACACACACACACACACCCACACACACACATATATATATATATATATATATATATATATATATATATATAATTATTGTTTTATATATATATATATATACATATATATAGAGAGAGAGAAAAAATAATTTAAATGAATATGCCAATAAATGTACAAATGTACACATCTGATTATTGAAATTATTTGTTGACATTTACAGCCTGGTGAAAGATAAACCCAGTTGATGATTGAATACAACATCCAAGACAGGCTAGTTTGTTACTGAAGCCACACAGTTGTTATTTTGGAATACTATTTGAATCCTTTTGAAGTCTAATGGAGCTTTGGACTTAGTTTTCCTGATATTCTTACTAGGGTAGAAGCGAGCGTTGGTGTGGAGCAGAGAGGAGATTGCTGATGAGGGGCAGGAAACCTATCTTGACTGTGATTTATTTACTTTCTGAATGTGGTGGATTGTTGAGCAAGTGAATGGAGCAGCATGGGGTGTCTGACACCCTGAGAGAAAATCTTAGAAGTGAGTCCAACACAAAAAGTACATAATTCCGATTTCTGCTTCTCAAGACATAGAGCATTTTGGTACACTTTAAGATGCAGATACCCTTAAATATTGACATTGTCCACTGAGCTCACAGGGGTTGGAAGTTTTTCTTACCATCGAGACATGAAAGGAGACTATTCAGTTTTGATTAAAAATCCCAGGATTGAACATTAGCAGCTAATTTCTCCCATGACAATTTCAACTTCACCCATGGTGAGTTAGCATATTTCTGCTCCTCCAGCTCCCCCTAGTTTTAGGTCACTGAAACTGCGACTTGGAAGGGGGAGCAACATTTTTCTAGGGTTGTCTCCTGCTGCCCAGAATACAGATACGAAACTCACAGGCATGCACACAGACTGAAATTCATGTCGACCAATAGTACCCTTAGAAAGTAATATTTTAGGCATGTATACTTGGCACAAGAAAAAATAAGATATATAAAAAACAAGATATATGAAATAATGTCCACTGTTTGTATAAATATCCCACTCATCGGGGACCTGGACACAATCACAGATGCCACAGGGCAAAAGGCAAGGTTTAACCTGGAGTGGCTGCCAGTCAACAGTGAAGATAAACCACCATTCACCCTACTCACCCATTACTTTTTGGTCTTTGAGAAAAGGTATGGCCTCCACACCAAAAGGCTATGGAGCTACCACTGGATTCGATCATGAAATCTTCGATCTGTAAACCCAGATTACTAACTGCTGCTTCTGCTTAGTCACAAAAATTTCCACCTAATTATGCTTTTGTCAATTTTTTAAATCAAGAAAAGGCAAGCCAAGCTGACAGTAGCAACAACTGAGTAATAAATATAAAGAAAAAAAAAAAGTCAATAGAAGAGATTGACAAAAATACATCTTATTAGAAGAATCACATCTAATTATTCGAATTGATAAGTATTTTACCCTCTGAAGAAAAAAGTCAAGAGGCATTCAAATTGAATGGGCCATTGCATGTATGAAATTGTATGAAATTTCACCAAGTATGATACGCCAATAGGAATACAGCAATGAGAACTAAGAAAAACAACAGTTACATTATCCTAGGTGTCTTAAAAAGAATGAAAATATTCCTCTCTAATTTGTGACGTTATACACTAGTCTGCCAAAACATTCTGACCATAGACAGATGAGTGATATTGATTTTCTATGAAGCAGCGGTCAACATTTTCTCCCCAAAGTTAATTTGCTCCAAGCAAGAAAAATAAGCAAGTTGTCCAAATACAAACAAGAAGTAGTCCAAGAATGGCACCAAAATCCAGCAACTGAATTATGATGAATTTATTTTGAATTCAGCATTAATGACAGGCAAGAATACAATACCAAAGCCAAAATATACCAAGAGTTGGCAAGAAATTTTTATTTCAAAGTTTGTCATTAAACATGGTAGCCATGTTTCATGCACTGATAGCAGATCTGGTTCTAATTTTCAGCATTATGAATGTAGTTAGAAAATCTCCCCCTGACTTGATTTTGTAATTTTTCAGGTAATATCTTGCTGATTTTATTTGTTCTATGCACTGTTAGATTTTCTCAGCATTGAATTTTCATCATTGGTCACTTTGAATTTTTTCCATTCTCCAAATGACTACTTTTTTTATTTCAAGCATCTTCCAAGGCATTTCTAGATATTCAAGAATCTATAGCCATTCAAGTTCCTGATGATTCAAGGAAAACACATTTTCCGACCAAGAACCATAACAAATATTAAAAGTGTTAAGATTTGTGTCTGGGTGACCCTGAGAAGGGACTTCATTAAAGTAATGCCACTCTGTACATAAATTGTTTGATGTTGAGTGTAATTTAACTGCATTACCTCTGTAGCAACAGCAACCCCCTTCCCAGAGAGAAATTGTGTTAGTCCCAGGCTAATAGGTCCCATAGTGTGCTTTACCCCACAATAAGTGGAAAGTACCAAAGGACTGGACCTGTTTGAATCTGCAGCAGAGTGCCGTGTACGATGTGTGCAGTAGAAGTATGGTGGGCATGTCTCCATCTCACTGGCCAGCTTGCAGCTCTGGCAGCGAGAGGCACATGGATGTCAGCTGCTTCACTGCATCTAGGCCTGCGCTGAAATGTTAATTTCCTCTGGGCTCTCTCCTCACATCAAGGGTTGCTGGTCAGTAACTACATGCAAGGTCTCCTTATGACTACTTTGGCACATCTGCACTCGTCACTCATTTTTGCCCCACCTCTCCTTGAATCTAAAACCACATGTATTACAGCTAACACATTGGTAATTTAAAACACTTCAGTTTATGACAGCAAAATGGGTTGGATTTTAACGTGACAGCTGTATTTTATGCTGTCAAAACTCCCGGGGGATTATCTATGATGAAAGTGAGAGAAACCTCTCCAGATGCTTTGAGGGACTTACAGGGACAAATTTGATTTATTTTATTTCCAATGTAGCTTATCAGTTATACCACAAAATGCATTCTTCTTGCATAAATATGAGAAACTGCCAGGAATTTTCAAGAAATTACTAATAAAGTCTTCCAAGCTATCATTCCAAAGGGAATCAACACAGGGAAAGGGAAATCAAAGGGGAAAGATAACAATTATGTTCTCTCAAATTCTCTCAAAACATTGAAAATCCAGTAAATATTATTTGCAAATCAGATTGTTTTTAAAGGCAGCATTCACAAACTCTTAAAAACAAGCATTTTTGAAAAGGGCTATCAAATTTTAAGAGCTTGTGAAAGGTGGATTTAGGGGGAGTCATATGAACTTTCAAGGCCTCAAATAATTTCAATCTTTGCAGACACTGTCATTATATTTTGGTGACTTTGGGCTTTATTTGAGGTTATTGGTGGGAATTGACTAATGTGGCGAAGCTATGAGGCTATGAAGCTATGAAGCTAAGAGGCGAAGCTATGATGTTACAGTTGGAGGAGGTCCTTGACATCATCAACAGTCAATGAGATCGTCAGCGAGGAAATTCTTCCAGTGGAAAGTTGAAGTCATATAACACTGGGACTTTCTGAGCCCGCTAAGCTTTTGGCCAGGAGAGCAAGACCAACGGAGAGCTTCCATACTTATGCAATGGAAACAGTAGGGGAAAACTGGCTTGGTGGAAGGAACAGCAGAAAAGGAAAGAAGGAAGTATTCTGTTTATTTTAACGGAAAGACTACTGTGGGAATTCCTGCCAGTTTGAAAGAAAGTGGAAAGAAGGATGAGAATTTAGACGATAAACTGCTGACATTTGTCAGTCTTCCTTACCGCAGGAGGCACTATCCCACCACCTGAAAGGAAAAGTTATGTAATGTTATGTCATGTGTGTATTCTGTAGTCATGGTGACCACAGTGGATAAAATGAAGTAGCAGAAGCAACCATTAAAGATACATTTGGAATTTTACTCCGTTGCATGACTTCTTTATGACTTTGAAGTTATTTTTGTCGTTTTGGGGTCAAGAACCAGGATCCAAGATCCTGGAATAAGCAAAAAGTAAAACTAAAAAACTGAAACAAAAAATTTAACTTTGCTAAAAGTACTCTTCCCTTCCTTTGATTAGTTTTTGCAATTATTTTTGCTAGTTTTCTATTGATGCATTTTCCGAAATCAAACACTTTTATGTTATTAAAGAGAGGGTGAAAGAGGGTGAGACATGTACATATGCTAGACCCCATTCCACACACAAAAAAATCCTCATCACCTTTGAAGGGGGAGGAGAAGGACTTTGTAACATGTCACTCATGTCCCTGTTTCATGTTTGAAAAATATATAACATAGCAGATAATGGGCATCTCTTCTTTGACCCATTTACTAAAGTGGAATTAGGGTTACTCTTACCCTGAAATGTTTACCGCTATGCACCTCTGAAAATAATTGCATTGTACTGCCTGTTCTGGCATGCCATACAGTGGTCCCTGGTTTGATCCCGACAGGGAGCCTTTCTGTGTGGAATTTGCAAGTCTTCCTGTCTGCATGGGTTTCCTTCCAATTTTCCAGTTTCCTCATTCATTGGAGACCTTTTATTGCCTACACCAGCAAATTAGAAAGTGAATGGCTGTAAGTCTCTATACATGGCCCAGTGATCAACTGGCAACTGGTCAAGGCTGTATCCCGACTCTTGTCCAATGACAGCTGGGAAAAGGTCCAGCGCAACCATGACCCTGAGTGCAGGATAAGAGATATAATGAATGTTCTGGCACTCTATGAGAACTGGGATTCATTTTTTTGTCATTTCGGTTATACTATATGCCCTCCATCCATTTTCTACCACTCATCCAGGGTTGGATCGAGGGGACTGTGGAGCTCCTACTTCGTCAAGCTCTACCCAGTGAATCCCAAGGTGTTCCCCGACCAGCCAAGAGACAAAGTCCCTTCAGTGTGTCATGGGTCTTCCTTGGGGCCTCCTCCCAGTGGAACGTTAGCAGAACCTCACCAGGGAAGCGTCCGGAAAGCATCTTGACCAGATGCCCGAGCCACCAGATCTGCCTCCTCTTTACACAGTGGAGCAGTGGCTCTACTCTGAGCCAATCATGGATGACCAGGCTCCTAAACTTTTTTTCTAAGGGAGAGCAACAGAGCACACCCTGCAGAGAAAACTCACTCTGCCGGCATGTATCCGTTATCTGGTTCTTTCAGTCATTGCCAGCTGCTCAGGACCACAGGACCGGTAGACGTGCTGCAATCCAACTTACTGCCAGCAAGGCAGACCAGGCTGTGGCACTGATAATACAGGGACAAAATGGTCCATATTGGGATCCAGTGCCCCATACTCTTGGAGAGCCCCCCACTGGGCTCATTGACAGACACAGTCAAATGCCTTCTCCAAGTCCACAAATCACATGTAGACTGGTTGGGTAAACTTCCATGGACCCTGAAGGACCCTGCTGACAGTGAAGATGGTCCGCAACCAGCAAGTGTGGCGCAGGAGGAGCAATCATCTTCGGAACTGAACATTTCTGGTTTGATTCTCAGCTCCTCCTAGTGTGTCAGAGTGTTGTTGAGCAAGACACTGAACCCCTAACTGCTCCACTGGCACTGGTGGATGGCAGCCTACTGCTCATGGTTCATCCCTGATGGGTTAATTGCATCATGAGAACAAATTTCCCCACAAGGTATTAATAAAGGATAAATTATTATTAGTATTAATTGGGGAAATTGCCCAGATCTGCGAATGAGAGACAGAATGGTTGTCTGTCTGTATATGTTGCCAGTGAATCGCCTCCCGCCTCTCAGCCGACAGCAGCTGGAATAGGCTCCAGCTTCCCCTGCGACCCTGAGTGGATAAGTGGCAGACAATGAATGGATGGATATGTATAATACATAGATATGCATGTGTGTGTGTGCTTGTATGTGTGGTCCCAAAGCTCTGATCAGCAATTATTAGTCTCACACTGAGAGACTGGAAAAGATAATCAAATAACATTTATCTTCTAACATGCCACTTTGATGTGGAGGGTAAATGTTTGAGCTGTTTTCTACAAATTAATACTACAAAGAAAGAAAAGTCATCCATGTGGTTTTCAGTGGATTTCATCAGCTTAGCAGCAACCAACTCTAGCTCACTTGGGGAAGTCAATTAGACAAAGATGTGAGTTCACTGATGCGGCATGTGCCCCTTTGATCCAAATTGCGCAACTCTTATAGTATTTTACAAGCGACAAACACCCATCCCTCTGCATCCATTATACAAGCATTTGGCTTGATACTGTCTGCAATATTTTTCCTTGTTTTTCATTAAGGTGAATCATTTTTGAACCACATTAACCCTTTTTTCAACATTTGTAGCCACAATTGTAACTACAGATAATTGAACTGAACCAAATCACAACACATTCACCAAAATTTTCCAGTTATTAAGGAAACAAAAGTAAGTAAATTGTGGCGGACATTAAGAGACGTGGCCTCTCACCCCACAAGACTTAGGAGATTTATTGGTGTAGTGATAAAGGATGGTGGAAAAGGTTGGTGGTGTGGGAGAAGATGCATAGAAGAGGGAATAGGGTTAGAATGAGGCAGATGATTCACTGGAGTGACCCCTGAAGGGAGCAGCCAGAAGGAAAAGGAGTGCATGTCTGTTTAATTGCTAAACAAATATATATACAGGTAATGTATAAGCTTCTAAATTAACTCACCATACATTCATGTCAATATCAACTTAATGCTTAACAGTACTAATACACATTTGAAAAAATTGCAGCATTTGGATTTCTTTTGGTGCTGATGGTGAAGATGACTTTGGGAGCGGGTAATGTTGCATTGCATTATTAATTTATTTATTTTTAAAAGGTAGTTTTTTAAGTTAAAAAAGCCTTTGCAAATCTTCTCTGGAGTTCATGTGATTTTAACAGATGACTTTGAGATGATTAATTCAGAAAAATGTTCCCAGATGTAGGAGGATTTGCTTAGAGTAGTGAAAAATCTGATTAGCAAATAGGTAGAAAAAAATACAGGCCTTTAACAACTGTGTTGAAGATAACTCCTTATAATTAGTTAAGGGTTTTCATATAAATTTGCATCGGTTTTATGGCCATTTTAAGGCCCTCCTTGAGCTGCCACCTTATCCTGTCAGAAGGGTTTACATGTCCTAATGATCCTAGGAGTTGAGTTGTCAAGGGCTTTATGTCCCCACTTGGGTCACCCAGGGAGCAATGGAATCTTTTGAGGGAACCATTAGCAGCAGGCCGGTACACAGATGTTTTAATATGGTGTATGTCTTGTGCATTCATGAACTCAGAAAAATGAGGTCCATTGTTGGTAACAATCCACTCTGGGTTGAAAGTAGCTGAAAGTGGACATCAGGAACTTTACAACATCTGGTTTTGTGGCACTGTGAGAGAAGGCAAGCTCAAGGAAGTCGTTAGTAGTCTGTTAGGGTTATGGTATAATGGCAGGTAGGGGGATCTGTTTCAAATGATCCGACTATATAAAAGTCCAGTTTCAGCCATGGGCCTGACAGGTTGCAGAGGAGCAGGGAGAGTGAAGGCTGTTTTATTATTCGATTAGCAGACAACATAAGAGGCTATGCAGGTGTGATCCTGAGTCCATTTTGGACCACCAATAGAACTTGGGTAGGTGCTGTTTAGTATCCTCAACTCCTTAGTGACACTCATGAGCCAAAGGTATCAAGGCCTGGTGCACATATACAGAGATTGGCACTGGGAGTCTCGAGCCTCTGAAACTACATTGTCTTTCACTGAGAGCTCTTCTCTCACTTTATAGTAGGTATTCATTCCAGGTCCACTGTTCTGATGGAAGGAGGCCAGCCACAGTGAGTCTATTCATGCATGATGAGCAAGCAGCCTCAAAGTCAGCCACTGCACCGCTTAGTGCAGGATTCTGAGCCACTTTTTCAGGCTCCACATCAGCAGTTAGCTTAGCAGGCAGTGGCAAGGGAAGATGGGAAAGGTCAGTGGTGTAGTTTTGAGACCCTGGGCTATACACCATGTCATACTCAAAGCATAGAAGGCATGCAGACCAGCAAGCTACACGCATCCCAGCTCTGTCTATCCCCTTGGTGGTAAGCAGGGCAGTAAGTGCCTGGCCAGGTGATCAGTGAGGTAAAGTGATGACACCATAAGTATATCCACCATTTTTTTCTGTAGCCCACACACATACCAATGCCTTCTTTTCCACTATGGAGTACTTGCATTCTGTTATGGTAAGTGTGCGGAAAGCAAAAGCAAGTTTATGTATACAGTTATGAAGACAACCTTGTAACTTATTACTAACCTTTACTCAGCTTATGCTCAACAACAGTAAGTGCAGTATGAGGGAACAAGCTTCTTCTTCTCATTCGCATGCCCGCATACGCTGTGTATCACTTGCGACACAATGTAGCAACACTTCAACATTACAGCATTCAAAAACACAACACAGTTAAAATGAGTTCTCTCCGCAGGTTGTCTTGGCTCTCTGTTAGAGATAGTGTGAGGTGTTAGGACATCCGGGAGAAGCCAAGAGTAGAGTCATTGCTCCTCCACACGGAGAATAGCCTGCTGAGGTGACTCAGGCATCTCGTCAGGATGCCTCCCAGACGTCTCGGGATCCCCTCAGAAGAGCTGGCCCAAGTCACTGGGGAGAGGGAAGTGTGGGCCTCTGCACTTTGGCTTCATTGACCCAACCTATAAGTGGTAGAAGATGGATGTCTGGATGGATGTATAGATTGAAGACATTATTACTTTTATTTACATTATATTATATATTTAAATTACATACATTTAAATATATAATGTATTCAAGATACTGTCTTTCCTTGAAACCCATTTTGTGGAAATTTTCCAGCAGTAAGGGTCACAAGATGGCTGGAGCTCATTCTAGCTGTCAATGGGGGAGAAGCTGCTACCAGTTACTAGTCGATCACGGGGCCACATATTGAGACATACAGCAATTCCCTCCCCCATTCACACATCTGTGCAACATAAGGTCTGTTTTGGATAGTGGGAGGAAACCATTGAACCCAAGAGAAACCCACAGGCATGGGGAAAACATGCGAACGCCACACAGAAAAGCTCTGTGTCAGAATCGAACCACGGAACTTAAACCACTGTCACCTGTCTGTAACATTGTAGTAACTCTTTCAACAGAATATTTCTGTGAATATTTCATTCCAATATTGCGAAAATGAATGACCCCCCCCAATTTCTACTAACTGGTTAATAATTGCAAATTCATTAATGAAATTTCAGGCCTTCAGACCTCAGGTTAGAGCTGCACAGAAGTGATGGATGCTTTGCACAAACCAAGATGGATGGAAAGTCCTGCCTTGCTGAAAATCAGGTGTGTTAGATCTTCTCTCTGTACCATTCTTACGGGAAACAACCTTGCCTTAAAGGAAGATTTCAGGTTTTTTCCACTGTTACTATGCGAAATAAACTATATTCAGTGAGGTTCTGACATTTCTTCCGTTTAGAACTTGGATACAAGTGGCATACATTTTCAAAGATAAGTTTGAAGTCTGGTCATGGATTATGACTGGATCTAAACAAGATGGTCATGTGACTGCACCTCTTTGATAAGAATAAAAATAATAAGAACAGCTTTATCTATCCCGAAGGAAATTGTTGTACCAGTTTCAAGAAAAATATAACAATAATAAATAATAATAGAAAAATTGTATAAACAGTAAAAAATAAGAGAAAAAGGGAGAATAAGAAATACAAATAAACTATAAAGTGTCTTAAGTAACAAGTGAAAACTATAAAGTGTCTTAAGTAACAAGTGAAAGATAAGGAGTGCACAAGAGTTTGAAAATATATTGTACATGTAGCTGTTATGAAATGTTGCACAGTTATGAACATATATACATATAAATTATTACAGTTTAAATTATTACAATTTACAGTAAGTGGGTGTTTTTTTTTTGGTTAAGGTTTTAATATTGTGAGATTCCCTGCGGCTGAAGGGAGAGGAATAAAAAAGTCTGATAGCCTCAGGTAGGAAAGATCTCCTGTGTCGTTCAGTGGAGCTCCTTGGTGGTATCAGTCAGAGCTCTGACAGAACATCAGTGTGGCATGCAGGTGGTGATGAACATTGTCCATGATGCTGAGGAGCTTCCTCAGCATCCTCCTTTCTGACACCTGCACAACAGACTCTAGCTCCACTCCCAGGACAGATCCAGCTCTCCTGATGAGCTTGTTAAGTCTGTTAGCGTCAGCTGTCTTGAGCCTGCTGCACCAGCACACAACAGCATAGAAGTTGACACTGGACACCACAGAGTGGTAAAACATCTGCAGCATGGTCCTGCAGATGTTGAAAGATCTGAGCCTCCTGAGGAAGAACAGGCGTCTCTGACCCTTCCTTAAGATGGCGTTGGTGTTTGCAGTCCAGTCCAATTTATTGTCCAAGTGGACACCCTGGTACTTGTAGTTGTCCACAATGTCCACTTCTGTACCCCTGATGGTGACCGGATTCAGATGGGTCCTCTGAACCAGTACTTCAATACTGATCCAACAGGGAAGTCCAGCTGACACAGGGCCAACTTTGGAGCTGCATGCCTATCCCCCCTCCCCTCTTTCTGCCTTTACCCACTTTTCAGGTGACAGTGGAACTGGCAACTGTCTCCTCCCCTTCCACTCCTGCTGGAGACAAACAGGCAGAGGACATGTCTGGTTCTGGTCGTGTCTGCTGGGTGGGTTGGGGAACTGCTGGATGGAGTGCATTTGCTTCAGGGAGGAGGGCCACATCATCCAACATGTTACCCCAGCACTGTTCCGACTTCAGCTTGGAAGGGGGTTTCTGTGACAGTAAGGGAGGAAAAACGTGCTCTGTAAGTAGCTGACATTCCTATCATATTTTGGGTCATTTTCAGCTAATTTTCTTCCAATTAATAGCTAATTTTTCAGGGGATATCAATACTTAAAAATCCTAGAGCCAGTTCTCTATCTCAACCAGGTTAATCCCAGTCAAAAAAACAGCTTCTCATAACATGATTAAAGCCCATCTTAATAACATTTCTTTAATTATTTTGTTAAAAAGTGATATTGGGGCAACTCATGCCATATTCGACCTTTTGAAAGCAGAAGAGTGAACTTCAGAGTCAGTGACAGGTTAGCAAAGCCACAAAGAGAAACCTGCATTGCCCTCTAGTGTTGGAGTTGGAGCAAAGTAATTTTCCTTCAGCTTCTCCTAGTCAAGCAGCTGACACACACCAGTTCAGTTGGACATGGCAGCTCAGGGACAGGAACCCCTCGCTGATTGTTCATGTCCAGCAGAGCAGGCCTCAGGATGGACGCCCACAGTTCCTCAGCAGCAGGCAAGTGCTTACTGTCCCACCTTGCCGACCTGGAACAGAAGCCGTGTCATGTCAACGTCCGAACAACCGTATCGCAAAACATCACATGACAAGAAGTCTCTAATAATTTGGGGAAAAACATCAGTATTTTGAACAATACATTGGCTTCTTTTAGGCTATTTCTTTTAGACCTATTTTTGACACATTTTTTTGCTGAGAGAGCTGGAATTTTAGCTGATAAAGGTTGGTTTTGTTATCCTCCAGGAAAATGAAATACAGTAATTTTTTTTTTTAATTCTTGAAAAAAATGAGTATCCAGGAGTTCTCTTTCACAATCACAATTTAACTTAACGTTGCTGCACTCTTAAAGTCACTGAAATTTTCAATTTGCTTTCATTTAGGATAAATTGAGGTGGATGTTGACTGTAAAGCAACACATTCATCTGATTCAGCACGTGATTTGAAGTTAATTAATGTAATTATATGTTGGTCATTGGAGAACCCGTGATTATCTTTAACAAAATGTATCTTTTATTATCGCTGATAACATATTTGGGTAGCACAACGTCAGGGTGCCCACAAATGAACGGGCGTTGCGCTTCATCTCCGTGAGCTGAACACGGGTGGGGAAAGAGGAACATGAACCTAGCGGTCTCTGCAACAGTCAGAATCTTCTTTCGTGTGACCTTCCCTTCGTGGAACACTTCAGTCCGGACACCCTTGGTAGAAACTTTCTTTCGTCTCAGTTTGGACGCGGTGTTGCTTGAAGCCATATCGCCCCGCTTGCTCGTCAAAAACAACCTAAATATTTTCGCCTCACCGAGAAGAAAGACTTCCTGGTTCCTGAACAAAATAATCATGCAATTCTGTCCAATCGGAATGCGGTCTTTGTACCACGTGTCTTGTTGCTGCTATTATTGGTGCAGGCATGCGAAACTATTTTTTTATGTTGTTATAAGAATTTATAAATTCCTTGCAGGATATTATTTCTTTGCATTGAACCCACCATGAATGAGCCAGCAGCAGTTGGCAGCCACTTAGCAAGGCCAGGGTAGCGGTTAGGGGTTCAGTATCTTGCTCAACGATACTTAGACGGGCTTGGAAGAGTGCGGGCATAGAACCAGGACAGTTCCGACAACCCAACTGACCTGAGGGACGCTGCCGATATTCATATTTGGACTGTATATTGACCAAATCTTGATTTCTTGATACTGTTTAAGCGAAAAGGATTTTGAAAAGGAGTTTTTTTTACGTCAGTAAATGTTTTTTTTTTTTTTTTTGGGGGGGGGGGGGGGGGGGGTTATGTAAATAACTATGGGACATGGACTAAGAGACTGGTATGAACATTTTAAGAAAGGCCTTTATTTTTGTAAAATAGAAAAATTGTCCCAGTATGGCTCATCAACTTTATCCCTCTATAGTTGCCACAATCCCCTTTATTCTTAAAAATGGGCACCATCACACTTTGTCTCCATTCTTCAGGCATCTTCTCACTCTCTAAGATCCTGTTGAATAATCTAGTCAGAAAATCTACCGCTGCCTCTCCTAGACACTTCCACACCTCCACAGGTATATCATCAGGACCAACTGCTTTTCCACTCTTCATCCTCTTCAATGCCTTCCTTACTTCACTTTTACTAATTTGTGCTACTTTGTGGTCTACAATAGTCACCTCTTCTACCCTTGCTTCTCTTTCATTTTCCACATTCATCAGCTCTTCAAGTACTCTTTCCATCTTCCGCTCACTCTTCTAGCATCCGTCAATACATTTCCCTCTGTATCCTTAATCACCCGGACCCATTGTACATCCTTTCCATCATTATCTCTCTGTTTCACCAACCTGTATAGATCATACTCACCCTCCTTACTATCCAATTGAGCATGCAAGTCATCGCACGCCCTTTGTTTTGCCTTTGCTACCTCTATCTTTACCTTTTGCCGCATCTCTCTGAACTCCTGTCTGTTCTCTTCAGTCATCTCAGTATCCCACTTCTTCTTTGCTAACCGCTTTCTCTGTATATACTCCTGCACTTCCTCATTCCACCACCAAGTCTCCTTATCTACTTTCCTCCCAGATGACACACCAAGTACTCTTCCACCTGTCTCCCTGATAACCTCCGCTCCTATAACTTACCCTATTTTCCTGTTTTTTTCTGGAAGAAGGTGTTCACTACAGCCATTTCCATCCTTTTTGCAAAATCTACCACCATCTGTCCCTCTGCATTCCTATCCTGTGTACCAAATCTGCCCATCACTTCTCCATCCCCTCTATTGCCTTCATCTACATGTCCATTGAAGTCTGCACCAATTATCACTCTCTCACTTCTGGGAATATTCTGCATCACTTCATCTAACTCATTCCAGAGCTTCTCCTTCTCTTCAAATTTAAATCCCACCTGCGGGGCATAGCCACTAACAACATTGAGCATCACACCTTCAATTTCCAGTTTCAGACTCATAAGTCTATCTAACATTCTTTTCACCTCTAAGATGTTGCTGACAAACTCCTCCTTCAAGATAACTCCTACTCCATTTCTCTTCTTGTCAGTACCATAATAGTACAACTTAAAGCCTGCTCCTAAGCTTCTAGCCTTACTACCTTTCCACCTGATCTCCTGGACACACGGTATATCCACCTTCCTTCTCTGCATCATGTTGACCAACTCTCTACCTTTTTCTGTCATAGTCCCGATATTCAAAGTGCCTACTCTCAGTCCCAGACTCTTTCCTTTCCTCCTCTCTCTCTGCTTCCGAACATGCCTTCCTCCTCTTCTTCTTGTTCTTGTTCTTCGACCCACAGTAGCCCAATTTCCACTAGGACCCTGTAGGTCATCAGTACCAATGGCAGTCGTTGTTAACCCAGTCCACGACCGATCCGGTATGATATGGTTATGGTTGACTCGCATGTTTGGTTTTGGCAAAAGTTTTACACCCTTCCTGATGCAACCCTCTGCATTTATCTGGGCTTGGGACCGGCACAGAGAGACACTGCTCCGTGCCCCCCTAAGGCAGGCTTGGGGAGACACGGGCCAGTGCCGCCCTGAGGATGCATTGCCATCGCCACAGCATATTAAGACTTAACAGCCCTGAATCTGTTTGGGTGTCTGTAAAAACAGGTGTTCCTCAATGAATATTCCTTTTCTGGCTCAGAGGTTTAACAATATTATGCCAAATTAATTTGGATCCAGATTTAAAAAACAACAACAGTGGTGTCACGCTCTGGTTGAGACAGTTAACCAGCCACTTAAGTCTCTGTTTCTGACAGTTTTACATTTGCCCCCCAAAGACCCATGGCCTGATATCTGATCACTAACAAAGCACCTGTCGCACCCTCAATGTAAAAACATAGCTTGATGACTGTGTAGGTGGTGGGAATTGTGCAGTGGATGGCTGGTAGTACAGAAACAAGCTGTGACTCTCAGTGACAGCGACTGCAGCTCAGTATGCCTCCTCCTCAGCTCTCCTACTCCATCATCCTTTCAAGTTGGTTGTTTTTCAACTTGACCTTCACTGTATTCCTGCTGAGATCTGATCAGCTCCTGTACCTCAATCAGTCATATTTTTGCATCTCTGTGTCCTCAGCTCTCAGTAGTAGCAACTGTCTGTTTTCTGTTCAAATGTTCCTGCGTTCTGGTGTAGAATCAGGAAATGTTACCCTAAGCCTGGTGATTTTATTTTGCAGTACTCACTCGGTTGCTGGAGTTGTCCAATTGCGCATGCTAATGTAATGCGTTTGTATTCTGTATTTCACAGATTAAATAAATTATTTATATAGTTCTGTTTGTGTGAAATACACACAGCCACATTGGGGAATTTCTTGCTATGTCAGAGAGCGAGGAGGACCATAGTTACGGGGGTTCTTCTTGGCACGAAGCAACAAAACGCACTTGGCCCAGTATGTGGAAGAAAATAAATACATGCTTCTCAAATGTAACCAACAAAAGCAGCTCAGAATTGCTGTCATGGACACACTAAACTCAAGAATAAGTCCTCACAGCAATTAAAAAAAGAGCTATATTGCCACTTAAATTGAAATTTTTTTGGCCTCTGACCAACAGATTTTTGTGGTGGTCCTGGACATACAGTATGTGGATTGTTGGACCTCCGTGCTGTATTTAGTGGGGACTTAGCAAAGAACTTTGTGACAATGCTGTTGAATTTAAGCAATATTCTTCCATATGCAACCCTATACAATCCTTCTATCAGCTTGAACAATGCTAAACAGCCTACATTAATGACACATTGGGTGCTTTACGAGTATCGAGTTTAGCCAAACTTTAAAACTTTGTTTTTGCGATGTCATTGTGGTGAGATTGATGATTCTTTTAACACCAGTACTCTGAGAGTCAATGAAGACACCCTGATGTCTGGCACAAAGGGCTTTACCAGCCACAGAGTCACTTTGTCACAGTGCCCGTGATCACAGACAACAGCCACAGCTTGAACCTCTTTCCATGTCTTAGCCCTTAAAGCATTCTTTTTTTAAAAAAGCAGCTTTGGCCCGGATGATGTAAGGCGATTCAGCCCCAACTGGTACAGTTGGAGGCCATGGCTGGGTTGCAGATGGGTGTAGTCAATTCCTTCTGAAATTTGGTAAGAGGTAGGGAGCCTCTCTGGTATAAGCGAAAGTGGAAGCGAGGATGACAGACTCACAATAAGATGGGATAAAATTTAGTTATAGTTATGGTGTCATAATTTTATAATGTTATGACAGTTATAATGTCAAAAAACAAACACACAAACAAAAAAATCTGAACAATAACTTGTGTACCAATTACAGTGCACTACAGAGCTACTGCTCAACTATCCATCCATTCATCCATCTTCTGCCGCTAATCCTGCACTCAGGGTCGTGGGGGATGCTGGGGCCTATGCCAGCTGTCATCAGGCGAGAGGTTAATCGCTGGGGTATACTCTGGACTGGTGGGCAGTCGATTGCAAGGCCGCATATGGAGTCAACCAACCATTCACTCTCTCATTCACAAACCTTCGGGCAATTTTCGCATTTTTTCCAATTAACCTCCTGCATGTTTTAAGACTGTGGGAGGAGACCGGAGAACCTGGAGGACACGTCACACAGAAAGGCTCCCTGTTTGAATTGTGCTGTGAGACAGTGTCAACCACTGTGCCACATCTCCCGTTGAAATGCATGCAAGATGAGATGAGATCTACACTAATCGCTGCCGCAGGATCCTAGCATCACCTGTTCGAACTGCTGCCATCAGGCCGATGTTATAAAGCACTCCATAGCACTCCTGTAACTTTAAAACACAGCCATATTGCTATGTAAATAACATATTTACATTTTAGATTGGATGATTTTTGTACTGCACTGTACATTATATCTGTAAATGACATTATATCTGTGAATGACAATTCGACAGCACTCTACAATTTGCATTTCATCCCTTAGTCATGTCAACATACAGTATCTGTGTATCTGTTAAGTCTCCAGAGTCATGTCAGACTTACATCCATCCATTGTTCGCCGCTTATCCTGCAGGCCCTGGGGAATGCTGGGTCCCAGCTGTCATCGGGCAAGAGGCGGGGTAGACCCTGGACCGATCGCCAGTCAATTGCAGGGCCACATGTACAGACAAACAACCATTCGGTTAGCCTGCTGCATGTGACAGTGGTGGACTAAGGGAGGAAACTGGAGAACACGGAGGAAACCCGTGTTGACAGGGACAACTGTGTCTCGTCTGCAAGGCTGGTTTAGTTGTTTCTTCTTTAATTATTAAGATAATATTCCTTGACCAACACCCTACTGCTCATATTCTCAGAAGCAGTGACGGGCAATCAGTAGAGGCAGGGGAAGCCGGGCCTCACCTGACATCATGGAAAGAAAAAAATGTAAAATGAAAAAGTAAATTAAATGGTTACTGGTTTATTTATTCAGTGATTTGTACTATAAAGTTATTATCCACTTAACTTCACAATTTTTAGTTTTTTTTTTTTAAATCACTGAAAAAAAATTCATACTTACCATTCAGATATGAAGAAGAGACCCGCGGTGACACAGCAACCAGCTGAGCCCACTATGGATTGCACAATGATTCCTGTGCATCGTGTATTTGCAAGTGTATTTGCAGTCCCTATGTCCTCTGTTGTAAATCGCTTTGGATAAAAGCGTCTGCCAAATGCAATGTAATGTAATGTAATGTCATGATTATGCTAACTGTGCTGGCATGCCATGCACTGAGACCGTATTGCTATCTCTGTGTATGTCACTATTAAAAAAACCCTTTTAATATGTGCACTAAATTTCCAAAGTTTAGCTGATGTGTATAATATTTTTCGTCAACAACTGTTATGTGTTCCTTGTGCTGAGCAATCCTAAAACGACTGCGAAAAGACATTAAGTGAGGCACACAGTAACGATGCCTCGTGGTAGGGGCCACTGGTGATCCCAGGGATCCTTCTTACTACTCGGATACAGAATAATATAATTAGCTATCGTAAGCTACAGTAAACAGTTAGCAAGTCAAGTTCAGCCATCCAGTTATTTTTTTCCCAATCTCATCGCACTGTATAGCTCACAAACGGTGAGGGATGAATGTAAATCACCTGGGCAGCTTCTCAACTTTTTGGCCCAGAAAGATCTCAATCAAACTGTTCCTGAGGCGACGAAGTTGCTCCGGCTGGTGGTCACCGTTCCAGCTACAACAGCATCGGTGGAGCGGTCATTCTCGGCACTGAAAAGACTCAAGACATACAGTCGAAACAGGACTGATCAAGGGCGACTGTGATCACTGGCAGCGATTTCCATTGAGACAGAGAGACTTTTAAAACTGAAGAAAGCTAAGGAAGACTTCTACAAGCAAGTTATCAATGCTTTTCTTCAGAAGGAGCAGCGCATGGACTTCATTTATAAGTAAAGGTAAGCAATAATAATGTTTTTTTAAATGTGTTTTTTTTCTATGCTTCAGTTTGCATATGTAAAGAATGCGGACATGATATTTTTAACAAAACACGTTAACGGCTGCCAATAAAATGGTGAATAAGCTACTCTGTAGGGTTCATGTTTGTAAATCTGACTGTGATGACGTCAGTGCCTCACCAGCCGTGAACCTCACTGCACGTCACTGCACGTCACTGCACATCTGAGTCAGATGTGCACAGATTCAGCAAGTGCAGACCACCTTATGGACCAGTCTAGTACTTGGAGCCAGAATCAGATCATGAGACACAGTATTATCAAAAATAAACTTGAAATTTAACAGGTTGGACCCATTCTATGAAGATGTTGTAAAACAGCTCAAATGGACCTGAGTCAGGTCCACAGGTTCTGGTGAACCCAAGAATATCTCAGGAGACTAAGTAAAGTTCAAGCAATCGATTAAACAGTCATGAAAAGAGAAAGAAAGCAATACTCGCTATACTCACAGGCAAACCACACCATGAGCCATGCATCTGAAATACCAATGTCACAAAAGGCTGTAAGAGTCAGATGTGAAAAAAGGGAACCAAACTGAGACAGGAAGTGATCCACA
The DNA here is from genome assembly GCF_037954325.1 of Fistularia commersonii. Classification (NCBI taxonomy): domain Eukaryota; kingdom Metazoa; phylum Chordata; class Actinopteri; order Syngnathiformes; family Fistulariidae; genus Fistularia; species Fistularia commersonii. The sequence goes on from NC_141297.1 coordinate 17,202,291, forward strand.
AAACATTGTTTCTTTGCTTTGACTTAAACATCAGAGAAAACCAACTCCACTTTTCCCCCGTTACAAAGCATTTCTGAAGAAATAAATAAGTATTAGTTGGTTCTTGTCGAAATCTTCTTGTCATGGCAACTAGGTTTGAATTTCTTCACTTCACTACAGGCTTCTTCAGTTCTGAAGAATTCAGTCACTGTGTAATATGTTATAGATTATTTCTTTATTACCTGTCAACAAGTCTATATGTGCTTGATGTCTGAATTTGCACGTTATAAATATGTTTTCAACCAATATTTTCATTCACACACCAGCAGCATTGATCTTTACATAGCTCATCAGATAATTTATAGAGGGATAGTAATAATTAATTATTCAAATACTAAATGTAAATAGTATCTGCCAATGAAATGAGTGAGACTAATGGTTTGTGTGTGTTAAGAGATCTTTTATAAACAATTACACACAAAATACATATATACATCCTCAACGCTCACAAAATATTTTCCTAGGAGAAAAAGAAACTAGTCACTGTACAAAATTATATAAACAAAATAGGTATTGACAGGTACAACATAATGTGAAGAAATTTTAAATGAGTATTAACAAGTACTTCAGGTGTTCATTTTTAGTCAAATCACCTTGTCATTGGCCTGTTACTCTTTTCTTTTGAGTGAATAATGTTGACACTTTTGTGACTGTCAGATTCTCCCAGACATTTAATATTATTTCTAAATACAGTGTAAAGCTTAAATAGCTATCAATTTAGAGCCCCCCCCCCCGTCTAAATTATTACACTTGCATCCGGTAAATGATCTTTACAACCAGGACTAATTTTCAATTCCAATACAGTGCACCATCCGCGTATGTCTGACATGTTACAGAGACAGATGCATTTGTGAATGGACATAGAGGTTGTTAATCAATTAACATGTTATGACTGGCACACTGACAGCCCCAAATTGATTTTCTTGCATTTGACATTCCAATGCTTTCATAGAAATGTTAATTACAACTTTTATGGAATATGAATGTGTAATCAAACACATTTTAGTCTGGCTCCTCAATGAAAAGCAGCACTTTCTAATTGTGTGTGATTTACGAATGTTAGTTTTTGTATGAAAGCAAAATGTTGGCTTTCATACAATCTGGTAGTATGACGGCAGATTAAGGGTGAAAGATTTTCTGCAAGTCAGGCAATAGCACATGGCATGAAACAGTAAAAGCAAAGACGTAAAATAATCCAGACTATTGTCATTTATCGCTATGCGCTCTTATATATAGGTTCAGGTTGTCTATTAGCTATGTCCTTTGAATTACTTTGTATTCACTCTTGAGCCAATGTTACACTTGCAAATGAAACCGCTTATGAAAAGTTGTCTGCCCCTCCATTTTTTTTTTCTCCTGAAAGTGAACTGTCACTTTTAAAATACAGCTAAAATGACAGAGCCTGTATCATATTGGTTTATAAACCAGTCTCAAAACATACCACTGCATCTTTGGATGCAAATAACAATAATAACACATTTTATGGTAAAAACGACTTTTGGGATGTAAGTTCTGTCACATCGGACCACAGCTGTGAAGCTTGCCACTGCAAGGAGATTCAAACATACTTAGGAGCCGGTGCATAACAGGACACATATTTTCAAAAGGCAGCACAAAAAAAAAGGTGCCTTAGTTGTTTCAACTGGCCGCAGATGGTCGAGCAGAGGCAACTGGTGAGGAAGAAATGGACTTAGGCCAGCTTGTGGAAGGTACAGACAAACACTGCTGCCTTTTCTGCTGAAGTCTTCCTGTCTGCATCTAATCATGCCCAAATATAAGCATTTCCTCAATGGATTTAGAAAATGAGCGTCTGTTATTTTTTACCACCGAATGATGGAATCCTTTACCAATTTATATATTGGTGACTTTTGAGGGACTTTCTCTGGAGGCATCAAGTTGTGTTTAGGTCTTTACCTGATCGGATTGTTGTTCCATGCTAATCTGTTAAATGTCACATATTTGGTCTCTCCTGCAACAGCCTTGGTCTCCCCGGTGTGAACCTGGACTGACAAATGAATAAAAATACTTGCATGACACGCAAATGTGTGCTAACTGTGCGCCTTGCAAGATTTTGTTGAGGTTGATGATGGACAAGGTGTTTGTTGGAGCTGTAAAGCAAGAGGGTCAGGTGGTGACAATGGCGGCTCTGACAGTAATGCCTTTACATATAATGTATTACAGCCTGGCATGAAAAATGGACAGGTATGTCATGGGTGTGTGTCCTCCGTTCCGGTCCACACCTGTGTGTGTGTGACTGGCAGTCTTAATCAAAGAGCTAAGTATCCAGCGGTCAGTAAATGTTTTGTTTTGTTTGCGGTTTCGTATTGACATTAAAGGACACTCTTTGGTTTGACAGATCTTGTTAGACATTGACAGGCTGATGGCTGTTTGTTTACCTGTGTACGTATGGGTTTACCTCATCACTGGTGCTAAGTTCGATCTTTCAGAGCGTTAACTCTTCTAATTCTAGTCACACCTCTTACAGTTGTCGAGCTGCAGGTTTTTGCGTCTTTGTGCTGTGAACGCAGCTATCGGGAATGTGCGAGTGTTGTGCTTCTTATGCACCTTACAGACATAGCATGATGTGAAGCATAAATGCAAAAAAACACAAATATCAAATCAATAATGTACAAACCGCTGGCAATGTCAGTTGTCAGACACTTATTCAGTGTGTGATGAGGAAGAACAATGGACTCAGCATCCCCTGGTGACAGTTACCCCAAGCTTTTCAGCACTATATCATTAAGATCACTGTCTTTATAGCTTCTATATTCTTTTTCAATTGATACAGAAAGACAGACAGAAACAATCAGTTGGTCTGTAGTTATTGTTCTGACACCATTTCCGTGACGTGGCATCATCGATATTTGATTGGTTGATGGGTTTATTTTTTGCTGTGAAAAGATCAGAAGAACGAACATCCCTCCCCACAAAACAAAACTGTTGGCACTTATCTGCTGCCAAATGCTCAAATTTTGTGCGAAAGTACTTGAGAATAAAACGATTTACAAAACTATAGCAATGCTCAGCTGAATCCCTTAAATAAAAAATGAGATGGGTGTCTAACCTCTTTTACTGTCGGCTATATCCACAGCTAACATTATGACCAGGTTCTGCTTGTCTAGTGTGTAATTCTGGATCCAAGCATCCACATTCAAACAACGTGGTGAGAAAACTGTGAGCTACCAGGATCAGAAGTGACATCTGACTGGGTGTGTGTCTCTTTAGGGGGTGAGGAAGATGAGCCCCAGTGGACTGTTTAATGGTGCTGCATGGGGAAGGACAGGTCTGGATTCAGCAACAAATACATATGAACCCATTGACACTGTCAACCATTATCCCGAGAAGTTTTATGTATATTCTCACTTCTCAGTGTATCTGTATCTCAGATATCTGTACTTGTTTCACCCAACTGACAACATTTTTAACGCAGTCATCAAAAAAAAAAAACATTGCCCCTTTTACACACCGGGACATTAAATAGCTAAGGCTCTTTTTCCATAATGGTTAATTTTACAAATGTTTGGAAAAAAGTAAATCAGGTTTCAGACAGGTCGGTAGCAGAATCCATTAACTGGTACTTCCTTCGGACACGTGGACCATGGCTGAGCGTAAATGCTGTGGTGGACGATGAAAGGTGGAATTAGACATAAGTGCAATCATAGACATTGTATTTCATTTGATCTTTGAGGCACTTTTTAAATAACAACTAATCCCAACCCCCCATGTTAAAGTAAATCACAGAGAACAAAAAAAAAGATGAAAGTGGCCACTTGCATCAATAAAAAGGCATCATCAAATTTTGATTCAATACCTACATTATATTACACCATAATAACTTATATTTTCATTTGTCATTGTACATTCTCATTTCATGTGAGAACCTAAAGGATATAAAATAACAATAATAATCTGAACAAAAGTGCGTGTAAAATCTTAGGTTCTTCAGCAGAACGGTTGTTTTGATCCAGGGATGTGGGGTGGGTTGATGTGTTCATGATGGCAGGCACAAAATCTCATCACATCACAAAGCTGGTCATGTTTCACAAGAGGATGGACATTCTGAGGGAGGAAGGAATGAAGCAATGGAGGGAACAAAAGAAGGGGGAAGGATGATGTACTGGCTGATGGGGGAGGAAACATTTTTCCAGTTTTGTGTCTTCCTTTGAATTTTCAGTATATGGACTAATAAGTCATTCGGTAGTTGTTATCCTGGCAGGTCTAGAAGGGCCATTTCATCCCGGTCCTGATCCTGCTGGTGCATAAACAGGAAGTTAAGCCGCTCTGCTTCATACAGTCTCCTCTGTTGACAGCAGCAGAGGGTTGATGTATTCGAATCCCTCAAACTCGGACTGGTCTATTCTCTTGATGACATCCCTGAAGAGAGGGAGACGCAAAAGAATTACTCTTCATGCTGAGCACACTTTCTTGACTTTCTGCTTTGTAATACACCCGGTATGAGCAATGCATACCATTTAACAGTGAGAAGCTTCAAGAGTTCTAGTAGGAGGATCCTATACAGCACAAGCAGGTGAACAACTGCTTGCATATAAAGACAAACTGGTCAAAATGTGGAATTGCCTATTTGACTATTTTCTGAGCAACCCTTACACCTAGCAGCAACCACAACACACATTTATTATTAAATTGCAGACAACCAGTGAAACAGATGGGATCCTCAGCATTTGTCTTATAGACGAAAAACAAATAAGAGCGCATTTTGCTGATTGTTGACATCCAGGATGTTTTTGTGGGTAGAATGACCTCCAGCTATGTATAGAATCATGGTTTTCTAACATTAGGTGGAAGTAGAGGCGTAAAAAGGGTTTTGAGAAGCATGAATTAGGAGTTCTCCATGAGATCACCTCACCCCTGGATGTTAGTGTCCTGAGTCTGATGGCAGAATCTTCTTGAAGGTGTGAGATAAAGCATCACTTCCACAGAGTGAACGGACAACAACATACAGGTCAGCATTACTCAGTAATGACATTCATTGGCTCTCTAATTCACCAGCTAATTTTTACATCCACTAAAATGACACCCAGCCGGTTTGGATCCATGTCAGTGGAAATACCATGTCAGTGAGAGCAGGCTTTAGTTGTACTATCAGGAAGACAGGAAGAGAAATGGAGTAGGAGTTGTCTTGAAGGAGGAGTTTGTTAGGAACGTTCCGATCTCTTGATGAACGTTCCAATCTCTTGATGATATCCCTGAAGAAAAGGAGACGCAAAAGAAGAACACTCTGGAGGTGAAAATAATGTCAGATAGACTTATGAGTCTGAAACTGGAAACTGAAGGTGTGATGCTCAATGTTGTTAGTGGCTATGCCCCACAGGTGGGATTTGAATTTGAAGAGAAGGAGAAGCTCTGGAATGAGTTAGATGAAGTGATGCAGAATATCCACAGGGATGAGAGAGTGATAATTGGTGCAGACTTCAATGAACATGTAGGTGAAGGCAAAAGAGGGGATGAAACAGCGATGGGCAGATTTGGTACACAGGATAGGAATGCAGAGGGACAGATGGTGGTAGATTTTGCAAAAAGGATGGAAATGGCTGTAATGAACACATTCTTCCAGAAAAAAACAGGAAAATAGGGTAACCTTTAAGAGCCAAGATCGGAGCACACAGTTAGACTACATTTTGTATAGATGAGGTAACCTGAAAGAGATCAGTGACTGGAAAGTAGTTGTAGGTGAGAGTGTAGCCAGACAGAATAGGATGGTAGTTTGTAGAATGACTGGTGACAAGTAAGATCAAGAAAACAAAGGCAGAGCAGAGGACAAAGTGAAAGTGGTGGAAGCTGAAAAGGGAGGAGTGTTGTATGGTTTTCAGGGAGGAGTTGAGAGAGGCGCTTGGTGGTCGGGGAGAGCTTCCAGATGATTGGACCTAGTGTTATCAGGGAGACAGGTGGGGGAGTGCTTGGTGTGTCACCTGGAGGGAAAGTAGATAAAGAGACTTGGTGGTAGAGTGAAGAAGTGCAGGAGTATATACAGAGAAAGAGGTTAGCAAAGAAGAAGTGGGACACTGAGAGGACTGAAAAGAACAGACAGGACTAAGGGAGATACAACTTAAGGTAAAGATAGAGGTAGCAAAGGCAAAACAAAGGGCGCACAATGGCCTGTATGCTCGGTTGGAAAGTAAGGAGGGAGAGAATGATCTATACACGTTGGCAAAAATTAGAGATAAATATGGAAAGGATGTACAACAGGTCCAGATGATTAAGGATAGAGTGGGAAATGCATAGACAGATGCTAGAAGAGTGATGGGAAGATGGAAAGGGTACTTTGCAGAGCTGATGAATGTAGAAAATGAAAGAGAGACGCAATGAGGTGACTATTGTAGACCACAAGGTAGCAAAGACTAGTAAAAGGGAGGTGAAGAAAACATTGAAGAGGATGAAGAGTGGAAAGGCAGTTGGTCCTGATGATATACCTGTGGAGCTATGGAAGTGTCTAGGAGAGGCAGTGGTAGAGTTTCTGACTCGATTATTCAACAGCATCTTAGAGAGTGAGAAGATGCCTCAAGGATGGAGACAAAGCGTGATGGTGCCTATTTTTAAGAATAAGGGGGATATAAAGAATTCCGGCAACTATAGAAGGATACAGTTGATAAGCCATTCAATGACGTTATGGGAAAGAGTAGTGGAGACTAGACAGAGCAGAAGTCAGCATTTGTGAAAAGCAGTATGGCATCATGCCTGGAAAGAGTACTACAGATGCAGTATTTGCTTTGAGAATGCTAGTAGATAAGTACAGAGAAGGCCAGATCGAGCTGCATTGTGTTTTTGTAGACCTAGAAAAAGCATATGACAGGGTGCCAAGAGAGGAGCTCTGGTATTGTATGAGGAAATCTGGAGTGGCAGCGAAATATGTTAAGGGTAAAGCTGAAAGGAGAAGAGGAAGATTGAATTATTAAATAAATATATTGTATATGTAGAGGATTCAACTGAATATTGTTTGAAAATGATTGGCAAATCATTGTATTTTGTTTTTATTTGTGTTGTACACAACGTCCCAACTTCATTGGAATTGGGGTTTGTACCTCATGTTAATGTTTCATATAATGCATGATAACTCTATTTTGTTGTTACTAAAGCGAAACTTTTTCGTTAAAGGTTAATAAATAATTTATTATGCAACAATTATTAAACTAAGCAGGGCTGATATCTTGTCCTATGTGTTGCTTTTAGTTACTTTCATAAAACAACTGTGCTTCTGTTGCCATTCCTTGACTCAAGTTATAATTTCTAGCACTTGACAGTTTCAGTTTTTTAGGGAGTGGCAGGTGCTGGACCACTGCTGTGGTGTCAGTCATTGGGTCAGCAGGTTTTCCCTTTCAGAGCGACATCTTCACACACTATTTCAGCTAAAGGGATGAGATTCAGAAAAAAAAAAAAATAAAAAAAAAAATACGCCTCCACAATTTTTGAGAAGGCAAAGGACAAACATACCAAGATTTGATATTAAAGTGAAACAACCCTCTCTGGTAATTAAATGTAGCTTTCTGTTTCCTTGGATGGAAATTTAAGGGTACAGTTTTCCAAACAACTAAAACTTAAACATAGATTTTACATATAACCTTTACAAAATATAAACACTGGGACATTTTCCTCAACAGTTCCAAAAAAACTATCTGCCTAAAAAACATCTTGTTTTGATTTTTTACACAATTTTTTCTTTCGGTAAGTTTTATTAACTACTTTGTTACTGAAAAATGTACAGCACTCTAAAAAAGCCACAATCTAAAAAATTGTCAATTGGATAAAATCACCCAAATATCTGTAACAATCCATTTTCAATTTTGCCAGAGATGGCCTAAAACTCACAATAGACATTAAAAAACAGAAATGAATGTAAAAGGCCTTAACTTTGGTCATTGTCACTACTTTTTGCCATGTCTTTGGAGGGCCTGGACCTGAAAGGATTGAGGACCCTTAATGAATGTCATGCAAAGGGTCACACACTACTCAGATAACAATAATAATAATGATAATAATTTATCCTTGATTAATCTCGGTGGGGAAATTCATTCTCTGCCATTAACACATCATAGATGAACCACGAGTAGTAGGCTGCCATCCACCAGCGCCAGGGGAGCAGTTCGGGGTTCAGTGTTTTGCTCAACAACACTTCGACATGCTCGGAGGAGCCGGGAATCAAACCAATGTTCAGATAAAAGTTCCTTTGTGAACAAAATGATCGCAACAGGTTTAAGTGTTGTGTTGTTGGCTGGAGATGGAACTAAAGCAACAACCATTAAACACTACAGATGAAATGTGGCTCCTTGGAAGTTCCTATGTCTGTGAGGGGGAGTTGCCATAGCCAACTGAACCCCCCCAGCCAACTTCCACCCCCTCATCAGCCTGGCAAGAGCCCCCAGCAATTTTAGCTTTCAATGTTGCAATGTAAATCTCTAACATAGAGGGTTTACCCTTCTCTCTCCCAGCAATAGCTTGCTCTTCTCTTTCTTCTCATGCCAAGCCCATCATGAAGGCGCGAGAGAGGGGAGACTGGAGTGCCTTTTGCATCTCCCCTCGTAGCAGGAGTGGGCGATGTCAGCCCCTCTCCTTGGTAACAGAGGGAAGAGAAAGGGATGGAAAGATAAAGTACAAGATGTGGGGAGGGAGGCAAGCGTCTTCCTTTGATGAGCCTCTGCGTTTGATGCCAGGTTGATATCTCCACTACTGAACTCGCAGAAAACGCGCCTTCCAAAGCCCCTCCTGCCTTCCCTCATCACCCAACTGCCACAACCACCTGACCTGAAAAAGTCCTCTCTCTGATAATCCTGTCACAAACAAGTCAGGCCTGTAGCTTCTTTAAGAGATTTAGCTCGAATTGCCCACACGTAACAAGGAGACCGAGTTGTGCAGGTTGCATCTCTCCCAATAGCAGAGTGACCTGATGTCCAAAACTGCTTACGGTTTGGTCAAGACCACCCCCATCAAGCAGACAATCTTACAGGTCCACCCAGATCTTGCCGGGTTGCACATCTGTTTATCATTTCATGTATCTAAACTGAGGTCTGGGTTTCTGGTTGCCCAGATGGAAACATAGGAACAATGCTAATTCTAGTAGTTGCACTGACACATTGACGACCATGACAGGAAGAAAGAGTAAGGGGTGTAAAGTAAGGGTTGATGCAAAAAAATATACCCTTTCTTTACCCAAATTTGTCACATGTTGATTTGTACCACAATTTTCATCAAGAGCTGTAGCACAGTGGTATGTGGATTTATGAGGTCTTGGGTTCAATCCCTGGCATCTCCACTGTAAGTCACTAGGTAAAAGCGTCTACCAAATGCCTGTAACATAAGAGCTTGCAACTTTCTTGTTTTGTCGGTATAAAATTATACGTTAGAACCAGTGACGAGCAGTCAGTAGAGCCAGGTGAGGCTGGGCCTCACCTGGCATCATGGAATGAAAAAAAAGTAAAATGAAAAAATAATTTGAATGGTTCTATTTATTCAGTGATTTGTACTATAAAGTTACCTTCAACCTAAATTCATAATTTTTAGTTGTTTTTTTTTCAAAATCGCTGAAAAAAAATCACATTTGGTGTTTAAATATGAAGAAGAGCCATGCAGTGACGTGGCAGCCAGATGAGCCCGCTATGGTTTGCGCAATAACTGCGCTGCCATGCTATGCGGCTGAGACCGTATTGCTGTCTCTGTGCATGTCACTATTAAAATTTTCAAACACTTCAAGCAATAATATATTAACTAAATTTCCATACTTTAGCTGATGTGTATAATATTTTTTTTCAACAATTGTAACGTGTTTCTCGTGCTGAGCGAGAGTAAAGCGGCAGCGAAGACACACTAAGTGAGGCCCGCAGTGACGGGGCCTCATGGTAGGGGGCACTGGTGATCCCAGGGATCCTTTTTACTACTCGGCTAAAGAATAATAGAATTTGTAATAGCAAGCTACTGTAAACAGTTAGCAAGTGAAGTGCAGCCATCCAGTTACTTTTTTCCCCTTGCTTGGCTTTATTTCCAAAATGGAGGATAACATAGCTAAACTGAAAGAATTTTCTAAACTGGGCTTTCAGTCGAAGCAGGAGTTAATAAGTTAGGGAAGACCGACGCCAGCGCTAACAGGTTTGCTCCAGACTAGGAGACTGAAGACTCTGTCTTTTCAAACGGAGTGGTACACTCGAGAAGGCTGGCTGTGTGGATGTCCAGTAAGAAAGCGCCTTTTCTGCTTTTCCTGCATTCTTTTCTCAACTTCTGACAATCAAACATGAGCGGTCGGCCACTCACATTCAAAGTCAAATCGCGCTAAAAACATTCGGGTTGTCCAGGATAGATCTGGCTTTGAATGAACAGCAAAGACTCAACATCAGCATCCACAATGCTAACGTAAAGGAAAACCGCTCACCGCTGCTGAGTGGCGCACAGACTTCATTTATAAGTTAAGGTAAGAGATAATAATGTCTTTTTATAATGTGCTTTTTTCTATGCTACAGTTTGTATATGTAAAGAATGCTGATATGAGGTTTTAAACAAAACACGTCAACTGCTGCCAATAAAATGGTAAATAAGCTACTTTGTAGGGTTCATATGTTTGTAAATCTGCCTCACCAGCCATGAACCTCACCGCACGTCACTGGTTAGAACTAAGTAGAAAAAACACTCTTCATTACTCTAAATTTACACCTACTTGTATTCTATCATCAGAACTTAACTCATATTTTTACAAATTTGTTCCAGTAATATATTTTTTTCATTTTAGATGACTTTATCTTCAGTGTTGTTTGTATATGCACCTGATTTTTAAAAAAAATATCGAGGTATGAATCAAGGTATTACTGGAAAACTGCCGATTTGAAGATGCTGCCAACTGATTTTCAGATTATTACATCCAGTTTCCATTTTACTGCTCTACACGTGAAAAAGCTTTAAATTATTCCGCCACGTTTACTTTCATGACAGCAGTGATGGGAATTCAGGAAGCAGCACTTACTCATCATCTGGTGTTAGCTGCACTGGTTCATTAGTAAACTGTGTGTCAAAGTTTTCCAGGCCATAGTCGTCAGAGATTTGAGGTTTGAAGGGTGGCGTCACCTCTTTCTTCTCCAGCTGTAGGAGAGAGCAAACATATTCACTTATGTGTAACAGGTTTTTCTAAAAAAAATGTGTAATTAAACATTAGTACATTTAAATGTGACACATTTCTCTCTTTCTCCCACAAACTTCCTACAGAAAACCAGAGTATTGGTGGTGGGCTGAAGAGCATGCTGCAGTATTTATATATTTTATGACTTCCATCATAACTGCTTTTTAAGCCTTCATGTTCAAATGCCTTGAAAAGCAAAATCTTTTTTTATTCACAGGGGAACACTTTCTTCAGCTGAAATGCAACTGCATAAGTTGCATATATTAAAAAAATACACAACATTGACCCCTACAGCTCACAAAATAATTGTTTATTTCTTGAGGATAAAAATGCCAATAATAAGGTAATTAACTGAAATAAACACATTAAGATGCAAAAAGCTTCTGTATATCATACCATACTATATAAGTGTTTAACCACTAAATACTGCAAATAAAATGCTGTAGTTTTTATACGTTAGATACAAAGCAGATGGAGGCTCTTTAAAGTGTCAATTCTCCCACAAATTTTACGCATCAAAAATGTAACCTAGTTTCGGCAGCTTAAGTTTGACTTGACTTGCTTTTCAAACTAGAACAGCGGCTCTGCTGACAGCGACACTGTTGCTGTAACACGGATGATTGTGATAGCTGGGTCATCACTGCGGCGTCCACACTCTTACACATGGGGTTATGAAGCAAGGGTCCAGAGGATCATAATAACTAACTTGATTTACAATTCTCTTTCAGTATAAAAAAAATCTCATATTTAATCAATTCAGAGTCATTCTAGTGTATCTCCACGGTTGCAACTGCTTTTCCTGTTTTCTTCTTAGATTGGGGCTGCGTGCTTCAAATATACAGTATGTCTTTCAAAAAAACAAAAATCAGGGACATATTTTTGCAGATTACAAAATAAATGTAAGCCTTTTTTCCCCACCACAGAATTCTGTGCCCCACTTATGAGAGCTTTCTTTTGGATTCTGACCAACTGTTTTAGCTGGTGATTGGCACAATGCATGTTCAAGAAATCTTGCTACAATGCTATTTGAAAGGAGTCATGACATTTTAATCATAAAAAAACTTTAAAAGTGAAAAGCGATGAAAAGAAATCTGTTTAAAAGCATGTTAGCTACTCAGTGATGTTGCAGCGGGAGAGAAAAACTGAACAAAGGTTGAGGCAGTAGAGTCATCTCTACAGTGTCATTCGGTAAGGAAACTTTTCGTCTGGCTTGTTTCCATGGTTTCCCATCAGTCCCTCCTGTTCAGATATTGCATCAAGGACATTTTTCTGAGAGAGATTGGAGATTACTAGGAAAATAACACATTTGGAGAGATTTAGAATCCAAGTTGTTTTCTGGTTTTCTCGAGCAGCAGTCAAGAGTTGACAGCTTAAATGGGAGGGCCTCAAAGTGGAATTCAAAACTGTTAAATACACAAAATACAAACACACTTGGGCATTTCTTCAGAAATTTGTGGATAATATTCATGTATTATTTTTTCAATCTCCTTTCTTATATGGGCTCAGAGGAACGCAAATTACTAAAGAGGGTGAATATCAAAAGATGTCCTCAAATATCATGAAACTGTTTCCTCGCTGAAACTACAATATTAGGCATGTACATAAATTCCTCACAAAACTGTTGTTATCTTTCCTGCCTGGCGAATCAAGCGTTGTCAAACAGATCTTTTCAAATGATCATGAAGGCTTTTTCCATCACTACTGTAATGTGCAACTCCCAGCAGTTACTTGTTGGAAAAAAAACATCTGCTCTTGAAGAATAAGCATGGGACCGTTGTTAATTTGAGGCAACACTCAATAAAAGACAGTTACTTGCTTCCCTCACACATGTGTTTTGTTACCTCAAAGCTGCTAATTTTCCAGTTACTTTTTACAGAAGCATCGATGCTTCATTAGTGATGCAGCCTCAGGGCAGCTCTGGCCCTTGTCTCTCCAAGCCTGCCTTGGGGGGCACGGAGCAGTGTCTCCCTGTGCCGGTCCCAAGCCCGGATAAATGCAGAGGGTTGTGTCAGGAAGGGCATCCGGTGTAAAACTTTTGCCAAAACCAAACAAGCGATACAATGCACCATACAATGAAGTTATGAGAAAGAGTATTGGAAACTAGACTGAGAGCAGAAGTCAGCATTTGTGAACAGCAGTATGGCTTCATGCCTAGGAAGAGTACTACAGATGCAGTATTTGCACTGAGAATGCTAATAGAAAAGTATAGAGAAGGCCAGAGGGAGTTGCATTGTGTTTTTGTAGACCTCGTGCCAAGAGAGGAGCGCTGGTATTGTATGAGGAAATCTGGAGTGGCAGAGAAGTATGTTAGACTGGTGCAGGACATGTATGCTAGCTGTGAGACACTGGTACGGTGTGCTGTAGGGGTAACAGAGAAGTTCAAGGTGGAGGTGGGACTCCATCAGGGATCAGCTCTGAGCCCCTTCTTGTTTGCAATGGTGATGGACAGGCTGACAGATGAGGTTAGACAGGAATCCCCATGGACCATGATGTTTGCGGATGACATCGTGATCTGTAGCGAGAGCAGACAACAGGTAGAGGAGAATCTAGAGAGGCGGAGGTATGCTCTGGAAAGGAGATGAATGAAAGTTATTAGCAGCAAGACAGAATATGTGTGTGTGAATGAGAGGAGCTTGGGTGGAACGGTGAGGCTATAGGAAGTGGAGATCAAGAAGCTGGAGGATTTCAGGTACTTGGGGTCAACAGTCCAGAGCAACGGAGAGTGTGGAAAAGAGGTGAAGAGACGGGTCCAAGCAGGTTGGAATGGGTGGAGAAAAGTGTCAGAGGTACTATGTGATAGAAGATTATTGGGCAGAATAAAAGGAAAGGTGTACAAGACAGTAGTGAGACCAGCGATGCTATATGGCCAAGAAACTGTTACAATGACGAAAAGACAGGAGGCAGAACTAGAGGTTGCAGAGATGAAGATGTTGAGGTTCTCTTTGGGAGTGACCAGGATGGATAGGATCAGGAATGAGTCTATCAGAGGAACAGCACATGTTCGATGTTTTGGAGAGAAGGTCAGAGAAGCCAGACTGAGATGGTTCGGTCATGTACAGAGGAGGGATAGAGAATATATTGGTAGACGGATGCTGGAATTGGAGGTGCAAGGCAAGAGGTCTCAAGGAAGACCAAGGAGAAGATTTATGGACGTAGTGAAGGAGGATATGAAGGTAGTTGGTGTGAGAGAGGAGGACACAGAGAATAGGGTTAGATGGAGAAAGTTGACTCGCTGTGGCGACCCCTGAAGGGAAAAGCCGAAAGAAGAAGAAGAAGAAGAAGAAGAAGAAGTCGATGCTTCATTAGTGACATTAGTTCAAAGTGTTTGGTGAGAATATCTTCAAACAAGCAACTCTGACTTTCTTTCCATCTGTTTCTATCACTCCCGTTTCATCAAAACCTATCGCATTCCTTTCTCTTTCAGGGCCTACCAACACTCCCCCATTACTTTCACCCACTCACAACCTGTCTATATCTCTCCTCGCCGTTTGTCTCCATCTTACTCATTGTCAATTCTTTTATCTTTCACATCCTGTCCTCCTACTATCTGCATTCTCTCTGATATGTTGTTGGGCAGGCTGAAGCTCTGTGTGGTGATAATGAAGCACACACTGAGGCCCAGGAATGAGCGCTCCCAATATCACTCACACACACCCACACATGCACGGACACACACACACAGATACAGGAAGCACCCCTGAGGCCAGAGGGGGACATGAAAGACATAGGCATGCATGTGTACTATGCAGACAATTCACAGGTTCTGAGATCACAGGACCTGTCACTGTGTGTGTGTGTGTGTGTGTGTGTGTGTGTGTGTGTGTGTGACAGCATTCACGTGTGTGTGTGCTTTCCATGGTATCGATGAGACAGGACTGCATTGTATTTCAGCCAGCTAGGGCTTGAAAATGTTTGTAGGGATGCATTAACATTCCCCCCAGTGTGGATGGAACAACATTTGGACCAAAGAGGTAATCCACCACAACACTGCATAAAGCTGAACACAGAAAGAGCCAAAGTATGCAAAGAGGATATTTGACACTCCACTGCCAGATATAGAAAATGTTAGATATATTTGGACTAATTAGGAGACTAACTGTCTGTTAATAGATTCAAAAAAACTAGTAGAAAATCTTTATTATATAAGAAAAGAGCAATAAAACCGTGTTTTAAGTATGCCATCTGTATCAAAAGCTGGACAGACAAAAGCAGCGCTCTTGATTTATTGACCAGTCTACCAGTCCGACATTCACAAGCTCATGAGTACAAGGGGCTGGAATGAGAAATTAAGTTTCCTCTGCAGTGTGTTATGGCTCTCCCATAGAGATAGGGAGCTCGGTCACCTGGGAGGGCATCAGAGTAGAGCTGTTGCTCCTCAGCTTTGAGAGCAGTCAGATGAGATGGCTTGGGGGTCTGGACATGATGCTTCCTGGACGCCAAAGCGGGATTTTTCACAAGTGGAGGGACTATGTCTCTCGACTGACATGGGAACGCCTTGGGATTCCTCTGGGAGAGCTGGATGAGGTGACCGGGGACCTGGGCTTCTCTGCTTAGGCTGCTGCCCCTGTGACCTGACCCCAGGTACAAGGTAGAAAATGGATGGATGGATGTTGCGGCCCAAATATCCAACATAAACCACTTCAATAACGTATGTATGTACGCATGTATGAAAAACTTCTGTGCCAGTTGAATCACACAAAAGAACAAATTGACCAGAGCTGGTTTGTGAATAGAATAACCCCAGCCTTTCCTGCCACCTACTTGTGTTGGTCTTTGGTCCCAGCAGCACTTGATGCTTGAAAACTACTGTGTCAATTTTGATTCAGTTTAGGATTACGCTGCGGTTTATAATTCATGGCAAAAATATCAGACAGTTACTTCAAATAAGTTTCCCCTGTTGCAACTGGATCTTAGGGTCAACAATATGTAGCGCTTGCATCCAAAAGATCAATTTCTTCTCAGTTCTATTCGTGCTGACAGCTTCCTGACAGTGAAGAACTGTGGATTAAAAGAGTAAATAAAAGAGGACGGAAGGTAAATGATATTCAAATGTGTCATCTCTTCAGAGAAATACTCAGCACTCCCCACAGAAGTGTCTGATGAATATTAATATGTGGTAAGAACAGTAGCAGAGTGCCAGACCTGTCAGGTCTAGAGACAGGTTTCTAGTTTGAGGGCAGAGACCGTTGCTTCTCCACCTCTCAAAGCTTTGTCAACTTGTTTTCCCTCGACGCAACATGGGAGCTTTGTCGCTGGGTTCAGGAATCTCTCCCGTCTTTGATATCTTTCCCCTGTTTACCTTTGGTGTGCACTTAACAGGCAGCATGGCAGGACTCATTAACATGCCAACAACTGTTCCTCCCCGCCTTGCTTCTGTACGATCTGCTACCCCAAAACAGTCGTCCCATGAGGAAAAAGAAATAACGAGGAAGCTGAAATGACCATAACACATCTTAAAGTAGCCTTTGTGTTTATGTCTTTCAAAAGCATATAAATGGCGGTTCAATAATATGTTGTAGATGAGAAACATGCCATTTTAGGTACATTTATGGATATAAATGAACAAGGCAGCAACCTGATTGTAAGCAATGAGTATTACACTGATTTTGCTCAAATTAATCACAAAATATTATATTCTTCTAATATGTAGGACAGGAAAATATGTATTCCAAATTGGCTACTGTTGTTCGAGGCAGATTTTCCCTATGATTGGCTATAAACTGGATCCTCAAAACCCAGTTCTTCAACAAAGTCACAGACGCCCAGTGATTGTGCAATGAAAGTATTTTCGCGTTGCAATGCTGAATAAATAGTGATCAAAAGTTAAACAAATAAATGAAAAGTAATTAAACAAACACAAGAATTTTAGGGTAGGAATCTTTTGTGTCTTTAAATATTTTATAGTGAATAAGTAGATACATTTGAGTACTATTCTAAAAGAGAAAACATTTCTTCCGAAAAAAA
This sequence comes from Fistularia commersonii, assembly GCF_037954325.1. NCBI lineage: Eukaryota > Metazoa > Chordata > Actinopteri > Syngnathiformes > Fistulariidae > Fistularia > Fistularia commersonii. Next base: position 17,219,410 of record NC_141297.1, read on the forward strand.
TGGTCTTGACTGTCCTCTCAAAAGCCCTTGGAAATATATTCTCAAGGAAATCAGAATCTACAATAACCTCAGCAAAACATTTCCCTTAAAATGAGCAAAATCTTGTTCTTTTCTTTTCGGCTGCTCCCTTCAGGAGTCTCCACAGCAAATCAACCTCCTCTATCCAACCACTGTATCCTCCTCTCTGACACAAACTAACTTCATGTCCTATTTTCACTCCATCCATAACTCTTTGGTCTTCCTCTAGGCCTTCTGCCTGGCAGTTCCAACCTCAGCATCCTTCGACCAATTAGTCACTGTCCCTCCTCCGAACAAGACAAAACAATCCCATTTTTGGGTGATATAAATTTTTTGTAAACCCTATGGCTAACAGTCATTTATTTTGTTTTTTTTTCCATATCTTTTACCCCACGTGATTTTGAAAATATTCTATATACAGCAGATCATTACCAACGAAAAATATTAGAACACCAAAATGTATTTATAGTATACACCCGAAAATTCAACATAGTAGATAAAATGATATTTCATCATTTCACATATAACAAAAAATAAATATGAAACATTTTCACATGTTGCACAGCCTTCATTTATATTGGGCGGCTCAAGCTTTCTTTTTATTTCAGTTTCAAATTAATTTGCACATTGAAAGCCCATCATCAGCAACTTCCCATTTCCTGCAAATATACACATATATGTGTGCTTATGAATTCACTTTTATTTGAATTGTTGATCCACAGAGGGGTACAGCCTCAGTGGAGCAGCTGTAGAAGCATCTGCAGCACAATCTATCTTTCAAAACATGCACACAAAACACCCCCACCTTATGCACGCATGTGTATGCTTTTGTGTGCACGCATGACAGCTGCTCTCAGCACCGCCCGCCATTAACTCTCTGCTTAGATATTGTGTGTTTGTTGTAGCTGGATTGGTTGTAAGTGTACAGACAGGTTGTCAAGTCAAACCCCATATCAGCCGTCTGTTAGGAGATAGACATCATTTTGCACGCATGTAAGGTGAACCGTTTTTGGGTTTTATTAAAGAAAATGTTTAATGGGACATTAAACAGATTTGTTGGTTATATTTTGTTTGGTAATGATATCTGTGAATACTGTGTTTTCTTGCTGGTACGCTTGAAAAAAGGATAAAATCTTTTTTTGTAACATTTTGAGGTTAATTTTCAAGCGGTATTGCTATCATTCCTTACAGCAGGAATTCAAAAGTAATTTTTGATTTTTTTAAACTTTTATTTTTTCAGGTAAGTGTATATGATCTGTGGTTCAATGATCTATGGAGCAACACCTGTTGGATTGATTCAAATGTGTTTGCCAGTTGAAAATATGGCCTTTAAGTCCATGCACAAGCTGGAAATCACAAAACAATACTGTAACAATGCTGTTTAGGTAACATTGCTGACTCTTACCTGCTCCCAATCTATACTGCGGAAAAACGAGTGTGACTTGATGTCTGTAAAGCCTGTTTGGACCTGGCAACCCAGACGCTCCTTGGGATCCTGCTGGCCAGAAACATACAGTGAATCTTGATGAAAATGCCCCACTAGCAATTGTTTCATTATCTGTAGCATCCACACACACACACACACACACACACACACACACACACACACATACACACACACAAACACACACACACACACACACACCATCCATCTATCTATCTTCTGCCGCTTATCCTGTACTTAGGGTCGTGGGGGATGCTGGAGCCTATCCCAGCTGTCATCAATCACAACATTCATTCACTCATTCAAAATTTCCCATTTTTTTTTCCAATTAACCGTCTGCATGCTTTTGGAAAATGGGAGGCAACCAGAGAAAAACCACGCAGACACGGAGAGAACATGCAAACATGCAAACACACAGAAAGATCCCCTTGTCGGAATCTAATCAGGGTCCTTTGCGCTGCGAGGTCGAAGAACTAACCACTGTGCCACTGTGTCACCCCACACATGCCATTCAAAAATATAACGATAGACATTGTACCAATGTAGAAATACAATTTATGGATTCTTTTATGGAATGTGTTTACTGGAATCTTTGTGCTGGTGACATGATTTTGAAACAAAATAAAAAATAGAGCAAAGTGATTGGCATGGTTCTGAAGAGATTTTTGAGGATTTAACACAATACAGCCACACGATTTAAAATCTAATGACTATCTTTGGCTGTTAATCTTAGTAGTAGAAAATCATCACAGGTTAAAACAAAAATTTGTGATTTATAACCTATAATTCAGGTTCAGACAGGAAAAAATGATAAATGGGGCTTGTTTGCTTTTGGGTAATTTTCCATTTAGTTATCTGTGAAAATGCCTTGTGAGATTTCAGGGCAACTTGTCTTTTGATTCAAGGCAACATATCTGACTATTCACTACATTCTCTCTGAAATTTGAGGGATATGAAGCTCATTTGAGGGTAATGTCTCACAGACTGTGGACAATGTCTTTCCAAAAAAATGTGGCTGTTTTTTTTCAATGGTGATTATTTGTGAGATACCTTCAATCAATGAGTTGCCAAATCCAGCGTAAAAGTGTTTGGCATCATCAGATGGATCACACATATTTGCACTTCTGCTCAACAGAGGCAAAGTACGAAACAAAGCAATTCTAAAATGTTGTAAAGGTGACTTAGTCCACCAAGATCTCAGGTCTTTTTTGGCCTTTAATGTGTGACTCTTGTGTTTGCAGATTTGTCTGCACACATACAAACACCTATGCCCTAACATGTAATTTCTGATTGTACACACAATGATTCTGAAGAGACATTTGAGAATATTATTATGAAAGGACATATTCTATAATGGCTTAACAAATGGGACTACTACAAGAGCCCCTTAGGTAAGCATGGTGTGATTGTGTTTGTGTGTGTGGAGGTATTTGGAGGTGGGAGGGGCACTCTGACCTTGTTGAGGAAGCCCTTGAGGACGCTTGCAGCTTTCACTGACAGGGACCTTGGAATGCGAATGGGCTTCTCCAGAATAACTGTTTGCGAGAACAGATACAAAAGCAGAGGATGAGTCATGGTCCAACCAATACGATGGTGCAAGGTGGGGCCAGATGACGCCATTGTGTTCATCCTTTGGAAGCTCACCCCAGCCTCGAGACCTCTTGCAAAGTAACCTTAACAGACAAATCGAGACAAAATCAAATTCTCTTAAAGTTTCAGTCAAAGTGAACATTCCTTTTTCGCCCTTAGGATCTTCCCAAGCGGTAATTTATCAGGTCTGATAAATTGTCTAAAATTGTACATATATTTATTTACAAGTGATTTATTTTTATTGTTATTAACCAATTTATCTTTTGAAATAATAAACTCAATACCCTTTCACTGACTGATACTTAAGCCCAGGTTATTGAATGTTAAAGGTATAAGACTTGTGTTCGTGCTCTGTTGAAAACCATTACAGAAGGATGAACAAGGATGTCCATGAATTTTCTTTCTCTCTTTTTTTTTTTTTAGCAAAAATGGAGTGTAGAGCAACCTCCCAAGATGTATCCAGTTCCATTATACATCTGTGATCAACGTGTGTTTTTGGGGCATAATGGTTATTGACTGTGATATTCAACAACTATTGCTAATCCTAATTTCCATAAAGGCAGTGCGAAGAGACACGCAGAAATTTCCAATTCCCTTTTATAGTTCCCAACAAATATTGTTTCAGTTTTGTAATAGTGATGGAAACCCATCTAATTATACTGAAAAAGTTGGTTTTATGATGACTAGCACCTTGTGGCTAGCCCTCCCTGACAGAATTAGAATGTTTGCCAGTCTCCCAGTGTGTCTGACTGAGGAATAGAGAGTGTTGCTCCTAGAAGCAGGGTCTGGCACAGGGACTAGCTGAGTGACATATGGCCGGGTGGTTCATGTAGTGGCAGGCTTGGTTTCCGTTTTACAGGCAATCATCCAACAACCTGCTGGCCCACTGGTGCAAGTGCTGAGAGAACGGCACCAGAGGCAGATGCTAGCCGTGGTGCCACACCATGCTCCTGACAGTCACAGCATAGACATAATGCATCAAACACAGTGACTACAGTATGGGGGTATGTCTGTCATCAGATGCTGTGCATATGTGTCTGTCTGTGTTGTGTGCATGTGCATGTAAATTCATGTGTTTATGTGCACCAAATGGTTGAAAACAATACGGATGTAAATGAGAGACCAGATTATTTGGTTATTATCGACGTTCCTCCAACATGAAGGTGTGATCATACACCAATTTGCTTCTCATTTTTCTTAACCTCTGCAGTTAAGGAGTCAATTACTTGAATGACTTCTATTGTTCTGAGGGCTACCCTTCTCAGCGTTGAACCCCGCCCCCACTTTGGACAGTCAAATCCCATCTTTTTGTTTCTGTACCCTGCATACAGACAGAGACTGAAAAAGACAAGTTCTGTAACCAAAGAAATCAAACTCTAGACCCTCAGAGGACATCCTTCAGGACTGTTTTGCTAAAACTGACTTGGATGTGTTCAGGACCACAACCCTACAGTAGGACTCTTCTGTCAGCGCACAGGAGGTAGCTGAGTATGTGACCAGGGACATCAGCACTTGTGTTGACAACATCGTGCCCACCATACAAGTCAGGAAGTTCAAAACCAGAAGGCTTGGCTGAATAGTCATGTATGCCAAATGCTGCGTGCCCGCTCTCATCCATTTAGGTCCAGCAATGAGACGAAGTATAAAGCTACTAACTCCAGACTGAAGAAAGACACCAGAACAGCTAATAGGCAGAACAGAGAGAAGCTGGGTGGCTCCGACAACTCTGCAGGTCATCTCTCCCACCTTGAAAACAAATACTTCGACATCAGGATGCTCTTTGTCAACTACAGCTCCGCATTCAACACCATCATACCCCACAAACTCATTCACAAAATGTCTACCCTTGGCCTGCACCCCACCCTCTGTGACTGGCTCCTGAACTTCCTGACTGGCCAGTCTGTCAGGATCGATAATAGGAGCTCAGCCAGAATAACCAAGAACATGGGCACCTCTCAGGGATGTATCCTCAGCCTCATCCTCTACACCCTGTTCACCCACGACTGTGTCACCTACCATAAAGATAACACCATTCTGAAGTTCGCAGATGACACCGCAGTGATAGGATGCATCCCTGGCAGAGACGAAACAGCCTCTAGGATGGAGGAGGCGAGTCTGCTAAAATGGTGTGAGGGCAAAAACCTCACCCTCAACACGGACAAGACCAAGGAGATGGTAGTGGACATGAGGAAGGAGAGGAGACCTCCTTAGCCACTCTTCTTTCAAGGTCTTGGGGTTGAGAGCATGAGCAACTTCAAATACCTGGGTGTCCACATAAGCAAGGACCTCACCTTGTCCCTCAACACCATGCAGACAGGTAATAGGGCTCAATAGCAGCTGTACTTCTTGAGAAGGCTGAGAAGGTTTGGCATGTCGCCTAAGATCCTCAGCAACTTGTACAGCTGCATCGTTCAGAGCATCCTGACGAACTGCCTCACTGCGTTGTATGGCAGCACCACTGCTCTGGACCGCAGACAGAAGCGGCGGGTGGTAAAGACTGCAGAGAGGATCCCTAGAACCCCACTGCCGTCTGTAGAGCATCTACCACTGCAGCATCCACAGGAGAGCTGCACCCATCACCAAGGACCACGACGCCCCTCAACATGGACTGTTCACATTCCTACCCTCTGACAAAAGGTTCAGGAGTGTGAAATGAAGAACGACACGACTAAAGAACTCATTCTACTCAACTGCCCTCAGAACAGTTGACACTTATTGTTCCTTTTCTGCATTTTACATGCAGCACAGCCAGTGATGCACTCATCTTCAAATGTAACTACTGCCATTTAAACTGCACTCATCCTTGCACCTGCTCTTAGTTGCACACAAAGCAGCACTTAAAGTTTTACCTTTGCACTGCGGACACTGTTCATATTTATAACAATGTTTACACTATCTAATTATTGTCAATACATTCCAAATGCACTACAATTTCATTGCACAGGGAAACACATTTCCACACCGTACATCTGACAATAAAGACTTTGAATCCAGAATATTGAATTTATTATTTGAATAGAAGCCATGCCCCTACATCTCACACTGGACTTTTGGTTGTGTTTGCGATAATACAATTTCTTGGCTTATTAGATGTTGACATGTGTCATAAGGAAGGACATTATCTAATATTTGACAGTAATAGGTCTAGAGTCTATAGAGAAAGACAGCTATGAGATCGGTGAACGAAAAATGAGAACAAAGTGACATCATTTATACAATTTATACTACAAATAGGATTTTCTAAATGGCTGGAAATAAAGGTAAATCAAACTGACAGGTTTCTACATGAACCACAGCTGTGGTTCATCTGGATTAAGAGATTCAATAAACCTCCACCAAGCATAGAGGGCTCTCTGCTCTAAGGATAGGCATCACAGGTTTTAGAGGTTTCAGCAGTCAAAGTTCAGATCAGGAAATCGACCTCTAATACTTGCATACTGAATAATTGTAAGATAGAAAAGGCCAGTCTGTAAAAATGTTCCATGAAGCAAAGATATTACTGGCAAACTAAACAACACCTAAGGGATCATTACAGAGTTACGAAGAAGCTCAGGTACTTTTCAAACATAATCTGGATTTAACAGAATTAATTTGTCAGATATTAGAGAGTCGAAGATACACTTGCGGTTCCTTTCAATTGAATATTAACTCTGTAACCAGTGCAGGACAGCTTGTACTAGCTGAAGTCTAGTCTGAAGTTGGGCAAAAGCAATGAGGAAGGTAATTAAAGGAAAATTAAAGCAGGGATTTATTATTTTGTACTGGTCATAGAAAAAATGTTGTGATTATGGACATATAAATAATAACATGTATAACCATTCAAAGCTGAAAGTAATTGTAAAATCTTACAACCAAGTTCTTTGCAAGGGGCCAGACTGTTGAGCTGGGTATGATTACGGAGCTCAGTATCAGGTTTTAGCGTCTCTACTTTTTGGGAACTTGATGTCAATATTTTTTCTGACATCCACTACATCTAAACGGGTTGTAAAATGTAAAAATGTTATGGTGACAAATGAATGGCTTTCAGGATTTCAGACAAAGGACAACAGTCCCAGGATTTTCACCTTGTGGTTTGCCACATTTTTTTTTAGCACCGTACGGCACAGTAAAATCAACATTGTCTGTTTGACATATAATGTGTACTGTGATTAATGATGTTGATGTCTGCTGAGACCTCAAGCAACACCATTAAAAAGTAATGTTCAGAATCTGCAGCAACTTTGTGATTACTTATATATACCTGTCCCCTTTGTGAATTACATTTTAGCAGTTTATCATTTATCAAATGAGGGTCTCATTTATAAAAGAAAAATGAAAACACGGTTCTCTAGCTATCATCCTTATAGCCAATGCTCATCATGAGACCCCTCACCACTCAAAAGATACTCAGAACCTGGAAACATAAGGAAACACTGGCAGAACAGTACAATGATGCCAGTTCCAGTAATAGCTCCCTAGTTTTGGGGCTTATCAGATGCAAACACTCTGCACACGGTTTATGGACATGACTTTATCCCTCATCTTGACAAGTGTGGGTAAAATTATCTTCTTCAGGATACAAAGTAATCCATCAGGGTTGCATGCACACACATTTGACTGACGAAAATCATACCCAGGATGATGCTGTTCAGCTAAAGTTTTGCAAGGCTCACTGTTTGTACTGGGTGACCTTGCATTTCAGTAACCAGAGCCCTCAGCATCAACATTACCATTCTGTGAGGAAGCACTTGGATATCTCAGTAAAATGTTTGCTTTTCTAGCCCCCGAAGTCACCTTATGAGACCAGCAAGTGAAGTCATGAATGTTTCATTGCCCTTTGCTGTGCTTTACTTTTACTTCAAGTATGAACTACTGAAGAGACATACTCAAAAATAAAATTTGCATTGCATGTCTCCATCTGGCTCCAATTACCATTAAGTACCATCATTATGAAAACAATAGCCTTGCATTAACCAACATTCTAATAAGATGATTAGACAATGGATTTTCTATGCTTGAGAGGAAAATGCCCCCACCCAACCCCCCTGTCTTATATGGCATTTGCTGTGAGGTTAAATGTGGATTTTCCTTTTCATTTGACTCATTCTTAAATGCCATCAGACTGCAAAAAAACTGCTGGAGAAATAGCAGGTCTGCCATTCAAATCATTCTGAATCTGATCTGTACTAGGAACTGTCCTGCATGATTTTCCACCATTTCAAAGAGTTGGAAACTGCAGTACTGCATGAATATTTAACAGTTCATTAAAAAATGAGTTAATCCATTTCACATTAAGACATGCAATTGAAGATTCATACTAATTTGGGGGCTTTTTTAAGCATCTCAGAATTATTTTTAACAAAGGGCATAACACACATTTTTTTTTAAATTATTTTTTATTTTTTGTTATAATTATTCTTTTTTAGCCGGACTAATTTTGCACTAAATTTAGAAAACAGTGAAGCAATACAAATTACATTCCAAGAAAAATTACATAAGCTTTGATTGGGATTAATGCATTTCAATGAAGCATATCAGAGCAAATAAGCCAGGCTTTGCACTAACAGATCAGAGGCGATTGTTATTTCATAAAATGGTATCTAATTCTTCCCCACTGCAAATATGATGTTGAACTAAGCTTGCCTTGTCTTTTAATGGCAGCATACGGTGATCCAACTGCTTGTTGTTGGTCTGTCTTTGTCCATGCCGCTAACACTCACTATACAACTCTAATTACACAATTAAATACAAGCTGAAACAGTTATTCTGGTTTTTGGCATGTAAATTGATATGATTATTATTGACTGGTGTGCTGGGATAGCTGCTGTGGTATTCGTAATACAATTTTGATAATATGTTGAATATCTGTGTGTAGTGACCTGAAGGTATGATAAATAAATATGAAGGGATTTTATTGGTGAAATGTCCATGTTTGAAATGAAACTAATTCAATTAATTTAATATCAAAAAGACAAGCTGACTATCTGATGTGTGGCACCACGGTTTATCATTAGGATATTATGTGATTAAATATAAAATTTCAAATTTGTAATTTTTTTTTGTCTGCTTTAAAATTGAACCGGATGACATTGCTATGTCATTGCTCAGGCTGTAAGAAGAAGGAATTACAGCAAGGAAAATAATTATTGTGGCTACAATCACATCCGGATGGATTTTTGGAAGTCCAGGATAAACATTGCAAATGCACAAGAGACAGAAAAATAATTGAATCAACAATTCTCCAGCAAGCAGCATCCTGTCTCTAAATGAGACCTTGACACCGGTGAGTATTTGATATAACTGTGCGCAATAATGATTTGATTGATAGATTATGCTTATATCACTGTTTTCTGTGCTTATATTCCATAATCCATATTGATTTCCTTTTTTATTTCGGAATAGTTTTCTGTGCTGTAAAGGTTCATGCATACTCTTACTCTTACACATACTCACAGATTCATGCTGTTATTCATTCTGGAAAAAAGGTAACAATACTGCCAGCAAGGAGCCTTTATTAGCATTTTGGTTTTCAAAATAGGGGTCCTTATTTCAGATATGCTGCATTCAGAGGATAAGGACTTTATAGCAATCAATTACCACAAACTGACCTTGAAAAAGGTACTCCTCTGTGTTCATGTCAGGATTGTCTGTGATGATGTCAAACGGGGATCTCCCAGCCATCATCTCGAACATAAGCACGCCCAGAGCCCACCAGTCCACACTAAAACCTGAATGTAGAAATAAATGCACATATGTTTTTTGTTATTGTTCCTAAAAATGCATCTCATAACCTTTACAGAGTATATAATATGGTCAATCATAGTGGAGCAGTCAGAGAGAGAACATTAAATTCTGTACCTTTTGGCTATTCCTTTTTTTTGGGGGGGGGCACACACCGAATTTTCTACCTCTATCAAACCTTTTTCTTTTTTCACTCTTCTCACACTTACTAACTTCATGTCCACTTTCAGAGCATCTATAAATCTCCTCTTCAGTCTTCTTCTGGGCCTCTTGTCTGGCAGAATCTGATCTATCCAGATAATCACTATCCCTCCTCCAAACCAGCTTCTCTGTCCTCTCTAACTTTACCTCCAAAACATCTAACGTGTAGTCCCTTTGATGGACTCACTCCTCATCCTACCCATCCTAGTCATTCTGAAAGAGACCCTCAACAACTTCATCTCAGCTTCTTCCAGCTCAGCTTCCAGTCTTTTCCTCTAAGCCACTGTCTCTAAACCATAAAGCATCAGTAGTTTCACCACCATTGTACACCTTACCTTCAATTTGAGCTAAAACTCTTTCATTGCACATTATCCCTGACACTTTTCTCCACCTGTTCCAACAAGCTTGCACACGTTTCTTCACCTCTCTTCCACCTCAAGATTTCCTTGACCAGCTCTCTGCTCTCAGTACAGATCACAATGCCATCTGCAAACATTGTGGTACATGGAGAGTACTGTCTAACCTTATCTGCCAGCTTGCCATTACCCTAGCACAAAAGAAGGGACTCAGAGGTGATCCCTGATGCAGTCTAGCCTCCAACTCAAAGCTCTCTGTCACACATACATTTCACCTCACCACTGTCTTATACCTCTCATACAAGTGCTACACCACTATAACATACTCCTCCACCCCAAACTTCCTCATATAGTACCATAGTTCCTCTTTCTGAAACTTGTCATGTGTTTTTTTCTAGATCTACAAAGTCAAATTGCAGCTCACTCTGACTTCTGTTCATCTCTAGCAACTTTCTCAAAGCTAATACTGGTTTAGCAATGTCATGTTAAGAATGACAGAATGACCAGATTTGTCGGTTGCGTTTGTCAGTTGCCTTTGACATAATAAAGACATTTTGAGGCATCTGTATAAAGGAAGGGCCTAAAGACTAGGAAACTGAATCAGCAGGGCAGGACTCAAAATATCTGTACAATTGCTTCCTAGCTGTTTTAGCATAGAGGGAGTTGTTTCCAGAATTTTTTCAGCACAATGTCTTTTGTGATGTCGAGCATTACATTCTCAAATGGTGACAAACCTCAGATATATGTGTGTGACATGTTCTTTGCAGTATACTAAGTTTTGACCTGGGCTTACAGGTCAATAATATCAAGGTCCGTGCTGGATAATGACAAGTTGCACAAAATAATATTTGTCTCAGTCATCATGATAATTGATTTGCCATCTGTTACTATCACAGCCTTGTTAGGGTCCAGGAGACTGACCACACCCACTTGCCAGCCACAAGCCAGCTCCTGATCTCCAGCTGATTGGGACTTGCTGTTCAACTACCCACACCTGTCCTGTGGTTTGCTAATCAATTTCACCTGTCTAGCTCCTGATAAATTGAATTTCTGTTTCATGCATAAAGTTACTGCTTGCAGTTTAAGGTCTGGGGGGGTGTTTTTGTAGAGCCTTCAAGAAATGTGAAGAAAAGGACTACTCTGAATGCCTAGAGGTTTGTTACTAAGACCAGACCCGTCACAATGATGGAGAGGCCTCAAACTTCCAACCCAGACGTTATCCATGAACTACTGGCGGTACTTTGACAGGCCTTGCTGATGTCTGCCCACTCTATGAGCCCCCTAAGTCATTTCTCACTGTGTTCGGGGTCCCTTTCTCTTGCAATTTATTCCTCCCACAGTGTACTCAGGCGATTGAGATGCAGCATGCAGAATTCCGGCCAAAGCGAGACAAAATTGTGTACATCAAATCTCTGGTCATGCGAAGGGCACCTCAAAAGGCAAAGAGCATTTGGCTGGGGGTGGTGGGGTGCAGGAGGTAGAGCAATCATCTTTGAAACCAAATGATCCTGGTTTGATTCCTGGCTCCAAAGTGTTGTTAAGCAAGACACTGCTTATGGTTCATCCATGATGGGTTAATTCAGAGAATTTCCCCATGGGGATTAATAAAGGATAAAGTTAATACAACAAGTTGGTGAACATCTTCGTCATACACTTCAGAGAAGGCTTTGGGTTGCCCATCGGTGACCATTCTATTCAGAACCAATTGTATCATATCTAACAGGGGTCGTAACATCACAGACTACTCCATCAAGTTCCATACTCTAACTCTCGCAAGTGGTTTGGATGACTGCGCCCTCCTAATGACACATCCACAAGGTCTGGATCTAGCTCTTCATCTGCAACTCTCAACCTATGAAGATAGTCTTGGCCTGGAGAAATTCATCCAGTTGGCCGTTTGGGTAGCACGTCATCAAGCTCCTCCCACCAATGGATCTGGCTTCAGACCAGGTAACCAGTCCTGAGGAACCCATGGACATGAACCCTATGAAGGTCACAGCTGTGGAGAGGAAACACTGCACAGTTCAGGCTGTGTCTATATTGTAGGCCCAAGGCCATGTCATTGCCATGTGTCCCACATGCCTGCCACGACCTCAAGTGAATACAGTCAGCCCGCCAGAGCTTGTAGCATCACCTCTGTTTACAAACCTGCCACTCTCCACAGCTCTGCTGTTCCTATCCACCTGGTTGCAGGCTTGGCTAGCAACTAATCTCCTGACACTTGTGCCACTAGCTCCAACTCCCGCTCGGTCGGCTTTCCACTCTTCTCATGGTACCCTCCATCAATGGCCGACCCCTGGCCACCCAACTGAGGTTCCTGGCTAGCCCCATCGAGCTCCAGGTAGGTGCACGGCACCATAAAGACAGTCTTCCTGGATGGCTCTACAGCAGATGTTATCCAAGACTAATGCTTCACTCCTCTGGTTATTTCCTGGGAATCTGACCAGATGCTCCACTGGGGTCAGAAGTACAGGGAAGGTTTCCTTCCAAACCAGCCATAACCCCCACAGATCACTATGAATACCTGGTGATGCCTTATGAACTAGCGAATAGTCCCACACTATTCCAAAGTTTTATGAATGAGGCCTTTCACCCATTGTTGAAAATATCCGTAATTGTCTATAGTGATATCTCTATTTACTGAAAATATCTCTGACCACTGTCATCACAAGTGCCAAGTCCTTTCCATTCTTCACCAGAATAATCTATTTCTAAAGGAAGCGAAGAGCCAGTTTGACTTCACCAAAGTGATATTTTTGGGTTACTGGCTAGGTGCTCAAGAAGCCAGTATGGATCACCACAAGACTGAGGTGGTAGTTTACTGACCCAAGCCTTGAGGAACTCCAGTGCTTTCTTGGGTTTTCCAACCTCTATTGATGGTTTATGCAGAATTACAGCACGATCGCTGACCTCCCCGCTCTGGGCTGAAGAAACGCATGCTGCGCTCAACTACCTAAAAAGGCCTTCACCACGGCCCGTTGAGCTGAAATTATGAGATCCCTCTAGGTCCTTTGTGGGAGAAGTGGATGCCTTGACTACTTGGGTATAATTGGGTCTTATTGCATGGCCCCAACAACAGACCATCTCCTTCAATCCTTTGTGTATTACTCGCAAAAACATCCTCCTGTCCCAACTTTGGGGTGGACTTCGAGACAGATTTACCCAGATCAGAGGGTAACACCTGCATCCTCATGGCAATCGACCAGTTCTCCAAAGCCTACAAATTGATTTTCCCCTACTGGGACTCCCCACAGTCTGCCTGAGCCCTCTTCCACCACATCTGGTGAAGACATTATTTCCGATAGATCAACACAGTTCACATTTGCAATCAAATGGAGTGTCATGGTCCAGGAAATCAGCCGCTTCCTGTGCACCTTTTACTGTGACAAGCAATATGAATTTCTCCCCTGGGCGGAGTGCTCACGCACAAACCACCACTGGCCTGACATTGTTCCAATGAGTATTGGGCTACCAACCTCCTCTATTCCTCTGGCCAGGTGACTAATCAGGGGTTCCATCCTTAGACCAATGGCTCAGGAACTGCACCCCGGTCTGGGACCAAGTCCACAACACCCTACAAGAGGCCCGCAACCATCTGCACCGTGAACCCTTTTACCAATAATGTGGACCAGCCTATCCACCCGTGACATCCACCTGTCCCTTCCCTGCAGGAAGCTGTCTTCCCTGTTTCATCAGTCCCTGCAGGATCATCAAACAGATTAACCCAGTCACCATCCAGTTAAACCTTCTTTGTTCCAACTGCATATACCTTGTTTCATGTTTCTCTTCCCCTGAGCCTTGCCTCGACTTATCTGACTGTAAACAGTGGGTAGACAAAAAGGTGGCCGATCTGCTCCTGTTAAGATCTGCTCCTGATGTTACCATCACTGTTGACTCACTTTTTGACTACTGAAACACACCTCACAAGCTCTTCCAACTGATATCTCAAGGTGCAAATGGGCAAAACAACTGAACCAGGGCATAACTAAAGTACTAATGAAATGCTTCCTGTGTTTAATATCTTATATATAATCAGCAGGTGGTGACATATCTAATTGTCTGGTATCAAAAGACAAGTGGCAAAAGAACAAATTCATCTCACCAGAAAATCCATGATAGCTGTCAGAGAACTCAGAGGACCAAGATTTAGAATTTGGAGTAGTTAATTATTGATCAAACTAACCAGGTGAGCTTGAGTCCAACATTCTGCTTGTCAGCGCATGAATACTGATCCAAACACGAATGACTTCTCCACTCACCATAGTCCTCGCCTCGAAGGATCTCAGGTGCGATGTAGTTTGGTGTTCCGCAAAACGTACTGGTTGTGTCTCCTGGTCTGATCCCCTCCTGAGCAGAAGAGGAAACGATGAAAGGATCAGAAGACACTAAAAGTAAAGTTATAAACAAGCGTTGTTACCTTTACCTAACATTTTGTGGATCATTAGATATGAGCCCATGTAGATAGTTTTTTGTGTAGGTTTGAATTCAAGCTAACACAATACTATGTATTTTTAAAGCTCATATGAAGTGTTTTTTCTAACTACTTTGCTGAATAGATACATATACAAAGAATATTCAACTAAAAAGACAGATCAGTAGTTTATTCTTTCACAATCTTAATGTATCTTTCATGACAAAACTGCTAATGTTGACTGATAAAGAGACAAAAGTCCCTTTTGCTGTCCTCTTGTTAATATACAGTTGCTGGCATATAGGATGGATAAACAATGTAAGACAATTGAAATGCGAACAAATGAGCCCTGAAGCTGTTACCAGAGATGAGAAAAACCCATTGTTTCAGCTTTTGACAATAAAGAGTTGAATCATTCTTTAAGCTTGATGACCATTATTATGAACTCAGGTTCATACCAGTCAAACAATAACAGAAGTAATGTTGACCAATTAATGTTAATGTGACTGCCACATACAGTATAACATCAGAATCTTTCCACATATTGTTTGGAGTTCATGTCAACATACATTTTTGAAGTTAATTTGCTTCAGATTAGCTGAAGGAAACATTCTTAATACATATTATTGTGTATCGCTGATTTACAGAGGAGCAAGGTTGTCAATGACTCTCCAGCAGTCACCACTCAGTTTTTCTTACTTTACACATGCCATAGTCTGTTAGCTTGATGTGTCCCTCCTGGTCCAAGAGAACATTGTCCAACTTCAGATCACGGTAGATGATGCCTTTCTCATGCAGGAAATTGAGAGCAATGCAGATTTCAGCTGCGTAAAATCTATTGGGTATTAGAAGACAAAATGCAGCAGTGGGTGCCGAGGAACTCCACTTGCCAAAAACAGAGGTCAAAATCAAATGTCCATGAAATCTCAGACCACTCCAAACCTTTTTTTTATTTTACGTGAGATTTGCTGTTCAGGTAATAAATCTGCCTAATTCTAAAGACCACATGGCTGCTGTTCAAGACAAACTTTGGACTTTTGGCTGCACTACTGGCCGTGTTCTCTGTCGAGCACATTGCAGTCAAGGGTTGTGATGAAAACTACAATCTTTAAATTCGGCTAAAATATTCTGAGGGGTTATTCAAACATAAGTTTGTCCTTCTATCAATGAAGGGCATTGCAAGACACATAATATGAAAAAAAAAACTAATTCATGAGCCAGCACAAGTTTTTTTGTTCTATTTTCTTTGATGAGTGAATCTGACCAACCCACATAACCAAACACAAACTTTCTCTCCCAACCTGTAACTCTGGGGAAAGTATTAGTGTGCTTATTTGTGTGATCGGTGTATGTCTGTAATTTAGAGATTTGAGATTTGTAACTCAATGGAACAGTTTATGATGCCGACTTTATGCTCTAAATCAAAAAAAAAAAAAAAAAAACATTTTTAAAGGTTATACACAGATATAAACTTCCTTTTATTATTTGAATGCCCGAACACACTAGAAGATTGGCTCCAATCTGGAAAAATAAGTAACAATAACAATGGCAAACTGGTGAAATACAAGAATGTATGTAGACAGCGATTAATTTTTTTCTATAACAAGTGAACTCCAGTGAGTCCATATGATTCATATGTGTTTTCATACTTTTTTCGCTGAATATAATCTGGTTAAAGAGCAGTTTTTACTTGGTGCGTGTCTGCTGTTTGTCAGTGGAGGCACACTTCTACTGCATGTGTAGGTAGTGTGTCCTCTGTCGCTGGGAGATAAGCTTTCATTAAGACTGACGAGCCTTGTGCCTGTCTGCCACCACAAATCCCTGATTGTCAAACATCCAGGGAATGACTGTTTGACAGAGGGAACCCAAATCCCCCACGTTCTTCTGGCGACAGCCTTGATTGTACACAGTTGTTTCATCGCAGGCATCCAGACTGATAGCAGTCGCTTATTATCAGCAGCACCACCCACCGCCCACAAACACCCCAGCCTTCCCCACGGCGTGGGGGAATGTGGCACGGCTTTCTGAAAGCGCCTCTCATGAATATGTACAATCATTATGAGTGATTAACATGCTGCTTTGCATATGTACAGCCACAGTCTCCAGAATACAGATTGCAGAGGCCAATAGGGGCCCAACAGTGCCTCTCTAAATTACCCAGCCTTTGATCCAGCATTTATCAGAAGCACAGTTGGACTGCCCTGCAAGTAAAGAGGCACAATGAATTATGCGTGCTCATTATATTTTTCAAAGATGTAAAAGAAAAAGCTTGATTTTGTTAGTGTTGCTACAAGAGTGTGAGGTTCAGGACCACTTGAAAGTATATTCTAGACTGCAAAGACCTTAACGGAGTCCATGAATTCCCGCTTCAAGAGCAAAAAAAAACAAGCTTTTTGTTGTTATCCCCCCAAACCCACTTATCTGACTGAGCTCAAAAGCCATGGTAAGCTAAAACACTCTCCTATCATATAATTCATAAAGACATATAATTCACTATATTTTTGGATTTTTTTTGTTTTGCTGAAGCCCTTGGTAGATGAACTAATGAACAGCCTTAACTAGGTGGGCTGGGGACACTAAACTTTTCAGGTTCTGACTATCCTGACCAAAAAGGGACATTAACTCATGACTTCCACTTTATCCATGAGTCCTTCAGCATGGAAACTTTGAGTTCCTCACTGATTCTAGAGTAAACTATGATCAATTTTAAGGACATTTCACATACATTTTTTTCCCAAGGTAATTTTATTCATATTTTCATACCAAAATTTGCTTCTGTTTTGGTTGTTTCTTATTAATACAAATTACATTTTCTGTTCGTGTTCATGAATGGTATTGTCCCATGAAATGATGTGGACCCATCATCATGGTAACATTAAACATTGTGAACAAGAACAGATCACTTGAAAGCATACTTTACAACAAACACCAGAATATTTACCTTGCATGCTCCTCAGGGAGCTTCCTCTGTCGCTGCATGTGAAACATCAAGTCCCCTCCGTTTACGTATTCGATCACCAAAAACAACCTGCAAACCAAAACCATCAATCAGCCAAGCGCAGACAGCAAGAATCATCCCACAGAGACTTAAGCTGTGGTCTGTGTGTATCAACAGTAAACCTGTGCAAAGTTGTCAGGTGGTAGGTAGCCTTTCATTGAGATATAAGGCTTGTTAGGAGACAACACATGAAGAAATTAAACTGTTTTTAAAATCTAAAAATAAGTCTGAAGAATTGTCTTATTTAACTGCTTCTAATAAAAAGCCCCTTGACTGCTCCTTGCTGTTAAGACAAATGGTGACAGACATTTGTCGTTTTTTCAGTGAACATAGTAAGTAAGGGTTGTAAAGGGGGAAACCTATTCTTATATATATTCCCAGAAATTTGCTTCTGGGAGCATTAAGTGTTGAAGCAAGAGTCTAACTGAATCAAACTCTTTACTACTTTTGATTTGACGATTGGTTTCAATGTAATTTTGTTGTTTCTTGTTGACTTTCAGACAGTATCTTATTTAGAATTCAGTGATTTATTAAGATAATTTCTAATTTATTTTAGGGAGATTCTTGTCCACTCATTAGTAAAAAATTCTTGATAAAGAAAGTTTTTATGTTAAAAAATACACAGCAAATTGAAATTTGTCAATCAAGTACATTTTTGCAATTGCTAATGCAATGTCTGGGTAATTTCTAGGAAAGATAAGGATATAAGCATTAAGTAGTGCACAAATTAAGCCATTAATTCATTTCTAATTTCATCTGATTTTACAATAAAATTCAGAAAAGTTTGGGAATACTATATATTTCAGGTTCCCTCTTTAAGGTTTGCTTCTGATGTTGTGTCCACAGTTTCAAGAATACTTCCATATGAGGGTTCCAGCTGTATCAGGGGGCTTGCTGGCAGTATAAATTCCCTTTCACTAGCAGAAAAGTATATAAAGCCACACAGCGATGAGGAGGAGGGAGCTTCCTTGCATTGCAGTCACTGAATTTTCAAATCCCAACACCACATCATTTTTCGCCATCCAAGAAATACCCACTGGAACAAGGCAATCGGGGGTTTGACTCTTTTAACTCAGGGAGCTTACAGCTAAGAATACTCAATTTCTGAATAAGGGAGAAACACCAGTTGCTCAACGTAGCTATAAACTGTTTCCTTTAGTTTTTATGCATCTTGGGGGGTTTAACATTTTCTTACCGGCTCTCTGTCTGGAAACAGGAGTGCAAGCCGACTAAGAAGGGATTAGTGGCCGCCTGCTCGAACACATGCTTCTCCGTCTGCACCCAATCGATATCCTGCATGAATGACACCAAAACGCACAAACACAATCCACAATCAATGCAGCTGATCAATACAGTGTCTGCAGACACAATCTTATGGACAGCATAGTTCTGCTGTTTGTTCTTTTTGGTTGTTTTTCATATTCGGTGTCTTATTTTCTGTAGTAAAAAAGTGTCCAATATTGACCGTGACTCTTAAAATAGTGTTCAAATGACTGACCTTGGGAGTCTATCAGAAAACAACTTCTTTTCACTCTTATTTAAATCTCATTTAAATGCAAAAATTAAAGTGCTTAAAACAACACACAAAAAAAATGAGAATTTTGTTTCTGTAATATTCTAAAAATAATAAATGAAATGCTGAAGGACTCAACTGATTGGCTTCACGTCTCATGTCCGATGTATTTGCATTTGTATGGGAGATTACAGGTTTTGCTGTTGTATTTTGTGGGACTAGGATCCAACACATAGCACATTTCCTGAGAATTCCTTCAATTTAAAGTTAATTGAAATCAAACAAATGAAACATCGATGCACGTAAATGCTGAGAAAAAAAAAAATTGACGTCCCCTGATTATTGCCTTGTTCCCACAACTTATCTTGCATTGACTACTTATCAGCTATCATAGTTTTTATAATTATAATCAACAGTTATAATTATCAGTTGCAAATAACACATAACACGCGCAAATATATCAATCTCGAAGTTGCACATCATTAGTTTGTGAGCAAAATTTTAAATATACATTAATCCCTAAGAAATTACCTGGAGTTTTTTTCTAGATCAAAAGTATCTTGAAACTATCTAAAAATATGAAAAATTTCCTTAAAATGTAGATGTTCTATTCTTAATGGACTTTCTACCAGAGACTGGTTTCCTGTGATGTAGAAGCAAAGTGTAACTCTTCGACATGCAGTTTAAGAGTTGTTCCACAGGAAGTGGGTAAATAAAACTGCTTCAAAGCGATGATTCAGAGGAACCCTGCAAAGAGACAGAATCTCTGGAGACGCCAGACTATCTTATCAGTCACATGATGTGTGCAAAGCCCCAGGCAGGTTGTTTCATGCTTTTTATTAAAAACGTGATTGTGTGTTACAAAGGCCCCATATTACGAACATGCAGAATATGATATCACAGTAGGCTTCAATTGGTCCGTCCTGGTCCTTATGTTATTTTGCAATGCTTTCTGACAACCTCTGAAATGTCAGGCTTTGCGGGTCAACCCTGAATTATTCATATTGTGGTGTTACAATACTGCAAAGATCATCATCATCATCATCAGCAACAGCAGGAGGAGCAGCAGCAGCATTGATATGAATTCGCCTTTATATGTAACTTTTAATAACAACTGCAACAAATGCTACATCCAAGAGGAAAAAAGATGACAGAAAGACACATAATTGACAATTTCCATCAGCATAAATTAAAAGAAAAAAAATTGTAATAAACAAACAATTATCTAACCAACAACAAAAATAAAAAAAACTATAATGCCATTGCTTTAGAAACTGCTACATTAACTTAAAGAAAAGAGAAAAGAAATACAATACACATAAACAAAATAAAATAAAGTAAAATAAAAATGAAAAGTAGAATAAAATGTGAATCATATTTTGAAAATAGTACTATGAAATTGAAATACAATAAAATAAACTGGGATAGAATGGAGTAGAACAGTCCAGCTCGAATGAATGCAAGCCAAATCTATCAAGGAGGTTTTGAGAGAAGGAAGTAAATAACATTTCACTCAAACTGCCAGCCCAAGACTAAATAAGTAGGGAATGTGGCTTTTTATTCATTGTAATTTCAAAGCTCAGTCAAGAGTTTCTGGTTATGGTGTGCTGAGCTTTAAAAGCAAAATTATAGTTTTAAGAAATAACTGCAAAATCCTTAGGAAAAAATATATATATAAGGGAAGAGATACATGAGCACTGGCTGCATCCTGCAGGATTTAGAACATTAAAACAACAAAAAAAAGACTTCATTTTAAACTGATTCCTAAACTGGTAAAACACTGGTTTTAGCAATGATTTGCTGATTTAAAATATAGCTTAGGCATTGAAAAAGAATAGTTGGGCTGCTGATAATACAACATTTTTAATTGATTATTTAGATGCTGGCTGAGGCTCTGCTGCAGTTTGGGTTACCAGCTAAGCAACACTGCCGCCCTGTGTCTGCACTCCACACAACAAACAACCCAAGGGACCAACCTGATTAACATAGACTAATTTATTAGAGTGAAGTTATTCGTTTTTATTCCTATTACCTCACAACACTTTTTTAGAAGTATATGACATCTAAGACTGTGTTGATCAAGGTTAAATCCAGGTGAAATTAACATGTAAAAGCAAACCATATGAGCAAACCAGAAAAATATCCATCAATTTTTCGATGCGATTTCATATCCTAGATGTTAAGGCATGCGCAGTTCAGTTTATTTTTTTTTATTGTTGTATTATTACAAGATAGCAGGCAGTTTTAAACATATGGTTAGATGGTTCCAATTAACTGGATTTGTGGTCTTTTCCACGAGCAGAGTCCATGAAGTCATGGAACACTCGCATTGATCATTCATATACAGCAGTTGTACAGATCATGCATGATTTTTAGATCACATTCACATCTATCACCACAGTGAAAAGGTGGTCACATCTTTGTGACTCACCATCCCATCCTTCTTCCAAAGAAACCTCCGTTCCGCTCTCTTAGCTTTTCCACCCACTTCAACTTCCCCCTGCTTTAAATGCTTCCTTTGAACCGTTGTTTCATTCAGACACTCCAACACACACACACACACACACACACACCACCCTATGCATGTATGCACAGAGACACCTTACTGGTAACGGACTGAAACATAGGAACAAAACAAAAAACAAAACAAAACAATTTGAAAATAAGTTAGGCCACATTATTAGTCACTATTAATTACCAACAGCCTTTCAGCATCATTCAAGTGACGTCACAGAACTACCCAACATCAAGGTTGGAGGGGCGGCTAGAAAGGCTCAGTCAGCCCATAGCCCAGCCTCACTGAGCTACACTACTCCTCATTGTCAATTGCATCCAACCTGCACATTGAGGGACAAGCTCCATCCACAGTACATGAGGATTAGGGACCATGTGTCTTATATGGCTGTCTTTGGTATGTGAGAGGTGATCGTGTACTGTCTACACACCCCTGCTGCTCACAGCTCCCCCACCTTTCATTTGCAAACGCCCTATTGCAACACTGCAATGGCTGGCTATGTGGTGGATGGTGGAGCATGGTGGAGAGGACTGATGCAGAACTTGTTTTGGCACTTAAAGGACCGGTGCAAGTTTCTGTCCAGAGGTGTCTTTTAGACTATCTCTCCAGAGAAACATAATGCCACTTTTTTATGGTGTGGTCTGCTGGGCAGCAGGGTCTGTGTGTTCACAGGAATAGACTGGACAAACTGACAAAGAAAGCCAGCCATGTCCTTGGATGTCCCCTTGACCCTGCGGTATTGATGGGGAGGGGATGATGATGGCCAGGCCGTCATCCAGGATGGTGACCTTTGATCCCAATAAGTAAAATAAAATGAAAACTAGTGAATAGTATATTTTGATTGCTATTGCTTGGTGTCTTAGTTAAAGCCAGACATATGTATTTAATTTTTATTCATTATCAACCAACATGGGCTTAAAAAAAAGTCTAACAGGTAAATTATGTCAACCTATACACACTTTTGCACAAGGTTAAAACATTTTTTGCAGACTATACAAGGTTGGTAATGTAAATAAGACAAGGTGTCTTTGTCTAGTTTGTCCAGAAGAGGGCTCTCTGGCTCATTTGCCCAATGCTATTAGGTGAGAGGGGCTTACTTAAAAAAAAAACACAATGTGAGCAGCACCTTTTCAAAGTATGTAAAAAATTAAAAATTAAACTTTCAGATGCAACTCAGCGTCTGTTTGGTTTAACCAAACAGAATGTGTCTCACCTCATCATCGTGAACCAGCTCCTTCTTCACCACCTTCATGGCATAAACCTGCTCATTCTTCTTCAGCTGAACCAGCAGTACTTTTGCGTAACTGCCACGGCCAATCACGCGGATCAGGTCAAAGTCCCCTAGGCCCAGAACCAGACCCTGTGACAGTTTGATGCCATCCAAGCCATCCACCACTGCCTGGATGTCCTGCAGAGAGACACAAGGAGGTTTGATAAGCTCATGAATAGCAGAACTCAAGCTTTAATCAAAATAAAGTAAATAATAGTAGTAAATAATATTAACAAAGTAAATAAAGTAAATAAAGTAATAAAGTAAAAATATATTTCCCCCCCATTAAAAAAATGTCTTCACATGTGACCTATGGATGTAGAAAATTACATGTTTCTGTATGATAAATTGAATCAGATAAAAGGTGATACCCAAAGAAAATTTACAGTCCAAAGATACTCAGTTGATGATCAAAAAGATTGATGTATCACCCTTTTTAACAATTAAATGAATAATTTACAAATTATTCATGATTAATTTAAAAATCAGATGACTAGCACTAATTGCAATGATAATATCATGCAAATAATTCCCCTGAGTTGGTGGTTAACAGCATTGGTGCTATGTTTCTGCTGCTGATAATGACCATAACATTAATAAAAAATAATAAAATAATGATAATAATGATAATAATAATAATAATATAATAGTTATTAAAAATCATAATATGGATGGCAGTGGTTTGAACTCCTGTTACCTCCTGCAGTCCAAAACCATGCAGCTGGATCCCTGATTTCAAGGTAACAAGAGCAATAATACATATACATGTACTTGAATACATATGTTGAGCAATAATTTAATTATAAAAAATTGCATTATATGCAAAACTATCACTTCAAATATAAACGAATCCTCTCACCCCTGTATCTGCATCTCCCATCTTGTCCACTGTGCAGTTGTGTGGTAACAAAGATACTGCTGCAAAAACACAAATTTGCTGAGTGACAGCCGGTTCAAGAGCGGCAAAAAAATAAAAATAAAAAAATCACCATCTGAATTCAGCGTGAAGTCCTCCATTTGAGCCAGTAGAGGGAGCCAATGTTGATGAAATCACATCGTATGAAAAACTAGGTCAATACACAGGGGGTCTCATAAGAAGGAATCCCTTAACAGGCACCACATTGGTTTACTGTCTCCTTGTCAGAGGATTTAGGTCTCTTCCATGGAATCTCATCAAAGGGCAGTGGTGCTTTTAGTTACACACACTATAGAGAGGCCTCTGATAAATCCTCAGAATAATAGATGGTCCAGTGGTCCAGGTACCCCTGGAATTACCTCAAGAACCTCTGTGGGTTTTTTAATCCTCATATTTCTGGGGGCCAATGCAGTTATATAACATTTATGGCATGTTTAGGACTTAGGCATTGATAAAGAGAAGAAAATATATGGATACATATGTCACCATTTTTGCTCGCCTATTTTGTTACATTACATGATCACAATTATTTTAAATTCCAGTGATCTTTATTACACATGTAGGTGTGTTCTTTGAATTATTTTATGTAGTGCCTCAGTTGAAAAATAAGAGACTGTTTGATCCCGAGACTGTGGATTAATTTTCAACTGGATCAACTATTATATGCATTATATGTATAAACTGTCTCAAGTATTTGATTCTGCTTAATGATAAGTTTGAAGATGCTATGAGCACATCTCGCACTTCCTTTGATCACATCGAGCATATATGAGAGTCTATGAGCATCGACAACACGAAGCTGATCGTGATCCTCGAAGCAAGTCTGTAAATGTTAGCAAGATGATATTAGCGACATGGTATCCAGCTGTTGGGAAGTAAGCGTTGCAAGCCTTCTGATGGTGTTCATTTAATTAATCAAAATTTTGTATTCAAGAGACAAGCGAAGTATCTGCTTTTTACCACCTGTAGTTGTATGTCATGACAGAGTGAGATTTCTGGACAAAACAATCTTGGCATATAATGAAATAAAGCAAAACAAAACTAAACAAAAAAAAAAACCACCACTCAATATTTGACCAATTAAAAAAGTATTTTTTAAAGTCCTGTAATATGTTTCTGTTCCTGACAGAAGATTAGGTCAAAAATATGCCCCAATTGCTCAGACCTGAGACTTGTTTTTATCTCATGAAAAAGTAAACACATCCATTTATAGGTGCCAGGCTACTTATATATTGTCTTACTTCCATCATTGTTAATGTCATCTGGTGGCAGGTCCACCTCATCTCTCTTTGCATCTGAGGGTGGCTCCTGTGATGGCATGGCTGGATCCTGACGAGACATCCCAAAACCCCCATGAACATTATTTTGACATCTCATCACAAAACAAGGAATGCCCTGCAGAGCTGGAGCAGTTATCATTACCGATGTAAGGTCTGTGATGCCCGTCAAAAAATTGAGTTTCTAGTTCTTCAACTTTTCTGAATTTGTGCTGCTTTGACTGTATGTTTACAGGGACAATGTCATGATACCCCAAAGCAGCAGAATGGGAAGAAAGATGAGAAGGAAAATAATCACCCTAACCAAGAAAGAAATCTAATTCTCTCATTCAAGGCTAAAATTTTGAGCATTCAAAAAAACGAATATCTACTAATAAATCAATCGAGAGAGCAATAGATTGATATAAAATGGTGAGCTGCGAATTGCAGCATTACACGAATAAGGGCATAGGTCCTGCTAAATCTGATTATGAGGACCTCACATAGGTCAGCTGGGCTGGGGTTGTATTACTATCCCAGTTCACTTATTGTTATGTGGGAAACCCAAGCGGACGATAAAAGTTCAAGCTACTGCCACAGTCAAGGAGCAGGCAAGGAGCAGGTGAGGATGCAACTTCCTTGCAGGAGGTCACATCTGTTTAGATGAGTGTTAATTTGATGGGAGGCGTAATGCTAATAACTCAAAAGAGCAACCTATTATATCAGTCAGCTGTGCTGTTCAATTGACAAGAAAGCATTGAGAAAAACTAACTATGTATTCAACCTTTTTGAGTAACTCAAAAATATGTTTGAGTTTTTCAGACCACAGTAATTTCAGTTTTTCTTTTTTTTTATTTACAATTTTAAAGGTAAATTTGAATATGAGTATTTTTCATGACTGAAATTCTGTATTTTAATTTCACATCAGTAGTCTGTGTCCAAACTGGAGTTTGGGACTGGTGTGTGGGATTGTATTGCAGTGTGAATACTCACCATAGGCCTTGGGCAGGTCTGAGGGAAGAGTCTGTGACAGCGCTTATGGACCAGCAGTTTGCAGTGGATACACTTGAAGCCTTGTCTGCCCAGACCCCATATCCTTTCACTACAGTGACCACAGTAGGCTTTCTGAAAGAAAATGGGATTGGTGTGGTATTTACAACACTATGGTCCATTTTTCACGCTCCTAGTCTGTCTTCATTCCAGTGTTTCCCAAATTGAGCCATAGCACATATTTTCATGTAACATCAAAAGGCACACTGTCAAACAAAAATGTCAAAAAATATATCTATTGAAATATAATGAAAATCTAGTCTCAATTTACTCATTGACTTACTTACCTTTTCTGCTTTCTCATGACCACTACTCATTCCAGGGCCTTCATCAGAGTTGTAATTTTCTCCAGAACCCAGGTCAAATTCATTATTTTTACTTTTGAAATATTTATCCATCACTCTTACCTGTGGCGTTGTCTCCCGAGCACCATGACTATGTAAATTCGTATGAAGTGCAATACTGTCATCTAGTGGAAGAGCATGTCATTGTTCTGCTTGTCAAAAACTCTGCCCGCTTAGGGCATCAGAATCAGCATCAGAAATACTTTATCATTATTATTATTAGTATCATTATTGATCCCAGAAGATACTGTGTACCAATCGGGTAAAACTGAATCATCTTCCACAGCACACCTGATGATTTCTCACAGCACAATTCTGTGCTGGGACATAGTAGTTGGGTAACACTGCACTATTCAAGCCACTTCATAGTATTGTTCCAAGTTTGTGAAGCTTTGAGTGGTTAAACTATGAAAACTGCATTTTATTTAATCAATATTGAAAGGGGAGATATTGTTTTCATTTGCTGAAGACGCACTGATTCATTGGCCTGACATAAAATCTGAGTAATTTATCATATTTACTTAAAGAAAATGCTCAAAAACAACTGTATGGATTTTTTCACTTTCATAAAGCGTCAGTATTTGATTGCTTTTCCTCCCGGAATTGTAATAATGTATTACCATCCTATTTCTTTAGGTGTAACAACTAAGAGGAATCACCTTATGTAAGAGTTTCAAGACAAATGTAAAGTCTGGTGTCAACCAATATATACAGATCAATAGATAAAATTTTAATTTTCAAATATTTTTGTGTAAAATCGTAGTTTGTTATATTCATGCTAATGTGTTAGCTAAGAAAGGCTTTCTGTCTTAAAAAAAGTATCTAACCTAATTCAGATATCTAAGGACGGACACTTTTTGTTCCTGTTATAGGTTCTATTATGCAATGAAATAAGACATCAAATGTTTTGTGGTGAGACCGACTTGACCAATTTCTTTGGCACGACTTTCTGGCAAAAAAGATATCTGACTCATATGTCGATTACCATGCAGTAACAAGATATATTTGTTCTGCAGTCAAATGAATATACGTCAAGTGTCAAAAGGGTGGGGAACTGAGTAAGAGCCTTCCTGTTACTTTACAGTCCTAATAAGTATGTCATCCAGATAAAAGTGAAGAAAATGCATTTTACATGGCTGAGGTCGGTGAACTTACATCATATTTTTTTTGTCGTAAATATGAGGAAGATGCTGGGAGCTGATGAGCCAAGATTCATCAAACCAACATATTTTTGCCAAAAGTTCAGCAGATTAAAGGCACAAAATACATATCCATTCATTCATCTTCTACCGCTTATCCTGCACTTAGGGTTTCAGGGGCTTCTGGAGCCTATCCCAGGTGTCATTGGGCAAGAAGCAGGGTACACCCGCAAATCGCAGGACCACATACAAAGACAGACAACATTCACTCACTCATTCATGAGGGGCAACTTTTTTCAAATTAACCTGCCGCATGTTTTTGACTGTGGAAGGAAACCGAAGAACCCGGAGGAAACCCACACAGACATGGGGAGAACAAAAGTTTTCAAAAAAATTCTTCTAGAATTTTGGAACTGGTTTTAGATGACATTCCTATGAGGGACCAGTTCTGTGGGTGTATTTCTTCTAAGGTGGGTGGTTGTTTTTTCCTTTTTTTTCCCCTCTGGAAACCCATTGGATGCATTGTGTGTTTTTTATGTGTATGTTTTATTAATAACTTGTGAACAACTTCATAAATGCTGTGCGTTTTCTTTAAGGTCAGCTAAACAAAATAATGGATCAAAAAGATTTCTTCTAAAGATATTTTTTATCTAAAAATGATTGGCATCAGACTTATAATGTGTGCAATAATAGGGGAAATTTTAAAACCATACTATATCTGAGCTACATTTAGCTATTGCAAGGTCTTCTCCAAAACTGGCCACTCTGCACCCGGTCATATATCCCCCATCAGTGGTCAGATAAAACTCAAGAGTGTTTGCTCTCTAAATCCTCCTTTTCCCTGCCTAATTTTAACGTCTGATTACTTTATAAATCTGAAACGCTGCCTCAGGGCGGCACTGGCCCGTGTCTCTCCAAGCCTGCCTTTGGGGGGCACGAAGCAGTGTCTCCCTGTGCCGGTCCCAAGCCTGGATAAATGCAATGGGTTGCGTCAGGAAGGGATTTGGGCGTAAATCTTTTGGCAAAATCAAACATGCGAGTCAACCATAACCATATCATACCGGATCGGTCGTGGACCGGGATAACAACAACCGCCATTGGTACTGATGACCTACAGGGTACTAATGGAAATTGGGCTACTGGGGGTCGAAGAACAAGAACAGGAACAAGAAGAAGAGGAGGAGTGCGTGTTCAGAAGCAGAGAGAGAGGAGGAAAGGAAAGAGCCTGGGACTGAGAGTAGGGACTTTGAATATCGGGACAATGACAGGAAAAGGTAGAGAGTAGGTCGACATGATGCAGAGAACAAAGGTGGATATACTGAGTGTTCAGGAGACCAGGTGGAAAGGTAGTACGGCTAGAAGCTTAGGAGCAGGCTTTCAGTTGTACTATTATGGTACTGACAAGAAGAGAAAAGGAGTAGGAGTTATCTTGAAGGAGGAGTTTGTCAGCAACGTCCTAGAGGTGAAAAGAATGTCAGATAGACTTATGAGTCTGAAACTGGAAATTGAAGGTGTGATGCTCAATGTTGTTCATGGCTATGCCCCGCAGGTGGGATGTGAATTTGAAGAGAAGGAGAAGCTCTGGAATGAGTTAGATGAAGTGATGCAGAATATTCACAGAGATGAGAGAATGGTAATTGGTGCACACTCCAATGGACATGTTGGTGAAGGCAACAGAGGGGATGAAGAAGTGATGGGCAGATTTGGTATACAGGATAGGAAGCAGAGGGACAGATGGTGGTAGATTTTGCAAAAAAGATGGAAATGGCTGTAGTGAATACCTTTTGCCAGAAAAAACAGGAACATAGGGTAACTTATAAGAGCGGAGGTAGGAGCACGCAGGTAGACTACATCTTGTATAGACGAGGTAACCTGAAAGAGATCAGTGACTGCAAAGAAGTTGTAGGTGAGAGTGTAGCCAGACAGTTTCTAGGATGACTCTGGTGACAAGGAAGATGAAGAGGACAAAGGCAGAGGAGAGGACAAAGTGGTGGAAGTTGAAAAGGGAGGAGTATTGTATGGTTTTCAGGGAGGAGTTGAGAAAGGGTCTGGGTGGTCAGAGTGAGCTTCCAGATGATTGGACAACAACAGCTAGTGTTATCAGGGAGACAGGTAGAAGAGTACTTGTGTGTCATCTGGAAGGAAAGTAGATGAGGAGACTTGGTGGTGGAATGAGGAAGTGCAGGAGTATATACAGAGAAAGCGGTCAGCAAAGAAGAAGTGGGATACTGAGAGGACTGAAGAGAACAGACAGGAGTTCAGGGAGATGCGGCAAAAGGTAAAGATTGAGGTAGCGATGACAAAACAAAGGGCGTACGATGACTTGTATGCTCGGTTGGATAGTAAGGAGGGTGACAATGATCTATACAGGTTGGTGAAAGAGAGAAATAATAATGGAAAGGATGTACAACAGGTCCGGGTGATTGAGGATACAGAGGGAGATGTATTGACAGGTGCTAGAAGAGTGATTGGAAGATGGAAAGAGTACTTTGAAGAGCTGATGAATGTGGAAAATGAAAGAGAAGCAAGGGTAGAAGAGGTGACTATTGTAGACCACAAAGTAGCACAAATTAGTAAAAGTGAAGTGAGGAAGGCATTGAAGAGGATGAAGAGTGGAAAGGCAGTTGGTCCTGATGATATACCTGTGGAGATGTGGAAGTGTCTAGGAGAGGCAGCGGTAGATTTTCTGACTAGATTATTCAACAGGACCTTCGAGAGTGACAAGATGCCTGAAGAATGGAGACAAAGTGTGATGGTGCCTATTTTTAAGAATAAAGGGGATTGTGGCAACTACAGAGGGATAAAGTTGATGAGCCATACAATGGGTTAGGGTTAGGGTTAGGGTTAGGGTTATGGGAAAGAGTAGTGGAAACTAGACTGAGAGCAGAAGTCCGCACTAGAAAAAGCATATGACAGGGTGCTCTCATATGCTTTTGACAGCACGGAGTGGCAAAGAACACACTAATGGATGCAGAGCTGCCATGCCATGCGCTAGCCAGGTTGTCGGGTGCAACTGCTGGTCCAGTGTCTTACCCAAGGACAAATCAGCATGCAGGCAAAAGGAGCCAGCTTCTAAATGGAAGCACACCCTCTCTACCAACTGCTCCAGAGGAGCCCTGGTCAATCTTTAAGCTATAGAAATACAAGTGAAGAGGGAGATCTATATCACACATATTGCGGTGAAGGACAAGTTGTTTCTTCAAGAAATATGAAATTTGGTGTTTAAATTCAATTAAGGGGCTTATATTGGGGGTTTAGTGAAGACGGGTCATTTTGACCCGGAGGACACAGGGTGTATGCAGGAAATGAGGACAACAGGAGGGTTAAGTCCTGAGTTACATCATCATTATCTCAGAGAGAAATGTTTTGAAATAAATTTTAGAAATTGATTTTTTTCCACCCAACTAATACAGTTAAGCCCAGAAATATTTGGACAGTGACGCAATCTTCATGACTTGAGCTCTACATGCCACCACATTGGATTTGAAATGAAACAACTACAACAGAATTCAAGTGCAGACTTTAAGGTTGAACAAAAATACATTTAAACATGTAGGAATTCTAGCTATTTTTATACAAACAATCCAAATTTCAAAAGTAATCAGACAAATAAACATAAGCCGAAGTGAAATATTACTTTTCAATATTTTGTTGAGAATCTTTTGCAGCCAATGACTGCCCGAAGTCTGGAACCCATGGACATCACCTAACACTGGGTTTCCTCCTTTCCTCCTCAGCTCCAACACTTGCCTCCTCACAGCAGCACAACACTCAGCTGCACACCGGCGAAGCTCCTCCAGCTTGTCCCTGGACTGGCGCTCATCGCCACACTCTGCAATTATGGACTTCCTCCCAATAACTGTGTATGTTCTGTTCCTTCTGTTTTTACTTGTGAAGCGTCTTTGAGTGCCATGAAAAGCGTTATAAAAATCCCATGTATTATTACTATTATTATTATTATTATTATTATTATTATTATTATTATTGTGTGCGGGTCCTTTATTGCAGCTGTCTTCAGTTGTTGCTTGCTTGTAGGTCTTTCTGCCTTATGTTTTATCTTGAGCAAGTGAAATGCATGCTCGATTGGGACGAGATCTGGTGACTGACTGGGCCATTGCTGGAATATTCCACTTCTTTGCTTTAAAAAAACTCCTAGGTTGCTTTTGCAGTATGCTTTGGATCATTGTCCATCTGTCCTGTGAAGAACCGTCCAATCAAGTTTGCTGCATTTGGCTGAATCTGAGCAAAAAGTATATCCTATACACTTCAGAATTCATCCGGCTGCTTCTTTTTTTGTCACATCATCAATAAATACAAGTGACCAAGTGCCATTGGAAGCCATGCATTCCAGTGCCATCAGACTGCCTCCACCATGTTTTACAGATGTGATATACTTTGGACCATGAGCTGCTCCAATTCTCCAAACTTTTTTCTTCCAATCATTCTGGTACAGGTCGATCTTAGTCTCATCTGTCCAAAGGATGCTGTTCCAGAACTGGGCTGGCTTCTTCAGGGGTTTTTGGTAAGGTAAATTCTGGCCTTTGAATTTTTAGGCTGATTAACGGTTTGCACTTTGTGGTGAATCCTTTTTATTTACTCTCATGAAGTCTTCTCACACACCACTGTTGTCGTCTGTGGAAGTCCAGGCCTTTTTGAGTTCCCAAGCTCACCAGTGCACTCTTTTTTTTTTCTCAGAATGTACCAAACTGTTGATTTGGCCACAAATTTCTGCTATCCCACTGATGGATTTCTTCATTTTTAAGCCTCAGGATGGTCTGTTTCCCCTTTATTGAGAGCTCCTTTGACCACATGTTGTGCGTTCACAGCAGCAGCTTCCAAATGCAAACACCAAACTTGGAATCAACTCAAGACTTGTAAACAGTTTAATTGATGACAGGTTACCGACGGAAGAGCCCATGCAGCCTTGTTATTTTTTGCAGCCTTCTGAGTCAATTGTCCAATTATTTTTGGTCCCTTGAAAAAGAGGCAGCTACATATTAAAGAACTGTAATTTCTAAACCCTTGTTCAAATTTGGATGTGAAAACTCACAAATTACAGCTGAGAGTCTGCACTTTAAGTCCATATTGATTATATAATTAGAGCCTGAAAATGTTTTCGTAAACAGCTAAAATAACGACATTTGTGTCATTGTCCATATATTTCTGGGCTTAACTGTATGTTTTAAATCTGGGAAAATTTTTGATTCACATTTTGGGTGGTAATCCAGCAACATGAACATGAACCCAAGTAATTCTTCTTGTATTGTTATTAGTTCTTTTGAAAATAAAACTGTGCAAAACTGAAAATAAAATCCCACAGAATCAGCACAAAGGGCCCGGTTTGGTTCCCAATAATTTCCCTCCAAAAATGAGAAGAAACCCGAAAAGCCCTTGTGACTTCAAGTTCTAATAAGAGGGTTGTATCTTGTGTGCTGGAGCTGCAGTCAGGGCCTGGTCCACTGTAATAGTGCAATAGAACTTTAACACTTCAAAAATAAACCAACAATGTCTACACACAGAGGATTACATCTTTTTCACGAAAAGTAGAGTCTGTTCAAAGATGATGCTTAGGCTTTTTAGTCTTACCCACAACTTACTTTCTAGGAGACTTAAAAATGCATAACAAGCACAAACTCATTTATCAGGAGTTTTAAAAAAAGCAGGAAACAAGAAATAGCTGTGTTGGAATCAGTTGCCAATTTAACTGGAAAATTGAAATTGAAAATAATAGGAGGGGATCCAGTTAAAAGCCTTCTGTACATTAATATGAGTGAGGAGGAGGATGGAAGGCAGGGGAAGGACAGGAATGAAATGAGAGAAGGGAGGAGACACCTGACCTACTTCTTTTAGGCTTATTTATATGCTGGGAACAAGACAGGAAACCACGCAGACTCCTGAAAACTGCATAGCAACAGAAGCTCAACAGAAGCTGCTTTAACAGCTAACTCGGGTCTTTTCTGGTCAACAATTCTAAGACGTTTAATGAACTTTTTTAATAAACTGTCAAAAATGCAACTCAAACATGTGTCTGATGAAGCAAACATTTTGGAATATAGAGGTTTAAGGTCTAAATAAGGTCTAATGACAAGTTATGGAAAACTATGAAAAAGGAAGCACAACCTGTTGAATTTACATTGCACTTACTAGTGCGATGATAGCATAACAGGAGTAAGGGGTGACAGCTGGTGATAAATTGCTGTGTAGGTGAACCTGCTCCAAGCAGCCCAGCCGTAGTCTTGGACATGTGGCCTCCCATTATGGAACAAGGTAGGGCCATAAGTAATAATGAGCAAATCAGAGAGTGGATCCTGAATCAGGATGTGGCTTGAGCACTCAGCCCACTTCCTGTCACCGCTGGGCTAATTGACATCCCATTCAACATCTGACTGAGATCTCCTACTGAGTCACAAGTGGACAACGTGTTTGCTGACACCTTGTATCTAAATGAGGTTACTAGGAGACACCTCCTGCACAATATGACAATCTTGTCATATTGTGCAGGAGGTGTCTTGTCAAAAGGAATAACATTTTATATCTATAAAATGTTATTCCTTTTGACAAGAGACTGATCCTTGTATCTAGTTGTGACAGTGTGTGTATGATAAAAGGACATCTACAGTGGGGAAAACAAGTATTTGATACACTGCTGATTTTTAAGCTTTTCCCACTTGCAAAGCATGTGGAGGTCTATAATTTTTATCATAGTTACTCCTCAACTGTGAGCGACAGAATCTAAAACAAAAATCAAGAAAAACACATTGTATGATATTATGTAATTAAATTCCATTTTATTGCATGACATAAGTATTTGATCAACTACAAACCTGTAAGAATTGCCGCTCTCACAGACCTATTAGTTCTTTAAGACGCCCTCCTGTTCTCAACTCATTACCTGCACCAGTTTGAACTCCTTACCTGTATAAAAGACACCTGTCCACACACTTAATCAAACTCAAACCTCTTCACAATGGCCAAGACCAGAGAACTGTGTAAGGACATCAGGGATAAAACTGTAGACCTTCAGGAGGCTGGAATGGGGCTACAGGACAATGAGCAGCCGGTTGGTGAGAAGGTAACTGTTGGCACAATTATTAAAAAATGGAAGACGTTCAAGATAACGGTCAATCTCCCTTGGTCTGGGGCTCCTTGGAAGATCTCACCACGCGGGGCATCAATGATCATGAAGAAGGTGAGGGATCAGTCCAGAACTACACGGCTGGACCTGGTCAATGACCTGAAGAGAGCTGGGACCACAGTCTTAAAGAAAACCATGAGTAACACGCAAAACTGTCATGGATTAAAATCCTGCAACACATGCAAAGTCCCCCAGCTCAAGCCAGCACATATCCAGGCCTGTCTGAAGTTTGCCAATGACTATCTCAATGAACCAGAGGAGGAATAGAAGAAGGTCATGTGGTCTGATGAGACAAAAATAGAGCTTTTTGGTTTAAAAACCCCACTGGCCATGTTTGAAGGAAGAAGTAGGATGAGTACAACCCGAAGAACACCATCCCTACCGTGAAGCATGGAGGTGGAAACATCATTCGTTGGGGATGCTTTTCTGAAAAAAGGACAGAACGACTGCAACATATTGAAGGGAGGATGGATGGGGCCATGTATCACTAAATCTTGGCCAACAACCTTCTTCCCTCAGTAAGAGCCCTGACGATGGGTCGTGGCTGGGGGCTCCAGCATGACAACGACCCGAAACACACAGCAAGGGCAACTAAGGAGGGGCTCCGTAAGAAGCATCTCAAGGTCCTGGAGTGGCCGAGCCAGTCTCCATGCCTGAATCCAATAGAAAATCTTTCCAGGGAGCTGAAAGTTCATATTCCCCAGCGACTGCCCAGAAACCTGAAGGATCTTGAGAAGATCTGGATGGAGGAATGGGCCAAAACACCTGCTGCAGTGTGGGCAAACCTGGTCAAGAACTACAGAAAATGTCTGATCTCTGTAATTGCCAGCAAAGGTTTCTCTGCCAAATATTAAGTTCTGTTTTTCTGATGTATCAAATACTTATGTCATGCAATAAAATGCAATTGAATTACTTAAATATCGTACAATGTGTTTTTCTGGATTTTTGTTTTAGATTCCGTCACTCACAGTTGAGGAGTACCTATGATAAAAATGACTTTGCAAGCGGGACAATCATCAGTGTATCAAATATTTGTTCTCCCCACTGTACATTTTACTAGTGGAAGATGTCATTTCATTTTAATGAGATTTTTGTTAGCTTAATGAAATTCAGAGTGTTTATTTTCATGTGTGCAGTCAGGAAACATGTTACCCCGTACAATGAAATTCTTAATTTCCTTTCCACAGGGAAATCAGATAACTGCATATAGAGTTAGTAAAAATGAAAGGGGTAATTTGGTGAAGACAAAACAATAAATGATAAACATTATATGACAGTAATGGGTGTGCAAATTGAAATGTAAATAAACAGTTATATTCACTTGATTTGCAAGAAGGAAAATGGGCAGATTCACTGGCTCTGCATCTAGAAATTAGATGATGTGACTCTGATGAGAGAGGGGGAAAAGATCAAAAGCTGTTTTAACCACGTTTGATTAAAAGAAAAGGGAGAGAGAAATTAGAAAGCCAATTTTCCACTGACCAGGCAATGGTGGTAGCTCTTCAAGACGTTAGTACAGAGGTCAGCAAACTTAAATGCTGATAGAGCCATTTGGACCTTTTTTCCACAGAAAATAAAATACCAGGAGCCATAAAAACCTTTTGAAATGTAAAATGAAAATAACATTGCCTTTATTTTAATTCTTAACTTTATGCTTTTTAGAGACAACAGTAGTGTGTTGCATTTATGAAATAAATTAACTGCTACAAAATAAATTACATTTTATTTCTGCATGCAACAATAACTTTTTGAACTTAAAAAAAAAACACACAATAGTTGAAGATTACCTTCAAAAAACTCAGCATCTATTTGACTCCTCTTATTTCCTCAAACTTAAATTGTCTACCTGCAGCAAACCAAAATAGCTGTTGGCTTCTGTGTGCTGTCATTGTTTTATTGCGTGCACTGGAGCATGCAGTCAGTTGTTAATCTGAATAAGAAAACTATTTCACTTAATAAACATTTATTAATTAAATAATAGATGATTAAAAGTTTATTTTATCTGTTGAATGTGATTTCTGCTCTTTATCCTCTGCTCTAATAATCATTTGCTGGCAATTGTCCACTTCAAAGGTTGTGTTGCATTTGTGAGCACATAAAATTTAAACATGTTCTACTTTAATGTTACATGATCTCCATAATCTTCAATTTAGAATTAAATTAAAAAAACTAACAAACTGAAATGACATACATTTGATGACATACTTTCCAAAGTCACCATGAGCTGCACCAGAGGGATGAAAGAGTTCCAGAGGTGCGGGCTACAGACCCCTGGGTTAATAGATATTGGAGTGACTTTTATCAGGATTGAGGGAAGACAAGAGACCAACAATGAATTCAAAACACGCTTTGTTGACTTATGACTTGCTTCCAAAGTCACTTCAGACAGCTGCTGCTAGTCATAACATAAGAAAATATATCAAATTCTAGCTGTCTATTGTAGGACATGTAAAAATGTCTGCAAACTATGCATGTACAGTATCTCATTGTCTTGTCTGATAATATTAGTACGTAAGTTTTATAGTGTTGTGTTTATGTCAAAGCCAGACATTCAGAGCCAACCTCACCCCCCTAAACACCTGCATGTCTAGCGGGGGATCTGACAGTACATGACTCAGATTTGAGTCATGCCTTGCAGCTGGGAACTCAAGTTGGAGCGTGGTGTCTCAGTTCTGACTTCTCAAATTCTCTGTTGTTTTTACCTTGAGATAATGACATGATGTTAGATCCCTTGTAGACCCATTTCCCTCAATTCTTTACTTGTTTACTAACTCTAAAACTACTGAGCTTGGACTCGGGATGCCTATAATTTCATGACTGCATGACAAGAGAAAAACACATTTACTCTCTGATTGTTCAGGAGTTAACATACATCAGACCGTATTTCACTACTGAGCTGCATTGTAATTGACTCCCTGTTCTCTCAGCAGTAGACATACTGATGTTGTTACAATTTTGGAACTGGATTTTATTTACCTAAAAACCTGCACACAAATAAAACCAGGCATGTGACAAGAATGCTTTAATGTCACTGACACTTTTGTGGATTTTCTTTCTCCTCCCACCCTGGCGAAAAGCATGATCCCACTGTGATTCTCCCTTTATATGACATCTGGTTAATAGATGCTCAATGCACAAAATATAATGCAACTGAGCGTCCAGACATGGGGATTTACATCTTGTTCAAGTTTTATGTGTGAAGAAAAAACAAAATATTTTGAAATTATCAATGTATTTTTTTTTCCATGTACCTTCTTTGTGGTCGTAAATTTCGGGCTTTGTCGATGTGTTTTAGGATCAATAATATAAATTGAAATTCATAGACCTGGATCTGATCTGCTAGGCAAAAGATGTGCTTTTTTAGTTTTCACATGAAACTAAGCTTGAAATTTCAATGACAACATATATATTATTGTATTATTAATTTTCATAATGAATATTCAACAAATATTCTTTGGACAACAATTGATGTTTCAACATAGCACACTGCATCATATATTGCATAGCCCCAGGGATAAAGCAATTGGCCATATAATGAGCATTCAGGTCAAGATACTTCAAAGTACCTCTTTGTGTTGATGTCTGTGTGTGCCTGTGTGTGTTTGTCTAACCTTGTTAAAGCGCTTGGCCTGGAACAGGTGTCCGTTGACTCGGTAGAGTTTCCTCCATCTTCTGGCCCCGCGGCGGTAGATTGATTCTGGAAGAAAGAGGAAACTCTTGTAGAAGGGCAACATGGCAAGAAGAGGACAATCCTGAGGCTCTGCATAAAGTTATAAGTTATCTGAGGCCAACGCAACCATCGGACTACTCTGTGACAACCCCACATGCTCACACACACACACACACACACACACACACACACACACACACA
Source organism: Fistularia commersonii (assembly GCF_037954325.1). NCBI lineage: Eukaryota > Metazoa > Chordata > Actinopteri > Syngnathiformes > Fistulariidae > Fistularia > Fistularia commersonii. Next base: position 17,258,157 of record NC_141297.1, read on the forward strand.
ACACACACACTTCCTCATATTAATATGCTTCCTCATATCAAAACTGGGTGCGAAGGGATGCATCAGTATTGTTGCTTTAGTGATACAAAGACTGGGTTCACCATCCAAAAGAAAAGTCTTGGCAGGTGAAGATAGTAATGACTCAATATCAACAGGCTGGTCAGCAACTGTGAGGTGGGATGATAGAAAAATCAGCAGAACAACGTTGTGACAGTCAAATGATGGCAGCTCATGTCAACGAGAGACTAGAGAAAAGAAGAGGCCAATTTTTTTTGCCACGCAATTTGATCATGTTGGAAACGTCCATTATTGTCCACGTCATATGATAGAGCTAGAAGCTTTACTTTTCTCACATCACCTGCACACAGTTTAAGGAAGAGAGTCACATAGCAGAAGACCCCATGAAACCAACTGGATCAAAATCAACTGTGAAATCAATAAACATCTCCCCTCTGTGAAACTAGTTCCAAGCAGTAGTCATTTTAATTGTGCACAGCAATGATCATTGTCCAATCCATTGACTAAGTCACATATTTTGACAGACAGTGAATCACGTAGACACAAGCTGTCACAGTGTTGTCACTGTTGAGAGAAATGTTGATGTTAATGTTATACTACCTGATGTAATATTAACGTGCAAGAAAACAGATATAGCAAAATAAAATTCAGTTCAAAATAAAATACAGGGTTCATAGAATTCATTGAGGAGAGTGTGATGGATGATCAATCCAGCTGCTAATGTTGGCAAACTAATTAATCAAAACAGATGTACAAGAAAAGACTTGATATCTTTTAGTGCTTTGTTTAACTGAAAAGCTGTATGGAAATAATATTTACTTTGAACTTTGAACATTTTATAAAGTAAAACTAGTTCTTCCACGGGGATAAAAAACACAATGAGAGAGCTTAACGTCCAAAAATGTTCATCCCCAGCTTCACAAATCTTGAAATAATTTATCCTTTATTAATCCTTTGTGAGGAAATTAATTCTCTGTAATTAACCCATCATGGATGAACCATGAACAGTGGGCTGCCGTACCTCAGCAGTAGGGGAGCAGTTAGGGGTTCAGTGTCACACCAGGAGGAGCCGGGAATCGAACCAGAAATGTTTGGTTCCGAAGATGATAGCGCTACCTCCTGTGCCACACCACCCCAAAATACAGGTTCATTTAGAATGTGGTATAAGGCCACATTAACGATAAAATATTTGACAATTCGGAGATACAGTATGTCTGTCATCATATGTTTTGTTGCTTTACATCAACAGTAATATCAATTTATCCACATTCATGACTGAAAATTGCAGATGCATAAAAGTCAATAATGAGAAATCACTGACAAAGCAGCAAGAAATAACATACGAAATGACCAGCGTCACACAGAAGATGGCAAAAAATTATAAAAAATGCAAGGAATAACCTTAGACCAGAAAAGTTAAAAAAAAAAAAATCAGAGAATGTCCAAAAATGAAGACACCTAAATCAAATACAAAATCAATGGAATACTGTAACCAAAGTGCTTAAATCATAATTACTTGGACATCAAAACACCTAGCTAAATAACTGTTTTAGTTTAGTTTAGTCTGTATTTAGTTTAAAAAGCAGACCAGCTTGCAAAAAGCGCAGATTTGCATGTTAGGGTAAACAAACACTTCAAAGAGGGCTTTCTGTCAATACATGTCCAAGTCAGTCTCTGCTTAGTCTTTGGCCATTTTAAAACGTATTCAGTGTTATTCAGTGATGTGATTCTCAAGTAAACAAAACCTTCATCATCTACTCCCCTGTATGCAACAGCAGTGATCAAAAGATCAATCCCAAAATCTGATCACAAGCGACAACACAATACTCCACCTCCTGAAGCGAAGGCCAGCGCGCACAGTCCTGCCATGAGGTCCCGAGCAGGGGGTCCTTGTGCAACGGGGTAGTGGGGTGGTAGCAAACCTCTCTGCAACAGGACATTTGCCAGGGCTTGAATCACTTCCGCACATTGTTCCCCTCAGTACAACAACATGCTGCTCGGAGCAACACCTGCCCCCTCCCTTAAACGGCCTTTTGGAATGGTGGCGAGACAGAACGTAAACTTTATGGTTCATAGTTTGAGACTGTTGGTATTGCAGTCCCAAACGAAATCACACTGACACAACTATTCGCCTTCGAAATAAGATCTGTTACATATTGCTTCAGATGAACAGGTTTGTGATTTAAACACCATGAAAAGGGAAGAAAAGCAAAAAGGAGGGTCAAATTCAGCACGAATGGACCAAAAAAAAGTTGCAGGAAATTATCCCAAGATAAGCAAAACCATCCACAAACTGGTAACCCAGCAAGAAATGAACAACTATGAACAGGAAAGTGCATCAAGACATTACTGAAATTGACAGGAAAGATGAGGGATGAAGAAACTGTCCCCAAAAAATCTTTTAACAAATTACCAAGAAATAACTTAGAATTACCCTAAAAACAGAAAAGAAATTAGTTAATGTCTTCCTGTTCAGAACCTTGGGGCTGTTATGTGCACTGAGGTTATTCAAGGACTCTCTGTTAACAGAAGCAGAGAAGGATCGATGAGCCCCCAGGCATTGTCACACACAATTAGAGCCCTGTGAAGTTGGGTGGGGGTCAATAATCAGTATGACTGTCAACAACATCAGTTCGTCAGTTCTCTTTTCCACAGAGACAAACTGTTGTGTAACACAGTGAGCATCTGCATGACTCAAACACTTAGTTGCGAACCAAATACATTTCTCTTTGAAATCACATGAAGATGCTGGCTCAAGAGCATTAACATGTGTCTGGGTTTTCTTTTTCAACATATCTCTTGCTATTTTCAAGAAGTTTCTTGTAATTTTTTCGCAGTTTTAAACAAATTTTGTCACTGTTATCGTTTGGATCCAGGTAAACTGCTTCAAAGTGGCTTCGGTTTTTTTCTTTCCTTCTGTAATTTTCTTTGGGCAAATTTTCGGTAAAATATAAACTAAGCTAAATCTTCTCTTCCATATTTTTGACAGCAATTCATTGACTACTTTTAGTAGTTACTGACATATTTTCAGGTTTTGGCTGATCACAGGTAGTTTCTCCCCATTCGTAGATAATTTTAAGCTGACTTAATGTTAAACTCTTCTTGAATATTAGGGGATTATGCAGCAAATAAGAAGAGTGTGTGTGAAACTCATATTGCTCCAAAATTCTTTTAGAAAGTCAGGTTATTTAATTCAAATTTATACTAACCTCAGGTATGGTTTTAGCAAATTCACTGAAGAATACAAACTCATTTCAAACAACTGTTTAAAAAATTTTGGATGTTTGTGATATTATTTTGAAGGTGTATTTTTGAAGATTATTTCTAATGCAGCCTCAGGGCGGCACTGGCCCGTGTCTCCCCAAGCCTGCGTTGGGGGGGCACGGAGCAGTGTCTCCCTGTGCCGGTCCCAACCCCGGATAAATGCAGAGGGTTGCGTCAGGAAGGGCATCCAGCTTAATACTTTTGCCAAAACCAAACATGCGAGTCAACCATAACCATATCATACTGGATCGGACGTGGACCGGGTTAACGACAGCCATTGGTACTGATGACGTACAGGGTGCAATGATAGGGGAAATTTTAAAACCGTACTATATCTGAGCTACATTTAGCTATTGCAAGGTCTTCTCCAAAACTGGCCACTCATATATCCCCCATCAGTGGTCAGATAAAACTCAAGAGTGTTTGCTCTCTAAATCCTCCTTTTCCCTGCCTAATTTTAACGTCTGATTACTTTATAAATCTGAAACGCTGCCTCAGGGCGGCACTGGCCCGTGTCTCTCCAAGCCTGCCTTTGGGGGGCACGAAGCAGTGTCTCCCTGTGCCGGTCCCAAGCCTGGATAAATGCAATGGGTTGCGTCAGGAAGGGATTTGGGCGTAAATCTTTTGGCAAAATCAAACATGCGAGTCAACCATAACCATATCATACCGGATCGGTCGTGGACCGGGATAACAACAACCGCCATTGGTACTGATGGCCTACAGGGTACTAATGGAAATTGGGCTACTGGGGGTCGAAGAACAAGAACAGGAACAAGAAGAAGAGGAGGAGTGCGTGTTCAGAAGCAGAGAGAGAGGAGGAAAGGAAAGAGCCTGGGACTGAGAGTAGGGACTTTGAATATCGGGACAATGACAGGAAAAGGTAGAGAGTTGGTCGACATGATGCAGAGAACAAAGGTGGATATACTGAGTGTTCAGGAGACCAGGTGGAAAGGTAGTACGGCTAGAAGCTTAGGAGCAGGCTTTCAGTTGTACTATTATGGTACTGACAAGAAGAGAAATGGAGTAGGAGTTATCTTGAAGGAGGAGTCTGTCAGCAACGTCCGAGAGGTGAAAAGAATGTCAGATAGACTTATGAGTCTGAAACTAGAAATTGAAGGTGTGATGCTCAATGTTGTTCATGGCTATGCCCCGCAGGTGGGATGTGAATTTGAAGAGAAGGAGAAGCTCTGGAATGAGTTAGATGAAGTGATGCAGAATATTCACAGAGATGAGAGAATGGTAATTGGTGCACACTCCAATGGACATGTTGGTGAAGGCAAAAGAGGGGATGAAGAAGTGATGGGCAGATTTGGTATACAGGATAGGAATGCAGAGGGACAGATGGTGGTAGATTTTGCAAAAAAGATGGAAATGGCTGTGGTGAATACCTTTTGCCAGAAAAAAAACAGGAACATGGGGTAACTTATAAGAGCGGAGGTAGGAGCACGCAGGTAGACTACATCTTGTATAGACAAGGTAACCTGAAAGAGATCAGTGACTGCAAAGAAGTTGTAGGTGAGAGTGTAGCCAGACAGTTTCTAGGATGACTCTGGTGACAAGGAAGATGAAGAGGACAAAGGCAGAGGAGAGGACAAAGTGGTGGAAGCTGAAAAGGGAGGAGTATTGTATGGTTTTCAGGGAGGAGTTGAGAAAGGGTCTGGGTGGTCAGAGTGAGCTTCCAGATGATTGGACATCAACAGCTAGTGTTATCAGGGAGACAGGTAGAAGAGTACTTGTGTGTCATCTGGAAGGAAAGTAGATAAGGAGACTTTGTGGTGGAATGAGGAAGTGCAGGAGTATATACAGAGAAAGCGGTCAGCAAAGAAGAAGTGGGATACTGAGAGGACTGAAGAGAACAGACAGGAGTTCAGGGAGATGCGGCAAAAGGTAAAGATTGAGGTTGCGATGGCAAAAGGGCGTACGACAAAGGGCGTACGATGACTTGTATGCTCGGTTGGATAGTAAGGAGGGTGACAATGATCTATACAGGTTGGTGAAAGAGAGAAATAATAATGGAAAGGATGTACAACAGGTCCGGGTGATTGAGGATACAGAGGGAGATGTATTGACCGGTGCTAGAAGAGTGATTGGAAGATGGAAAGAGTCCTTTGAAGAGCTGATGAATGTGGAAAATTAAAGGGAGGCAAGGGTACAAGAGGGGACTATTGTAGACCACAAAGTAGCCCAAATTGGTGAAAGTGAAGTGAGGAAGGCATTGAGAAGGATGAAGAGTGGAAAAGCAGTTGGTCCTGATGATATACCTGTGGAGGTGTGGAAGTGTCTAGGAGAGGCAGCGGTAGATTTTCTGACTAGATTATTCAACAGGATCTTAGAGAGTGAGAAGATGCCTGAAGAATGGAGACAAAGTGTAATGGTGCCTATTTTTAAGAATAAAGGGGATAGGCAGAATTGCGGCAACTACAGAGGGATAAAGTTGATGAGCCATACAATTAAGTTATGGGAAAGAGTAGTGGAAACTAGACTGAGAGCAGAAGTCCACACTAGAAAAAGCATATGACAGGGTGCCAAGAGAGGAGCTCTGGTATTGTATGAGGAAGTCTGGAGTGGCAAAGAAGTATGTTAAACTGGTGCAGGACACGTATGCTAGTTGTGAGACATTGGTACAATGTGCTGTAGGGGTAACAGAGAACTTCAAGGTGGAAGTGGGACTCCATCAGGGATCAGCTCTGAGCTCCTTCTAGTTCTAGGTCTACAAAAACACAATGCAGCTCCCTCTGGCCTTCCCTGTTCTTCTCTATTATCATAATCAGATTTAATACATTTGTGAATTCGTACATTCTTGGCAAAATTTTATTGTTTTGTTAGGTTTCTTGCTTTAACATTAATTAGCGTTATATAGGGGAGCCGAGAACATGGAGCCTACTGTCGTCAAACAGTGAATATAGGTTGACGCCCAGCTACATCCACACACATGTACACACATGCACACATGCAGACCCTCCTGGACTACAGTACACTAACAGAGAGGGTATGAAAGCATTTTCTGCAATCCTTCACAGTGAGTGTCTGATAGCTTTATCAGTGTAGGGAGTGGCTCCACTCGGGAGGCTGGAGGCAGGCGTGCACCACAAATCCCTGGTACACACACGCTATCAGATTGGAAACCAGATAACATACTGCCTTAATGCAGCACACATGTTTACTTTACACCCAGACCTTAATTAAACCCTGGCAGCTTCAATTCCACATGGCGGCATTTCTTCACACTTCCTCTCCCCTTGCCAGAAGCAAACACAATTCAGGGTGGAATCTCTTAAAACATTTTACTAGGCAACACAAGTGTCACTGTTATCCACTTGATTGTTTAATGTTGTTGATGTTCTTTTTGTTTTTATTGTTTTACCGCAAGGAATTCCTCAGAAAAATCTGCCAATATGTACTGTTGTAAAATCTCACCAAAACATCTAGACTTGGTTTGTTTTGTTCTCACCTGAGACATTTCTCACTTCATGGGAGAGAAAAGTTTTCAAAAAACGGAGAAGTCCAGTGACCACGATGGCATTGTACAAGAGTAACAATGAATGACTGAGACCCTGCAAAGTCTCTAAAGAGAATGATTCAAGATTTTAACAATTAGAGGACGCATTAACAAAAAAAACGGTCCAATAAATAATTGCAAAAATTCTAACAAAAACTCTTTTTCTTAATATTGCAATGAAGGCCTGTAAAAGCTCCAATGCACAGAGAGATGTGATCGACCAACAAGTCTGAAAAACTGCAATTTTCAGCTTTTAGAAATAGCAGCAAAGAAAAAATGACAATGTTATGGTGTAAAGGTGACTCTTAAAGTGGCCCTTCCAATCTTAAACAAAAGTGTGAACCACAACAGGACATAAAAAAAGTCTCTTTTACATCTGTGCCGAATCAAACCACAGTAAACTGCAAAGGCAATGTCTAGTGGTATATTTGTCTGCAGTCGAGTTTCCAATAGACTGCACTGTGTGATAATAACACCTTTTAGGATCTTACGGGGGGATAATCTGAGTGTGCTCTAAGCTATAAAAGATGAATTATGCAGCATTAAAATCTTGAGCAGGGTCACTGCTCTCTACTTTCCCCCTGGCTAGTCAGTTATACATCTCTCACTGTGAGCTTTGAGTCAGCAATATCCACCCCCCTATCTTATTACACTGTAACCAAGGATTTTGCGACCTCTGACCCTGTGTTTTCATACATTGAGCCCTATGACACTGCAACATCTGACAATCAAGACCAGCAGGTGTTAGATTTAATGTAAAAAAGACCATCATTTGGTTTTTTTTTCAACTGATTTGCTCCCTAATTGCTTTTCATTCCTTTGTAATTGTTCATACTTTCTTATGGGATGGATAAGCAACACTGAAAAGCCTACTCAAATATGTCTAAAAGCTAAAGAGTGAGGTACATTAGATTAGCTTTAGTCCCTACAACTATTGTTTTCTTCTTACTTTCACCTGCATTGAAGATGTTAGTATTAGAGTGAGGCACTGAACACCTTTTATGTAATTAATATGTGTGGAATCCATCCCTTTCTCCATTGTGTCATTGAAAAGTCTCAGAAATAATTGTAGTCACAGATGTAATATGTTATTAGGCATAAAAAAATGAACAAATATACAAACAAAAATAAACAATTGGCAAGGGAGAACCTTACTTGCATTTAAGGTATTAATCTAATAATGTCAATTGTTTTACACACACACACACACACACACACACATACACACACACACACACACACAAGACAAAGACCCTCCAGCAGAAATGGCAATGTTCTGGTCAATAATTTGAGCCATAAATCGGTGTATGTGATCAACAGTCATGAGTATGTAGCTTATTCCAACAGGATATTGATTGTTTGAATCTAATCAGGGGCTGTCCAGCTTTTATTGGTTTTGAAGTTGATTATAACACAAGTAGGCTTCTAGTCATTCTGTTTCTTTCCCTTGTTTCCTCAGGGGGTTTCCTCAGGGAATATATTTCAAAATATTAGGAAAAGGGCTGTGACCACTCCCCAAATAAGACAGCTGTAAAAATTAAATAAAAATGACCAAAACAGAGAATGAAATTTTCCCCAGGCCAGCACATTTCCTAATAATCAGCATGACTATACCTGAAAAAGAGTATTTAGTCAAACTGGCAGACTACCTGAAAACCTGAAAAGGGTAACTATACAGAGGATTTAGTGAGGCAAAACAACAAGGAACTTCAGAAAATTGACTTCAGGGATTCATAGCTGTTGACAATAACCCTGCATGTTGAGACAAAATTGGCTGTACCAGCAACCAATCTAAGTAAAATACAAGGGAGGCAAAAAAAAGAAAATGCCATTGCACACAGTAGCAAGAAACTAAATGTGAGTTATGCAAAAATGACCAGCACAGCATCAGAACTGCACACATGGTAACTACTGAAATTTACTATGAATAGATGTGTCCAATATCAAATACCTGAAAACTCAAATTCAAATTTCAATGCAACAGCCCTTGAATGCAACATTCAGATATCTTTCCTCAGTTTTTAAATTCAGTTGGAATTAAACTTGCCAATAGGACCGTCAGGGTCTCACACCTGGGTCCAATTTGTAATCGGCGCCAGCTGCAGCAGCGGCCGCTAATCAAGATCCCTATAAAGGGCAGCGGCACGCTTTGCCTGGTGCCGGGGGATTGTGGTCGTCTAACAACCCTGACCACTGTGGATCCCTGTCATGGCTGGACCCCTCCCCTGCGAGAGCCCTCCCCTCCCCCCTCCCCCCCCCTCCCCCCTCCCCCCCCCCCCCCCTCCCCCCTCTCTGGACCTTCGGACCCTGACCCCGTGAGATCCTGCCTTGACCCTGTCCGAGATCCTGCCTGGGGCCCGTCCTGACCCGAAGGTGTGGTTTCCTGCCCGTGTCTGCCCCCGCGCCCTGTGACAAGGACTAGGAACAGAAGTTTTTGTTGCCTATATGCAGTACATCAGTAAACCATGTGTCTTGTAGATATACTAATTTCTATGCCTTCCATCTATGTAAGTGCTAGAGATATGGAACACTGCATTTTTGTGGCTATGAGACATTTTGCATAGGGTAATTGTCTGCTCTCTCCCCCCCTATCTCTTACTCCCTTTGTTGCGAGGAGAGAAAACAAGAGCAACTTTCAATTTCTGCAGGAGCTGTTTGACACTCTAAGTTCATAAGCTCTTCCCTGAGAAAAGTCTGAAGTAAGGGCAGCCGCGCCAGATGAGTCTCCTGAGAGCCGTCATCAATAATGCTCGTCTTTGTATATGACACTTTAACCCAGGCTTCTGCGGGAAAAAAGGTTTGACCAGACACTGCAATCACTTAAAAAAAACTCTTTATCTCTGAACTGATTTGACCCCAATTCAAGCAAAGTAAGACTACTGCTGTGCTACTTAAAGATTTAGTTCCAGCCCAGTTAGTAAAAATAGGCGGAAGAGGAAAAAGTAGAGCTGCAGGAACAGTATGTCCCTGGAGTTTGGACTGGAACCTAATGTGTGCTGGAAGTCCCGAAATGCCTCAACCATCAAGTACTTTGTTTAGTTTTGAATGACATTACAATCCAGAAATATTTATTACATTCATCAAAAAAACATTTAACAGGTTCTCTAATAAGTCAGTTCCAAATGAGCCATCTCTCTTCTATCTACCATTTGAGATCAAAAAGAAATCCTCGCAGGAAGAAAATGATATCAAACAAGCAGTGAAGTATAGAATGATTAGGAATTATTTAAAACCTCAACCAAATAAAACATCACCTTAACTAAGCAAGATTTTACCATATGTTAGCAAGAAATTTAAAACACAAAACTAAGTGTCTGAAACATTAATAAATGAATATATTATGTGTTCCTTTATTATCAACTACTGGTTAAAAGCTGGCAACCATCATAAGGTATTTTTTATTGAAAATATGGTGCATATGTGTTCTTTAACATCAACAATTCAAAATTAATGTCAAGTGTATGTTTTCACAGCTTCTGGCTGGGACAAAGGCTTATATTATGGCGAATCTAAAAAGAAAGCATTTTGTTTAAAGCAGCTGGAGCTATTCAGGCCTTGGCCGGTCAAACTCTCAGAAAAAGACTTGCTGGCTTATGGAGGTTATGGTGGGTCACGAATGCTTTTATCACAGAGATGTTTCTTCAAGGGCAGGACTGAATGTCCACCCAGCATTGTGTTCAGCTTTAACAGTGGTCACTCAGGGAATAGAAGAGACCTTTGGGGTCAAAATCTTCTTGGAGGAAAATCGAAGTAGCAAACATGATGAAGCACTTCATCCAGTGGGCTTGATGATTTTAAATCCCCACTGTGGTCTCAAATATAATTAATCCTAATCCAAATTAACCTCGTTTGTCCACAGTGTCTCAGGGAGCTTTTTGCATATTTGTTTTTTTTTTGTTTTTTTTTAATATTATAACTGTTATGTTGCTGTGACAAAGAAATTTCTCCAATGGGGATCAAGAAAGTATATCGTATCTTATTTGTACATTTAGATAAGTCTATATTTATATCTGTAAATGCATATTTCACTGCATTTTTCTCTTTGTACATACGACCACCTGTAGCTATTTAACATGCATTGCTATATAATTGGAACTTCCACTTACTGCTGCAGATCATTGCTGCACATACATACTAGATCCATCACTCGCAGCTTACCTACCTGCACTTTATTGTAATTTATATCTGAATGCTGCAAGCTGATGCCTATACAAACAACATTTCACTCTGTATACACTGCTGACTACAGAATGACATTAAATCTCTTCAAAAGTCTTAAGAAAATATATCAGCAATAATTTAATTTTTTCCCCACATACATGTAGTGATAGTTCCTTAAAACTTTCTTAAAATCAATGTAACACAGATAACTCTTGTATTATGCAGATTTTTGGGTAGTACCTTTAAGAGTCTCTTTACTTTTTACATTTTTAAAGGCATTCATCATGAATGCTTTTTGCGTGTTCATGTTTACGTTTTCCTATAGTGGCATTGGAGGAAAACATCTTGATGTTTTCCTCCAATGGAAAACAACTCAAACATCTACAAGAAAATTATCTGTGGAGATACAATGAAAATATATGAATAACAATTTTCTATTTAAATAATTTGTATACACTTTACCCGCTGTTGAACTGAACACAGAACATGTGAAAAGGCCAGAGGCCTCTGTGCTTCACCTCCTCAATTGTTTAACACAAGTAGAGGAGCTGATGGGTTTCTAATGACGACACGTCAACATTTATTTCCACAGGTTGACATTTAAACATAAGACCTTTAGGCTTAAAGCTCAATTGGCAGAAAGACTCTAGAACCAACAGTATTTGTTCAGATTCCTTCTATACGAAAATATTTGACACACGTTATTTCACTCACTCCATGCAAGCAGATAATGTATATCTGGCAGACTTGTATGAAAAACCAAAGATAGTGCAGATGTCAAAGAAAAATGAGCTAAAGGGTTTTGAGGGTGACAGGGAACGTCATTATCTAGTCATAGTCATTTGAACCCCTCCCCTTTTGCAGGAGGCTGGGGTCCATCAGGTCCAAAACCTCTTCAGAGAAACAGTTTTTTGCCGTCTGCAGCCTGCCTCATCAATAAGGCCCAGGACCCCCACTGTCGCAACCCCTCCTCTCTTGCACTACTTTTCTCTACTTTGCACCACTTGCTCTTTTGCACTACCAATTACCCTAGTTCTGATTTCACTTTTTTTATGATTATTCATTGTTGTCCGCTAGGCACAGATAAACCAAACCAGCTTTTACCAGGAACACCCGGTTCCAAGAGCACTGCACACACTATACTGTACACAAAAAAGATCCCATCAATGTTTTCTTGCATTCTAATAAAGATTGAAGTTCAGGGGCAAACCTTAGAAGAAACCAAAATACAGTAAACTACTGTAAGCCAAGAGTTGCAATAACTATGAGCATTTCACACCATCATTTTTCATTGATTATAGAATATTTCAGTGAAAAAAAGGAAATTAAGATGTTTTTTCCACTTCTTGGATGGATGGATGTATGGATGGATGGATGGAAGTCATTTGGTCTCAAAACTGCATCACTGTCAGAATGAATGAATGAATGAATCAGCAACATTTTTGATCCACCAAATAATGTCCAGGGTTATTAAAGTGTTTTTGACTCGAAATGATAGTTTTGTGTAAAAATAAAACAAGATCATGGTGTGTGATCTGACCACTTGAAGCCATGGCTCATCTCTTTTATTACCTTAATGTATCTGCTCTTATCTCACAATCCCAAAAAACACTAGAAGCCCAGATTTAGTTTTAGCAAATCTATGACAAAATGCCTCAGGGAATAATTCCAATGCTATAGAGACGGCTTGACTTGCTGATTATTATCACCTATGTTCATGCGTTTTCAGGTTATCTCAAAAAGAATGGCCCAAGCGCAAGGTTGCACTTTGCTGCTACTGCTTGCCACGATCCCCTCACCTGTCCTACAATGTGGCGCTGTCCTCCGCTCCCCACAAATCAGTCCTATTTTGTCCTTAACTTCCCCTGCAAGAAACATTGGTATTGATCAAAATTGAACTTTCATTGCTCCATGATGATAACAAAAGTCATCACTGGTTTGCACCCTCTCATCTGTTATTTTTGCAAAAATTAGTGACAAAAGTATATTATGAACAAATGTGGCCAAACTCAACTGTGATTCAGAAAAAAATCAAACTGGATTGTGTCAGATCAACCATGTGTGAAGAGTCCATTCTTACTGCCCAATTGCTTGCTAATCTATATTATTGTCTTGTTAACTTTTTGTTGAATTCTTCCTGAAATGTGTAAATTTCCTTGTAATTTCCTCATCACAATGAAATGCAAGCATATTTGGTGAGGGAATAGTATTTGCTAAATTTAAAAATCAATAAAATAATAGTAATAGTAATAACAGTATAGCACAAGGAAAAACAATATGGCAAGCGATTCCTCACTATATTTAATTGGGGGAATTTCCTTTAGGCTCCAGTAGCTTTAAACGCATAACCCCATTAATTGCATGTATCTAGAGTGCATTGATTGTTTTTACAAAAGGACGTGATTGCTTTTATTGATTCATCTGATAAATTCTTTGTTGTACAGCTTTTTGCTGCTTCTGACACATAAAAACAGAAATTCCAATGCTTTTTGTGGACGCTTCCAAACAGCTCTGCCACCATTCATTATCCTTACAAGAAAAGTAAGCCAAGCCAAGAAATATGGACCTGCATGTCAGCAGGTACATTTTTCATAGCATTAAAATTTATTGGAATGGAAGCGACGTCTTGTGTCATTTGATCCCAGACCAGGCAATTTTTATTTGGAAGCAAGAAATGACCGAACCATCACAGTCTGGCTTCTCTGACCTCTCCAAAACATCTAACTTGTGCTGTTCCTCTGATAGACTCATTCCTGATCCTATCCATCTTCATCACTCCCAAAAAGGACCTCAGCATCTTCATCTCTCTGACCTCTAGCTCTGCTTCCTGTCTTTTCACCATTGTAACTGTTTCTAGTCCATACACCACCGCTGGTCTCACCACTGTCTTGCATCAGTCTACCAATATATTCTCTATCCCTCCTTTGTACATGACCGAACCATCTCAGTCTGGCTTCTCTGACTGTCTCTCCAAAACATCTAACAGGTGCTGTTCCTCTGATAGACTCATTCCTGATCCTATCCGTCCTGGTCACTCCCAAAGAGAACCTCAACATTTTCAACCTCTAGTTCTGCCTGCTGCCTTTTGGTCATTGTAACAGTTTCTAGGCCATACAGCATCGCTGGTCTCGCCACTGTCTTCTGCACCTTTCCTTTCATTCTGGCCGCTAGTCTTCTATCACATAGTACCCCTGACACTTTTCTCCAACCATTCCAACCTGCTTGGACCCATCTCTTCACCTCTTTTCCGCACTCTCCGTTGTTCTGGACTGTTGACCACAAGTACCTGAAATCCTCCAACTTCTTGATATCCGCTCCCTGTAGCCTCACCGTTCCACCCGAGTTCCTCTCATTCACACACACACATTCTCTTTCATGCTGCGACTAACTTTCATTCCTCTCCTTTCCAGCCCATACTTCCACCTCGCTAGATTTTCCTCAATCTGTTCTCTGCTCTCACTACAGATCAAAATGTCAAATGGCTAAGAGCCCCTTCTTGTTGCCGCAGAGTTGACAACTCTGTTGCCTCAGAGTTGCCGCAATTCTGCACATCCCCCTTATTCTTAAAAAAAGGCACCAAGAACTTCGTCTCCATTCTTCAGACATCTTCTCACTCTCTAAGATCCTGTTGAATAATAGTCAGAAACTCTACCGCTGCCTCTCCTAGACTCTTCCACACCTCCACAGGTATATCATCAGGACCCAGTGCCTTTCCACTCGTCCTCCTCTTCAATGGCTTGCTCACCTTCCTTTTACTAATCTGTGCTACTTTGTGGTCTACAATAGTCACCTCCTCTACCCTTGCCTCTCTTACATTTTCCACATTCATCTACTCTTCAAAATATTCTTTTCATCTTCCCATCACTCTTCTAGCATCTGTCAATACATTTACCTGTCTACTTCACCCTTAATCACCCGGATCTGTTGTACATCCCTTCCATCTTTATCTCTGTTTCACCAACCTGTAGAGATCATTCTCTCCCTCATTACTGTCCAACCGACCACACAGGTCGTCCTATGCCCTTTGTTTTATCAAATCTGCCCATCACTACTTATCCCTTCTATTGCCTTCACCAACATGTCCATTGAAGTCTGCACCAGTTACTATACTCATCTCTGGGGATATTCTGCACCACTTCATCTAACCCACATCATCTAACTCATTCCAGAACTTTTCCTTCTTCTCAAATTCACATCCCACCTCCGGGCCATAGCCACTAACAACATTGAGCATCATACCTACAATTTTCAGTTTCAGACTCATAAGTCTATCTGACATTCTTTCCACCTCCAGAACATTCCTAGCAAACTCCTCCTTAAAAATAACTCCAACTCCATTTCGGGGAAACACCGCCCACTGCTGCTCTGAGGCTCCATTATAATAATAATTGTATATATATATATATATATATATATATATATATATATATATATATATATATATATATATATATATATAGACATAGACAGACAGACAGACAGACAGACAGACACACACACACACACACACACACACATATATATATGCTGACAGGTTTGCCTGTAACACAGCCAACATACAACTGGTAATCAGTTGACCAGACCTTCAATCAAGCAGCTGTATCTATGGTAACACTTCACTTGACCGATCACTTAAATCCAAAGGTTTAGTGATCAACTATACATGGAGCTTGAAAAGGCTCTATCATTGCTGTTGAATCAAAAGCCCCCACAGGGAGCTAGGAGGAGACACCTGAGACAGAATTTAAAGTGGGGTTATGGTGATGTGACATTGCTCAGTCATCTGCCAAGCAGTCAGTTGCTCACAAGCAGTGGCCTGTTAATGGGCTTTTAGATAGAATCCACAGAGGACAAAGTGCTGCACAAACACGCCAAGTTCCAAAATACCGAATCAATGTGGGTTATTGTGCCCTTCATCACAGCCTCCGCTGGAGAAGGATTTCACAAGCTTGGAGACAAACACATGAATTTAGCCAAGAGGGGTAGGAATATTGAAGGCCAAGCTGAAGCTGTCAGAAATGTAATAATATTACCTCACAGAGGCCAGAGCAGATGGTGTCATCAGCTCGAACAGGACGCAACAGCTCCAAGCGGAGCACCCTGCTCACTAAGGTAATGTAATGAGAAATCAATCCGAGCTGACAGTTCAGAGGAATCTCCCTGAGAGAGGAGGGAACAGAAGAGGGGAGAAATGGTTCATGAGGTAAAACCTTTGAAGTAGTGACATTGTAAACAGGGTAGGATACATGCCAAAATTAGTATATGAGTATGCAAAAACCAGGATATGTTGTTGTGTACCCAGTGGTCTTTTTCTATCAAAGTATCTTTTTTTATTTCTCAAAGTTTCCCAGTCAAACAATTTCACAGAAAGAGAAAGACTTAAGAACACTTTCCTGAATGTGCCAACAATTTTTTGTATCCCCTTTTTTCTGTTTTTTTTTTTCTTGGCAACCAGCTCCTGCTGAGTGCAAGACTCATTTCACTTAATAAATGCATCGAACCTGACACATCAGATGCGTTGTTGCGCAGAGCCATCTCAAAGGACACCGTCAATATTGTTTGAGTGGAAGCCAATTCAAAAAGGAAAAAAAGGCCCACAAGCATTCTTCTATCAGCTGTCAGAAGGGAAAATGTTTCAAAGGAGAAAGCCTTCACCATCTTTGCTCTAATTTTATTGTAATAATCAATTTAGCATTGAAATAATTGACACTGACAATGCCTACTGAGCTCTTCTTGAGCCTCCACTATTGGTCTAGTCTTTTCCACTAAGTTCTAACTCTTGTGTTATAAAACCAACACTGTAAACCACTATCATCATAGTTCACACTGTGTTTATTTCCATTACGTGTACATATACAGCATAAACTAAAGAAAAGAAAAGACAAAAAGCAAAACTTGATCACGTGAATGAATCCAAATGTTGTTTGTAAACTTAAATACAGCGTTCTGATCAGTTACAAAAGATTTACAACTAGGACCAGGTTCATAAAAACAGTCATGGTGACGAGTGCTTGTCAAAAATTCCAATCAAAATAGAAAAGTAGATAAAACAATTTTACATTACATTAAAAATAGGATTTGGTCATGTTCATGTTTTATGTTTAACATAAACAAATGTTTTTAATGAAATTGTGGAACATCATAGTATATTATTCCAGCTGCTTTGAACTAAAAATGTTCATCGCAAAAGACAGGCTACATCTCTTCCAACAATTAATGTGAGGAAAGGTATATCTTATCAGATCTTAGTGAGTTGAAAACATGTATCTGATATTGTCTAACAAATAATTATAATCTTTCATCTATTCTATTTACACTGCTTCCTCCATCAACACATTACGTTGGCAATGCATCGAGAAAATTCCACTGAAGGAGAAAAAAACACAGAACTAGCAATTAAGTAATATGTGTTCTTAAACACTTTAGTCTTCAATTACCTAAATTCATTTCATTTATACAACAGAAGGTCAACTCATTGCAGTACCTCGCTGGAAGAATGTTGCATGCACTGCAGCTTTAACATGTTTTTATAGGTAAAAAAGAATCCCTGGACAGCAGCACTATGTTATATTGTTTGTCGTTATCTGTAGTTAATCCACTATCTGTGGCTACCATATGATTTTATTGTAGCAGTTAACAAAGTAATATTAAAAATTACAACAGTTCCCCATTGGTTCAAGAAGGACTTTTCATTTTTTGTTAGATAAGTGTAGATATGTGTAAATATTTTTAGACAATTTTGCTGCACACAAAATTAAATATTAGATTTAAAATTCTATTTGCAAAAGTATGACAGTTTACAGGGATTATGTCAAGCAGCAGGAGGCCCCTAATGAAACTCTCATCTGCCATCTTTCATGTCAACTCATCCTCTGCTGTATAGCTACATCCGATCATCCAATCGTCCCTCCCTACCGATTTCTCCCTGAAAACAGCTCAATTCATCTGCATGGAAAGTGAATTATCCAAGCCATTACAGACAGAGTGGACCATCAAGTAAGTGGAAATAGCAACAGAGTGTGAAGCTTGGTATATCCGTTTCTGTGACCAACATCAGCAAAATGAGTTCCATAAGAGAGCCAATGACTTCAATGGAGACTGACGAAAACAAAGATTCTCTACTACAAAGTCCAATATCCTTCCCAATAGGGAGCTGCATCTCTCACAGGGGAATGTACACACTACAAAACTACTTTCTTCACTAAAAAATACATACCATGATCACGTTTCCCCCGTAAAAATATTCAAAAATACCAAGAATCATTTTAGGAATTATCGATCTCAAGAGTTTAAATTTGATTTTTTAGTAGTAGGTGTTACATACCCCACAGAAACTTCCTGTTCGGCAGGTAGGCCGAGCAGAGGTTAGGGATTTTTAGGGGCAGGGGCAACACTGCATCCAAGAAATTATTAACACTGTAGTTCAGCTATACAAAACCTTTCCCTGACATAAACCTGCAAAAAGTTGTGATGGAAATATTTTGTTGAAAAAAAAATGATGACTTTCTCATTTGTACATGCGAGGACTCCAAAATATCTGTGTATCTTATGTAATTCTAAACATTATTCAGCATTTAAACTTTTGATCAAGAGGTATAGTTTGAGAAAAAAACAAAATTTCATGAAAACAAAAATGATGGCTCACCCAGAATCAAGCAGATGTCTATGTGGCTTTGCAGTCTTCAATGGTCAATGTATTTTTAAAGCAACTGAAGTAACCTCATTTGTGAAGACATTTCATCTTTCACTGAAGAGGCTTCTTTGTTTCAAACAAACTGTGGAGACTTCCAGGTATTTAGAATCCAACACAAGGGTGATGCTCAAAAAATATGAGCTATGACCTCACACTTCTGAGTGAAAAAAGTCCTGAAAGGACAAAATGACACTTATATCAATTCAATTCTGCCTGTACCCAACAAAAGTCATCATTGGATTTATGGATTTTCTGAGATTCACAAATGAGGACAAATTCCACATCATGATAGGTATATAGTACAGCATAGGTATATATTATATAATCACACATAATATTGACAAACACCAGGCTACAATTCTAGCATCTCTGATTAACACCACAGGCTATATTAGGAACTGACAGGCTCTCACAACAGGAGACAGGCTCTCACAACAGGAAACAATTGTCTCAGAATAAAAACATTTCCAAACGGGCCAACCTTACTGCAACCCATACATGTGTATTGCTAGACCACCTATGGAGAACCATCTGGTGTCAGTACGATGGGTACATCGGTGTCCGAAATAGTGTCAAACCTCTATATTTAAGAAGTATAGAGCAGTGCCATGTGTCTGTTCTAGTGCCACCGATAAACACAACCAATACACTCTACTGGGTATTTCTGATTTCCAAACTCAGGGTCCACAGAACTCTTCATCATCAGGTAGAGAAATGTACTTACCAGTGTGTTGAGGGAAAGAAGATGGAAGGACACATCATGGCAGAGCTGAAAGCCTGCAGTTAACCTGGCTGGGCTTTGATCAAAACTGTAAAAACCAGCAGCACAGATAGAGAGGAGGAGAGCAGGGAAGAGTAGAGCACTGCCACACCATATAGTGCTGAATAATAGATCAGTGAATAATAGAATAAAACCAACTTGGTAAGAATATTTAAAAAACACCCCACTGCAGTTGACCATTTGCTAGTAAATAACAGGATTGCAGCGGTGTTTGGCAATAATACACTTGACCATATAAATAATTATTAGTAATAGGTCTCAAGGGGGTTCCCTGCTTGTGTATCTTGGAGAGTCCATGTAGGCATGGTTTCTCAAGGGTAAAGTAGTTGCAAATTGATGTGTCTATGGTTCCTTAAGGGATCTTTTCACTCAAATGAGGGGGGGCACTCTGACATATCTGAGAACTCCCACTGTTACTTTGAATTGAGGAAGCCTCTTGTTGGAAATGGGTTCATGAAATTAAGCAAGCCCCTCTGTCATGACAATGACAATAAATATCTGTGAATCATGATTTTAATTCACAATTCACAGGATTCAAATGCCTACCTATCAAAGAACCAATTATAATAACATAATTCATTACTGAACTCAGTGCCTAAAAGCAAGAGGTTTAGAGGTTAAGACTACTCTCTACTTAAGAAGACGATGAAACAATATAATAGGAGTAACTGAAGTGAAAAACTCCAACATTGTTGCGCTTTTCAAACATCTTGGTTTGAAAATGACAACTTATTCTCCAATATCCTGAGAGTCCAAAGTTTCTTATTTCCCCATAGACCTAATCATTTTCAGTCATATTTCACATTGTTTCAGTGAAATGGTGCATTAAAGGACAGCATTAAAGCTAACATAGATACAAATCTAGCACTGTCTCAGGAGAGATCTTCCATTATCTCTGGTGGATCATTTTGGTTGCTAGAGAAACCACAGTGTTTTATTTACAGAACAATGGAGCTCTGCTGTGTCTTTGTCAAAGCTCCATCGACATAACAACAATTGACAGATTAACAGTTAGTTGTGTGTCATTGCTGAAAAAGTCCAAAGTACTTCACAAGAAATCAAGAGGGCAATGGTTGTGAACAATCTGCAACTGTAGCCCACAGCCAACTCACATTTTAACCTTTCAAGTGAAACAAATGTCTTCTCCAATCTGAGATATTTTAGGTAGATACCAAGCCTAAGCCAAAGCTTAAATATTGCATTTTGTAGCAGCAGCAGGGAGGACATGTGGGCGTGCTGCAGTGCAGCAGGGAGGCCTGACACATTACAAAACACCTTGCCATTGCTAGTGCTAAGGATGCTGAAATCTTGTTACGTCAATAAGAATGGGTGTGTATTTCGCCTCTCTCGCTCTCTTTCTGTGTGTGTGTAAAGTGTATCCTGCAGGTCTCATTAGCCAAAACAGCAAGTGACATGGGACTTATGATAGTCTCACTCCTTTCAAATGAGCATTTGACTTGCTGGAAGCAATGAGTCAAGGTGAAGAAAATCTCATGTGACATGTTGCCAGGACAGGTTGTGTGTGGCTACCACCAGGGGGCATAGCTGTGATGGTTGGAGGTAAGACATACACCCGGACACAAAAGAGATTGGGTTTGAAATTCACGTTTAATTTGACAAGCTGATCAGGTACAGGCAGCCCAGATAGTGGGGCGCAGGGTAAGAACTGGGGGTGTAAATCAGAGCCATCATGACGATTCGATCCGATTCGATTTCTCAAGGCAACGATTCGATCCATTCGATTTTTTTTTTATACTTAAAAATGGCCCATGATTCGATACGATTTTTTTTAACTACGATACGATTTTTTTAACTATTTCAAATTTTGAATAAATCAACGGAAGCTGTAATATCATATATTTTATTTCAGAAAGATATATTGAAGAGCCTTTCTCTAGCCTTACATGAAAAAGAACTTAACAATATTAGTGCAATGGCCACAAAAGTGCAAACAAAATATAAAAAATAAAACATAGGCCTATGCTTCCTTTACTATAAAATATAAATAAAATACTCCACAGTCAGTGCAATGAGCCAGAATGTGCACTAGCAGTAAAAAGTAGGCCTATACTTCCTTCAATATAAAATAAAAATGCATAGGTTCTGTAGATATACTTAAAGGGTGTAACAAAAACATACTGATATGTGTTTGGCCCTTTTCGAATTGCTCGGTAACTTTTGTGGGAAAAATGTACTCAGCTGGGCAGGGCGCTGTGCTTTTTCTGAACATTCGCCTTCAACAACACCATGCCGTCTTTTCAGGTGAGCCGACAAATCAGAAGTGTTGCCACAGTAGCTAACTTCAATTCGACATTCTTTACATATCGCCACATCCTTTACCAATTCTTTCCCGTTTTTGCGGAAGCCAAAATACTTCCACACGAACGATTTTAAACCTACAGGAGTGTGTAAGTCCGGGTCCTTCTCAGCCATATCAATGTCCGCCTCCCGAATGTTTAAATGCGAGTGCTATGCCAAAGAGGGTGTGTCCACTGAAAGACTGTGCTGAAAGAGGGTAAGGGAAGCGAAGTAGGTGGAGACAAAGTAGGTTACCGCCACCCGCAGCACGGAGTGAGAATTACGCCTCAGAGCAGACTAAAAATAGACAGGTAAAATGTATACATGGATCGATACTCTTGCGGAAGTGTCGATGCATCGGATCGTCAGCTGTCGGATCGATATATCAATACATGTCGATTTTTTTACACTGCGAGTAGGAACCGGCAGATGTACAGGTCCTTCTCAAAAATTTAGCATATTGTGATAAAGTTCATTATTTTCCATAATGTAATGATAAAAATTAAACTTTCATGTATTTTAGATTAATTACACACCAACTAAAATATTTCAGGTCTTTTATTGTTTTAATACTGATGATTTTGGCACACAGCTCATGAAAACCCAAAATTCCTATCTCAAAAAATTAGCATAGCATGAAAAGGTACGCTAAACGAGCTATTAACCTAATCATCTGAATCAACGAATTAACTCTTAACATCTGCAAAAGATTCCTGAGCCTTTTAAAAACTCCCAGCCTGGTTCATTACTCAAAACCACAATCATGGGTAAGACTGCTGACCTGACTGCTGTCCAGAAGGCCACAATTGACACCCTCAAGCAAGAGGGTAGGACACAAAAAGAAATCTCTGATGGAATAGGCTGTTCCCTGACTGCTGCATTAAGGCACCTCAGTGGGACGTCTGTGGGAAGGAAAAAGTGTGGCAGAAATTGCTGCACAACCAGAAGAGGTGACCAGACCCTGGGGAAGATTGTGGAGAAGGACCAATTCCAGACTTTGGGGGAGCTGTGGAAGCAGTGGACTGAGTCTGGAGTAGAAACCTCCAGAGCCACCGTGGACAGGCATGTGCAGGAAATGGGCTACAGGTGCCTTATTCCCCTGGTCAAGCCACTTTTGAAACAGCAGGAAAAGCGCCTGACCTGGGCTAAAGAGAAGCAGCACTGGACTGTTGCTCAGTGGTCCGAAGTACATTTTTCGGATTAAAGCAATTTTTGCATGTCATTCGAAAATCACGGTGCCAGAGCCTGGAGGAAGACTGGTGAGAAGGAAATGCCAAAATGCCTGAAGTCCAGTGTCAAGTACCCACAGTCAGTGATGATCCGGGGTGCCATGTCAGCTGCTGGTGTTGGTCCACTGTATTTTATCAAGGGCAGGGTCAATGCAGCTAGTTATCAGGAGATTTCAGAGCACTTCATGCTTCCATCTGCTGAAAGGCTTTATGGAGATGAAGATTTCATTTTTCAGCATGACCTGGCACCTGCTCACAGTGCCAAAACCACAGGTAAATGGTTTACTGATACATGGTGCTACTCAACAGGCCTGCCAACTCTCCTGACCTGAACCCCATCGAGAATCTGTAGGATATTGTGAAGAGGAAGTTGAGACACACCAGACCCAACACTGTGGATGAGCTTAAGGCCGCTATCGAAGCATCCTGGGCCTCCATAATACCTCAGCAGTGCCATTGGGTGATTGCCTCCATGCCACGCCACATTGAAGCAGTCATTCTGCAAAAGGAATCCCGGCCAAGTATTGAGTGCATAACTGAATATAATCATTTGAAGGTTGACTTTTTTTTTTGTATTATAAACACTTTTTATTTTACGTCGGATGACATATGCTAATTTTTTGAGATAGGGATTTTTGATTTTTCTTTACTTTTTTTTGCCAAAATCATCAATGTTAAAACAATAAAAGGCTTGAAGTACTTCAGTTGCGTGTGATGAATCTAAAATATATGAAAGTTTAATTTTCATCATTACATTATGGAAAATAATGAACTTTATCACAGTATGCTAATTTTTTGAGAAGTACCTGTATGTAAAAGACCAAGCGGCACAAAAATTCATTTGTCTCTGATTGTAAAAAGAACTGACTGGTTAAAAAAGAAAATGTAAGGAAACTAACCCCTTTGAAATGGGTCATCATTCTTACTAAATTTCAGTACTTTGAATACACATTTTTCCACTTCATAATGGAAAAGTCAGACAAAGCAAAAGGGATACAACAAAAATACTGTTTTTGGAATGATTGTGTTGGCAGTGAAATAAACGTGTGGATACACGTAGAAGACACGTAGATGAACCTACACAAATTTCATGAAAAGAGCAATTCACTTGTTCAAACACTCTTTAGATCATTCACACAAAATCACCAACTCAAATCCAAAGGTTTTGTTACATTTACAATCAACATTAGCACCTATCAAAACCCATCATTATCTGTTTAACCAACAACTTTTTGAGGGCTAAATAGGGTATTATTTTAAAATAATTGTGCCTCTCACTGCAGAATTAACTGAATCAGCCGTATTGTTTTCTCTTGTTTGTATGATCCCTTTCTTGTATGTGTTTTATTTATCAGAATATACATTTGACAGTGTTTTTTTGGTGATAATTGACTAGGCATGTCCCTGTCTTAATATACTTTTGGGCTTTTTCATTATAGTGAAGCTGTAACAAAAGTAGCATTAAAAGGGGTTGAAATGTTGGAAATAAAAGAATATTTGTCAGTAACAATAAGAAATTATGCCTCTGAAGACTTTTCTCAGTACAAGGTAAGGGGAAAATACAATCAATATTATTAAGACATAGTATTTAAGTGCAGTTTTTTGCAAAGGTTATATGAGATGGAACAATCAAAATTTATAGACTGAATAAGGCCGTACACTGGGCAGTGTCTGCAGAGCTGGGAGAAAAATACCCCCCACACACACACCCACCCAGCTGAGACTAAAGTAAGTCATCAGCGACTCACTCTGACAGTCCAGTCCTGTGATGCGTGAAGGGCTGACCCCCACCTTCGCACATATTCAGAGCACAGGCTGTGTTCTTTCATTCACCCAGCAGGGCTTAACACTGCGAGATGTACTCAAATACACCAATCCCTACTTACCCAGCTCTACAAAACACACAATCACTGCAACAAGAGAAGGTCTGGCATGTAAGCAGTTCTATTAAACATGTTTAATGTAAAGCAAAGGACATATGTAAAGCAAACACAATAGCTTATCAGTTGCAGCTGCCAATTGTAGGTTAAAATAAAGAACGTGAGTCAGAAGATAGGGATTCATAATTTGAAAAAAAAGTTGCGTGACACCTTGGATTATAACATTTCAACTGAATTTTCTTTGAATTTAGTGGCAAATATGAAGAAAATTGAGCAAATTTACAAGAGAAAAGTGGTACATCTGTGAGGGAAAACTAAAATATTTTTGAGAAAATACTTTGAATGAAGCACCTCATCACAGCAGACTTAGCTGTGAACATATGAATAATAATTGTTACAGCCATGCCTTGCATATGTCCATTATGCTGTACCTCCTGGCACACATTAGAACCTGCATATTTTCTTCTGAGCAGTTTCAGTTTAGGGCACTGCTTCAAAGTCCTCAGACTGGGATAATCCAGTGAGGCTGGCAAAAATCACCAGGATTTTTTTATTATTAAATACCAAAGTAACACAGGATGGGGTCAAAGATCATCGACCACAGACTGAAGCATTTCAAGTGAAATGGGGGGGGCAAGTGACACAAAACAATCCATTTTACAATGCAGTTTGAATTAAGTGGGGCTATTCTAACTCTAAATCTTAAGTAACAGTTGAATAGAAAGTAAACCTTAATGGCTCATTGTATCTTGATTTTTAAATTGAAATTACAGTTGATGTAGAAGTATTAGTTGAAATTATAATCCAAAATCAAGATTTCAGAAGACAGTTGTCACAAAATGTCATAAATATCAGTTTGCAAAAGCGAAATACATTTAAGACATTCACAACGAAAATTATTGACGTGTGCCTTTCCAAATGGCTTATTTGTTCGTTTTTCCGACTTATTCATATACAAATTCAAAATTGGACAAAGTATCAAAGTACCTTCAAATTTCAATGATACGAAAAATCCCAAATATTGTGTGATTCTCTGGTTTGTGTGTCTGTGTGTATGTATGTGTTACATGCTGCTTCCCTCTTAATTTGTTTTTACCATATTATGGTTTGGTTGAGTTTAAAGGTAGTTGTTACCCACATCACATGTTGAATACCCAGTTAACAGTATGACATTATCCTTTTTTAATTTTTTCACATTTCATGTGTTGAGTTTAATTGAAAAATTATACAAACTTTTAAAAGTACAGCAGTTTGAAAAATATCTCAATATCTCTGAATATAAAATCAATGGATGGAGTAAGTAAAGCACACATCAGAGAACCCCCCCCCCCAATAATACTGAAATTATCAAATTAAACAAATCATCTAAATATCTGTCAACAATCTGTTTAAAAAAAATTTTTCTTTCATTACTCAAGGGAAATGCCACATGGGTCATACAATGGAGGGTGAATAGTACTGAGAATGGAACTTTATGGAACAAATCATGTAGCTTTTAAAAAACTGGGACAAACACAGGAGGTCTTTCCTACCTGAGGCTATTAGACTTTTTGACTTTTTAATTCCTCTCCCTTCAGCTGCAGAGAATCTCAAAATCTTTGTACTTAAGACCTTAAGACACTTTATAGCCTTGACTTGTTACTTTGACACTTTTTAGTTTTATTTGTATTTCTTATTCTCCCCCCTTTTTTTAGACTGTTTATACAATTCACTACTATTATTTATTATTTTTATGTTTTACTTGAAACTCTGGCACAACACTTTCCTTTGGGATAGATAAAGTTGTTCTTATTCTTATTCTTTACACACTGCATGGTCATTCTACCACACACTTTCTCATGGATCATCACTGGCAGTAAAAGTCTGCAAAAAAAAATGCTCAGGCACACAGACAGTAAAGACAGTAATCAGTTCGATGATATTGAATTTTGAAAACAGATTTCATCTGTGGCTGACAAGTAGGAACTGATGACTCAATATAATCCTAAAGTTGAATGCAGCAGTCTCCCCCTACTGTAGTAATAAAGGTAAACAAGTTAATCCCCAAATTGAACATGTGGCTAAAAAGCCATTTGTAGATGAGTGTTTCACATTGAATATCATGGAGATCCCTCCCCTCTGCCCACTGGACTTTTTGTAAATGCTATTTGTCTTCCAACAATAACGTTGTCTATCAAGAATATCTAGGGCAGTGAAAGATCAAATGTCAAATACAATTGTTTTTTTTGTTGACCTGTTCTGTGTCACTTTGAGAAATCTGAATGCATGTAAAGCATTGGAGGATGATGTATGTGCTGTGTTACAATAAGGGACAGGTAATACGCCTTACAATAACCAAATATTAGGAAAACAAACAACTGAGGCCTTAGGGTAGATAATTATAGAAGAATTAAAAATCTGTGGTTGTTTTTTCCACAGGATTCAGGCAGATGATGTTCTCCAAATACCCAGTTTGACTGGTTGTGGGCTAAAATAGAGCTAGAATACAACAGATTAAAAAAGAACAGTAACAGCCACTAACGAGATGAAATGGGATGTGCCCAGTCTGAATTAATAATGACCATCGCCTGAAGACAGTGCATGGGCAAATTTATCCCCCCAAAAATTGTGACAGAACTGCCGATCCCAGACAGTACAAACAATAGCAGATTGAAAGCATGATGGAAACAGTTAGATCAATATGACACAGGGTGATGTGCTGAGAAGTTGGATGTATAATGACATACTGAAGTCCATCAAATAAGTGCTTCTGCACAGCAACAGATTTCAGAGTGGTTTCGTTCATCTTTGAAAGTAAACAAACCATCCAGGTCATTCAGTCCAATTATAGCAATGGCCATCTTGTGTTTACATAAAGGCCTCCAGGAATGCAGAACACCCCGTCAGGCATGTAGCTCCTCAGTGAATACAGGACAGTCCTCCTATCAAACCCAGCCCGCCAAAGATAAAGGGGTATGATTATCCAATTATCTGCAAAACTGTTGGGAAACAGACATAATGGAAGAACTATACAGTAAATTTTGAGACTGGCAGACTTCTGGGACATGGCCCAGAAGACCTCCTCATGCTTACTAAAAAGGTCTTAAACTCAGCAGAACATGGCCAAAAAATAGTCGACAAACCACTTGTTTTCTCTTATTTATCAACTACTGTCAACATGACCAAGACATCCTTTTTCAAAAATGTTTTTTTCTTGTTGAAATTATATGCATATAAAGCGAGAGTTAAAATCCTGAACACTGCAAAGCATTGGAGAGTGCTCTAATAAAAGCAGAATAAAACTACTGGGTGCTGGGGAATCACAATTTTGTGCTGTGTGGCCTCCATGCATTCATAAATGAGCTAATATCATACAGCAACATCAAAAAATTAAGGTTTTTCCATTTGAGTCCTCATGTGCTATTATTTAGCCCAGAATGTAAGGACCTATAATGCAGTCCGAGATGTTCCACCAAGTATTATCTATACAGCACTATAAATAGATCATTGTCCAGTCAGCAATTTGAGTCAGCAATGCCAACACGAGCCCACAGTCCAGAACAGGCTCATGAAAAGTTAGAAAACTGTGTAGGGACTGACAGAGTGACTCAAGTTGCACAAATTCTGGGAGTCACAGCTAAAACACAACACTCCAGCTCCATATTAAGCTCCAAGCACTGCACACAGCCATCAACAGTGAGTTGAACACAGAAACTGAATGCTTATGTGCCCACTTTCGGGTCAGAAGTATTCAACATAAAAAAAGCTAAGCCATATACAGCCTTAAAAAAGGGCAAGGACACACTCATCGCAGACAGGGATTGGTGGTCCTAGGACAACAACAGTCAATCCAGACTCAACAGCTTGAAGTTGGCAATGGCCTCATTCCAAAAGGCCACATGTTAATTTGTAAACATCTATATCTAAATTAAAAAAAAAAAAAGATGCAAAATACTTTTTAGGGCACCTGTTAGAGAGTAATCCTTATTCATGCTGGTCTTAGTTGAAGCCTGTAAAGAGGAAATCGAGGTTATCACAAGAAATAACACAGACAAGTGACTATTCTTTTGAGCTCTGCAGAGGGTAAGATTCAGCGCGCTCTTTGGAGGCAAGATCCAGAGAATCCCACCGAGTTCCTCCTTGCTCGGCCTATTATTGGGTGAAAGTGTGTTGGTGTTGTTGACAATATCTTACACAGGGAGAGGGTAATTCCTGTTTACATTCAGGGGGGTAAGTTCATTATCAGGGGGTAGGTTCCCATTTGCTTTGCAGTCATTTGGCAGACTCTTTCATCCAAAGTGACTTACAATAGAGGTGCCGGGGATTGAACGCAGGACCTCATGCATGTGCTCTACCACTGAGCTGCAACACCTTTATGCCTATTTGAATTAACGATCACGGGGGTAGATTCCTGTTTCAGGACGAAGGCCACTTGTGCTCACACGTCGAGCTGTCTTCATGTGAGTAGTCGAAATAATATAGCTATGAATATAGAGAAAAAACTCTAACAACACCTTGTATTCACAAGGTGTCCTAAAAAGTTTTTTGCATTTTCTTTTTTTTTTTTTTTATGAAACATAGCAGATCCAAAAATGTTGCTTAGAATCAACATAAAGCTGCCCCAATAAACAAAAGTAAGTGAAAATGAGAAAAAAGCAATGTAAGAAAATTCACCAAGAAAGCCAAATTAAAAATAATTTACTTGTACTTGTGATTTGTTTTTCCACTTCAAGCCAGTATTTGAGAATTGAACCCAGTGCCATTAGGCGGCCCCCGATGGCAGTTGAACTTCACTCCAGCTCTTTCCATGAATAATCCCTGAAACATTGGTTTAGAGGATATTCAAGATCCTTGTGCAGTCTGTTTTCATGAGCAGATTCCTTTTCATATTATTCATCCTGTTTCTAAGAGAAAATAGTAGTTTCCATTGTGAAATATTTAGAAAAAAAGTCATATGTTAGATGTAAAATCATGTATTTCATTTTTTTTTCATTTTTTTATGATTAAATTTACCACAATGAGTACTGAACAGTAAATAGAATATAAGTGTTTATTAATACAATGCAGTTTATATTAGTCAATGTTGCACAAGTGGGCAGTGATGATGAAAACATCTGAGACTTTGTCTTTCTTTACACTAAATAAAGATAAAGATAAACAGAGACACATGTTTGTTTTCCCCTGGCCTGTTTCCTACAAGGCTGTGTCATGGCTAACTGTACACATCCACTAGATTGTATGTACTAATGAGAAGCTACAAACATTGCATGACAATTAGACCTTACAATTTTTCAGTTGTACACTCAAAATTGGAAGTTGGAAGAAAATATTAAGTGTCATAGTGGAGTCTTACTGGGGTCGCAGGGCACCCCCATCATCTCACTTGTTAAGTATGTGTGCACTTGTTAAGTATATGTGTCAGCTGTCAAGCTGGTAGTCCTACGATCTTAGCATAGTCGTAGCTCAGTTGGGGCTTACGACAAAATCAAACATGTTTGTATTATCACAAGTCTTTGTGTTACGTCACCTTAAATACTGAATCAACAACCAGTAGAAGAGTTCCAACAAAACTGGTAACAGTACACTTGGAACCAGCATGATGGGAAAACACTGCATGATGGGAAAAGAAAGTTGTAGTTTTCGAGATCTTTTCAAAAATCTTTAGTTGTAAGATCCACAGACTGTAGTTTCAGACTATGCAGTGACAAGGCTGAGACTTAAAACTCTTTAGATGTGAGCTGGTGTGTGATGATAGTTTCACACAAGTCTTTTCAAACTATTTTCAGTCTTAAGGTGTTAGCCCAGCATTAGTGGAAAAGTTGGCGTAATTATTAAAAAATGATAACAGCAGCTAAAAAAAAAGATATGATCATTTTTAATGTAAAGTCAGTGTGTTGGCATGTAGTATCACAATAATCTAACACAATATGGCAATATCAAGACCTATTTGAACAACCATATTTGGTATGATACTATAAATGAGATATATGAAATTATAATGTTTAATAAAAAGTATCAAGAAAATGAATTCTAAAAGAAATCTTAGACTTAAAATACGATAGATCTGTTACAATGTTACTCTTCTGATTTCATCATAATTTTAAGTTAGTTCTTCTTATTTATAATTGTAGCTTTTTTATCTTCTTTCTTAAAAATGAAGTCCTACTCCTATCCTTGTATATCCTTTATGTAGATCACATGTGTCAAATTCTAAGCCTGAGGGCCAAATGTGGCCCGCCACGTAATTTTATGTTGAATGCGAGAACGTCTTAAAAGTTCTGATTGTCTTAAAATAGATAAGTAAAACTCGTGTATTGACCATAAACTGCATTTTCCACAATTCATGCCGATCACATTACCCCTGAAGTGACGGCATCCCGCCATTAGATTGCACTGTATCCACGTCAATGCGATTTTCAACAAGTGAAATGAAGAACTACAAATGATCCCTAAATGTCCAGAAAGAGAAAGGTTGATGCAGATGGAAGGCTGTTTCAAGTAAGATGGCAAGGTGACTACATGTTTATGCTTCAAGGAGACAAAAATAGTATGTCTTTTGTGTTATGAGGCAGTTTCGGTTGTGAAAAAGTACAATCTACGTCGGCAATTTGACACCAAACATGGGACTAAGTATACCAAATTTAGCCTTCCAGAAAAACAACAAATTGTCCAAGAATTAAAAGCCAAACTACGACGGCAGAAGAAGGTGTTCATGAAAGCGGCATCCAAAAACATTGTATCAATGAAAGCTAGGAGCAGCTAGTAAAAATGTATATTTATTTTTTACATCTATGCAAATGCATATGTAACATTTGGATTTGAAAGAGTAATGAATTCAGTTATTTAACATTAAGGAGTAGTTGCATTTATTTTACGTTACATTTGGTTACATTTAGTTGCATTTATACTGCTACCATAACATGTGGCCCTTTGAGGGCAAAACATTATGCTAATGTGGCCCTAAATGAAAATGAGTTTGACACCCCTGATGTAAAAGATCTCAACTCTGACTTGTATATACGGTATTGTGCTGTGCTACTGGAACCATATTTTCCTTAAGGGATTAATTGAGTTCTAACCTATCCTTTAATTTCTTGCCTACTTGTTTTTTTTTTTGTTGTTGTCATTGTTTCTGTTTTGTCATCAGGTAATTTCTTGCTAATTTTCAGCAAAATTATTTTTATATCAAAAGACCTCTTTTTAACTTTTAAGTCAGACTCATTACCATCTTATTTGCGTTTTCCCCATGATTAAAAAAATAATCTAGGAAGGAGAACAAAAGCACTTAACTGCACAGAATTGTCAAAGAGGAAAACGAGCAAACAAACCAGAAAAAAAAGCAACATATTTAAAAGGAATGAACCATATCTGAAGTTCTCAATAGTCAATTGTAGTAGTAGAAAGTAGTCGATTGATGCACCACAACAGAAATAATCCTGTGTGTTTATGTGACCTTATTGATTAGTTAGTTGATATATATTAATATCTCACTCAGCTGTCACACATTAAATGGCCTACATCAGTGGCCTTAAAAATTTTTGATGAAAGTTGTATTGTATGTAAAGCATTTAGTTAATGTTTGGGGCTTTTGATGTGTTGGCCAACCTTCATATTATGATACAATGAAAGATGAGTTAGTATCATGGCTGGAAAGACAGAAAAAAGGTGATCTTGCCTTTGTACTTTGTCACCCCATACTCGGAGGATAAGAAGATCTTTGCAGTAGTGTTTGTTTTTCCTTCGCACACGCACATGCGCACACACACACACACACACACACACACACACACACACACACACACACACACACACACACACACACAAACAAATGAATCCATAAATTAAAAGAACATATTTGAAGGTCACTCTGAATATTGACTTTTTTTGACAAAAGCACTTGCTACCAACATTGTGTCACAATATTCACCATTTTAACCATTAAAGCAAATATGACCTTTAAAAATAAAAAGTCGCCTGCGACAGATTCTTATCTTGAACAACATGCATTGGAAACAACATTCATATGTTTAAGATAATTGCAGACCATCCTGTCTGCAATGAGTGATCATTTTGCACCAGAACCATACAGCTGCATTCAAGCACCATACTGGTCTGATAAAATCGTAGACAATGTAACAAAGCAGCCCTCATGCAGACTGCACACCAGAACACTGTAACAGAGGCTGGCAGGTGCTAGCAAGCAGCGTGCCATTGCAAGCAGACAGCACGCAGCAGCCATGCTAGCAAGGCTAGTAGCCTCCCTGCCTGCAGTGCCTGGCATGACGAGTGGTAAGGGCTGTATCAAAAACAAGCGATAGCTGTTGCAGCATGAACACACAAAAACGCACGCGCGCACACACACACACACACACACACACACACACACACACACACACACACACACACAAAGAATCCAGTAAACCAATTATTAATGAAATTCTTTGTAGATATGTATTGATGGCTGGCTGGCTGGCTGGCTGGCTGGCTGGATGGATGGATGGATGGATGGATGGATGGATGGATGGATGGATGGATACAGAGATAGATAGCTCACCGGTTTGTCCTCCTCCAATCACTCCACCTCTTTCGGCACAATCCAGGCTAAGAGTACAAGTATGTGTGTATGTGCGAGTGTGTGTGCCTGTGTGTGTATACGTCTGGTGTACGTGTGTGTGTCTGTCTGTGTGTGTGTGTGTGCGTGTGTGTGTGTGTGTGTGTGTGTGCGTGGCAAGCCGGGAAAGATACACTGCTACATCCCCGCCTTTCCCCCTCTGATGATTCCTCCCTCACTCTCTCCTCTCACGGATTTATTTGATTATATCCTTCCTCCTCCCTCTTTCACCTTGCTCAGAGCTGATAGTCTCTCTCTCTCTCTCTCTCACTCTCTCTCTATCTCTCTCTCTCTCTCTCACACTCACACTCACTCTCTCTCTCTCTCTCTCTCTCTCTCTCTCTCTCTCTCTCTCTCTCTCTCTCTCTCTCTCTCTCTCTCTCTCACTCACTCACTCACTCACTCACTCACTCACTCACTCACTCACGCACTCACTCACTCTTTCCGTCATGCCCTTTGGCTTCTACAACTTGTTATCCTCGAGTTTCCCTTGCAGTGTCAAGGTTTCTGCCTAGGGTTCAGATGATTACAAAAAAAAGAGCACTGTACACTACACTGAGACCTGATGTCTGCTATCTCTCTCTCTCTCTCTCTCTCCCTGTTTTTCATTCCCGCGCAGTGTCTCCCGCCTGCTTCTGTGCCTTGTGTGAGGCACAAGGCTCCTCCCTGAAGGGACACCAATGCTACACATGCTGATGGAGAGGGTGGAGGGAAGGGAATGGGCGGAGCTTGTTGTGACTGATGGTGGGGGGTGGGAGGATGATGAGCTGGTGCTCTGCTGGTGCAAGGCAGGGCAGTATCGTCAAGGATTTCTGTACTTTCACTGCCACCCATACCCAACATTGTTTTTTGCAAACAGAGGGAGTCTGTTCTCTAAAACTCACATATGCGGGCATGCACACAAACACACGCACACACACACGCACACACACACACACACACACACACACACACACACACACACACACACACACACACACACACACACACACACACACACACACACACACACACACAAACACCTTGTTTTCAACTCTACATTCTAATTTAATTCAAATTACAGATTTCCACAACTTGAAGTTGTTTCTATTTCTATTTCATTTTCATTTAGTATTCTCCAAGATGAACACCAAGCAAAGCTTCATCATGTTAAATCAGTTAAAAAAAAGTTACTATACTTCCAATATTTGGAGGTATGGAAAATATTTATATGATACAATATCTGTGGAAAAATTCTGACCTGATTAAATCTGACACAATACAGATGATGCAATGTAAACGACAAGGTCAATGTCTATTTTTTAAACCATCAGTTATATGGTAGCAGCTCACTAAAACCTAATCAACACATTTATAACTGAAAGCACACGATTTGTGATGGGCAATGTTCTTTCTCTGGCTTCAGGCAGATATCACTATTTTGGTCAACAATCAGAGTTAACAGATATTTAGTGTTTATCATTATACAGCCCCGATATGGCCCATATGAGAGCTAAGATATGCAATTGTGTAGCAAGATTTCAGCAACGGCATAATAACTAGAACATGTGACAAAAGAGTTGTTAAATAAAATTAATTAATCAACACAGGAGGCTCAGAATTGGTGATTTGTAAAATTGTACCCATCTGCATTGAATTAAAAAAAATAAAATGAAATACAACTCTCATCATTTAACAAGAAGTCAAACAAGACAGTCATTGTGGCACATTCCTGTCTTTCCACAAGTCTTTTCAACAACTTGAAGTTGTTTCTATTTCTATTACATTTCATGAATTGAATTTTTCCAAGATGAACACCAAGCAGAGCTTCATTATGTTAAATTAGTTTAAAATGGTTTATATCCAAAATTTGGAAGTATGGAAAATATTTACGTGATATATCTGAAGTAAAATGCAGCCTCAGGGCGGCATGGGCCAGTGTCTCCCTGAGCCCGTCCCAAGCCCAGATAAATGTTGAGGGTTGCATCAGGAAGGGCATCCAGCATAAAACCTTTGCTAAAACCAACCATGCGTATCAACCATAATAACCATATCATACTGGATCGGTTGAGGCCTGGTTTAACAACAACCGCCATTGGTACTGATGACCTACAGGGAACCAATGGACACTGGGCTACTGTAGGTCAAAGGAGAGGAGGATGGCGTGTTCAGAAGCAGAGAGAGAAGAGAAAGGGTGGGAGTGTGGGACTGAGAGTAACGACTTTGAATATTGGGACTATGACAAGAAAATGTACAGAGTTATACTGGAAAGTGGATATACTGTGTATCCAGGAGATCAGGTGGAAAGGTAGTAAGGCTGGAAGCTTAGGAGCAGGCTTTAAGTTTTACTGTCATAGGATGAGTTATCTTGAAGGAGGATTTTGTTAGGAATGTTCTAGAGGTGAAAAGAATGCCAGATAGACTTATGAGTCTGAAATTGGAAACTGAAGGTATGATGCTCAGTGTTGTTAGTGGCTATGCCCTGCAGGTTGGATGTGAATTTGAGGAGAAGGAGAAGTTCTGGAATAAGCTAGATGAAGTGATGCAGAATATCCCCAGAGATGAGAGAGTGGCAATTGGAGCAGACAGCAAACAACAGTAAGGATCCGTCCCCCCACCTGAACGCGGAGGGAGGCTACCCTCTCGTCCACCGGGTTGAACGCCAGCGTGCAGGCACTGAGACGGGGGGGGTTATCAATCTCTCCGCACCTGCCCGGTGCTTCTCACTAGGGGCAACTCCAGAATAATAAGACTTCAGTCCCTCTTCAGAGGCGGGTTCCAGACCCCAGGCTATGCATCGAGGGGAGTCTGACTATATCTAGTCGGAATCTCTCACTAGCTTGGGTTTCTTCCTCGCCAGAGAGGTGACATTCCATGTCCCAAGAGGGTTCTACAACCCAGGAACGGACTGCCAAGGTACCCTGCTCCAGCCACAACCCAGCTTGCACTGTACCCAACCCCCTTGGCCCTCCCTGTGGGTGGTCAGCCCATGGGAAGAGGGACCATGTCAAGCCCCAAGGGTGAAGGCCCAGCCACCAGGCTCTCGCCATCGAGTCCCACCCTCAGGCCTGGCTCCGGGGGGGCTCAGGTGACCCGCGTCCGGCCAAGTGAGAACTAGGTCCAAAGTTTGTGTCTTTCATGAGGGTCTTCTGAGACACTTTTGTAAGTTGCTTTTGATAAAAGTGTCTACCAAATGACTAATGTAATGTAATGTAATGTGACACGCTTTGTCTGGTCCCTCATCTGGGACCTGTTTGCCTTGGGTGACCCTTCCAGGGACATACAGCCCCTGACAACATAGCTCACAGGATCACTGGGACACGCAAACCCCACCACCATGGCAAGGTGGCAGCACCACCACGGTAAGGTTGCAGCTCACAATGGCCTAATCTTAAAGTTCCTTGCTTTAAATTGTTCATCATTTAGACAGCCAGTAGAACATACATATATGCATCTATGAAACTCACACACAGGGGGAGACCGGGTCCTACCAAAGATGATATCACAAATATTTCTCATGTGAAAGACTTGAGCATTGGATCACACACATTGGACTGTTGAACGTGATCTTGTAGATGTTGATGCATGAAAGAGAGGCTTACAAGTAATTAAGCCACATGCAAGAATTGTTCAACAGACAGATGGTTTTTGTAGTTTGTTTTTTATCCAAAAGAGATGATACCTGATTTTACTGCTCAGAGTCAGAGAAAGAACACTGTCCAGCACAAATCTTGGGCTTTCAAAAACAGAATATGGCTATATTTAAAAAAAGAAGCCACCTTGGTCCTGTCCATGTCAATCTTTTAAATGCAAGTACTGTCAAAGAAACTTTGTTTTTTTGGCAAATTTTACGCACCATTCACAGTCAGCACTAGACAGCATTAGTTGGGGACAGTCAGCATGGCTAGTGGGCACAGAAATCTAATAGTGTATGAGGGGTCAACAAAGCCAAACTAGACCACAATGATGGAAGAAAGGTTGTGAAGAGCTGTGAAAAGAGCACGAGTGTGTGAATAACATTGGTTGCAGTGCATTTCTCAAAAGGGTAGGTTTTTTGGTCCCCTAGACGTGGTCAGACTAGCAAGGGTTTGTACAGTTTGATGCAT
The DNA here is from genome assembly GCF_037954325.1 of Fistularia commersonii. Taxonomy (NCBI): domain Eukaryota; kingdom Metazoa; phylum Chordata; class Actinopteri; order Syngnathiformes; family Fistulariidae; genus Fistularia; species Fistularia commersonii. Next base: position 17,295,655 of record NC_141297.1, read on the forward strand.
TTAGTTGATTCATGTTGGTGATCCCTCACCCTCACTCAGGAGCACTGTTAAATGTATGATGCCCAGTCTTTCAGTCATCATGAAAAAATCAGCTGAAACCAGGTGGTTAGTATCTTCTCCTAATCATTTCAAAATCGGTAATGACCGTAAAAGTTGTGTAGTGTGTCACAAGCACAAGCTGAGAGGGTTCTCTCAGGGGGGACCCTTGGGGACAGAATTTGTGATGTCACTAACACCCAACAGAGTCATGCTGTTTTCAAATTGCAAAAAACACGGTCCTCACTGTCTAACTCTTTTTTAAACATGAGAAATTTGTTAATATTCTATTAAAAATGCTTTGCATCATTTACATTATAACAAGGGACTTGGAAATAAAGCAGATCCAAAGCCTTCAAGGTTACTTGGAAAGTAGTAGTAGTAACTCAATGAAAAATTGTATGATCTAACTGATATTTACTCTAAACTGACACCCAGTGACAGCAAGGTTTTGATCTTGCTGAATAAAAAAAGTTCAGAGCTATTCTAACAAATGAGCCTCCGACTGTAACTGTGAATCCTTCAGAGGAGAGAGTGCAAAGCTGGATTTACTCACTGTCTTCTCCAGCGCACGGCATGCCAGGCTGCTCCGGGATACTAGGGAAGACTGAAAACAAAAATACATAATAGGATGCCGACAATTTGATGGTTTTACTATTCTTTGCCTGCCACCAAGAACAGACAAGTGAAATGTTGTGCTGCAGAAAAATTGAGAAAATATGTTTCAAAATCAGGAGATCTGAATTAAACTACAGATACACCGGCTAAGTAACACACATCTGAGGCTTGTCCTTTGGCGAACTTTATTAATAATTCCTCACATATTTTATACATTATTTTAAACATCACATTTAAGAATTAAATAGAAAATAGAAAATAAGATAAATATCTAATTAAAAAAGTTAAAACAATTTTGCTTTTATAATAACATAAGTGAAAGGGGGACCTGTGGAGCGCCGAGGTTTGGTCCGTCATTTCGTCTATTTACTGATAGTCAGCAGGACTAGATACGTAGTCACTGAATAACAGGGATTTTTGTATCTTGCCGTCAGTTGGAGTTACAAATCTTATTTCAATGCATATTGATCCACAAAAAACATTAAAAAAATATTTTAGGGATGCAAGTAGATGAGTTTCTGTATATTGACCACTTTAATATTAGGATCTGCAGCATGATGCATGTTTTTACAATGATTCAGATAATTTGGTCTGCCACTGGCACAAATAGAAAAAAAGAAGAGGTGTTGGGTACAATATCCTCATATGAGGACTCACAGTAGCCTGGAGTTAATGAGTCAGAGCCAGCATAGGGATGTAGAAGTTCACTCACCGTGCAGAAGCAAGCCAGATCTTTTGGTTCGACTGTAAATTCGAAGAGCCTCTTTCAGTTCCATTTGAGATGAGATAGTACAGGGATCGCCTGCGCACATGCACATAATTTTATCAGCAGTACAAAATTAAATGTCTATCCTTACATCATATACCACCAAGGACACTTCCTACTTAAACAAGCACGTCTTATAGTCAAACCTGAATATAATATACCTACAAATCCTGCTAAAAACGAGCCAAAAAATTCACCTAAAATGTGTAAACAATTGTCTTTAAACCACAGAAAAATGGCATTAAAAATTGGTAATTAGTTTAAGAAAGATTCACGAGAGAGAGAAATCACCTTTACATTCGTGAGAAAATTATAACTGCTCTGTCAGTCTGGCCCCAAAGATCCAGCTCTGGGGCCAGAGAGCTCCCTTCCCAGGCTTGCCGCCACAATAGATTCCATCAGGGCCACATCATCATGATGGCTTGAGTCGCTAAAAGCATCCTTGACAGACATTACATTGAATTCTGCTCCCAGTCTCTGATAGCTGCAAATACCAGCAGGCATCGGATCATTGATTTTTACTCATCTCCAATGATTTTTATGATAAGAGGCTGGTTGTTATCATTACATCAAACATAATCTGAGGGACAGAGATGATTTAGAAACAAAAAACTGATTTGTTAATTTCTTTTTTTCACAAAGGCTGGATTTACATCAGCATCCCACCAAAGAAATAAATAAGGGTTCTCTTGTCAAACAGTTGATAATGTACAAGAGATGGGGGACTTTTTTTGAGTAAAACTATAAATGACAGTATAAAAACTATGCTCCAAGAAGTTCCATGGCAAAGCTAACCATTATTTTATAGCAAACACTCAACACATAGGTTAAATAAACTTTACAGTAAATGCGTGCAAAATTTTGAGTAATCCCCACACATAAAAAACACACAGCCAATCACATTTGATGATTACACATGGCACAAGTTGTGGTTGTTGATTAATATTATTACTGTATAACTGAACTGAACAAACTTAAACTGACCAATCCTGGACCAACAAACAGTGCTGTATAAAGCTAGGACTTTCTCAGGACTTGCAAGAGGAACAGGAGTAGACCCCAATTTGCGGCCCCTCCCAAACAAAGGTGCAACTGCCCCCAACTGGAAAAAATAATATGACACCGTCTTCAGAAGACTAACATCTTCACTATTGATAGAAAATAATATCTATCTAGTTTAGGGGGGACATGGATAGACATGCAATTTTTGAAGGAGTTTATTGCCTATTACTTCTGTGTACCATCATAACACACTGATCTGTCTGCAGTCAATTTTTTGTCAATTCAAAATCATTAACTAGCTAACTTTAAGACAACCTCTTGCTTAATTTAGACAGTTAATTTCTATGTACTTTAGGTGTATAAAAACAATTTTAAATGAATTTATTCATCCCCGGTACCATATTCTGTACTGAAGCTTATCCCTGGTGTCACTGTGCAAGGTGCAGTCCACGGTCAATCACACGGGAACAAATAGACATACAACCATTCCCCTGTCTGGCCAACATAGGATCTCCAATTAACCTCTGCATGCTTTTAGATTGTGGGAGGAAACCTGAGAACACAGTGTAAACCGATGCAGACAACATGCAAACTTCATACAGAAAGGGTCCCTTGTTGGAATTGAAACAGTGAACGTCTTGCTGTGAGGCAGAAGCACTAAACACTGTGCCAACCTTGATCCCAATTTAGATATACAATATGATATGTACATTGAAAAAAGATTCAATATATAAAAGGCCATGACTTGGAAAAATAATTCTTGTAACTCCAGCAGTCGACTTAAAAAAAGACAACATCTCACAGTGAGTTCAATCTAAACGCACCTTCATCATCAATCCACTTCAGAGTAATTGCCTGCTGCTTGGCAACGTCGCACATCGTCCTCACCTCCTGACATAGCTCGTCGAAGGTCAGTGTGGCGGGAAGATCTGTGATTAGCATGGTCCTGGATGTTCAAAGAGAGGACGTAAAAGCTGGGTCACACAACTCAAGAGACATCTCACAGGGTATGAGGTGGAACCTCAGGTTTCCAAAGGGCTTTTGTAAGTCTGTGTTTGTGTATGTGTGCGTGTGCATTTTTTTTTTGATCTCTGACCAGGTGGAGCAAAGACAGCTTGCATACCAGCAGGACAACACATTATACAGGTTAATGTGACACCATTTCTGGCGCCATGCAAACAGACACAAAACACACACACACACACACACACACACTGTACTGTGCCTCTATGTGCCATGCCTATGTATAGGTTGACACTCGTATCATATCAGTCACATCAGTGCAGACTCTTGTAACGGGATAATGTCTGATGTGAAAATTAACAGGGTGAAGTCGCAGCTACATTGTTTTTTGATCTTTCAATATTCAATCAACACTTTTAAAACATTGAACTTCATTGGTGATTGGTTCATAAGACTTAAGCCAGTGCAAAAAGTGCAATATTCGGCTTACAGCACTTACAGCACTGTTTTCATCACGTGTCACCCCTTTATTTGCATATTGTTCAGACGATTCAGTGAAACATACCCTTGAGTGAAAAGTAGAAATTGTTTTTAATGAAGTCAAGTCAAAACTGATACTCAATTATGTGCTGTTACACTTGCAAATATGGACCAGATCATGGCCTAACTCAGGGATGTTAAAGTCAAATACACAGAGGGCCAAAAAACAAATTTGTTACAAGCGGAGGGCCGGACAACTTCAGTATTTATTTAAAACATATTGAACTGACTGAACATAGCCTATTGGAAACAAAAACTTTATAGTATAAATGAAATTGCATGCATTATAAGCTGAAAATGCAATATCGTGCTGCTCCATGATCATATCAATTACTGCTTTCAAATAGTCAAATGAGAAAATAAAAATAAATCAACTCAGTTGTATTCTTTCTCATGGCTTCTATTTGCAATTTTCCCAGAGTCCATTTACTGAAAAATAAATATCAATAAATAAAATACAATAAAATAACATACAAAACAATGCTTTCATCATAGAAAAATCCCATGTCTTGTTGAAACAAATGTGAAAATTTAACTGAATTAAAAACTAAAAATACGTTCATGCTCTGTGATGTGCTCACTTGTCTGAGACTGAGCCTGATACCTGGTGGTGTCTCATCTTTTGTACAAGTTCATCAATGTTTGGGGTCAAGCACTGAGCTAAGCAAGTCCTCGCGATTGAGTGAAGGTGCTTATCATTAAGACTGCTACTGTGTGAGGTTTCATTTAGCTTCATCAAAGAGAACAGTTATTCACACAGGTATGTGCTGCCAAACATAGAGAGCGTCTGAGCAGCTTGGATGCGCAGCCGGGGCATTGTGTTGGGGAGGAAACGTGCAAACTCAGCAGCACCCACTCTCTTATTTTTCCTTCAGTGTGTCATAGCACTGGGGCTCAATCAACTACATTTGTAGGTTTGGTGGTGCGCTTTCCTGCAAAAGGATTGCCGAGCAGTGCAAACCTGCTTTTTTGGGCTTTAAAGTCAGCAACTCAGCGTCAGAAGTCGGCGGCAAGTATGTTGAGTTTATCGAGCACAGCGGTTGAGAGCTTCTCTTTCATGGTCTGGCAGCTGGGAAAGTGGCTCAAGTTCTCTATCTGCATCTGCGTCTCCTACAGACTCTACTTGGTTTTAAACGCCTTCACTGTACTGTATATATCAGAGATACTTCCGTGAACATGTACTCTGCCTCCCACCCGACTTGAAACCCCCTGTTCTCAGCATCCACTTTTATAAAGCCATTTTTGGGGAGGAGGTAGCTTGAATTTGACATCTGCTCAGACTGCTGATGAAGAATGAAGCCAAAGCCCGCTTACTGCGCAGCAGTGAATTCACGGGCTACTGTTGCATTGTGGGGAATGTAGTATTGGTGCATTCAAAACACCAGCGGGCGGCTGCAGTCTGCAGGCCGATTCTAACAATAATCAATTTCATCCAAGGGGCAAGAGATAATTTGTTTGCAGGCCAGATTTGGCCTGCGGGCCTTGACTTTGACATATGTGGCTTAACTGCAGCAACCTTTGATTGTTGTGCTGGCCTATCTGTGCTTGCTGAGATGTCTTGATAAGACTGCATGCTTGTAAACTGTTTATCAAAACCATAAGGTGTTGAAGCCAAAGACCGAAGGAAAAAGCTGACCTTTACTCGTTGCGTGTAAAGATTCCAGGTTTCTCCAAAGCGCAAAGCTATCTATCACCCAGCTGATCTTTGATCCCCCATATCATAATATTATTATAATGATACAAATACAGAGCACACTTTACTTCACAGTTTCTCCTACCAATGGCACAATTTGCACAGTTTTGTAGTTATTTATCATACCCATATTAGAGAGCAAGAGAGAGAGAGAGAGAGAGAGAGAGAGAGAGAGAGAGGGACAGAGAGAGACAGAGAGAGAGAGAGAGAGAGAGAGAGAGAGAGAGAGAGAGAGAGAGAGAGAGAGAGAGAGAGAGAGAGAGAGAGAGAGAGAGAGAGAGAGAGAGACAGTCGAATGGAAAAGTTTTGGTACCTTTGATCATTTTCAAGGTTTTCCTTTATAAATCATTGGGTGTTCGGATCAGCAATTTCAGTTAAATATATCATATAGTAGACAGACACAGTGATATTTGAGAAGTGAAATTAATCTTATAGGATTTACAGAAAGTGAGCAATAATCACTTAAGCAAAAGTAGGCAGGTGGATAAATTTGGGCACCCTTGTTGTTTTATTGATTTGAATACCTTTAGCATTAATTATTGGAACACACAATTTGTTTGGTAAGCTCATTGACCCTTGACCTACATACACAGGTAAAGCCAATCATGAGAAAGGGTATATAAGGTGGCCAGTTGCAAGTTGTTCTCTTTGCATCTTCTCTGAAGAGTGGCAACACGGGAGCCTCAAAACAACTGTCAAATGACCTGAAAACAAGGATTGTTTGACATTGGGGTTTAGGGGAAGGATACAAAAAGCTATTTCAGAGATTTCAGCTGTCTGTTTCCACTGTGAGAAACATAGTGAGGAAATGGAAGACCACAGGTACAGTTCTAGTTAAGGCCCAGAGTGGCAGGCCAAGAAAAATCTCAGATAAGCAGATGCGAAGGATGGTGAGAACAGTCAAACTCAACCCATAGACCAGCTCTAAAGACCTACAACATGATCTTGCTGCAGATGGTGTCACGGTGGATTATTCAACTATTCAGCTCACTTTGCACAAGGACATGCTGTATGGGAGAGTAATGCGGCAGAAGCCTTTTCTGCGCACATGCCACAAACAGAGTCGCTTGAGGTATGCTAAAGCACATTTGGACAAGCCAGCTTCATTTTGGAATAAGGTGCTATGGACTGATGAAACTAAAATTGAGTTATTTGGACATAACAAGGGGCGGAATGCATGGCGGTAGAACACAGCATTCCAAGATGAACACTTGCTACCCACAGTAAAATTTGATGGTGGTTCCATCACGCTGTGGGGCTGTGTGGCCAGTGCAGGTACTGGCAATCTTGTTTAAGTTGAAGGTCGCATGGATTCCAGTCAGTATCAGCGGATTCTAACAAACAATGTTCAATAATCAGTGACAAAGTTGAAGTTGCGCCAAGGTAAGATACTTCAACAAGACAACGACCCTACACACTGCTAAAATTCTACTAAGGCATTCATGCAGAGGAACAAGTGCAATGTTCTGGAATGGCTATCTCAGTCCCCAGACCTGAATATTATTGAAAATCTGTGGTGTGATTTCAAGCGGGCTGTCCATGCTCGGAAACCATCAAACCTGATTGAACTAGAGACGTTTTGTAAAAAAGAATGGTCAAGAATACCTTCAACAAGAATCCAGACCCTCATTGGAAGCTATTGGAAGCGTTTAGAGGCTGTTATTTCTGCAAAAGGAGGATCTACTAAATATTGATGTAATTTTTCTGTAGGGGTGCCCAAATTTATGCCCCCGCCTACTTTCTTTTAAGTAATTATTGCACACTTTCTGTAAATCCTATAAACTTCATTTCACTTCTCAAATATCACTGTGTTTGTCTGCTATATGATATATTTAACTGAAATTGCTGATCCAAACAACCAATGATTTATAAAGTAAAACCTTGAAAATGATCAGGGGTGCCCAAACTTTTTCATACAACTGCATTTACTGATGATCACAATTTGATTACCCCTTATGACCCCCAATTGTTCTCGGGACAAATTAAGTTTTTTTCTGATTCTGATATTTCCAACTTCTAGCTCAAACTCTGCAATGCTCCTCTTCGTCTCTGATGCTTGGAAACCTAATTTGTTATAAACAACCCATTAAAGTCATTCTAAGGAAATCGACTACAGACACAGCACCCATATGGCGTCTACCTCATCTCTGGGAACCTAAACCATGCCCCTTCCTCCACGCTGCCTAAATTCACCCAGTATGTCACATTGCACCAGGGACAACAAAACACTGGACCTTTTCAACACTAAGGAGGCATACAAGTTAACACCTCTCCCTCCCCTGGGGAGATCAGCATGGAGGAATTGGCCAAAATACCAACAACAGTGTGTGAAAACCTTGTGAAGACTTACAGAAAACATTTGACATCTGTCATTGCCAACAAAGGGGATGTAACAAAGTATTGAGATGAACTTTTGTTCTTGACCAAACACTTATTTACCCCCATAATTTGCAAATCAAATTCCTTATAAATCAGACAATGGATTTTCTGGATTTTTTTCCTCATTCTGTCTCTCATAGTTGAAGTGTATCTATGATGTAAGTTACAGGCCTCTCTCGTCTTTTTTAAGTCGGAAAACTTACACAATTGGTGGCTGACTAAATAATTTTTTACCCCACTGTACAGGGGTTCTTCTCAAAAAATTAGCATATTGTGATAAAGTTCATTAGTTTCCATAATATAATGATACAAATTAAACTTACAAATATTTTAGATTCATTGCACACCAACTGAAATATTTCAGGACTTTCATTGTTTTAATACTGACGATTATGACAGGATTTTTGACCCAAATTCCTATCTCAAAAAATTAGCATAGCATGAAAAGGTACTCTGAACGAGCTATTAACCTAATCATCTGAATCAACGCATTAACACTTATCACCTGCAAAAGATTCCTGAGCCTTTTAAAAACTCCCAGCCTGGTTCATTACTCAAAACCGCAATCATGGGTAAGACTGCCGACCTGACTGCTGTCCAGAAGGCCATCATTGACACCCTCAGGCAAGAGGGTAAGACACAAAAAGAAATCTGATCCAACAGGCTGTTCCCAGAGTGCTGTATCAAGGCACCTCAGTGGAACATCTGTGGGAAGGAAAAAGTGTGGCACAAAACGCTGCACAACCAGAAGAGGTGACCGAACCCTGCGGAAGATTGTGGAATAGGGCCAATTCCAGACTTTGGGGGAGCTGTGCAAGCAGTGGACTGAGTCTGGAGGAGAAAAATCCAGAGCCACCATGCACAGGTATGTGCAGGAAATGGGCTACAAGTGCCGCATTCCCCAGGTCAAGCCACTTTTGAACCAGAAACACCAAGAGAAGCGCCTGACCTGGGCTACAGAGAAGCAGCACTGGACTGCTCAGTGGTCCAAAGAATTTTTTTTCAGATGAAAGCAAATTTTGCATGTCATTCGGAAATCAAGGTGCCAGAGTCTAGAGGAAGACTGGTGAGAAGGAAATGCCAAAATGCCTGAAGTCCAGTGTCAAGTACCCACAGTCAGTGATGCTCTGGGGTGCCATGTCAGCTGCTGGTGTTGGTCCACTGTGTTTTATCGAGGGCAGGATCAATGCAGCTAGTTATCAAGAGATTTTGGAGCACTTCATGCTTCCATCTGCTGAAAGGCTTTATGGAGATGAAGATTTCATTTTTCAGCACGACCTAGCACATGCTCACTGTGCCAAAACCACAGGTAAATGGTTTATTGACCATGGTATTACTGTGCTCAACTGGCCTGCCAACTCTCCTGACCTGAACCCCATCGAGAATCTGTGGGATATTGTGAGGAGGAAGTTGAGAGACACCAGACCCAATACTGTGGATGAGCTTAAGGCCGCTATTGAAGCATCCTGGGCCTCCATAACACCTCAGCAACCTGCTGATTGCCTCCATGCCACGCCGTATTGAAGCAGTCATTATTGCAAACGGATTCCCGACCAAGCATTGAGTGCATAACCGAACATAATTATTTGAAGGTTGACTTTTTTGTAATGAAAACACTATTTTCTTTTATTGGTCAGATGGCATATGCTAATTTTTTGAGATAAAGATTTTTGTTTTTTTCTTTACTTTTTTGCCAAAATCATCAATATTCAAACAATAAAAGGCTTGAACTTCTTCAGTTGCCTGTAATGAATCTAAAATATATCAAAGTTTAATTTTTATCATTACGAGATGGAAAATGAACTTTATTACGATATGCTAATTTTTGAGAAGGACCGGTATATTGTCAGCAATGTTAATTTCTTATTCTTAGTTCTTCTATTTTTGAAAAAGTTTCTTGCCATGTCCTCTTCTGCTGTGTGTGGTTGAAATTACCCCGCTATGGGATGATTAAAGGAATATTCTTATTTATTCTATCCTTGGTGATAAACAGCAAAATCATTTTCTAAAAATATATACAAATTAATAAGACAGACTCAGAAACAATTTTCCTCCTGAAATATTACATACCACTTCTCACTAAAGCCCAGTGATTTTCGGGCACAAGGGCAGGCAGGATCCCGGGTGCACCACTCCTAAGACAAGTAGTTAATGCGTCAGTGGGACTATTACCAAGTGGCAGGCATAGTATACTAGAGTACCTGTATTGAGTATGGGCTGGAGATCCCAAGAACACACCTCCTCGGTGCTTGAAAATTACCAAGCAAAGATCCTATGGGACTTTCAGATTCAGACTGGGGACTGACATAGATGTCCTCAGTTATAGCAATATCAGGAAGAATGAACAAGGGGAGCTTGAAATTATGAAGATGAGGGAAGTAAATGCAACAGTGGAAGCAATGGTGATATGTGTACCGTATTTTCTGCACTATAAGGCGCACCTAAAAGCCTTTAATCTTCTCAAAAATCAACAGTGCCCCTTATAACCCATTGCGCCTTATATATGGATCAATACTGAGCCGAAAGAGGTCTCGCAACTACGGGAAGCAGTCGCCGACTCCATTCTCTCCCGTAGAAGAAATAGCGCGCGGTGCATGCCAGGAAATATGACAATGCGAAGTGGGCATTTTCATTTCCATTTGTGTGTGTGCGTGTGTTTGTGTGTGTGTGTGTGTGTGTGTGTCCGCGCATTGCCAAAGTAGCAGCCGTGAAAACCTTAAAGGGGAATTCCAGTCCCACACCACTTGTGTGTGTATAAAGACCCCACAGCACCTTTCAAGAGACACACTTATGACAGAGTTTAAACTCAAGGCGATCAGTCACGCGGTAGAACATGGGAATAGAGCAGCAGCGAGAGTACTCAACATTAACGAATCAATGGTACGGAAACTGCATAAAGAAGACCAAACGGAGTTTCTGAGGGAACAAAGTGAGATGGCCAGAGTTGGGGGACAAACTTGAACAGAGAGCAGCAGGTAGAAGCGTCTCTACAGTCACTATTCCAATGAAGGCAACAGCGTTAGCTAGTGACATGAACGTCAGTGAATTTAGAGGCGGTCCTTCTTGGTGCTTTCGTTTTATGAAACACTTTGAACTGTGACAAATGGAGTTGGAAATACAGTGTTTTCAACGAAGGCGGCGCAAATACCGGTAAGAGCTACTGGTACGTACTGTACCGTATTGTGAATGCACTAATTTGTTTTGGGAGTGAACGAAGTCGTCAGAGCATTGGTTTGTATTCTATTAATAAAGTTTGACTGACTTATCTTACTGTTTTGTTGACATTCCCTTAGTGCAGCTCCATTTAGTGGATGCATAACACAACCCCAGCCACTACTGTAGCTTCTATTATGTGTGCCTTATAATGCGGTGCACCCTATATATGATTTTTTTTTAAAAATAGGCCATTCATTGAAGGTGCACATTATATTCCGGTGCACCTTATGGTGCCAAAAATACGGTATGTGGCATGAGGTATGGCATGCAAACTGGGAGAGTGATTCCAGATATATAATCTGAGTCTTAGGATAGATATAGATATAGATATAGATATAGATATAGATTTTTAGATAGGGAGAGATACAAATAGAGATAGAAATAGAGGTAGAGATAGAGAGAGAGACAAAGAAGCCTCTGATGTTTGACAAAAACAAATATGTATCCTGAGTCATTGTTCCATGTCAAAATGTCCTGTCAAGCAGAAAATATTGCTCTTCAATAATTTACTGTTAAAAAGTGAGTTTGACATTTGAACGATCTGATGAAGAAACACATGCTATATTTTCAAAATTGTGCAGAAACAAAAGGTACATAAAGAGGTTGATGTTTCTCCAAATGTTTACAGAGGAAAAACTCTTTAACGCTGAATTCATCATGAACATATGCTGCCCTTCCCTGAGGTCCAGATATTGCATATGAGCCAGACCAAACCAAACACTTCCACTACCAAGACTCTCCTTCTATCTCCTTCAGTACCTTGACGTTCCAGCTCAAGTCACTACTAATAATCTAATTTCGAACAAGGACAGTTCCTCCCAACCTAAGTGAACATTAGGACTTGACCAACACAGGTGAGTAAAAGGACCACGACTTTATTCTCAAGTTATACAACTTGTTATGAACAAGGGGTCAATACCAGCCAGTCCTGATATGAGGCAAGAGGTGAGGTTTAAAGTCACCTGTCAACAACGAGATCACATTTGGAAAATCAAACTATCTGCTCTCTCATTTGTATGTATGAAAATCCAAGTCATCAGTTAACAATTGTGTTATTGGACTGCAGGAGGATGCTGCAGAAGCGGGGCACAAAGGAAGACATGCAAATTCTACACAAAACAGCCCCATTCAACCTGGGAACCTTGTTGCTGTGCCCTTGCACATTGATAATCGAAAATTTACTGTATAATAAAGATAATACTTTTTCTGATATCAAAGTGAACTTGGAGTTGATTTCCACAAGACGGTAATAAGGATCACAGACAAAACATTGCTCTGGAAACAATTATCTAGATTTACAACTAGTCAGAGTGAAACAAGATGTAACATAGCAACTACTAAGAGTAACGGAATGTGCTTCTTCTTCTTCTTCTTCTTCTTCTTCTTCTTCTTCTTCTTCTTTCGGCTTTTCCCGGCAGGGGTCGCCACAGCGAGTCAACTTTCTCCATCTAACCCTATTCTCTGTATCTTCCTCTCTCACACCAACTACCCTCATATCCTCTCTCACTTCGTCCATAAATCTTCTCTTTGGTCTTCCTCGAGACCTCTTGCCTGGTAGCTTCAATTCCAGCAATGTGCAAAGTTGGATAAACATTGGATGGAAAGATGACAGTTGATTAATATAAACTGAGATATGAATGCATGAAAATGGTACTATTAAATCTTTTCACTTAGATAGATGACAAAGTAATGTTTATATTATCAAAATGTTGTATGTATTTTCATTCTCATACTTAATTAATCCCTTCAAGGAAACCCCATTATGGATGAGCCATGAACAGCAACCAGGGAGTTTAGAGGGGGTTAGTGTCCTGCAAAATAACACTACAACAGGGGTTTTCAAGGAGGAGCTGAGAAAGGCTCTGGGTGTTCACGGAGAGCTTCCAGATGATTGGAAAACTACAGCTAGTGTTATTAGGGAGACGGTTAAGAGAGTACTGGAGAGTGTGTCATCTGGAAGTAAAGTAGATAAGGAGACTTGGTTATGGAATGAGGAAGTGCAGGAGTATATACAGAGAAAGCTGTTAGAAAAGAAGAAGTGGGACACGAAGAGGACTGAAGAGAACAGACAGGAGTAATGGGAGATACTACGTAAGGTAAAGATACAGGGAGCAAAGGCAAAACAAAGGGCAATGACTTTTATGCTCGGTTGGACAGTAAGGAGGGAGAGAGAATGATCTATATAGGTTGGTGAAACAGAGAGATAATGATGGAAAGGATATAAAACAGGTCTGGGTGATTGAGGATAGAGAGGGATATGTATTGACAGATGCTAGAAGAGTGATAGGAAGATGGATAGAGCTCTTTGAAGAGCTGATGAATGTGGAAAGTGAAAAAGAGGCAAGGGTAGAAGAGGTGACAATTGTAGACCAAAAAGTAGCAGAGATTAGTAAAAGTGAAGTGAGGAAGGCATTGAGGAGGATGAAGAGTGGAAAGGCAGCTGATGATATACCTATGGAGGTGTGGAAGTGTGTAAGAGAAGCAGTGCTAGAGTTTCTGACTCGATTATTCAACAGGATCTTAGAGAGTGAGAAGATACTAGAAGAAAGGAGATGAAGTCTGAGAACGGTTTTAGACTGGTGCAGGACATGTATGCTAGCTGTGAGACAGTGGTGGGGTATGCTGTAGGGGTAACAGAGAAGTTCAAGGTGGAGGTGGGACTCCATCAGGTATCAGCCCCTTCTTGTTTGCAACGGTGATGGACAGGCTGACAGATGAGGTTAGACAGAAATCTCAATGGACCATGATGTTTGCGGATGACATTGTGATCTGTAGTGAAAGCAGAGAACTGGTTGAGGAAAATCTAAAGAAGTGGAGGTATGCGCTAGAAAGGAGAGGAATGAAAGTTAGTCGCAGCAAAACAGAGTATATGTGTGTGAACGAGAAGAACTCAGGTGGAACGGTGAGGCTACAGGGAGTGGAGATCAAGAAGCTGGAGGATTTCAGGTACTTATGGTCAACAGTCCAGAGCAATAGCAAGTGTGGAAAAGACGTGAAGAGGCGGGTTCAAGCAGGTTGGAATGGGTGGAGAAAAGTGTAAAGGGTACTATGTGATAGAAGGCTATCAGCCAGAATGAAAGGAAAATTGTACAAGACATTGGTGAGACCATCCATGCTGTATGGCCAAGAAACAGTTACAAGGACGAAAAGACAGGAGGCAGAGCTAGAGGTCGAAGAGATGAAAATGCTAAGGTTCTCTTTGGGAGTGACAAGGATGGATAGGATCAGGAATGAGTCTATCAGAGGAACAGCACATGTTAGATGTTTTGGAGAGAAGGTCAGAGAAGCCAGACTGAGATGGTTTGGTCATGTACAAAGGAGGGATGGTGAATATATTGGTAGACGGATGCTGGGATTGGAGCTGCCAGGCAAGAAGTCTCGAGGAAGATCAAAGAGATGATTTATGAACGTAGTGAGAGAAGATATGAAGGTAGTTGGTGTGAGAGAGGAGGATACACAGAATAGGGTTAAATGGAGAAGGTTGATTCACTGTGGCAATCCCTCAAGGGAAAAGGCGAAAGAAGAAGAGGAAGGCTACGAGAAACTTGGGGATTGAACAAGCAACTTTCAATTCCAAGACAACCTTTCTGAGCATCTGAGCCCCATAATGGCCCATTTTGAAATAAAGATAATCGTTTCACAACTGTCACATCCTTCTTACAATAATTGTGTGCATTATTAATCTACTGTAAACATGTGTCTCTGTGGCAGTTGAGTTGTGTTTTTAATGGAGAATGTAATGTGCATGTAACATGATTCTGAGCTGTTAAAATAAATCTTCTACAGAAATTAGTATTTAGGTTAAATAAGCCTTTGACCAACAAAAACTTTTACAGAAAACACTTTTTGTGTAGAATAAAGCCATCCGGGTTATCACAATTTCCTGAATGGAGAACTTAAATTATCCAGCCAATGAAATTGATCACAAGAAGGGAAATAAAAGGGGTAAGGACATATAATAAGAAATCTCAAACTATGTTTTCCTAATATAATACAGATATGAGTGACCTTTTTCTTTAATTTATACACATTATCATTTTATCATGGACTTGAGTCTTGAGACTTTAAATTATGTATGGATTCATTCTGTT
This sequence comes from Fistularia commersonii, assembly GCF_037954325.1. NCBI lineage: Eukaryota > Metazoa > Chordata > Actinopteri > Syngnathiformes > Fistulariidae > Fistularia > Fistularia commersonii. The sequence continues at coordinate 17,310,959 of NC_141297.1, forward strand.
TTTAGATGCTGGGATAAAAGTTCCTACAGTATCTTTACCATCTGAAAGTTGATCTGGTAACTTATTAAAATTACCTCCCTGCGAACTATTCTTCAGTAATCAACTCAATATTTAGCTCAGCTGTTAAGCTGGAGAAATACAGTGACTGCTGTGTAAGTGCAGCTCAACACAAGGGAAAGACCATGTGACAGCTTGGAAAGACAGCTGACAGATAGGAAAAAACTCTACAGGGCTATCATGGACTAGTTATCCATGATGGCAGGCTCAGTTACTTGCTGAGTGAACAAAGGCCACCCCTCGTTGCTATGAAAATCCAAAGAGAAAAACACCTCCAAAATCTGCGAGAGAAGGGGTGGAAGATGACTCAATGGCACCTGACCCTGGAATGAACAAGACAACAAATCAAATAATCAGCACAAAACAAGCACATCAGCTGAAGGACCAGAGCCCGAAGTATGTAGCTGTGGCTGGTCCAAGGTAACATCAAGGGCAGATGAAATGCTTGAAGAACTTGAAGCTGGGACCTCGCACTGACCAGTATCTTCTGAGAGAAAAGGTCAAGTCAGGCGAGTGAAGGCCAGCTTCACCTCCAGGACCAAATGGCATTCCATACTGGCTGTATAAAAACTCCCCAAATGTCTTGTGTTTTCCGGGGAAGCACATGAAGGTGATGTAGATGAAGCAGACCAAAGCCAGAGCGTGGCAAAGCACAGGAAGAGTGCCAATCCCAAAGGAGAGAGACGCCTCAAACATCGATCAGTTCTGAAGGATCAACCAGCTAAATGTGGAAGGAAAAGTCATCTTTAGCATTGTTGCGAAAAGACTGACAATGTACCTGAAGCAAAACAAATGATTGGGGGCAGCGTGGTGCAGGAGGGAAAGCAATAATCTTTGGGACTGAACATTCCTTGCTCGATTCCCGGCTCCCCCTAGTGCAGGGGTCGGCAACCCTTAACACCCAAAGAGCCATTTGTAAAGAAAACACCAGGAGCCGCAATTACTTTTTGACATCTAAAATAAAGGTACCACTGTATATATTGCTTTTTATTACTTTTACACTTTGTACAAGTGCGTAGTGTGTTGCTTCTGAAATTAACAAAATATTACGGAGAAAATTAAATTTTATTCATGTAATGAACCCATTTTGAGCTTTGGGCTTTCAGAGCATGTAGCGGAGCCTTGACCTGAATTTCAAAAATAAATCAGGAAAAAATCACTGTCAGTAAACAATAAAAAATAATAATTTGCAAAATATCTTCATAAATATTCATTTTACCTGGTTTATGGGACTTCTGCACCTGAACTTCTGCGCACAGCATCTGCAAATCGGGACTTAACCGGCTGGCGGGTATACTGGCTTCCGCGAGTGTGACGTTATTTTGAGCGGCGAAAAATAATAAATATAATTTTAGTCAATATTTCAAGATCACAATAATCTCCCAACTTAGAACTAAAAGTTAAAAAAGGACTTAACACTAATGAAATACACTTCAATTAAATATTTATAATTTATTTCCAGTGGACTAGCTCGGAAAACCTTGAACTAAGAAAGCTCAACTGGAAGGATCTCTGAGAGATAGAAAGAAGCCAAATCAGAGGATGGTTTTTACTCGAAACTCTGGCACAACAATTTCCTTCAGGATTAATAAAGTTATTCTCATCTCATCATCAGAGACAACTATTACGTTCTTGCCAGACCCACAAACCTAAACCAGTGGTGATCCTTCTTGTACACTTTGTCAAACCCCTGCAACAATGAGGCACATCCTAAATGGATGCAAGACCAGTTTGTCCCAGGGCCTCTATACCTGGAGAGACAAACAGGTTTTACAACAACTGGCCATTGCTCTGGGAGGAAAGAGACCTACCACCAACCCGTACCTCTCCCAGTGCCTGGACATACAACCACCACACCCTTTTTAAGAGCAGGACAACTCCCAACAAAACCAGCTCCAAAGGTGGATCTAACCCTCTTAGATAGTGCCTGGGATAAGAAAATGCAGGTTGACTTAGACCTGAGACTCATCTCTCCGTCTGAGATCATTACAACTAATCCTAGGGCGGACCTGGTCATGTGGTCAACCGCTCAGAAGTCTGTGTTCATTGTGGAACTAACTGTACTGTGGGAAGCTGCAGTTGGTGAATCATATGAGCGTAAACGACTGAAGTACTCTGACATAACAGCCGAGGCCAAACAAAGTGGCTGTGTGCCATAGTGCTTCCAGTAGAGGATGGCTGTAGAGGATTTGTTGCCACATCCACAACCGAACTTCTTAAGGGAATGGGAGTGAGCGAACAGGCCTTCCAACACTGTCAAATCACTGTCAAGCGCTGCCGAACAAAGCAGCAACTGGGTCTAGGTGAAGAAAAAGGACTGCAACTGGGCAACAAAATCCGCCAACGAAGGGTAAAAGCAGAGGGGGGCACATCTGGGACACCAGATGTCCTTGTTGAGCCCTTTTGAGGTGTCACAGGCCTTTCAAAGAAACACCAAGGAGGGTGTCCATCTGAAGACCCCGTGAAGCTTTTACCCCTTCAACCACAACCCCTCACCAAGAGCTGACTTAAGGGACTGTACTACCTAGTCCTATAAGCTCAACTCGATTTTCAATAGGACTTCTAAGACTCTAAATACATGTGAAACAGGAGGTTAAATAGACCTAAATTTGTCCTATTGTGTTCATTTTATTTTTTCTCTAGTATTTTCAATTTTTAGAGTAAATTGATATTTATTTTGATACAGAACAATGTGCTTTATGAGTTGAGTTTTTTGTGAGATTTTCATCTCTCATTAAAAATAATTTTGTCAGATAACATCCTACCAAAATACAACTCATTTCAACCGGCAATTACATTTTCAATGATATTTTTGAAACTTCTTGCAGGTTCAAGCAAATCTCTATTTTTAGTGTGTAGAATCTTGCTTTGATCCTTTTTTCTTTCTTTTTTGTATGTCTAGTACCTGGATAATGTCTTTGACATTGAGGTTTATGCCTCCCCTTTCTCATTGATTTTGTTTGTTTACTTGGTGGGTTTTTCTGTTTGTTGGTTCTGTTGTGTTTGTATGTTCTTTTGTTTCCTAATGAAGGTTCATGTTATTTTTTTGGGGGGGGGGTCGCAGGAAATGTCACAGAACTCATACTCTGGTCATCTTAACTACCCTCGGGAATTATGTTTAATCTTAAATCATTCTTACTCTGTTTGCCTTTGAGTGCAGCCTGAGCGAGGGTTTCTGGGAGACCCTCAATATCCTACTTCGTTCCCACACAGTTTAAGTATATGGAGCCTAATAGTGCCAAAATAGTCCGGTCAGTTTTTTTGTACGAGAGTCCACAACTGTTTCCTGACGTCTCTTGTGCCACTATACACGGCGGCGGCGGGTCTCTTACCCGCAGTAGTGAGTTTTAATTTTCACCAGTTCGGCCCCCAAGTCCATGATGGATCCGTTGGACGCGACCATTTGCATCGTAGCCTTCCGTGGCTCCGAACGTCGACCGAACTGTCCCGAACTTGATCGTTTCGCTGCCTCGGCTGTTAAGGAAACCGTCGACGGCCGAAAAAGTGTTCTTGAAATTCCGCTCCAAAATCTGAAACGAAAACTTATCGCGCTACTTTGAACTTTCCTTAGTTCATATGACATTAGAAGTCGCACCACCGCAGGAGTGATGAAGCTTGACTGAATAGCTGCGGTGTTGGTGGTTTAACACGCCAAAATAAAATACGTAGTAATGAAACCATAGTTTTAATACGAGGAGAATGAGTGGGGTGCTTTTACTTTGAAAGGAAAACGACGTTACAGGCCAGGCTCATGAATATTGACACTCTTAAAACTCACTGTGGTTACCGGGTCCAAATTCACCTGTGCCCGTTTGTAACGCCCAATACCATCGAAGAAAAGATTTCCACACAATACAACGTGTACCAAACACACACACACATACATAGGAATGGGTACTACGGTTACAACCTTAGGATTAATCTACACAGCAGACACATTGTATGTGTGCGTGTGTTTATTCACATATGCATAAATGTGTATAGACAAATAGGATTTCTCTGGTGTGTATATCATCTGTAAAAAGTCATTGAAATTATTTGAAATTTCAGTGACATATACAGCTACCAATGAAACATCGTAAAATGCCTGAATTTCAGCTTAATGTGAGCCTACCCGTGATACAGATTACACTATTTTAGCTGATATTCATTGGGTCAGCAAATGTATTCCATTTTATTATTTTCGAATCAAGTTTGTACAGTAGAAACCGTTACCAGGCGCTTGAAAAGCAATAACGTAAGTCAGAAAAGCGTCAGAGTACATTCTGACTGCAAGGCGGATTCAGCATCTCCTGGAAAAGCGCCTCCTGCTGGATAGTCTGTGGGCTGCTATTGTGTTATGACAAACTAGTAAGTTAGTTATGGAAATAAGCAAAATATCAGGCTAACTATTGCTTTGAGGATTAAACCACGATGAAAACACGTTACAATAGTTAACACTTTTTTTTCCTTCTAAATGAGCCATGTTCCTCCTTAAATGATCACTTTATCATTGAGGAGTAGGTGTCGATTTTTGGACCAGTGTTGTCTGGAGCATCAGTCCCTGATTATGTCTCACAACAAGATAAGGTATTGAGTATGCAGCCATTAAATTACAGAATGTGCATTGACATCAAAAAGGTTCAGTGAAGCTAAAACCAAACTGGGCACATTGAACCCTCAGCCCTCATGCTTTATAGAAAATATTGACAGAACAAATTTGTATTTGAACACCTAGTTGTGTAACAGTTATAGAAATGGAAAAAAAAGTGGTATTTATTGGCAAAACTCAACATAATAGATATTTTCCAATAAATGAAGGCAAAAGCAGTCACCTCAAACAAAGAGGGACTTGAATAATGGAAACTTAAGATAAGAAACTTTATTGATGTGCATAGGTGAAATTCCTTTGTCAAATCAGCATAACAGTTGTCAAAAATTTATATGCATGCAGAAGACAAAAAAAGCCATGAATAATAGACAGCAGACATCAAGGGAAAGAGGGTGAAAAAAAATACACAACTAAAACAGAGTGACAAAAAGAATCACAGAATTTGAATGCTCTACACAGCAGCACTGTCTGCAATTCCTGTGACAAAGTCTTGATTACCAATGCAATAAGATATCTCAATAAACGATCAGAATGGATTTCACATGTTAGTCAAAGGCCCATAATTGGTCAGTTTCCCCACTCAAGGCAACCCCTTACAACCTTGACCTCTGTAACCGAGAGATCAGTTCATGTGCAGACCCATGCCTGACTGGGAGGACAGACGAGGAACTGAGCCTGACACACCTAGTGCACTACAAGAGGACACTGTGCGGCATCTTGGTGGGGCTCATTGAGCCATTTGGCAGCCCACGAACCTCAGGTGTTGTGTTGTCAAAGAGCTAGAAATGAGGCTCCTGTGGACTACGAGCCACTAAACAGCATGACTAGGATTCCCACCCACTGCCCCACATTAATAAGTCTCTGGACTTAGTGTCCAGCTCACCCTGGTTCTTAATGATAGACCTACGCAGTGGGTATTGGCCCCACAGCCCTGAAACCAGACTAAAGACTGCTTACTTTGGATTGTGGCAGTTTTGAGTCTTGCTTCAGCCGGTGCTATGCAGCCATGTTTGAACAGCTAAGATGCTGGCTGACATGCTGACAGGAATGTCTGGTCTATTTTGATATACTGGTCCATTGGGGCTTTTAAATAGTTATGAAAGACACCTTCCATAAATTAGCATATTTATACAGACCTAATATTTCCATCAGAGGCAAGGAAAAACTCACCTTTAAACAGGCACAAACCCTCGAAAGAACCTGACTCATGGTGGGCGGCTGTCTGCCTTGACCAGTTGAAGTGAGATAGAAGGAAAGGGAGAGAGGGTGAAAGAAAGAGAATACAGTATAATGCAGGTCTCACATGAAGACAGAGTTGGGATGAGACTAATACAGTAACATTAATGGGTGGCTATTAATAATCATGGCGGTGTTGCTAATAATAATCAGAACTAATGACAACTGAAGCAGACCGTTGAGTTGAATCACGGGGTAGTAGTTGGCCCACAAGCAGGGATATACAGGTCCTTCTCAAAAAAATAGCATATTGTGATAAAGTTCATTAGTTTCCATAATATAATGATACAAATTAAACTTACACATATTTTAGATTCATTGCACACCAACTGAAATATTTCAGGACTTTCATTGTTTTAATACTGATGATTATGACAGGATTTTTGACCCCAAATTCCTATCTCAAAAAATTAGCATAGCATGAAAAGGTACTCTGAACGAGCTATTAACCTAATCATCTGAATCAACGCATTAACACTTATCACCTGCAAAAGATTCCTGAGCCTTTTAAAAACTCCCAGCCTGGTTCATTACTCAAAACCGCAATCATGGGTAAGACTGCCGACCTGACTGCTGTCCAGAAGGCCATCATTGACACCCTCAGGCAAGAGGGTGAGACACAAAAAGAAATCTGATCCAACAGGCTGTTCCCAGAGTGCTGTATCAAGGCACCTCAGTGGAACATCTGTGGGAAGGAAAAAGTGTGGCACAAAACGCTGCACAACCAGAAGAGGTGACCGAACCCTGCGGAAGATTGTGGAATAGGGCCAATTCCAGACTTTGGGGGAGCTGTGCAAGCAGTGGACTGAGTCTGGAGGAGAAAAATCCAGAGCCACCATGCACAGGTGTGTGCAGGAAATGGGCTACAAGTGCCGCATTCCCCAGGTCAAGCCACTTTTGAACCAGAAACACCAGGAGAAGCGCCTGACCTGGGCTACAGAGAAGCAGCACTGGACTGCTCAGTGGTCCAAAGAATTTTTTTTCAGATGAAAGCAAATTTTGCATGTCATTCGGAAATCAAGGTGCCAGAGTCTAGAGGAAGACTGGTGAGAAGGAAATGCCAAAATGCCTGAAGTCCAGTGTCAAGTACCCACAGTCAGTGATGCTCTGGGGTGCCATGTCAGCTGCTGGTGTTGGTCCACTGTGTTTTATCGAGGGCAGGATCAATGCAGCTAGTTATCAAGAGATTTTGGAGCACTTCATGCTTCCATCTGCTGAAAGGCTTTATGGAGATGAAGATTTCATTTTTCAGCACGACCTGGCACATGCTCACTGTGCCAAAACCACAGGTAAATGGTTTATTGACCATGGTATTACTGTGCTCAACTGGCCGGCCAACTCTCCTGACCTGAACCCCATCGAGAATCTGTGGGATATTGTGAAGAGGAAGTTGAGACACCAGACCCAATACTGTGGATGAGCTTAAGGCCGTTATTGAAGCATCCTGGGCCTCCATAACACATAATATTGATGATTTTGGCAAAAAAATAAAAGGCTTGAACTACTTCAGTTGCGTGTAATGAATCTAAAATTTGAAAATTCAATTTTTATCATTAGATTATCAAAAATGAACCTTATCACAATATGCTAATTTTTTGAGAAGGACCTGTGGACTCAGCAGTTCAAGGAGCAGAGGCCTAGGTCAAAGACATACCCATAGCTGGTGAGGATGTTTGCCAACTGGATCAGATGCATCCACAGGAGAGGAGCCTCTTCGCTGAAAGGCTCTGTCTCATTTTAAATTCAGAAACTCAAGGAACCACCAATAGCCCTGCATTTTGGTAATGCAACAAGTTCTACAAGGCAAATACGGTACAATGAGCTTTTCTATGTAAGATACCTGTAGGTGAAGAGACTTTTTAAATTTACTCCCGGATTTTAGCAAATGCAGCCAATTTTGTGAGGTAAACAGGGAGATGCAAACTATCTATTGCAAGTACTAGTGCTGCTGCTCTCTGGATTTTCTTCATGGATGGATCATGAGCAGCCCGACAGTAAGCAATCATTAATCTTGCATAGAGAAAACAAAACACTGATTTTTCTGCATTTTTGAGATCGATGTGTCTGGTTCCTGGTGGCATACATTATGCTGTAAATTGGGTCTACTTAATCCAGTCAGCTGTCTTTTCCTACCATTACATTTCCCAACTACTTGCAACTGTTCTGTGTACTGATTTGGAGTCAGTTCTTTGTTTCTACATTTAGTTATTGGCAAAGTACTCCAGTACGACAATGCAAACACAATCTTGCAGTGATGTGCAGTCAGGAGAGGCAGGTGAGGCCGGGCCTCACCTGGCATCATGGACAGAAAAAAAAAGTAAAATGAAAAAATAATTTGAATGGTTCTATTTATTCAGTGATTTGTACTATAAAGTTATTTTCAACCTAACTTCACCATTTTAATGTCTTTTTTTTTTTTTTTTCCAAAATCGCTGAAAAAAAACAAAATGACATTTAACGTTTTAATATGAAGAAGAGCCCTGCGGAGCCCCGCTATGGATTGCGCAATAACTGCACTGCCATGCTATGCGACTGAGACTGTATTGCTGTCTCTGTGGATGTCCCTATTGAAATTTTCAAACACTTCAAGCACTAATACATGAACAAAATTTCCATACTTTAGCTGATGTGTATAATTTTTTTCGTCAACACCTGTAATGTGTTTCTCGTGCCGAGCGATCGTAAAGCAGCAGCAAAGACACACTAAGTGAGGCACGCAAGGACGGGGCCTCATGGTAGGGGCACTGGTGATCCCAGGGAGCCTTTTTACTACTCAGCTAAAGAATGTAGAGTTGCAATCGCAAGCTACTGTAAACAGTTAGCAAGTGAAGTGCAGCCATCCAGTCATTTTTTCCTCTTGCTTGACTTTATTTCCAAAATGGAGGATTACATAGCTAAACTGAAAGGATTTTCTAAACTGGACTTTCAGTCGAAGCAGGAGATAATAAGTAAGGGAAGACCGACACCGGCACTAACGGATATGCTTCAGACTACAACGGAGTGGTACACTCGAAAAGGCTGGCTGTGTAGACTTCTGACAATCAAACATGAGCGGTCGGCCACTCACATTCAAAGTCAAATTGCGCTAAAAAATAAACCATTTGGGATGTCCAGGATAGATTTGGCTTTGAATGAACAGCAAAGACTCAACATCAGCATCCACAATGCTAAGGTAAAGGAAAACCGCTCAGCGGCGCATGGACTTCATTTATAAGTAAAGGTAAGAGATGATATTATTTTTTTTTTTAAATGTGCTTTTTTCTATGCGACAGTTTGTATATTTAAAGAATGCTGATATGATATTTTAAACCGAACACGTTAACTGCTGCCAATAAAAAGGTGAATAAGCTACTCCATAGGGGTCATATGTTTGTAAATCTGACTGATGACGTCAGTGCCTCACCATCCATGAACCTCACCGCACGTCACTGCAATCTTGTTAATGTCAACAGTGTAGAGTATGTCATTAAGAAATGGACTCACTTTCTTGTTAGATAGCAGTGCCCAGTGGTGTGAACCTGACTCCCAATTCTGCTTCTATGTAATCCCCTTACTGAGGGCACAAAAAGAAACTCCTGTATGGTATTAGTCACTTAAATAGTAAAGTACTAGATTAAAGGCAGATTTATTATCTCAGTCATCTAGTGTTTCGAGTAGGTTTTTGAGATCAAAGTCTAGTAGTATGCCATTTGTTTCATTGGAAAAGAGCTCCTCAAACAGTTAAAGTACAATAAGAAATCTACAGTAATGGTATTAAATAAAGCGCGCTCACGCGCGCACGCACACACACAAGCGCTCTTTCATGTTCTCCCCATATCTACCTGGATTTCCTCTGGGTTCTCCGGCTTTCCCTCAAGTTCAGAAATATTGTTTGAACATCTAGCCCCAGTGCATCCCTCACAAACAGGATAAAGGGGGTTTAAAAAAAAAAGTAGTTAGTCAGCCAGAAATTGTTCAAGTTCTCTACTTAAAAAGTGGATCCCCTTGAGCCAGAGGTGCAGTTTGACATGTCGGAGCTGAGGCTAATGGAAATCAAGGAGGTTGTCCATAAAGCCAGAGCATGCTCTGCTCCAGGACCAAGCGGCACTTCGTACAAAGTGTACAAGAACTGTCCCAAACTGCTTATGCGTCTGTGGAAAATCCTGAGAGTCTTCTGGAGAAAGGGGAAGATACCAGAGCAATGGCGATGGGCCGAAGGAGTATGGATTCCGAAGGAAGAAGGCTCCACCCGCCTTGATCAGTTCCGCATCATCTCCCTCCTTTGCGTGGAATCGAAGATCTTTTTCAGCACTATCGCCAAGAGATTGGGCTCATACCTGGCTAGAAACACCTACATCGACACATCAGTACAGAAAGGTGGCGTGTCAGGAATGCCAGGCTGTGTGGAGCACACAGGGGTGGTGACACAGCTAATCCGGGAGGCTAGAGAGCTGAGGGGCAATTTGTCAGTGTTATGGCTCGACCTGGCCAATGCATTCGGCTCCATACCCCATAGGTTGGTCCAGCTCACTCTGGCGAAGCATCATGTGCCGAGCAGATGTAGAGACCTCATCGCTGACTACTACAACAACTTCAGCATGAGGGTTTCTTCAGGAGCAATTTCATCCAGCTGGCACAAGGTGGAGATTGCCATCATCACAGGGTGTACTATCTCTGTGACGCTATTCTCCCTGGCCATGAATATGCTCACCAAGTCTGCTGAGCCAGAGTGCAGAGGACCCCTGATGACCTCTGGACAACGACAGCCACCCATTAGGGCATTTATGGATGACCTAACAGTTACCACAGAATCAGTTCCGGGATGTTGGTGGATTCTGAAGGGGCTGGAGAAGATGATGGTGTGGGCCCGGATGAGCTTCAAACCTGCCAAATCTAGGTCGATGGTGCTCAGGAAAGGGAAGGTAGAGGACAAGTTCCGCTTCAACATAGCAGGTGCAGCTATCCCCACGATCTCAGAGGCCAGTCAAGAGCCTGGGCAAGATGTTTGACAGCTCTCTCAAAGATGCAGCATCCATAAAGACAGCTTGCGCTGAGTTGGATGTCTGGTTGAAGTCTGTGGACAAGTCCGGTCTACCTGGAAAATTCAAGGCTTGGGTCTACCAGCACGGCATCCTCCCCAGGATCCTGTGGCCGCTCCTCATCTATGCCGTCCCACTCTCCACAGTAGAAACCCTGGAGAGGAAAGTCAGTAGCCACCTCCGGAGATGGCTGGGGTTACCAAAGAGCCTGAGCAGCATTGCTCTCTATGGGCGCAACAACAAGCTGCAGCTGCCCTTCAAGTCCTTGGAGGAGGAGTTCAAGGTAGCCAAAGCCAGAGAGGTGGTGCTGTACAGGGATTCCAGTGATCCGAAGGTGGCTAATGCTGGAGTCCAGGTAAGGACAGGCAGAAAGTGGAAGGCAGAAGAGGCTGTAGAAACAGCTGAAGCTAGGCTGCGCCATAGGACTCTGGTGGGAGTCGTCACACGGGGCCGAGCTGGCCTAGGATCCTTCCCAACCCCCCAAATGAACACCAGGGGGAAGGAGAGGAGGCGCCTGGTCCAAGAGGAGGTGAGAGCAGCTGTGGAGGAATCAAGATCGTGCAAGGCGGTGGGCATGAGACAGCAGGGTGCCTGGACAAGATGGGAAAATGCGCTTGAGAGGAAAGTTACCTGGACGGAGATCTGGAAAGCTGAGCCCCATCGCATCAAATTTCTTGTCCAGGCAGTGTATGATGTGCTGCCCAGTCCATCGAACCTGCATACTTGGGGCTTAGCGGAGTCGCCAGCCTGCCCATTGTGTTCTAAGAGAGGCACCTTAGAACACGTCCTAAGCTGCTGCACCACAGCGTTAGGAGAAGGGCGCTACCGATGGAGGCATGACCAAGTCCTGAAGACCATCGCTGAGGCACTCAGCACAGGGTTGGTTTGGGCAAAGCAGTTCCGCCCTGCCAAGAACTCCATTGTCTTTGTCAGGGCTGGGGAGCAGGCGGCCACAGCAAGAAGAACACCAAGCAGGATTCCTGACATCTGCAAGAGACTGGCAGCTGATAGTGGACCTTGGAAAACAGCTTAAGTTCCCTAGCCATATTGCAAGCACCACCCTCCGTCCTGACATTGTCCTTGTATCAGAGGCCACCAAGCAAGTGATAATGTTGGAGTTGACCGTCCCGTGGGAAGACCGCCTGGAAGAGGCTTTTTTTGAGAGGAAGCTCTCCAAGTACACGGGACTGGTCAGGGGGTGCCAGCAAGCAGGATGGAGGGCAAAATGCCTTCCAGTGGAAGTGGGCTGCAGGGGATTTGCAGCCCGGTCCTATGCCAGCGCTCTGGGTTGTCTGGGCATCGTCAGGCAGCATAGGAGAAGAGCCATCCGCAATACCACCGAAGCGGCAGAGAGGGCCTCAAGATGGCTGTGGCTCAAGAGAGGAGAGCCATGGAATCATGGTAGCTAGCGTGCCAACTGGACACAAGTCGGGGCCTGATCAGCCCTGGCTGGGTCACCTGGATGAGGGTGTATGATGTTGAAAGACCCGAAACACCCGATGATCCCAGGAACATCACTGAGGATGTGTCCAGGTGCATCAGTAGATGTATTTACACAGTGAGGCCTATAATTTATCATAGGTACACTTCAATGAGACAGAATACGAAAAAAGGTTTGATTTTTTAAAGACTTATTTGGAAATTATGGTGGAAAATTATTTGTTCAAGAAAAGTTAATCTCAATACTTTGTTGGCAATGACAGATATCCTTTGTTGCCTGTTGCCTTTGTTGTTGACTGTCAGCCTTAATTTACATTAAAAAAAACACTTTTACCTTGTGAAATGATCATGCAGCTTGCGGACATGAACTGCTGTAAGCCACATCAAAGTACATAGAACTGTCTGTCTGACAGTTCTGCAACACATGGTTGCTTGCTCTAGTAGTGCAGCATTGCTTTTGTAGATAGAATAGTTGTCAGAGGACTTTTTGGAAAAACTGCCACTTGAATAATTCCCTTGGACTATCCATTTGGGCTTTCATACAGTTGCTTGTCAAAAACCACTCTAAAAACTCTGTGGCATTGAAGAGCCACCCGGAAGGGCTGAACAGATGCCAGGAGAATGGTTCCCATGTGGCAACAGTCACTGTAAGTCAACACTCTGCTCCCAAAGCACTGGTAACAGGCTCCTTTTATCCTCAGTTTGAAGAGGCTTGATGATCTACAGGTGTGCACTGCACCCCAGCTGAAATGCATCCTTCCGCAGGGAGCTGCACAGAGTAATAACGAACTGCACACAGAGTAATAACCCTGGATTCCAACACTTTTAGCTTTATTTATTTGCATTATGTTTTCTCTTATTTTATTCATTTCAATTTCGTGACTGCAGGAACTTTAAGCTGAAACAGCAAAGAAAAGAGAAGAAGGGCAGAGAAAGTCAAAATTAAAAAAAGATGAAGATAAGAACATGCAATTGCTGTTTCATAGAAAAGAAGATAACGAGACAGGACCGAGCGGAGGACAGAGACAAAGGAGGGAAGTAAGAGGAAGTGAGGAAGACGATAGCGAGACCCAGAGTAGACCACCTGTGCAGAGAATCTACCCAAAACTGCCCAAGGGATCAGGCGGACCACCCCCTTATCACGAATTAGACACCTCTAGAATAACTTGTTTGAAAACAAAGAAGGAAAAAGAAGAACAAAGGCAGGATGATGATTCTGAAAACGGGGCAGTTGGAGCCTACCCAATGACACAAGTGGCCAATCCTGCGGTAGATGGAAGACCCACTATTCAAGTATATAGAACGTGTACACTGGATGACATTAAGAAGGCCCTTAAAGGAATAACCCCTTATAAAGAAGATGTGCGACAGTTTGTCATAGACGTGGCAAATATTCGATCATCATACCACTTGAATGGTAATGAAGTACAGCAAGTTTGGATGCAAGCGATGGGAAAAGACTGGCACCATATAAGAGGAAATTGGAGACCTACAGATGATAATGGTGAAACTCTAAGATGTAATGCAGTAGAGTTGACTCGTAAAGTTCAAGAATTAAATGAGAGAATAACCACAAGATACAGAGGCAAAGCAAACTATACGGAAATAGGAAGAGTAGAGCAAAGACTATATCTTGTATAGACAAGGTAACCTGAAAGAGATCAGTGACTGCAAGGTAGTTGTAGGTGAGTGTGTAGCCAGACAGCATAGGATGGTGGTTTGTAGGATGACTCTGGTGACAAGGACGATGAAGAGGACAAAGGCAGAGCAGAGGACAAAGTGGTGGAAGCTGAAAAGGGGGGAGTGTTGCATGGTTTTCAGGGAGGAGTTGAGAAAGGGTCTGGGTGGTCAGGGTGAGCTTCCAGATGATTGGACAACAGCTAGTGTTATCAGGGAGACAGGTAGAAGAGTACTTGGTGTGTCTTCTGGAAGGAAAGTAGATAAGGAGACTTGGTGGTGGAATGAGGAAGTACAGGAGTATATACAGAGAAAGCAGTCCTATCAGTATCCCACTTCTTTGCTAACTGAAGAGAACAGACAGGAGTTCAAGGAGATGTGGTGAAAGGTAAAGATAGGGGTAGCAAAGGCAAAACAAAGGGCGTACAATGACTTGTATGCTCGGTTAGATAGTAAGGAGGGTGAGAATGATCTATACAGGTTGGCGAAACAGAGAGATAAAGATGGAAAGGATGTACAACAGGTCTGGGTGATTAAGGACAGAGAGGGAAATGTATTGACAGATGCAAGAAGAGTGATGGGAAGATGGAAAGAGTCCTTTGAAGAGCTGATGAATGTGGAAAATGAAAGAGAGGCAAGGGTAGAAGAGGTGACTATTGTAGACCACAAAGTAGCAAATTAATGAAAGTGAAGTGAGGAAGGCATTGAAGAGGATGAAGAGTGGAAAAGCAGTTAGTCCAGATGATATACTTGGGGAGGTGTGGAAGTGTCTAGGAGAGGCAGCGGTAGATTTTCTGACTGTCTCCATTCTTCAGGCATCTTCTCACTCTCTAAGATCCTGTTGAATAATCTAAAGTGTGATGGTGCCTATTTTTAAGAATAAAGGGGATGTGCAGAATTGTGGCAACTACAGAGGGATAAAGTTGATGAGCCACACAATGAAGTTATGGGAAAGAGTAGTGGAAACTAGACTGAGAGCAGAAGTCAGCATTTGTGAACAGCAGTATGGCTTCATGCCTAGGAAGAGTACTACAGATGCAGTATTTGCATTGAGAATGCTAATAGAAAAGTACAGAGAAGGCCAGGGGGAGCTGCGTTGTGTTTTTGTAGACCTAGAAAAAGCAGATGACAGGGTGCCGAGAGAGGACCTCTGCCACTCCAGACTTCCTCATACGATACCAGAGAAATATGTTAGACTGGTGCAGGGCATGTATGCTAGCTCTGAGACACTGGTACAGTGTGCTGTAGGGGTAACAGAGAAGTTCAAGGTGGAGGGGGGACTCCATCAGGGATCAGCTTTGAGCCCCTTCTTGTTCGCAATGGTGATGGACAGGCTGACAGATGAGGTTAGACAGGAATCCCCATGGACCATGATGTTTGCGGATGACATTGTGATCTGTAGTGAGAGCAGACAACAGGTAGAGGAAAATCCAGAGAGGCGGACGTATGCTCTGGAAAGGAGAGAAATGAAAGTTAGTCGCAGCAAGATAGAGTATGTGTGTGTGAATGAGAGGAACGTTGAGGCTACAGGGAGTGGAGATCAAGAAGCTGGAAGATTTCAGGTACTTAGGGTCAACAGTCCAGAGCAACGGAGAGTGTGGAAAAGAGGTGAAGAGATGGGTCCAAGCAGGTTGTAATGGGTGGAGAAAAGTGTCAGGGGTACTATGTGATAGAAGACTTTCAGCCAGAATAAAAGGAAAGGTGTACAAGACAGTAGTGAGACCAGCAATGATGTATGGACTAGAGACTGTTGCAAGAGGAGGATATAGAGTGGGAGATCAAGGATGTTGGTCATGTGGAAAAGAAGGACATCAAGCCCGAAACTGTCCGGAAAGGAACTACAATCATATTTCTGCATGACAACTACAGAACGCCTCCGCAATTAGCTGCTGAAAAAGAAGAGAAAGAAGAGAGTCAGAAAGACCTTTTAAGAGAGGACCCTGATCATGCTGATATTCTAAATTTACAGGAGATAATGGAAATGGACATATATAGACCAGAAGCGACTTTGTTGGTTAATGGGAAGCCACTGGTCTTTCTGTGCGATACTGGAGCATGCAGAACAACATGCAGAGCATCAATACCAGGCGTACAGCCAGGACACACCTCAGTTACTGTAAGAGCAGCAAATAGGGGGTTACAGACTGTTCCTGAATCAAAACCTGTGTGGGTTAGAGATCCCAAAGGCCTATCCTACCAGATGTCGGTGTTAATGCTCCCGAAATGCCCAGTTAACCTGCTGGAAGGGATGCATTGGTGCTCCTGAGGATCGCACTAATACCGAATCATGAGGGATACATAACAGTAAAAAGACAATCTGGAGTAGACAAAAGCAATGTTTTTGTGATACAAGACACCGGACAACCTCAATATTATTACTCTCTGGACATACCAAACACGCCACCTCATACCACTGGCACCACACTCTTAAAAGAAGGACGAAGCCTCACCTCACATCCTGAGGATCAAATAATGCCCAATGACCTACACGTTACCAAGTGGTACAAACAAACCCCGGAAGCGGATCAAGATTACGAACAAAGCATGAAACAATTAACCCCGTCTCAATTGATGGGAAACTACCTATATTCTGATACAAAAGGTGCCTCCGTAGCCGGAGTAACTTTACATCCTGACATCCAGAAATTATACAGAATGTGGACCCTGCCACATATCTAACTATACAAGGACAAACATAGTTATTGGAAAGATCTGGGAAAAGTAGTAAGGGAACGACAGAATGCAAATGATTGGGTATCCACGTCTGCCAACACATGGAAAAGTGCTGACACCGGACTAACAAGAATAGCATTATTTTGCACAGTCCAAGTTACTGGAAATATACACACACAGCCCGAAGAACAATGAAACATACTGTTGACAGAAAAAGAAGAAGGATGGCTGAAGACAATTCCAGAAAAGCTGATTAGTCCTACATCAGTCGATCCTTTTGACCACAAAGGAGCCTTGCCAGTACAAATACGACCAAGAACTGAATACAGACCATGCATTTGTTACACACGGGAGGCAGAAACTAGTGTGTCACATGTGATTTATTCCTGTAATACCCAAGTTAATACGTTTTAGCCAGAGCGGTGAATGACTGCTGGAAGCCAGGCGCCGACAACCGCTGTTTGTGCGCGAGGCTTGAGCAGTCAACGTCGACAAGAGCTAACAGTCGCTTTTGCTAGCGCCGGTTAGAGATTACTCTAATAACGTAAAACACACAACATAATTGGTTCCAACACCCAAAACGTCTCCTTGAACCCATATACTCCCACACTGATGCTACATATACAACTACCTGGACACTCAACCCACCTGGAATACACAAGTTAATACGGTTTAGTCAGAGCGGTGAATGACTGCTGGAAGCCAGGCGCCGACAACCGCTGTTTGTGCACGAGGCTTGAGCAGTCAGCCACCCGCTGTTGTGTCACTACAACAGCGTCAATTCAAACATTTCCAGCATAGTGTGGGTGAGTCCCATCTGAAATCAAAACAAAAACAATATACGCACAAAACAAAAACTGTTGGGGGGTGTCTCCATCTCCAACAATACCAATCCAATAATCAAAATAGTCCTGGGTGCCTAAAAACAATGCACAAGAAGGCATAAAACCAGTAATTGAGGAACTCATATAAGCAGGAGTTATCATTGAATGTAATGACTCACCTTGCAGCATGCCCATATTCCCCGTTAAGAAACAAGCACCATCCATTGGTTGGCGTATGGTCCAGGACTTACAAGCAGTCAACAATGCAGTCATCTGCCTTACGATTGCAAATGAATATGACATTTCTGTCTCCAGCAAGACATCTGTCGTGTATGTCCACCTTACTGTCACAACCACATTTGACGATAGAACAGTGCATGACCTTAAATCCAGCTACCCCATAACCATTACCTGAGGATGGAATGAGACATGATTGTCAGAATTTGGCTGAAAAGTCAGACAAAAGCAGGCCTGATTTAAAAGACCAACCATTATCAACAGGAGTAACCGTGTTTGTGGATGGCTCCTCTAAAAAGGATGAATTTGGAAAAACTCAAACAGGATACGCTGTGGTAACACAAAAAGAAATTCTGAAAGCTGGAAATTACCATCACATTACTCAGCACAAACTGCAGAATTAATAGGTCTAACAGAAGCCTGCAAACTAATGACAAAACAAATAGTAACCATATAACCAGACAGCCAATATGCTTATGCCACTATAGGTACATGCTGAATTGCTCACTAATCTATTAAGTGCAGTACAACTACCAAAACAAATAGTGGTGTGCAAATGTGCAGCACACACTAGAAACAAAGATGTAATATCACTGATCAGCAAAAGCATTTCCTAAACAGCCAAAGCAACAGCAGAAGGGAAAATTGAAACCCTACATGTGCAACAAAATGACCCTTTAGATTCAGAACGCTGCGGGAACTGCAAAACCAAAGTCCTACAGTCGAAAAAAAATTATGGAAGCGAAATGGCGCAACCCTAAAAAAAATAGTATTTATGTCTGACAAAATGACAAACCAATCCTACCAAAGAACCTTTATAAACGGGCAGCAATACTGAGCCATGGGAGGACACATGTCTCAACAGGAGGGATGGTAGGACAAATACATCAATATCATAAAACTTATGGATTCGATACTAGCGGTGTAAAAAAAAAAAAAAGATCGAGATATCGATCCGACAGCTGACGATCCGATGCAGCGACACGTCCGCAAGAGTATCGATCCATGTATACATTTTACCTGTCTATTTTTAGTCTGCTCTGAGGCGTAATTCTCACTCCGTGCTGCGGGTGGCGGTAACCTACTTTGTGCTGAAAGAGGGTAAGGGAAGCGAAGTAGGTGGAGACAGTCTTTCAGCGGACACACACTCTTTGGCATAGCACTAAGGCATAGCGGCCTTAAGCTCATCCACAGTGTTGGGTCTGGTGTGTCTCAACTTCCTCTTCACGATATCCTACAGATTCTCGATGGGGTTCAGGTCAGGAGAGTTGGCAGGCCTGTTGAGTAGTACCATGTATCAGTAAACCATTTACCCGTGGTTTTGGCACTGTGAGCAGGTGCCAGCTCATGCTGAAAAATGAAATCTTCATGCTTCCATCAGCTGAAAGGCTTTATGGAGATGAAGTGCTCCGAAATCTCCTGATAACTAGCTGCATTGACCCTGCCCTTGATAAAATACAGTGGACCAACACCAGCAGCTGACGTGGCACAGTTATCACTGGTGAGAAGGAAATGCCTGAAGTCCAGTGTCAAGTACCCACAGTCAGTCTTCCTCCAGGCTCTGGCACCGTGATTTTCGAATGACATGCAAAATTTGCTTTCATCTGAAAAAAAATTCTTTGGACCACTGAGCAGTCCAGTGCTGCTTCTCTGTAGCCCAGGTCAGGCGCTTCTCCTGGTGTTTCTGGTTCAAAAGTGGCTTGACCAGGGGAATGCAGCACTTGTAGCCCATTTCCTGCACACACCTGTGCATGGTGGCTCTGGATTTTTCTCCTCCAGACTCAGTCCACTGCTTGCACAGCTCCCCAAAAGTCTGGAATTGGCCCTATTCCACAATCTTCCGCAGGGTTCGGTCACCTCTTCTGGTTGTGCAGCGTTTTGTGCCACACTTTTTCCTTCCCACAGATGTTCCACTGAGGTGCCTTGATACAGCACTCTGGGAACAGCCTGTTGGATCAGATTTCTTTTTGTGTCTCACCCTCTTGCCTGAGGGTGTCAATGATGGCCTTCTGGACAGCAGTCAGGTCGGCAGTCTTACCCATGATTGCGGTTTTGAGTAATGAACCAGGCTGGGAGTTTTTAAAAGGCTCAGGAATCTTTTGCAGGTGATAAGTGTTAATGCGTTGATTCAGATGATTAGGTTAATAGCTCGTTTAGCGTACCTTTTCATGCTATGCTAATTTTTTGAGATATGATTTTGGCACACAGCTCATGAAAACCCAAAATTCCTCAGTATTAAAACAATAAAATACCTGAAATATTTTAGTTGGTGTGTAATTAATCTAAAATACATGAAAGTTTAATTTTTATCATTACATTATGGTAAATAATGAACTTTATCACAATATGCTAATTTTTTGAGAAGGACCTGTACATCTGCCGGTTCCTACTTCTTCTTCTTCTTTCGGCTTTTCCCGTTAGGGGTTGCCACAGCGAGTCAACTTTCTCCATCTAACCCTATTCTCTGTATCTTCCTCTCTCACACCAACTACCTTCATATCCTCTCTCACTACATCCATAAATCTTCTCTTTGGTCTTCCTTGAGACCTCTTGCCTGGCAGCTCCAATTCCAGCATCCGTCTACCAATATATTCTATATCCCTCCTCTGTACATGACCGAACCATCTCAGATGTTTTGGAGAGAAGGTCAGAGAAGCCAGACTAACATGTGCTGTTCCTCTGATAGACTCATTCCTGATCCTATCCATCCTGGTCACTCCCAAAGAGAACCTCAACATCTTCATCTGTGTTACAATGACGAAAAGACAGGAGGCAGAACTAGAGGTTGCAGTTTCTAGTCCATATATCATCGCTGGTCTCACCACTGTCTTGTACACCTTTCCTTTTATTCTGGCCGATAGTCTTCTATCACATAGTAGCCCTGACACTTTTCTCCACCCATTCCAACCTGCTTGGACCCGTCTCTTCACCTCTTATCCGCACTCTCCGTTGCTCTGGACTGTTGACCCTAAGTACCTGAAATCCTCCAGCTTCTTGATCTCCACTCCCAGTAGCCTCACCGCTCCACCCGAGTTCCTCTCATTCACACACATATATTCTGTCTTGCTGCGACTAACTTTCATTCCTCTCCTTTCCAGAGCATACCTCCACTTCTCGAGATTTTCCTCTACCTGTTGTCTGCGGATGACATTGTGATCTGTAGTGAGAGCAAACATCATGGTCCATGGGGATTCCTGTCTAACCTCATCTGTCAGCCTGTCCATCACCATTGCGAACAAGAAGGGGCTCAGAGCTGATCCCTGATGGAGTCCCCCCTCCACCTTGAACTTCTCTGTTACCCCTACAGCACACCGTACCAGTGTCTCACAGCTAGCATACATGTCCTGCACCAGTCTAACATACGTCTCTGCCAAGAGAGGAGCTCTGGTATTGTATGAGGAAGTCTGGAGTGGCACCCTGTCATATGCTTTTTCTAGGTCTACAAAAACGCAATTCAACTCCCTCTGGCCTCCTCTGTACTTTTCTATTAGCATTCTCAATGCAAATACTGCATCTGTAGTACTCTTCCTAGGCATGAAGCCATACTGCTGTTCACAAATGCTGACTTCTGCTCTCAGTCTAGTTTCCACTACTCTTTCCCATAACTTCATTGTGTGGCTCATCAACTTTATCCCTCTGTAGTTGCCACAATTCTGCACATCCCCTTTATTCTTAAAAATAGGCACCATCACACTTTAGATTATTCAACAGGATCTTAGAGAGTGAGAAGATGCCTGAAGAATGGAGACAGTCAGAAAATCTACCGCTGCCTCTCCTAGACACTTCCACACCTCCCCAAGTATATCATCTGGACTAACTGCTTTTCCACTCTTCATCTTCTTCAATGCCTTCCTCACTTCACTTTTACTAATTTTTGCTACTTTGTGGTCTACGATAATCACCTCTTCTACCCTTGCCTCTCTTTCATTTACCACATTCATCAGTTCTCCAAAGTACTCTTTCCATCTTCCCATCACTCTTCTAGCATCTGTCAATACATTTCCCTCTCTGTCCTTTATCACCCGGACCTGTTGTACATCCTTTCCATCTTTATCTCTCTGTTTCGCCAACCTGTATAGATCATTCTCACCCTCCTTACTATCCAACCAAGCATACAAGTCGTCATAAGCCCTTTGATTTGCCTTTGCTACCTCTATCTTTACCTTTCGCCGCACCTCCCTGAACTCCTGTCTGTTCTCTTCAGTCCTCTCAGTATCCCACTTCTTTTTCGCTAACCGCTTTCTCTGTATACACTCCTGCACCTCCTCATTCCACCACCAAGTCTCCTTATCTACTTTCCTTCCAGATGACACCCCAAGTACTCTTCTACCTGTCTCCCTAATAACACTAGCTGTTGTTGTCCAATCATCTGGAAGCTCACCCTGACCACCCAGACCCTTTCTCAATTCCTCCCTGAAAACCATGCAACACTCCTCCCTTTTCAGCTTCCACCATTTTGTCTTTTGTTCTGCCTTTGTCCTCTTCATCGTCCTTGTCACCAGAGTCATCCTACAAACCACCATCCTATGCTGTCTGCAAAGTAGTTGTAGGTGAGAGTGTAGCCAGTCACTGATCTCTTTCAGGTTACCTCGTCTATACAAGATGTAGTCTACCTGCATGCTCCTACCTCCGCTCTTATAAGTTACCCTATGTTCCTGTTTTTTCTGGAAAAAGGTGTTCACTACAGCCATTTCCATCCTTTTTGCAAAATCTACCACCATCTGTCCCTCGGCATTCCTATCCTGGATACCAAATCTGCCCATCACTTCTTCATCCCCTCTATTGCCTTCACCGACATGTCCATTGAAGTCTGCACCAATGACCACTCTCTCATTTCTGGGAATATTCTGCATCACTTCATCCAACTCATTCCAGAACTTCTCCTTCTCTTCAGATTCATATCCCACCTGCGGGGCAAAGCCACTAACAACATTGAGCATCACACCTTCAATTTCCTGTCTCAGACTCATAAGTCTATCTGACATTCTTTTCCCCTCTAGGACGTTCCTAACAAACTCCTCCTTCAAGATAACTCCTACTCCATTTCTCTTCTTGTCAGGAGCAGGCTTTAAGTTGTACTATTATGGTACTAAGCTTCTAGCCTTACTACCTTTCCACCTGCTCTCCTGGACACACAGTATATCCACCTTCCTTCTCTGCATCATGTCCACCAACTCTCCCTTTTCCTGTCATAGTCCCCACATTCAAAGTCCCTACTCAGTCCCAGACTCTTTCCTTTCCTCCTCTCTGTCTGCTTCCGAACACGCACTCCCCCTCTTCTTCTTGTTCTTGTTCTTGGACCCACAGTAGCCCAATTTCCATTAGTACCCTGTAGGTCATCAGTACCAATGGCGGTCGTTGTTAACCCGGTCCGCGACCGATCCGGTATGGTATAGTTTTGGTTGTCTCGCATATTTGGTTTTGGCAAAAGTTTTACGCCGGATGCCCTTCCTGACGCAACCCTCTGCATTTATCCGGGCTTGGGACCGGCACAGGGAGACACTGCTCCGTGTCCCCCCAAGGCAGGCTTGGAGAGACACGGGCCAGTGCCGCCCTGAGGCTGCATTTGCCGGTTCCTACTAGCGGTGTTAAAAAAAAAAAAAAAAAATCGATATATCGATCCGACAGCTGACGATCCGATGCATCGACACGTCCGCAAGAGTATCGATCCATGTATACATTTTACCTGTCTATTTTTAGTCTGCTCTAAGGAGTAATTCTCACTCCGTGCTGCGGGTGGCGGTAACCGACTTTGTCTTCACTTACTTCGCTTCCCTTATCCTCTTTCAGCAGTCTTTCAGCGGACACACACTCTTTGGCATAGAACTCGCATTTAACATTCGGGAGGCGGACATTGATATGGCTGAGAAGGACGCGGACTTACACACTCCTGTAGGTTTAAAATCGTTCGTGTGGAAGTATTTCGGCTTCCGCAAAAACGGGAAAGAATTGGTAAAGGTTGTGGCGATATGTAAAGAATGTCGAATTGAAGTTAGCTACTGTGTCAACACTTCTGATTTGTCGGCTCACCTGAAAAGACGGCATGGTGTTGTTGAAGGCGAATGTTCAGAAAAAGCACAGCGCCCTGCCCAGCGGAGTACATTTTTCCCACAAAAGTTACCGAGCGGTTCGAAAAGGGCCAAAAACATATCAGTATGTTTTTGTTACACCCCTTAAGTATATCTACAGAACCTATGCATTTTTATTTTATATTGAAGGAAGTATAGGCCTACTTTTTACTGCTAGTGCACATTCTGGCTCATTGCACTGACTGGTGAGTATTTTATAGTAAAGGAAGCATAGGCCTATGTTTTATTTTTTATATTTATTTTGTTTGCACTTTTGTGGCCATTGCACTAATATTGTTAAGTTCTTTTTCATGTAAGGCTAAAGAAAGGCTCTTCAATATATCTTTCTGAAATAAAATGATATTACAGCTTCCATTGATTTATTCAAAATTTGAAATAGTTAAAAAAAAAAAATCGTATCAAATGTGGGGCATTTTTAAGTATAAAAAAAAATCGAATCGATCGAATCATTGCCTTGAGAAATCGAATCGGATCGTCATGATGGCTCTGATTTACACTCCTATTTGATACATACTCAAATTTTTTTTTTGGGGCATGTCTAATATGCGCAAAGAATAATTCCCAAGGAAGGTATTGGCCTCCAGGAACTGTCTTTAAAGTATTTTGCTTCAGGAGCAAAGTAACATTGGGAAAAACAAGAAACAAAAACCTGCGACTTACCTTCTCACTATCAGGGACTAGTATAAGACCTCCCAGTTCAAATGTCTTTAACGCTTCCAGTTGGGGTTTACTGTTCTGGGCTTGGGCCTGACCGGAGGTTCCCCATAATATGTGAAAACAGTTCCATGCCTAATATTGCACAGCTGGTGCAGAGTAATCCAATCAAGCAGGAATAGGGGCTACTAGTATGGCTAACGATGGTACAACGGATGACTGGTTTGAACTTGTTACGGGAATTTGGGGTCAACTATTAGTAGAGCAGGCGGCGAACCTAATCAAATACGATTGTGTAGTTTGTTACGTCTGCTAGAAGCAATGTCTGTTGTTTTCCCTGTTCCTCTCTCTCTCCCTTCTCTGATTCCAGGTGGGTGTGTGCGGTTGTGTGGCGGTGAGGCAGACAGGTGGAAGCAACTGACAATCAGCAAACAAGGCGCAGCTGCAGCTGATTGCCCACACCCTTCTTGTGCAGCATAAAAGCCACACACACACCGGATGACTCATCGCTGGAATGTCACATTCTACAGCTATGATCACCGGATTACACCTGCAACCACATGGACTGTTCACCTACTAGATCCTCCTTGCAAGCTCAGCTTCTGTCCGTCAGATCCCCTGGATCATTCCACCTGTCTGCTACACTGTCATCCAACTCCGCCGCCACACACCGTGCTCTGCCTGCCTGGAACCCCCTGCCTCACTCAATGCTTTCCCACCAGTTGAGTACAGTATGTTTGTTTAGATTATGAATTCTTGCATTACTAGATTTGTTAGTTAGTTTGTTCGCCTGTTTGTTCGGAGCTCATTTGATAATTGATAACGTTTGTTTGTATCGCCACTTTAACACTAGCTTAAACTGATGGCAACAAGTCTGCCCACTAGTTAGCCTGCTCACTAAATTTTCTAGTCGCTTTTAGTTGACCTGTTCACTAGTTTTGCTAGTCGTCCTTTGTTCTTTATTCAGTTCTTGTTTGGCTCCATTTTCTGTTTATTTTTGTAACCATTAAATATTTATTACTGATTTCTGAGTCGTGTCTTGTTGCTCCGCACCTGAGTCTTTGAACCACCCGGAACATAGTTTACATGAACCCACGTCCTCTGCTTGGGGTGGTTCAGCAGCAGTTCCACAGAGTTGTTTGATAAATCTTATGAGTTATAAACGGTCAAGCGAAGACTGCAAATATCTAGATGAGGCTTTCCCTTTAACAGCGAATGAGACAAAAACATTTTCTAAAAATGTGGCTGAAGGAGATTTCTCTTGCATTACTCGAACATCTGATGCTGTAAAACGAGGAAATTTGTCAACCTCATGTACCCATATTTGTAAATTCAACTTTTAAATTGTTGTTTCATGGTGGTGTGGGGATGATTGTTTGACAGACTTCCACGGAATGGAACGGACCTGTGTGCCGTGGTCTCACTTATTTTACCTGCAACAATATTCCGCATTACAATATCAAAATTATCTAAGGAATTGGTAACAAACTGTATCCGAAGCGACGCCAACAGTCCTTCCTGCAGCGATGGGGACCCAACATCCATAGATCCTAGAGGGGTCCCTGATGAATACAAATTAGTAGGTAAAGTTGCAGCTGGGTTTGAATCAACCACTTGCTGGTGGTGTACCACAAGCAAAAATGATGACAGAATAAATTACAACATACAGAAGTTACAAACTTGGACTGAGTGCGGATTTGAAGCCGTGCATGATCAATTAAAGGTTACTTCCCTCATGATGTTTCAGAACCGTATAGCCCTATGTATGCTCCTGGTCGAAAGAGGCAGTGTATGTGCCATGTTATGAGCACAATGTTGTACGTTCATTCTCTACAACACTGCATAGGACGGAAGTCTGACAAAGGCCATGGAAGGACTGCGGTCCCTCAACAATAAGATGAAGGAGCACTCCGGAGTGGACACCTCTGTGGGACTGGTGGTTGAACATTTTTGGGAAACAGTCTCTTCTATCATCCATATTAGTAGCTATAGCAGTGTTTGCTGCAATTCTGACCTTGTGTGGATGTTTTATTCCTTGTCTACGAACCCTTGTAAATTGTCTTATCACCACAGCTATAACCCCTGTTGAAAATGCGACTGGAACAAATGTACCCCTTGCTGGCCAAAGAACCAGAGGAAGAAAAACGAGAAGATGCTTCTGAGGAAGAAGAGGACTTTGCGCTACGTATTTGGATATAATCATGGTTTCTTGCTTCTGGACTGCTATAATCATGCTTTTTGTTTCTGAACTGCTAAATCTATAAGTCAATACTATACATGATCTCTGTTCTGAAAATGCAGCCTCAGGGCGGCACTGGCCCGTGTGTCTCCACGCCTGCCTTGGGGGGGCATGGAGCAGTGTCTCCCTGTGCCGGTCCCAAGCCCGGATAAATGCAGAGGGTTGCGTCAGGAGGGGCATCTGGTGTGAAACTTTGCCAAAACCAAGCATGCGAGTCAACCATAACTATACCATACCGGATCAGTCGTGGACCGGGTTAACGACTGCCATTGGTACTGATGACCTACAGGGCACTAATCAAAATTGGGCTACTGTGGGTCGAAGAACAAGAAGAAGAGGAGGAGTGCGTGTTCGGAAGCAGAGAGAGATGAGGAAAGAGCCTAGGACTGAGAGTTGGGACTTTGAATATTGGGACTATGACAGGAAAAGGTAGAGAGTTGGTGGACATGATGCAGAGAAGGAAGGTGGATATACTATGTGTCCAGGAGACCAGGTGGAAAGGTAGTAAGGCTAGAAGCTTAGGAGCAGGCTTTAAGTTGTACTATTATGGTACTGACAAGAAGAGAAATGGAGTAGGAGTTATCTTGAAGGAGTTTGTAAGGAACGTCCTAGAGGTGAAAAGAATGTCAGATAGACTTATGAGTCTGAAATTGGAAATTGAAGGTGTGGGTGTTCAATGTTGTTGGTGGCTATGCCCCGCAGGTGGGATGTGAATCTGAAGAGAAGGAGAAGTTCTGGAATGAGTTAGATGAAGTGATAAAGAATATTCCCAGAAATGAGAGAGTGGTAATTGGTGCAGACTTCAATGGACATGTAGCTGACGGCAATAGAGGGGATGAAGCAGTGATGGGCAGCTTTGGTATACAGGATAGGAATGCAGAGAGACAAATGTAGATTTTGCAAAAAGGATGGAAATGGCTGTAGTGAACACCTTTTTCCAGAAAAAACAGGAACATAGGGTAACTTATGAGAGCGGAGGTAGGAGCACGCAGGTACACTATATCTTGTATAGACAAGGTAACCTGAAAGAGATCAGTGACTGCAAAGTAGTTGTAGGTGAGAGTGTAGCCAGACAGCATAGGATGGTGGTTTGTAGGATGACTGGTGACAAGGAAGATGAAGAGGACAAAGGCAGAGCAGAGGACAAAGTGGTGGAAGCTGAAAAGGGAGGAGTGTTGCATGGTTTTCAGGGAGGAGCTGAGAAGGGGTCTGGGTGGTTAGGGTGAGCTTCCAGATGATTGGACAAATACAGCTAGCGTTATCAGGGAGACAGGTAGTACTTGGTGTGTCATCTGGAAGGAAAGTAGATAAGGAGACTTGGTGGTGGAATGAGGAAGTGCAGGAGTACATACAGAGAAAGCGGTCAGCAAAGAAGAAGTGGGATACTGAGAGGACTGAAGAGAACAGACAGGAGTTCAGGGAGATACGGGGAAAGGTAAAGATAGCGGTAGCAAAGGCAAAACAAAGGGCGTACAATGACTTGTATGCTCGGTTGGATAGTAAGGAGGGTGAGAATGATCTATACAGGTTGGCGAAACAGAGAGATAAAGATGGACAGGATGTACAACAGGTCTGGGTGATTAAGGACAGAGGAAAATAAAGGAATTGACAGATGCTAGAAGAGTGATGGGAAGATGGAAAGAGTACTTTGAAAAGCTGATGAATGTGGAAAATGAAAGAGAGGCAAGGGTAGAAGAGGTGACTATTGTAGACCACAAAGTAGCAAATTAGTGAAAGTGAAGTGAGGAAGGCATTGAAGAGGATGAAGAGTGGAAAAGCAGTTAGTCCAGATGATATACTTGGGGAGGTGTGGAAGTGTCTAGGAGAGGCAGCGGTAGATTTTCTGACTAGATTATTCAACAGGATCTTAGAGAGTGAGAAGATGCCTGAAGAATGGAGACAAAGTGTGATGGTGCCTATTTTTAAGAATAAAGGGGATGTGCAGAATTGTGGCAACTATAGAGAGATAAAGTCAATGAGCCATACAACGAAGTTATGGGGAAGAGTAGTGGAAACTAGACTGAGAGCAGAAGTCAGCATTTGTGAACAGCAGTATGGCTTCATACCTAGGAAGAGTACTACAAATGCAGTATTTGCATTGAGAATGCTAATAGAAAAGTACAGAGAAGGTCAGAGGGAGTTGAATTGCGTTTTTGTAGACCTAGAAAAAGCATATGACAGGGTGCCGAGAGAGGACCTCTGGTATTGTATGAGGAAGTCTGGAGTGGTAGAGAAGTATGTTAGACTGGTGCAGGACTTGTATGCTTGCTGTGAGACAGTGGTAGGGTGTACTGTAGGGGTAAAAGAGGAGTTCAAGGTGGAGGGGGGACTCCATCAGGGATCACCTCTGAGCCCCTTCTTGTTCGCAATGGTGATGGACAGGCTGACAGATGAGGTTAGACAGGAATCCCCATGGACCATGATGTTTGCGGATGACATTGTGATCTGTAGTGAGAGCAGACAACAGGTAGAGGAAAATCTAGAGAGGTGGAGGTATGCTCTGGAAAGGAGAGGAATGAAAGTTAGTCGCAGCAAGACAGAATATATGTGTGTGAATGAGAGGAACTCAGGTGGAACGGTGAGGCTACAGGGAGTGGAGATCAAGAAGCTGGAGGATTTCAGGTACTTAGGGTCAACAGTCCAGAGCAATGGAGAGTGTGGAAAAGAAGTTAAGAGGCGGGTCCAAGCAGGTTGGAATGGGTGGAGAATAGTGTCAGGGGTACTATGTGATAGAAGACCTTCAGCCAGAATAAAAGGAAAGGTGTACAAGACAGTGGTGAGACCAGCAATGATGTATGGACTAGAAACTGTTACAATGACCAAAAGACAGCAGGCAGAACTAGAGGTTCTCTTTGGGATTGACCAGGAATGAGTCTATCAGAGGAACAGTAAATGTAAGATGTTTTGGAGAGAAGGTCAGAGAAGCCAGACTGAGATGGTTCGGTCATGTACAGAGGAGGGATATAGAATATATTGGTAGACGGATGCTGGAATTGGAGCTGCCAGGCAAGAGGTCTCGAGGAAGACCAAAGAGAAGATTTATGGACGTAATGAGAGAGGATATGAAGGTAGTTGGTGTGAGAGAGGAGGATAAAGAAAATAGGGTTAGATGGAGAAAGTTGACTCGCTGTGGTGACCCCTGACGGGAAAAGCCGAAAGAAGAAGAAGGATCTGTTCTGAAAATAGTTACGAAGTGGTACTGTGGAGTGAAACAACCTGTCATTCACAATTCATGATAAACAGGAGGGAAATTTTGAAAACATATAGTCTGTTTTTTTTTTTTTTTATCTGCATGTGAATATAAGTCTGTCTGGACAAAGACAGTTGTACTTCCCTTTCCAAGACAGGTATACTTCCCTTTCCAAGACAGTGAACAGCCAAGGGGAACTGGGTTGTATGTAACCAAAAATCACCCAAAGAATAATAAAAAGAGAGGGTGCTGTGAGTCAGCCAGAGTATAACAGATTGTTACTGAGAGTGACATCTTTTGCTCTCCTCACGAGCAAGAATCCTGTTCTGTCTCCATTTCTCCTTTCTTGAGAATAGAAGTGTTGGGCAATTAGACCCAACACTTTTTTATACTAAGCAACTTAAAAGTCAAGCAACACAGAATCCCTAAAAAACACAAGAGACAACAAAATGTAAATCAAAAATATTTATTTTTCAGTGCAACAACACAAAAACTATTAAATACAAGAATAAATTTTTAGCTCTTCCTGTGGGCGTTGAAGACATTTAACCTTCTAAACATGGTGATGGTGCACTTCTACACTGCCAACATCAAGTCCATCCTCACCTCCTTCATCATCATCTGATATGCTGCCGCTAAGGCCAAGACAAGGATAGACTGTAGCGTGTCATTTCTACAGGACTGGTCCGTCTCCAGGACCACTGGGTGTACAGGAAAGGTAATGGCTGACCCCTCTCACCCTGGACACAGACTATTT
Organism: Fistularia commersonii; assembly: GCF_037954325.1. NCBI lineage: Eukaryota > Metazoa > Chordata > Actinopteri > Syngnathiformes > Fistulariidae > Fistularia > Fistularia commersonii. The sequence continues at coordinate 17,341,641 of NC_141297.1, forward strand.
TCACCGCTCCCCTCTGGCAGGAGGTTGTGGTCCATCAGGACCTAAAGCACTAAAATATCTTCTATTATTCATGATTTGCTTTTTCAAGGTATTAATACCAACATAATTTTATCTGCCTATGCGGACAATGCTATTGTTTTAATTAAGGATCAGGGAGATGCCAACGCATTAGTAATACTGACGGAAAATGTTTCTGTTGTATCAGATGGTGGTGAAAGTTAGGGTGCAGATGAATAAACAAAGTACACAGCTCTCCCTATATGTGCTCAAAGGTAACGCACCCCTCTAACTTGGCTGTGAGTGGTTGAGAAGTGTGAGACTGAACTGGAGAGCACTAGCATCAGCCAAATCCATTCATCACATGTTGAAAGATGACACCTTAGGAACAGTTCTAGACAGCCACGCTGAGATGTTCAAAGATGAACTGGGAACTTTAAAGGACTTTGAGGTAACATTGACTATCTAGCCGGATCATCAGCCCAAATTCTATCCTAGAGAAGTTAGAAGTGATTTCTCCAGTCCAGTTCAACGAGTGGGCCAACCCCCCTCATGCCTATCACAGCATTTGTGGGGACTTCAAAGTGACCATCAACCCAGCACTCTGTGCAGAACAGTGCAGAACATTGTCCTATCCCCAGGATAGAATATCTATTTGCCTTAGTTGCGACTTCAAACTGCCACTCAGGTTGGCATGCAACGCCTTGCCATACAGGAACCAAAGACGTGTGTCAATAAGTGCTTCCGGTTTGGCAACAAGATATCATGGCTTTGCCCCGATTATTATGGGTTAAGTTAATCCCGACAATTTATGTATTTAAGCACACTCACGTAGGGAACATACAAGGAGGAGAGTTGTATGGTTTACAAGGAGGAGTTGAGAAAGGCTCTGGGTGGTCAGGGAGAGCTTCCAGATGACTGGACAACTACAGGTAATGTGATCAGGGAGACAGGAGAGTATGTGGTGTTTCGTCTGGAAGGAAAGTAGATAAGAAGACTTGGTGGTGAAATGAGGAAGTGCAGGAGAGACATTTGTTAGCAAAGAAGAAATTGGACACTGAAGGGACTGAAGAGAACAGACAGGAGTACAGGGAGATACAGCATAAGGTTAAGATGTAGATAGCAAAGGCAAAACAAAGGGACTACGATAACTTGTACGTCGAGTTGGATAGTAAGGAGGGAGAGAACGATTTATGCAGATTGGCAAAACAGAGAGATAAAGATGGAAAGGATGTACAGCAGGTCCCGGTGATTAAGGACAGAGGAAAATGTGTTGACAGATGCAAGAAGAGTGATGGGAAGATGGAAAGAGTACTTTGAAGAGCTGATGAATGAGGAAAATGAAAGAGAGGCAAGGGTAGAAGAGGTCACTATTGTAGACCACAAAGTAGCACAGATTAGTAAAAGGGAAGTGAGGAAGCAGTTGAAGAGGATGAAGAGTGGAAAGGCAGTGGGTCCTGATGATGCCTGTGGAGGTGTGGAAGTGTCTAGGAGAGGCAGAGGTAGTGTCTTGCTCGATTATTCAACAGGATCTAAGGGAGTGAGAAGATCCTTGAGGAATGGAGAAAACATATGATAGCGCCCATTTTTAAGAATAAGGGGTGTGTGCTGAATTGCAGCGGCTATAGAGGGATAAAGTTGATGAGCCATAAAATGAAGTTATTGGAAAGAGTAGTGGAAGCTAGACTGAGAGCAGAAGTCAGCATTTGTGAGCAGCAGTATGGCTTCATGCCATATTAGAGCGAGAGCTGCAATGCGCTTTTGTAGATTGAGAAAAAGCATATGACAGGGTGCCGAGAGAGGACCTCTGGTATTGTATGAGGAAGTCTGGAGTGGTAGAGAAGTATGTTAGACTGGTGGAGGACATGTATGCTTGCCGTGAGACAGTGGTAGGGTGTGCTGTAGGGGTAAAAGAGAAGTTCAAGGTGGAGGGGGGACTCCATCAGGGATCAGCTCTGAGCCCCTTCTTGTTCACAATGGTGATGGACAGGCTGACAGATGAGGTTAGACAGGAATCTCCATGGACCATGATGTTTGCAGATGACATTGTGATCTGTAGTGAGAGCAGAAAACAGATAAAAATCTGGAGAGGTGAGAAATGAAGGTTAGTTGCAGCAAGACAGAATATATGTTTGAATGAAAGGATCCCGGGTGGAACGGTGAGGCTACAGGGAGTGGTGATCAAGAAGCTGGAGGATTTCAAGTACTTAGGGTCAACACTCCAGAACAATGGGGAGTGTGGAATAGAGGTAAAGAAACAAATTCAAGCAGGTTGGAATGGGTGGAGAGAAGTGTCAGGGGTCTTATGCCATAGAAGGCTATCACCCAGAATGAAAAGAAAGGTGTATAAGACCAACAATGCTGTATGGTTTGAAGACAGTGACATTGACAAAGACACAGGAGGCACAGCCAAAGGCACAGGCAAAGCTGAAGATGTTGAGGTTCCCTTTGGGAGTGACCAGGATGGATAGGATCAGGAATGAGTCCATCAGAAGGAGGTTTTGGAGAGAAGGTCAGAGAAACCAGACTGAGATTGTTTGGTCATGTACAGAGGAGGAATAGTGAGTATATTGGATGCTGGAATTGGAGCTGCCAGGCAGGAGGTCTAGAGGAAGACCAACAAGAAGATTTATAAACGCAGTGAGAGAGTTAGTTGTTGTGAGAGAGGAGAATACAGAGAATATTGTTTGATCGAGAAGGTTGATTTAATTTGGCGACCCCTGAAAGGAAAAACCCAAGGGAAAGAAGAAGTCAAACTTGATAACCAGCAAGCGTTACAACAATCACATACAAAAAATAATGTACATGGTGATAGCTTTAAGAGAGAATTTCAGATGGAGTATGTCGGATGTCTGAATGTCACAGAACATCCACAAATAAAATACATATCTGAGAATTCAACGCTCTTATTAAAAAATGGATTTGATGAAAACTGAAGTAGTAATTACAAAAACTAGGGGCAAGTGACTGGAAGTCTAATCTTTTCACAATTGCTGGGTTAATTTGCAAGTTTACACAGCGAACTTAGGATTTTTTGATTTACTTCACCATAATTATTGTGTGGATATAAAAACAGACATCACCAGGGACATTAATTTGAAAAATTGCAAAATTATAAAGAACAGCACATGCTTATCCTGACTATTAATTTTTATATGACACATTATAGTCATAGCTGCAACCTGAACTTTAAGCTTGGGGATTCAAAAATACCTTGAAGAAATCACATTTTTCATGTATTTTTTCATGTTGCAGTCTCAATATCTATCAAACCATATGTACGGTATACAACAGAAGAACAGGTAAATGATGAGTAATCACTTGGTTTCTGAGGGTGATATTAAAAGAATATGTATTTTTTAAGTTCATTTCTTGATTTTCCACATTTCATTTAACTATTCCAAATTCAGCTGTAGATAATTATGAGGAGTACAATGAAGCTGAGGCGGATAGAGACTCTTGATGCTGCACTCCTTAGCAGGACCTCCACAGGGTAATGGTCACTGACCTCCAGCGCCTGGGCGGAACATGAAAACAACATAGTCATCAGTAAGCAATGGAGATAGATTATAAGAGTTGTTATTTTAAATATTTTTATTGGTCAAATCGAACATATTGTTACCTTCTTCTAGAGTATGATAATTCTTTCAGATTCTCAATGATGTCAGTAGCATTCATCACATTACAGTCATTTGGGAGACACTTTTAACCAAAGGAACTTACAGTGGAGATACCGGGGACTGAACCCAGGACCTAATACATGCGAAGTATGCGCTCTATATATGAGCTATATACGACACATACCACAAACAATATTTCTAACATACCTCATGCAGCCAAAAATGCTCCCTAAACATTTGCTTTCTAGTCCTGTTTCATCTTCAGATTGCTAGTTTGCATGTTGATAGTTGCAGGTAGAAACATTTTTTTACAGAGTAAGAGTGATATAGGGAGCATAAGTTGGTGGCGAGATGTACATTTATGTACGGCTTAGAGATGGCTGCTCTGACCAAAAGACAGGCGACAGAAGTGAAGATTTTTTTTAGGGAGTGATGATGGACGGGATTAGACAGAGGCACATCGGAAGGACAGCCCAGGTTAAATGTCTTGGAGACAAAGTGAGAGAGACCAGCTAAAGATGTGTGGAAATATGAAGATGAGAGAAAGTGAACACATTAGTATGAGGATGTTGGAGATTGAGCTGCCAGGAAGGAGAAGAGCAAAACCAAAAAGGAGATTTTTATGGATGCAGTCATGGAGGATATGAGTCAATGGTTGTAAAAGAGGAAGATGCAAATGACCTGGCAAGGAACAGATGATCTGCCAGGGTGACGATAAAATAAGAACAACAGACAACTTTTACACCTCATCTGTTGCACGCTGATTGAGTAATGCAAACTCTTAGCTGGTGATTGCCTCCACAGAACTGTTTTATATTCATGGCCATCTAAATCCATAGTATGGTAGTATTTTCAGGATCATTCAAAAGACCTGGCTTTTTTCTTTAACAGCAACATATGAGCTAGTGTGTGTGCGGGTGTCCAAAAACTATTTTACATCGCATCTTTTACAGAGCATTGCCTTCAAAAGGTTAGTACAAGAATATGGTTAAAAGTATATAAAGGTAGTTGTTAGCTGAAGCCCATTACCTGGCCTTCTGTGAGCTGATATTCTGCTTTGAAGTCAAAAGGTTTGGCTGACAAAGGTACAACTGCATTGAGGAGGGTTTCTCCATTTACAACAATCCTGTTGACAAGAGCAACACCATATCCAGTTAAAATAAGGTAAATTGAAATATAAAGTGAAATATAATTCTTTGTAATATGTTTTCTTTTTTTTTGGTTTGCTGCAGTGCTTAATTTATGTCCTTGTGTGTGTGTGTGTGGGGGGGTCTTGGTATGTGAATAAGCCCCTGATTTAGACCAGCGAGACAATTAAGAGGACTAATTTGCACTTTTCCGAAAACAAAGATGGAGACAGAGTAAGCTTCATTTTAGCTACAGGTGCCAACGTACTCACGAGAACCTCTCTAGTTTCACATCAGCTTGAAGAATGTTGGTTCACCTGTCATATGCACATGCGGTGCTGGACCTCACAGTGGTGTCAGCCTCGTCGGGAATGAGCCAGTGGAGGTGGTTAACAGTGAACATACGAACAATCTTCTTGTACTTTTTCGCCAGGTAATGACAGTCTGCATTGAAGTCCCCGAGAAGCATCACATCCTACTCAAGACATATACGCATGAGAGCAGAGATATGAAATATAAAAATATAAATATAAAAAGACAAATTAACTGCTAAAAAGAATCACCTATAAACATTGGTATTTTAATGCCTTGGTTTCATGTTTACTTAGTGAACAAGTAAGGTCTTTACTACTATTTACTAGAATTACAACCACCTCAACAATAACTGTGAATGTGACAAATAAATCATGCTTTATATGACAGTGTAAAATATTATTTAAATTTGATGATGTGGCTGCAAAAAAGCAAAGAATCATATTAATTGTGAATGAATTCACCAAAAAAAGAGTATATCAAACAATCTAACAAAGCTTGTTCAGAAATGTATTGGAAGCAGTGTTATATTATTATCAAATTATTTTTACTCTGCTGATCAAAATAAATTTAAATTTAAAAGATTCCTATTTAGCTCTTTATAAAGCTGTTTTTTGAATGACCTTTTAAGGTGAAACTACCACTAAGTATGATAGCGTGATGTGCCAGGAATACGTCTCTTCATATCTAATGAGTTTTTATCTCTTTTAGTCCTTGTTTTGTCAAACTGGGTTTTCTGCTATATTATTGAGTTTTTGCTCTTTCATGGATCATTTCTATACTCCATGACTTGAGAAATGTGTTTCTAAAGTGATTAGAGGTGAGACAGCAGTTAGGATTCATCCACTCACGCCATGTCCTAACTCTGCTGTCTCTCCTTGTTTGTCCCAGCATTTGTTTATCTATTATTAATCATTGCTATTCATTCATGTCACTCCATTGTTGTTTAGTTCTAGTAGTGTCGAGTGAAATACTGAACCCCTAACTGCTCCCCTGGTGCTGGTGAATGGCAGCCTACTGCTCATGGTTCATCCATGATGGGTTAATTGCAGAGAATGAATTTCCCCACAGGGATTAATAACGGATAAATTATTATTATTTTATCCAAAAATGTATGAAGGATGAATATGCAGGGTACAGGTTGAGGAAAATCCTGAGAAGTGGAGGTATGCTCTGGAAAGCAGAGGAATGAAGGTTAGATGCAGCAAGACAGGAATATTTGTCTGTGAACGAGAAGAAACCGAATAGAACGGTGAGGTTACAGGGAGTGGAGATCAAGATTTCAAGTACTTAGGGTCAACAGTCCAGAGCAGTGGAGAGTGTGGAAAAGAGTTCAAGAAACAGGTTAAAGCAGGTTGGAATGGGTGGAGAAAAGTGTCAAGGGTATTATGCAATGGAAAAATATCAGCCAGAATGAAAGGAAAGGTGTATAAGATAGTGGTGAGACCGGCAATGCTGCATGGTTTGGAGACAGCAGCAATGAAGAAAAGACAGGAAGCAGAGCTGGAAGTCGCAGAGGTGAAGATACTGAGGTTCCCCTTTGAAGGGACATGGGTAGAGCAGGAATTAGTGCATCAGAGGAGCAACCCATGCTAAGATGTTTTTGAGTGAATGTCAGAGAAGCCAAACTGAGATGGTTCAGTCATGTGCAGAGGAGGGATAGTGAATATATTGGTAGACGGATGCTGGAATTGGAGCTGACAGCAGGAGGTCTAGAGAAAGACCAAAGAGAAGATTTATGAGAGGGGATATGAATTTAGTTGGTGTGAGAGAGGAGGATGCAGAGAATAGGGTTAGATGGAGATGGTTGATTTGCTGTGGTGACCCCTGAAGGGAAAAGAAGAAGAATTACTGATTTAACAGATGACTAAACCTTTTGTTCTGATCTAAAGTCAGAGTACTGATTTGTAAAACTGACTACATATAATATTTATTTACTGTAATATAAAACATTTTTTGGAAAATTAAAGAAAAACTAGATTATACATCAAGTCAGGGTCTTAAAATACTTTTGATGCAATCATGGTTGATTATTTCTGTATAATTTCAGGCATTTTTTTATTACCTACTCTGAATATTTCTTCAGTGTTTTGCAAGTTTTGTTTGAGTTTGTAATAATCTTTCAGAATGTTTATTCATAGCAATTAAAAAAAAAGAAAGAATAGTTTTCAGTGGCATTGTAGTTAGTGCCTTAACCTCACACCAGTAAGTTTCTCCTGGTGTCTGTGTGTTGTCCATGCTATGATGTATAATGCTATGATAGAACCCTGCCCACCACAACCCTGACTGCAGGATCAACAGTATAGAGGACGAATGAGTAAATATGAAATGTTCTACAGGTTGACTTCAGATGTATTACCTCAGTTTGCCACATCTTCCTCACTTGTTGCAATACATCATACAGCGCGTCAAGCTCAGTTGTCGTATTCGCAGGGGTCGTGTGCTGGGGTATGATCACAAACTCCTTTATAACTGACATAAGTACAAAAAGAGCTGTATAATTATACGTACATTTACATATAGGGCAAATACACATATATGAACAGTGACTTTTAACAATGCATTGTGTAATACAACATTTTGAAAATGGTATTTCTTGTGTGATAATGTCTATATTTTGAATATATAAGTGTCCAGTATGTGCCTCAAGAGAATATGTGCCGAATAAACCTTTTTGATTTTTGTAGGTCAATAATAGAATCTGCATTGATTGCTACTAGTGTCCTTAGTGTACAACCAGCAAAATCTATGACTTAATTCATAAACTTTAAAGTAAGCAAGGTAAACCTTTCTGTCACAAAATCACCTTAAAAAATGAAAAACAATAATAATGTTCTTATGAAACACAATTCTCAAACCTCAATTGAAAAAAATCTGAAAGTTTTTCAACAAAAGTACCTTCAGTGTATGGTATGTCGGGGGGTCTGGGTGATATGATAACATAATGTGTCACATAATTCAGTTTAAAATATGATTGTTGTAATGTAATGAAATAATATCAACCCAAGTTATTACAGTTTGAGTCCAAGTGAACTCACCAGTTTTGGGGGCTTTGAAGCGGACAACAAATGGCTCCCTGGAGAAGACATCACGATGGTCGGGATACTGATACTGACCAGTGATGCTTACCGAGTCTGTCCTGCACATAGAGTGTCAACAAGGTCTCACAATGTCTTGCTGTTTGATTTCATGGGATGAAGGATAAAGATGTTATCTCACCTGTAGACAAAGACGTACTGCTCCTTGTAGGAGTCCGACCTGCCCAGTCTTTTACTGGCTAAAGCCTTGTACTCTTGCTTAGGGTCAATTCTAAATATTAAGACAGCAATGGCAAAAGTTAATATAGAAATGAAAGTATCCTTTTTAAATATCTCATCTACTAACAAAGCTTCTCCCACTTTCTAGGTACTTGAACATTCGGTATGTTCTCTCCAAGACCCAAGTGCTCCTGAGAAATTGAAATGTAATTTTCTGTTTTTACCTCAACTATTAAGATGTCTTTGTATAATCTTGTGTTAACAGAACATCAATGACAGCAACCAATAATTTTATTTTTTCCTTTTCTTTTTGTATTTCTTGCCAATATATTAGGAATATATTATATTACATATATTGAGTAAAAGCATTAATGTTGTAAAAATATATTTTTTGGATATCTTTTTAGTAACTTTGGTAACTACATTCAAGTAATCCCTATCCACACTCTTATAGTCATGTTTTTTATGATTGAATTTTACACAATACTTTGCTTATAGTTAGGCAATTTAAGTAGTAATAGTATCTTCCAGACAGTTCTTTAAATGACTGTTATTCTCTGAGTCGTTGTTTCTGGAAAGTAATTTCAAGCAAGTTTGAGATCATTTTAAAATGCTATCGCTTTCAAATGCATAAGCTGTGCATGTGTTATTGTAACTTTGCATGAACTTTTGAAACCAAGCTGCCATTTAGAAACTTAGAAACTTCTCTGGACAAGATGTAAAACCAAAAAACTTAGAACAAGCTGTTGATACAAAGGCAATCATAAAAGGAAATGTTTTCCCACTTGAACATCAGAACTTTTATTCTCCACACTACCAAAAGAATATGCTTTAGCTAAGTCAAGCTCTCTTCTGCTTCAGCCTCACTTAGGCATTGCACAGTATATCATGTGTAACTGAATGGGAGGCCTCAGCAGAGTAATGAATATATACAGTATGATCAGTGTATGATTATACATCATAAAGACAGCTCTTCTGTGGAATCATTAGTCATCTCATTTCACATCTCATCAGGAAGTAAACCACATTTCCACCTAAGTATGTCCATAAACAAAGCTCTCCAGCATTTGTGGAACAGCTTTTTGTTTGTTGTGAGTACCTTTCATTGCTCTTTAGTGTTTTAGTGCATTGTAGCATAATGTATGTCTGTGTCTGTGTGTGTGTGTGTGTGTGTGTGTGTGTGTGTGTGTGTGTGTGTGTGTGTGTGTGTGTGCGCGCACGCGCAATTACTTGTTGAGGCTCTCAAGCAGTTCTGGAACAGCTTTTTGTTTACTGTCTCTGACTTCTTGGAGCAGACACACATCGCAGCGGCTAATGATCTGGAGCAGATTCAAGACATGAGTGAGGTTTTAGGAATAACTCCTGAAAGTTGTCAGTGAAGTTATTTGTTAATTTTCATGTTACATTTTGCCCATTGTTGAGTAACATCTTGCCTATTTCCGTCTTTTACATAATTTTAGATAATATAAACATGAAATGCTTTGACCCTGTCTTACCGAGATCAGTATGCGCATAACATTTTGCTTCTTGGACTTGGATTCCCCAAAATGTTGCAAGTTGAAGGCACAGATCCTGAAGTCTGAAGCACCCTGGACATTGCACATGCTGGCCAGGAAGGCACAGATGAGGAGTGGAGAGCACCTCATGTTATGCATTCAGTGAGGTGGTCCTGATCCTGACAATGATAAGTCATGGAAAAAAATCTGTAGAACAAAAGAACAGAAGTACAGTGTTTTATTCAAAAACAATTACATTACTACGATAATTCTGGCAGCTGGGTTCAGATGAGCCCAAAACTGAAATAACTGAACCAACTTCCTGATTTGGGATGAAGTTTGGTTTTCAAATAGCTGAATAATACAACACTTATGGCACTTTTTGAGTAAACAGGCCCTGGACCAGTCTCTGGCCAGGCATGATTGTTGGGATTTGGGGTGGCATGGGCACACAGCCTTTAGAATTCTTGCATGAAAACAATATTCCATATTTGATTGTAGTGGACAACTGGGGCCTTCCTGTGTACTTGTGCTAGCATGGGTTCTTTACAGGTTAACTAGCTTCCACCAAAAAAACAAAACAAAAAAAAAAAAAACCACAAAGATGAAGCAGGTAGGTTGAAGACCCTAACTTGTATCTAGGGGTGTATGTGGGAGTGAACAACAGTTTTGTGATACCAGGCAGAATCAGGGGGGCTGTATCGGACCGTATGGACCAATTGTGTAAATGGTGCCAAAGATCCCATTTTAACATACAGTTCAGCATGCTTGTATTGGATCTGAGACATTTCAGGTTGTCCGATTTTCATGTATGTGAGCAAAAGTGTGTTTGATGCATACTCCAAAAGCTTCTTGGAAATAGTATGCAAGCAACAGGCATTTTATTAGGTGTTTTATCACATGATGTAATACAACAAAGCCTGTGCAGACAAGATTACAGGGAAGGGTCACAGTAACTCCAACGCCTCTCTTACGATATACAAATCCGCATCTTATTGAGTTTGAGATGTTATCATGCACATGAATAACTAGCCGGTAGACAGTGGGCTGAAGCAGTAGCATATTTTGAATATGTCTGACAGCTGACAGGTTAGCTCATTGACGATCCCCTGTCGTCCATGCAAACATGGATGCTTGTTCACTCTGTGAACAACAGTAAGTGGTGGTGGTCTCACTCTACAAAAAGAAAGCATTCAAGAACCAAAACTATTTTAGAAGTCCCTTTTTACCACAAAGGTCAAGCCAGTATGTTGTGATGCATTCTTTAATGGCACATTATGTATAAGTTGTGTGTGTATGTGTGTGTGCGTGTGTGTGTGTGGGGGGGTATTGCATTTAAGAATTCTTGGAAAAAAATATGGTAAGAAGGTGAGGATTCACACCCACAACACTCATGGGTCATGTATGAAAACCAGTGTAAGTGACTTGTCACGCAAAATTTCCTTTAAAATAGGTCGAATGAAAATAAAACATTTCTTGTCCCCGTTAGTTTTTAAAACAGCTAGGTTGACATCGGTGATCACATGCGGTAGAAAGATACAACTTACGTCTTGCGACGTAAGTGCCGGTGGGACGCAGAGTGGATCTCCCGAGTGTCCCATTTTCGAAAAAATGCGATCACTACTTTGGATAGAAAGGGCGCGACAGGAAATGACGTATTTTCTAGCCTGAACCGACTCAGTGCGGAAGCGATACGATCTATTGTGTTGCAACTAGTTTCTGTTCCTTTAAAGGAAAGACCCAAGTTGGTCTTTTAATATGTCTTCGAGTAGGAGTAAAAATGAGCCTCAGATGAGTTACATAGTCTAATGTCAACTTGCTTGCTGATTTTCTTTATTTCTTGTACTTTTTTCATTTAATTCCTAGCTACATTTCAAAACGCGGTACCGTTATGGGTAAAATACGGGCCTATACAGCCTGTGACTATTCTCTTGATTTTTTCCACACTAATTATATCTATCAAACACACATCCAGACACATGCAGACCCACGCTGGCAAACAAATATATTCCTGACAATGTCCCTTTCCATTGTAACAATCCTTTCTCTGTACATGATGTGAGGAACAAGTAAGACGCTAACTTACAGAACGCCTGGTATGTAGTGATGTGTCGACGAGAGAAAAAAAGCGTCTCGAAGGGAGCCGGCTCCCCACCAATCAGGAGCCGGCTCCCTTCGAAACGCGTTTTTATTTCTCTTGAAGGCGCACGTGATTGGTCAATATGCGTGGCGTCGTCTCTGTGTCTGCACTTGGTGTCTCTAAATGCCAATCTTCAGTAGAGACTGCTGATCTTTTTCTTTTTGATTTACACATTTTAATCTATATTTTTTGCGTGTTTATCAGGGATTCTGTGTTGTTTCAGTCTGAATTGGTTAAAAGTTGATGGGGAAATACTTAAAAGTTCTTGTATGTTATAGTTTATTAATAGCACTGAAGAGTTAATATTTTTAATTTACTTTTTGTTGAGTTGTGTGTTTTTCAGGGATTCTGTGTTGCTTAGTATAAAAAAGTCAAAAGTTTAAATTTGTTAAAAGTCCACACAAAATGAATTAATAATTAATAAAAATGTATTATCCTACTATATTATTATTGCCTTTATTTTTTTTCACTCTACAGTGAATTTTTAACGAAGTTAAAGTGTCTCAGAGATTTCCTTAGTCTCGACTGGTCTCAGACTCAGCCACCATACATTTTCTATATTTAATTCGTTTTGGTTCATAAAAACAAAATAAACATAAATAATAGGCGCTGTATTTTGAACACTAGCAATCCACACGGCGCGATCAGTTCCGCTGATCCACTAGGAAGAGTTTTCCGCTCCCACTGTCTTCTTTCACAGTGTCTCAGAGGTTCTAACCTCGACCAATCCTACATCACATCACCTCCTCCCTTTCCTTGGGGACGGTCTTTTGAACCCTAACATCGGCAGAGACAATTGTCTCACTGTCTGATATTCCGTTAGGTGGAGTTTTCAGCCCCCACTGTCTTCTTTCACAGTGTCTCAGAGGTTTTCCTAACCTCGACTGATTATGGATTGATCCCCAATAGATTGTGCACCATATGTGTGTCAAAAAGTGCTTATCTCACTTAGTTGAAGCGGTTTTGGTACAGAGCATAAATAACTTATGAATTATTTCAAGCTGGTGTCTGGTGCTGAAATATGTTGAATAGGACATAATTCTGCACAATATATGTCATATTCATTGTAATCCAACCACCGGTTCAAAAGATATAGCCATGTGGTCAAAAAGTTCTTTTCTCACCGAGTTGAAGTGCGTTTGGTACAAAGTGTAAATAACTTATTGTCACGAATCACAGGGGCGGACTCGAGCAGGGAACCACACTTCAGAACAGAGATGGGTGGTTGGAAGCGCTTTTATTTGGATTGACATGGCAGGGCGAGTTGCAGACGGGACAGGTTGCAGGCAGGACGGGTTGCAGGCGGGACTGCAGAGACTGGGTCTCACCAGGACGGGTTGCAGACGGGGCTGGTTGCAGACGGGGCGGGCCCCAGGCAGGGTGGCAGACTGGACGGGTTGCGGGAAGGGAACAGAGGTCACACCGGCCGACTGGGTCCGGTCGTGACGAGGGAAGGGAACAGAGGTCACACCTGGGTTCCGGTCCTGGCAAGGAATGAGGTCCGGTCCTGGCAAGGCTTCACAGTGGTCTGTGAGGACCACAATCCCCTGGCGCCAGGCAGAGCGTGCCGCTGCCCTTTATAGGGATCTTAATTAGCGGCATCTGCTGCAGTTGGCGCCGATTACAATGGGGATCAGGTGTACACCCTGACAGTACCCCCCCCCCTCAATGGGCACCTCCTGACGCCCCACGGAGCCGGCCTGGGTGAGTGTGGTTCCCCGAGTCCATGTTGGCCAGGGGATTCTGTCACGCAGTGCTTGGGCGGACTCGAGCAGGGAACCACACTTCAGAACAGATGGGTGGTTGAAAGCGCTTTTATTTGGATTGACATGGCAGGGCTGCTTGCAGACTAGGGTTGCTTGCAGACTAGGGTTGCTTGCAGACAGGGCGGGCCCCAGGCAGGGTGGCAGACTGGACGGGTTGCGGGAAGGGAACATATGTCACACCGGCCGACTGGGTCCGGTCGTGACGAGGGAAGGGAACAGAGGTCACACCTGGGGTCCGGTCGTGGCAAGGAATGAGGTCCGGCCGTGGCAAGGAATGAGGTCCGGCCGTGGCAAGGAATGAGGTCCGGCCATGGAAGGGCTTCACAGTGGTCTGTGAGGACCACAACCCCCTGGCGCCAGGCAGAGCGTGCTGCTGCCCTTTATAGGGATCTTATTTAGCAGCATCTGCTACAGCTGGCGCCGATTACAATGGGGATCAGGTGTAAACCCTGACACTTATGAATTCTTTCAAGCAAGTTACTGGTGCTGAAATATGTTGAATAGGACATGATTGCGCACAATATATGTCAAAATCACTCCTGTCCAGCCACAGGTTCAAAAGATATAGCCATGTGGTCATAAAGTGCTTATCTCACTGAGTTGAAGCGTTTTTGGTACAAAGTGGATATAACTTATAAATTCTTTCAAGTTGGTATCTGGTGCTGAAATATGTTGAATATGACATAATTGTGCACAATATATGTCAAAATTACTGTAATCCAGCCCCATGTTCAAAGGCTTTAGCCATGTGGTCAAAAAGTGCTTATCTTACCTAGTTAAAGCGGTTTTGGTACAGAGGTTACATAACTTATGAATTCTTTCAAGCTGGTGTCTGGTGCTGAAATATGTTGAATGGGACATGATTGTGCACAATATATGTCATATTCATTGTAATCCAGGCACATGTTCAAAAGCTATAGCCATGTGGTCAAAAAGTGCTTATCTCACCTAGTTAAAGCGGTTTTGGTACAGAGGTTAAATAACTTATGAATTCTTTCAAGCTGGTGTCTGGTGCTGAAATATGTTGAATAGGACATAATTGTGCACGATATGTGTTAAAATCACTGTAATCCAGCCCCAGGCTCAAAAGATTTAGCCATTTGGTCAAAAAGTGCTTATCTCACTGAGTTGAAGCGTTTTTGGTACCAAGTGTTAATAACTAATGAATTCTTTCAAGCTGGTGTCTGGTGCTGAAATATGTTAAATAAATAAAATAAAACTTTGGCTACATGATCAACGATCAGCTGTCATTCTCCAACCATATTCCATCAATTTCCCGGACCTGCAGATTTGTGCTGCACAACATTCAGAAAATCAGAACCCACCTGACCCAACAGCTGGCACAGCTATTGGTTCAGGCCATGGTCATCTCCCGCCTGGACTACTGCAATTCACTCCTAGCTGGACTACCTGCTTGTGCAATAAAACCACTGCAGATGGTACAGAATGCTGCAGCACGGTTGGTATTCACACAACCCAAAAAGGCTCATGATACACCTCTGTTCATCCAGTTGCACTGGCTACCAGTAGCTGCCAGGATCAAGCACAAGGTCCTGACCCTGGCATTCAAAACCACCTCAGGAACAGGTTCAGCATATCTGAACAAAATGATAAGACCTTATGTTCCCGGCAGAGAGCTGCGTTCCTCTAATACAAACCTAGTAGCAGTACCTTTTGCTACTCTAAGTGATCTCAGGCAAAACTGTTCTCAGTTCTACTACCTCAGTGGTGTAACAAATTTCCGGAAGCAACAAGACTAGCATCATTTCTCTCAACCTTTAAGAAAAAGGTAAAAACTTTTCTCTTTCAGGACTATTTACTGCGCTGATGCTTGAGCTGCCCCAGATCAGGTTAGGCACCAAGTTAGGCTATGTATTGTGTGTGTGTGTGTGTGTGTGTGTGTGTGTGTGTGTGTGTGTGTGTGTGTGTGTGTATGTGTACGTCTTTGTCCTAAAAAAAAAAACAAAAAAAACCCAGCTTACTGTTCTGTATATTTACTGTGCGTCTTGTATTTGGAAGTGTTATTTGCAGTGCTTATGTCCTCTATTGTAAATCGCTTTGGATATAAGAGTCTGCCAAATGTAATGTAATGTTGAACAGGACATGATTTTGCACAATAAATGTCAAAATCACTGTTATCCAGCCAAGGTTCATAAGATATGGCCATGTGGTCAAAAACTGCTTATCCCACTAAGTTGAAGCGTTTTTGGTACAAAGTGTAAATAACTAATGAATTCTTTCAAGCAAGTGACCGGCGCTGAAATATGTTGAATAGGACATGATTGTGCACAATATATGTCAAAATCACTGTAATCCAGGCACATGTTCAAAAGCTATAGACATGTGGTCAAAAAGTGCTTATCTCACCGAGTTGAGGCGGTTTTGGTATAGAGTGTTTATAACTTAAGAATTATTTCAAGCTGGCATCTGGTGCTGAAATATGTTCAATAAGACATAATTTTGCACAATATATGTCATAATCATTGTAATCCAGCCACCGCTTCAAAAGATATAGCTATGTGGTAAAAAAGTGCTTTTCTCAGTGAGTTGAAGTGTTTTTGGTACAAAGTGGATATAACTTATGAATTCTTTCAAGCTGGTGTCTGGTGCTGAAATATGTTGAATGGGACATGATTGTGCACAATATATGTCAAAATCACTGTAATCCAGCCCCCGGCTCAAAAGATTTAGCCATTTGGTCAAAAAGTGCTTATCTCAACGAGTTGAAGTGTTTTTGGTACAAAGTGTAAATAACTAATGAATTCTTTCAAGCAAGTTACTGGTGCTGAAATATGTTCAATAGGACACGATTTTGCACAATATATGTCAAAATCACTCTTATCAAGCCACAGGTTCAAAAGATATAGCCATGTGGTCAAAAAGTGCTTATCTTACCTAGTTAAAGCGGTTTTGGTACAGAGGTTAAATAACTTATGAATTCTTTCAAGCTGGTGTCTGGTGCTGAAATATGTTGAATAGGAAATAATTGTGCACAATGTATGTCAAAATTACTGTCATCCAGCCCCATGTTCAAAGGCTTTAGCCATGTGGTAAAAAAGTGCTTATCTCACCTGGTTAAAGCAGTTTTGGTACAGAGGTTAAATAACTTATGAATTCTTTCAAGCTGGTGTCTGGTGCTGAAATATGTTGAATGAGACATAATTGTGCATGATAGGTGTTAAAGTCACTGTAATCCAGCCCCCGGCTCAAAAGATTTAGCCATTTGGTCAAAAAGTGCTTATCTCAACGAGTTGAAGTGTTTTTGGTACAAAGTGTAAATAACTAATGAATTCTTTCAAGCAAGTTACTGGTGCTGAAATATGTTCAATAGGACAAGATTTTGCACAATATATGTCAAAATCACTCTTATCAAGCCACAGGTTCAAAAGATATAGCCATTTGCTAAAAAAAACGGAGTTAGAGCGTTTTTGATACAGAGTGTAAATAACTACAGATTCCTTTTAAGCAGGTTACTAGTGCTGAAATATGTTGAAAAGGACATTATTCTGCATAATATATGTCAAAATCATTTTAATCCAGCTACATATTGAAAATGTATAGCCATATGGTCAAAAAGTGCTTATCTCACCGAGTTGAAGCGTTTTTGGTACACAGTGTAAATAAGACATGACAGTCTTCAAGCAGCTTGCTGACCCTGAAATCTGTGTAAAAGGACATGATTCTGCATAATATATGTCAAAATCATTTTAATCCAGCTACATATTGAAAAGATATAGCCATATGGTCAAAAAGTGCTTATATCACGGAATTAGTGTGTTTTTGATACAGAGTGTAAATAACCAAGGATTCCTTTTAAGCAGGTTACTGGTGCAGAAATATGTTGATAAGGACATGATTCTGCACCATATATGTCATAATCATTGTGATCCTGCAACATATTCAAAAGATATGGCCATATGGTCAAAAAGTGCTTATCTCACTGAGTTGAAGTGTTTTTGATAAAGAGTGTAAATAACAAAATGTTCCTTTCTAGCAGCTTACTGGTGCTGACATGTTGAAAAGGACATGATCTGCACAATATATGTGAAAATCATTGTGATCCTGCAGGATATTAAAAAGATATAGCCATACGGTCAAAAAGTGCTTATCTCACCGAGTTGAAGCGTTTTTGGTACACAGTGTAAATAAGTCATGACAGTCTTCAAGCAGGTTACTGGTGCTGAAATATGTTGAAAAGGACATTATTCTGCATAATATATGTCAAAATCATTTTAATCCAGCAACATATTGAAAAGATATGGACATATGGTCAAAAAGTGCTTATCTCACTGAGTTGAAGCGTTTTTGTTCAGAGTGTAAAAAACTAAAGATTCCTTTCGAGCAGGTTACTGGTGCTGAAATATGTTGAAAAGGACATTATTCTGTATAATGTATGTCAAAATCATTTTAATCCAGCTACATATCGAAAAGATAAAGCCATATGGTCAAAAAGTGCTTATCTCACTGAGTTGAAGGTTTTTGATAAGAGTGTAAATAACTAAAGATTCTTTTCTAGCAGCTTACTAGTGCTGAAATATGTTGAAAAAGACATGATTCTGCACAATATATGTCAATATCATTGTGATCCTGCAACGTATTCAAAAGATATAGCCATACGGTCAAAAAGTGCTTATCTCACCGAGTTGAAGCGTTTTTGGTACACACTGTAAATAAGTCATGACAGTCTTCAAGCAGGTTACTGGCACTGAAATATGTTTAAAGGGACATGATTCTACATAATATATGTCAAAATCATTGTGATCCTGCAACATATTGAAAAGATATAGCCATATGGTCAAAAATTGCTTATCTCACTGAGTTAGATCGTTTTTGATACAGAGTGTAAATAACTAAAGATTCCTTTCAAGCAGGTTACTGGTGCTGAAATATGTTGAAAAGGACCAGATTCTGCGCAACATGTGTCAAAGTCATTGTGATCCTGCAACATATTCAAAACATATAGCCATACGGTCAAAAAGTGCTTATCTCACTGAGTTGAAGTTTTTTGATAAAGAGTGCAAATAACTAAAGATTTCTTTCTAGCAGCTTACTTGTGCTGAAATATGTTTAAAAGGACATGATTCTGAATATAACATGTCAAAATCATTGTGATCTTGCAACAAATTCAGAAGATATAACCATATGGTCAAAAAGTGCTTATCTCCTGAGTTGAAGCGTTTTTGGTTCACAGTGTAAATAAGTCATGTCAGTCTTCAAGCAGGTTACTGGTGCTGAAATATGTTGAAAGGCAAATGATTCTACATAATATATGTCAAAATCACTTTAATCCAGCATCATTATGAAAAGATATAGCCAAACAGTCAAAAAGTGCTTATATCACTGAGTTGAAGTGTTTTTGTTCAGAGTGTAAATAACTAAGGAATCATACGTAGCAGCTTGCTGGCGCTGAAATATGTTGAAAAGGACATGATTCTGCATAATATATATCAAAATCATTGTGATCCTGCAACACATTCAAAAGATATAGCCATACAGTCAAAAAGTTATTATCTCACTGAGTTGAAGCACTTTGGTACACATTGCAAATAAGTCATGACAGTCTTCAAGCAGCTTACTGTTCCTGAAATATGTTGAAAAGGACATGATTCTGCATATATGTCAAAATCATTGTGATCCTGCAACATATTGAAAAGATATAGCCATACGGTCAAAAAGTGCTGATCTCACTGAGTTGAGGCTTTTTTGTTCAGAGTTTTTGTTCAGAGTGTAAATAACTAAAGATTCCTTTCTAAAAGCTTGCTGGCGCTGAAATATGTTGAAAAGGACATGATTCTGCATGATATATGTCAAAATCATTGTGATCCTGCAACAAATTAAGAAGATATAGCCATTCGTTCAATGAGTGCTTATTTCACCGAGTTGAAGTGTTTTTGATTAGGAGTGGAAATTACTAATGAATTTCATCAAGCTTGTTTCTGCTGTTGAAATATGTTGTTTGGGACATGATTCTGCAGAATATATGTCAAATTCAGTGTAATCCCATCACAAGTTCAAAAGATATCGCCATTCGTTCAAAAAGTGCTTATCTCACCGAGTTGAAGCGTTTTTGATTAGGAGTGATAATAACTTTTGAATTTCATTCAGCTGGTTTCTGCTGTTGAAATATGTTGTTTAGGACATGATTCTGCACAATATAAGTCAAATTTGGTGTAAACCAGCTACAAGTTTGAAAGATATAGCAATAGGGTCAAAAAGTGCTTATCTCACCGAGTTGAAACGTTTTTGATTAGGAGAGGAAATAACTAATGAATTCCATCAAGCTGGATTCTGCTGTTGACATATGTTGTGTGAGACATGATTCTGCACAATATATGTCAAATTCAGTATAATCCCATCACAGTTTAAAAAGATATAGCCATTCGTTCAAAAAGTGCTTATCTCACCGGGTTGAAGCGTTTTTGTTTAGGAATGGAAATTACGAATGTATTTCATCAAGCTGGTTTCTGCTGTTGAAATGTATTGTTTAGGACATGATTCTGCAAAATATATGTCAAATTCAGTGTAATCCAGCTACATGGTCAAAAGATATAGCCATTCGTTCAAAAAGTGCTTATCTCACCGAGTTGAAGCATTTTTGATTCGGAGTGGAAATAATTAATGAATTTCATCAAGCTGGATTCTGCTGTTGAAATATGTTGTTTAAGACGAGATTCTGGACAAATATATATGTCAAATTGAGTGTAATCTCATCACAAGTTCAAAAGATATTGCCATTCGTTCAAAAAGTGCTTATCTCACCAAGTTGAAGCGTTTTTGATTAGGAGTGGAGCTAACTAATGAATTTCATTAAGATGGTTTCTGCTGTTGAAATATGTTGTTTAGGACATGATTCTGCACAATATATGTCAAATTTAGTGTAATCCAGCTACAAGTTTAAAAGATATAGCCATTCGTTTAAAAAGCGCTTATCTCACCGAGTTAAAGTGTTTTTGATTAGGAGTGATAGTAACTTTTGAATTTCATTCAGCTTGTTTCTGCTGTTGAAATATGTTGTTTAGGACATGATTCTGCACAATATAAGTCAAATTCAGTGTAATCCAGCTACAAGTTTAAAAGATATAGCCATAGGGTCAAAAAGCGCTTATCTCATCGAGTTGGAGTGTTTTTGATTAGGAGTGGCAATTACTTTTGAATTTCATCAAGCTGGTTTCTGCCGTTGAAATATGTTGTTTAGGACATGATTCTGCACAATATATGTCAAATTTAGTGTAATCCCTTCACAGGTTCACAAGATATAGCCATTCGTTCAAAAAGTGCTTATCTCACCGAGTTGAAGCGTTTTTGATTAGGAGTGGCAATAACTTTTGAATTTCATCAAGCTGGTTTCTGCCATTGAAATATGTTGTTTAGGACATGATTCTGTACAATATATGTCAAATTTAGTGTAATCCCTTCTCAGGTTCACCAGATATAGCCATTCGTTCAAAAAGTGCTTATCTCACCGAGTTGAAGCGTTTTTGATTAGGAGTGATAATAACTTTTGAATTTCATTCAGCTGGTTTCTGCTGTTGAAATCTGTTGTTTAGGACATGATTCTGCACAATATAAGTCAAATTCAGTGTAATCACTTCACAGGTTCAAGAGATATAACCATTCGTTCAAAAAGTGCTTATCTCACCAAGTTGAGGCGTTTTTGTTTAGGAGTGGCAATAACTTTTGAATTTCATCAAGCTGGTTTCTGCCGTTGAAATATGTTGTTTAGGACATGATTCTGCACAATATATGTCAAATTTAGTGTAATCCCTTCACAGGTTCACAAGATATAGCCATTCGTTCAAAAAGTGCTTATCTCACCGAGTTGAAGCGTTTTTGATTAGGAGTGGAAATAACTTTTGAATTTCATCAAGCTGGTTTCTTCTGTTGAAATATGTTGTTTAGGACATGATTTTTCACAATATAAGTCAAATTTAGTGTAATCCCTTCACAGGTTCACAAGATATAGCCATTCGTTCAAAAAGTGCTTATTTCACCGAGTTGAAGTGTTTTTGATTAGGAGTGATAATAACTTTTGAATTTCATTCAGCTTGTTTCTGCTGTTGAAATATGTTGTTTGGGATATGATTCTGCACAATATATGTCAAATTTAGTGTAATCCAGCTACAAGTTTAAAAGATATAGCCATTTGTTCAAAATTTGCTTATCTCACCGAGTTAAAGTGTTTTTGATTAGGAGTGATAATAACCTTTGAATTTCATTCAGCTTGTTTCTGCTGTTGAAATATGTTGTTTAGGACATGATTCTGCACAATATATGTCAAATTTAGTGTAATCCGGCTACAAGTTTAAAAGATATAGCCATAGGGTCAAAAAGCGCTTATCTCTTCGAGTTGGAGTGTTTTTGATTAGGAGTGGCAATAACTTTTGAATTTCATCAAGCTGGTTTCTGCCGTTGAAATATGTTGTTTAGGACATGATTCTGCACAATATATGTCAAATTAAGTGTAATCCCTTCACAGGTTCACAAGATATAGCCATTCGTTCAAAAAGTGCTTATCTCACCGAGTTGAGGCGTTTTTGTTTAGGAGTGGCAATAACTTTTGAATTTCATCAAGCTGGTTTCTGCCGTTGAAATATTTTGTTTAGGACATTATTCTGCACAATATATGTCAAATTTAGTGTAATCACTTCACAGGTTCACAAGATATAGCGATCCGTTCAAAAAGTGCTTATCTCACCGAGTTGAATCGTTTTTGATTAGGAGTGGCAATAACTTTTGAATTTCATCAAGCTGGTTTCTGCTGTTGAAATATGTTGTTTAGGACATGATTCTGCACAATATAAGTCAAAATCAGTGTAATCCAGCTACAAGTTTGAAAGATATAGCCATAGGGTCAAAAAGTGCTTATCTCATTGAGTTGGAGCGTTTTTGATTAGGAGTGGCAATAACTTTTTAATTTCATCAAGCTGGTTTCTGCCGTTGAAATATGTTGTTAAGGACATGATTCTGCACAATATAAGTCAAATTTAGTGTAATCCAGCTGCAACTTCAAAAGATATAGCCATAGGGTCAAAAACTGCTTATTTCAAAGAGCTGAAGCGTTTTTGATTAGGAGAGATAATAACTTTTGAATTTCATCAAGCTGGTTTCTGCCGTTGAAATATGTTGTTTAGGACATGATTCTGCACAATATATGACAAATTCAGTGTAATCCCTTCACAGGTTCACAAGATATAGCCATTCGTTCAAAAAGTGTTTATCTCACCGAGTTGAAGCGTTTTTTATTAGGAGTGGAAATAACTTTTGAATTTCATCAAGCTGGTTTCTGCTGTTGAAATATGTTGTTTAGGACATGATTCTGCACAATATAAGTCAAATTCAGTGTAATTCAGCTACAAGTTTGAAAGATATAGCCATAGGGTCAAAAAGTGCTTATCTCATAGAGTTGGAGCGTTTTTGATTAGGAGTGGCAATAACTTTTGAATTTCATTCAGCTGGTTTCTGCTGTTGAAATATGTTGTTTAGGACATGATTCTGCACAATATATGTCAAATTTAGTGTAATCCAGCTACAAGTTTGAAAGATATAGCCATAGGGTCAAACAGTGTTTATCTCATCGAGTTGGAGCGTTTTTGATTAGGAGTGGCAATAACTTTTGAATTTCATCAAGCTGGTTTCTGCTGTTGAAATATGTTGTTTAGGACATGATTCTGCACAATATAAGTCAAATTCAGTGTAATCTAGCCACAAGTTTGAAAGATATAGCCATAGGGTCAAAAACTGCTTATCTCATTGAGTTGGAGCGTTTTTGATTAGGAGTGGCAATAACTTTTGAATTTCATCAAGCTGGTTTCTGCTGTTGAAATATGTTGTTTAGAACATGATTCTGCACAATATATGTCAAATTCAGTGTAATCCAGCTGAAAGTTTAAAAGATATAGCCTTAGGGTCAAAAACTGCTTATCTCAAAGAGTTGGAGCGTTTTTGATTAGGAGTGGCAATAACTTTTGAATTTCATCAAGCTGGTTTCTGCTGTTGAAATATGTTGTTAAGGACATGATTCTGCACAATATATGTCAAATTTAGTGTAATCCAGTCACAAGTTTAAAAGATATAGCCATAGGGTCAAAAACTGCTCATTTCAAAGAGTTGAAGCGTTTTTGATTAGGAGAGGCAATAACTTTTGAATTTCATCAAGCTGGTTTCTGCTGTTGAAATATGTTTTTCAGGACATGATTCTGCACAATATATGTCAAATTAAGTGTAATCCCTTCACAGGTTCACAAGATATAGCCATTCGTTCAAAAAGTGCTTATCTCACCGAGTTGAAGCGTTTTTGATTAGGAGTGATAATAACTTTTGAATTTCATTCAGCTGGTTTCTGCTGTTGAAATATGTTGTTTAGGACATGATTCTGCACAATATAAGTCAAATTCAGTGTAATCCAGCCACAAGTTTTAAAGATATAGCCATAGGGTCAAAAAGTGCTTATCTCATTGAGTTGGAGCGTTTTTGATTAGGAGTGGCAATAACTTTTGAATTTCATCAAGCAGGTTTCTGCTGTTGAAATATGTTGTTTAGGACATGATTCTGCACAATATAAGTCAAATTCAGTGTAATCCAGCTACAAGTTTAAAAGATATAGCCATAGGGTCAAAAAGCGCTTATCTCATCGAGTTGGAGTGTTTTTGATTAGGAGTGGCAATACCTTTTGAATTTCATCAAGCTGGTTTCTGCTGTTGAAATATGTTGTTTAGGACATGATTCTGCACAATATATGTCAAATTCAGTGTAATCCAGCTGAAAGTTTAAAAGATATAGCCTTAGGGTCAAAAACTGCTTATCTCAAAGAGTTGGAGCGTTTTTGATTATGAGTGGCAATAACTTTTGAATTTCATCAAGCTGGTTTCTGCTGTTGAAATATGTTGTTTAGGACATGATTCTGCACAATATAAGTCAAATTCAGTGTAATCCAGCCACAAGTTTGAAAGATATAGCCATAGGGTCAAAAAGTGCTTATCTCATTGAGTTGGAGCGTTTTTGATTAGGAGTGGCAATAACTTTTGAATTTCATCAAGCTGGTTTCTGCTGTTGAAATATGTTGTTTAGGACATGATTCTGCACAATATAAGTCAAATTCAGTGTAATCCAGCTACAAGTTTAAAAGATATAGCCATAGGGTCAAAAAGCGCTTATCTCATCGAGTTGGAGTGTTTTTGATTAGGAGTGGCAATACCTTTTGAATTTCATCAAGCTGGTTTCTGCCGTTGAAATATGTTGTTTAGGACATGATTCTGCACAATATATGTCAAATTTAGTGTAATCCCTTCACAGGTTCACAAGATATAGCCATTCGTTCAAAAAGTGCTTATCTCACCGAGTTGAAGCGTTTTTGATTAGGAGTGATAATAACTTTTGAATTTCATTCAGCTGGTTTCTGCTGTTGAAATATGTTGTTTAGGACATGATTCTGCACAATATATGACAAATTTAGTGTAATCCCTTCACAGGTTCAAGAGATATAACCATTCGTTCAAAAAGTGCTTATCTCACCGAGTTGAGGCGTTTTTGTTTAGGAGTGGCAATACCTTTTGAATTTCATCAAGCTGGTTTCTGCCGTTGAAATATGTTGTTTAGGACATGATTCTGCACAATATATGTCAAATTTAGTGTAATCCCTTCACAGGTTCACAAGATATAGCCATTCGTTCAAAAAGTGCTTATCTCACCGAGTTGAAGTGTTTTTGATTAGGAGTGATAATAACTTTTGAATTTCATTCAGCTTGTTTCTGCTGTTGAAATATGTTGTTTGGGATATGATTCAACACAATATATGTCAAATTTAGTGTAATCCAGCTACAAGTTTAAAAGATATAGCCATTTGTTCAAAATTTGCTTATCTCACCGAGTTAAAGTGTTTTTGATTAGGAGTGATAATAACCTTTGAATTTCATTCAGCTTGTTTCTGCTGTTGAAATATGTTGTTTAGGACATGATTCTGCACAATATATGTCAAATTTAGTGTAATCCGGCTACAAGTTTAAAAGATATAGCCATAGGTTCAAAAAGCGCTTATCTCTTCGAGTTGGAGTGTTTTTGATTAGGAGTGGCAATAACTTTTGAATTTCATCAAGCTGGTTTCTGCCGTTGAAATATGTTGTTTAGGACATGATTATGCACAATATATGTCAAATTTAGTGTAATCCCTTCACAGGTTCACAAGATATGGCCATTCGTTCAAAAAGTGCTTATCTCACCGAGTTGAAGCGTTTTTGATTAGGAGTGGAAATAACTTTTGAATTTCATCAAGCTGGTTTCTGCTGTTGAAATATGTTGTTTAGGACATGATTCTGCACAATATATGTAAAATTTAGTGTAATCCCTTCACAGGTTCAAGAGATATAACCATTCGTTCAAAAAGTGCTTATCTCACCGAGTTGAGGCGTTTTTGTTTAGGAGTGGCAATAACTTTTGAATTTCATCAAGCTGGTTTCTGCCGTTGAAATATTTTGTTTAGGACATTATTCTGCACAATATATGTCAAATTTAGTGTAATCACTTCACAGGTTCACAAGATATAGCCATTCTTTCAAAAAGTGCTTATTTCACCGAGTTGAAGTGTTTTTGATTAGGAGTGATAATAACTTTTGAATTTCATTCAGCTTGTTTCTGCTGTTGAAATATGTTGTTTGGGATATGATTCTGCACAATATATGTCCAATTTAGTGTAATCCAGCTACAAGTTTAAAAGATATAGCCATTTGTTCAAAATTTGCTTATCTCACCGAGTTAAAGTGTTTTTGATTAGGAGTGATAATAACCTTTGAATTTCATTCAGCTTGTTTCTGCTGTTGAAATATGTTGTTTAGGACATGATTCTGCACAATATATGTCAAATTTAGTGTAATCCGGCTACAAGTTTAAAAGATATAGCCATAGGGTCAAAAAGCGCTTATCTCATCGAGTTGGAGTGTTTTTGATTAGGAGTGGCAATAACTTTTGAATTTCATCAAGCTGGTTTCTGCCGTTGAAATATGTTGTTTAGGACATGATTCTGGACAATATATGTCAAATTTAGTGTAATCCCTTCACAGGTGCACATGATATAGCCATTCGTTCAAAAAGTGCTTATCTCACCGAGTTGAAGCGTTTTTGATTAGGAGTGGAAATAACTTTTGAATTTCATCAAGCTGGTTTCTGCTTTTGAAATATGTTGTTTAGGACATGATTCTGCACAATATAAGTCAAATTCAGTGTAATCCAGCTACAAGTTTGAAAGATATAGCCATAGGGTCAAAAAGTGCTTATCTCATTGAGTTGGAGCGTTTTTGATTAGGAGTGGCAATAACTTTTGAATATCATCAAGCAGGTGTCTGCTGTTGAAATATGTTGTTTAGGACATGATTCTGCACAATATATGTCAAATTCAGTGTAATCCAGCTACAAGTTTAAAAGATATAGCCATAGAGTCAAAAACTGCTTATCTCAAAGAGTTGGAGCGTTTTTGATTAGGAGTGGCAATAACTTTTTAATTTCATCAAGCTGGTTTCTGCCGTTGAAATATGTTGTTAAGGACATGATTCTGCACAATATAAGTCAAATTTAGTGTAATCCAGCTACAAGTTCAAAATATATAGCCATAGGGTCAAAAACTGCTTATTTCAAAGAGTTGAAGCGTTTTTGATTAGGAGAGATAATAACTTTTGAATTTCATCAAGCTGGTTTCTGCCGTTGAAATATGTTGTTTAGGACATGATTCTGCACAATATATGACAAATTCAGTGTAATCCCTTCACAGGTTCACAAGATATAGCCATTCGTTCAAAAAGTGTTTATCTCACCGAGTTGAAGCGTTTTTTATTAGGAGTGGAAATAACTTTTGAATTTCATCAAGCTGGTTTCTGCTGTTGAAATATGTTGTTCAGGACATGATTCTGCACAATATATGTCAAATTCAGTGTAATCCCTTCACAGGTTCACAAGATATAGCCATTCGTTCAAAAAGTGCTTATCTCACCGAGTAGGAGCGTTTTTGATTAGGAGTGGCAATAACTTTTGAATTTCATCAAGCTGGTTTCTGCTGTTGAAATATGTTGTTTAGGACATGATTCTGCACAATATAAGTCAAAATCAGTGTAATCCAGCTACAAGTTTGAAAGATATAGCCATAGGGTCAAAAAGTGCTTATCTCATTGAGTTGGAGCGTTTTTGATTAGGAGTGGCAATAACTTTTTAATTTCATCAAGCTGGTTTCTGCCGTTGAAATATGTTGTTAAGGACATGATTCTGCACAATATAAGTCAAATTTAGTGTAATCCAGCTGCAACTTCAAAAGATATAGCCATAGGGTCAAAAACTGCTTATTTCAAAGAGTTGAAGCGTTTTTGATTAGGAGAGATAATAACTTTTGAATTTCATCAAGCTGGTTTCTGCCGTTGAAATATGTTGTTTAGGACATGATTCTGCACAATATATGACAAATTCAGTGTAATCCCTTCACAGGTTCACAAGATATAGCCATTCGTTCAAAAAGTGTTTATCTCACCGAGTTGAAGCGTTTTTTATTAGGAGTGGAAATAACTTTTGAATTTCATCAAGCTGGTTTCTGCTGTTGAAATATGTTGTTTAGGACATGATTCTGCACAATATAAGTCAAATTCAGTGTAATTCAGCTACAAGTTTGAAAGATATAGCCATAGGGTCAAAAAGTGCTTATCTCATAGAGTTGGAGCGTTTTTGATTAGGAGTGGCAATAACTTTTGAATTTCATTCAGCTGGTTTCTGCTGTTGAAATATGTTGTTTAGGACATGATTCTGCACAATATATGTCAAATTTAGTGTAATCCAGCTACAAGTTTGAAAGATATAGCCATAGGGTCAAACAGTGTTTATCTCATCGAGTTGGAGCGTTTTTGATTAGGAGTGGCAATAACTTTTGAATTTCATCAAGCTGGTTTCTGCTGTTGAAATATGTTGTTTAGGACATGATTCTGCACAATATAAGTCAAATTCAGTGTAATCTAGCCACAAGTTTGAAAGATATAGCCATAGGGTCAAAAACTGCTTATCTCATTGAGTTGGAGCGTTTTTGATTAGGAGTGGCAATAACTTTTGAATTTCATCAAGCTGGTTTCTGCTGTTGAAATATGTTGTTTAGAACATGA
Source organism: Fistularia commersonii (assembly GCF_037954325.1). NCBI lineage: Eukaryota > Metazoa > Chordata > Actinopteri > Syngnathiformes > Fistulariidae > Fistularia > Fistularia commersonii. The sequence continues at coordinate 17,370,478 of NC_141297.1, forward strand.
TTCTGCACAATATATGTCAAATTCAGTGTAATCCAGCTGAAAGTTTAAAAGATATAGCCTTAGGGTCAAAAACTGCTTATCTCAAAGAGTTGGAGCGTTTTTGATTAGGAGTGGCAATAACTTTTGAATTTCATCAAGCTGGTTTCTGCTGTTGAAATATGTTGTTAAGGACATGATTCTGCACAATATATGTCAAATTTAGTGTAATCCAGTCACAAGTTTAAAAGATATAGCCATAGGGTCAAAAACTGCTCATTTCAAAGAGTTGAAGCGTTTTTGATTAGGAGAGGCAATAACTTTTGAATTTCATCAAGCTGGTTTCTGCTGTTGAAATATGTTTTTCGGGACATGATTCTGCACAATATATGTCAAATTAAGTGTAATCCCTTCACAGGTTCACAAGATATAGCCATTCGTTCAAAAAGTGCTTATCTCACCGAGTTGAAGCGTTTTTGATTAGGAGTGATAATAACTTTTGAATTTCATTCAGCTGGTTTCTGCTGTTGAAATATGTTGTTTAGGACATGATTCTGCACAATATAAGTCAAATTCAGTGTAATCCAGCCACAAGTTTTAAAGATATAGCCATAGGGTCAAAAAGTGCTTATCTCATTGAGTTGGAGCGTTTTTGATTAGGAGTGGCAATAACTTTTGAATTTCATCAAGCAGGTTTCTGCTGTTGAAATATGTTGTTTAGGACATGATTCTGCACAATATAAGTCAAATTCAGTGTAATCCAGCTACAAGTTTAAAAGATATAGCCATAGGGTCAAAAAGCGCTTATCTCATCGAGTTGGAGTGTTTTTGATTAGGAGTGGCAATACCTTTTGAATTTCATCAAGCTGGTTTCTGCTGTTGAAATATGTTGTTTAGGACATGATTCTGCACAATATATGTCAAATTCAGTGTAATCCAGCTGAAAGTTTAAAAGATATAGCCTTAGGGTCAAAAACTGCTTATCTCAAAGAGTTGGAGCGTTTTTGATTATGAGTGGCAATAACTTTTGAATTTCATCAAGCTGGTTTCTGCTGTTGAAATATGTTGTTTAGGACATGATTCTGCACAATATAAGTCAAATTCAGTGTAATCCAGCCACAAGTTTGAAAGATATAGCCATAGGGTCAAAAAGTGCTTATCTCATTGAGTTGGAGCGTTTTTGATTAGGAGTGGCAATAACTTTTGAATTTCATCAAGCTGGTTTCTGCTGTTGAAATATGTTGTTTAGGACATGATTCTGCACAATATAAGTCAAATTCAGTGTAATCCAGCTACAAGTTTAAAAGATATAGCCATAGGGTCAAAAAGCGCTTATCTCATCGAGTTGGAGTGTTTTTGATTAGGAGTGGCAATACCTTTTGAATTTCATCAAGCTGGTTTCTGCCGTTGAAATATGTTGTTTAGGACATGATTCTGCACAATATATGTCAAATTTAGTGTAATCCCTTCACAGGTTCACAAGATATAGCCATTCGTTCAAAAAGTGCTTATCTCACCGAGTTGAAGCGTTTTTGATTAGGAGTGATAATAACTTTTGAATTTCATTCAGCTGGTTTCTGCTGTTGAAATATGTTGTTTAGGACATGATTCTGCACAATATATGACAAATTTAGTGTAATCCCTTCACAGGTTCAAGAGATATAACCATTCGTTCAAAAAGTGCTTATCTCACCGAGTTGAGGCGTTTTTGTTTAGGAGTGGCAATACCTTTTGAATTTCATCAAGCTGGTTTCTGCCGTTGAAATATGTTGTTTAGGACATGATTCTGCACAATATATGTCAAATTTAGTGTAATCCCTTCACAGGTTCACAAGATATAGCCATTCGTTCAAAAAGTGCTTATCTCACCGAGTTGAAGTGTTTTTGATTAGGAGTGATAATAACTTTTGAATTTCATTCAGCTTGTTTCTGCTGTTGAAATATGTTGTTTGGGATATGATTCAACACAATATATGTCAAATTTAGTGTAATCCAGCTACAAGTTTAAAAGATATAGCCATTTGTTCAAAATTTGCTTATCTCACCGAGTTAAAGTGTTTTTGATTAGGAGTGATAATAACCTTTGAATTTCATTCAGCTTGTTTCTGCTGTTGAAATATGTTGTTTAGGACATGATTCTGCACAATATATGTCAAATTTAGTGTAATCCGGCTACAAGTTTAAAAGATATAGCCATAGGTTCAAAAAGCGCTTATCTCTTCGAGTTGGAGTGTTTTTGATTAGGAGTGGCAATAACTTTTGAATTTCATCAAGCTGGTTTCTGCCGTTGAAATATGTTGTTTAGGACATGATTATGCACAATATATGTCAAATTTAGTGTAATCCCTTCACAGGTTCACAAGATATGGCCATTCGTTCAAAAAGTGCTTATCTCACCGAGTTGAAGCGTTTTTGATTAGGAGTGGAAATAACTTTTGAATTTCATCAAGCTGGTTTCTGCTGTTGAAATATGTTGTTTAGGACATGATTCTGCACAATATATGTAAAATTTAGTGTAATCCCTTCACAGGTTCAAGAGATATAACCATTCGTTCAAAAAGTGCTTATCTCACCGAGTTGAGGCGTTTTTGTTTAGGAGTGGCAATAACTTTTGAATTTCATCAAGCTGGTTTCTGCCGTTGAAATATTTTGTTTAGGACATTATTCTGCACAATATATGTCAAATTTAGTGTAATCACTTCACAGGTTCACAAGATATAGCCATTCTTTCAAAAAGTGCTTATTTCACCGAGTTGAAGTGTTTTTGATTAGGAGTGATAATAACTTTTGAATTTCATTCAGCTTGTTTCTGCTGTTGAAATATGTTGTTTGGGATATGATTCTGCACAATATATGTCCAATTTAGTGTAATCCAGCTACAAGTTTAAAAGATATAGCCATTTGTTCAAAATTTGCTTATCTCACCGAGTTAAAGTGTTTTTGATTAGGAGTGATAATAACCTTTGAATTTCATTCAGCTTGTTTCTGCTGTTGAAATATGTTGTTTAGGACATGATTCTGCACAATATATGTCAAATTTAGTGTAATCCGGCTACAAGTTTAAAAGATATAGCCATAGGGTCAAAAAGCGCTTATCTCTTCGAGTTGGAGTGTTTTTGATTAGGAGTGGCAATAACTTTTGAATTTCATCAAGCTGGTTTCTGCCGTTGAAATATGTTGTTTAGGACATGATTCTGGACAATATATGTCAAATTTAGTGTAATCCCTTCACAGGTGCACATGATATAGCCATTCGTTCAAAAAGTGCTTATCTCACCGAGTTGAAGCGTTTTTGATTAGGAGTGGAAATAACTTTTGAATTTCATCAAGCTGGTTTCTGCTTTTGAAATATGTTGTTTAGGACATGATTCTGCACAATATAAGTCAAATTCAGTGTAATCCAGCTACAAGTTTGAAAGATATAGCCATAGGGTCAAAAAGTGCTTATCTCATTGAGTTGGAGCGTTTTTGATTAGGAGTGGCAATAACTTTTGAATATCATCAAGCAGGTGTCTGCTGTTGAAATATGTTGTTTAGGACATGATTCTGCACAATATATGTCAAATTCAGTGTAATCCAGCTACAAGTTTAAAAGATATAGCCATAGAGTCAAAAACTGCTTATCTCAAAGAGTTGGAGCGTTTTTGATTAGGAGTGGCAATAACTTTTTAATTTCATCAAGCTGGTTTCTGCCGTTGAAATATGTTGTTAAGGACATGATTCTGCACAATATAAGTCAAATTTAGTGTAATCCAGCTACAAGTTCAAAATATATAGCCATAGGGTCAAAAACTGCTTATTTCAAAGAGTTGAAGCGTTTTTGATTAGGAGAGATAATAACTTTTGAATTTCATCAAGCTGGTTTCTGCCGTTGAAATATGTTGTTTAGGACATGATTCTGCACAATATATGACAAATTCAGTGTAATCCCTTCACAGGTTCACAAGATATAGCCATTCGTTCAAAAAGTGTTTATCTCACCGAGTTGAAGCGTTTTTTATTAGGAGTGGAAATAACTTTTGAATTTCATCAAGCTGGTTTCTGCTGTTGAAATATGTTGTTCAGGACATGATTCTGCACAATATATGTCAAATTCAGTGTAATCCCTTCACAGGTTCACAAGATATAGCCATTCGTTCAAAAAGTGCTTATCTCACCGAGTTGAAGTGTTTTTGATTAGGAGTGATAATAACTTTTGAATTTCATTCAGCTTGTTTCTGCTGTTGAAATATGTTGTTTGGGATATGATTCAACACAATATATGTCAAATTTAGTGTAATCCAGCTACAAGTTTAAAAGATATAGCCATTTGTTCAAAATTTGCTTATCTCACCGAGTTAAAGTGTTTTTGATTAGGAGTGATAATAACCTTTGAATTTCATTCAGCTTGTTTCTGCTGTTGAAATATGTTGTTTAGGACATGATTCTGCACAATATATGTCAAATTTAGTGTAATCCGGCTACAAGTTTAAAAGATATAGCCATAGGTTCAAAAAGCGCTTATCTCTTCGAGTTGGAGTGTTTTTGATTAGGAGTGGCAATAACTTTTGAATTTCATCAAGCTGGTTTCTGCCGTTGAAATATGTTGTTTAGGACATGATTATGCACAATATATGTCAAATTTAGTGTAATCCCTTCACAGGTTCACAAGATATGGCCATTCGTTCAAAAAGTGCTTATCTCACCGAGTTGAAGCGTTTTTGATTAGGAGTGGAAATAACTTTTGAATTTCATCAAGCTGGTTTCTGCTGTTGAAATATGTTGTTTAGGACATGATTCTGCACAATATATGTAAAATTTAGTGTAATCCCTTCACAGGTTCAAGAGATATAACCATTCGTTCAAAAAGTGCTTATCTCACCGAGTTGAGGCGTTTTTGTTTAGGAGTGGCAATAACTTTTGAATTTCATCAAGCTGGTTTCTGCCGTTGAAATATTTTGTTTAGGACATTATTCTGCACAATATATGTCAAATTTAGTGTAATCACTTCACAGGTTCACAAGATATAGCCATTCTTTCAAAAAGTGCTTATTTCACCGAGTTGAAGTGTTTTTGATTAGGAGTGATAATAACTTTTGAATTTCATTCAGCTTGTTTCTGCTGTTGAAATATGTTGTTTGGGATATGATTCTGCACAATATATGTCCAATTTAGTGTAATCCAGCTACAAGTTTAAAAGATATAGCCATTTGTTCAAAATTTGCTTATCTCACCGAGTTAAAGTGTTTTTGAATAGGAGTGATAATAACCTTTGAATTTCATTCAGCTTGTTTCTGCTGTTGAAATATGTTGTTTAGGACATGATTCTGCACAATATATGTCAAATTTAGTGTAATCCGGCTACAAGTTTAAAAGATATAGCCATAGGGTCAAAAAGCGCTTATCTCATCGAGTTGGAGTGTTTTTGATTAGGAGTGGCAATAACTTTTGAATATCATCAAGCTGGTTTCTGCCGTTGAAATATGTTGTTTAGGACATGATTCTGGACAATATATGTCAAATTTAGTGTAATCCCTTCACAGGTGCACATGATATAGCCATTCGTTCAAAAAGTGCTGATCTCACCGAGTTGAAGCGTTTTTGATTAGGAGTGGAAATAACTTTTGAATTTCATCAAGCTGGTTTCTGCTTTTGAAATATGTTGTTTAGGACATGATTCTGCACAATATAAGTCAAATTCAGTGTAATCCAGCTACAAGTTTGAAAGATATAGCCATAGGGTCAAAAAGTGCTTATCTCATTGAGTTGGAGCGTTTTTGATTAGGAGTGGCAATAACTTTTGAATATCATCAAGCAGGTGTCTGCTGTTGAAATATGTTGTTTAGGACATGATTCTGCACAATATATGTCAAATTCAGTGTAATCCAGCTACAAGTTTAAAAGATATAGCCATAGAGTCAAAAACTGCTTATCTCAAAGAGTTGGAGCGTTTTTGATTAGGAGTGGCAATAACTTTTTAATTTCATCAAGCTGGTTTCTGCCGTTGAAATATGTTGTTAAGGACATGATTCTGCACAATATAAGTCAAATTTAGTGTAATCCAGCTACAAGTTCAAAATATATAGCCATAGGGTCAAAAACTGCTTATTTCAAAGAGTTGAAGCGTTTTTGATTAGGAGAGATAATAACTTTTGAATTTCATCAAGCTGGTTTCTGCCGTTGAAATATGTTGTTTAGGACATGATTCTGCACAATATATGACAAATTCAGTGTAATCCCTTCACAGGTTCACAAGATATAGCCATTCGTTCAAAAAGTGTTTATCTCACCGAGTTGAAGCGTTTTTTATTAGGAGTGGAAATAACTTTTGAATTTCATCAAGCTGGTTTCTGCTGTTGAAATATGTTGTTCAGGACATGATTCTGCACAATATATGTCAAATTCAGTGTAATCCCTTCACAGGTTCACAAGATATAGCCATTCGTTCAAAAAGTGCTTATCTCACCGAGTAGGAGCGTTTTTGATTAGGAGTGGCAATAACTTTTGAATTTCATCAAGCTGGTTTCTGCTGTTGAAATATGTTGTTTAGGACATGATTCTGCACAATATAAGTCAAATTCAGTGTAATCCAGCCACAAGTTTGAAAGATATAGCCATAGGGTCAAAAAGTGCTTATCTCATTGAGTTGGAGCGTTTTTGATTAGGAGTGGCAATAACTTTTGAATTTCATTCAGCTGGTTTCTGCTGTTGAAATATGTTGTTTAGGACATGATTCTGCACAATATATGTCAAATTTAGTGTAATCCAGCTACAAGTTTGAAAGATATAGCCTTAGGGTCAAAAACTGCTTATCTCAAAGAGTTGGAGCGTTTTTGATTATGAGTGGCAATAACTTTTGAATTTCATCAAGCTGGTTTCTGCTGTTGAAATATGTTGTTTAGGACATGATTCTGCACAATATAAGTCAAATTCAGTGTAATCCAGCTACAAGTTTAAAAGATATAGCCATAGGGTCAAAAAGCGCTTATCTCATCGAGTTGGAGTGTTTTTGATTAGGAGTGGCAATACCTTTTGAATTTCATCAAGCTGGTTTCTGCCGTTGAAATATGTTGTTTAGGACATGATTCTGCACAATATATGTCAAATTTAGTGTAATCCCTTCACAGGTTCAGAAGATATAGCCATTCGTTCAAAAAGTGCTTATCTCACCGAGTTGAAGCGTTTTTGATTAGGAGTGGCAATAACTTTTGAATTTCATCAAGCTGGTTTCTGCCATTGAAATATGTTGTTTAGGACATGATTCTGTACAATATATGTCAAATTTAGTGTAATCCCTTCTCAGGTTCACAAGATATAGCCATTCGTTCAAAAAGTGCTTATCTCACCGAGTTGAAGCGTTTTTGATTAGGAGTGATAATAACTTTTGAATTTCATTCAGCTGGTTTCTGCTGTTGAAATATGTTGTTTAGGACATGATTCTGCACAATATATGACAAATTTAGTGTAATCCCTTCACAGGTTCAAGAGATATAACCATTCGTTCAAAAAGTGCTTATCTCACCGAGTTGAGGCGTTTTTGTTTAGGAGTGGCAATACCTTTTGAATTTCATCAAGCTGGTTTCTGCCGTTGAAATATGTTGTTTAGGACATGATTCTGCACAATATATGTCAAATTTAGTGTAATCCCTTCACAGGTTCACAAGATATAGCCATTCGTTCAAAAAGTGCTTATCTCACCGAGTTGAAGTGTTTTTGATTAGGAGTGATAATAACTTTTGAATTTCATTCAGCTTGTTTCTGCTGTTGAAATATGTTGTTTGGGATATGATTCAACACAATATATGTCAAATTTAGTGTAATCCAGCTACAAGTTTAAAAGATATAGCCATTTGTTCAAAATTTGCTTATCTCACCGAGTTAAAGTGTTTTTGATTAGGAGTGATAATAACCTTTGAATTTCATTCAGCTTGTTTCTGCTGTTGAAATATGTTGTTTAGGACATGATTCTGCACAATATATGTCAAATTTAGTGTAATCCGGCTACAAGTTTAAAAGATATAGCCATAGGTTCAAAAAGCGCTTATCTCTTCGAGTTGGAGTGTTTTTGATTAGGAGTGGCAATAACTTTTGAATTTCATCAAGCTGGTTTCTGCCGTTGAAATATGTAGTTTAGGACATGATTATGCACAATATATGTCAAATTTAGTGTAATCCCTTCACAGGTTCACAAGATATGGCCATTCGTTCAAAAAGTGCTTATCTCACCGAGTTGAAGCGTTTTTGATTAGGAGTGGAAATAACTTTTGAATTTCATCAAGCTGGTTTCTGCTGTTGAAATATGTTGTTTAGGACATGATTCTGCACAATATATGTAAAATTTAGTGTAATCCCTTCACAGGTTCAAGAGATATAACCATTCGTTCAAAAAGTGCTTATCTCACCGAGTTGAGGCGTTTTTGTTTAGGAGTGGCAATAACTTTTGAATTTCATCAAGCTGGTTTCTGCCGTTGAAATATTTTGTTTAGGACATTATTCTGCACAATATATGTCAAATTTAGTGTAATCACTTCACAGGTTCACAAGATATAGCCATTCTTTCAAAAAGTGCTTATTTCACCGAGTTGAAGTGTTTTTGATTAGGAGTGATAATAACTTTTGAATTTCATTCAGCTTGTTTCTGCTGTTGAAATATGTTGTTTGGGATATGATTCTGCACAATATATGTCCAATTTAGTGTAATCCAGCTACAAGTTTAAAAGATATAGCCATTTGTTCAAAATTTGCTTATCTCACCGAGTTAAAGTGTTTTTGATTAGGAGTGATAATAACCTTTGAATTTCATTCAGCTTGTTTCTGCTGTTGAAATATGTTGTTTAGGACATGATTCTGCACAATATATGTCAAATTTAGTGTAATCCGGCTACAAGTTTAAAAGATATAGCCATAGGGTCAAAAAGCGCTTATCTCTTCGAGTTGGAGTGTTTTTGATTAGGAGTGGCAATAACTTTTGAATTTCATCAAGCTGGTTTCTGCCGTTGAAATATGTTGTTTAGGACATGATTCTGGACAATATATGTCAAATTTAGTGTAATCCCTTCACAGGTGCACATGATATAGCCATTCGTTCAAAAAGTGCTTATCTCACCGAGTTGAAGCGTTTTTGATTAGGAGTGGAAATAACTTTTGAATTTCATCAAGCTGGTTTCTGCTTTTGAAATATGTTGTTTAGGACATGATTCTGCACAATATAAGTCAAATTCAGTGTAATCCAGCTACAAGTTTGAAAGATATAGCCATAGGGTCAAAAAGTGCTTATCTCATTGAGTTGGAGCGTTTTTGATTAGGAGTGGCAATAACTTTTGAATATCATCAAGCAGGTGTCTGCTGTTGAAATATGTTGTTTAGGACATGATTCTGCACAATATATGTCAAATTCAGTGTAATCCAGCTACAAGTTTAAAAGATATAGCCATAGAGTCAAAAACTGCTTATCTCAAAGAGTTGGAGCGTTTTTGATTAGGAGTGGCAATAACTTTTTAATTTCATCAAGCTGGTTTCTGCCGTTGAAATATGTTGTTAAGGACATGATTCTGCACAATATAAGTCAAATTTAGTGTAATCCAGCTACAAGTTCAAAATATATAGCCATAGGGTCAAAAACTGCTTATTTCAAAGAGTTGAAGCGTTTTTGATTAGGAGAGATAATAACTTTTGAATTTCATCAAGCTGGTTTCTGCCGTTGAAATATGTTGTTTAGGACATGATTCTGCACAATATATGACAAATTCAGTGTAATCCCTTCACAGGTTCACAAGATATAGCCATTCGTTCAAAAAGTGTTTATCTCACCGAGTTGAAGCGTTTTTTATTAGGAGTGGAAATAACTTTTGAATTTCATCAAGCTGGTTTCTGCTGTTGAAATATGTTGTTCAGGACATGATTCTGCACAATATATGTCAAATTCAGTGTAATCCCTTCACAGGTTCACAAGATATAGCCATTCGTTCAAAAAGTGCTTATCTCACCGAGTAGGAGCGTTTTTGATTAGGAGTGGCAATAACTTTTGAATTTCATCAAGCTGGTTTCTGCTGTTGAAATATGTTGTTTAGGACATGATTCTGCACAATATAAGTCAAATTCAGTGTAATCCAGCCACAAGTTTGAAAGATATAGCCATAGGGTCAAAAAGTGCTTATCTCATTGAGTTGGAGCGTTTTTGATTAGGAGTGGCAATAACTTTTGAATTTCATTCAGCTGGTTTCTGCTGTTGAAATATGTTGTTTAGGACATGATTCTGCACAATATATGTCAAATTTAGTGTAATCCAGCTACAAGTTTGAAAGATATAGCCTTAGGGTCAAACAGTGTTTATCTCATCGAGTTGGAGCGTTTTTGATTAGGAGTGGCAATAACTTTTGAATTTCATCAAGCTGGTTTCTGCTGTTGAAATATGTTGTTTAGGACATGATTCTGCACAATATAAGTCAAATTCAGTGTAATCCAGCCACAAGTTTGAAAGATATAGCCATAGGGTCAAAAAGTGCTTATCTCATTGAGTTGGAGCGTTTTTGATTAGGAGTGGCAATAACTTTTGAATTTCATCAAGCTGGTTTCTGCTGTTGAAATATGTTGTTTAGAACATGATTCTGCACAATATATGTCAAATTCAGTGTAATCCAGCTGAAAGTTTAAAAGATATAGCCTTAGGGTCAAAAACTGCTTATCTCAAAGAGTTGGAGCGTTTTTGATTAGGAGTGGCAATAACTTTTGAATTTCATCAAGCTGGTTTCTGCCGTTGAAATATGTTGTTAAGGACATGATTCTGCACAATATATGTCAAATTTAGTGTAATCCAGCTACAAGTTTAAAAGATATAGCCATAGGGTCAAAAACTGCTTATTTTAAAGAGTTGAAGCGTTTTTGATTAGGAGAGGCAATATCTTTTGAATTTCATCAAGCTGGTTTCTGCTGTTGAAATATGTTGTTTAGGACATGATTCTGCACAATGTAAGTCAAATTTAGTGTAATCCAGCTACAAGTTTGAAAGATATAGCCATTCGTTCAAAAAGTGCTTATCTCACCGAGTTGAGGCGTTTTTGTTTAGGAGTGGCAATAACTTTTGAATTTCATCAAGCAGGTTTCTGCCGTTGAAATATGTTGTTTAGGACATGATTCTTCACAATATATATCAAATTTAGTGTAATCCCTTTACAGGTTCACAAGATATAGCCATTCTTTCAAAAAGTGCTTATCTCACCGAGTTGAAACGTTTTTGATTAGGAGTGGAAATAACTTTTGAATATGATCAAGCTGGTTTCTGCTGTTCAAATATGCTGTTTAGGACATGATTCTGCACAATATATGTCAAATTTAGTGTAATCCCTTCACAGGTTCACAAGATATAGCCATTCGTTCAAAAAGTGCTTATCTCACCGAGTTGAAGCGTTTTTGATTAGGAGTGATAATAACTTTTGAATTTCATTCAGCTGGTTTCTGCTGTTGAAATATGTTGTTTAGGACATGATTCTGCACAATATATGTCAAATCTAGTGTAATCCCTTCACAGGTTCACAAGATATAGCGATCCGTTCAAAAAGTGCTTATCTCACCAAGTTGAAGCGTTTTTGATTAGGAGTGGAAATAACTTTTGAATTTCATCAAGCTGGTTTCTGCTGTTGAAATATGTTGTTTAGGACATGATTCTGCAAAATATATGTCTAATTTAGTGTAATCCAGCTAAAACTTTAAAAGATATAGCCATAGGGTCAAAAAGTGCTTATCTCATCGAGTTGAAGCGTTTTTGATTAGGAGTGGCAATGACTTTTAAATTTCATCAAGCTGGTTTTTGCTGTTGAAATATGTTGTTTAGGACATGATTTTGCACAATATATGTCAAATTTAGTGTAATCCCTTCACAGGTTCACAAGATATAGCCATTCTTTCAAAAAGTGCTTATCTCACCGAGTTGAAACGTTTTTGATTATGAGTGGAAATAACTTTTGAATTTCATCAAGCTGGTTTCTGCTGTTGAAATATGTTGTTTAGGACATGATTCTGGACAATATATGTCAAATCTAGTGTAATCCCCTCACAGGTTCACAAGATATAGCGATCCGTTCAAAAAGTGCTTATCTCACCACGTTGAAGCGTTTTTGATTAGGAGTGGAAATAACTTTTGAATTTCATTCAGCTGGTTTCTGCTGTTGATATATGTTGTTTAGGACATGATTCTGCACAATATATGTCAACTTTAGTGTAATCCAGCTACAAGTTTGAAAGATATAGCAATAGGGTCAAAAAGTGCTTATCTCATTGAGTTGGAGCGTTTTTGATTAGGAGTGGCAAAAACTTTTGAATTTCACCAAGCTGGTTTCTGCTTTTGAAATATGTTGTTTAGGACACTATTCTGCACAATATAAGTCAAATTCAGTGTAATCCAGCTGAAAGTTTAAAAGATATAGCCTTAGGGTCAAAAACTGCTTATCTCAAAGAGTTGGAGCGTTTTTGATTAGGAGTGGCAATAACTTTTGAATTTCATCAAGCTGGTTTCTGCCGTTGAAATATGTTGTTAAGGACATGATTCTGCACAATATATGTCAAATTTAGTGTAATCCAGCTACAAGTTTAAAAGATATAGCCATAGGGTAAAAAACTGCTTATTTTAAAGAGTTGAAGCGTTTTTGATTAGGAGAGGCAATATCTTTTGAATTTCATCAAGCTGGTTTCTGCTGTTGAAATATGTTTTTCAGGACATGATTTTGCACAATATATGTCAAATTCAGTGTAATCCCTTCACAGGTTCACAAGATATAGCCATTCGTTCAAAAAGTGCTTATCTCACCGAGTTGAAGCGTTTTTGATTAGGAGTGATAATAACTTTTGAATTTCATTCAGCTGGTTTCTGCTGTTGAAATATGTTGTTTAGGACATGATTCTGCACAATATAAGTCAAATTTAGTGTAATCCAGCCACAAGTTTGAAAGATATAGCCAGAGGGTCAAAAAGTGCTTATCTCATCGAGTTGGAGCATTTTTGATTATGAGTGGCAATAACTTTTGAATTTCATCAAGCTGGTTTCTGCTGTTGAAATATGTTGTTTAGGACATGATTCTGCACAATGTAAGTCAAATTTAGTGTAATCCAGCTACAAGTTTGAAAGATATAGCCATTCGTTCAAAAAGTGCTTATCTCACCGAGTTGAGGCGTTTTTGTTTAGGAGTGGCAATAACTTTTGAATTTCATCAAGCAGGTTTCTGCCGTTGAAATATGTTGTTTAGGACATGATTCTTCACAATATATGTCAAATTTAGTGTAATCCCTTTACAGGTTCACAAGATATAGCCATTCTTTCAAAAAGTGCTTATCTCACCGAGTTGAAACGTTTTTGATTAGGAGTGGAAATAACTTTTGAATATGATCAAGCTGGTTTCTGCTGTTCAAATATGCTGTTTAGGACATGATTCTGCACAATATATGTCAAATTTAGTGTAATCCCTTCACAGGTTCACAAGATATAGCCATTCGTTCAAAAAGTGCTTATCTCACCGAGTTGAAGCGTTTTTGATTAGGAGTGATAATAACTTTTGAATTTCATTCAGCTGGTTTCTGCTGTTGAAATATGTTGTTTAGGACATGATTCTGCACAATATATGTCAAATCTAGTGTAATCCCTTCACAGGTTCACAAGATATAGCGATCCGTTCAAAAAGTGCTTATCTCACCAAGTTGAAGCGTTTTTGATTAGGAGTGGAAATAACTTTTGAATTTCATCAAGCTGGTTTCTGCTGTTGAAATATGTTGTTTAGGACATGATTCTGCAAAATATATGTCTAATTTAGTGTAATCCAGCTAAAACTTTAAAAGATATAGCCATAGGGTCAAAAAGTGCTTATCTCATCGAGTTGAAGCGTTTTTGATTAGGAGTGGCAATGACTTTTAAATTTCATCAAGCTGGTTTTTGCTGTTGAAATATGTTGTTTAGGACATGATTTTGCACAATATATGTCAAATTTAGTGTAATCCCTTCACAGGTTCACAAGATATAGCCATTCTTTCAAAAAGTGCTTATCTCACCGAGTTGAAACGTTTTTGATTATGAGTGGAAATAACTTTTGAATTTCATCAAGCTGGTTTCTGCTGTTGAAATATGTTGTTTAGGACATGATTCTGGACAATATATGTCAAATCTAGTGTAATCCCCTCACAGGTTCACAAGATATAGCGATCCGTTCAAAAAGTGCTTATCTCACCACGTTGAAGCGTTTTTGATTAGGAGTGGAAATAACTTTTGAATTTCATCAAGCTGGTTTCTGCTGTTGAAATATGTTGTTTAGGACATGATTCTGCACAATATAAATCAAATTCAGTGTAATCCAGCTACAAGTTTGAAAGATATAGCAATAGGGTCAAAAAGTGCTTATCTCATTGAGTTGGAGCGTTTTTGATTAGGAGTGGCAAAAACTTTTGAATTTCACCAAGCTGGTTTCTGCTTTTGAAATATGTTGTTTAGGACACTATTCTGCACAATATAAGTCAAATTCAGTGTAATCCAGCTACAAGTTTGAAAGATATAGCCAAAGGCTCAAAAAGTGCTTATCTCATCGAGTTGGAGCGTTTTTGATTATGAGTGGCAATAACTTTTGAATTTCATCAAGCTGGTTTCTGCTGTTGAAATATGTTGTTTAGGACATGATTTTGCACAATATATGTCAAATTTAGTGTAATCCCTTCACAGGTTCACAAGATATAGCCATTCGTTCAAAAAGTGCTTATCTCACTGAGTTGAAGCGTTTTTGATTAAGAGTGATAATAACTTTTGAATTTCATTCAGCTGGTTTCTGCTGTTGAAATATGTTGTTTAGGACATGATTCTGCACAATATATGTCAAATTTAGTGTAATCCCTTCACAGGTTCACAAGATATAGCCATTCTTTCAAAAAGTGCTTATCTCACCGAGTTGAAACGTTTTTGATTATGAGTGGAAATAACTTTTGAATTTCATCAAGCTGGTTTCTGCTGTTGAAATATGTTGTTTAGGACATGATTCTGGACAATATATGTCAAATCTAGTGTAATCCCCTCACAGGTTCACAAGATATAGCGATCCGTTCAAAAAGTGCTTATCTCACCACGTTGAAGCGTTTTTGATTAGGAGTGGAAATAACTTTTGAATTTCATCAAGCTGGTTTCTGCTGTTGAAATATGTTGTTTAGGACATGATTCTGCACAATATAAATCAAATTCAGTGTAATCCAGCTACAAGTTTGAAAGATATAGCAATAGGGTCAAAAAGTGCTTATCTCATTGAGTTGGAGCGTTTTTGATTAGGAGTGGCAATAACTTTTGAATTTCACCAAGCTGGTTTCTGCTTTTGAAATATGTTGTTTAGGACACTATTCTGCACAATATAAGTCAAATTCAGTGTAATCCAGCTACAAGTTTGAAAGATATAGCCATAGGCTCAAAAAGTGCTTATCTCATCGAGTTGGAGCGTTTTTGATTATGAGTGGCAATAACTTTTGAATTTCATCAAGCTGGTTTCTGCTGTTAAAATATGTAGTTTAGGACATGATTCTGCACAATATAAGTCAAATTCAGTGTAATCCCTTAAAAGGTTCACAAGATATAGCCATTCGTTCAAAAAGTGCTTATCTCATCGAGTTGAAGCGTTTTTGATTAGGAGTGGCAATGACTTTTAAATTTCATCAAGCTGGTTTCTGCTGTTGAAATATGTTGTTTAGGACATGATTTTGCACAATATATGTCAAAATTAAGTGTAATCCCTTCACAGGTTCACAAGATATAGCCATTTGTTAAAAAAGTGCTTATCTCACTGAGTTGAAGCGTTTTTGATTAGGAGTGATAATAACTTTTGAATTTCATTCAGCTGGTTTCTGCTGTTGAAATATGTTGTTTAGGACATGATTCTGCACAATATAAGTCAAATTTAGTGTAATCCAGCCACAAGTTTGAAAGATATAGCCAGAGGGTCAAAAAGTGCTTATCTCATCGAGTTGGAGCGTTTTTGATTAGGAGTGGCAATAACTTTTGAATTTCATCATGCTGGTTTCTGCTGTTGAAATATGTTGTTTAGGACATGATTCTGCACAATGTAAGTCAAAATTAGTGTAATCCAGCTACAAGTTTGAAAGATATAGCCATTCGTTCAAAAAGTGCTTATCTCAACGAGTTGAGGCGTTTTTGTTTAGGATTGGAAATAACTTTTGAATTTCATCAAGCAGGTTTCTGCCATTGAAATATGTTGTTTAGGACATGATTCTACACAATATATGTCAAATTTAGTGTAATCCCTTCACAGGTTCACAAGATATAGCCATTCTTTCAAAAAGTGCTTATCTCACCGAGTTGAAGCGTTTTTGATTAGGAGTGATAATAACTTTTGAATTTCATTCAGCTGGTTTCTGCTGTTGAAATATGTTGTTTAGGACATGATTCTGCACAATATAAGTCAAATTTAGTGTAATCCCTTCACAGGTTCACAAGATATAGCCATTCGTTCAAAAAGTGCTTATCTCACCGAGTTGAAGCGTTTTTGATTATGAGTGGCAATAACTTTTGAATTTCATTCAGCTGGTTTCTGCTGTTGAAATATGTTGTTAAGGACATGATTCTGCACAATATATTTCAAATTTAGTGTAATCCCTTCACAGGTTCACAAGATATAGCCATTCTTTCAAAAAGTGCTTATCTCACCGAGTTGAAACGTTTTTGATTAGGAGTGGAAATAACTTTTGAATTTCATCAAGCTGGTTTCTGCTGTTGAAATATGTTGTTTAGGACATGATTCTGGACAATATATGTCAAATCTAGTGTAATCCCTTCACAGGTTCACAAGATATAGCGATCCGTTAAAAAAGTGCTTATCTCACCAAGTTGAAGCGTTTTTGATTAGGAGTGGCAATAACTTTTGAATTTCATCAAGCTGGTTTCTGCTGTTGAAATATGTTGTTTAGGACATGATTGTGCAAAATATATGTCAAATTTAG
Organism: Fistularia commersonii; assembly: GCF_037954325.1. NCBI lineage: Eukaryota > Metazoa > Chordata > Actinopteri > Syngnathiformes > Fistulariidae > Fistularia > Fistularia commersonii. The sequence goes on from NC_141297.1 coordinate 17,387,401, forward strand.
TGTAATCCAGCTACAAGTTGAAAAGATATAGCCATAGGGTCAAAAAGTGCTTATCTCATCGAGTTGAAGCGTTTTTGATTAGGAGTGGCAATGACTTTTAAATTTCATCAAGCTGGTTTCTGCTGTTGAAATATGTTGTTTAGGACATGATTTTGCACAATATATGTCAAATTTAGTGTAATCCCTTCACAGGTTCACAAGATATAGCCATTTGTTAAAAAAGTGCTTATCTCACTGAGTTGAAGTGTTTTTGATTAGGAGTGATAATAACTTTTGAATTTCATTCAGCTGGTTTTTGCTGTTGAAATATGTTGTTTAGGACATGATTCTGCACAATATAAGTCAAATTTAGTGTAATCCAGCCACAAGTTTGAAAGATATAGCCATAGGGTCAAAAAGTGCTTATCTCATCGAGTTGGAGCGTTTTTGATTATGAGTGGCAATAACTTTTGAATTTCATCAAGCTGGTTTCTGCTGTTGAAATATGTTGTGTAGGACATGATTCTGCACAATGTAAGTCAAATTTAGTGTAATCCAGCTACAAGTTTGAAAGATATAGCCATTCGTTCAAAAAGTGCTTATCTCACCGAGTTGAGGCGTTTTTGTTTAGGAGTGGCAATAACTTTTGAATTTCATCAAGCAGGTTTCTGCCGTTGAAATATGTTGTTTAGGACATGATTCTGCACAATGTAAGTCAAATTTAGTGTAATCCAGCTACAAGTTTGAAAGATATAGCCATTCGTTCAAAAAGTGCTTATCTCACCGAGTTGAGGCGTTTTTGTTTAGGAGTTGCAATAACTTTTGAATTTCATCAAGCAGGTTTCTGCCGTTGAAATATGTTGTTTAGGACATGATTCTTCACAATATATGTCAAATTTAGTGTAATCCCTTCACAGGTTCACAAGATATAGCCATTCTTTCAAAAAGTGCTTATCTCACCGAGTTGAAACGTTTTTGATTAGGAGTGGAAATAACTTTTGAATATGATCAAGCTGGTTTCTGCTGTTCAAATATGTTGTTTAGGACATGATTCTGCACAATATATGTCAAATTTAGTGTAATCCCTTCACAGGTTCACAAGATATAGCCATTCGTTCAAAAAGTGCTTATCTCACCGAGTTGAAGCGTTTTTGATTAGAAGTGATAATAACTTTTGAATTTCATTCAGCTGGTTTCTGCTGTTGAAATATGTTGTTTAGGACATGATTCTGCAAAATATATGTCAAATTTAGTGTAATCCAACTAAAAGTTTAAAAGTTATTTCTTAGGGTCAAAAAGTGCTTATCTCATCGAGTTTAAGCGTTTTTGATTAGGAGTGGCAATGACTTTTAAATTTCATCAAGCTGGTTTCTGCTGTTGAAATATGTTGTTTAGGACATGATTTTGCACAATATATGTCAAATTTAGTGTAATCCCTTCACAGGTTCACAAGATATAGCCATTCGTTCAAAAAGTGCTTATCTCACTGAGTTGAAGCGTTTTTGATTAGGAGTGATAATAACTTTTGAATTTCATTCAGCTGGTTTCTGCTGTTGAAATATGTTGTTTAGGACATGATTCTGCACAATATATTTCAAATTTAGTGTAATCCCTTCACAGGTTCACAAGATATAGCCATTCTTTCAAAAAGTGCTTATCTCACCGAGTTGAAACGTTTTTGATTAGGAGTGGAAATAACTTTTGTATTTCATCAAGCTGGTTTCTGCTGTTGAAATATGTTTTTTAGGACATGATTCTGGACAATATATGTCAAATCTAGTGTAATCCCTTCACAGGTTCACAAGATATAGCGATCCGTTCAAAAAGTGCTTATCTCACCAAGTTGAAGCGTTTTTGATTAGGAGTGGAAATAAGTTTTGAATTTCATCAAGCTGGTTTCTGCTGTTGAAATATGTTGTTTAGGACATGATTCTGCACAATATAAATCAAATTGACTGAAATCCAGCTACAAGTTTGAAAGATATAGCAATAGGGTCAAAAAGTGCTTATCTCATCGAGTTGGAGCGTTTTTGATTATGAGTGGCAATAACTTTTGAATTTCATCAAGCTGGTTTCTGCTGTTGAAATATGTTGTTTAGGACATGATTCTGCACAATGTAAGTCAAATTTAGTGTAATCCAGCTACAAGTTTGAAAGATATAGCCATTCGTTCAAAAAGTGCTTATCTCACCGAGTTGAGGCGTTTTTGTTTAGGAGTGGCAATAACTTTTGAATTTCATCAAGCAGGTTTCTGCCGTTGAAATATGTTGTTTAGGACATGATTCTTCACAATATATGTCAAATTTAGTGTAATCCCTTCACAGGTTCACAAGATATAGCCATTCTTTAAAAAAGTGCTTATCTCACCGAGTTGAAACGTTTTTGATTAGGAGTGGAAATAACTTTTGAATATGATCAAGCTGGTTTCTGCTGTTCAAATATGTTGTTTAGGACATGATTCTGCACAATATATGTCAAATTTAGTGTAATCCCTTCGCAGGTTCACAAGATATAGCCATAGGGTCAAAAAGTGCTTATCTCACCGAGTTGAAGCGTTTTTGATTAGGAGTGATAATAACTTTTGAATTTCATTCAGCTGGTTTCTGCTGTTCAAATATGTTGTTTAGGACATGATTCTGCACAATATAAGTCAAATTTGGTGTAATCCAGCTACAAGTTTGAAAGATATAGCCATAGGGTCAAAAAGTGCTTATCTCATCGAGTTGGAGCGTTTTTGATTAGGAGTGGCAATAACTTTTGAATTTCATCAAGCAGGTTTCTGCCGTTGAAATATGTTGTTTAGGACATGATTATTCACAATATAAGTCAAATTTAGTGTAATCCCTTCACATGTTCACAAGATATAGCCATTCTTTCAAAAAGTGCTTATCTCACCGAGTTGAAACGTTTTTGATTAGGAGTGGAAATAACTTTTGAATTTCATCAAGCTGGTTTCTGCTGTTGAAATATGTTGTTTAGGACATGATTCTGCACAATATATGTCAAATTCAGTGTAATCCAGCTACAAGTTTGAAAGATATAGCCATAGGGTCAAAAAGTGCTTATCTCATCGAGTTGGAGCGTTTTTGATTAGGAGTGGCAATAACTTTTGAATTTCATCAAGCTGGTTTCTGCTGTTGAAATATGTTGTTTAGGACATGATTCTGCACAATATAAGTCAAATTTAGTGTAATCCAGCTACAAGTTTGAAAGATATAGCCATAGGGTCAAAAAGTGCTTATCTCATCGAGTTGGAGCATTTTTGATTATGAGTGGCAATAACTTTTGAATTTCATCAAGCTGGTTTCTGCTGTTGAAATATGTTGTTTAGGACATGATTCTGCAAAATATATGTCAAATTTAGTGTAATCCCTTCACAGGTTCACAAGATATAGCCATTTGTTAAAAAAGTGCTTATCTCACCGAGTTGAAGCTTTTTTGATTAGGAGTGATAATAACTTTTGAATTTCATTCAGCTGGTTTCTGCTGTTGAAATATGTAGTTTAGGACATGATTCTGCACAATATAAGTCAAATTTAGTGTAATCCAGCTACAAGTGTGAAAGATATAGCCATTCGTTCAAAAAGTGCTTATCTCACCGAGTTGTTGCGTTTTTGTTTAGGAGTGGCAATAACTTTTGAATTTCATCAAGCAGGTTTCTGCCGTTGAAATATGTTGTTTAGGACATGATTCTTCACAATATATGTCAAATTTAGTGTAATCCCTTCACAGGTTCACAAGATATAGCCATTCTTTCTAAAGTGCTTATCTCACCGAGTTGAAACGTTTTTGATTAGGAGTGGAAATAACTTTTGAATTTCATTCAGCTGGTTTCTGCTGTTGAAATATGTTGTTTAGGACATGATTCTGCACAATATAAGTCAAATTTAGTGTAATCCAGCCACAAGTTTGAAAGATATAGCCATAGAGTCAAAAAGTTCTTATCTCATCGAGTTGGAGCATTTTTGATTAGGAGTGGCAATTACTTTTGATTTTCATCAAGCTTTTTTATGCTGTTGAAATATGTTGTTTAGGACATGATTCTGCACAATATAAGTCAAATTTGGTGTAAACCAGCTACAAGTTTGAAAGATATAGCCATTGGGTCAAAAAGTGCTTATCTCATCGAGTTGAAGCGTTTTTGATTAGGAGTGGCAATAACTTTTGAATTTCATCAAGCAGGTTTCTGCCGTTGAAATATGTTGTTTAGGACATGATTCTGCACAATATAAGTCAAATTTAGTGTAATCCAGCTACAAGTTTAAAAGATATAGCCATAGGGTCAAAAACTGCTTATCTCAAAGAGTTGGAGCGTTTTTGATTAGGAGTGGCAATAACTTTTGAATTTCATCAAGCTGGTTTCTGCCGTTGAAATATGTTGTTTAGGACATGGTCCTTCACAATATATTTCAAATTTAGTGTAATCACTACACAGGTTCACAAGATATAGCCATTCGTTCAAAAAGTGCTTATCTCACCGAGTTGAAGCGTTTTTGATTAGGAGTGATAATAACTTTTGAATTTCATTCAGCTGGTTTCTGCTGTTGAAATATGTTGTTAAGGACATCATTCTGCACAATATAAGTCAAATTTGGTGTAAACCAGCTACAAGTTTGAAAGATATAGCCATTGGGTCAAAAAGTGCTTATCTCATCGAGTTGAAGCGTTTTTGATTAGGAGTGGCAATAACTTTTGAATTTCATCAAGCTGGTTTCTGCCGTTGAAATATGTTGTTTAGGACATGATTCTGCACAATATAAGTCAAATTTAGTGTAATCCAGCAACAAGTTTGAAAGATATAGCCATAGGGTCAAAAAGTGCTTATCTCATCGAGTTGGAGCGTTTTTGATTAGGAGTGGCAATAACTTTTGAATTTCATCAAGCTGGTTTCTGTTGTCGAAATATGTTCTTTAGGACATGATTCTGCACAATATAAGTCAAATTTAGTGTAATCCAGCTTCAAGTTTAAAAGATATAGCCATAGGGTCAAAAAGTGCTTATCTCAAAGAGTTGGAGCGTTTTTGATTAGGAGTGGCAATAACTTTTGAATTTCATCAAGCTGGTTTCTGCTGTTGAAATATGTTGTTTAGGACATGATCCTTCACAATATATGTCAAATTTAGTGTAATCACTTCACAGGTTCACAAGATATAGCCATTCGTTCAAAAAGTGCTTATCTCACCGAGTTGAAGCGTTTTTGATTAGGAGTGATAATAACTTTTGAATTTCATTCAGCTGGTTTCTGCTGTTGAAATATGTTGTTTAGGACATGATTCTGCACAATATAAGTCAAATTTGGTTTAAACCAGCTACAAGTTTGAAAGATATAGCCATTGGGTCAAAAAGTGCTTATCTCATCGAGTTGAAGCGTTTTTGATTAGGAGTGGCAATAACTTTTGAATTTCATCAAGCTGGTTTCTGCCGTTGAAATATGTTGTTTAGGACATGAGTCTGCACAATATAAGTCGAATTTGGTGTAAACCAGCTACAAGTTTGAAAGATATAGCCATTGGGTCAAAAAGTGCTTATCTCATCGAGTTGAAGCGTTTTTGATTAGGAGTGGCAATAACTTTTGAATTTCATCAAGTTGGTTTCTGCTGTTGAAATATGTTGTTTAGGACATGATTCTGCACAATACAAGTCAAATTTAGTGTAATCAAGCAACAAGTTTGAAAGATATAGCCATAGGGTCAAAAAGTGCTTATCTCATCGAGTTGGAGCGTTTTTGATTAGGAGTGGCAATAACTTTTGAATTTCATCAAGCTGGTTTCTGCTGTTGAAATATGTTGTTTAGGACATGATTCTGCACAATATATGTCAAATTTAGTGTAATCCAGCTACAAGTTAAAAAGATATAGCCATAGGGTCAAAAACTGCTTATCTCAAAGAGTTGGAGCGTTTTTGATTAGGAGTGGAAATAACTTTTGAATTTCATCAAGCTGGTTTCTGCTGTTGAAATATGTTGTTTAGGACATGATTCTGCACAATATATGTCAAATTCAGTGTAATCCAGATACATGTTTAAAAGATATAGCCATAGGGTCAAAAAGTGCTTATCTCAAAGAGTTGGAGCGTTTTTGATTAGGAGTGGCAATTACTTTTGATTTTCATCAAGCTGGTTTCTGCTGTTGAAATATGTTGTTTAGGACATGATCCTTCACAATATATGTCAAATTTAGTGTAATCACTTCACAGGTTCACAAGATATAGCCATTCGTTCAAAAAGTGCTTATCTCATCGAGTTGAAGCGTTTTTGATTCGGAGTGATAATAACTTTTGAATTTCATTCAGCTGGTTTCTGCTGTTGAAATATGTTGTTTAGGACATGATTCTGCACAATATAAGTCAAATTTGATGTAAACCAGCTACAAGTTTGAAAGATATAGCCATAGGGTCAAAAAGTGCTTATCTCATCGAGTTGAAGCGTTTTTGATTAGGAGTGGCAATAACTTTTGAATTTCATCAAGCTGGTTTCTGCCGTTGAAATATGTTGTTTAGGACATGATTCTGCACAATATAAGTCAAATTTAGTGTAATCCAGCAACAAGTTTGAAAGATATAGCCATAGGGTCAAAAACTGCTTATCTCAAAGAGTTGGAGCGTTTTTGATTAGGAGAGGCAATAACTTTTGAATTTCATCAAGCTGGTTTCTGCCGTTGAAATATGTTGTTTAGGACATGATTCTGCACAATACATGTCAAATTCAGTGTAATCCCCTTCACAGGTTCACAAGATATAGCCATTCTTTCAAAAAGTGCTTATCTCACCGAGTTGAAGCGTTTTTGATTAGGAGTGATAATAACATTTGAATTTCATTCAGCTTGTTTCTGCTGTTGAAATATGTTGTTTAGGACATGATTCTGCACAATATAAGTCAAATTTAGTGTAATCCAGCCACAAGTTTGAAAGATATAGCCATAGAGTCAAAAAGTGCTTATCTCATCGAGTTGGAGCATTTTTGATTAGGAGTGGCAATTACTTTTGATTTTCATCAAGCTTTTTTTTGTTGTTGAAATATGTTGTTTCGGACATGATTCTGCACAATATATGTCAACTTTAGTGTAATCCAGCTAAAAGTTTAAAAGATATAGCCATAGGGTCAAAAAGTGCTTATCTCACCGAGTTGAAGCGTTTTTGATTAGGAGTGATAATAACTTTTGAATTTCATTCAGCTGGTTTCTGCTGTTGAAATATGTTGTTTAGGACATGATTCTGCACAATATATGTCAAATCAGTGTAATCCAGCTACAAGGTTAAAAAGATATAGCCATAGGGTCAAAAACTGCTTATGTCAAAGAGTTGGAGCGTTTTTGATTAGGAGTGGCAATAACTCTTGAATTTCATCAAGCTGGTTTCTGCCGTTGAAATATGTTGTTTAGGACATGATTCTGCACTATATATTTCAAATTCAGTCTAATCCAGATACATGTTTGAAAGATATAGCCATAGGGTCAAAAAGTGCTTATCTCATTGAGTTGGAGCGTTTTTGATTAGGAGTGGCAATAACTTTTGAATTTCATCAAGCTGGTTTCTGCTGTTGAAATTTGTTGTTTAGGACATGATTCTGCACAATATATGTCAAATTTAGTGTAATCCAGCTACAAGTTTAAAAGATATAGCCATAGGGTCAAAAAGTGCTTATCTCACCGAGTTGAAGCGTTTTTGATTAGGAGTGATAATAACTTTTGAATTTCATTCAGCTGGTTTCTGCTGTTGAAATATGTTGTTTAGGACATGATTCTGCACAATATATGTCAAATCAGTGTAATCCAGCTACAAGTTAAAAAGATATAGCCATAGGGTCAAAAACTGCTTATGTCAAAGAGTTGGAGCGTTTTTGATTAGGAGTGGCAATAACTCTTGAATTTCATCAAGCTGGTTTCTGCCGTTGAAATATGTTGTTTAGGACATGATTCTGCACTATATATTTCAAATTCAGTCTAATCCAGATACATGTTTGAAAGATATAGCCATAGGGTCAAAAAGTGCTTATCTCATTGAGTTGGAGCGTTTTTGATTAGGAGTGGCAATAACTTTTGAATTTCATCAAGCTGGTTTCTGCTGTTGAAATATGTTGTTTAGGACATGATTCTGCACAATATATGTCAAATTTAGTGTAATCCAGCTACAAGTTTAAAAGATATAGCCATAGGGTCAAAAAGTGCTAATCTCATCGAGTTGAAGCCTTTTTTGATTAGGAGTGGCAATAACTTTTGAATTTCATCAAGCTGGTTTCTGCCGTTGAAATATGTTGTTTAGGACATGATTCTGCACAATATATGTCAAATTTAGTGTAATCCAGCTACAAGTTAAAAAGATATAGCCATAGGCACAAAAACTGCTTATCTCAAAGAGTTGGAGCGTTTTTGATTAGGAGTGGCAATAACTTTTGAATTTCATCAAGCTGGTTTCTGTCGTTGAAATATGTTGTTAAGGACATGATTCTGCACAATATAAGTCAAATTTAGTGTAATCCAGCTACAAGTTTAAAAGATATAGCCACAGGGTAAAAAAACTGCTTATGTCAAAGAGTTGGAGCGTTTTTGATTAGGAGTGGCAATAACTTTTGAATTTCATCAAGCTGGTTTCTGCCGTTGAAATATGTTGTTTAGGACATGATTCTGCACAATATATGTCAAATTTAGTGTAATCCAGCTACAAGTTTAAAAGATATAGCCACAGGGTCAAAAACTGCTTATGTCAAAGAGTTGGAGCGTTTTTGATTAGGAGTGGCAATAACTTTTGAATTTCATCAAGCTGGTTTCTGCTGTTGAAATATGTTGTTTAGGACATGATTCTGCACAATATATGGCAAATTTAGTGTAATCCAGCAACACGTTTGAAAGATATAGCCACAGGGTCAAAAACTGCTTATGTCAAAGAGTTGGAGCGTTTTTGATTAGGAGTGGCAATAACTTTTGATTTTCATCAAGCTGGTTTCTGCTGTTGAAATATGTTGTTTAGGACATGATTCTGCACAATATATGTCAACTTTAGTGTAATCCAGCTAAAAGTTTAAACGATGTAGCCATAGGGTCAAAAAGCGCTTATCTCATCGAGTTGGAGTGTTTTTGATTAGGAGTGGCAATAACCTTTGAATTTCATCAAGCTGGTTTCTGCTGTTGAAATATGTTGTTTAGGACATGATTCTGCACAATATATGTCAAATTTAGTGTAATCCCTTCACAGGTTCAAAAGATATAGCCATTCGTTCAAAAAGTGCTTATCTCACCGAGTTGAAACGTTTTTGATTAGGAGTGGAAATAACTTTTGAATTTCATCAAGCTGGTTTCTGCCGTTGAAATATGTTGTTTAGGACATGATTCTGCACAATATATGTCAAATTCAGTGTATTCCCTTCACAGGTTCACAAGATATAGCCATTCGTTCAAAAAGTGCTTATCTCACCGAGTTGAAGCGTTTTTGATTAGGAGTGATAATAACTTTTGAATTTCATTCAGCTGGTTTCTGCTGTTGAAATATGTTGTTTAGGACATGATTCTGCACAATATAAGTCAAATTTAGTGTAATCCAGCTACATGTTTGAAAGATATAGCCATAGGGTCAAAAAGTGCTTATCTCATCGAGTTGGATCATTTTTGATTAGGAGTGGCAATAACTTTTGAATTTCATCAAGCTGGTTTCTGCCGTTGAAATATGTTGTTTAGGACATGATTCTGCACAATATATGTCAAATTCAGTGTAATCCCTTCACAGGTTCACAAGATATAGCCATTCGTTCAAAAAGTGCTTATCTCACCGAGTTGAAGCGTTTTTGATTAGGAGTGATAATAACTTTTGAATTTCATTCAGCTTGTTTCTGCTGTTGAAATATGTTGTTTAGGACATGATTCTGCACAATATATGTCAAATTCAGTGTAATCTAGCTACAAGTTAAAAAGATATAGCCATAGGGTCAAAAACTGCTTATGTCAAAGAGTTGGAGCGTTTTTGATTAGGAGTGGAAATAACTTTTGAATTTCATCAAGCTGGTTTCTGCCGTTGAAATATGTTGTTTAGGACATGATTCTGCACAATATATGTCAAATTCAGTGTAATCCCTTCACAGGTTCACAAGATATAGCCATTCGTTCAAAAAGTGCTTATCTCACCGAGTTGAAGCGTTTTTGATTAGGAGTGATAATAACTTTTGAATTTCATTCAGCTTGTTTCTGCTGTTGAAATATGTTGTTTAGGACATGATTCTGCACAATATATGTCAAATTCAGTGAAATCTAGCTACAAGTTAAAAAGATATAGCCATAGGGTCAAAAAATGCTTATGTCAAAGAGTTGGAGCGTTTTTGATTAGGAGTGGCAATAACTTTTGAATTTCATCAAGCTGGTTTCTGCTGTTGAAATATGTTGTTTAGGACATGATTCTGCACAATATATGTCAAATTCAGTCTAATCCAGATACATGTTTGAAAGATATAGCCATAGGGTCAAAAAGTGCTTATCTCATTGAGTTGGAGCGTTTTTGATTAGGAGTAGCAATAACTTTTGAATTTCATCAAGCTGGTTTCTGCTGTTGAAATATGTTGTTTAGGACATGATTCTGCACAATATATGTCAAATTTAGTGTAATCCAGCTACAAGTTTAAAAGATATAGCCATAGGGTCAAAAACTGCTTATCTCAAAGAGTTGGAGCGTTTTTGATTAGGAGTGGCAATAACTTTTGAATTTCATCAAGCTGATTTCTGCCGTTGTAATATGTTGTTTAGGACATGATTCTGCACAATATATGTCAAATTTAGTGTAATCCCTTCACAGGTTCACAAGATATAGCCATTCGTTCAAAAAGTGCTTATATCACCGAGTTGAAGCGTTTTTGAATAGGAGTGATAATAACTTTTGAATTTCATTCAGCTGGTTTCTGTTGTTGAAATATGTTGTTTAGGACATGATTCTGCACAATACAAGTCAAATTTAGTGTAATCCAGCCACAAGTTTGATAGATATAGCCATTCGTTCAAAAAGTGCTTATCTCACCGAGTTGAAGCGTTTTTGATTAGGAGTGATAATAACTTTTGAATTTCATTCAGCTGGTTTCTGCTGTTGAAATATGTTGTTAGGACATGATTCTGCACAATATAAGTCAAATTTAGTGTAATCCAGCTACATGTTGAAAGATATAGCCATAGGGTCAAAAAGTGCTTATCTCATCGAGTTGGAGCGTTTTTGATGAGGAGTGGCAATAACTTTTGAATTTCATCAAGCTGGTTTCTGCTGTTGAAATATGTTGTTTAGGACATGATTCTGCACAATATAAGTCAAATTTAGTGTAATCCAGCTACAAGTTTGAAAGATATAGCCATTCGTTCAAAAAGTGCTTTTCTTACCGAGTTGAGGCATTTTTGTTTAGGAGTGGCAATAACTTTTGAATTTCATCAAGCAGGTTTCTGTCGTTGAAATATGTTGTTTAGGACATGATTCTTCACAATATATGTCAAATTTAGTGTAATCACTTCACAGGTTCACAAGATATAGCCATTCGTTCAAAAAGTGCTTATCTCACCGAGTTGAAGCGTTTTTGATTAGGAGTGATAATAACTTTTGAATTTCATTCAGCTGGTTTCTGCTGTTGATATATGTTGTTTAGGACATGATTCTGCACAATATATGTCAACTTTAGTGTAATCCAGCTACAAGTTTAAAAGATATAGCCATAGGGTCAAAAAGTGCTTATCTCATCGAGTTGGAGTGTTTTTGATTAGGAGTGGCAATAACTTTTGAATTTCATCAAGCTGGTTTCTGCTGTTGAAATATGTTGTTAAGGACATGATTCTGCACAATATAAGTCAAATTTAGTGTAATCCAGCTACAAGTTTAAAAGATATAGCCACAGGGTCAAAAACTGCTTATGTCAAAGAGTTGGAGCGTTTTTGATTAGGAGTGGCAATAACTTTTGAATTTCATCAAGCTGATTTCTGCCGTTGAAATATGTTGTATAGGACATGATTCTGCACAATATATGTCAAATTTAGTGTAATCCAGCCACAAGTTTGAAAGATATAGCCATAGGGTCAAAAAGTGCTTATCTCACCGAGTTTGAGCGTTTTTGATTAGGAGTGGCAATAACTTTTGAATTTCATCAAGCTGGTTTCTGCTGTTGAAATATGATGTTTAGGACATGATTCTGCACAATATATGTCAACTTTAGTGTAATCCAGCTACAAGTTTAAAAGATATAGCCATAGGGTCAAAAAGCGCTTATCTCATCGAGTTGGAGTGTTTTTGATTAGGAGTGGCAATAACCGTTGAATTTCATCAAGCTGGTTTCTGCCGTTGAAATATGTTGTTTAGGACATGATTCTGCACAATATATGTCAAATTCAGTGTATTCCCTTCACAGGTTCACAAGATATAGCCATTCGTTCAAAAAGTGCTTATCTCACCGAGTTGAAGCGTTTTTGATTAGGAGTGATAATAACTTTTGAATTTCATTCAGCTGGTTTCTGCTGTTGAAATATGTTGTTTAGGACATGATTCTGCACAATATAAGTCAAATTTAGTGTAATCCAGCTACATGTTTGAAAGATATAGCCATAGGGTCAAAAAGTGCTTATCTCATCGAGTTGGATCATTTTTGATTAGGAGTGGCAATAACTTTTGAATTTCATCAAGCTGGTTTCTGCCGTTGAAATATGTTGTTTAGGACATGATTCTGCACAATATATGTCAAATTCAGTGTAATCCCTTCACAGGTTCACAAGATATAGCCATTCGTTCAAAAAGTGCTTATCTCACCGAGTTGAAGCGTTTTTGATTAGGAGTGATAATAACTTTTGAATTTCATTCAGCTTGTTTCTGCTGTTGAAATATGTTGTTTAGGACATGATTCTGCACAATATATGTCAAATTCAGTGTAATCTAGCTACAAGTTAAAAAGATATAGCCATAGGGTCAAAAACTGCTTATGTCAAAGAGTTGGAGCGTTTTTGATTAGGAGTGGAAATAACTTTTGAATTTCATCAAGCTGGTTTCTGCCGTTGAAATATGTTGTTTAGGACATGATTCTGCACAATATATGTCAAATTCAGTGTAATCCCTTCACAGGTTCACAAGATATAGCCATTCGTTCAAAAAGTGCTTATCTCACCGAGTTGAAGCGTTTTTGATTAGGAGTGATAATAACTTTTGAATTTCATTCAGCTTGTTTCTGCTGTTGAAATATGTTGTTTAGGACATGATTCTGCACAATATATGTCAAATTCAGTGAAATCTAGCTACAAGTTAAAAAGATATAGCCATAGGGTCAAAAAATGCTTATGTCAAAGAGTTGGAGCGTTTTTGATTAGGAGTGGCAATAACTTTTGAATTTCATCAAGCTGGTTTCTGCTGTTGAAATATGTTGTTTAGGACATGATTCTGCACAATATATGTCAAATTCAGTCTAATCCAGATACATGTTTGAAAGATATAGCCATAGGGTCAAAAAGTGCTTATCTCATTGAGTTGGAGCGTTTTTGATTAGGAGTAGCAATAACTTTTGAATTTCATCAAGCTGGTTTCTGCTGTTGAAATATGTTGTTTAGGACATGATTCTGCACAATATATGTCAAATTTAGTGTAATCCAGCTACAAGTTTAAAAGATATAGCCATAGGGTCAAAAACTGCTTATCTCAAAGAGTTGGAGCGTTTTTGATTAGGAGTGGCAATAACTTTTGAATTTCATCAAGCTGATTTCTGCCGTTGTAATATGTTGTTTAGGACATGATTCTGCACAATATATGTCAAATTTAGTGTAATCCCTTCACAGGTTCACAAGATATAGCCATTCGTTCAAAAAGTGCTTATATCACCGAGTTGAAGCGTTTTTGAATAGGAGTGATAATAACTTTTGAATTTCATTCAGCTGGTTTCTGTTGTTGAAATATGTTGTTTAGGACATGATTCTGCACAATACAAGTCAAATTTAGTGTAATCCAGCCACAAGTTTGATAGATATAGCCATTCGTTCAAAAAGTGCTTATCTCACCGAGTTGAAGCGTTTTTGATTAGGAGTGATAATAACTTTTGAATTTCATTCAGCTGGTTTCTGCTGTTGAAATATGTTGTTAGGACATGATTCTGCACAATATAAGTCAAATTTAGTGTAATCCAGCTACATGTTGAAAGATATAGCCATAGGGTCAAAAAGTGCTTATCTCATCGAGTTGGAGCGTTTTTGATGAGGAGTGGCAATAACTTTTGAATTTCATCAAGCTGGTTTCTGCTGTTGAAATATGTTGTTTAGGACATGATTCTGCACAATATAAGTCAAATTTAGTGTAATCCAGCTACAAGTTTGAAAGATATAGCCATTCGTTCAAAAAGTGCTTTTCTTACCGAGTTGAGGCATTTTTGTTTAGGAGTGGCAATAACTTTTGAATTTCATCAAGCAGGTTTCTGTCGTTGAAATATGTTGTTTAGGACATGATTCTTCACAATATATGTCAAATTTAGTGTAATCACTTCACAGGTTCACAAGATATAGCCATTCGTTCAAAAAGTGCTTATCTCACCGAGTTGAAGCGTTTTTGATTAGGAGTGATAATAACTTTTGAATTTCATTCAGCTGGTTTCTGCTGTTGATATATGTTGTTTAGGACATGATTCTGCACAATATATGTCAACTTTAGTGTAATCCAGCTACAAGTTTAAAAGATATAGCCATAGGGTCAAAAAGTGCTTATCTCATCGAGTTGGAGTGTTTTTGATTAGGAGTGGCAATAACTTTTGAATTTCATCAAGCTGGTTTCTGCTGTTGAAATATGTTGTTAAGGACATGATTCTGCACAATATAAGTCAAATTTAGTGTAATCCAGCTACAAGTTTAAAAGATATAGCCACAGGGTCAAAAACTGCTTATGTCAAAGAGTTGGAGCGTTTTTGATTAGGAGTGGCAATAACTTTTGAATTTCATCAAGCTGATTTCTGCCGTTGAAATATGTTGTATAGGACATGATTCTGCACAATATATGTCAAATTTAGTGTAATCCAGCCACAAGTTTGAAAGATATAGCCATAGGGTCAAAAAGTGCTTATCTCACCGAGTTTGAGCGTTTTTGATTAGGAGTGGCAATAACTTTTGAATTTCATCAAGCTGGTTTCTGCTGTTGAAATATGATGTTTAGGACATGATTCTGCACAATATATGTCAACTTTAGTGTAATCCAGCTACAAGTTTAAAAGATATAGCCATAGGGTCAAAAAGCGCTTATCTCATCGAGTTGGAGTGTTTTTGATTAGGAGTGGCAATAACCGTTGAATTTCATCAAGCTGGTTTCTGCCGTTGAAATATGTTGTTTAGGACATGATTCTGCACAATATATGTCAAATTCAGTGTATTCCCTTCACAGGTTCACAAGATATAGCCATTCGTTCAAAAAGTGCTTATCTCACCGAGTTGAAGCGTTTTTGATTAGGAGTGATAATAACTTTTGAATTTCATTCAGCTGGTTTCTGCTGTTGAAATATGTTGTTTAGGACATGATTCTGCACAATATAAGTCAAATTTAGTGTAATCCAGCTACATGTTTGAAAGATATAGCCATAGGGTCAAAAAGTGCTTATCTCATCGAGTTGGATCATTTTTGATTAGGAGTGGCAATAACTTTTGAATTTCATCAAGCTGGTTTCTGCCGTTGAAATATGTTGTTTAGGACATGATTCTGCACAATATATGTCAAATTCAGTGTAATCCCTTCACAGGTTCACAAGATATAGCCATTCGTTCAAAAAGTGCTTATCTCATTGAGTTGGAGCGTTTTTGATTAGGAGTAGCAATAACTTTTGAATTTCATCAAGCTGGTTTCTGCTGTTGAAATATGTTGTTTAGGACATGATTCTGCACAATATATGTCAAATTTAGTGTAATCCAGCTACAAGTTTAAAAGATATAGCCATAGGGTCAAAAACTGCTTATCTCAAAGAGTTGGAGCGTTTTTGATTAGGAGTGGCAATAACTTTTGAATTTCATCAAGCTGATTTCTGCCGTTGTAATATGTTGTTTAGGACATGATTCTGCACAATATATGTCAAATTTAGTGTAATCCCTTCACAGGTTCACAAGATATAGCCATAGGGTCAAAAAGTGCTTATATCACCGAGTTGAAGCGTTTTTGAATAGGAGTGATAATAACTTTTGAATTTCATTCAGCTGGTTTCTGTTGTTGAAATATGTTGTTTAGGACATGATTCTGCACAATACAAGTCAAATTTAGTGTAATCCAGCCACAAGTTTGATAGATATAGCCATTCGTTCAAAAAGTGCTTATCTCACCGAGTTGAAGCGTTTTTGATTAGGAGTGATAATAACTTTTGAATTTCATTCAGCTGGTTTCTGCTGTTGAAATATGTTGTTAGGACATGATTCTGCACAATATAAGTCAAATTTAGTGTAATCCAGCTACATGTTGAAAGATATAGCCATAGGGTCAAAAAGTGCTTATCTCATCGAGTTGGAGCGTTTTTGATGAGGAGTGGCAATAACTTTTGAATTTCATCAAGCTGGTTTCTGCTGTTGAAATATGTTGTTTAGGACATGATTCTGCACAATATAAGTCAAATTTAGTGTAATCCAGCTACAAGTTTGAAAGATATAGCCATTCGTTCAAAAAGTGCTTTTCTTACCGAGTTGAGGCATTTTTGTTTAGGAGTGGCAATAACTTTTGAATTTCATCAAGCAGGTTTCTGTCGTTGAAATATGTTGTTTAGGACATGATTCTTCACAATATATGTCAAATTTAGTGTAATCACTTCACAGGTTCACAAGATATAGCCATTCGTTCAAAAAGTGCTTATCTCACCGAGTTGAAGCGTTTTTGATTAGGAGTGATAATAACTTTTGAATTTCATTCAGCTGGTTTCTGCTGTTGATATATGTTGTTTAGGACATGATTCTGCACAATATATGTCAACTTTAGTGTAATCCAGCTACAAGTTTAAAAGATATAGCCATAGGGTCAAAAAGTGCTTATCTCATCGAGTTGGAGTGTTTTTGATTAGGAGTGGCAATAACTTTTGAATTTCATCAAGCTGGTTTCTGCTGTTGAAATATGTTGTTAAGGACATGATTCTGCACAATATAAGTCAAATTTAGTGTAATCCAGCTACAAGTTTAAAAGATATAGCCACAGGGTCAAAAACTGCTTATGTCAAAGAGTTGGAGCGTTTTTGATTAGGAGTGGCAATAACTTTTGAATTTCATCAAGCTGATTTCTGCCGTTGAAATATGTTGTATAGGACATGATTCTGCACAATATATGTCAAATTTAGTGTAATCCAGCCACAAGTTTGAAAGATATAGCCATAGGGTCAAAAAGTGCTTATCTCACCGAGTTTGAGCGTTTTTGATTAGGAGTGGCAATAACTTTTGAATTTCATCAAGCTGGTTTCTGCTGTTGAAATATGATGTTTAGGACATGATTCTGCACAATATATGTCAACTTTAGTGTAATCCAGCTACAAGTTTAAAAGATATAGCCATAGGGTCAAAAAGCGCTTATCTCATCGAGTTGGAGTGTTTTTGATTAGGAGTGGCAATAACCGTTGAATTTCATCAAGCTGGTTTCTGCCGTTGAAATATGTTGTTTAGGACATGATTCTGCACAATATATGTCAAATTTAGTGTAATCCCTTCACAGGTTCACAAGATATAGCCATTCGTTCAAAAAGTGCTTATCTCACCGAGTTGAAGCGTTTTTGATTAGGAGTGATAATAACTTTTGAATTTCATTCAGCTGGTTTCTGCTGTTGAAATATGTTGTTAGGACATGATTCTGCACAATATAAGTCAAATTTAGTGTAATCCAGCTACATGTTGAAAGATATAGCCATAGGGTCAAAAAGTGCTTATCTCATCGAGTTGGAGCGTTTTTGATGAGGAGTGGCAATAACTTTTGAATTTCATCAAGCTGGTTTCTGCTGTTGAAATATGTTGTTTAGGACATGATTCTGCACAATATAAGTCAAATTTAGTGTAATCCAGCTACAAGTTTGAAAGATATAGCCATTCGTTCAAAAAGTGCTTTTCTTACCGAGTTGAGGCATTTTTGTTTAGGAGTGGCAATAACTTTTGAATTTCATCAAGCAGGTTTCTGTCGTTGACATATGATGTTTAGGACATGATTCTTCACAATATATGTCAAATTTAGTGTAATCACTTCACAGGTTCACAAGATATAGCCATTCGTTCAAAAAGTGCTTATCTCACCGAGTTGAAGCGTTTTTGATTAGGAGTGATAATAACTTTTGAATTTCATTCAGCTGGTTTCTGCTGTTGACATATGTTGTTTAGGACATGATTCTGCACAATATAAGTCAAATCTGGTGTAAACCAGCTACAAGTTTGAAAGATATAGCCATAGGGTCAAAAAGTGCTTATCTCATCGAGTTGAAGCGTTTTTGATTAGGAGTGGCAATAACTTTTGAATTTCATCAAGCTGGTTTCTGCTGTTGAAATATGTTGTTTAGGACATGATTCTG
This sequence comes from Fistularia commersonii, assembly GCF_037954325.1. NCBI lineage: Eukaryota > Metazoa > Chordata > Actinopteri > Syngnathiformes > Fistulariidae > Fistularia > Fistularia commersonii. The sequence continues at coordinate 17,405,852 of NC_141297.1, forward strand.
CACAATATAAGTCAAATTTAGTGTAATCCAGCAACAAGTTGGAAAGATATAGCCATAGGGTCAAAAAGTGCTTATCTCAAAGAGTTGGAGCGTTTTTGATTAGGAGTGGAAATACCTTTTGAATTTCATCAAGCTGGTGTCTGCTGTTGAAATATGTTGTTTAGGACATGATTCTGCACAATATATATGTCAAATTTAGTGTAATCCAGCCACAAGTTTAAAAGATATAGCCATAGGGTCAAAAAGTGTTTTTCTCAAAGAGTTGGAGCGTTTTTGATTAGGAGTGGCAATAACTTTTGAATTTCATCAAGCTGGTTTCTGCTGTTGAAATATGTTGTTAAGGACATGATTCTGCACAATATATGTCAAATTTAGTGTAAACCAGCTACAAGTTTAAAAGATATAGCCATAGGGTCAAAAACTGCTTATCTCAAAGAGTTGGAGCGTTTTTGAGTAGGAGAGGCAATAACTTTTGAATTTCATCAAGCTGGTTTCTGCCGATGAAATATGTTGTTTAGGACATGATTCTGCACAATATATGTCAAATTCAGTGTAATCCCTTCACAGGTTCACAAGATATAGCCATTCGTTCAAAAAGTGCTTATCTCAAAGAGTTGAAGCGTTTTTGATTAGGAGTGGCAATAACCTTTGAATTTCATCAAGCTGGTTTCTGCTGTTGAAATATGTTGTTTAGGACATGATTCTGCACAATATAAGTCAAATTTAGTGTAATCCAGCTACAAGTTTGAAAGATATAGCCATTCGTTCAAAAAGTGCTTTTCTTACCGAGTTGAGGCATTTTTGTTTAGGAGTGGCAATAACTTTTGAATTCCATCAAGCAGGTTTCTGTCGTTGACATATGTTGTTTAGGACATGATTCTTCACAATATATGTCAAATTTAGTGTAATCCCTTCACAGGTTCACAAGATATAGCCATTCGTTCAAAAAGTGCTTATCTCACCGAGTTGAAGCGTTTTTGATTAGGAGTGATAATAACTTTTGAATTTCATTCAGCTTGTTTCTGCTGTTGAAATATGTTGTTTAGGACATGATTCTGCACAATATATGTCAAATTCAGTCTAATCCAGATACATGTTTGAAAGATATAGCCATAGGGTCAAAAAGTGCTTATCTCATTGAGTTGGAGCGTTTTTGATTAGGAGTAGCAATAACTTTTGAATTTCATCAAGCTGGTTTCTGCTGTTGAAATATGTTGTTTAGGACATGATTCTGCACAATATATGTCAAATTTAGTGTAATCCAGCTACAAGTTTAAAAGATATAGCCATAGGGTCAAAAACTGCTTATCTCAAAGAGTTGGAGCGTTTTTGATTAGGAGTGGCAATAACTTTTGAATTTCATCAAGCTGATTTCTGCCGTTGTAATATGTTGTTTAGGACATGATTCTGCACAATATATGTCAAATTTAGTGTAATCCCTTCACAGGTTCACAAGATATAGCCATTCGTTCAAAAAGTGCTTATATCACCGAGTTGAAGCGTTTTTGATTAGGAGTGATAATAACTTTTGAATTTCATTCAGCTGGTTTCTGCTGTTGAAATATGTTGTTAGGACATGATTCTGCACAATATAAGTCAAATTTAGTGTAATCCAGCTACATGTTGAAAGATATAGCCATAGGGTCAAAAAGTGCTTATCTCATCGAGTTGGAGCGTTTTTGATGAGGAGTGGCAATAACTTTTGAATTTCATCAAGCTGGTTTCTGCTGTTGAAATATGTTGTTTAGGACATGATTCTGCACAATATAAGTCAAATTTAGTGTAATCCAGCTACAAGTTTGAAAGATATAGCCATTCGTTCAAAAAGTGCTTTTCTTACCGAGTTGAGGCATTTTTGTTTAGGAGTGGCAATAACTTTTGAATTTCATCAAGCAGGTTTCTGTCGTTGAAATATGTTGTTTAGGACATGATTCTTCACAATATATGTCAAATTTAGTGTAATCACTTCACAGGTTCACAAGATATAGACATTCGTTCAAAAAGTGCTTATCTCACCGAGTTGAAGCGTTTTTGATTAGGAGTGATAATAACTTTTGAATTTCATTCAGCTGGTTTCTGCTGTTGATATATGTTGTTTAGGACATGATTCTGCACAATATATGTCAACTTTAGTGTAATCCAGCTACAAGTTTAAAAGATATAGCCATAGGGTCAAAAAGTGCTTATCTCATCGAGTTGGAGTGTTTTTGATTAGGAGTGGCAATAACTTTTGAATTTCATCAAGCTGGTTTCTGCTGTTGAAATATGTTGTTAAGGACATGATTCTGCACAATATAAGTCAAATTTAGTGTAATCCAGCTACAAGTTTAAAAGATATAGCCACAGGGTCAAAAACTGCTTATGTCAAAGAGTTGGAGCGTTTTTGATTAGGAGTGGCAATAACTTTTGAATTTCATCAAGCTGATTTCTGCCGTTGAAATATGTTGTTTAGGACATGATTCTGCACAATATATGTCAAATTTAGTGTAATCCAGCCACAAGTTTGAAAGATATAGCCATAGGGTCAAAAAGTGCTTATCTCACCGAGTTTGAGCGTTTTTGATTAGGAGTGGCAATAACTTTTGAATTTCATCAAGCTGGTTTCTGCTGTTGAAATATGATGTTTAGGACATGATTCTGCACAATATATGTCAACTTTAGTGTAATCCAGCTACAAGTTTAAAAGATATAGACATAGGGTCAAAAAGCGCTTATCTCATCGAGTTGGAGTGTTTTTGATTAGGAGTGGCAATAACCGTTGAATTTCATCAAGCTGGTTTCCGCCGTTGAAATATGTTGTTTAGGACATGATTTTGCACAATATATGTCAAATTTAGTGTAATCCCATCACAGGTTCACAAGATATAGCCATTCGTTCAAAAAGTGCTTATCTCACCGAGTTGAAGCGTTTTTGATTAGGAGTGATAATAACTTTTGAATTTCATTCAGCTGGTTTCTGCTGTTGAAATATGTTGTTAGGACATGATTCTGCACAATATAAGTCAAATTTAGTGTAATCCAGCTACATGTTGAAAGATATAGCCATAGGGTCAAAAAGTGCTTATCTCATCGAGTTGGAGCGTTTTTGATGAGGAGTGGCAATAACTTTTGAATTTCATCAAGCTGGTTTCTGCTGTTGAAATATGTTGTTTAGGACATGATTCTGCACAATATAAGTCAAATTTAGTGTAATCCAGCTACAAGTTTGAAAGATATAGCCATTCGTTCAAAAAGTGCTTTTCTTACCGAGTTGAGGCATTTTTGTTTAGGAGTGGCAATAACTTTTGAATTTCATCAAGCAGGTTTCTGTCGTTGACATATGTTGTTTAGGACATGATTCTTCACAATATAAGTCAAATCTGGTGTAAACCAGCTACAAGTTTGAAAGATATAGCCATAGGGTCAAAAAGTGCTTATCTCACCGAGTTGAAGCGTTTTTGATTAGGAGTGATAATAACTTTTGAATTTCATTCAGCTGGTTACCGCTGTTGAAATATGTTGTTTAGGACATGATTCTGCACAATATAAGTCAAATCTGGTGTAAACCAGCTACAAGTTTGAAAGATATAGCCATAGGGTCAAAAAGTGCTTATCTCATCGAGTTGAAGCGTTTTTGATTAGGAGTGGCAATAACTTTTGAATTTCATCAAGCTGGTTTCTGCTGTTGAAATATGTTGTTTAGGACATGATTCTGCACAATATAAGTCAAATTTAGTGTAATCCAGCAACAAGTTGGAAAGATATAGCCATAGGGTCAAAAAGTGCTTATCTCAAAGAGTTGGAGCGTTTTTGATTAGGAGTGGAAATACCTTTTGAATTTCATCAAGCTGGTGTCTGCTGTTGAAATATGTTGTTTAGGACATGATTCTGCACAATATAAGTCAAATTAATGTAATCCAGCCACAAGTTTGAAAGATATAGCCAAAGAGTCAAAAAGTGCTTATCTCATCGAGTTGGAGCGTTTTTGATTAGGAGTGGCAATTACTTTTGATTTTCATCAAGCTGGATTCTGCTGTTGATATATGTTGTTTAGGACATGATTCTGCACAATATATGTCAACTTTAGTGTAATCCAGCTACAAGTTTAAAAGATATAGCCATAGGGTCAAAAAGTGCTTATCTCATCGAGTTGGAGTGTTTTTGATTAGGAGTGGCAATAACTTTTGAATTTCATCAAGTAGGTTTCTGCTATTGAAATATGTTGTTTAGGACATGATTCTGCACAATATATGTCAAATTCAGTGTAACCTAGGTACAAGTTAAAAAGATATAGCCATAGGGTCAAAAACTGCTTATGTCAAAGAGTTGGAGCGTTTTTGATTAGGAGTGGCAATAACTTTTGAATTTCATCAAGCTGGTTTCTGCCGTTGAAATATGTTGTTTAGGACATGATTCTGCACAATATATGTCAAATTCAGTCTAATCCAGATACATGTTTGAAAGATATAGCCATAGGGTCAAAAAGTGCTTATCTCATTGAGTTGGAGCGTTTTTGATTAGGAGTAGCAAGAACTTTTGAATTTCATCAAGCTGGTTTCTGCTGTTGAAATATGTTGTTTAGGACATGATTCTGCACAATAAATGTCAAATTTAGTGTAATCCAGCTACAGGTTTAAAAGTTATAGCCATAGGGTCAAAAAGTGCTTATCTCATTGAGTTGGAGCGTTTTTGATTAGGAGTAGCAATAACTTTTGAATTTCATCAAGCTGGTTTCTGCTGTTGAAATATGTTGTTAAGGACATGATTCTGCACAATATAAGTCAAATTTAGTGTAATCCAGCTACAAGTTTAAAAGATATAGCCACAGGGTCAAAAACTGCTTATGTCAAAGAGTTGGAGCGTTTTTGATTAGGAGTGGCAATAACTTTTGAATTTCATCAAGCTGATTTCTGCCGTTGAAATATGTTGTTTAGGACATGATTCTGCACAATATATGTCAAATTTAGTGTAATCCAGCCACAAGTTTGAAAGATATAGCCATAGGGTCAAAAAGTGCTTATCTCATCGAGTTTGAGCGTTTTTGATTAGGAGTGGCAATAACTTTTGAATTTCATCAAGCTGGTTTCTGCTGTTGAAATATGTTGTTTAGGACATGATTCTGCACAATATATGTCAACTTTAGTGTAATCCAGCTACAAGTTTAAAAGATATAGCCATAGGGTCAAAAAGCGCTTATCTCATCGAGTTGGAGTGTTTTTGATTAGGAGTGGCAATAACCGTTGAATTTCATCAAGCTGGTTTCTGCCGTTGAAATATGTTGTTTAGGACATGATTCTGCACAATATATGTCAAATTTAGTGTAATCCCTTCACAGGTTCACATGATATAGCCATTCGTTCAAAAAGTGCTTATCTCACCGAGTTGAAGCGTTTTTGATTAGGAGTGATAATAACTTTTGAATTTCATTCAGCTGGTTTCTGCTGTTGAAATATGTTGTTTAGGACATGATTCTGCACAATATATGTCAAATTCAGTGTAATCCAGCTACAAGTTAAAAAGATATAGCCATAGGGTCAAAAACTGCTTATGTCAAAGAGTTGGAGCGTTTTTGATTAGGAGTGGCAATAACTTTTGAATTTCATCAAGCTGGTTTCTGCCGTTGAAATATGTTGTTTAGGACATGATTCTGCACAATATAAGTCAAATTCAGTCTAATCCAGATACATGTTTGAAAGATATAGCCATAGGGTCAAAAAGTGCTTATCTCATTGAGTTGGAGCGTTTTTGATTGGGAGTGGCAATAACTTTTGAATTTCATCAAGCTGGTTTCTGCTGTTGAAATATGTTGTTTAGGACATGATTCTGCACAATATATGTCAAATTTAGTGTAATCCAGCTACAAGTTTAAAAGATATAGCCATAGGGTAAAAAAGTGCTAATCTCATCGAGTTGAAGCGTTTTTGATTAGGAGTGGCAATAACTTTTGAATTTCATCAAGCTGGTTTCTGCTGTTGATATATGTTGTTTAGGACATGATTCTGCACAATATATGTCAAATTTAGTGTAATCCAGCTACAAGTTTAAAAGATATAGCCATAGGGTAAAAAAATGCTTATCTTAAAGAGTTGGAGCGTTTTTGATTTGGAGTGGCAATAACTTTTGAATTTCATCAAGCTGGTTTCTGCCGTTGAAATATGTTGTTTAGGACATGATTCTTCACAATATATGTCAAATTTAGTGTAATCACTTCACAGGTTCACAAGATATAGCTATTCGTTCAAAAAGTGCTTATCTCACCGAGTTGAAGCGTTTTTGATTAGGAGTGATAATAACTTTTGAATTTCATTCAGCTGGTTTCTGCTGTTGAAATATGTTTTTTAGGACATGATTCTGCACAATATAAGTCAAATTTGGTGTAAACCAGCTACAAGTTTGAAAGATATAGCCATTGGGTCAAAAAGTGCTTATCTCATTGAGTTGGAGCGTTTTTGATTAGGAGTGGCAATAACTTTTGAATTTCATCAAGTTGGTTTCTGCTGTTGAAATATGTTGTTTAGGACATGATTCTGCACAATATAAGTCAAATTTAGTGTAATCCAGCAACAAGTTTGAAAGATATAGCCATAGGGTCAAAAAGTGCTTATCTCATCGAGTTGGCGCGTTTTTGATTAGGAGTGGCAATAACTTTTGAATTTCATCAAGCTGGTTTCTGCTGTTGAAATATGTTGTTTAGGACATGGTTCTGCACAATATAAGTCAAATTTGGTGTAAACCAGCTACAAGTTTGAAAGATATAGCCATTGGGTCAAAAAGTGCTTATCTCATTGAGTTGGAGCGTTTTTGATTAGGAGTGGCAATAACTTTTGAATTTCATCAAGTTGGTTTCTGCTGTTGAAATATGTTGTTTAGGACATGATTCTGCACAATATAAGTCAAATTTAGTGTAATCCAGCAACAAGTTTGAAAGATATAGCCATAGGGTCAAAAAGTGCTTATCTCATCGAGTTGGAGCGTTTTTGATTAGGAGTGGCAATAACTTTTGAATTTCATCAAGCTGGTTTCTGCTGTTGAAATATGTTGTTTAGGACATGATTCTGCACAATATATGTCAAATTTAGTGTAATCCAGCCACAAGTTAAAAAGATATAGCCATAGGGTAAAAAACTGCTTATCTCAAAGAGTTGGAGCGTTTTTGATTAGGAGTGGAAATAACTTTTGAATTTCATCAAGCTGGTTTCTGCCGTTGAAATATGTTGTTTAGGACATGATTCTGCACAATATATGTCAAATTCAGTGTAATCCAGATACATGTTTAAAAGATATAGCCATAGGGTCAAAAAGTGCTTATCTCAAAGAGTTGGAGCGTTTTTGATTAGGAGTGGCAATAACTTTTGAATTTCATCAAGCTGGTTTCTGCTGTTGAAATATGTTGTTTAGGACATGATCCTTCACAATATATGTCAAATTTAGTGTAATCCCTTCACAGGTTCACAAGATATAGCCATTCGTTCAAAAAGTGCTTATCTCACCGAGTTGAAGCGTTTTTGATTAGGAGTGATAATAACTTTTGAATTTCATTCAGCTGGTTTCTGCTGTTGAAATATGTTGTTTAGGACATGATTCTGCACAATATAAGTCAAATTTGGTGTAAACCAGCTACAAGTTTGAAAGATATAGCCATTGGGTCAAAAAGTGCTTATCTCATCGAGTTGAAGCGTTTTTGATTAGGAGTGGCAATAACTTTTGAATTTCATCAAGCTGGTTTCTGCTGTTGAAATATGTTGTTTAGGACATGATTCTGCACATTATATGTCAACTTTAGTGTAATCCAGCTACAAGTTTAAAAGATATAGCCATAGGGTAAAAAAGTGCTAATCTCATCGAGTTGAAGCGTTTTTTATTAGGAGTGGAAATAACTTTTGAATTTCATCAAGCTGGTTTCTGCTGTTGATATATGTTGTTTAGGACATGATTCTGCACAATATATGTCAAATTTAGTGTAATCCAGCTACAAGTTTGAAAGATATAGCCATAGGGTCAAAAACTGCTTATCTCAAAGAGTTGGAGCGTTTTTTATTAGGAGTGACAATAACCTTTGAATTTCACCAAGCTGGTTTCTACCGTTGAAATATGTTGTTTAGGACATGATTCTGCACAATATATGTCAAATTTAGTGTAATCCCTTCACAGGTTCAAAAGATATAGCCATTCGTTCAAAAAGTGCTTATCTCACCGAGTTGAAACGTTTTTGATTAGGAGTGGAAATAACTTTTGAATTTCATCAAGCTGGTTTCTGCCGTTGATATATGTTGTTTAGGACATGATTCTGCACAATATATGTCAAATTTAGTGTAATCACTTCACAGGTTCACAAGATATAGCCATTCGTTCAAAAAGTGCTTATCTCACCGAGTTGAAGCGTTTTTGATTAGGAGTGATTATAACTTTTGAATTTCATTCAGTTGGTTTCTGCTGTTGAAATATGTTGTTTAGGACATGATTCTGCACAATATAAGTCAAATTTAGTGTAATCCAGCTACAAGTTTGAAAGATATAGCCATAGGGTCAAAAAGTGCTTATCTCATCGAGTTGGATCGTTTTTGATTAGGAGTTGCAATAACTTTTGAATTTCATCAAGCAGGTTTCTGCTGTTGAAATATGTTGTTTAGGACATGATTCTGCACGATATAAGTCAAATTTAGTGTAATCCAGCTACAAGTTTGAAAGATATAGCCATAGGGTCAAAAAGTGCTTATCTCATCGAGTTGGAGCGTTTTTGATGAGGAGTGGCAATAACTTTTGAATTTCATCAAGCTGGTTTCTGCTGTTGAAATATGTTGTTTAGGACATGATTCTGCACGATAAAAGTCAAATTTAGTGTAATCCAGCTACAAGTTTGAAAGATATAGCCATAGGGTCAAAAAGTGCTTATCTCAAAGAGTTGGAGCGTTTTTGATTAGGAGTGGCAATAACTTTAACGATTTTAATTTATATTATGCAGAATCAAGCCCTTTTCAACATATTTCAGCACCAGCAAGCTGCTAGAAAGGAATCTTTAGTTATTGACACTCTGTTGCGAAAAATTTCAACTCAGTGAGATAAACACTTTTTGACCATATGGCTATATCTTTTCAAAATGTTGCAGGACCACAATGATATTGACTCATATTATGCAGAATCAAGCCCTTTTCAACATATTTCAGCACCAGCAAGCTGCTAAAAGGAATCTTTGGTTATTTACACTCTGTTTCAAAAAAGCTTCAACTCAGTGAGATAAACACTTTTTGACCATATGGCTATATCTTTTTAAATTGTTGTAGGATCACAATGATTTTGACTTATATTATGCAGAATCAAGCCCTTTCCAACGTATTTCAGCACCAGCAAGCTGCTAGAAAGGAATCTTTAGTTATTGACACTCTTTATCAAAATCGCCTCAACTCAGTGAGATAAACACTTTTTGACCGTATGGCTATATCTTTTCAAAATGTTGCAGGATCACAATGATTTTGACTTATATTATGCAGAATCAAGCCCCTTTCAACATATTTCAGCACCAGCAAGCTGCTAGAAAGGAATCTTTAGTTATTGACACTCTTTATCAAAAACGCTTCAACTCAGAGAGATAAACACTTTTTGACCATATGGTTATATCTTTTCAAAATGTTGCAGGATCACAATGATTTTGACTTATATTATGCAAAATCAAGCCCTTTTCAACATATTTCAGCACCAGCAAGCTGCTAAAAAGGAATCTTTAGTTATTGACACTCTTTATCAAAAACGCTTCTACTCAGTGAGATAAACACTTTTTGACCGTATGGCTATATCTTTTCAAAATGTTGCAGGATCATAATGATTTTGACTTATATTATGCAGAATCAAGCCCTTTTCAACATATTTCAGCACCAGCAAGCTGCTAGAAAGGAATCTTTAGTTATTGACACTCTGTTGCAAAAAAGCTTCAACTCAGTGAGAAAAACACTTTTTGACCATATGGCTATATCTTTTCAAAATGTTGCAGGATCACAATGATTTTGACTTATATTATGCAGAATCAAGCCCTTTTCAACATATTTCAGCACCAACAAGCTGCTAGAAAGGAATCTTTAGTTATTGACACTCTGTTGCTAAAAAGCTTCAAATCAGTGAGATAAACACTTTTTGACCATATGGCTATATCTTTTTAAAATGTTGCAGGATCACAATGATTTTGACTTATATTATGCAGAATCAAGCCCTTTTCAACATATTTCAGCACCAGCAAGCTGCTAGAAAGGAATCTTTAGTTATTGACACTCTGTTGCAAAAAAGCTTCAACTCGGTGAGAAAAAAACTTTTTGACCATATGGCTATATCTTTTCAAAATGTTGCAGGATCACAATGATTTTGACTTATATTATGCAAAATCAAGCCCTTTCCAACATATTTCAACACCAGCAAGCTGCTAGAAAGGAATCTTTAGTTATTGACACTCTTTATCAAAAACGCTTCAACTAAGTGAGATAAACACTTTTTGACCGTATGGCTATATCTTTTCAAAATGTTGCAGGATCACAATGATTTTGACTTATATTATGCAGAATCAAGCCCATTTCAACATATTTCAGCACCAGCAAGCTGCTAGAAAGGAATCTTTAGTTATTTACACTCTTTATCAAAAACGCTTCTACTCATAGAGATAAACACTTTTTGACCATATGGTTATATCTTTTCAAAATGTTGCAGGATCACAATGATTTTGACTTATATTATGCAGAATCAAGCCCTTTTCAACATATTTCAGCACCAGCAAGCTGCTAGAAAGGAATCTTTAGTTATTGACACTCTTTATCAAAAACGCTTCAACTCAGTGAGATAAACACTTTTTGACCGTATGGCTATATCTTTTCAAAATGTTGCAGGATCACAATGATTTTGACTTATATTATGCAGAATCAAGCCCTTTTCAACATATTTCAGCATCGGCAAGCTGCTAGAAAAGAATCTTTAGTTATTGACACTCTTTATCAAAAACGCTTCAACTCAGTGAGATAAACACTCTTTGACAGTATGGCTATATCTTTTCAAAATGTTGCAGGATCACAATGATTTTGACTTATATTATGCATAATCAAGCCCTTTTCAACATATTTCAGCACCAGCAAGCTGCTAGAAAGGAATCTTTAGTTATTGACACTCTGTTGCAAAAAAGCTTCAACTCAGTGAGAAAAACACTTTTTGACCGTATGGCTATATCTTTTCAAAATGTTTGCAGGATCACAAAGTTTTTGACTCATATTATGCAGAATCAAGCCCTTTTCAACATATTTCAGCACCAGCAAGCTGCTAGAAAGGAATCTTTAGTTATTGACACTCTGTTGCAAAAAAGCTTCATCTCAGTGAGATAAACACTTTTTTACCATATGGCTATATCTTTTTAAAATGTTGCAGGATCACAATGATTTTGACTTATATTATGCAGAATCAAGCCCTTTTCAACATATTTCAGCACCAGCAAGTTGCTAGAAAAGAATCTATAGTTATTGACACTCTTTATCAAAAACGCTTCAACTCGGTGAGATAAACACTTTTTGACCGTCTGGCTATATCTTTTCAAAATGTTGCAGGATCACAATGAATTTGACTTATATTATGCAGAATCAAGACCTTTTCAACATATTTCAGCACCAGCAAGCTGCTAGAAAGGAATCTTTAGTTATTGACACTCTGTTGCAAAAAAGCTTCAACTCAGTGAGATAAACACTTTTTGACCGTATGGCTATATCTTTTCAAAATGTTGCAGGATCACAATGATTTTGACTTATATTATGCAGAATCAAGCCCTTTTTAACATATTTCAGCACCAGCAAGTTGCTAGAAAGGAATCTTTAGTTATTGACACTCTGTATCAAAAACGCTTCAACTCAGTGAGATAAACACTTTTTGACCGTATGGCTATATCTTTTCAAAATGTTGCAGGATCACAATGATTTTGACTTATATTATGCAAAATCAAGCCCTTTTCAACATATTTCAGCATCGGCAAGCTGCTCGAAAAGAATCTTTAGTTATTGACACTCTTTATCAAAAACGCTTCAACTCAGTGAGAAAAACACTTTTTGACCGTATGGCTATATCTTTTCAAAATGTTGCAGGATCACAATGATTTTGACTTATATTATGCAGAATCAAGCCCTTTTCAACATATTTCAGCACCAGCAAGCTGCTATAAAAGAAATCTTTAGTTATTGAAACTCTTTATTAAAAAAGCTTCAACTCAGTGAGATAAACACTTTTTGACCGTATGGCTATATCTTTTCAAAATGTTGCAGGATCACAATGATTTTGACTTATATTATGCAGAATCAAGCCCTTTTCAACATATTTCAGCACCAGCAAGCTGCTAGAAAGGAATCTTTAGTTATTGACACTCTTTATCAAAAACGCTTCTACTCAGAGAGATAAACACTTTTTGACCATATGGTTATATCTTTTCAAAATGTTGCAGGATCACAATGATTTTGACTTATATTATGCAGAATCAAGCCCTTTTCAACATATTTCAGCACCAGCAAGCTGCTAGAAAGGAATCTTTAGTTATTGACACTCTGTTGCAAAAAAGCTTCATCTCAGTGAGATAAACACTTTTTTACCATATGGCTATATCTTTTTAAAATGTTGCAGGATCACAATGATTTTGACTTATATTATGCAGAATCAAGCCCTTTTCAACATATTTCAGCACCAGCAAGTTGCTAGAAAAGAATCTTTAGTTATTGACACTCTGTATCAAAAACGCTTCAACTCGGGGAGATAAACACTTTTTGACCGTCTGGCTATATCTTTTCAAAATGTTGCAGGATCACAATGAATTTGACTTATATTATGCAGAATCAAGACCTTTTCAACATATTTCAGCACCAGCAAGCTGCTAGAAAGGAATCTTTAGTTATTGACACTCTGTTGCAAAAAAGCTTCAACTCAGTGAGAAAAACACTTTTTGACCGTATGGCTATATCTTTTCAAAATGTTGGAGGATCACAATGATTTTGACTTATATTATGCAGAATCAAGCCCTTTTCAACATATTTCAGCACCAGCAAGCTGCTAGAAAGGAATCTTTAGTTATTGACACTCTTTATCAAAAACGCTTCTACTCAGAGAGATAAACACTTTTTGACCATATGGTTATATCTTTTCAAAATGTTGCAGGATCACAATGATTTTGACTTATATTATGCAGAATCAAGCCCTTTTCAATATATTTCAGCACCAGCAAGCTGCTAGAAAAGAATCTTTAGTTATTGACACTCTGTTGCTAAAAAGCTTCAACTCAGTGAGATAAACACGTTTTGACCATATGGCTATATCTTTTTAAAATGTTGCAGGATCACAATGATTTTGACTTATATTATGCAGAATCAAGCCCTTTTCAACATATTTCAGCACCAGCAAGCTGCTAGAAAGGAATCTTTAGTTATTGACACTCTGTTGCAAAAAAGCTTCATCTCAGTGAGATAAACACTTTTTTACCATATGGCTATATCTTTTTAAAATGTTGCAGGATCACAATGATTTTGACTTATATTATGCAGAATCAAGCCCTTTTCAACATATTTCAGCACCAGCAAGTTGCTAGAAAAGAATCTTTAGTTATTGACACTCTGTATCAAAAACGCTTCAACTCGGTGAGATAAACACTTTTTGACCGTCTGGCTATATCTTTTCAAAATGTTGCAGGATCACAATGAATTTGACTTATATTATGCAGAATCAAGACCTTTTCAACATATTTCAGCACCAGCAAGCTGCTAGAAAGGAATCTTTAGTTATTGACACTCTGTTGCAAAAAAGCTTCAACTCAGTGAGAAAAACACTTTTTGACCGTATGGCTATATCTTTTCAAAATGTTGGAGGATCACAATGATTTTGACTTATATTATGCAGAATCAAGCCCTTTTCAACATATTTCAGCACCAGCAAGCTGCTAAAAAGGAATCTTTAGTTATTGACACTCTGTTGCAAAAAAGCATCAACTCAGTGAGATAAACACTTTTTGACCATATGGCTATATCTTTTCAAAATGTTGCAGGATCACAATGATTTTGACTTATATTATGCAGAATCAAGCCCTTTTCAACATATTTCAGCACCGGGAAGCTGCTAGAAAAGAATGTTTAGTTATTGACACTCTTTATCAAAAACGCTTCAACTCAGTGAGATAAACACTTTTTGACCGTATGGCTATATCTTTTCAAAATGTTGCAGGATCACAATGATTTTGACTTATATTATGCAGAATCAAGCCCTTTTTAACATATTTCAGCACCAGCAAGTTGCTAGAAAGGAATCTTTAGTTATTGACACTCTGTATCAAAAACGCTTCAACTCAGTGAGATAAACACTTTTTGACCGTATGGCTATATCTTTTCAAAATGTTGCAGGATCACAATGATTTTGACTTATATTATGCAGAATCAAGCCCTTTTCAACATATTTCAGCATCGGCAAGCTGCTAGAAAAGAATCTTTAGTTATTGACACTCTTTATCAAAAACGCTTCAACTCAGTGAGAAAAACACTTTTTGACCGTATGGCTATATCTTTTCAAAATGTTGCAGGATCACAATGATTTTGACTTATATTATGCAGAATCAAGCCCTTTTCAACATATTTCAGCACCAGCAAGCTGCTAGAAAGAAATCTTTAGTTATTGAAACTCTTTATTAAAAAAGCTTCAACTCAGTGAGATAAACACTTTTTGACCGTATGGCTATATCTTTTCAAAATGTTGCAGGATCACAATGATTTTGACTTATATTATGCAGAATCAAGCCCTTTTCAACATATTTCAGCACCAGCAAGCTGCTAGAAAGGAATCTTTGGTTATTGACACTCTTTATCAAAAAAGCTTCAACTTTGTGAGAAAAACACTTTTTGACCATATGGCTATATCTTTTCAAAATGTTGCAGGATCACAATGATTTTGACTTATATTATGCAGAATCAAGCCCTTTCCAACATATTTCAGCACCAGCAAGCTGCTAGAAAGGAATCTTTAGTTATTGACACTCTTTATCAAAAACGCTTCTACTCAGAGAGATAAACACTTTTTGACCATATGGTTATATCTTTTCAAAATGTTGCAGGATCACAATGATTTTGACTTATATTATGCAGAATCAAGCCCTTTTCAACATATTTCAGCACCAGCAAGCTGCTAGAAAGGAATCTTTAGTTATTGACACTCTGTTGCAAAAAAGCTTCAACTCAGTGAGATAAACACGTTTTGACCATATGGCTATATCTTTTTAAAATGTTGCAGGATCACAATGATTTTGACTTATATTATGCAGAATCAAGCCCTTTTCAACATATTTCAGCACCAGCAAGCTGCTAGAAAGGAATCTTTAGTTATTGACACTCTTTATCAAAAACGCTTCAACTAAGTGAGATAAACACTTTTTGACCGTATGGCTATATCTTTTCAAAATGTTGCAGGATCACAATGTTTTTGACTTATATTATGCAGAATCAAGCCCTTTTCAACATATGTCAGCACCAGCAAGCTGCTAGAAAGGAATCTTTAGTTATTGACACTCTGTTGCAAAAAAGCTTCATCTCAGTGAGATAAACACTTTTTTACCATATGGCTATATCTTTTTAAAATGTTGCAGGATCACAATGATTTTGACTTATATTATGCAGAATCAAGCCCTTTTCAACATATTTCAGCACCAGCAAGTTGCTAGAAAAGAATCTTTAGTTATTGACACTCTGTATCAAAAACGCTTCAACTCGGTGAGATAAACACTTTTTGACCGTATGGCTATATCTTTTCAAAATGTTGCAGGATCACAATGAATTTGATTTATATTATGCAGAATCAAGACCTTTTCAACATATTTCAGCACCAGCAAGCTGCTAGAAAGGAATCTTTAGTTATTGACACTCTGTTGCAAAAAAGCTTCAACTCAGTGAGAAAAACACTTTTTGACCGTATGGCTATATCTTTTCAAAATGTTGCAGGATCACAATGATTTTGACTTATATTATGCAGAATCAAGCCCATTTCAACATATTTCAGCACCAGCAAGCTGCTAGAAAGGAATCTTTAGTTATTGACACTCTTTATCAAAAACGCTTCTACTCAGAGAGATAAACACTTTTTGACCATATGGTTATATCTTTTCAAAATGTTGCAGGATCACAATGATTTTGACTTATATT
The DNA here is from genome assembly GCF_037954325.1 of Fistularia commersonii. Taxonomy (NCBI): domain Eukaryota; kingdom Metazoa; phylum Chordata; class Actinopteri; order Syngnathiformes; family Fistulariidae; genus Fistularia; species Fistularia commersonii. Next base: position 17,422,003 of record NC_141297.1, read on the forward strand.
ATGCAGAATCAAGCCCTTTTCAACATATTTCAGCACCAGCAAGCTGCTAGAAAGGAATCTTTAGTTATTGACACTCTTTATCAAAAACGCTTCAACTCAGTGAGATAAACACTTTTTGACCGTATGGCTATATCTTTTCAAAATGTTGCAGGATCACAATGATTTTGACTTATATTATGCAGAATCAAGCCCTTTTAAACATATTTCGGCACCGGTAAGCTGCTAGAAAGGACTCTTTAGTTATTGACACGCTTTATCAAAAACGCTTCAACTCAGTGAGATAAACACTTTTTGACCGTATGGCTATATCTTTTCAAAATGTTGCAGGATCACAATGATTTTGACTTATATTATGCAGAATCAAGCCCTTTTCAATATATTTCAGCACCAGCAAGCTGCTAGAAAGGAATCTTTAGTTATTGACACTCTGTTGCTAAAAAGCTTCAACTCAGTGAGATAAACACGTTTTGACCATATGGCTATATCTTTTTAAAATGTTGCAGGATCACAATGATTTTGACTTATATTATGCAGAATCAAGCCCTTTTCAACATATTTCAGCACCAGCAAGCTGCTAGAAAGGAATCTTTAGTTATTGACACTCTGTTGCAAAAAAGCTTCATCTCAGTGAGATAAACACTTTTTTACCATATGGCTATATCTTTTTAAAATGTTGCAGGATCACAATGATTTTGACTTATATTATGCAGAATCAAGCCCTTTTCAACATATTTCAGCACCAGCAAGTTGCTAGAAAAGAATCTTTAGTTATTGACACTCTGTATCAAAAACGCTTCAACTCGGTGAGATAAACACTTTTTGACCGTCTGGCTATATCTTTTCAAAATGTTGCAGGATCACAATGAATTTGACTTATATTATGCAGAATCAAGACCTTTTCAACATATTTCAGCACCAGCAAGCTGCTAGAAAGGAATCTTTAGTTATTGACACTCTGTTGCAAAAAAGCTTCAACTCAGTGAGAAAAACACTTTTTGACCGTATGGCTATATCTTTTCAAAATGTTGGAGGATCACAATGATTTTGACTTATATTATGCAGAATCAAGCCCTTTTCAACATATTTCAGCACCAGCAAGCTGCTAAAAAGGAATCTTTAGTTATTGACACTCTGTTGCAAAAAAGCATCAACTCAGTGAGATAAACACTTTTTGACCATATGGCTATATCTTTTCAAAATGTTGCAGGATCACAATGATTTTGACTTATATTATGCAGAATCAAGCCCTTTTCAACATATTTCAGCACCGGGAAGCTGCTAGAAAAGAATGTTTAGTTATTGACACTCTTTATCAAAAACGCTTCAACTCAGTGAGATAAACACTTTTTGACCGTATGGCTATATCTTTTCAAAATGTTGCAGGATCACAATGATTTTGACTTATATTATGCAGAATCAAGCCCTTTTTAACATATTTCAGCACCAGCAAGTTGCTAGAAAGGAATCTTTAGTTATTGACACTCTGTATCAAAAACGCTTCAACTCAGTGAGATAAACACTTTTTGACCGTATGGCTATATCTTTTCAAAATGTTGCAGGATCACAATGATTTTGACTTATATTATGCAGAATCAAGCCCTTTTCAACATATTTCAGCATCGGCAAGCTGCTAGAAAAGAATCTTTAGTTATTGACACTCTTTATCAAAAACGCTTCAACTCAGTGAGAAAAACACTTTTTGACCGTATGGCTATATCTTTTCAAAATGTTGCAGGATCACAATGATTTTGACTTATATTATGCAGAATCAAGCCCTTTTCAACATATTTCAGCACCAGCAAGCTGCTAGAAAGAAATCTTTAGTTATTGAAACTCTTTATTAAAAAAGCTTCAACTCAGTGAGATAAACACTTTTTGACCGTATGGCTATATCTTTTCAAAATGTTGCAGGATCACAATGATTTTGACTTATATTATGCAGAATCAAGCCCTTTTCAACATATTTCAGCACCAGCAAGCTGCTAGAAAGGAATCTTTGGTTATTGACACTCTTTATCAAAAAAGCTTCAACTTTGTGAGAAAAACACTTTTTGACCATATGGCTATATCTTTTCAAAATGTTGCAGGATCACAATGATTTTGACTTATATTATGCAGAATCAAGCCCTTTCCAACATATTTCAGCACCAGCAAGCTGCTAGAAAGGAATCTTTAGTTATTGACACTCTTTATCAAAAACGCTTCTACTCAGAGAGATAAACACTTTTTGACCATATGGTTATATCTTTTCAAAATGTTGCAGGATCACAATGATTTTGACTTATATTATGCAGAATCAAGCCCTTTTCAACATATTTCAGCACCAGCAAGCTGCTAGAAAGGAATCTTTAGTTATTGACACTCTGTTGCAAAAAAGCTTCAACTCAGTGAGATAAACACGTTTTGACCATATGGCTATATCTTTTTAAAATGTTGCAGGATCACAATGATTTTGACTTATATTATGCAGAATCAAGCCCTTTTCAACATATTTCAGCACCAGCAAGCTGCTAGAAAGGAATCTTTAGTTATTGACACTCTTTATCAAAAACGCTTCAACTAAGTGAGATAAACACTTTTTGACCGTATGGCTATATCTTTTCAAAATGTTGCAGGATCACAATGTTTTTGACTTATATTATGCAGAATCAAGCCCTTTTCAACATATGTCAGCACCAGCAAGCTGCTAGAAAGGAATCTTTAGTTATTGACACTCTGTTGCAAAAAAGCTTCATCTCAGTGAGATAAACACTTTTTTACCATATGGCTATATCTTTTTAAAATGTTGCAGGATCACAATGATTTTGACTTATATTATGCAGAATCAAGCCCTTTTCAACATATTTCAGCACCAGCAAGTTGCTAGAAAAGAATCTTTAGTTATTGACACTCTGTATCAAAAACGCTTCAACTCGGTGAGATAAACACTTTTTGACCGTATGGCTATATCTTTTCAAAATGTTGCAGGATCACAATGAATTTGATTTATATTATGCAGAATCAAGACCTTTTCAACATATTTCAGCACCAGCAAGCTGCTAGAAAGGAATCTTTAGTTATTGACACTCTGTTGCAAAAAAGCTTCAACTCAGTGAGAAAAACACTTTTTGACCGTATGGCTATATCTTTTCAAAATGTTGCAGGATCACAATGATTTTGACTTATATTATGCAGAATCAAGCCCATTTCAACATATTTCAGCACCAGCAAGCTGCTAGAAAGGAATCTTTAGTTATTGACACTCTTTATCAAAAACGCTTCTACTCAGAGAGATAAACACTTTTTGACCATATGGTTATATCTTTTCAAAATGTTGCAGGATCACAATGATTTTGACTTATATTATGCAGAATCAAGCCCTTTTCAACATATTTCAGCACCAGCAAGCTGCTAGAAAGGAATCTTTAGTTATTGACACTCTTTATCAAAAACGCTTCAACTCAGTGAGATAAACACTTTTTGACCGTATGGCTATATCTTTTCAAAATGTTGCAGGATCACAATGATTTTGACTTATATTATGCAGAATCAAGCCCTTTTAAACATATTTCGGCACCGGTAAGCTGCTAGAAAGGACTCTTTAGTTATTGACACGCTTTATCAAAAACGCTTCAACTCAGTGAGATAAACACTTTTTGACCGTATGGCTATATCTTTTCAAAATGTTGCAGGATCACAATGATTTTGACTTATATTATGCAGAATCAAGCCCTTTTCAACATATTTCAGCACCAGCAAGCTGCTAGAAAGGAATCTTTAGTTATTGACACTCTGTTGCAAAAAAGCTTCAACACCGTGAGATAAACACTTTTTGACCATATGGCTATATCGTTTCAAAATGTTGGAGGATCACAATGATTTTGACTTATATTATGCAGAATCAAGCCCTTTTCAACATATTTCAGCACCAGCAAGCTGCTAGAAAGGAATCTTTAGTTATTGACACTCTGTTGCAAAAAAGCATCAACTCGGTGTGATAAACACTTTTTGACCATATGGCTATATCGTTTCAAAATGTTGGAGGATCACAATGATTTTGACTTATATTATGCAGAATCAAGCCCTTTTCAACATATTTCAGCACCAGCAAGCTGCTAGAAAGGAATCTTTAGTTATTGACACTCTGTTGCAAAAAAGCATCAACTCAGTGAGATAAACACTTTTTGACCATATGGCTATATCTTTTCAAAATGTTGCAGGTTCACAATGATTTTGACTTATATTATGCAGAATCAAGACCTTTTCAACATATTTCAGCACCAGCAAGCTGCTAGAAAGGAATCTTTAGTTATTGACACTCTTTATCAAAAACGCTTCTACTCAGAGAGATAAACACTTTTTGACCATATGGCTATATCGTTTCAAAATGTTGGAGGATCACAATGATTTTGACTTATATTATGCAGAATCAAGCCCTTTTCAACATATTTCAGCACCAGCAAGCTGCTAGAAAGGAATCTTTAGTTATTGACACTCTGTTGCAAAAAAGCATCAACTCAGTGAGATAAACACTTTTTGACCATATGGTTATATCTTTTCAAAATGTTGCAGGTTCACAATGATTTTGACTTATATTATGCAGAATCAAGACCTTTTCAACATATTTCAGCACCAGCAAGCTGCTAGAAAGGAATCTTTAGTTATTGACACTCTTTATCAAAAACGCTTCTACTCAGAGAGATAAACACTTTTTGACCATATGGTTATATCTTTTCAAAATGTTGCAGGATCACAATGATTTTGACTTATATTATGCAGAATCAAGCCCTTTCCAACATATTTCAGCACCAGCAAGCTGCTAGAAAGGAATCTTTAGTTATTGACACTCTTTATCAAAAGTGCTTCTACTCAGAGATAAACACTTTTTGACCATATGGCTATATCTTTTCAAAATGTTGCAGGATCACAATGATTTTGACTTATATTATGCAGAATCAAGCCCTTTTCAACATATTTCAGCACCAGCAAGCTGCTAGAAAGGAATCTTTAGTTATTGACACTCTGTTGCAAAAAAGCTTCAACTCAGTGAGATAAACACTTTTTGACCATATGGCTATATCTTTTCAAAATGTTGCAGGATCACAATGATTTTGACTTATATTATGCAGAATCAAGCCCTTTTCAACATATTTCAGCACCAGCAAGCTGCTAGAAAGGAATCTTCAGTTATTGACACTCTTTATCAAAAAAGCTTCAACTCAGTGAGAAAATCACTTTTTGACCGTATGGCTATATCTTTTCAAAATGTTGCAGGATCACAATGATTTTGACTTATATTATGCAGAATCAAGCCCTTTTCAACATATTTCAGCACCAGCAAGCTGATAGAAAGGAATCTTTAGTTATTGACAATCTTTATCAAAAAAGCTTCAACTCAGTGAGATAAACACTTTTTGACCATATGGCTATATCTTTTCAAAATGTTGCAGGATCACAATGATTTTGACTTCTATTATGCAGAATCAATCCCTTTTTAACATATTTCAGCACCAGCAAGCTGCTAGAAAGGAATCTTTAGTTATTGACACTCTTTATCAAAAAAGCTTCAACTCAGTGAGATAAACACTTTTTGACCGTATGGCTATATCTTTTCAAAATGTTGCAGGATCACAATGATTTTGACTTATATTATGCAGAATCAAGCCCTTTTTAACACATTTCAGCACCAGCAAGTTGCTAGAAAAGAATCTTTAGTTATTGACACTCTTTATCAAAAACGCTTCAACTCAGTGAGAAAAACACTTTTTGACCGTATGGCTATATCTTTTCAAAATGTTGCAGGATCACAATGATTTTGACTTATATTATGCAGAATCAAGCCCTTTTCAACATATTTCAGCACCAGCAAGCTGCTAGAAAGGAATCTTTAGTTATTGACACTCTTTATCAAAAAAGCTTCAACTCAGTGAGATAAACACTTTTTGACCGTATGGCTATATCTTTTCAAAATGTTGCAGGATCACAATGATTTTGACTTACATTATGCAGAATCAAGCCCTTTTCAACATATTTCAGCACAAGCAAGCTGCTAGAAAGGAATCTTTAGTTATTGACACTCTTTTGCAAAAAAGCTTCAACTCAGTGAGATAAATACTTTTTGACCATATGGCTATATCTTATTAAAATGTTGCAGGATCACAATGATTTTGACTTATATTATGCAGAATAAAGCCCTTTTCAACATATATCAGCACCAGCAAGCTGCTAGAAAGGAATCTTTAGTTATTGACACTTTGTTGCAAAAAAGCTTCAACTCAGTGAGATAAACACTTTTTGACCATATGGCTATATCGTTTCAAAATGTTGGAGGATCACAATGATTTTGACTTATATTATGCGGAATCAAGCCCTTTTCAACATATTTCAGCACCAGCAAGCTGCTAGAAAGGAATCTTTATTTATTGACACTCTGTTGCAAAAAAGCATCAACTCAGTGAGATAAACACTTTTTGACCATATGGCTATATCTTTTCAAAATGTTGCAGGATCACAATGATTTTGACTTATATTATGCAGAATCAAGCCCTTTTCAACATATTTCATCACCAGCAAGCTGCTAGAAAGGAATCTTTGGTTATTGACACTCTTTATAAAAAAAGCTTCAACTTTGTGAGAAAAACACTTTTTGACCATATGGCTATATCTTTTCAAAATGTTGCAGGATCACAATGATTTTGACTTATATTATGCAAAATCAAGCCCTTTCCAAAATATATCAGCACCAGCAAGCTGCTAGAAAGGAATCTTTAGTTATTTACACTCTTTATCAAAAAAGCTTCAACACCGTGAGATAAAAACTTTTTGACCGTATGGCTATATCTTTTCAAAATGTTGCAGGATCACAATGATTTTGACTTATATTATGCAGAATCAAGCCCTTTTCAACATATTTCAGCACCAGCATGTTGCTAGAAAAGAATCTTTAGTTATTGACACTGTTTATCAAAAACGCTTCAACTCAGTGAGAATAGCACTTTTTGACCGTATGGCTATATCTTTTCAAAATGTTGCAGGATCACAATGATTTTGACTTATATTATGCAGAATCAAGCCCTTTTCAACATATTTCAGCACCAGCAAGCTGCTAGAAAGGAATCTTTAGTTATTGACACTCTTTATCAAAAAAGCTTCAACTCATTGAGATAAACACTTTTTGACCGTATGACTATATCTTTTCAAAATGTTGCAGGATCACAATGATTTTGACTTATATTATGCAAAATCAAGCCCTTTTCAACATATTTCAGCACCAGCAAGCTGCTAGAAAGGAATCTTTAGTTATTGACAATCTTTATCAAAAAAGCTTCAACTCAGTGAGATAAACACTTTTTGACCATATGGCTATATCTTTTCAAAATGTTGCAGGATCACAATGATTTTGACTTATATTATGCAGAATCAAGCCCTTTTTAACATATTTCAGCACCAGCAAGCTGCTAGAAAGGAATCTTTAGTTATTTACACTCTTTATCAAAAAAGCTTCAACACCGTGAGATAAAAACTTTTTGACCGTATGGCTATATCTTTTCAAAATGTTGCAGGATCACAATGATTTTGACTTATATTATGCAGAATCAAGCCCTTTTCAACATATTTCAGCACCAGCATGTTGCTAGAAAAGAATCTTTAGTTATTGACACTGTTTATCAAAAACGCTTCAACTCAGTGAGAATAGCACTTTTTGACCGTATGGCTATATCTTTTCAAAATGTTGCAGGATCACAATGATTTTGACTTATATTATGCAGAATCAAGCCCTTTTCAACATATTTCAGCACCAGCAAGCTGCTAGAAAGGAATCTTTAGTTATTGACACTCTTTATCAAAAAAGCTTCAACTCATTGAGATAAACACTTTTTGACCGTATGACTATATCTTTTCAAAATGTTGCAGGATCACAATGATTTTGACTTATATTATGCAAAATCAAGCCCTTTTCAACATATTTCAGCACCAGCAAGCTGCTAGAAAGGAATCTTTAGTTATTGACAATCTTTATCAAAAAAGCTTCAACTCAGTGAGATAAACACTTTTTGACCATATGGCTATATCTTTTCAAAATGTTGCAGGATCACAATGATTTTGACTTATATTATGCAGAATCAAGCCCTTTTTAACATATTTCAGCACCAGCAAGCTGCTAGAAAGGAATCTTTAGTTATTGACACTCTGTTGCAAAAAAGCTTCAACTCAGTGAGATAAACACTTTTTGACCATATGGCTATATCTTTTCAAAATGTTGCAGGATCACAATGATTTTGACTTATATTATGCAAAATCAAGCCCTTTTAAACATATTTCAGCATCGGCAAGCTGCTAGAAAGGAATCTTTAGTTATTGACACTCTTTTGCAAAAAAGCTTCAACTCAGTGAGATAAACACTTTTTGACCATATGGCTATATCTTTTCAAAATGTTGCAGAATCACAATGATTTTTGACTTATATTATGCAGAATAAAGCCCTTTTTAACATATTTCAGCACCAGCATGTTGCTAGAAAAGAATCTTTAGTTATTGACACTCTTTATCAAAAACGCTTCAACTCAGTGAGAAAAACACTTTTTGACCGTATGGCTATATCTTTTCAAAATGTTTCAGGATCACAATGATTTTGACTTATATTATGCAGAATCAAGCCCTTTTCAACATATTTCAGCACCAGCAAGCTGCTAGAAAGGAATCTTTTGTTATTGACACTCTTTATCAAAAAAGCTTCAACTCATTGAGATAAACACTTTTTGACCTTATGGCTATATCTTTTCAAAATGTTGCAGGATCACAATGATTTTGTCTTATATTATGCAGAATCAAGCCCTTTTCAACATATTTCAGCACCAGCAAGCTGCTAGAAAGGAATCTTTAGTTATTGACACTCTTTATCAAAAAAGCTTCAACTCATTGAGATAAACACTTTTTGACCGTATGGCTATATCTTTTCAAAATGTTGCAGGATCACAATGATTTTGACTTATATTATGCAGAATCAAGCCCTTTTCAACATATTTCAGCACCAGCAAGCTGCTAGAAATGAATCTTTAGTTATTGACAATCTTTATCAAAAAAGCTTCAACTCAGTGAGATAAACACTTTTTGACCATATGGCTATATCTTTTCAAAATGTTGCAGGATCACAATGATTTTGACTTATATTATGCAGAATCAAGCCCTTTTTAACATATTTCAGCACCAGCAAGCTGCTAGAAAGGAATCTTTAGTTATTGACACTCTGTTGCAAAAAAGCTTCAACTCAGTGAGATAAACACTTTTTGACCATATGGCTATATCTTTTCAAAATGTTGCAGGATCACAATGATTTTGACTTATATTATGCAAAATCAAGCCCTTTTAAACATATTTCAGCATCGGCAAGCTGCTAGAAAGGAATCTTTAGTTATTGACACTCTTTTGCAAAAAAGCTTCAACTCAGTGAGATAAACACTTTTTGACCATATGGCTATATCTTTTCAAAATGTTGCAGGATCACAATGATTTTTGACTTATATTATGCAGAATAAAGCCCTTTTTAACATATTTCAGCACCAGCATGTTGCTAGAAAAGAATCTTTAGTTATTGACACTCTTTATCAAAAACGCTTCAACTCAGTGAGAAAAACACTTTTTGACCGTATGGCTATATCTTTTCAAAATGTTGCAGGATCACAATGATTTTGACTTATATTATGCAGAATCAAGCCCTTTTCAACATATTTCAGCACCAGCATGTTGCTAGAAAAGAATCTTTAGTTATTGACACTGTTTATAAAAAACGCTTCAACTCAGTGAGAATAACACTTTTTGACCGTATGGCTATATCTTTTCAAAATGTTTCAGGATCACAATGATTTTGACTTATATTATGCAGAATCAAGCCCTTTTCAACATATTTCAGCACCAGCAAGCTGATAGAAAGGAATCTTTAGTTATTGACAATCTTTATCAAAAAAGCTTCAACTCAGTGAGATAAACACTTTTTGACCATATGGCTATATCTTTTCAAAATGTTGCAGGATCACAATGATTTTGACTTATATTATGCAGAATCAAGCCCTTTTTAACATATTTCAGCACCAGCAAGCTGCTAGAAAGGAATCTTTAGTTATTGACACTCTGTTGCAAAAACGCTTCAACTCAGTGAGAAAAACACTTTTTGACCGTATGGCTATATCTTTTCAAAATGTTGCAGGATCACAATGATTTTGACTTATATTATGCAGAATCAAGCCCTTTTCAACATATTTCAGCACCAGCAAGCTGCTAGAAAGGAATCTTTAGTTATTGACACTCTTTATCAAAAAAGCTTCAACTCATTGAGATAAACACTTTTTGACCGTATGGCTATATCTTTTCAAAATGTTGCAGGATCACAATGATTTTGACTTATATTATGCAGAATCAAGCCCTTTTCAACATATTTCAGCACCAGCAAGCTTCTAGAAAGGAATCTTTAGTTATTGACAATCTTTATCAAAAAAGCTTCAACTCAGTGAGATAAACACTTTTTGACCATATGGCTATATCTTTTCAAAATGTTGCAGGTTCACAATGATTTTGACTTATATTATGCAGAATCAAGCCCTTTTTAACATATTTCAGCACCAGCAAGCTGCTAGAAAGGAATCTTTAGTTATTGACACTCTGTTGCAAAAAAGCTTCAACTCAGTGAGATAAACACTTTTTGACCATATGGCTATATCTTTTCAAAATGTTGCAGGATCACAATGATTTTGACTTATATTATGCAGAATCAAGCCCTTTTCAACATATTTCAGCACCAGCAAGCTGATAGAAAGGAATCTTTAGTTATTGACAATCTTTATCAAAAAAGCTTCAACTCAGTGAGATAAACACTTTTTGACCATATGGCTATATCTTTTCAAAATGTTGCAGGATCACAATGATTTTGACTTATATTATGCAGAATAAAGCCCTTTTCAACATATTTCAGCACCAGCAAGCTGCTAGAAAGGAATCTTTAGTTATTGACACTTTGTTGCAAAAAAGCTTCAACTCAGTGAGATAAACACTTTTTGACCATATGGCTATATCGTTTCAAAATGTTGGAGGATCACAATGATTTTGACTTATATTATGCAGAATCAAGCCCTTTTCAACATATTTCAGCACCAGCAAGCTGCTAGAAAGGAATCTTTATTTATTGACACTCTGTTGCAAAAAAGCATCAACTCAGTGAGATAAACACTTTTTGACCATATGGCTATATCTTTTCAAAATGTTGCAGGATCACAATGATTTTGACTTATATTATGCAGAATCAAGCCCTTTTCAACATATTTCATCACCAGCAAGCTGCTAGAAAGGAATCTTTGGTTATTGACACTCTTTATAAAAAAAGCTTCAACTTTGTGAGAAAAACACTTTTTGACCATATGGCTATATCTTTTCAAAATGTTGCAGGATCACAATGATTTTGACTTATATTATGCAAAATCAAGCCCTTTCCAAAATATATCAGCACCAGCAAGCTGCTAGAAAGGAATCTTTAGTTATTTACACTCTTTATATAAAAAGCTTCAACACCGTGAGATAAAAACTTTTTGACCGTATGGCTATATCTTTTCAAAATGTTGCAGGATCACAATGATTTTGACTTATATTATGCAGAATCAAGCCCTTTTCAACATATTTCAGCACCAGCATGTTGCTAGAAAAGAATCTTTAGTTATTGACACTGTTTATCAAAAACGCTTCAACTCAGTGAGAATAACACTTTTTGACCGTATGGCTATATCTTTTCAAAATGTTGCAGGATCACAATGATTTTGACTTATATTATGCAGAATCAAGCCCTTTTCAACATATTTCAGCACCAGCAAGCTGCTAGAAAGGAATCTTTAGTTATTGACACTCTTTATCAAAAAAGCTTCAACTCATTGAGATAAACACTTTTTGACCGTATGGCTATATCTTTTCAAAATGTTGCAGGATCACAATGATTTTGACTTATATTATGCAGAATCAAGCCCTTTTCAACATATTTCAGCACCAGCAAGCTGCTAGAAAGGAATCTTTAGTTATTGACAATCTTTATCAAAAAAGCTTCAACTCAGTGAGATAAACACTTTTTGACCATATGGCTATATCTTTTCAAAATGTTGCAGGATCACAATGATTTTGACTTATATTATGCAGAATCAAGCCCTTTTTAACATATTTCAGCACCAGCAAGCTGCTAGAAAGGAATCTTTAGTTATTGACACTCTGTTGCAAAAAAGCTTCAACTCAGTGAGATAAACACTTTTTGACCATATGGCTATATCTTTTCAAAATGTTGCAGGATCACAATGATTTTGACTTATATTATGCAGAATCAAGCCCTTTTCAACATATTTCAGCATCGGCAAGCTGCTAGAAAGGAATCTTTAGTTATTGACACTCTTTTGCAAAAAAGCTTCAACTCAGTGAGATAAACACTTTTTGACCATATGGCTATATCTTTTCAAAATGTTGCAGGATCACAATGATTTTTGACTTATATTATGCAGAATAAAGCCCTTTTTAACATATTTCAGCACCAGCATGTTGCTAGAAAAGAATCTTTAGTTATTGACACTCTTTATCAAAAAACGCTTCTACTCAGAGAGAAAAACACTTTTTAACCGTATGGCTATATCTTTTCAAAATGTTGCAGGATCACAATGATTTTGACTTATATTATGCAGAATCAAGCCCTTTTCAACATATTTCAGCACCAGCATGTTGCTAGAAAAGAATCTTTAGTTATTGACACTGTTTATAAAAAACGCTTCAACTCAGTGAGAATAACACTTTTTGACCGTATGGCTATATCTTTTCAAAATGTTTCAGGATCACAATGATTTTGACTTATATTATGCAGAATCAAGCCCTTTTCAACATATTTCAGCTCCAGCAAGCTGCTAGAAAGGAATCTTTTGTTATTGACACTCTTTATCAAAAAAGCTTCAACTCATTGAGATAAACACTTTTTGACCGTATGGCTATATCTTTTCAAAATGTTGCAGGATCACAATGATTTTGACTTATATTATGCAGAATCAAGCCCTTTTCAACATATTTCAGCACCAGCAAGCTGATAGAAAGGAATCTTTAGTTATTGACAATCTTTATCAAAAAAGCTTCAACTCAGTGAGATAAACACTTTTTGACCATATGGCTATATCTTTTCAAAATGTTGCAGGATCACAATGATTTTGACTTATATTATGCAGAATCAAGCCCTTTTTAACATATTTCAGCACCAGCAAGCTGCTAGAAAGGAATCTTTAGTTATTGACACTCTGTTGCAAAAACGCTTCAACTCAGTGAGAAAAACACTTTTTGACCATATGGCTATATCTTTTCAAAATGTTGCAGGATCACAATGATTTTGACTTATATTATGCAGAATCAAGCCCTTTTCAACATATTTCATCACCAGCAAGCTGCTAGAAAGGAATCTTTGGTTATTGACACTCTTTATAAAAAAAGCTTCAACTTTGTGAGAAAAACACTTTTTGACCATATGGCTATATCTTTTCAAAATGTTGCAGGATCACAATGATTTTGACTTATATTATGCAAAATCAAGCCCTTTCCAAAATATATCAGCACCAGCAAGCTGCTAGAAAGGAATCTTTAGTTATTTACACTCTTTATCAAAAAAGCTTCAACACCGTGAGATAAAAACTTTTTGACCGTATGGCTATATCTTTTCAAAATGTTGCAGGATCACAATGATTTTGACTTATATTATGCAGAATCAAGCCCTTTTCAACATATTTCAGCACCAGCATGTTGCTAGAAAAGAATCTTTAGTTATTGACACTGTTTATCAAAAACGCTTCAACTCAGTGAGAATAACACTTTTTGACCGTATGGCTATATCTTTTCAAAATGTTGCAGGATCACAATGATTTTGACTTATATTATGCAGAATCAAGCCCTTTTCTCACATATTTCAGCACCAGCAAGCTGCTAGAAAGGAATCTTTAGTTATTGACACTCTTTATCAAAAAAGCTTCAACTCATTGAGATAAACACTTTTTGACCGTATGGCTATATCTTTTCAAAATGTTGCAGGATCACAATGATTTTGACTTATATTATGCAGAATCAAGCCCTTTTCAACATATTTCAGCACCAGCAAGCTGCTAGAAAGGAATCTTTAGTTATTGACAATCTTTATCAAAAAAGCTTCAACTCAGTGAGATAAACACTTTTTGACCATATGGCTATATCTTTTCAAAATGTTGCAGGATCACAATGATTTTGACTTATATTATGCAGAATCAAGCCCTTTTTAACATATTTCAGCACCAGCAAGCTGCTAGAAAGGAATCTTTAGTTATTGACACTCTGTTGCAAAAAAAGCTTCAACTCAGTGAGATAAACACTTTTTGACCATATGGCTATATCTTTTCAAAATGTTGCAGGATCACAATGATTTTTGACTTATATTATGCAGAATCAAGCCCTTTTCAACATATTTCAGCATCGGCAAGCTGCTAGAAAGGAATCTTTAGTTATTGACACTCTTTTGCAAAAAAGCTTCAACTCAGTGAGATAAACACTTTTTGACCATATGGCTATATCTTTTCAAAATGTTGCAGGATCACAATGATTTTTGACTTATATTATGCAGAATAAAGCCCTTTTTAACATATTTCAGCACCAGCATGTTGCTAGAAAAGAATCTTTAGTTATTGACACTCTTTATCAAAAACGCTTCAACTCAGTGAGAAAAACACTTTTTGACCGTATGGCTATATCTTTTCAAAATGTTGCAGGATCACAATGATTTTGACTTATATTATGCAGAATCAAGCCCTTTTCAACATATTTCAGCACCAGCATGTTGCTAGAAAAGAATCTTTAGTTATTGACACTGTTTATAAAAAACGCTTCAACTCAGTGAGAATAACACTTTTTGACCGTATGGCTATATCTTTTCAAAATGTTTCAGGATCACAATGATTTTGACTTATATTATGCAGAATCAAGCCCTTTTCAACATATTTCAGCTCCAGCAAGCTGCTAGAAAGGAATCTTTTGTTATTGACACTCTTTATCAAAAAAGCTTCAACTCATTGAGATAAACACTTTTTGACCGTATGGCTATATCTTTTCAAAATGTTGCAGGATCACAATGATTTTGACTTATATTATGCAGAATCAAGCCCTTTTCAACATATTTCAGCACCAGCAAGCTGATAGAAAGGAATCTTTAGTTATTGACAATCTTTATCAAAAAAGCTTCAACTCAGTGAGATAAACACTTTTTGACCATATGGCTATATCTTTTCAAAATGTTGCAGGATCACAATGATTTTGACTTATATTATGCAGAATCAAGCCCTTTTTAACATATTTCAGCACCAGCAAGCTGCTAGAAAGGAATCTTTAGTTATTGACACTCTGTTGCAAAAACGCTTCAACTCAGTGAGAAAAACACTTTTTGACCGTATGGCTATATCTTTTCAAAATGTTGCAGGATCACAATGATTTTGACTTATATTATGCAGAATCAAGCCCTTTTCAACATATTTCAGCACCAGCAAGCTGCTAGAAAGGAATCTTTAGTTATTGACAGTCTTTATCAAAAAAGCTTCAACTCATTGAGATAAACACTTTTTGACCGTATGGCCATATCTTTTCAAAATGTTGCAGGATCACAATGATTTTGACTTATATTATGCAGAATCAAGCCCTTTTCAACATATTTCAGCACCAGCAAGCTGCTAGAAAGGAATCTTTAGTTATTGACACTCTTTATCAAAAAAGCTTTAACTCAGTGAGATAAATACTTTTTGACCGTATGGCTATATCTTTTCAAAATGTTGCAGGATCACAATGATTTTGACTTATATTATGCAGAATCAAGCACTTATCAACATATTTCAGCATCGGCAAGCTGCTAGAAAAGAATCTTTAGTTATTGACACTCTTTATCAAAAACGCTTCAACTCAGTGAGAAAAACACTTTTTGACCGTATGGCTATATCTTTTCAAAATGTTGCAGGATCACAATGATTTTGACTTATATTATGCAGAATCAAGCCCTTTCCAACATATTTCATCACCAGCAAGCTGCTAGAAAGGAATCTTTAGTTATTGACACTCTTTATCAAAATCGCTTTAACTCAGTGAGATAAACACTTTTTGACCGTATGGCTATATCTTTTCAAAATGTTGCAGGATCACAATGATTTTGACTTATATTATGCAGAATCAAGCCCTTTTCAACATATTACAGCATCGGCAAGCTGCTAGAAAATAATCTTTAGTTATTGACACTCTTTATCAAAAACGCTTCAACTCAGTGAGAAAAACACTTTTTGACCGTATGGCTATATCTTTTCAAAATGTTGCAGGATCACAATGATTTTGACTTATATTATGCAGAATCAAGCCCTTTTCAACATATTTCAGCACCAGCAAGCTGCTAGAAAGGAATCTTTAGTTATTGACACTCTTTATCAAAAAAGCTTCAACTCATTGAGATAAACACTTTTTGACCGTATGGCTATATCTTTTCAAAATGTTGCAGGATCACAATGATTTTGACTTATATTATGCAGAATCAAGCCCTTTTCAACATATTTCAGCACCAGCAAGCTGCTAGAAAGGAATCTTTAGTTATTGACAATCTTTATCAAAAAAGCTTTAACTCAGTGAGATAAACACTTTTTGACCGTATGGCTATATCTTTTCAAAATGTTGCAGGATCACAATGATTTTGACTTACATTATGCAGAATCAAGCCCTTTTCAACATATTTCAGCACCAGCAAGCTGCTAGAAAGGAATCTTTAGTTATTGACACTCTGTTGCAAAAAAGCTTCAACTCAGTGAGAAAAACACTTTTTGACCATTAGGCTATATCTTTTCAAAATGTTGCAGGATCACAATGATTTTGACTTATATTATGCAGAATCAAGCCCTTTCCAAAATATATCAGCACCAGCAAGCTGCTAGAAAGGAATCTTTAGTTATTGACACTCTGTTGCAAAAAAGCTTCAACTCAGTGAGATAAACACTTTTTGATCATATGGCTATATCTTTTCAAAATGTTGCAGGATCACAATGATTTTGACTTATATTATGCAGAATAAAGCCCTTTTCAACATATTTCAGCACCAGCAAGCTGCTAGAAAGGAATCTTTAGTTATTGACACTTTGTTGCAAAAAAGCTTCAACTCAGTGAGATAAACACTTTTTGACCATATGGCTATATCGTTTCAAAATGTTGGAGGATCACAATGATTTTGACTTATATTATGCAGAATCAAGCCCTTTTCAACATATTTCAGCACCAGCAAGCTGCTAGAAAGGAATCTTTAGTTATTGACAATCTTTATCAAAAAAGCTTCAACTCAGTGAGATAAACACTTTTTGACCATATGGCTATATCTTTTCAAAATGTTGCAGGATCACAATGATTTTGACTTATATTATGCAGAATCAAGCCCTTTTTAACATATTTCAGCACCAGCAAGCTGCTAGAAAGGAATCTTTAGTTATTGACACTCTGTTGCAAAAACGCTTCAACTCAGTGAGAAAAACACTTTTTGACCATATGGCTATATCCTTTCAAAATGTTGCAGGATCACAATGATTTTGACTTATATTATGCAGAATCAAGCCCTTTTCAACATATTTCATCACCAGCAAGCTGCTAGAAAGGAATCTTTGGTTATTGACACTCTTTATAAAAAAAGCTTCAACTTTGTGAGAAAAACACTTTTTGACCATATGGCTATATCTTTTCAAAATGTTGCAGGATCACAATGATTTTGACTTATATTATGCAGAATCAAGCCCTTTCCAAAATATATCAGCACCAGCAAGCTGCTAGAAAGGAATCTTTAGTTATTTACACTCTTTATCAAAAAAGCTTCAACACCGTGAGATAAAAACTTTTTGACCGTATGGCTATATCTTTTCAAAATGTTGCAGGATCACAATGATTTTGACTTATATTATGCAGAATCAAGCCCTTTTCAACATATTTCAGCACCAGCATGTTGCTAGAAAAGAATCTTTAGTTATTGACACTGTTTATCAAAAACGCTTCAACTCAGTGAGAATAACACTTTTTGACCGTATGGCTATATCTTTTCAAAATGTTGCAGGATCACAATGATTTTGACTTATATTATGCAGAATCAAGCCCTTTTCAACATATTTCAGCACCAGCAAGCTGCTAGAAAGGAATCTTTAGTTATTGACACTCTTTATCAAAAAAGCTTCTACTCATTGAGATAAAAACTTTTTGACCGTATGGCTATATCTTTTCAAAATGTTGCAGGATCACAATGATTTTGACTTATATTATGCAGAATCAAGCCCTTTTCAACATATTTCAGCACCAGCAAGCTGCTAGAAAGGAATCTTTAGTTATTGACAATCTTTATCAAAAAAGCTTCAACTCAGTGAGATAAACACTTTTTGACCATATGGCTATATCTTTTCAAAATGTTGCAGGATCACAATGATTTTGACTTATATTATGCAGAATCAAGCCCTTTTTAACATATTTCAGCACCAGCAAGCTGCTAGAAAGGAATCTTTAGTTATTGACACTCTGTTGCAAAAAAGCTTCAACTCAGTGAGATAAACACTTTTTGACCATATGGCTATATCTTTTCAAAATGTTGCAGGATCACAATGATTTTGACTTATATTATGCAGAATCAAGCCCTTTTCAACATATTTCAGCATCGGCAAGCTGCTAGAAAGGAATCTTTAGTTATTGACACTCTTTTGCAAAAAAGCTTCAACTCAGTGAGATAAACACTTTTTGACCATATGGCTATATCTTTTCAAAATGTTGTAGGATCACAATGATTTTTGACTTATATTATGCAGAATAAAGCCCTTTTTAACATATTTCAGCACCAGCATGTTGCTAGAAAAGAATCTTTAGTTATTGACACTCTTTATCAAAAACGCTTCAACTCAGTGAGAAAAACACTTTTTGACCGTATGGCTATATCTTTTCAAAATGTTGCAGGATCACAATGATTTTGACTTATATTATGCAGAATCAAGCCCTTTTCAACATATTTCAGCACCAGCATGTTGCTTGAAAAGAATCTTTAGTTATTGACACTGTTTATAAAAAACGCTTCAACTCAGTGAGAATAACACTTTTTGACCGTATGGCTATATCTTTTCAAAATGTTTCAGGATCACAATGATTTTGACTTATATTATGCAGAATCAAGCCCTTTTCAACATATTTCAGCTCCAGCAAGCTGCTAGAAAGGAATCTTTTGTTATTGACACTCTTTATCAAAAAAGCTTCAACTCATTGAAATAAACACTTTTTGACCGTATGGCTATATCTTTTCAAAATGTTGCAGGATCACAATGATTTTGACTTATATTATGCAGAATCAAGCCCTTTTCAACATATTTCAGCACCAGCAAGCTGATAGAAAGGAATCTTTAGTTATTGACAATCTTTATCAAAAAAGCTTCAACTCAGTGAGATAAACACTTTTTGACCATATGGCTATATCTTTTCAAAATGTTGCAGGATCACAATGATTTTGACTTATATTATGCAGAATCAAGCCCTTTTTAACATATTTCAGCACCAGCAAGCTGCTAGAAAGGAATCTTTAGTTATTGACACTCTGTTGCAAAAACGCTTCAACTCAGTGAGAAAAACACTTTTTGACCGTATGGCTATATCTTTTCAAAATGTTGCAGGATCACAATGATTTTGACTTATATTATGCAGAATCAAGCCCTTTTCAACATATTTCAGCACCAGCAAGCTGCTAGAAAGGAATCTTTAGTTATTGACACTCTTTATCAAAAAAGCTTTAACTCAGTGAGATAAACACTTTTTGACCGTATGGCTATATCTTTTCAAAATGTTGCAGGATCACAATGATTTTGACTTATATTATGCAGAATCAAGCACTTATCAACATATTTCAGCATCGGCAAGCTGCTAGAAAAGAATCTTTAGTTATTGACACTGTTTATCAAAAACGCTTCAACTCAGTGAGAAAAACACTTTTTGACCGTATGGCTATATCTTTTCAAAATGTTGCAGGATCACAATGATTTTGACTTATATTATGCAGAATCAAGCCCTTTCCAACATATATCAGCACCAGCAAGCTGCTAGAAAGGAATCTTTAGTTATTGACACTCTTTATCAAAATCGCTTTAACTCAGTGAGATAAACACTTTTTGACCGTATGGCTATATCTTTTCAAAATGTTGCAGGATCACAATGATTTTGACTTATATTATGCAGAATCAAGCCCTTTTCAACATATTACAGCATCGGCAAGCTGCTAGAAAAGAATCTTTAGTTATTGACACTCTTTATCAAAAACGCTTCAACTCAGTGAGAAAAACACTTTTTGACCGTATGGCTATATCTTTTCAAAATGTTGCAGGATCACAATGATTTTGACTTATATTATGCAGAATCAAGCCCTTTTCAACATATTTCAGCACCAGCAAGCTGCTAGAAAGGAATCTTTAGTTATTGACACTCTTTATCAAAAAAGCTTCAACTCATTGAGATAAACACTTTTTGACCGTATGGCTATATCTTTTCAAAATGTTGCAGGATCACAATGATTTTGACTTATATTATGCAGAATCAAGCCCTTTTCAACATATTTCAGCACCAGCAAGCTGCTAGAAAGGAATCTTTAGTTATTGACACTCTGTTGCAAAAAAGCTTCAACTCAGTGAGAAAAACACTTTTTGACCATTAGGCTATATCTTTTCAAAATGTTGCAGGATCACAATGATTTTGACTTATATTATGCAGAATCAAGCCCTTTCCAAAATATATCAGCACCAGCAAGCTGCTAGAAAGGAATCTTTAGTTATTGACACTCTGTTGCAAAAAAGCTTCAACTCAGTGAGATAAACACTTTTTGATCATATGGCTATATCTTTTCAAAATGTTGCAGGATCACAATGATTTTGACTTATATTATGCAGAATCAAGCCCTTTTCAACATATTTCAGCACCAGCAAGCTGCTAGAAAGGAATCTTTAGTTATTGACACTTTGTTGCAAAAAAGCTTCAACTCAGTGAGATAAACACTTTTTGACCATATGGCTATATCGTTTCAAAATGTTGGTGGATCACAATGATTTTGACTTATATTATGCAGAATCAAGCCCTTTTCAACATATTTCAGCACCAGCAAGCTGCTAGAAAGGAATCTTTATTTATTGACACTCTGTTGCAAAAAAGCATCAACTCAGTGAGATAAACACTTTTTGACCATATGGCTATATCTTTTCAAAATGTTGCAGGATCACAATGATTTTGACTTATATTATGCAGAATCAAGCCCTTTTCAACATATTTCATCACCAGCAAGCTGCTAGAAAGGAATCTTTGGTTATTGACACTCTTTATAAAAAAAGCTTCAACTTTGTGAGAAAAACACTTTTTGACCATATGGCTATATCTTTTCAAAATGTTGCAGGATCACAATGATTTTGACTTATATTATGCAAAATCAAGCCCTTTCCAAAATATATCAGCACCAGCAAGCTGCTAGAAAGGAATCTTTAGTTATTTACACTCTTTATCAAAAAAGCTTCAACACCGTGAGATAAAAACTTTTTGACCGTATGGCTATATCTTTTCAAAATGTTGCAGGATCACAATGATTTTGACTTATATTATGCAGAATCAAGCCCTTTTCAACATATTTCAGCACCAGCATGTTGCTAGAAAAGAATCTTTAGTTATTGACACTGTTTATCAAAAACGCTTCAACTCAGTGAGAATAACACTTTTTGACCGTATGGCTATATCTTTTCAAAATGTTGCAGGATCACAATGATTTTGACTTATATTATGCAGAATCAAGCCCTTTTCAACATATTTCAGCACCAGCAAGCTGCTAGAAAGGAATCTTTAGTTATTGACACTCTTTATCAAAAAAGCTTCAACTCATTGAGATAAACACTTTTTGACCGTATGGCTATATCTTTTCAAAATGTTGCAGGATCACAATGATTTTGACTTATATTATGCAGAATCAAGCCCTTTTCAACATATTTCAGCACCAGCAAGCTGCTAGAAAGGAATCTTTAGTTATTGA
Source organism: Fistularia commersonii (assembly GCF_037954325.1). Lineage (NCBI taxonomy): Eukaryota > Metazoa > Chordata > Actinopteri > Syngnathiformes > Fistulariidae > Fistularia > Fistularia commersonii. The sequence continues at coordinate 17,444,081 of NC_141297.1, forward strand.
CAATCTTTATCAAAAAAGCTTCAACTCATTGAGATAAACACTTTTTGACCATATGGCTATATCTTTTCAAAATGTTGCAGGATCACAATGATTTTGACTTATATTATGCAGAATCAAGCCCTTTTTAACATATTTCAGCACCAGCAAGCTGCTAGAAAGGAATCTTTAGTTATTGACACTCTGTTGCAAAAAAGCTTCAACTCAGTGAGATAAACACTTTTTGACCATATGGCTATATCTTTTCAAAATGTTGCAGGATCACAATGATTTTGACTTATATTATGCAGAATCAAGCCCTTTTCAACATATTTCAGCATCGGCAAGCTGCTAGAAAGGAATCTTTAGTTATTTACACTCTTTATCAAAAAAGCTTCAACACCGTGAGATAAAAACTTTTTGACCGTATGGCTATATCTTTTCAAAATGTTGCAGGATCACAATGATTTTGACTTATATTATGCAGAATCAAGCCCTTTTCAACATATTTCAGCACCAGCATGTTGCTAGAAAAGAATCTTTAGTTATTGACACTGTTTATAAAAAACGCTTCAACTCAGTGAGAATAACACTTTTTGACCGTATGGCTATATCTTTTCAAAATGTTTCAGGATCACAATGATTTTGACTTATATTATGCAGAATCAAGCCCTTTTCAACATATTTCAGCTCCAGCAAGCTGCTAGAAAGGAATCTTTTGTTATTGACACTCTTTATCAAAAAAGCTTCAACTCATTGAGATAAACACTTTTTGACCGTATGGCTATATCTTTTCAAAATGTTGCAGGATCACAATGATTTTGACTTATATTATGCAGAATCAAGCCCTTTTCAACATATTTCAGCACCAGCAAGCTGATAGAAAGGAATCTTTAGTTATTGACAATTTTTATCAAAAAAGCTTCAACTCAGTGAGATAAACACTTTTTGACCATATGGCTATATCTTTTCAAAATGTTGCAGGATCACAATGATTTTGACTTATATTATGCAGAATCAAGCCCTTTTTAACATATTTCAGCACCAGCAAGCTGCTAGAAAGGAATCTTTAGTTATTGACACTCTGTTGCAAAAACGCTTCAACTCAGTGAGAAAAACACTTTTTGACCGTATGGCTATATCTTTTCAAAATGTTGCAGGATCACAATGATTTTGACTTATATTATGCAGAATCAAGCCCTTTTCAACATATTTCAGCACCAGCAAGCTGCTAGAAAGGAATCTTTAGTTATTGACACTCTTTATCAAAAAAGCTTCAACTCATTGAGATAAACACTTTTTGACCGTATGGCTATATCTTTTCAAAATGTTGCAGGATCACAATGATTTTGACTTATATTATGCAGAATCAAGCCCTTTTCAACATATTTCAGCACCAGCAAGCTTCTAGAAAGGAATCTTTAGTTATTGACAATCTTTATCAAAAAAGCTTCAACTCAGTGAGATAAACACTTTTTGACCATATGGCTATATCTTTTCAAAATGTTGCAGGTTCACAATGATTTTGACTTATATTATGCAGAATCAAGCCCTTTTTAACATATTTCAGCACCAGCAAGCTGCTAGAAAGGAATCTTTAGTTATTGACACTCTGTTGCAAAAAGCTTCAACTCAGTGAGATAAACACTTTTTGACCATATGGCTATATCTTTTCAAAATGTTGCAGGATCACAATGATTTTGACTTATATTATGCAGAATCAAGCCCTTTTCAACATATTTCAGCATCGGCAAGCTGCTAGAAAGGAATCTTTAGTTATTGACACTCTTTATCAAAAAAGCTTTAACTCAGTGAGATAAACACTTTTTGACCATATGGCTATATCTTTTCAAAATGTTGCAGGATCACAATGATTTTGACTTATATTATGCAGAATCAAGCACTTATCAACATATTTCAGCATCGGCAAGCTGCTAGAAAAGAATCTTTAGTTATTGACACTCTTTATCAAAAACGCTTCAACTCAGTGAGAAAAACACTTTTTGACCGTATGGCTATATCTTTTCAAAATGTTGCAGGATCACAATGATTTTGACTTATATTATGCAGAATCAAGCCCTTTCCAACATATATCAGCACCAGCAAGCTGCTAGAAAGGAATCTTTAGTTATTGACACTCTTTATCAAAATCGCTTTAACTCAGTGAGATAAACACTTTTTGACCGTATGGCTATATCTTTTCAAAATGTTGCAGGATCACAATGATTTTGACTTATATTATGCAGAATCAAGCCCTTTTCAACATATTACAGCATCGGCAAGCTGCTAGAAAAGAATCTTTAGTTATTGACACTCTTTATCAAAAACGCTTCAACTCAGTGAGAAAAACACTTTTTGACCGTATGGCTATATCTTTTCAAAATGTTGCAGGATCACAATGATTTTGACTTATATTATGCAGAATCAAGCCCTTTTCAACATATTTCAGCACCAGCAAGCTGCTAGAAAGGAATCTTTAGTTATTGACACTCGTTATCAAAAAAGCTTCAACTCATTGAGATAAACACTTTTTGACCGTATGGCTATATCTTTTCAAAATGTTGCAGGATCACAATGATTTTGACTTATATTATGCAGAATCAAGCCCTTTTCAACATATTTCAGCACCAGCAAGCTGCTAGAAAGGAATCTTTAGTTATTGACAATCTTTATCAAAAAAGCTTTAACTCAGTGAGATAAACACTTTTTGACCGTATGGCTATATCTTTTCAAAATGTTGCAGGATCACAATGATTTTGACTTACATTATGCAGAATCAAGCCCTTTTCAACATATTTCAGCACCAGCAAGCTGCTAGAAAGGAATCTTTAGTTATTGACACTCTGTTGCAAAAAAGCTTCAACTCAGTGAGAAAAACACTTTTTGACCATTAGGCTATATCTTTTCAAAATGTTGCAGGATCACAATGATTTTGACTTATATTATGCAGAATCAAGCCCTTTCCAAAATATATCAGCACCAGCAAGCTGCTAGAAAGGAATCTTTAGTTATTGACACTCTGTTGCAAAAAAGCTTCAACTCAGTGAGATAAACACTTTTTGACCATATGGCTATATCTTTTCAAAATGTTGCAGGATCACAATGATTTTGACTTATATTATGCAGAATCAAGCCCTTTTGAACATATTTCAGCATCGGCAAGCTGCTAGAAAAGAATCTTTAGTTATTGACACTCTTTATCAAAATCGCTTCAACTCAGTGAGAAAAACACTTTTTGACCGTATGGCTATATCTTTTCAAAATGTTGCAGGATCACAATGATTTTGACTTATATTATGCAGAATCAAGCCCTTTTCAACATATTTCAGCACCAGCAAGCTGCTAGAAAGGAATCTTTAGTTATTGACACCCTGTTGCAAAAAAGCTTCAACTCAGTGAGAAAAACACTTTTTGACCGTATGGCTATATCTTTTCAAAAAGTGGCAGGATCACAATGATTTTGACTTATATTATGCAGAATCAAGCCCTTTTCAACATATTTCAGCACCAGCAAGCTGCTAGAAAGGAATCTTTAGTTATTGACATCCTTTTGCAAAAAAGGTTCAACTCAGTGAGATAAACACTTTTTGACCATATGGCTATATCTTTTCAAAATGTTGCAGGATCACAATGATTTTTGACTTATATTATGCAGAATAAAGCCCTTTTCAACATATTTCAGCACCAGCAAGCTGCTAGAAAGGAATCTTTAGTTATTGACACTTTGTTGCAAAAAAGCTTCAACTCAGTGAGATAAACACTTTTTGACCATATGGCTATATCTTTTCAAAATGTTGCAGGTTCACAATGATTTTGACTTATATTATGCAGAATCAAGCCCTTTTCAACATATTTCAGCACCAGCAAGCTGCTAGAAAGGAATCTTTGGTTATTGACACTCTTTATCAAAAAAGCTTCAACTATGTGAGAAAAACACTTTTTGACCATATGGCTATATCTTTTCAAAATGTTGCAGGATCACAATGATTTTGACTTATATTATGCAGAATCAAGCCCTTTCCAACATATATCAGCACCAGCAAGCTGCTAGAAAGGAATCTTTAGTTATTGACACTCTTTATCAAAATCTCTTTAACTCAATGAGACAAACACTTTTTGACCGTATGGCTATATCTTTTCAAAATGTTGCAGGATCACAATGATTTTGACTTATATTATGCAGAATCAAGCCCTTTTTAACATATTTCAGCACCAGCAAGCTGCTAGAAAGGAATCTTTAGTTATTGACACTCTGTTGCAAAAAAGCTTCAACTCAGTGAGATAAACACTTTTTGACCGTATGGCTATATCTTTTCAAAATGTTGCAGGATCACAATGATTTTGACTTATATTATGCAGAATCAAGCCCTTTTCAACATATTTCAGCACCAGCAAGCTGCTAGAAAGGAATCTTTAGTTATTGACACTTTGTTGCAAAAAAGCTTCAACTCAGTGAGAAAAACACTTTTTGACAGTATGGCTATATCTTTTCAAAATGTTGCAGGATCACAATGATTTTGACTTATATTATGCAGAATCAAGCCCCTTTCAACATATTTCAGCACCAGCAAGCTGCTAGAAAGGAATCTTTAGTTATTGACACTCTTTATCAAAAAAGCTTCAACTCAGTGAGATAAACACTTTTTGACCGTATGGCTATATCTTTTCAAAATGTTGCAGGATCACAATGATTTTGACTTATATTATGCAGAATCAAGCCCTTTTCAACATATTTCAGCACCAGCAAGCTGCTAGAAAGGAATCTTTAGTTATTGACACTCTTTATCAAAAAAGCTTCAACTCAGTGAGAAAAACACTTTTTGACCGTACGGCTATATCTTTTCAAAATGTTGCAGGATCACAATGATTTTGACTTATATTATGCAGAATCAAGCCCCTTTCAACATATTTCAGCACCAGCAAGCTGCTAGAAAGGAATCTTTAGTTATTGACACTCTTTATCAAAAAAGCTTCAACTCAGTGAGATAAACACTTTTTGACCGTATGGCTATATCTTTTCAAAATGTTGCAGGATCACAATGATTTTGACTTACATTATGCAGAATCAAGCCCTTTTCAACATATTTCAGCACCAGCAAGCTGCTAGAAAGGAATCTTTAGTTATTGACACTCTGTTGCAAAAAAGCTTCAACTCAGTGAGATAAACACTTTTTGACCATATGGCTATATCTTTTCAAAATGTTGCAGGATCACAATGATTTTGACTTATATTATGCAGAATCAAGCCCTTTTCAACATATTTCAGCATCGGCAAGCTGCTAGAAAAGAATCTTTAGTTATTGACACTCTTTATCAAAAACGCTTCAACTCAGTGAGAAAAACACTTTTTGACCGTATGGCTATATCTTTTCAAAATGTTGCAGGATCACAATGATTTTGACTTATATTATGCAGAATCAAGCCCCTTTCAACATATTCCAGCACCAGCAAGCTGCTAGAAAGGAATCTTTAGTTATTGACACTGTTTATATAAAAAGCTTCAACTCAGTGAGATAAACACTTTTTGACCGTACGGCTATATCTTTTCAAAATGTTGCAGGATCACAATGATTTTGACTTATATTATGCAGAATCAAGCCCTTTTCAACATATTTCAGCACCAGCAAGCTGCTAGAAAGGAATCTTTAGTTATTGACACTTTGTTGCAAAAAAGCTTCAACTCAGTGAGAAAAACACTTTTTGACAGTATGGCTATATCTTTTCAAAATGTTGCAGGATCACAATGATTTTGACTTATATTATGCAGAATCAAGCCTCTTTCAACATATTTCAGCACCAGCAAGCTGCTAGAAAGGAATCTTTAGTTATTGACACTCTTTATCAAAAAAGCTTCAACTCAGTGAGAAAAACACTTTTTGACCGTATGGCTATATCTTTTCAAAATGTTGCAGGATCACAATGATTTTGACTTATATTATGCAGAATCAAGCCCCTTTCAACATATTTCAGCACCAGCAAGGTGCTAGAAAGGAATCTTTAGTTATTGACACTCTTTATCAAAAAAGCTTCAACTCAGTAAGAAAAACACTTTTTGACCATATGGCTATATCTTTTCAAAATGTTGCAGGATCACAATGATTTTGACTTATATTATGCAGAATCAAGCCCCTTTCAACATATTTCAGCACCAGCAAGCTGCTAGAAAGGAATCTTTAGTTATTGACACTCTTTATCAAAAAAGCTTCAACTTTGTGAGAAAAACACTTTTTGACCATATGGCTATATCTTTTCAAAATGTTGCAGGATCACAATGATTTTGACTTATATTATGCAGAATCAAGCCCCTTTCAACATATTTCAGCACCAGCAAGCTGTTAGAAAGGAATCTTTAGTTATTGACACTGTTTATATAAAAAGCTTCAACTCAGTGAGATAAACACTTTTTGACCGTACGGCTATATCTTTTCAAAATGTTGCAGGATCACAATGATTTTGACTTATATTATGCAAAATCAAGCCCTTTTCAACATATTTCAGCACCAGCATGCTGCTAGAAAGGAATCTTTAGTTATTAACACTCTGTTGCAAAAAAGCTTCAACTCAGTGAGAAAAACACTTTTTGACCGTATGGCTATATCTTTTCAAAATGTTGCAGGATCACAATGATTTTGACTTATATTATGCAGAATCAAGCCCTTTTCAACATATTTCAGCACCAGCAAGCTGCTAGAAAGGAATCTTTAGTTATTGACACTGTTTATCAAAAAAGCTTCAACTCAGTGAGATAAACACTTTTTGACCGTATGGCTATATCTTTTCAAAATGTTGCAGGATCACAATGATTTTGACTTATATTATGCAGAATCAAGCCCTTTTCAACATATTTCAGCACCAGCAAGCTGCTAGAAAGGAATCTTTAGTTATTGACACTCTTTATCAAAAAAGCTTCAACTCAGTGAGAAAAACACTTTTTGACCGTATGGCTATATCTTTTCAAAATGTTGCAGGATCACAATGATTTTGACTTATATTATGCAGAATCAAGCCCCTTTCAACATATTTCAGCACCAGCAAGCTGCTAGAAAGGAATCTTTAGTTATTGACACTCTTTATCAAAAAAGCTTCAACTCAGTGAGATAAACACTTTTTGACCGTATGGCTATATCTTTTCAAAATGTTGCAGGATCACAATGATTTTGACTTACATTATGCAGAATCAAGCCCTTTTCAACATATTTCAGCACCAGCAAGCTGCTAGAAAGGAATCTTTAGTTATTGACACTCTGTTGCAAAAAAGCTTCAACTCAGTGAGATAAACACTTTTTGACCATATGGCTATATCTTTTCAAAATGTTGCAGGATCACAATGATTTTGACTTATATTATGCAGAATCAAGCCCTTTTCAACATATTTCAGCATCGGCAAGCTGCTAGAAAAGAATCTTTAGTTATTGACACTCTTTATCAAAAACGGTTCAACTCAGTGAGAAAAACACTTTTTGACCGTATGGCTATATCTTTTCAAAATGTTGCAGGATCACAATGATTTTGACTTATATTATGCAGAATCAAGCCCCTTTCAACATATTCCAGCACCAGCAAGCTGCTAGAAAGGAATCTTTAGTTATTGACACTGTTTATATAAAAAGCTTCAACTCAGTGAGATAAACACTTTTTGACCGTACGGCTATATCTTTTCAAAATGTTGCAGGATCACAATGATTTTGACTTATATTATGCAGAATCAAGCCCTTTTCAACATATTTCAGCACCAGCAAGCTGCTAGAAAGGAATCTTTAGTTATTGAGACTTTGTTGCAAAAAAGCTTCAACTCAGTGAGATAAACACTTTTTGACCGTATGGCTATATCTTTTCAAAATGTTGCAGGATCACAATGATTTTGACTTATATTATGCAGAATCAAGCCCTTTTCAACATATTTCAGCACCAGCAAGCTGCTAGAAAGGAATCTTTAGTTATTGACACAGTTTATCAAAAAAGCTTCAATTCAGTGAGATAAACACTTTTTGACCGTACGGCTATATCTTTTCAAAATGTTGCAGGATCACAATGATTTTGACTTACATTATGCAGAATCAAGCCCTTTTCAACATATTTCAGCACCAGCAAGCTGCTAGAAGGGAATCTTTAGTTATTGACACTTTGTTGCAAAAAAGCTTCAACTCAGTGAGATAAACACTTTTTGACCGTACGGCTATATCTTTTCAAAATGTTGCAGGATCACAATGATTTTGACATATATTATGGAGATTCAAGCCCTTTCCAACATATTTCAGCACCAGCAAGCTGCTAGAAAGGAATCTTTAGTTATTGACACTCTTAATCAAAATCGCTTCAACTCAGTGAGATAAACACATTTTTACCGTACGGCTATATCTTTTCAAAATGTTGCAGGATCACAATGATTTTGACTTATATTATGCAGAATCAAGCCCTTTTCAACATATTTCAGCACCAGCATGCTGCTAGAAAGGAATCTTTAGTTATTGACACTCTTTATCAAAAAAGCTTCAACTCAGTGAGAAAAACACTTTTTGACCGTATGGCTATATCTTTTCAAAATGTTGCAGGATCACAATGATTTTGACTTATATTATGCAGAATCAAGCCCCTTTCAACATATTTCAGCACCAGCAAGCTGCTAGAAAGGAATCTTTAGTTATTGACACTCTTTATCAAAAAAGCTTAAACTCAGTGAGAAAAACACTTTTTGACCGTATGGCTATATCTTTTCAAAATGTTGCAGGATCACAATGATTTTGACTTATATTATGCAGAATCAAGCCCTTTTCAACATATTTCAGCACCAGCAAGCTGCTAGAAAGGAATCTTTAGTTATTGACACTCTTTATCAAAAACGCTTCAACTCAGTGAGAAAAACACTTTTTGACCGTATGGCTATATCTTTTCAAAATGTTGCAGGATCACAATGATTTTGACTTATATTATGCAGAATCAAGCCCTTTTCAACATGTTTCAGCACCAGCAAGCTGCTAGAAAGGAATCTTTAGTTATTGACAATCTTTATCAAAAAAGCTTCAATTCAGTGAGATAAATACTTTTTGACCGTATGGCTATATCTTTTCAAAATGTTGCAGGATCACAATGATTTTGACTTACATTATGCAGAATCAAGCCCTTTTCAACATATTTCAGCACCAGCAAGCTGCTAGAAAGGAATCTTTAGTTATTGACACTGTTTTGCAAAAAAGCTTCAACTCAGTGAGAAAAACACTTTTTGACCGTATGGCTATATCTTTTCAAAATGTTGCAGGATCACAATGATTTTGACTTATATTATGCAGAATCAAGCCCTTTTCAACATATTTCAGCACCAGCAAGCTGCTAGAAAGGAATCTTTAGTTATTGACACTCTGTTGCAAAAAAGCTTCAACTCAGTGAGATAAACACTTTTTGACCGTACGGCTATATCTTTTCAAAATGTTGCAGGATCACAATGATTTTGACATATATTATGCAGATTCAAGCCCTTTCCAACATATTTCAGCACCAGCAAGCTGCTAGAAAGGAATCTTTAGTTATTGACACTCTGTTGCAAAAAAGCTTCAACTCAGTGAGATAAACACTTTTTGACCGTATGGCTATATCTTATCAAAATGTTGCAGGATCACAATGATTTTGACTTATATTATGCAGAATCAAGCCCTTTTCAACATATTTCAGCACCAGCAAGCTGCTAGAAAGGAATCTTTAGTTATTGACACTCTGTTGCAAAAAAGCTTCAACTCAGTGAGATAAACACTTTTTGACCGTACGGCTATATCTTTTCAAAATGTTGCAGGATCACAATGATTTTGACATATATTATGGAGATTCAAGCCCTTTCCAACATATTTCAGCACCAGCAAGCTGCTAGAAAGGAATCTTTAGTTATTGACACTCTTTATCAAAATCGCTTCAACTCAGTGAGATAAACACTTTTTGACCGTACGGCTATATCTTTTCAAAATGTTGCAGGATCACAATGATTTTGACATATATTATGGAGATTCAAGCCCTTTCCAACATATTTCAGCACCAGCAAGCTGCTAGAAAGGAATCTTTAGTTATTGACACTCTTTATCAAAATCGCTTCAACTCAGTGAGATAAACACTTTTTGACCGTATGGCTATATCTTTTCAAAATGTTGCAGGATCACAATGATTTTGACTTATATTATGCAGAATCAAGCCCCTTTCAACATATTTCAGCACCAGCAAGCTGCTAGAAAGGAATCTTTAGTTATTGACACTCTTTATCAAAAAAGCTTCAACTCAGTGAGATAAACACTTTTTGACCGTATGGCTATATCTTTTCAAAATGTTGCAGGATCACAATGATTTTGACTTACATTATGCAGAATCAAGCCCTTTTCAACATATTTCAGCACCAGCAAGCTGCTAGAAAGGAATCTTTAGTTATTGACACTCTGTTGCAAAAAAGCTTCAACTCAGTGAGATAAACACTTTTTGACCGTACGGCTATATCTTTTCAAAATGTTGCAGGATCACAATGATTTTGACTTATATTATGCAGAATCAAGCTCTTTTCAACATATTTCAGCATCGGCAAGCTGCTAGAAAAGAATCTTTAGTCATTGACACTCTTTATCAAAAACGCTTCAACTGAGTGAGAAAAACACTTTTTGACCGTATGGCTATATCTTTTCAAAATGTTGCAGGATCACAATGATTTTGACTTATATTATGCAGAATCAAGCCCTTTTCAACATATTTCAGCACCAGCAAGCTGCTAGAAAGGAATCTTTAGTTATTGACACTCTGTTGCAAAAAAACTTCAACTCAGTGAGATAAACACTTTTTGACCATATGGCTATATCTTTTCAAAATGTTGCAGGATCACAATGATTTTGACTTATATTATGCAAAATCAAGCCCTTTTCAACATATTTCAGCACCAGCAAGCTGCTAGAAAGGAATCTTTAGTTATTGACACTCTTTATCAAAAACGCTTAAACTCAGTGAGAAAAACACTTTTTAACCGTACGGCTATATCTTTTCAAAATGTTGCAGGATCACAATGATTTTGACTTATATTATGCAGAATCAAGCCCTTTTCAACATATTTCAGCACCAGCAAGCTGCTAGAAAGGAATCTTTAGTTATTGACACTCTTTATCAAAAACGCTTCAACTCAGTGAGATAAACACTTTTTGACCGTATGGCTATATCTTTTCAAAATGTTGCAGGATCACAATGATTTTGACTTATATTATGCAGAATCAAGCCCTTTTCAACATGTTTCAGCACCAGCAAGCTGCTAGAAAGGGATCTTTAGTTATTGACAATCTTTATCAAAAAAGCTTCAATTCAGTGAGATAAACACTTTTTGACCGGATGGCTATATCTTTTCAAAATGTTGCAGGATCACAATGATTTTGACTTATATTATGCAGAATCAAGCCCTTTTCAACATGTTTCAGCACCAGCAAGCTGCTAGAAAGGAATCTTTAGTTATTGACAATCTTTATCAAAAACGCTTCAATTCAGTGAGATAAACACTTTTTGACCGTATGGCTATATCTTTTCAAAATGTTGCAGGATCACAATGATTTTGACTTACATTATGCAGAATCAAGCCCTTTTCAACATATTTCAGCACCAGCAAGCTGGTAGAAAGGAATCTTTAGTTATTGACACTGTTTTGCAAAAAAGCTTCAACTCAGTGAGAAAAACACTTTTTGACCGTATGGCTATATCTTTTCAAAATGTTGCAGGATCACAATGATTTTGACTTATATTATGCAGAATCAAGCCCTTTTCAACATATTTCAGCACCAGCAAGCTGCTAGAAAGGAATCTTTAGTTATTGACACTCTTTTGCAAAAAAGCTTCAACTCAGTGAGATAAACACTTTTTGACCGTTCGGCTATATCTTTTCAAAATGTTGCAGGATCACAATGATTTTGACATATATTATGCAGATTCAAGCCCTTTCCAACATATTTCAGCACCAGCAAGCTGCTAGAAAGGAATCTTTAGTTATTGACACTCTTTATCAAAAACGCTTCAACTCAGTGAGATAAACACTTTTTGACCGTACGGCTATATCTTTTCAAAATGTTGCAGGATCACAATGATTTTGACTTATATTATGCAGAATCAAGCCCTTTTCAACATATTTCAGCACCAGCAAGCTGCTAGAAAGGAATCTTTAGTTATTGACACTCTTTATCAAAAACGCTTCAACTCAGTGAGATAAACACTTTTTGACCGTACGGCTATATCTTTTCAAAATGTTGCAGGATCACAATGATTTTGACTTATATTATGCAGAATCAAGCCCTTTTCAACATATTTCAGCACCAGCAAGCTGCTAGAAAGGAATCTTTAGTTATTGACACTCTGTTGCAAAAAAGCTTCAACTCAGTGAGAAAAACACTTTTTGACCGTATGGCTATATCTTTTCAAAATGTTGCAGGATCACAATGATTTTGACTTATATTATGACGAATCAAGCCTTTTTCAACATATTTCAGCACCAGCAAGCTGCTAGAAAGGAATCTTTAGTTATTGACACTCTGTTGCAAAAAAGCTTCAACTCAGTGAGATAAACACTTTTTGACCGTACGGCTATATCTTTTCAAAATGTTGCAGGATCACAATGATTTTGACTTATATTATGCAGAATCAAGCCCTTTTTAACATATTTCAGCACCAGCAAGTTGCTAGAAAGGAATCTTTAGTTATTGACACTCTGTTGCAAAAAAGCTTCAACTCAGTGAGATAAACACTTTTTGACCGTAAGGCTATATCTTATTAAAATGTTGCAGGATCACAATGATTTTGACTTATATTATGCAGAATCAAGCCCTTTTCAACATATTTCAGCACCAGCAAGATGCTAGAAAGGAATCTTTGGTTATTGACACTCTTTATCAAAAAAGCTTCAACTTTGTGAGAAAAATACTTTTTGACCATATGGCTATATCTTTTCAAAATGTTGCAGGATCACAATGATTTTGACTTACATTATGCAGAATCAAGCCCTTTTCAACATATTTCAGCACCAGCAAGCTGCTAGAAAGGAATCTTTAGTTATTGACACTGTTTTGCAAAAAAGCTTCAACTCAGTGAGAAAAACACTTTTTGACCGTATGGCTATATCTTTTCAAAATGTTGCAGGATCACAATGATTTTGACTTATATTATGCAGAATCAAGCCCTTTTCAACATATTTCAGCACCAGCAAGCTGCTAGAAAGGAATCTTTAGTTATTGACACTCTGTTGCAAAAAAGCTTCAACTCAGTGAGATAAACACTTTTTGACCGTTTGGCTATATCTTTTCAAAATGTTGCAGGATCACAATGATTTTGACTTATATTATGCAGAATCAAGCCCTTTTCAACATATTTCAGCACCAGCAAGCTGCTAGAAAGGAATCTTTAGTTATTGACACTCTGTTACAAAAAAGCTTCAACTCAGTGAGATAAACACTTTTTGACCGTACGGCTATATCTTTTCAAAATGTTGCAGAATCACAATGATTTTGACATATATTATGCAGATTCAAGCCCTTTCCAACATATTTCAGCACCAGCAAGCTGCTAGAAAGGAATCTTTAGTAATTGACACTCTGTTGCAAAAAAGCTTCAACTCAGTGAGATAAACACTTTTTGACCGTATGGCTATATCTTATCAAAATGTTGCAGGATCACAATGATTTTGACTTATATTATGCAGAATCAAGCCCTTTTCAACATATTTCAGCACCAGCAAGCTGCTAGAAAGGAATCTTTAGTTATTGACACTCTGTTGCAAAAAAGCTTCAACTCAGTGAGATAAACACTTTTTGACCGTACGGCTATATCTTTTCAAAATGTTGCAGGATCACAATGATTTTGACATATATTATGGAGATTCAAGCCCTTTCCAACATATTTCAGCACCAGCAAGCTGCTAGAAAGGAATCTTTAGTTATTGACACTCTTTATCAAAATCGCTTCAACTCAGTGAGATAAACACTTTTTGACCGTACGGCTATATCTTTTCAAAATGTTGCAGGATCACAATGATTTTGACTTATATTATGCAGAATCAAGCCCCTTTCAACATATTTCAGCACCAGCAAGCTGCTAGAAAGGAATCTTTAGTTATTGACACTCTTTATCAAAAACGCTTCAACTCAGTGAGAAAAACACTTTTTGACCGTATGGCTATATCTTTTCAAAATGTTGCAGGATCACAATGATTTTGACTTACATTATGCAGAATCAAGCCCTTTTCAACATATTTCAGCACCAGCAAGCTGCTAGAAAGGAATCTTTAGTTATTGACACTCTGTTGCAAAAAAGCTTCAACTCAGTGAGATAAACACTTTTTGACCGTACGGCTATATCTTTTCAAAATGTTGCAGGATCACAATGATTTTGACTTATATTATGCAGAATCAAGCTCTTTTCAACATATTTCAGCATCGGCAAGCTGCTAGAAAAGAATCTTTAGTCATTGACACTCTTTATCAAAAACGCTTCAACTCAGTGAGAAAAACACTTTTTGACCGTATGGCTATATCTTTTCAAAATGTTGCAGGATCACAATGATTTTGACTTATATTATGCAGAATCAAGCCCCTTTCAACATATTTCAGCACCAGCAAGCTGCTAGAAAGGAATCTTTAGTTATTGACACTCTGTTGCAAAAAAGCTTCAACTCAGTGAGAAAAACACTTTTTGACCGTATGGCTATATCTTTTCAAAATGTTGCAGGATCACAATGATTTTGACTTATATTATGCAGAATCAAGCCCTTTTCAACATATTTCAGCACCAGCAAGCTGCTAGAAAGGAATCTTTGGTTATTGACACTCTTTATCAAAAAAGCTTCAACTTTGTGAGAAAAACACTTTTTGACCATATGGCTATATCTTTTCAAAATGTTGCAGGATCACAATGATTTTGACTTATATTATGCAGAATCAAGCCCTTTTCAACATATTTCAGCACCAGCAAGCTGCTAGAAAGGAATCTTTAGTTATTGACACTCTTTATCAAAAACGCTTCAACTCAGTGAGATAAACACTTTTTGACCGTATGGCTATATCTTTTCAAAATGTTGCAGGATCACAATGATTTTGACTTATATTATGCAGAATCAAGCCCTTTTCAACATGTTTCAGCACCAGCAAGCTGCTAGAAAGGAATCTTTAGTTATTGACAATCTTTATCAAAAAAGCTTCAATTCAGTGAGATAAACACTTTTTGACCGTATGGCTATATCTTTTCAAAATGTTGCAGGATCACAATGATTTTGACTTATATTATGCAGAATCAAGCCCTTTTCAACATGTTTCAGCAACAGCAAGCTGCTAGAAAGGAATCTTTAGTTATTGACAATCTTTATCAAAAACGCTTCAATTCAGTGAGATAAACACTTTTTGACCGTATGGCTATATCTTTTCAAAATGTTGCAGGATCACAATGATTTTGACTTACATTATGCAGAATCAAGCCCTTTTCAACATATTTCAGCACCAGCAAGCTGCTAGAAAGGAATCTTTAGTTATTGACACTGTTTTGCAAAAAAGCTTCAACTCAGTGAGAAAAACACTTTTTGACCGTATGGCTATATCTTTTCAAAATGTTGCAGGATCACAATGATTTTGACTTATATTATGCAGAATCAAGCCCTTTTCAACATATTTCAGCACCAGCAAGCTGCTAGAAAGGAATCTTTAGTTATTGACACTCTTTTGCAAAAAAGCTTCAACTCAGTGAGATAAACACTTTTTGACCGTTCGGCTATATCTTTTCAAAATGTTGCAGGATCACAATGATTTTGACATATATTATGCAGATTCAAGCCCTTTCCAACATATTTCAGCACCAGCAAGCTGCTAGAAAGGAATCTTTAGTTATTGACACTCTTTATCAAAAACGCTTCAACTCAGTGAGATAAACACTTTTTGACCGTACGGCTATATCTTTTCAAAATGTTGCAGGATCACAATGATTTTGACTTATATTATGCAGAATCAAGCCCTTTTCAACATATTTCAGCACCAGCAAGCTGCTAGAAAGGAATCTTTAGTTATTGACACTCTTTATCAAAAACGCTTCAACTCAGTGAGATAAACACTTTTTGACCGTACGGCTATATCTTTTCAAAATGTTGCAGGATCACAATGATTTTGACTTATATTATGCAGAATCAAGCCCTTTTCAACATATTTCAGCACCAGCAAGCTGCTAGAAAGGAATCTTTAGTTATTGACACTCTGTTGCAAAAAAGCTTCAACTCAGTGAGAAAAACACTTTTTGACCGTATGGCTATATCTTTTCAAAATGTTGCAGGATCACAATGATTTTGACTTATATTATGACGAATCAAGCCTTTTTCAACATATTTCAGCACCAGCAAGCTGCTAGAAAGGAATCTTTAGTTATTGACACTCTGTTGCAAAAAAGCTTCAACTCAGTGAGATAAACACTTTTTGACCGTACGGCTATATCTTTTCAAAATGTTGCAGAATCACAATGATTTTGACATATATTATGCAGATTCAAGCCCTTTCCAACATATTTCAGCACCAGCAAGCTGCTAGAAAGGAATCTTTAGTAATTGACACTCTGTTGCAAAAAAGCTTCAACTCAGTGAGATAAACACTTTTTGACCGTATGGCTATATCTTATCAAAATGTTGCAGGATCACAATGATTTTGACTTATATTATGCAGAATCAAGCCCTTTTCAACATATTTCAGCACCAGCAAGCTGCTAGAAAGGAATCTTTAGTTATTGACACTCTGTTGCAAAAAAGCTTCAACTCAGTGAGATAAACACTTTTTGACCGTACGGCTATATCTTTTCAAAATGTTGCAGGATCACAATGATTTTGACATATATTATGGAGATTCAAGCCCTTTCCAACATATTTCAGCACCAGCAAGCTGCTAGAAAGGAATCTTTAGTTATTGACACTCTTTATCAAAATCGCTTCAACTCAGTGAGATAAACACTTTTTGACCGTACGGCTATATCTTTTCAAAATGTTGCAGGATCACAATGATTTTGACTTATATTATGCAGAATCAAGCCCCTTTCAACATATTTCAGCACCAGCAAGCTGCTAGAAAGGAATCTTTAGTTATTGACACTCTTTATCAAAAACGCTTCAACTCAGTGAGAAAAACACTTTTTGACCGTATGGCTATATCTTTTCAAAATGTTGCAGGATCACAATGATTTTGACTTACATTATGCAGAATCAAGCCCTTTTCAACATATTTCAGCACCAGCAAGCTGCTAGAAAGGAATCTTTAGTTATTGACACTCTGTTGCAAAAAAGCTTCAACTCAGTGAGATAAACACTTTTTGACCGTACGGCTATATCTTTTCAAAATGTTGCAGGATCACAATGATTTTGACTTATATTATGCAGAATCAAGCTCTTTTCAACATATTTCAGCATCGGCAAGCTGCTAGAAAAGAATCTTTAGTCATTGACACTCTTTATCAAAAACGCTTCAACTCAGTGAGAAAAACACTTTTTGACCGTATGGCTATATCTTTTCAAAATGTTGCAGGATCACAATGATTTTGACTTACATTATGCAGAATCAAGCCCCTTTCAACATATTTCAGCACCAGCAAGCTGCTAGAAAGGAATCTTTAGTTATTGACACTCTGTTGCAAAAAAGCTTCAACTCAGTGAGAAAAACACTTTTTGACCGTATGGCTATATCTTTTCAAAATGTTGCAGGATCACAATGATTTTGACTTATATTATGCAGAATCAAGCCCTTTTCAACATATTTCAGCACCAGCAAGCTGCTAGAAAGGAATCTTTGGTTATTGACACTCTTTATCAAAAAAGCTTCAACTTTGTGAGAAAAACACTTTTTGACCATATGGCTATATCTTTTCAAAATGTTGCAGGATCACAATGATTTTGACTTATATTATGCAGAATCAAGCCCTTTTCAACATATTTCAGCACCAGCAAGCTGCTAGAAAGGAATCTTTAGTTATTGACACTCTTTATCAAAAACGCTTCAACTCAGTGAGATAAACACTTTTTGACCGTATGGCTATATCTTTTCAAAATGTTGCAGGATCACAATGATTTTGACTTATATTATGCAGAATCAAGCCCTTTTCAACATGTTTCAGCACCAGCAAGCTGCTAGAAAGGAATCTTTAGTTATTGACAATCTTTATCAAAAAAGCTTCAATTCAGTGAGATAAACACTTTTTGACCGTATGGCTATATCTTTTCAAAATGTTGCAGGATCACAATGATTTTGACTTATATTATGCAGAATCAAGCCCTTTTCAACATGTTTCAGCAACAGCAAGCTGCTAGAAAGGAATCTTTAGTTATTGACAATCTTTATCAAAAACGCTTCAATTCAGTGAGATAAACACTTTTTGACCGTATGGCTATATCTTTTCAAAATGTTGCAGGATCACAATGATTTTGACTTACATTATGCAGAATCAAGCCCTTTTCAACATATTTCAGCACCAGCAAGCTGCTAGAAAGGAATCTTTAGTTATTGACACTGTTTTGCAAAAAAGCTTCAACTCAGTGAGAAAAACACTTTTTGACCGTATGGCTATATCTTTTCAAAATGTTGCAGGATCACAATGATTTTGACTTATATTATGCAGAATCAAGCCCTTTTCAACATATTTCAGCACCAGCAAGCTGCTAGAAAGGAATCTTTAGTTATTGACACTCTTTTGCAAAAAAGCTTCAACTCAGTGAGATAAACACTTTTTGACCGTTCGGCTATATCTTTTCAAAATGTTGCAGGATCACAATGATTTTGACATATATTATGCAGATTCAAGCCCTTTCCAACATATTTCAGCACCAGCAAGCTGCTAGAAAGGAATCTTTAGTTATTGACACTCTTTATCAAAAACGCTTCAACTCAGTGAGATAAACACTTTTTGACCGTACGGCTATATCTTTTCAAAATGTTGCAGGATCACAATGATTTTGACTTATATTATGCAGAATCAAGCCCTTTTCAACATATTTCAGCACCAGCAAGCTGCTAGAAAGGAATCTTTAGTTATTGACACTCTTTATCAAAAACGCTTCAACTCAGTGAGATAAACACTTTTTGACCGTACGGCTATATCTTTTCAAAAT
This sequence comes from Fistularia commersonii, assembly GCF_037954325.1. Taxonomy (NCBI): domain Eukaryota; kingdom Metazoa; phylum Chordata; class Actinopteri; order Syngnathiformes; family Fistulariidae; genus Fistularia; species Fistularia commersonii. The sequence goes on from NC_141297.1 coordinate 17,463,162, forward strand.
GTTGCAGGATCACAATGATTTTGACTTATATTATGCAGAATCAAGCCCTTTTCAACATATTTCAGCACCAGCAAGCTGCTAGAAAGGAATCTTTAGTTATTGACACTCTGTTGCAAAAAAGCTTCAACTCAGTGAGAAAAACACTTTTTGACCGTATGGCTATATCTTTTCAAAATGTTGCAGGATCACAATGATTTTGACTTATATTATGACGAATCAAGCCTTTTTCAACATATTTCAGCACCAGCAAGCTGCTAGAAAGGAATCTTTAGTTATTGACACTCTGTTGCAAAAAAGCTTCAACTCAGTGAGATAAACACTTTTTGACCGTACGGCTATATCTTTTCAAAATGTTGCAGGATCACAATGATTTTGACTTATATTATGCAGAATCAAGCCCTTTTTAACATATTTCAGCACCAGCAAGTTGCTAGAAAGGAATCTTTAGTTATTGACACTCTGTTGCAAAAAAGCTTCAACTCAGTGAGATAAACACTTTTTGACCGTAAGGCTATATCTTATTAAAATGTTGCAGGATCACAATGATTTTGACTTATATTATGCAGAATCAAGCCCTTTTCAACATATTTCAGCACCAGCAAGATGCTAGAAAGGAATCTTTGGTTATTGACACTCTTTATCAAAAAAGCTTCAACTTTGTGAGAAAAATACTTTTTGACCATATGGCTATATCTTTTCAAAATGTTGCAGGATCACAATGATTTTGACTTACATTATGCAGAATCAAGCCCTTTTCAACATATTTCAGCACCAGCAAGCTGCTAGAAAGGAATCTTTAGTTATTGACACTGTTTTGCAAAAAAGCTTCAACTCAGTGAGAAAAACACTTTTTGACCGTATGGCTATATCTTTTCAAAATGTTGCAGGATCACAATGATTTTGACTTATATTATGCAGAATCAAGCCCTTTTCAACATATTTCAGCACCAGCAAGCTGCTAGAAAGGAATCTTTAGTTATTGACACTCTGTTGCAAAAAAGCTTCAACTCAGTGAGATAAACACTTTTTGACCGTATGGCTATATCTTTTCAAAATGTTGCAGGATCACAATGATTTTGACTTATATTATGCAGAATCAAGCCCTTTTCAACATATTTCAGCACCAGCAAGCTGCTAGAAAGGAATCTTTAGTTATTGATACTCTGTTGCAAAAAAGCTTCAACTCAGTGAGATAAACACTTTTTGACCGTACGGCTATATCTTTTCAAAATGTTGCAGGATCACAATGATTTTGACATATATTATGCAGATTCAAGCCCTTTCCAACATATTTCAGCACCAGCAAGCTGCTAGAAAGGAATCTTTAGTAATTGACACTCTGTTGCAAAAAAGCTTCAACTCAGTGAGATAAACACTTTTTGACCGTACGGCTATATCTTTTCAAAATGTTGCAGGATCACAATGATTTTGACTTATATTATGCAGAATCAAGCCCTTTTCAACATATTTCAGCACCAGCAAGCTGCTAGAAAGGAATCTTTAGTTATTGACACTCTGTTGCAAAAAAGCTTCAACTCAGTGAGATAAACACTTTTTGACCGTACGGCTATATCTTTTCAAAATGTTGCAGGATCACAATGATTTTGACTTATATTATGCAGAATCAAGCTCTTTTCAACATATTTCAGCATCGGCAAGCTGCTAGAAAAGAATCTTTAGTCATTGACACTCTTTATCAAAAACGCTTCAACTCAGTGAGAAAAACACTTTTTGACCGTATGGCTATATCTTTTCAAAATGTTGCAGGATCACAATGATTTTGACTTATATTATGCAGAATCAAGCCCTTTTCAACATATTTCAGCACCAGCAAGCTGCTAGAAAGGAATCTTTAGTTATTGACACTCTGTTGCAAAAAAGCTTCAACTCAGTGAGAAAAACACTTTTTGACCGTATGGCTATATCTTTTCAAAATGTTGCAGGATCACAATGATTTTGACTTATATTATGCAGAATAAAGCCCTTTTCAACATATTTCAGCACCAGCAAGCTGCTAGAAAGGAATCTTTGGTTATTGACACTCTTTATCAAAAAAGCTTCAACTTTGTGAGAAAAACACTTTTTGACCATATGGCTATATCTTTTCAAAATGTTGCAGGATCACAATGATTTTGACTTATATTATGCAGAATCAAGCCCTTTTCAACATATTTCAGCACCAGCAAGCTGCTAGAAAGGAATCTTTAGTTATTGACACTCTTTATCAAAAACGCTTCAACTCAGTGAGATAAACACTTTTTGACCGTATGGCTATATCTTTTCAAAATGTTGCAGGATCACAATGATTTTGACTTATATTATGCAGAATCAAGCCCTTTTCAACATGTTTCAGCACCAGCAAGCTGCTAGAAAGGAATCTTTAGTTATTGACAATCTTTATCAAAAAAGCTTCAATTCAGTGAGATAAACACTTTTTGACCGTATGGCTATATCTTTTCAAAATGTTGCAGGATCACAATGATTTTGACTTATATTATGCAGAATCAAGCCCTTTTCAACATGTTTCAGCACCAGCAAGCTGCTAGAAAGGAATCTTTAGTTATTGACAATCTTTATCAAAAACGCTTCAATTCAGTGAGATAAACACTTTTTGACCGTATGGCTATATCTTTTCAAAATGTTGCAGGATCACAATGATTTTGACTTACATTATGCAGAATCAAGCCCTTTTCAACATATTTCAGCACCAGCAAGCTGCTAGAAAGGAATCTTTAGTTATTGACACTGTTTTGCAAAAAAGCTTCAACTCAGTGAGAAAAACACTTTTTGACCGTATGGCTATATCTTTTCAAAATGTTGCAGGATCACAATGATTTTGACTTATATTATGCAGAATCAAGCCCTTTTCAACATATTTCAGCACCAGCAAGCTGCTAGAAAGGAATCTTTAGTTATTGACACTCTTTTGCAAAAAGCTTCAACTCAGTGAGATAAACACTTTTTGACCGTTCGGCTATATCTTTTCAAAATGTTGCAGGATCACAATGATTTTGACATATATTATGCAGATTCAAGCCCTTTCCAACATATTTCAGCACCAGCAAGCTGCTAGAAAGGAATCTTTAGTTATTGACACTCTTTATCAAAAACGCTTCAACTCAGTGAGATAAACACTTTTTGACCGTACGGCTATATCTTTTCAAAATGTTGCAGGATCACAATGATTTTGACTTATATTATGCAGAATCAAGCCCTTTTCAACATATTTCAGCACCAGCAAGCTGCTAGAAAGGAATCTTTAGTTATTGACACTCTTTATCAAAAACGCTTCAACTCAGTGAGATAAACACTTTTTGACCGTACGGCTATATCTTTTCAAAATGTTGCAGGATCACAATGATTTTGACTTATATTATGCAGAATCAAGCCCTTTTTAACATATTTCAGCACCAGCAAGTTGCTAGAAAGGAATCTTTAGTTATTGACACTCTGTTGCAAAAAAGCTTCAACTCAGTGAGATAAACACTTTTTGACCGTAAGGCTATATCTTATTAAAATGTTGCAGGATCACAATGATTTTGACTTACATTATGCAGAATCAAGCCCTTTTCAACATATTTCAGCACCAGCAAGCTGCTAGAAAGGAATCTTTAGTTATTGACACTGTTTTGCAAAAAAGCTTCAACTCAGTGAGAAAAACACTTTTTGACCGTATGGCTATATCTTTTCAAAATGTTGCAGGATCACAATGATTTTGACTTATATTATGCAGAATCAAGCCCTTTTCAACATATTTCAGCACCAGCAAGCTGCTAGAAAGGAATCTTTGGTTATTGACACTCTTTATCAAAAAAGCTTCAACTTTGTGAGAAAAACACTTTTTGACCATATGGCTATATCTTTTCAAAATGTTGCAGGATCACAATGATTTTGACTTATATTATGCAGAATCAAGCCCTTTTCAACATATTTCAGCACCAGCAAGCTGCTAGAAAGGAATCTTTAGTTATTGACACTCTTTATCAAAAACGCTTCAACTCAGTGAGATAAACACTTTTTGACCGTATGGCTATATCTTTTCAAAATGTTGCAGGATCACAATGATTTTGACTTATATTATGCAGAATCAAGCCCTTTTCAACATGTTTCAGCACCAGCAAGCTGCTAGAAAGGAATCTTTAGTTATTGACAATCTTTATCAAAAAAGCTTCAATTCAGTGAGATAAACACTTTTTGACCGTATGGCTATATCTTTTCAAAATGTTGCAGGATCACAATGATTTTGACTTATATTATGCAGAATCAAGCCCTTTTCAACATGTTTCAGCACCAGCAAGCTGCTAGAAAGGAATCTTTAGTTATTGACAATCTTTATCAAAAACGCTTCAATTCAGTGAGATAAACACTTTTTGACCGTATGGCTATATCTTTTCAAAATGTTGCAGGATCACAATGATTTTGACTTACATTATGCAGAATCAAGCCCTTTTCAACATATTTCAGCACCAGCAAGCTGCTAGAAAGGAATCTTTAGTTATTGACACTGTTTTGCAAAAAAGCTTCAACTCAGTGAGAAAAACACTTTTTGACCGTATGGCTATATCTTTTCAAAATGTTGCAGGATCACAATGATTTTGACTTATATTATGCAGAATCAAGCCCTTTTCAACACATTTCAGCACCAGCAAGCTGCTAGAAAGGAATCTTTAGTTATTGACACTCTTTTGCAAAAAAGCTTCAACTCAGTGAGATAAACACTTTTTGACCGTTCGGCTATATCTTTTCAAAATGTTGCAGGATCACAATGATTTTGACATATATTATGCAGATTCAAGCCCTTTCCAACATATTTCAGCACCAGCAAGCTGCTAGAAAGGAATCTTTAGTTATTGACACTCTTTATCAAAAACGCTTCAACTCAGTGAGATAAACACTTTTTGACCGTACGGCTATATCTTTTCAAAATGTTGCAGGATCACAATGATTTTGACTTATATTATGCAGAATCAAGCCCTTTTCAACATATTTCAGCACCAGCAAGCTGCTAGAAAGGAATCTTTAGTTATTGACACTCTTTATCAAAAACGCTTCAACTCAGTGAGATAAACACTTTTTGACCGTACGGCTATATCTTTTCAAATGTTGCAGGATCACAATGATTTTGACTTATATTATGCAGAATCAAGCCCTTTTCAACATATTTCAGCACCAGCAAGCTGCTAGAAAGGAATCTTTAGTTATTGACACTCTGTTGCAAAAAAGCTTCAACTCAGTGAGAAAAACACTTTTTGACCGTATGGCTATATCTTTTCAAAATGTTGCAGGATCACAATGATTTTGACTTATATTATGACGAATCAAGCCTTTTTCAACATATTTCAGCACCAGCAAGCTGCTAGAAAGGAATCTTTAGTTATTGACACTCTGTTGCAAAAAAGCTTCAACTCAGTGAGATAAACACTTTTTGACCGTACGGCTATATCTTTTCAAAATGTTGCAGGATCACAATGATTTTGACTTATATTATGCAGAATCAAGCCCTTTTTAACATATTTCAGCACCAGCAAGTTGCTAGAAAGGAATCTTTAGTTATTGACACTCTGTTGCAAAAAAGCTTCAACTCAGTGAGATAAACACTTTTTGACCGTAAGGCTATATCTTATTAAAATGTTGCAGGATCACAATGATTTTGACTTACATTATGCAGAATCAAGCCCTTTTCAACATATTTCAGCACCAGCAAGCTGCTAGAAAGGAATCTTTAGTTATTGACACTGTTTTGCAAAAAAGCTTCAACTCAGTGAGAAAAACACTTTTTGACCGTATGGCTATATCTTTTCAAAATGTTGCAGGATCACAATGATTTTGACTTATATTATGCAGAATCAAGCCCTTTTCAACATATTTCAGCACCAGCAAGCTGCTAGAAAGGAATCTTTAGTTATTGACACTCTGTTGCAAAAAAGCTTCAACTCAGTGAGATAAACACTTTTTGACCGTACGGCTATATCTTTTCAAAATGTTGCAGGATCACAATGATTTTGACATATATTATGCAGATTCAAGCCCTTTCCAACATATTTCAGCACCAGCAAGCTGCTAGAAAGGAATCTTTAGTTATTGACACTCTTTATCAAAAACGCTTCAACTCAGTGAGATAAACACTTTTTGACCGTACGGTTATATCTTTTCAAAATGTTGCAGGATCACAATGATTTTGACTTATATTATGCAGAATCAAGCCCTTTTCAACATATTTCAGCACCAGCAAGCTGCTAGAAAGGAATCTTTAGTTATTGACACTCTTTATCAAAAAAGCTTCAACTCAGTGAGATAAACACTTTTTGACCGTACGGCTATATCTTTTCAAAATGTTGCAGGATCACAATGATTTTGACTTACATTATGCAGAATCAAGCCCTTTTCAACATATTTCAGCACCAGCAAGCTGCTAGAAAGGAATCTTTAGTTATTGACAATCTTTATCAAAAAAGCTTCAATTCAGTGAGATAAACACTTTTTGACCGTATGGCTATATCTTTTCAAAATGTTGCAGGATCACAATGATTTTGACTTATATTATGCAGAATAAAGCCCTTTTTAACATATTTCAGCACCAGCAAGTTGCTAGAAAAGAATCTTTAGTTATTGACACTCTGTTGCAAAAAAGCTTCAACTCAGTGAGATAAACACTTTTTGACCATATGGCTATATCTTTTCAAAATGTTGCAGGATCACAATGATTTTGACTTATATTATGCAGAATCAAGCCCCTTTCAACATATGTCAGCACCAGCAAGCTGCTAGAAAGGAATCTTTAGTTATTGACACTCTTTATCAAAAAAACTTCAACTCAGTGAGAAAAACACTTTTTGACCGTATGGCTATATCTTTTCAAAATGTTGCAGGATCACAATGATTTTGACTTATATTATGCAGAATCAAGCCCTTTTCAACATATTTCAGCACCAGCAAGCTGCTAGAAAGGAATCTTTAGTTATTGACACTCTTTTGCAAAAAAGCTTCAACTCAGTGAGATAAACACTTTTTGACCGTACGGCTATATCTTTTCAAAATGTTGCAGGATCACAATGATTTTGACTTACATTATGCAGAATCAAGCCCTTTTCAACATATTTCAGCACCAGCAAGCTGCTAGAAAGGAATCTTTAGTTATTGACACTCTATCAAAAAAGCTTCAACTCAGTGATATAACACTTTTTGACCGTACGGCTATATCTTTTCAAAATGTTGCAGGATCACAATGATTTTGACTTACATTATGCAGAATCAAGCCCTTTTCAACATATTTCAGCACCAGCAAGCTGCTAGAAAGGAATCTTTAGTTATTGACACTCTGTTGCAAAAAAGCTTCAACTCAGTGAGATAAACACTTTTTGACCGTACGGCTATATCTTTTCAAAATATTGCAGGATCACAATGATTTTGACTTATATTATGCAGAATCAAGCCCCTTTCAACATATTTCAGCACCAGCAAGCTGCTAGAAAGGAATCTTTAGTTATTGACACTCTTTATCAAAAAAACTTCAACTCAGTGAGAAAAACACTTTTTGACCGTATGGCTATATCTTTTCAAAATGTTGCAGGATCACAATGATTTTGACTTATATTATGCAGAATCAAGCCCTTTTCAACATATTTCAGCACCAGCAAGCTGCTAGAAAGGAATCTTTAGTTATTGACACTCTTTATCAAAAAAGCTTCAACTTTGTGAGAAAAACACTTTTTGACCATATGGCTATATCTTTTCAAAATGTTGCAGGATCACAATGATTTTGACTTATATTATGCAGAATCAAGCCCTTTTCAACATATTTCAGCATTAGCAAGCTGCTAGAAAGGAATCTTTAGTTATTGACACTCTGTTGCAAAAAAGCTTCAACTCAGTGAGAAAAACACTTTTTGACCATATGGCTATATCTTTTCAAAATGTTGCAGGATCACAATGATTTTGACTTATATTATGCAGAATCAAGCCCCTTTCAACATATTTCAGCACCAGCAAGCTGCTAGAAAGGAATCTTTAGTTATTGACACTCTTTATCAAAAAAGCTTCAACTCAGTGAGAAAAACACTTTTTGACCGTATGGCTATATCTTTTCAAAATGTTGCAGGATCACAATGATTTTGACTTATATTATGCAGAATCAAGCCCCTTTCAACATATTTCAGCACCAGCAAGCTGCTAGAAAGGAATCTTTAGTTATTGACAATCTTTATCAAAAAAGCTTCAACTCAGTGAGAAAAACACTTTTTGACCGTATGGCTATATCTTTTCAAAATGTTGCAGGATCACAATGATTTTGACTTATATTATGCAAAATCAAGCCCTTTTCAACATATTTCAGCACCAGCAAGCTGCTAGAAAGGAATCTTTAGTTATTGACACTCTTTATCAAAAAAGCTTCAACTCAGTGAGAAAAACACTTTTTGACCGTATGGCTATATCTTTTCAAAATGTTGCAGGATCACAATGATTTTGACTTATATTATGCAGAATCAAGCCCTTTTCAACATATTTCAGCACCAGCAAGCTGCTAGAAAGGAATCTTTAGTTATTGACACTCTTTATCAAAAAAGCTTCAACTCAGTGAGATAAACACTTTTTGACCGTACGGCTATATCTTTTCAAAATGTTGCAGGATCACAATGATTTTGACTTACATTATGCAGAATCAAGCCCTTTTCAACATATTTCAGCACCAGCAAGCTGCTAGAAAGGAATCTTTAGTTATTGACAATCTTTATCAAAAAAGCTTCAATTCAGTGAGATAAACACTTTTTGACCGTATGGCTATATCTTTTCAAAATGTTGCAGGATCACAATGATTTTGACTTATATTATGCAGAATCAAGCCCTTTTCAACATGTTTCAGCACCAGCAAGCTGCTAGAAAGTAATCTTTAGTTATTGACACTCTGTTGCAAAAAAGCTTCAACTCAGTGAGATAAACACTTTTTGACCGTACGGCTATATCTTTTCAAAATATTGCAGGATCACAATGATTTTGACTTATATTATGCAGAATCAAGCCCTTTTCAACATGTTTCAGCACCAGCAAGCTGCTAGAAAGGAATCTTTAGTTATTGACAATCTTTATCAAAAACGCTTCAATTCAGTGAGATAAACACTTTTTGACCGTATGGCTATATGTTTTCAAAATGTTGCAGGATCACAATGATTTTGACATATATTATGCAGATTCAAGCCCTTTCCAACATATTTCAGCACCAGCAAGCTGCTAGAAAGGAATCTTTAGTTATTGACACTCTGTTGCAAAAAAGCTTCAACTCAGTGAGATAAACACTTTTTGACCGTACGGCTATATCTTTTCAAAATGTTGCAGGATCACAATGATTTTGACTTATATTATGCAGAATCAAGCCCTTTTTAACATATTTCAGCACCAGCAAGTTGCTAGAAAGGAATCTTTAGTTATTGACACTCTGTTGCAAAAAAGCTTCAACTCAGTGAGATAAACACTTTTTGACCGTAAGGCTATATCTTATTAAAATGTTGCAGGATCACAATGATTTTGACTTATATTATGCAGAATCAAGCCCTTTTCAACATATTTCAGCACCAGCAAGATGCTAGAAAGGAATCTTTGGTTATTGACACTCTTTATCAAAAAAGCTTCAACTTTGTGAGAAAAATACTTTTTGACCATATGGCTATATCTTTTCAAAATGTTGCAGGATCACAATGATTTTGACTTACATTATGCAGAATCAAGCCCTTTTCAACATATTTCAGCACCAGCAAGCTGCTAGAAAGGAATCTTTAGTTATTGACACTGTTTTGCAAAAAAGCTTCAACTCAGTGAGAAAAACACTTTTTGACCGTATGGCTATATCTTTTCAAAATGTTGCAGGATCACAATGATTTTGACTTATATTATGCAGAATCAAGCCCTATTCAACATATTTCAGCACCAGCAAGCTGCTAGAAAGGAATCTTTAGTTATTGACACTCTGTTGCAAAAAAGCTTCAACTCAGTGAGATAAACACTTTTTGACCGTACGGCTATATCTTTTCAAAATGTTGCAGGATCACAATGATTTTGACATATATTATGCAGATTCAAGCCCTTTCCAACATATTTCAGCACCAGCAAGCTGCTAGAAAGGAATCTTTAGTTATTGACACTCTTTATCAAAAACGCTTCAACTCAGTGAGATAAACACTTTTTGACCGTACGGCTATATCTTTTCAAAATGTTGCAGGATCACAATGATTTTGACTTATATTATGCAGAATCAAGCCCTTTTCAACATATTTCAGCACCAGCAAGCTGCTAGAAAGGAATCTTTAGTTATTGACACTCTGTTGCAAAAAAGCTTCAACTCAGTGAGAAAAACACTTTTTGACCGTACGGCTATATCTTTTCAAAATGTTGCAGGATCACAATGATTTTGACTTATATTATGCAGAATCAAGCCCCTTTCAACATATGTCAGCACCAGCAAGCTGCTAGAAAGGAATCTTTAGTTATTGACACTCTTTATCAAAAAAACTTCAACTCAGTGAGAAAAACACTTTTTGACCGTATGGCTATATCTTTTCAAAATGTTGCAGGATCACAATGATTTTGACTTATATTATGCAGAATCAAGCCCTTTTCAACATATTTCAGCACCAGCAAGCTGCTAGAAAGGAATCTTTAGTTATTGACACTCTGTTGCAAAAAAGCTTCAACTCAGTGAGAAAAACACTTTTTGACCATATGGCTATATCTTTTCAAAATGTTGCAGGATCACAATGACTTTGACTTATATTATGCAGAATCAAGCCCCTTTCAACATATTTCAGCACCAGCAAGCTGCTAGAAAGGAATCTTTAGTTATTGACACTCTTTATCAAAAAAGCTTCAACTCAGTGAGAAAAACACTTTTTGACCGTATGGCTATATCTTTTCAAAATGTTGCAGGATCACAATGATTTTGACTTATATTATGCAGAATCAAGCCCTTTTCAACATATTTCAGCACCAGCAAGCTGCTAGAAAGGAATCTTTAGTTATTGACAATCTTTATCAAAAACGCTTCAATTCAGTGAGATAAACACTTTTTGACCGTATGGCTATATCTTTTCAAAATGTTGCAGGATCACAATGATTTTGACTTACATTATGCAGAATCAAGCCCTTTTCAACATATTTCAGCACCAGCAAGCTGCTAGAAAGGAATCTTTAGTTATTGACACTGTTTTGCAAAAAAGCTTCAACTCAGTGAGAAAAACACTTTTTGACCGTATGGCTATATCTTTTCAAAATGTTGCAGGATCACAATGATTTTGACTTATATTATGCAGAATCAAGCCCTTTTCAACATATTTCAGCACCAGCAAGCTGCTAGAAAGGAATCTTTAGTTATTGACACTCTTTTGCAAAAAAGCTTCAACTCAGTGAGATAAACACTTTTTGACCGTTCGGCTATATCTTTTCAAAATGTTGCAGGATCACAATGATATTGACATATATTATGCAGATTCAAGCCCTTTCCAACATATTTCAGCACCAGCAAGCTGCTAGAAAGGAATCTTTAGTTATTGACACTCTTTATCAAAAACGCTTCAACTCAGTGAGATAAACACTTTTTGACCGTACGGCTATATCTTTTCAAAATGTTGCAGGATCACAATGATTTTGACTTATATTATGCAGAATCAAGCCCTTTTCAACATATTTCAGCACCAGCAAGCTGCTAGAAAGGAATCTTTAGTTATTGACACTCTTTATCAAAAACGCTTCAACTCAGTGAGATAAACACTTTTTGACCGTACGGCTATATCTTTTCAAAATGTTGCAGGATCACAATGATTTTGACTTATATTATGCAGAATCAAGCCCTTTTCAACATATTTCAGCACCAGCAAGCTGCTAGAAAGGAATCTTTAGTTATTGACACTCTGTTGCAAAAAAGCTTCAACTCAGTGAGAAAAACACTTTTTGACCGTATGGCTATATCTTTTCAAAATGTTGCAGGATCACAATGATTTTGACTTATATTATGACGAATCAAGCCTTTTTCAACATATTTCAGCACCAGCAAGCTGCTAGAAAGGAATCTTTAGTTATTGACACTCTGTTGCAAAAAAGCTTCAACTCAGTGAGATAAACACTTTTTGACCGTACGGCTATATCTTTTCAAAATGTTGCAGGATCACAATGATTTTGACTTATATTATGCAGAATCAAGCCCTTTTTAACATATTTCAGCACCAGCAAGTTGCTAGAAAGGAATCTTTAGTTATTGACACTCTGTTGCAAAAAAGCTTCAACTCAGTGAGATAAACACTTTTTGACCGTAAGGCTATATCTTATTTAAATGTTGCAGGATCACAATGATTTTGACTTATATTATGCAGAATCAAGCCCTTTTCAACATATTTCAGCACCAGCAAGATGCTAGAAAGGAATCTTTGGTTATTGACACTCTTTATCAAAAAAGCTTCAACTTTGTGAGAAAAATACTTTTTGACCATATGGCTATATCTTTTCAAAATGTTGCAGGATCACAATGATTTTGACTTACATTATGCAGAATCAAGCCCTTTTCAACATATTTCAGCACCAGCAAGCTGCTAGAAAGGAATCTTTAGTTATTGACACTGTTTTGCAAAAAAGCTTCAACTCAGTGAGAAAAACACTTTTTGACCGTATGGCTATATCTTTTCAAAATGTTGCAGGATCACAATGATTTTGACTTATATTATGCAGAATCAAGCCCTTTTCAACATATTTCAGAACCAGCAAGGTGCTAGAAAGGAATCTTTAGTTATTGACACTCTGTTGCAAAAAAGCTTCAACTCAGTGAGATAAACACTTTTTGACCGTACGGCTATATCTTTTCAAAATGTTGCAGGATCACAATGATTTTGACATATATTATGCAGATTCAAGCCCTTTCCAACATATTTCAGCACCAGCAAGCTGCTAGAAAGGAATCTTTAGTTATTGACACTCTTTATCAAAAACGCTTCAACTCAGTGAGATAAACACTTTTTGACCGTACGGCTATATCTTTTCAAAATGTTGCAGGATCACAATGATTTTGACTTATATTATACAGAATCAAGCCCTTTTCAACATATTTCAGCACCAGCAAGCTGCTAGAAAGGAATCTTTAGTTATTGACACTCTTTATCAAAAAAGCTTCAACTCAGTGAGATAAACACTTTTTGACCGTACAGCTATATCTTTTCAAAATGTTGCAGGATCACAATGATTTTGACTTATATTATGCAGAATCAAGCCCTTTTTAACATATTTCAGCACCAGCAAGTTGCTAGAAAAGAATCTTTAGTTATTGACACTCTGTTGCAAAAAAGCTTCAACTCAGTGAGATAAACACTTTTTGACCATATGGCTATATCTTTTCAAAATGTTGCAGGATCACAATGATTTTGACTTATATTATGCAGAATCAAGCCCCTTTCAACATATGTCAGCACCAGCAAGCTGCTAGAAAGGAATCTTTAGTTATTGACACTCTTTATCAAAAAAACTTCAACTCAGTGAGAAAAACACTTTTTGACCGTAAGGCTATATCTTTTCAAAATGTTGCAGGATCACAATGATTTTGACTTATATTATTTAGAATCAAGCCCTTTTCAACATATTTCAGCACCAGCAAGCTGCTAGAAAGGAATCTTTAGTTATTGACACTCTTTTGCAAAAAAGCTTCAACTCAGTGAGATAAACACTTTTTGACCGTACGGCTATATCTTTTCAAAATGTTGCAGGATCACAATGATTTTGACTTACATTATGCAGAATCAAGCCCTTTTCAACATATTTCAGCACCAGCAAGCTGCTAGAAAGGAATCAATTAGTTATTGACACTCTTTATCAAAAACGCTTCAACTCAGTGATATAACACTTTTTGACCGTACGGCTATATCTTTTCAAAATGTTGCAGGATCACAATGATTTTGACTTACATTATGCAGAATCAAGCCCTTTTCAACATATTTCAGCACCAGCAAGCTGCTAGAAAGGAATCTTTAGTTATTGACACTCTGTTGCAAAAAAGCTTCAACTCAGTGAGATAAACACTTTTTGACCGTACGGCTATATTTTTCAAAATATTGCAGGATCACAATGATTTTGACTTATATTATGCAGAATCAAGCCCCTTTCAACATATTTCAGCACCAGCAAGCTGCTAGAAAGGAATCTTTAGTTATTGACACTCTGTATCAAAAAAACTTCAACTCAGTGAGAAAAACACTTTTTGACCGTATGGCTATATCTTTTCAAAATGTTGCAGGATCACAATGATTTTGACTTATATTATGCAGAATCAAGCCCTTTTCAACATATTTCAGCACCAGCAAGCTGCTAGAAAGGAATCTTTAGTTATTGACACTCTTTATCAAAAAAGCTTCAACTTTGTGAGAAAAACACTTTTTGACCATATGGCTATATCTTTTCAAAATGTTGCAGGATCACAATGATTTTGACTTATATTATGCAGAATCAAGCCCTTTTCAACATATTTTAGCATTAGCAAGCTGCTAGAAAGGAATCTTTAGTTATTGACACTCTGTTGCAAAAAAGCTTCAACTCAGTGAGAAAAACACTTTTTGACCATATGGCTATATCTTTTCAAAATGTTGCAGGATCACAATGATTTTGACTTATATTATGCAGAATCAAGCCCCTTTCAACATATTTCAGCACCAGCAAGCTGCTAGAAAGGAATCTTTAGTTATTGACACTCTTTATCAAAAAAGCTTCAACTCAGTGAGAAAAACACTTTTTGACCGTATGGCTATATCTTTTCAAAATGTTGCAGGATCACAATGATTTTGACTTATATTATGCAGAATCAAGCCCTTTTCAACATATTTCAGCACCAGCAAGCTGCTAGAAAGGAATCTTTAGTTATTGACACTCTGTTGCAAAAAAGCTTCAACTCAGTGAGATAAACACTTTTTGACCATATGGCTATATCTTTTCAAAATATCGCAGGATCACAATGATTTTGACTTATATTATGCAGAATCAAGCCCCTTTCAACATATTTCAGCACCAGCAAGCTGCTAGAAAGGAATCTTTAGTTATTGACACTCTTTATCAAAAAAACTTCAACTCAGTGAGAAAAACACTTTTTGACCGTATGGCTATATCTTTTCAAAATGTTGCAGGATCACAATGATTTTGACTTATATTATGCAGAATCAAGCCCTTTTCAACATATTTCAGCACCAGCAAGCTGCTAGAAAGGAATCTTTAGTTATTGACACTCTTTATCAAAAAAGCTTCAACTTTGTGAGAAAAACACTTTTTGACCGTACGGCTATATCTTTTCAAAATGTTGCAGGATCACAATGATTTTGACTTACATTATGCAGAATCAAGCCCTTTTCAACATATTTCAGCACCAGCAAGCTGCTAGAAAGGACTCTTTAGTTATTGACACTCTGTTGCAAAAAAGCTTCAACTCAGTGAGATAAACACTTTTTGACCGTACGGCTATATCTTTTATAAATATTGCAGGATCACAATGATTTTGACTTATATTATGCAGAATCAAGCCCCTTTCAACATATTTCAGCACCAGCAAGCTGCTAGAAAGGAATCTTTAGTTATTGACACTCTTTATCAAAAAAACTTCAACTCAGTGAGAAAAACACTTTTTGACCATATGGCTATATCTTTTCAAAATGTTGCAGGATCACAATGATTTTGACTTATATTATGCAGAATCAAGCCGTTTTCAACATATTTCAGCACCAGCAAGCTGCTAGAAAGGAATCTTTAGTTATTGACACTCTTTATCAAAAAAGCTTCAACTTTGTGAGAAAAACACTTTTTGACCATATGGCTATATCTTTTCAAAATGTTGCAGGATCACAATGATTTTGACTTATATTATGCAGAATCAAGCCCTTTTCAACATATTTCAGCATTAGCAAGCTGCTAGAAAGGAATCTTTAGTTATTGACACTCTGTTGCAAAAAAGCTTCAACTCAGTGAGAAAAACACTTTTTGACCGTATGGCTATATCTTTTCAAAATGTTGCAGGATCACAATGATTTTGACTTATATTATGCAGAATCAAGCCCTTTTCAACATATTTCAGCACCAGCAAGCTGCTAGAAAGGAATCTTTGGTTATTGACACTCTTTATCAAAAAAGCTTCAACTTTGTGAGAAAAACACTTTTTGACCATATGGCTATATCTTTTCAAAATGTTGCAGGATCACAATGATTTTGACTTATATTATGCAGAATCAAGCCCTTTTCAACATATTTCAGCACCAGCAAGCTGCTAGAAAGGAATCTTTGGTTATTGACACTCTTTATCAAAAAAGCTTCAACTTTGTGAGAAAAACACTTTTTGACCGTATGGCTATATCTTTTCAAAATGTTGCAGGATCACAATGATTTTGACTTATATTATACAGAATCAAGCCCTTTTCAACATATTTCAGCACCAGCAAGCTGCTAGAAAGGAATCTTTAGTTATTGACACTCTTTATCAAAAACGCTTAAACTCAGTGAGAAAAACACTTTTTGACCGTATGGCTATATCTTTTCAAAATGTTGCAGGATCACAATGATTTTGACTTATATTATGCAGAATCAAGCCCTTTTCAACATATTTCAGCACCAGCAAGCTGCTAGAAAGGAATCTTTAGTTATTGACACTCTTTATCAAAAACGCTTCAACTCAGTGAGAAAAACACTTTTTGACCGTATGGCTATATCTTTTCAAAATGTTGCAGGATCACAATGATTTTGACTTATATTATGCAGAATCAAGCCCTTTTCAACATGTTTCAGCACCAGCAAGCTGCTAGAAAGGAATCTTTAGTTATTGACAATCTTTATCAAAAAAGCTTCAATTCAGTGAGATAAACACTTTTTGACCGTATGGCTATATCTTTTCAAAATGTTGCAGGATCACAATGATTTTGACTTATATTATGCAGAATCAAGCCCTTTTCAACATGTTTCAGCACCAGCAAGCTGCTAGAAAGGAATCTTTAGTTATTGACAATCTTTATCAAAAAAGCTTCAATTCAGTGAGATAAACACTTTTTGACCGTTATGGCTATATCTTTTCAAAATGTTGCAGGATCACAATGATTTTGACTTACATTATGCAGAATCAAGCCCTTTTCAACATATTTCAGCACCAGCAAGCTGCTAGAAAGGAATCTTTAGTTATTGACACTGTTTTGCAAAAAAGCTTCAACTCAGTGAGAAAAACACTTTTTGACCGTATGGCTATATCTTTTCAAAATGTTGCAGGATCACAATGATTTTGACTTATATTATGCAGAATCAAGCCCTTTTCAACATATTTCAGCACCAGCAAGCTGCTAGAAAGGAATCTTTAGTTATTGACACTCTGTTGCAAAAAAGCTTCAACTCAGTGAGATAAACACTTTTTGACCGTACGGCTATATCTTTTCAAAATGTTGCAGGATCACAATGATTTTGACATATATTATGCAGATTCAAGCCCTTTCCAACATATTTCAGCACCAGCAAGCTGCTAGAAAGGAATCTTTAGTTATTGACACTCTGTTGCAAAAAGCTTCAACTCAGTGAGATAAACACTTTTTGACCGTACGGCTATATCTTTTCAAAATGTTGCAGGATCACAATGATTTTGACATATATTATGGAGATTCAAGCCCTTTCCAACATATTTCAGCACCAGCAAGCTGCTAGAAAGGAATCTTTAGTTATTGACACTCTTAATCAAAATCGCTTCAACTCAGTGAGATAAACACTTTTTGACCGTACGGCTATATCTTTTCAAAATGTTGCAGGATCACAATGATTTTGACTTATATTATGCAGAATCAAGCCCCTTTTCAACATATTTCAGCACCAGCATGCTGCTAGAAAGGAATCTTTAGTTATTGACACTCTTTATCAAAAAAGATTAAACTCAGTGAGAAAAACACTTTTTGACCGTATGGCTATATCTTTTCAAAATGTTGCAGGATCACAATGATTTTGACTTATATTATGCAGAATCAAGCCCTTTTCAACATATTTCAGCACCAGCAAGCTGCTAGAAAGGAATCTTTAGTTATTGACACTCTTTATCAAAAACGCTTCAACTCAGTGAGAAAAACACTTTTTGACCGTATGGCTATATCTTTTCAAAATGTTGCAGGATCACAATGATTTTAACTTATATTATGCAGAATCAAGCCCTTTTCAACATGTTTCAGCACCAGCAAGCTGCTAGAAAGGAATCTTTAGTTATTGACAATCTTTATCAAAAAAGCTTCAATTCAGTGAGATAAACACTTTTTGACCGTATGGCTATATCTTTTCAAAATGTTGCAGGATCACAATGATTTTGACTTACATTATGCAGAATCAAGCCCTTTTCAACATATTTCAGCACCAGCAAGCTGCTAGAAAGGAATCTTTAGTTATTGACACTGTTTTTCAAAAAAGCTTCAACTCAGTGAGAAAAAACACTTTTTGACCGTATGGCTATATCTTTTCAAAATGTTGCAGGATCACAATGATTTTGACTTATATTATGCAGAATCAAGCCCTTTTCAACATATTTCAGCACCAGCAAGCTGCTAGAAAGGAATCTTTAGTTATTGACACTCTGTCGCAAAAAAGCTTCAACTCAGTGAGATAAACACTTTTTGACCGTACGGCTATATCTTTTCAAAATGTTGCAGGATCACAATGATTTTGACTTATATTATGCAGAATCAAGCCCTTTTCAACATGTTTCAGCACCAGCAAGCTGCTAGAAAGGAATCTTTAGTTATTGACAATCTTTATCAAAAAAGCTTCAATTCAGTGAGATAAACACTTTTTGACCGTATGGCTATATCTTTTCAAAATGTTGCAGGATCACAATGATTTTGACTTATATTATGCAGAATCAAGCCCTTTTAAACATGTTTCAGCACCAGCAAGCTGCTAGAAAGGAATCTTTAGTTATTGACACTCTTTATCAAAAACGCTTCAACTCAGTGAGATAAACACTTTTTGACCGTACGGCTATATCTTTTCAAAATGTTGCAGGATCACAATGATTTTGACTTATATTATGCAGAATCAAGCCCTTTTTCAACATATTTCAGCACCAGCAAGATGCTAGAAAGGAATCTTTGGTTATTGACACTCTTTATCAAAAAAGCTTCAACTTTGTGAGAAAAATACTTTTTGACCATATGGCTATATCTTTTCAAAATGTTGCAGGATCACAATGATTTTGACTTACATTATGCAGAATCAAGCCCTTTTCAACATATTTCAGCACCAGCAAGCTGCTAGAAAGGAATCTTTAGTTATTGACACTGTTTTGCAAAAAAGCTTCAACTCAGTGAGAAAAACACTTTTTGACCGTATGGCTATATCTTTTCAAAATGTTGCAGGATCACAATGATTTTGACTTATATTATGCAGAATCAAGCCCTTTTCAACATATTTCAGCACCAGCAAGCTGCTAGAAAGGAATCTTTAGTTATTGACACTCTGTTGCAAAAAAGCTTCAACTCAGTGAGATAAACACTTTTTGACCGTACGGCTATATCTTTTCAAAATGTTGCAGGATCACAATGATTTTGACATATATTATGCAGATTCAAGCCCTTTCCAACATATTTCAGCACCAGCAAGCTGCTAGAAAGGAATCTTTAGTTATTGACACTCTTTATCAAAAACGCTTCAACTCAGTGAGATAAACACTTTTTGACCGTACGGCTATATCTTTTCAAAATGTTGCAGGATCACAATGATTTTGACTTATATTATGCAGAATCAAGCCCTTTTCAACATATTTCAGCACCAGCAAGCTGCTAGAAAGGAATCTTTAGTTATTGACACTCTTTATCAAAAACACTTCAACTCAGTGAGATAAACACTTTTTGACCGTACGGCTATATCTTTTCAAAATGTTGCAGGATCACAATGATTTTGACTTATATTATGCAGAATCAAGCCCTTTTCAACATATTTCAGCACCAGCAAGCTGCTAGAAAGGAATCTTTAGTTATTGACACTCTGTTGCAAAAAAGCTTCAACTCAGTGAGAAAAACACTTTTTGACCGTATGGCTATATCTTTTCAAAATGTTGCAGGATCACAATGATTTTGACTTATATTATGCAGAATCAAGCCCTTTTCAACATATTTCAGCACCAGCAAGCTGCTAGAAAGGAATCTTTGGTTATTGACACTCTTTATCAAAAAAGCTTCAACTTTGTGAGAAAAACACTTTTTGACCATATGGCTATATCTTTTCAAAATGTTGCAGGATCACAATGATTTTGACTTATATTATACAGAATCAAGCCCTTTTCAACATATTTCAGCACCAGCAAGCTGCTAGAAAGGAATCTTTAGTTATTGACACTGTTTTTCAAAAAAGCTTCAACTCAGTGAGAAAAACACTTTTTGACCGTATGGCTATATCTTTTCAAAATGTTGCAGGATCACAATGATTTTGACTTATATTATGCAGAATCAAGCCCTTTTCAACATATTTCAGCACCAGCAAGCTGCTAGAAAGGAATCTTTAGTTATTGACACTCTGTCGCAAAAAAAGCTTCAACTCAGTGAGATAAACACTTTTTGACCGTACGGCTATATCTTTTCAAAATGTTGCAGGATCACAATGATTTTGACTTATATTATGCAGAATCAAGCCCTTTTCAACATGTTTCAGCACCAGCAAGCTGCTAGAAAGGAATCTTTAGTTATTGACAATCTTTATCAAAAAAGCTTCAATTCAGTGAGATAAACACTTTTTGACCGTATGGCTATATCTTTTCAAAATGTTGCAGGATCACAATGATTTTGACTTATATTATGCAGAATCAAGCCCTTTTAAACATGTTTCAGCACCAGCAAGCTGCTAGAAAGGAATCTTTAGTTATTGACACTCTTTATCAAAAACGCTTCAACTCAGTGAGATAAACACTTTTTGACCGTACGGCTATATCTTTTCAAAATGTTGCAGGATCACAATGATTTTGACTTATATTATGCAGAATCAAGCCCTTTTCAACATATTTCAGCACCAGCAAGATGCTAGAAAGGAATCTTTGGTTATTGACACTCTTTATCAAAAAAGCTTCAACTTTGTGAGAAAAATACTTTTTGACCATATGGCTATATCTTTTCAAAATGTTGCAGGATCACAATGATTTTGACTTACATTATGCAGAATCAAGCCCTTTTTCAACATATTTCAGCACCAGCAAGCTGCTAGAAAGGAATCTTTAGTTATTGACACTGTTTTGCAAAAAAGCTTCAACTCAGTGAGAAAAAACACTTTTTGACCGTATGGCTATATCTTTTCAAAATGTTGCAGGATCACAATGATTTTGACTTATATTATGCAGAATCAAGCCCTTTTCAACATATTTCAGCACCAGCAAGCTGCTAGAAAGGAATCTTTAGTTATTGACACTCTGTTGCAAAAAAGCTTCAACTCAGTGAGATAAACACTTTTTGACCGTACGGCTATATCTTTTCAAAATGTTGCAGGATCACAATGATTTTGACATATATTATGCAGATTCAAGCCCTTTCCAACATATTTCAGCACCAGCAAGCTGCTAGAAAGGAATCTTTAGTTATTGACACTCTTTATCAAAAACGCTTCAACTCAGTGAGATAAACACTTTTTGACCGTACGGCTATATCTTTTCAAAATGTTGCAGGATCACAATGATTTTGACTTATATTATGCAGAATCAAGCCCTTTTCAACATATTTCAGCACCAGCAAGCTGCTAGAAAGGAATCTTTAGTTATTGACACTCTTTATCAAAAACACTTCAACTCAGTGAGATAAACACTTTTTGACCGTACGGCTATATCTTTTCAAAATGTTGCAGGATCACAATGATTTTGACTTATATTATGCAGAATCAAGCCCTTTTCAACATATTTCAGCACCAGCAAGCTGCTAGAAAGGAATCTTTAGTTATTGACACTCTGTTGCAAAAAAGCTTCAACTCAGTGAGAAAAACACTTTTTGACCGTATGGCTATATCTTTTCAAAATGTTGCAGGATCACAATGATTTTGACTTATATTATGCAGAATCAAGCCCTTTTCAACATATTTCAGCACCAGCAAGCTGCTAGAAAGGAATCTTTGGTTATTGACACTCTTTATCAAAAAGCTTCAACTTTGTGAGAAAAACACTTTTTGACCATATGGCTATATCTTTTCAAAATGTTGCAGGATCACAATGATTTTGACTTATATTATACAGAATCAAGCCCTTTTCAACATATTTCAGCACCAGCAAGCTGCTAGAAAGGAATCTTTAGTTATTGACACTCTTTATCAAAAAAGCTTCAACTCAGTGAGATAAACACTTTTTGACCGTACGGCTATATCTTTTCAAAATGTTGCAGGATCACAATGATTTTGACTTATATTATGCAGAATCAAGCCCTTTTTAACATATTTCAGCACCAGCAAGTTGCTAGAAAAGAATCTTTAGTTATTGACACTCTGTTGCAAAAAAGCTTCAACTCAGTGAGATAAACACTTTTTGACCATATGGCTATATCTTTTCAAAATGTTGCAGGATCACAATGATTTTGACTTATATTATGCAGAATCAAGCCCCTTTCAACATATGTCAGCACCAGCAAGCTGCTAGAAAGGAATCTTTAGTTATTGACACTCTTTATCAAAAAAAACTTCAACTCAGTGAGAAAAACACTTTTTGACCGTATGGCTATATCTTTTCAAAATGTTGCAGGATCACAATGATTTTGACTTATATTATGCAGAATCAAGCCCTTTTCAACATTTCAGCACCAGCAAGCTGCTAGAAAGGAATCTTTAGTTATTGACACTCTTTTGCAAAAAAGCTTCAACTCAGTGAGATAAACACTTTTTGACCGTACGGCTATATCTTTTCAAAATGTTGCAGGATCACAATGATTTTGACTTACATTATGCAGAATCAAGCCCTTTTCAACATATTTCAGCACCAGCAAGCTGCTAGAAAGGAATCTTTAGTTATTGACACTCTTTATCAAAAAAGCTTCAACTCAGTGATATAACACTTTTTGACCGTACGGCTATATCTTTTCAAAATGTTGCAGGATCACAATGATTTTGACTTACATTATGCAGAATCAAGCCCTTTTCAACATATTTCAGCACCAGCAAGCTGCTAGAAAGGAATCTTTAGTTATTGACACTCTGTTGCAAAAAAGCTTCAACTCAGTGAGATAAACACTTTTTGACCGTACGTCTATATCTTTTCAAAATATTGCAAGATCACAATGATTTTGACTTATATTATGCAGATCAAGCCCCTTTAAACATATTTCAGCACCAGCAAGCTGCTAGAAAGGAATCTTTAGTTATTGACACTCTTTATCAAAAAAACTTCAACAAAGTGAGAAAAACACTTTTTGACCGTATGGCTATATCTTTTCAAAATGTTGCAGGATCACAATGATTTTGACTTATATTATGCAGAATCAAGCCCTTTTCAACATATTTCAGCACCAGCAAGCTGCTAGAAAGGAATCTTTAGTTATTGACACTCTTTATCAAAAAAGCTTCAACTTTGTGAAAAAAACACTTTTTGACCATATGGCTATATCTTTTCAAAATGTTGCAGGATCACAATGATTTTGACTTATATTATGCAGAATCAAGCCCTTTTCAACATATTTCAGCATTAGCAAGCTGCTAGAAAGGAATCTTTAGTTATTGACACTCTGTTGCAAAAAAGCTTCAACTCAGTGAGAAAAACACTTTTTGACCATATGGCTATATCTTTTCAAAATGTTGCAGGATCACAATGATTTTGACTTATATTATGCAGAATCAAGCCCCTTTCAACATATTTCAGCACCAGCAAGTTGCTAGAAAAGAATCTTTAGTTATTGACACTCTGTTGCAAAAAAGCTTCAACTCAGTGAGATAAACACTTTTTGACCATATGGCTATATCTTTTCAAAATGTTGCAGGATCACAATGATTTTGACTTATATTATGCAGAATCAAGCCCCTTTCAACATATGTCAGTACCAGCAAGCTGCTAGAAAGGAATCTTTAGTTATTGACACTCTTTATCAAAAAAACTTCAACTCAGTGAGAAAAACACTTTTTGACCGTATGGCTATATCTTTTCAAAATGTTGCAGGATCACAATGATTTTGACTTATATTATGCAGAATCAAGCCCTTTTCAACATTTCAGCACCAGCAAGCTGCTAGAAAGGAATCTTTAGTTATTGACACTCTTTTGCAAAAAAGCTTCAACTCAGTGAGATAAACACTTTTTGACCGTACGGCTATATCTTTTCAAAATGTTGCAGGATCACAATGATTTTGACTTACATTATGCAGAATCAAGCCCTTTTCAACATATTTCAGCACCAGCAAGCTGCTAGAAAGGAATCTTTAGTTATTGACACTCTTTATCAAAAAAGCTTCAACTCAGTGATATAACACTTTTTGACCGTACGGCTATATCTTTTCAAAATGTTGCAGGATCACAATGATTTTGACTTACATTATGCAGAATCAAGCCCTTTTCAACATATTTCAGCACCAGCAAGCTGCTAGAAAGGAATCTTTAGTTATTGACACTCTGTTGCAAAAAAGCTTCAACTCAGTGAGATAAACACTTTTTGACCGTACGTCTATATCTT
Source organism: Fistularia commersonii (assembly GCF_037954325.1). Taxonomy (NCBI): domain Eukaryota; kingdom Metazoa; phylum Chordata; class Actinopteri; order Syngnathiformes; family Fistulariidae; genus Fistularia; species Fistularia commersonii. The sequence goes on from NC_141297.1 coordinate 17,487,787, forward strand.
TTCAAAATATTGCAAGATCACAATGATTTTGACTTATATTATGCAGAATCAAGCCCCTTTAAACATATTTCAGCACCAGCAAGCTGCTAGAAAGGAATCTTTAGTTATTGACACTCTTTATCAAAAAAACTTCAACAAAGTGAGAAAAACACTTTTTGACCGTATGGCTATATCTTTTCAAAATGTTGCAGGATCACAATGATTTTGACTTATATTATGCAGAATCAAGCCCTTTTCAACATATTTCAGCACCAGCAAGCTGCTAGAAAGGAATCTTTAGTTATTGACACTCTTTATCAAAAAAGCTTCAACTTTGTGAGAAAAACACTTTTTGACCATATGGCTATATCTTTTCAAAATGTTGCAGGATCACAATGATTTTGACTTATATTATGCAGAATCAAGCCCTTTTCAACATATTTCAGCATTAGCAAGCTGCTAGAAAGGAATCTTTAGTTATTGACACTCTGTTGCAAAAAAGCTTCAACTCAGTGAGAAAAACACTTTTTGACCATATGGCTATATCTTTTCAAAATGTTGCAGGATCACAATGATTTTGACTTATATTATGCAGAATCAAGCCCCTTTCAACATATTTCAGCACCAGCAAGCTGCTAGAAAGGAATCTTTAGTTATTGACACTCTGTTGCAAAAAAATTTCAACTCAGTGAGATAAACACTTTTTGACCATATGGCTATATCTTTTCAAAATGTTGCAGGATCACAATGATTTTGACTTATATTATGCAAAATCAAGCCCTTTTCAACATATTTCAGCACCAGCAAGCTGCTAGAAAGGAATCTTTAGTTATTGACACTCTTTATCAAAAAAGCTTCAACTCAGTGAGATAAACACTTTTTGACCGTACGGCTATATCTTTTCAAAATGTTGCAGGATCACAATGATTTTGACTTACATTATGCAGAATCAAGCCCTTTTCAACATATTTCAGCACCAGCAAGCTGCTAGAAAGGAATCTTTAGTTATTGACACTCTGTTTCAAAAAAGCTTCAACTCAGTGAGATAAACAATTTTTGACCGTACGGCTATATCTTTTCAAAATGTTGCAGGATCACAATGATTTTGACTTATATTATGCAGAATCAAGCCCTTTTCAACATATTTCAGCACCAGCAAGCTGCTAGAAAGGAATCTTTAGTTATTGACACTCTGTTGCAAAAAAGCTTCAACTCAGTGAGAAAAACACTTTTTGACCGTATGGCTATATCTTTTCAAATTGTTGCAGGATCACAATGATTTTGACTTATATTATGCAGAATCAAGCCCTTTTCAACATATTTCAGCACCAGCAAGCTGCTAGAAAGGAATCTTTGGTTATTGACACTCTTTATCAAAAAAGCTTCAACTTTGTGAGAAAAACACTTTTTGACCATATGGCTATATCTTTTCAAAATGTTGCAGGATCACAATGATTTTGACTTACATTATGCAGAATCAAGCCCTTTTCAACATATTTCAGCACCAGCAAGCTGCTAGAAAGGAATCTTTAGTTATTGACACTCTTTATCAAAAAAGCTTCAACTCAGTGAGATAAACACTTTTTGACCGTACGGCTATATCTTTTCAAAATGTTGCAGGATCACAATGATTTTGACTTACATTATGCAGAATCAAGCCCTTTTCAACATATTTCAGCACCAGCAAGCTGCTAGAAAGGAATCTTTAGTTATTGACACTCTGTTGCAAAAAAGCTTCAACTCAGTGAGATAAACACTTTTTGACCGTACGGCTATATCTTTTCAAAATGTTGCAGGATCACAATGATTTTGACTTATATTATGCAGAATCAAGCCCTTTTCAACATATTTCAGCACCAGCAAGCTGCTAGAAAGGAATCTTTAGTTATTGACACTCTTTATCAAAAAAGCTTCAACTTTGTGAGAAAAACACTTTTTGACCATATGGCTATATCTTTTCAAAATGTTGCAGGATCACAATGATTTTGACTTATATTATGCAGAATCAAGCCCTTTTCAACATATTTCAGCATTAGCAAGCTGCTAGAAAGGAATCTTTAGTTATTGACACTCTGTTGCAAAAAAGCTTCAACTCAGTGAGAAAAACACTTTTTGACCATATGGCTATATCTTTTCAAAATGTTGCAGGATCACAATGATTTTGACTTATATTATGCAGAATCAAGCCCCTTTCAACATATTTCAGCACCAGCAAGCTGCTAGAAAGGAATCCTTAGTTATTGACACTCTTTATCAAAAAAGCTTCAACTCAGTGAGAAAAACACTTTTTGACCGTATGGCTATATCTTTTCAAAATGTTGCAGGATCACAATGATTTTGACTTATATTATGCAGAATCAAGCCCTTTTCAACATATTTCAGCACCAGCAAGCTGCTAGAAAGGAATCTTTAGTTATTGACACTCTGTTGCAAAAAAGCTTCAACTCAGTGAGAAAAACACTTTTTGACCGTATGGCTATATCTTTTCAAAATGTTGCAGGATCACAATGATTTTGACTTATATTATGCAGAATCAAGCCCTTTTCAACATATTTCAGCACCAGCAAGCTGCTAGAAAGGAATCTTTGGTTATTGACACTCTTTATCAAAAAAGCTTCAACTTTGTGAGAAAAACACTTTTTGACCATATGGCTATATCTTTTCAAAATGTTGCAGGATCACAATGATTTTGACTTATATTATACAGAATCAAGCCCTTTTCAACATATTTCAGCACCAGCAAGCTGCTAGAAAGGAATCTTTAGTTATTGACACTCTTTATCAAAAAAGCTTCAACTCAGTGAGATAAACACTTTTTGACCGTACGGCTATATCTTTTCAAAATGTTGCAGGATCACAATTATTTTGACTTACATTATGCAGAATCAAGCCCTTTTCAACATATTTCAGCACCAGCAAGCTGCTAGAAAGGAATCTTTAGTTATTGACACTCTGTTGCAAAAAAGCTTCAACTCAGTGAGATAAACACTTTTTGACCGTACGGCTATATCTTTTCAAAATATTGCAGGATCACAATGATTTTGACTTATATTATGCAGAATCAAGCCCCTTTCAACATATTTCAGCACCAGCAAGCTGCTAGAAAGGAATCTTTAGTTATTGACACTCTTTATCAAAAAAGCTTCAACTTTGTGAGAAAAACACTTTTTGACCATATGGCTATATCTTTTCAAAATGTTGCAGGATCACAATGATTTTGACTTATATTATACAGAATCAAGCCCTTTTCAACATATTTCAGCACCAGCAAGCTGCTAGAAAGGAATCTTTAGTTATTGACACTCTTTATCAAAAAAGCTTCAACTCAGTGAGATAAACACTGTTTGACCGTACGGCTATATCTTTTCAAAATGTTGCAGGATCACAATGATTTTGACTTACATTATGCAGAATCAAGCCCTTTTCAACATATTTCAGCACCAGCAAGCTGCTAGAAAGGAATCTTTAGTTATTGACACTCTGTTGCAAAAAAGCTTCAACTCAGTGAGATAAACACTTTTTGACCGTACGGCTATATCTTTTCAAAATATTGCAGGATCACAATGATTTTGACTTATATTATGCAGAATCAAGGCCCTTTCAACATATTTCAGCACCAGCAAGCTGCTAGAAAGGAATCTTTAGTTATTGACACTCTTTATCAAAAAAACTTCAACTCAGTGAGAAAAACACTTTTTGACCGTATGGCTATATCTTTTCAAAATGTTGCAGGATCACAATGATTTTGACTTATATTATGCAGAATCAAGCCCTTTTCAACATATTTCAGCACCAGCAAGCTGCTAGAAAGGAATCTTTAGTTATTGACACTCTTTATCAAAAAAGCTTCAACTTTGTGAGAAAAACACTTTTTGACCATATGGCTATATCTTTTCAAAATGTTGCAGGATCACAATGATTTTGACTTATATTATGCAGAATCAAGCCCTTTTCAACATATTTCAGCACCAGCAAGCTGCTAGAAAGGAATCTTTAGTTATTGACACTCTGTTGCAAAAAAGCTTCAACTCAGTGAGAAAAACACTTTTTGACCGTATGGCTATATCTTTTCAAAATGTTGGAGGATCACAATGATTTTGACTTATATTATGACGAATCAAGCCTTTTTCAACATATATCAGCACCAGCAAGCTGCTAGAAAGGAATCTTTAGTTATTGACACTCTGTTGCAAAAAAGCTTCAACTCAGTGAGATAAACACTTTTTGACCGTACGGCTATATCTTTTCAAAATGTTGCAGGATCACAATGATTTTGACATATATTATGCAGATTCAAGCCCTTTCCAACATATTTCAGCACCAGCAAGCTGCTAGAAAGGAATCTTTAGTTATTGACACTCTTTATCAAAAACGCTTCAACTCAGTGAGATAAACACTTTTTGACCGTACGGCTATATCTTTTCAAAATGTTGCAGGATCACAATGATTTTGACTTATATTATGACGAATCAAGCCTTTTTCAACATATTTCAGCACCAGCAAGCTGCTAGAAAGGAATCTTTAGTTATTGACACTCTGTTGCAAAAAAGCTTCAACTCAGTGAGATAAACACTTTTTGACCGTACGGCTATATCTTTTCAAAATGTTGCAGGATCACAATGATTTTGACTTATATTATGCAGAATCAAGCCCTTTTTAACATATTTCAGCACCAGCAAGTTGCTAGAAAGGAATCTTTAGTTATTGACACTCTGTTGCAAAAAAGCTTCAACTCAGTGAGAAAAACACTTTTTGACCGTATGGCTATATCTTTTCAAAATGTTGCAGGATCACAATGATTTTGACTTATATTATGCAGAATCAAGCCCTTTTCAACATATTTCAGCACCAGCAAGCTGCTAGAAAGGAATCTTTGGTTATTGACACTCTTTATCAAAAAAGCTTCAACTTTGTGAGAAAAACACTTTTTGACCATATGGCTATATCTTTTCAAAATGTTGCAGGATCACAATGATTTTGACTTATATTATACAGAATCAAGCCCTTTTCAACATATTTCAGCACCAGCAAGCTGCTAGAAAGGAATCTTTAGTTATTGACACTCTTTATCAAAAAAGCTTCAACTCAGTGAGATAAACACTTTTTGACCGTACGGCTATATCTTTTCAAAATGTTGCAGGATCACAATTATTTTGACTTACATTATGCAGAATCAAGCCCTTTTCAACATATTTCAGCACCAGCAAGCTGCTAGAAAGGAATCTTTAGTTATTGACACTCTGTTGCAAAAAAGCTTCAACTCAGTGAGATAAACACTTTTTGACCGTACGGCTATATCTTTTCAAAATATTGCAGGATCACAATGATTTTGACTTATATTATGCAGAATCAAGCCCCTTTCAACATATTTCAGCACCAGCAAGCTGCTAGAAAGGAATCTTTAGTTATTGACACTCTTTATCAAAAAAGCTTCAACTTTGTGAGAAAAACACTTTTTGACCATATGGCTATATCTTTTCAAAATGTTGCAGGATCACAATGATTTTGACTTATATTATACAGAATCAAGCCCTTTTCAACATATTTCAGCACCAGCAAGCTGCTAGAAAGGAATCTTTAGTTATTGACACTCTTTATCAAAAAAGCTTCAACTCAGTGAGATAAACACTGTTTGACCGTACGGCTATATCTTTTCAAAATGTTGCAGGATCACAATGATTTTGACTTACATTATGCAGAATCAAGCCCTTTTCAACATATTTCAGCACCAGCAAGCTGCTAGAAAGGAATCTTTAGTTATTGACACTCTGTTGCAAAAAAGCTTCAACTCAGTGAGATAAACACTTTTTGACCGTACGGCTATATCTTTTCAAAATATTGCAGGATCACAATGATTTTGACTTATATTATGCAGAATCAAGGCCCTTTCAACATATTTCAGCACCAGCAAGCTGCTAGAAAGGAATCTTTAGTTATTGACACTCTTTATCAAAAAAACTTCAACTCAGTGAGAAAAACACTTTTTGACCGTATGGCTATATCTTTTCAAAATGTTGCAGGATCACAATGATTTTGACTTATATTATGCAGAATCAAGCCCTTTTCAACATATTTCAGCACCAGCAAGCTGCTAGAAAGGAATCTTTAGTTATTGACACTCTTTATCAAAAAAGCTTCAACTTTGTGAGAAAAACACTTTTTGACCATATGGCTATATCTTTTCAAAATGTTGCAGGATCACAATGATTTTGACTTATATTATGCAGAATCAAGCCCTTTTCAACATATTTCAGCACCAGCAAGCTGCTAGAAAGGAATCTTTAGTTATTGACACTCTGTTGCAAAAAAGCTTCAACTCAGTGAGAAAAACACTTTTTGACCGTATGGCTATATCTTTTCAAAATGTTGGAGGATCACAATGATTTTGACTTATATTATGACGAATCAAGCCTTTTTCAACATATATCAGCACCAGCAAGCTGCTAGAAAGGAATCTTTAGTTATTGACACTCTGTTGCAAAAAAGCTTCAACTCAGTGAGATAAACACTTTTTGACCGTACGGCTATATCTTTTCAAAATGTTGCAGGATCACAATGATTTTGACATATATTATGCAGATTCAAGCCCTTTCCAACATATTTCAGCACCAGCAAGCTGCTAGAAAGGAATCTTTAGTTATTGACACTCTTTATCAAAAACGCTTCAACTCAGTGAGATAAACACTTTTTGACCGTACGGCTATATCTTTTCAAAATGTTGCAGGATCACAATGATTTTGACTTATATTATGACGAATCAAGCCTTTTTCAACATATTTCAGCACCAGCAAGCTGCTAGAAAGGAATCTTTAGTTATTGACACTCTGTTGCAAAAAAGCTTCAACTCAGTGAGATAAACACTTTTTGACCGTACGGCTATATCTTTTCAAAATGTTGCAGGATCACAATGATTTTGACTTATATTATGCAGAATCAAGCCCTTTTTAACATATTTCAGCACCAGCAAGTTGCTAGAAAGGAATCTTTAGTTATTGACACTCTGTTGCAAAAAAGCTTCAACTCAGTGAGATAAACACTTTTTGACCGTAAGGCTATATCTTATTAAAATGTTGCAGGATCACAATGATTTTGACTTATATTATGCAGAATCAAGCCCTTTTCAACATATTTCAGCACCAGCAAGATGCTAGAAAGGAATCTTTGGTTATTGACACTCTTTATCAAAAAAGCTTCAACTTTGTGAGAAAAATACTTTTTGACCATATGGCTATATCTTTTCAAAATGTTGCAGGATCACAATGATTTTGACTTACATTATGCAGAATCAAGCCCTTTTCAACATATTTCAGCACCAGCAAGCTGCTAGAAAGGAATCTTTAGTTATTGACACTGTTTTGCAAAAAAGCTTCAACTCAGTGAGAAAAACACTTTTTGACCGTATGGCTATATCTTTTCAAAATGTTGCAGGATCACAATGATTTTGACTTATATTATGCAGAATCAAGCCCTTTTCAACATATTTCAGCACCAGCAAGCTGCTAGAAAGGAATCTTTAGTTATTGACACTCTGTTGCAAAAAAGCTTCAACTCAGTGATATAAACACTTTTTGACCGTACGGCTATATCTTTTCAAAATGTTGCAGGATCACAATGATTTTGACATATATTATGCAGATTCAAGCCCTTTCCAACATATTTCAGCACCAGCAAGCTGCTAGAAAGGAATCTTTAGTTATTGACACTCTTTATCAAAAACGCTTCAACTCAGTGAGATAAACACTTTTTGACCGTACGGCTATATCTTTTCAAAATGTTGCAGGATCACAATGATTTTGACTTATATTATGCAGAATCAAGCCCTTTTCAACATATTTCAGCACCAGCAAGCTGCTAGAAAGGAATCTTTAGTTATTGACACTCTGTTGCAAAAAAGCTTCAACTCAGTGAGAAAAACACTTTTTGACCGTATGGCTATATCTTTTCAAAATGTTGCAGGATCACAATGATTTTGACTTATATTATGCAGAATCAAGCCCTTTTCAACATATTTCAGCACCAGCAAGCTGCTAGAAAGGAATCTTTGGTTATTGACACTCTTTATCAAAAAAGCTTCAACTTTGTGAGAAAAACACTTTTTGACCATATGGCTATATCTTTTCAAAATGTTGCAGGATCACAATGATTTTGACTTATATTATACAGAATCAAGCCCTTTTCAACATATTTCAGCACCAGCAAGCTGCTAGAAAGGAATCTTTAGTTATTGACACTCTTTATCAAAAAAGCTTCAACTCAGTGAGATAAACACTTTTTGACCGTACGGCTATATCTTTTCAAAATGTTGCAGGATCACAATGATTTTGACTTATATTATGCAGAATCAAGCCCTTTTTAACATATTTCAGCACCAGCAAGTTGCTAGAAAAGAATCTTTAGTTATTGACACTCTGTTGCAAAAAAGCTTCAACTCAGTGAGATAAACACTTTTTGACCATATGGCTATATCTTTTCAAAATGTTGCAGGATCACAATGATTTTGACTTATATTATGCAGAATCAAGCCCCTTTCAACATATGTCAGCACCAGCAAGCTGCTAGAAAGGAATCTTTAGTTATTGACACTCTTTATCAAAAAAACTTCAACTCAGTGAGAAAAACACTTTTTGACCGTATGGCTATATCTTTTCAAAATGTTGCAGGATCACAATGATTTTGACTTATATTATGCAGAATCAAGCCCTTTTCAACATATTTCAGCACCAGCAAGCTGCTAGAAAGGAATCTTTAGTTATTGACACTCTGTTGCAAAAAAGCTTCAACTCAGTGAGATAAACACTTTTTGACCGTAAGGCTATATCTTATTAAAATGTTGCAGGATCACAATGATTTTGACTTATATTATGCAGAATCAAGCCCTTTTCAACATATTTCAGCACCAGCAAGATGCTAGAAAGGAATCTTTGGTTATTGACACTCTTTATCAAAAAAGCTTCAACTTTGTGAGAAAAATACTTTTTGACCATATGGCTATATCTTTTCAAAATGTTGCAGGATCACAATGATTTTGACTTACATTATGCAGAATCAAGCCCTTTTCAACATATTTCAGCACCAGCAAGCTGCTAGAAAGGAATCTTTAGTTATTGACACTGTTTTGCAAAAAAGCTTCAACTCAGTGAGAAAAACACTTTTTGACCGTATGGCTATATCTTTTCAAAATGTTGCAGGATCACAATGATTTTGACTTATATTATGCAGAATCAAGCCCTTTTCAACATATTTCAGCACCAGCAAGCTGCTAGAAAGGAATCTTTAGTTATTGACACTCTGTTGCAAAAAAGCTTCAACTCAGTGAGATAAACACTTTTTGACCGTACGGCTATATCTTTTCAAAATGTTGCAGGATCACAATGATTTTGACATATATTATGCAGATTCAAGCCCTTTCCAACATATTTCAGCACCAGCAAGCTGCTAGAAAGGAATCTTTAGTTATTGACACTCTTTATCAAAAACGCTTCAACTCAGTGAGATAAACACTTTTTGACCGTACGGCTATATCTTTTCAAAATGTTGCAGGATCACAATGATTTTGACTTATATTATGCAGAATCAAGCCCTTTTCAACATATTTCAGCACCAGCAAGCTGCTAGAAAGGAATCTTTAGTTATTGACACTCTGTTGCAAAAAAGCTTCAACTCAGTGAGAAAAACACTTTTTGACCGTATGGCTATATCTTTTCAAAATGTTGCAGGATCACAATGATTTTGACTTATATTATGCAGAATCAAGCCCTTTTCAACATATTTCAGCACCAGCAAGCTGCTAGAAAGGAATCTTTGGTTATTGACACTCTTTATCAAAAAAGCTTCAACTTTGTGAGAAAAACACTTTTTGACCATATGGCTATATCTTTTCAAAATGTTGCAGGATCACAATGATTTTGACTTATATTATACAGAATCAAGCCCTTTTCAACATATTTCAGCACCAGCAAGCTGCTAGAAAGGAATCTTTAGTTATTGACACTCTTTATCAAAAAAGCTTCAACTCAGTGAGATAAACACTTTTTGACCGTACGGCTATATCTTTTCAAAATGTTGCAGGATCACAATGATTTTGACTTATATTATGCAGAATCAAGCCCTTTTTAACATATTTCAGCACCAGCAAGTTGCTAGAAAAGAATCTTTAGTTATTGACACTCTGTTGCAAAAAAGCTTCAACTCAGTGAGATAAACACTTTTTGACCATATGGCTATATCTTTTCAAAATGTTGCAGGATCACAATGATTTTGACTTATATTATGCAGAATCAAGCCCCTTTCAACATATGTCAGCACCAGCAAGCTGCTAGAAAGGAATCTTTAGTTATTGACACTCTTTATCAAAAAAACTTCAACTCAGTGAGAAAAACACTTTTTGACCGTATGGCTATATCTTTTCAAAATGTTGCAGGATCACAATGATTTTGACTTATATTATGCAGAATCAAGCCCTTTTCAACATATTTCAGCACCAGCAAGCTGCTAGAAAGGAATCTTTAGTTATTGACACTCTTTTGCAAAAAAGCTTCAACTCAGTGAGATAAACACTTTTTGACCGTACGGCTATATCTTTTCAAAATGTTGCAGGATCACAATGATTTTGACTTACATTATGCAGAATCAAGCCCTTTTCAACATATTTCAGCACCAGCAAGCTGCTAGAAAGGAATCTTTAGTTATTGACACTCTTTATCAAAAAAGCTTCAACTCAGTGATATAACACTTTTTGACCGTACGGCTATATCTTTTCAAAATGTTGCAGGATCACAATGATTTTGACTTACATTATGCAGAATCAAGCCCTTTTCAACATATTTCAGCACCAGCAAGCTGCTAGAAAGGAATCTTTAGTTATTGACACTCTTTATCAAAAAAGCTTCAACTTTGTGAGAAAAACACTTTTTGACCATACGGCTATATCTTTTCAAAATGTTGCAGGATCACAATGATTTTGACTTATATTATGCAGAATCAAGCCCTTTTCAACATATTTCAGCATTAGCAAGCTGCTAGAAAGGAATCTTTAGTTATTGACACTCTGTTGCAAAAAAGCTTCAACTCAGTGATATAAACACTTTTTGACCGTACGGCTATATCTTTTCAAAATGTTGCAGGATCACAATGATTTTGACTTATATTATGCAGAATCAAGCCCTTTTCAACATATTTCAGCACCAGCAAGCTGCTAGAAAGGAATCTTTAGTTATTGACACTCTGTTGCAAAAAAGCTTCAACTCAGTGATATAAACACTTTTTGACCGTACGGCTATATCTTTTCAAAATGTTGCAGGATCACAATGATTTTGACATATATTATGCAGATTCAAGCCCTTTCCAACATATTTCAGCACCAGCAAGCTGCTAGAAAGGAATCTTTAGTTATTGACACTCTTTATCAAAAACGCTTCAACTCAGTGAGATAAACACTTTTTGACCGTACGGCTATATCTTTTCAAAATGTTGCAGGATCACAATGATTTTGACTTATATTATGCAGAATCAAGCCCTTTTCAACATATTTCAGCACCAGCAAGCTGCTAGAAAGGAATCTTTAGTTATTGACACTCTGTTGCAAAAAAGCTTCAACTCAGTGAGAAAAACACTTTTTGACCGTATGGCTATATCTTTTCAAAATGTTGCAGGATCACAATGATTTTGACTTATATTATGCAGAATCAAGCCCTTTTCAACATATTTCAGCACCAGCAAGCTGCTAGAAAGGAATCTTTGGTTATTGACACTCTTTATCAAAAAAGCTTCAACTTTGTGAGAAAAACACTTTTTGACCATATGGCTATATCTTTTCAAAATGTTGCAGGATCACAATGATTTTGACTTATATTATACAGAATCAAGCCCTTTTCAACATATTTCAGCACCAGCAAGCTGCTAGAAAGGAATCTTTAGTTATTGACACTCTTTATCAAAAAAGCTTCAACTCAGTGAGATAAACACTTTTTGACCGTACGGCTATATCTTTTCAAAATGTTGCAGGATCACAATGATTTTGACTTATATTATGCAGAATCAAGCCCTTTTTAACATATTTCAGCACCAGCAAGTTGCTAGAAAAGAATCTTTAGTTATTGACACTCTGTTGCAAAAAAGCTTCAACTCAGTGAGATAAACACTTTTTGACCATATGGCTATATCTTTTCAAAATGTTGCAGGATCACAATGATTTTGACTTATATTATGCAGAATCAAGCCCCTTTCAACATATGTCAGCACCAGCAAGCTGCTAGAAAGGAATCTTTAGTTATTGACACTCTTTATCAAAAAAACTTCAACTCAGTGAGAAAAACACTTTTTGACCGTATGGCTATATCTTTTCAAAATGTTGCAGGATCACAATGATTTTGACTTATATTATGCAGAATCAAGCCCTTTTCAACATATTTCAGCACCAGCAAGCTGCTAGAAAGGAATCTTTAGTTATTGACACTCTGTTGCAAAAAAGCTTCAACTCAGTGAGATAAACACTTTTTGACCGTAAGGCTATATCTTATTAAAATGTTGCAGGATCACAATGATTTTGACTTATATTATGCAGAATCAAGCCCTTTTCAACATATTTCAGCACCAGCAAGATGCTAGAAAGGAATCTTTGGTTATTGACACTCTTTATCAAAAAAGCTTCAACTTTGTGAGAAAAATACTTTTTGACCATATGGCTATATCTTTTCAAAATGTTGCAGGATCACAATGATTTTGACTTACATTATGCAGAATCAAGCCCTTTTCAACATATTTCAGCACCAGCAAGCTGCTAGAAAGGAATCTTTAGTTATTGACACTGTTTTGCAAAAAAGCTTCAACTCAGTGAGAAAAACACTTTTTGACCGTATGGCTATATCTTTTCAAAATGTTGCAGGATCACAATGATTTTGACTTATATTATGCAGAATCAAGCCCTTTTCAACATATTTCAGCACCAGCAAGCTGCTAGAAAGGAATCTTTAGTTATTGACACTCTGTTGCAAAAAAGCTTCAACTCAGTGAGATAAACACTTTTTGACCGTACGGCTATATCTTTTCAAAATGTTGCAGGATCACAATGATTTTGACATATATTATGCAGATTCAAGCCCTTTCCAACATATTTCAGCACCAGCAAGCTGCTAGAAAGGAATCTTTAGTTATTGACACTCTTTATCAAAAACGCTTCAACTCAGTGAGATAAACACTTTTTGACCGTACGGCTATATCTTTTCAAAATGTTGCAGGATCACAATGATTTTGACTTATATTATGCAGAATCAAGCCCTTTTCAACATATTTCAGCACCAGCAAGCTGCTAGAAAGGAATCTTTAGTTATTGACACTCTGTTGCAAAAAAGCTTCAACTCAGTGAGAAAAACACTTTTTGACCGTATGGCTATATCTTTTCAAAATGTTGCAGGATCACAATGATTTTGACTTATATTATGCAGAATCAAGCCCTTTTCAACATATTTCAGCACCAGCAAGCTGCTAGAAAGGAATCTTTGGTTATTGACACTCTTTATCAAAAAAGCTTCAACTTTGTGAGAAAAACACTTTTTGACCATATGGCTATATCTTTTCAAAATGTTGCAGGATCACAATGATTTTGACTTATATTATACAGAATCAAGCCCTTTTCAACATATTTCAGCACCAGCAAGCTGCTAGAAAGGAATCTTTAGTTATTGACACTCTTTATCAAAAAAGCTTCAACTCAGTGAGATAAACACTTTTTGACCGTACGGCTATATCTTTTCAAAATGTTGCAGGATCACAATGATTTTGACTTATATTATGCAGAATCAAGCCCTTTTTAACATATTTCAGCACCAGCAAGTTGCTAGAAAAGAATCTTTAGTTATTGACACTCTGTTGCAAAAAAGCTTCAACTCAGTGAGATAAACACTTTTTGACCATATGGCTATATCTTTTCAAAATGTTGCAGGATCACAATGATTTTGACTTATATTATGCAGAATCAAGCCCCTTTCAACATATGTCAGCACCAGCAAGCTGCTAGAAAGGAATCTTTAGTTATTGACACTCTTTATCAAAAAAACTTCAACTCAGTGAGAAAAACACTTTTTGACCGTATGGCTATATCTTTTCAAAATGTTGCAGGATCACAATGATTTTGACTTATATTATGCAGAATCAAGCCCTTTTCAACATATTTCAGCACCAGCAAGCTGCTAGAAAGGAATCTTTAGTTATTGACACTCTTTTGCAAAAAAGCTTCAACTCAGTGAGATAAACACTTTTTGACCGTACGGCTATATCTTTTCAAAATGTTGCAGGATCACAATGATTTTGACTTACATTATGCAGAATCAAGCCCTTTTCAACATATTTCAGCACCAGCAAGCTGCTAGAAAGGAATCTTTAGTTATTGACACTCTTTATCAAAAAAGCTTCAACTCAGTGATATAACACTTTTTGACCGTACGGCTATATCTTTTCAAAATGTTGCAGGATCACAATGATTTTGACTTACATTATGCAGAATCAAGCCCTTTTCAACATATTTCAGCACCAGCAAGCTGCTAGAAAGGAATCTTTAGTTATTGACACTCTTTATCAAAAAAGCTTCAACTTTGTGAGAAAAACACTTTTTGACCATATGGCTATATCTTTTCAAAATGTTGCAGGATCACAATGATTTTGACTTATATTATGCAGAATCAAGCCCTTTTCAACATATTTCAGCATTAGCAAGCTGCTAGAAAGGAATCTTTAGTTATTGACACTCTGTTGCAAAAAAGCTTCAACTCAGTGAGAAAAACACTTTTTGACCATATGGCTATATCTTTTCAAAATGTTGCAGGATCACAATGATTTTGACTTATATTATGCAGAATCAAGCCCCTTTCAACATATTTCAGCACCAGCAAGCTGCTAGAAAGGAATCTTTAGTTATTGACACTCTTTATCAAAAAAGCTTCAACTCAGTGAGAAAAACACTTTTTGACCGTATGGCTATATCTTTTCAAAATGTTGCAGGATCACAATGATTTTGACTTATATTATGCAGAATCAAGCCCTTTTCAACATATTTCAGCACCAGCAAGCTGCTAGAAAGGAATCTTTAGTTATTGACACTCTGTTGCAAAAAAACTTCAACTCAGTGAGATAAACACTTTTTGACCATATGGCTATATCTTTTCAAAATGTTGCAGGATCACAATGATTTTGACTTATATTATACAAAATCAAGCCCTTTTCAACATATTTCAGCACCAGCAAGCTGCTAGAAAGGAATCTTTAGTTATTGACACTCTTTATCAAAAAAGCTTCAACTCAGTGAGATAAACACTTTTTGACCGTACGGCTATATCTTTTCAAAATGTTGCAGGATCACAATGATTTTGACTTACATTATGCAGAATCAAGCCCTTTTCAACATATTTCAGCACCAGCAAGCTGCTAGAAAGGAATCTTTAGTTATTGACACACTGTTGCAAAAAAGCTTCAACTCAGTGAGATAAACAATTTTTGACCGTACGGCTATATCTTTTCAAAATGTTGCAGGATCACAATGATTTTGACTTATATTATGCAGAATCAAGCCCTTTTCAACATATTTCAGCACCAGCAAGCTGCTAGAAAGGAATCTTTAGTTATTGACACTCTGTTGCAAAAAAGCTTCAACTCAGTGAGAAAAACACTTTTCGACCGTATGGCTATATCTTTTCAAAATGTTGCAGGATCACAATGATTTTGACTTATATTATGCAGAATCAAGCCCTTTTCAACATATTTCAGCACCAGCAAGCTGCTAGAAAGGAATCTTTGGTTATTGACACTCTTTATCAAAAAAGCTTCAACTTTGTGAGAAAAACACTTTTTGACCATATGGCTATATCTTTTCAAAATGTTGCAGGATCACAATGATTTTGACTTACATTATGCAGAATCAAGCCCTTTTCAACATATTTCAGCACCAGCAAGCTGCTAGAAAGGAATCTTTAGTTATTGACACTCTTTATCAAAAAAGCTTCAACTCAGTGAGATAAACACTTTTTGACCGTACGGCTATATCTTTTCAAAATGTTGCAGGATCACAATGATTTTGACTTACATTATGCAGAATCAAGCCCTTTTCAACATATTTCAGCACCAGCAAGCTGCTAGAAAGGAATCTTTAGTTATTGACACTCTGTTGCAAAAAAGCTTCAACTCAGTGAGATAAACACTTTTTGACCGTACGGCTATATCTTTTCAAAATATTGCAGGATCACAATGATTTTGACTTATATTATGCAGAATCAAGCCCCTTTCAACATATGTCAGCACCAGCAAGCTGCTAGAAAGGAATCTTTAGTTATTGACACTCTTTATCAAAAAAACTTCAACTTTGTGAGAAAAACACTTTTTGACCATATGGCTATATCTTTTCAAAATGTTGCAGGATCACAATGATTTTGACTTACATTATGCAGAATCAAGCCCTTTTCAACATATTTCAGCACCAGCAAGCTGCTAGAAAGGAATCTTTAGTTATTGACACACTGTTGCAAAAAAGCTTCAACTCAGTGAAATAAACAATTTTTGACCGTACGGCTATATCTTTTCAAAATGTTGCAGGATCACAATGATTTTGACTTATATTATGCAGAATCAAGCCCTTTTCAACATATTTCAGCACCAGCAAGCTGCTAGAAAGGAATCTTTAGTTATTGACACTCTGTTGCAAAAAAGCTTCAACTCAGTGAGAAAAACACTTTTCGACCGTATGGCTATATCTTTTCAAAATGTTGCAGGATCACAATGATTTTGACTTATATTATGCAGAATCAAGCCCTTTTCAACATATTTCAGCACCAGCAAGCTGCTAGAAAGGAATCTTTGGTTATTGACACTCTTTATCAAAAAAGCTTCAACTTTGTGAGAAAAACACTTTTTGACCATATGGCTATATCTTTTCAAAATGTTGCAGGATCACAATGATTTTGACTTACATTATGCAGAATCAAGCCCTTTTCAACATATTTCAGCACCAGCAAGCTGCTAGAAAGGAATCTTTAGTTATTGACACTCTTTATCAAAAAAGCTTCAACTCAGTGAGATAAACACTTTTTGACCGTACGGCTATATCTTTTCAAAATGTTGCAGGATCACAATGATTTTGACTTACATTATGCAGAATCAAGCCCTTTTCAACATATTTCAGCACCAGCAAGCTGCTAGAAAGGAATCTTTAGTTATTGACACTCTGTTTCAAAAAAGCTTCAACTCAGTGAGATAAACACTTTTTGACCGTACGGCTATATCTTTTCAAAATATTGCAGGATCACAATGATTTTGACTTATATTATGCAGAATCAAGCCCCTTTCAACATATTTCAGCACCAGCAAGCTGCTAGAAAGGAATCTTTAGTTATTGACACTCTTTATCAAAAAAACTTCAACTCAGTGAGAAAAACACTTTTTGACCGTATGGCTATATCTTTTCAAAATGTTGCAGGATCACAATGATTTTGACTTATATTATGCAGAATCAAGCCCTTTTCAACATATTTCAGCACCAGCAAGCTGCTAGAAAGGAATCTTTAGTTATTGACACTCTTTATCAAAAAAGCTTCAACTTTGTGAGAAAAACACTTTTTGACCATATGGCTATATCTTTTCAAAATGTTGCAGGATCACAATGATTTTGACTTATATTATGCAGAATCAAGCCCTTTTCAACATATTTCAGCATTAGCAAGCTGCTAGAAAGGAATCTTTAGTTATTGACACTCTGTTGCAAAAAAGCTTCAACTCAGTGAGAAAAACACTTTTTGACCATATGGCTATATCTTTTCAAAATGTTGCAGGATCACAATGATTTTGACTTATATTATGCAGAATCAAGCCCCTTTCAACATATTTCAGCACCAGCAAGCTGCTAGAAAGGAATCTTTAGTTATTGACACTCTTTATCAAAAAAGCTTCAACTCAGTGAGAAAAACACTTTTTGACCGTATGGCTATATCTTTTCAAAATGTTGCAGGATCACAATGATTTTGACTTATATTATGCAGAATCAAGCCCTTTTCAACATATTTCAGCACCAGCAAGCTGCTAGAAAGGAATCTTTAGTTATTGACACTCTTTATCAAAAAAGCTTCAAATTTGTGAGAAAAACACTTTTTGACCATATGGCTATATCTTTTCAAAATGTTGCAGGATCACAATGATTTTGACTTATATTATGCAGAATCAAGCCCTTTTCAACATATTTCAGCATTAGCAAGCTGCTAGAAAGGAATCTTTAGTTATTGACACTCTGTTGCAAAAAAGCTTCAACTCAGTGAGAAAAACACTTTTTGACCATATGGCTATATCTTTTCAAAATGTTGCAGGATCACAATGATTTTGACTTATATTATGCAGAATCAAGCCCCTTTCAACATATTTCAGCACCAGCAAGCTGCTAGAAAGGAATCTTTAGTTATTGACACTCTTTATCAAAAAGCTTCAACTCAGTGAGAAAAACACTTTTTGACCGTATGGCTATATCTTTTCAAAATGTTGCAGGATCACAATGATTTTGACTTATATTATGCAGAATCAAGCCCTTTTCAACATATTTCAGCACCAGCAAGCTGCTAGAAAGGAATCTTTAGTTATTGACACTCTGTTGCAAAAAAACTTCAACTCAGTGAGATAAACACTTTTTGACCATATGGCTATATCTTTTCAAAATGTTGCAGGATCACAATGATTTTGACTTATATTATGCAAAATCAAGCCCTTTTCAACATATTTCAGCACCAGCAAGCTGCTAGAAAGGAATCTTTAGTTATTGACACTCTTTATCAAAAAAGCTTCAACTCAGTGAGATAAACACTTTTTGACCGTACGGCTATATCTTTTCAAAATGTTGCAGGATCACAATGATTTTGACTTACATTATGCAGAATCAAGCCCTTTTCAACATATTTCAGCACCAGCAAGCTGCTAGAAAGGAATCTTTAGTTATTGACACACTGTTGCAAAAAAGCTTCAACTCAGTGAGATAAACAATTTTTGACCGTACGGCTATATCTTTTCAAAATGTTGCAGGATCACAATGATTTTGACTTATATTATGCAGAATCAAGCCCTTTTCAACATATTTCAGCACCAGCAAGCTGCTAGAAAGGAATCTTTAGTTATTGACACTCTGTTGCAAAAAAGCTTCAACTCAGTGAGAAAAACACTTTTCGACCGTATGGCTATATCTTTTCAAAATGTTGCAGGATCACAATGATTTTGACTTATATTATGCAGAATCAAGCCCTTTTCAACATATTTCAGCACCAGCAAGCTGCTAGAAAGGAATCTTTGGTTATTGACACTCTTTATCAAAAAAGCTTCAACTTTGTGAGAAAAACACTTTTTGACCATATGGCTATATCTTTTCAAAATGTTGCAGGATCACAATGATTTTGACTTACATTATGCAGAATCAAGCCCTTTTCAACATATTTCAGCACCAGCAAGCTGCTAGAAAGGAATCTTTAGTTATTGACACTCTTTATCAAAAAAGCTTCAACTCAGTGAGATAAACACTTTTTGACCGTACGGCTATATCTTTTCAAAATGTTGCAGGATCACAATGATTTTGACTTACATTATGCAGAATCAAGCCCTTTTCAACATATTTCAGCACCAGCAAGCTGCTAGAAAGGAATCTTTAGTTATTGACACTCTTTATCAAAAAAGCTTCAACTTTGTGAGAAAAACACTTTTTGACCATATGGCTATATCTTTTCAAAATGTTGCAGGATCACAATGATTTTGACTTATATTATGCAGAATCAAGCCCTTTTCAACATATTTCAGCATTAGCAAGCTGCTAGAAAGGAATCTTTAGTTATTGACACTCTGTTGCAAAAAAGCTTCAACTCAGTGAGAAAAACACTTTTTGACCATATGGCTATATCTTTTCAAAATGTTGCAGGATCACAATGATTTTGACTTATATTATGCAGAATCAAGCCCTTTTCAACATATTTCAGCACCAGCAAGCTGCTAGAAAGGAATCTTTAGTTATTGACACTCTGTTGCAAAAAAGCTTCAACTCAGTGAGAAAAACACTTTTTGACCGTATGGCTATATCTTTTCAAAATGTTGCAGGATCACAATGATTTTGACTTATATTATGCAGAATCAAGCCCTTTTCAACATATTTCAGCACCAGCAAGCTGCTAGAAAGGAATCTTTGGTTATTGACACTCTTTATCAAAAAAGCTTCAACTTTGTGAGAAAAACACTTTTTGACCATATGGCTATATCTTTTCAAAATGTTGCAGGATCACAATGATTTTGACTTATATTATACAGAATCAAGCCCTTTTCAACATATTTCAGCACCAGCAAGCTGCTAGAAAGGAATCTTTAGTTATTGACACTCTTTATCAAAAAAGCTTCAACTCAGTGAGATAAACACTTTTTGACCGTACGGCTATATCTTTTCAAAATGTTGCAGGATCACAATGATTTTGACTTACATTATGCAGAATCAAGCCCTTTTCAACATATTTCAGCACCAGCAAGCTGCTAGAAAGGAATCTTTAGTTATTGACACTCTGTTGCAAAAAAGCTTCAACTCAGTGAGATAAACACTTTTTGACCGTACGGCTATATCTTTTCAAAATATTGCAGGATCACAATGATTTTGACTTACATTATGCAGAATCAAGCCCCTTTCAACATATTTCAGCACCAGCAAGCTGCTAGAAAGGAATCTTTAGTTATTGACACTCTTTATCAAAAAAGCTTCAACTCAGTGAGATAAACACTTTTTGACCGTACGGCTATATCTTTTCAAAATGTTGCAGGATCACAATGATTTTGACTTACATTATGCAGAATCAAGCCCTTTTCAACATATTTCAGCACCAGCAAGCTGCTAGAAAGGAATCTTTAGTTATTGACACTCTGTTGCAAAAAAGCTTCAACTCAGTGAGATAAACACTTTTTGACCGTACGGCTATATCTTTTCAAAATATTGCAGGATCACAATGATTTTGACTTATATTATGCAGAATCAAGCCCCTTTCAACATATTTCAGCACCAGCAAGCTGCTAGAAAGGAATCTTTAGTTATTGACACTCTTTATCAAAAAAACTTCAACTCAGTGAGAAAAACACTTTTTGACCGTATGGCTATATCTTTTCAAAATGTTGCAGGATCACAATGATTTTGACTTATATTATGCAGAATCAAGCCCTTTTCAACATATTTCAGCACCAGCAAGCTGCTAGAAAGGAATCTTTAGTTATTGACACTCTTTATCAAAAAAGCTTCAACTTTGTGAGAAAAACACTTTTTGACCATATGGCTATATCTTTTCAAAATGTTGCAGGATCACAATGATTTTGACTTATATTATGCAGAATCAAGCCCTTTTCAACATATTTCAGCATTAGCAAGCTGCTAGAAAGGAATCTTTAGTTATTGACACTCTGTTGCAAAAAAGCTTCAACTCAGTGAGAAAAACACTTTTTGACCATATGGCTATATCTTTTCAAAATGTTGCAGGATCACAATGATTTTGACTTATATTATGCAGAATCAAGCCCCTTTCAACATATTTCAGCACCAGCAAGCTGCTAGAAAGGAATCTTTAGTTATTGACACTCTTTATCAAAAAAGCTTCAACTTTGTGAGAAAAACACTTTTTGACCGTATGGCTATATCTTTTCAAAATGTTGCAGGATCACAATGATTTTGACTTATATTATGCAGAATCAAGCCCTTTTCAACATATTTCAGCACCAGCAAGCTGCTAGAAAGGAATCTTTAGTTATTGACACTCTGTTGCAAAAAAGCTTCAACTCAGTGAGAAAAACACTTTTTGACCGTATGGCTATATCTTTTCAAAATGTTGCAGGATCACAATGATTTTGACTTATATTATGCAGAATCAAGCCCTTTTCAACATATTTCAGCACCAGCAAGCTGCTAGAAAGGAATCTTTGGTTATTGACACTCTTTATCAAAAAAGCTTCAACTTTGTGAGAAAAACACTTTTTGACCATATGGCTATATCTTTTCAAAATGTTGCAGGATCACAATGATTTTGACTTATATTATACAGAATCAAGCCCTTTTCAACATATTTCAGCACCAGCAAGCTGCTAGAAAGGAATCTTTAGTTATTGACACTCTTTATCAAAAAAGCTTCAACTCAGTGAGATAAACACTTTTTGACCGTACGGCTATATCTTTTCAAAATGTTGCAGGATCACAATGATTTTGACTTACATTATGCAGAATCAAGCCCTTTTCAACATATTTCAGCACCAGCAAGCTGCTAGAAAGGAATCTTTAGTTATTGACACTCTGTTGCAAAAAAGCTTCAACTCAGTGAGATAAACACTTTTTGACCGTACGGCTATATCTTTTCAAAATATTGCAGGATCACAATGATTTTGACTTATATTATGCAGAATCAAGCCCCTTTCAACATATTTCAGCACCAGCAAGCTGCTAGAAAGGAATCTTTAGTTATTGACACTCTTTATCAAAAAAACTTCAACTCAGTGAGAAAAACACTTTTTGACCGTATGGCTATATCTTTTCAAAATGTTGCAGGATCACAATGATTTTGACTTATATTATGCAGAATCAAGCCCTTTTCAACATATTTCAGCACCAGCAAGCTGCTAGAAAGGAATCTTTAGTTATTGACACTCTTTATCAAAAAAGCTTCAACTTTGTGAGAAAAACACTTTTTGACCATATGGCTATATCTTTTCAAAATGTTGCAGGATCACAATGATTTTGACTGATATTATGCAGAATCAAGCCCTTTTCAACATATTTCAGCATTAGCAAGCTGCTAGAAAGGAATCTTTAGTTATTGACACTCTGTTGCAAAAAAGCTTCAACTCAGTGAGAAAAACACTTTTTGACCATATGGCTATATCTTTTCAAAATGTTGCAGGATCACAATGATTTTGACTTATATTATGCAGAATCAAGCCCCTTTCAACATATTTCAGCACCAGCAAGCTGCTAGAAAGGAATCTTTAGTTATTGACACTCTGTTGCAAAAAAGCTTCAACTCAGTGAGAAAAACACTTTTTGACCGTATGGCTATATCTTTTCAAAATGTTGCAGGATCACAATGATTTTGACTTATATTATGCAGAATCAAGCCCTTTTCAACATATTTCAGCACCAGCAAGCTGCTAGAAAGGAATCTTTAGTTATTGACACTCTGTTGCAAAAAAGCTTCAACTCAGTGAGAAAAACACTTTTTGACCGTATGGCTATATCTTTTCAAAATGTTGCAGGATCACAATGATTTTGACTTATATTATGCAGAATCAAGCCCTTTTCAACATATTTCAGCACCAGCAAGCTGCTAGAAAGGAATCTTTGGTTATTGACACTCTTTATCAAAAAAGCTTCAACTTTGTGAGAAAAACACTTTTTGACCATATGGCTATATCTTTTCAAAATGTTGCAGGATCACAATGATTTTGACTTATATTATACAGAATCAAGCCCTTTTCAACATATTTCAGCACCAGCAAGCTGCTAGAAAGGAATCTTTAGTTATTGACACTCTTTATCAAAAAAGCTTCAACTCAGTGATATAACACTTTTTGACCGTACGGCTATATCTTTTCAAAATGTTGCAGGATCACAATGATTTTGACTTACATTATGCAGAATCAAGCCCTTTTCAACATATTTCAGCACCAGCAAGCTGCTAGAAAGGAATCTTTAGTTATTGACACTCTTTATCAAAAAAGCTTCAACTCAGTGAGATAAACACTTTTTGACCGTACGGCTATATCTTTTCAAAATGTTGCAGGATCACAATGATTTTGACTTACATTATGCAGAATCAAGCCCTTTTCAACATATTTCAGCACCAGCAAGCTGCTAGAAAGGAATCTTTAGTTATTGACACTCTGTTGCAAAAAAGCTTCAACTCAGTGAGATAAACAATTTTTGACCGTACGGCTATATCTTTTCAAAATGTTGCAGGATCACAATGATTTTGACTTATATTATGCAGAATCAAGCCCTTTTCAACATATTTCAGCACCAGCAAGCTGCTAGAAAGGAATCTTTAGTTATTGACACTCTGTTGCAAAAAAGCTTCAACTCAGTGAGAAAAACACTTTTTGACCGTATGGCTATATCTTTTCAAAATGTTGCAGGATCACAATGATTTTGACTTATATTATGCAGAATCAAGCCCTTTTCAACATATTTCAGCACCAGCAAGCTGCTAGAAAGGAATCTTTGGTTATTGACACTCTTTATCAAAAAAGCTTCAACTTTGTGAGAAAAACACTTTTTGACCATATGGCTATATCTTTTCAAAATGTTGCAGGATCACAATGATTTTGACTTACATTATGCAGAATCAAGCCCTTTTCAACATATTTCAGCACCAGCAAGCTGCTAGAAAGGAATCTTTAGTTATTGACACTCTTTATCAAAAAAGCTTCAACTCAGTGAGATAAACACTTTTTGACCGTACGGCTATATCTTTTCAAAATGTTGCAGGATCACAATGATTTTGACTTACATTATGCAGAATCAAGCCCTTTTCAACATATTTCAGCACCAGCAAGCTGCTAGAAAGGAATCTTTAGTTATTGACACTCTGTTGCAAAAAAGCTTCAACTCAGTGAGATAAACACTTTTTGACCGTACGGCTATATCTTTTCAAAATATTGCAGGATCACAATGATTTTGACTTATATTATGCAGAATCAAGCCCCTTTCAACATATTTCAGCACCAGCAAGCTGCTAGAAAGGAATCTTTAGTTATTGACACTCTTTATCAAAAAAACTTCAACTCAGTGAGATAAACACTTTTTGACCGTATGGCTATATCTTTTCAAAATGTTGCAAGATCACAATGATTTTGACTTATATTATGCAGAATCAAGCCCTTTTCAACATATTTCAGCACCAGCAAGCTGCTAGAAAGGAATCTTTAGTTATTGACACTCTTTATCAAAAAAGCTTCAACTTTGTGAGAAAAACACTTTTTGACCATATGGCTATATCTTTTCAAAATGTTGCAGGATCACAATGATTTTGACTTATATTATGCAGAATCAAGCCCTTTTCAACATATTTCAGCATTAGCAAGCTGCTAGAAAGGAATCTTTAGTTATTGACACTCTGTTGCAAAAAAGCTTCAACTCAGTGAGAAAAACACTTTTTGACCATATGGCTATATCTTTTCAAAATGTTGCAGGATCACAATGATTTGGACTTATATTATGCAGAATCAAGCCCCTTTCAACATATTTCAGCACCAGCAAGCTGCTAGAAAGGAATCTTTAGTTATTGACACTCTTTATCAAAAAAGCTTCAACTTTGTGAGAAAAACACTTTTTGACCGTATGGTTATATCTTTTCAAAATGTTGCAGGATCACAATGATTTTGACTTATATTATGCAGAATCAAGCCCTTTTCAACATATTTCAGCACCAGCAAGCTGCTAGAAAGGAATCTTTAGTTATTGACACTCTGTTGCAAAAAAGCTTCAACTCAGTGAGAAAAACACTTTTTGACCGTATGGCTATATCTTTTCAAAATGTTGCAGGATCACAATGATTTTGACTTATATTATGCAGAATCAAGCCCTTTTCAACATATTTCAGCACCAGCAAGCTGCTAGAAAGGAATCTTTGGTTATTGACACTCTTTATCAAAAAAGCTTCAACTTTGTGAGAAAAACACTTTTTGACCATATGGCTATATCTTTTCAAAATGTTGCAGGATCACAATGATTTTGACTTATATTATACAGAATCAAGCCCTTTTCAACATATTTCAGCACCAGCAAGCTGCTAGAAAGGAATCTTTAGTTATTGACACTCTTTATCAAAAAAGCTTCAACTCAGTGAGATAAACACTTTTTGACCGTACGGCTATATCTTTTCAAAATGTTGCAGGATCACAATGATTTTGACTTACATTATGCAGAATCAAGCCCTTTTCAACATATTTCAGCACCAGCAAGCTGCTAGAAAGGAATCTTTAGTTATTGACACTCTGTTGCAAAAAAGCTTCAACTCAGTGAGATAAACACTTTTTGACCGTACGGCTATATCTTTTCAAAATATTGCAGGATCACAATGATTTTGACTTATATTATGCAGAATCAAGCCCCTTTCAACATATTTCAGCACCAGCAAGCTGCTAGAAAGGAATCTTTAGTTATTGACACTCTTTATCAAAAAAACTTCAACTCAGTGAGAAAAACACTTTTTGACCGTATGGCTATATCTTTTCAAAATGTTGCAGGATCACAATGATTTTGACTTATATTATGCAGAATCAAGCCCTTTTCAACATATTTCAGCACCAGCAAGCTGCTAGAAAGGAATCTTTAGTTATTGACACTCTTTATCAAAAAAGCTTCAACTTTGTGAGAAAAACACTTTTTGACCATATGGCTATATCTTTTCAAAATGTTGCAGGATCACAATGATTTTGACTTATATTATACAGAATCAAGCCCTTTTCAACATATTTCAGCACCAGCAAGCTGCTAGAAAGGAATCTTTAGTTATTGACACTCTTTATCAAAAAAGCTTCAACTCAGTGAGATAAACACTTTTTGACCGTACGGCTATATCTTTTCAAAATGTTGCAGGATCACAATGATTTTGACTTACATTATGCAGAATCAAGCCCTTTTCAACATATTTCAGCACCAGCAAGCTGCTAGAAAGGAATCTTTAGTTATTGACACTCTGTTGCAAAAAAGCTTCAACTCAGTGAGATAAACACTTTTTGACCGTACGGCTATATCTTTTCAAAATATTGCAGGATCACAATGATTTTGACTTATATTATGCAGAATCAAGCCCCTTTCAACATATTTCAGCACCAGCAAGCTGCTAGAAAGGAATCTTTAGTTATTGACACTCTTTATCAAAAAAACTTCAACTCAGTGAGAAAAACACTTTTTGACCGTATGGCTATATCTTTTCAAAATGTTGCAGGATCACAATGATTTTGACTTATATTATACGGAATCAAGCCCTTTTCAACATATTTCAGCACCAGCAAGCTGCTAGAAAGGAATCTTTAGTTATTGACACTCTTTATCAAAAAAGCTTCAACTCAGTGAGATAAACACTTTTTGACCGTACGGCTATATCTTTTCAAAATGTTGCAGGATCACAATGATTTTGACTTATATTATGCAGAATCAAGCCCTTTTCAACATATTTCAGCACAAGCAAGCTGCTAGAAAGGAATCTTTAGTTATTGACACTCTTTATCAAAAAAGCTTCAACTCAGTGAGATAAACACTTTTTGACCGTACGGCTATATCTTTTCAAAATGTTGCAGGATCACAATGATTTTGACTTATATTATACAGAATCAAGCCCCTTTCAACATATTTCAGCACCAGCAAGCTGCTAGAAAGGAATCTTTAGTTATTGACACTCTGTTGCAAAAAAGCTTCAACTCAGTGAGAAAAACACTTTTTTACCATATGGCTATATCTTTTCAAAATGTTGCAGGATCACAATGATTTTGACTTATATTATGCAGAATCAAGCCCTTTTCAACATATTTCAGCACCAGCAAGCTGCTAGAAAGGAATCTTTAGTTATTGACACTCTGTTGCAAAAAAGCTTCAACTCAGTGAGATAAACACTTTTTGACCATATGGCTATATCTTTTCAAAATGTTGCAGGATCACAATGATTTTGACTTATATTATGCAGAATCAAGCCCCTTTCAACATATTTCAGCACCAGCAAGCTGCTAGAAAGGAATCTTTAGTTATTGACACTCTTTATCAAAAAAGCTTCAACTCAGTGAGATAAACACTTTTTGACCGTATGGCTATATCTTTTCAAAATGTTGCAGGATCACAATGATTTTGACTTATATTATGCAGAATCAAGCCCTTTTCAACATATTTCAGCACCAGCAAGCTGCTAGAAAGGAATCTTTAGTTATTGACACTCTGTTGCAAAAAAACTTCAACTCAGTGAGATAAACACTTTTTGACCATATGGCTATATCTTTTCAAAATGTTGCAGGATCACAATGATTTTGACTTATATTATGCAAAATCAAGCCCTTTTCAACATATTTCAGCACCAGCAAGCTGCTAGAAAGGAATCTTTAGTTATTGACACTCTTTATCAAAAACGCTTCAACTCAGTGAGATAAACACTTTTTGACCGTACGGCTATATCTTTTCAAAATGTTGCAGGATCACAATGATTTTGACTTATATTATGCAGAATCAAGCCCTTTTCAACATATTTCAGCACCAGCAAGCTGCTAGAAAGGAATCTTTAGTTATTGACACTCTGTTGCAAAAAAGCTTCAACTCAGTGAGATAAACACTTTTTGACCGTACGGCTATATCTTTTCAAAATATTGCAGGATCTCAATGATTTTGACTTATATTATGCAGAATCAAGCCCCTTTCAACATATTTCAGCACCAGCAAGCTGCTAGAAAGGAATCTTTAGTTATTGACACTCTTTATCAAAAAAACTTCAACTCATTGAGAAAAACACTTTTTGACCGTATGGCTATATCTTTTCAAAATGTTGCAGGATCACAATGATTTTGACTTATATCATGCAGAATCAAGCCCTTTTCAACATATTTCAGCACCAGCAAGCTGCTAGAAAGGAATCTTTAGTTATTGACACTCTTTATCAAAAAAGCTTCAACTTTGTGAGAAAAACACTTTTTGACCATATGGCTATATCTTTTCAAAATGTTGCAGGATCACAATGATTTTGACTTACATTATGCAGAATCAAGCCCTTTTCAACATATTTCAGCACCAGCAAGCTGCTAGAAAGGAATCTTTAGTTATTGACACTCTTTATCAAAAAAGCTTCAACTCAGTGAGATAAACACTTTTTGACCGTACGGCTATATCTTTTCAAAATGTTGCAGGATCACAATGATTTTGACTTACATTATGCAGAATCAAGCCCTTTTCAACATATTTCAGCACCAGCAAGCTGCTAGAAAGGAATCTTTAGTTATTGACACTCTGTTGCAAAAAAGCTTCAACTCAGTGAGATAAACACTTTTTGACCGTACGGCTATATCTTTTCAAAATATTGCAGGATCACAATGATTTTGACTTATATTATGCAGAATCAAGCCCCTTTCAACATATTTCAGCACCAGCAAGCTGCTAGAAAGGAATCTTTAGTTATTGACACTCTTTATCAAAAAAACTTCAACTCAGTGAGAAAAACACTTTTTGACCGTATGGCTATATCTTTTCAAAATGTTGCAGGATCACAATGATTTTGACTTATATTATGCAGAATCAAGCCCCTTTCAACATATTTCAGCACCAGCAAGCTGCTAGAAAGGAATCTTTAGTTATTGACACTCTTTATCAAAAAAGCTTCAACTTTGTGAGAAAAACAGTTTTTGACCATATGGCTATATCTTTTCAAAATGTTGCAGGATCACAATGATTTTGACTTATATTATGCAGAATCAAGCCCTTTTCAACATATTTCAGCACCAGCAAGCTGCCAGAAAGGAATCTTTAGTTATTGACACTCTTTATCAAAAAAGCTTCAACTTTGTGAGAAAAACACTTTTTGACCATATGGCTATATCTTTTCAAAATGTTGCAGGATCACAATGATTTTGACTTACATTATGCAGAATCAAGCCCTTTTCAACATATTTCAGCACCAGCAAGCTGCTAGAAAGGAATCTTTAGTTATTGACACTCTTTATCAAAAAAGCTTCAACTCAGTGAGATAAACACTTTTTGACCGTACGGCTATATCTTTTCAAAATGTTGCAGGATCACAATGATTTTGACTTACATTATGCAGAATCAAGCCCTTTTCAACATATTTCAGCACCAGCAAGCTGCTAGAAAGGAATCTTTAGTTATTGACACTCTGTTGCAAAAAAGCTTCAACTCAGTGAGATAAACACTTTTTGACCGTACGGCTATATCTTTTCAAAATATTGCAGGATCACAATGATTTTGACTTATATTATGCAGAATCAAGCCCCTTTCAACATATTTCAGCACCAGCAAGCTGCTAGAAAGGAATCTTTAGTTATTGACACTCTTTATCAAAAAAACTTCAACTCAGTGAGAAAAACACTTTTTGACCGTATGGCTATATCTTTTCAAAATGTTGCAGGATCACAATGATTTTGACTTATATTATGCAGAATCAAGCCCTTTTCAACATATTTCAGCACCAGCAAGCTGCTAGAAAGGAATCTTTAGTTATTGACACTCTTTATCAAAAAAGCTTCAACTTTGTGAGAAAAACACTTTTTGACCATATGGCTATATCTTTTCAAAATGTTGCAGGATCACAATGATTTTGACTTATATTATGCAGAATCAAGCCCTTTTCAACATATTTCAGCATTAGCAAGCTGCTAGAAAGGAATCTTTAGTTATTGACACTCTGTTGCAAAAAAGCCTCAACTCAGTGAGAAAAACACTTTTTGACCATATGGCTATATCTTTTCAAAATGTTGCAGGATCACAATGATTTTGACTTATATTATGCAGAATCAAGCCCCTTTCAACATATTTCAGCACCAGCAAGCTGCTAGAAAGGAATCTTTAGTTATTGACACTCTTTATCAAAAAAGCTTCAGCTCAGTGAGAAAAACACTTTTTGACCGTATGGCTATATCTTTTCAAAATGTTGCAGGATCACAATGATCTTGACTTATATTATGCAGAATCAAGCCCTTTTCAACATATTTCAGCACCAGCAAGCTGCTAGAAAGGAATCTTTAGTTATTGACACTCTGTTGCAAAAAAGCTTCAACTCAGTGAGAAAAACACTTTTTGACCGTATGGCTATATCTTTTCAAAATGTTGCAGGATCACAATGATTTTGACTTATATTATGCAGAATCAAGCCCTTTTCAACATATTTCAGCACCAGCAAGCTGCTAGAAAGGAATCTTTAGTTATTGACACTCTTTATCAAAAAAGCTTCAACTTTGTGAGAAAAACACTTTTTGACCATATGGCTATATCTTTTCAAAATGTTGCAGGATCACAATGATTTTGACTTATATTATACAGAATCAAGCCCTTTTCAACATATTTCAGCACCAGCAAGCTGCTAGAAAGGAATCTTTAGTTATTGACACTCTTTATCAAAAAAGCTTCAACTCAGTGAGATAAACACTTTTTGACCGTACGGCTATATCTTTTCAAAATGTTGCAGGATCACAATGATTTTGACTTACATTATGCAGAATCAAGCCCTTTTCAACATATTTCAGCACCAGCAAGCTGCTAGAAAGGAATCTTTAGTTATTGACACTCTTTATCAAAAAAGCTTCAACTCAGTGAGATAAACACTTTTTGACCGTACGGCTATATCTTTTCAAAATATTGCAGGATCACAATGATTTTGACTTATATTATGCAGAATCAAGCCCCTTTCAACATATTTCAGCACCAGCAAGCTGCTAGAAAGGAATCTTTAGTTATTGACACTCTTTATCAAAAAACTTCAACTCAGTGAGAAAAACACTTTTTGACCGTATGGCTATATCTTTTCAAAATGTTGCAGGATCACAATGATTTTGACTTATATTATGCAGAATCAAGCCCTTTTCAACATATTTCAGCACCAGCAAGCTGCTAGAAAGGAATCTTTAGTTATTGACACTCTTTATCAAAAAAGCTTCAACTTTGTGAGAAAAACACTTTTTGACCATATGGCTATATCTTTTCAAAATGTTGCAGGATCACAATGATTTTGACTTATATTATGCAGAATCAAGCCCTTTTCAACATATTTCAGCACCAGCAAGCTGCTAGAAAGGAATCTTTAGTTATTGACACTCTGTTGCAAAAAAGCTTCAACTCAGTGAGAAAAACACTTTTTGACCATATGGCTATATCTTTTCAAAATGTTGCAGGATCACAATGATTTTGACTTATATTATGCAGAATCAAGCCCTTTTCAACATATTTCAGCACCAGCAAGCTGCTAGAAAGGAATCTTTAGTTATTGACACTCTGTTGCAAAAAAGCTTCAACTCAGTGAGATAAACACTTTTTGACCATATGGCTATATCTTTTCAAAATATTGCAGGATCACAATGATTTTGACTTATATTATGCAGAATCAAGCCCCTTTCAACATATTTCAGCACCAGCAAGCTGCTAGAAAGGAATCTTTAGTTATTGACACTCTTTATCAAAAAAGCTTCAACTCAGTGAGATAAACACTTTTTGACCGTATGGCTATATCTTTTCAAAATGTTGCAGGATCACAATGATTTTGACTTATATTATGCAAAATCAAGCCCTTTTCAACATATTTCAGCACCAGCAAGCTGCTAGAAAGGAATCTTTAGTTATTGACACTCTGTTGCAAAAAAACTTCAACTCAGTGAGATAAACACTTTTAGACCGTACGGCTATATCTTTTCAAAATGTTGCAGGATCACAATGATTTTGACTTATATTATGCAGAATCAAGCCCTTTTCAACATATTTCAGCACCAGCAAGCTGCTAGAAAGGAATCTTTGGTTATTGACACTCTTTATCAAAAAAGCTTCAACTTTGTGAGAAAAACACTTTTTGACCATATGGCTATATCTTTTCAAAATGTTGCAGGATCACAATGATTTTGACTTACATTATGCAGAATCAAGCCCTTTTCAACATATTTCAGCACCAGCAAGCTGCTAGAAAGGAATCTTTAGTTATTGACACTCTTTATCAAAAAAGCTTCAACTCAGTGAGATAAACACTTTTTGACCGTACGGCTATATCTTTTCAAAATGTTGCAGGATCACAATGATTTTGACTTACATTATGCAGAATCAAGCCCTTTTCAACATATTTCAGCACCAGCAAGCTGCTAGAAAGGAATCTTTAGTTATTGACACTCTGTTGCAAAAAAGCTTCAACTCAGTGAGATAAACACTTTTTGACCGTACGGCTATATCTTTTCAAAATATTGCAGGATCACAATGATTTTGACTTATATTATGCAGAATCAAGCCCCTTTCAACATATTTCAGCACCAGCAAGCTGCTAGAAAGGAATCTTTAGTTATTGACACTCTTTATCAAAAAAACTTCAACTCAGTGAGAAAAACACTTTTTGACCGTATGGCTATATCTTTTCAAAATGTTGCAGGATCACAATGATTTTGACTTATATTATGCAGAATCAAGCCCCTTTCAACATATTTCAGCACCAGCAAGCTGCTAGAAAGGAATCTTTAGTTATTGACACTCTTTATCAAAAAAGCTTCAACTTTGTGAGAAAAACACTTTTTGACCATATGGCTATATCTTTTCAAAATGTTGCAGGATCACAATGATTTTGACTTATATAATGCAGAATCAAGCCCTTTTCAACATATTTCAGCATTAGCAAGCTGCTAGAAAGGAATCTTTAGTTATTGACACTCTGTTGCAAAAAAGCTTCAACTCAGTGAGAAAAACACTTTTTGACCATATGGCTATATCTTTTCAAAATGTTGCAGGATCACAATGATTTTGACTTATATTATGCAGAATCAAGCCCCTTTCAACATATTTCAGCACCAGCAAGCTGCTAGAAAGGAATCTTTAGTTATCGACACTCTTTATCAAAAAAGCTTCAGCTCAGTGAGAAAAACACTTTTTGACCGTATGGCTATATCTTTTCAAAATGTTGCAGGATCACAATGATCTTGACTTATATTATGCAGAATCAAGCCCTTTTCAACATATTTCAGCACCAGCAAGCTGCTAGAAAGGAATCTTTAGTTATTGACACTCTGTTGCAAAAAAGCTTCAACTCAGTGAGAAAAACACTTTTTGACCGTATGGCTATATCTTTTCAAAATGTTGCAGGATCACAATGATTTTGACTTATATTATGCAGAATCAAGCCCTTTTCAACATATTTCAGCACCAGCAAGCTGCTAGAAAGGAATCTTTGGTTATTGACACTCTTTATCAAAAAAGCTTCAACTTTGTGAGAAAAACACTTTTTGACCGTATGGCTATATCTTTTCAAAATGTTGCAGGATCACAATGATTTTGACTTATATTATACAGAATCAAGCCCTTTTCAACATATTTCAGCACCAGCAAGCTGCTAGAAAGGAATCTTTAGTTATTGACACTCTTTATCAAAAAAGCTTCAACTCAGTGAGATAAACACTTTTTGACCGTACGGCTATATCTTTTCAAAATGTTGCAGGATCACAATGATTTTGACTTACATTATGCAGAATCAAGCCCTTTTCAACATATTTCAGCACCAGCAAGCTGCTAGAAAGGAATCTTTAGTTATTGACACTCTGTTGCAAAAAAGCTTCAACTCAGTGAGATAAACACTTTTTGATCGTACGGCTATATCTTTTCAAAATATTGCAGGATCACAATGATTTTGACTTATATTATGCAGAATCAAGCCCCTTTCAACATATTTCAGCACCAGCAAGCTGCTAGAAAGGAATCTTTAGTTATTGACACTCTTTATCAAAAAACTTCAACTCAGTGAGAAAAACACTTTTTGACCGTATGGCTATATCTTTTCAAAATGTTGCAGGATCACAATGATTTTGACTTATATTATGCAGAATCAAGCCCTTTTCAACATATTTCAGCACCAGCAAGCTGCTAGAAAGGAATCTTTAGTTATTGACACTCTGTTGCAAAAAAGCTTCAACTCAGTGAGAAAAACACTTTTTGACCATATGGCTATTTCTTTTCAAAATGTTGCAGGATCACAATGATTTTGACTTATATTATGCAGAATCAAGCCCCTTTTCAACATATTTCAGCACCAGCAAGCTGCTAGAAAGGAATCTTTAGTTATTGACACTCTGTTGCAAAAAAGCTTCAACTCAGTGAGATAAACACTTTTTGACCATATGGCTATATCTTTTCAAAATGTTGCAGGATCACAATGATTTTGACTTATATTATGCAGAATCAAGCCCCTTTCAACATATTTCAGCACCAGCAAGCTGCTAGAAAGGAATCTTTAGTTATTGACACTCTTTATCAAAAAAGCTTCAACTCAGTGAGAAAAACACTTTTTGACCGTATGGCTATATCTTTTCAAAATGTTGCAGGATCACAATGATTTTGACTTATATTATGCAGAATCAAGCCCTTTTCAACATATTTCAGCACCAGCAAGCTGCTAGAAAGGAATCTTTAGTTATTGACACTCTGTTGCAAAAAAACTTCAACTCAGTGAGATAAACACTTTTAGACCGTACGGCTATATCTTTTCAAAATGTTGCAGGATCACAATGATTTTGACTTACATTATGCAGAATCAAGCCCTTTTCAACATATTTCAGCACCAGCAAGCTGCTAGAAAGGAATCTTTAGTTATTGACACTCTGTTGCAAAAAAGCTTCAACTCAGTGAGATAAACACTTTTTGACCGTACGGCTATATCTTTTCAAAATATTGCAGGATCACAATGATTTTGACTTATATTATGCAGAATCAAGCCCCTTTCAACATATTTCAGCACCAGCAAGCTGCTAGAAAGGAATCTTTAGTTATTGACACTCTTTATCAAAAAAACTTCAACTCAGTGAGAAAAACACTTTTTGACCGTATGGCTATATCTTTTCAAAATGTTGCAGGATCACAATGATTTTGACTTATATTATGCAGAATCAAGCCCTTTTCAACATATTTCAGCACCAGCAAGCTGCTAGAAAGGAATCTTTAGTTATTGACACTCTTTATCAAAAAAGCTTCAACTTTGTGAGAAAAACACTTTTTGACCATATGGCTATATCTTTTCAAAATGTTGCAGGATCACAATGATTTTGACTTATATTATGCAGAATCAAGCCCTTTTCAACATATTTCAGCATTAGCAAGCTGCTAGAAAGGAATCTTTAGTTATTGACACTCTGTTGCAAAAAAGCTTCAACTCAGTGAGAAAAACACTTTTTGACCGTATGGCTATATCTTTTCAAAATGTTGCAGGATCACAATGATTTTGACTTATATTATGCAGAATCAAGCCCTTTTATACATATTTCAGCACCAGCAAGCTGCTAGAAAGGAATCTTTAGTTATTGACACTCTTTATCAAAAAAGCTTCAACTTTGTGAGATAAACACTTTTTGACCGTACGGCTATATCTTTTCAAAATGTTGCAGGATCACAATGATTTTGACTTACATTATGCAGAATCAAGCCCTTTTCAACATATTTCAGAACCAGCAAGCTGCTAGAAAGGAATCTTTAGTTATTGACACTCTGTTGCAAAAAAGCTTCAACTCAGTGAGATAAACACTTTTTGACCATATGGCTATATCTTTTCAAAATGTTGCAGGATCACAATGATTTTGACTTATATTATGCAGAATCAAGCCCCTTTCAACATATTTCAGCACCAGCAAGCTGCTAGAAAGGAATCTTTAGTTATTGACACTCTGTTGCAAAAAAGCTTCAACTCAGTGAGAAAAACACTTTTTGACCATATGGCTATATCTTTTCAAAATGTTGCAGGATCACAATGATTTTGACTTACATTATGCAGAATCAAGCCCTTTTCAACATATTTCAGCACCAGCAAGCTGCTAGAAAGGAATCTTTAGTTATTGACACTCTTTTGCAAAAAAGCTTCAACTCAGTGAGATAAACACTTTTTGACCATATGGCTATATCTTTTCAAAATGTTGCAGGATCACAATGATTTTGACTTATATTATGCAGAATCAAGCCCTTTTCAACATATTTCAGCACCAGAAAGCTGCTAGAAAGGAATCTTTAGTTATTGACACTCTTTATCAAAAAAGCTTCAACTCAGTGAGATAAACACTTTTTGACCGTACGGCTATATCTTTTCAAAATGTTGCAGGATCACAATGATTTTGACTTACATTATGCAGAATCAAGCCCTTTTCAATATATTTCAGCACCAGCAAGCTGCTAGAAAGGAATCTTTAGTTATTGACACTCTGTTGCAAAAAAGCTTCAACTCAGTGTGATAAACACTTTTTGACCGTACGGCTATATCTTTTCAAAATATTGCAGGATCACAATGATTTTGACTTATATTATGCAGAATCAAGCCCTTTTCAACATATTTCAGCACCAGCAAGCTGCTAGAAAGGAATCTTTAGTTATTGACACTCTTTATCAAAAAAGCTTCAACTTTGTGAGAAAAACACTTTTTGACCATATGGCTATATCTTTTCAAAATGTTGCAGGATCACAATGATTTTGACTTACATTATGCAGAATCAAGCCCCTTTCAACATATTTCAGCACCAGCAAGCTGCTAGAAAGGAATCTTTAGTTATTGACACTCTGTTGCAAAAAAGCTTCAACTCAGTGAGAAAAACACTTTTTGACCATATGGCTATATCTTTTCAAAATGTTGCAGGATCACAATGATTTTGACTTATATTATGCAGAATCAAGCCCTTTTCAACATATTTCAGCACCAGCAAGCTGCTAGAAAGGAATCTTTAGTTATTGACACTCTTTATCAAAAAAGCTTCAACTCAGTGAGATAAACACTTTTTGACCGTACGGCTATATCTTTTCAAAATGTTGCAGGATCACAATGATTTTGACTTACATTATGCAGAATCAAGCCCTTTTCAACATATTTCAGCACCAGCAAGCTGCTAGAAAGGAATCTTTAGTTATTGACACTCTGTTGCAAAAAAGCTTCAACTCAGTGAGAAAAACACTTTTTGACCATATGGCTATATCTTTTCCAAATTTTGCAGGATCACAATGATTTTGACTTACATTATGCAGAATCAAGCCCTTTTCAACATATTTCAGCACCAGCAAGCTGCTAGAAAGGAATCTTTAGTTATTGACACTCTTTTGCAAAAAAGCTTCAACTCAGTGAGAAAAACACTTTTTGACCATATGGCTATATCTTTTCAAAATGTTGCAGGATCACAATGATTTTGACTTATATTATGCAGAATCAAGCCCTTTTCAACATATTTCAGCACCAGCAAGCTGCTAGAAAGGAATCTTTAGTTATTGACACTCTTTATCAAAAAAACTTCAACTCAGTGAGAAAAACACTTTTTGACCATATGGCTATATCTTTTCAAAATGTTGCAGGATCACAATGATTTTGACTTACATTATGCAGAATCAAGCCCTTTTCAACATATTTCAGCACCAGCAAGCTGCTAGAAAGGAATCTTTAGTTATTGACACTCTTTTGCAAAAAAGCTTCAACTCAGTGAGAAAAACACTTTTTGACCATATGTCTATATCTTTTCAAAATGTTGCAGGATCACAATGATTTTGACTTATATTATGCAGAATCAAGCCCTTTTCAACATATTTCAGCACCAGCAAGCTGCTAGAAAGGAATCTTTAGTTATTGACACTCTTTATCAAAAAAGCTTCAACTCAGTGAGATAAACACTTTTTGACCGTACGGCTATATCTTTTCAAAATGTTGCAGGATCACAATGATTTTGACTTACATTATGCAGAATCAAGCCCTTTTCAATATATTTCAGCACCAGCAAGCTGCTAGAAAGGAATCTTTAGTTATTGACACTCTGTTGCAAAAAAGCTTCAACTCAGTGAGATAAACACTTTTTGACCGTACGGCTATATCTTTTCAAAATATTGCAGGATCACAATGATTTTGACTTATATTATGCAGAATCAAGCCCTTTTCAACATATTTCAGCACCAGCAAGCTGCTAGAAAGGAATCTTTGGTTATTGACACTCTTTATCAAAAAAGCTTCAACTTTGTGAGAAAAACACTTTTTGACCATATGGCTATATCTTTTCAAAATGTTGCAGGATCACAATGATTTTGACTTACATTATGCAGAATCAAGCCCTTTTCAACATATTTCAGCACCAGCAAGCTGCTAGAAAGGAATCTTTAGTTATTGACACTCTGTTGCAAAAAAGCTTCAACTCAGTGAGATAAACACTTTTTGACCGTATGGCTATATCTTTTCAAAATGTTGCAGGATCACAATGATTTTGACTTATATTATGCAGAATCAAGCCCTTTTTAACATATTTCAGCACCAGCAAGCTGCTAGAAAGGAATCTTTAGTTATTGACACTCTTTATCAAAAAAGCTTCAACTCAGTGAGATAAACACTTTTTGACCGTACGGCTATATCTTTTCAAAATGTTGCAGGATCACAATGATTTTGACTTATATTATGCAGAATCAAGCCCCTTTCAACATATTTCAGCACCAGCAAGCTGCTAGAAAGGAATCTTTAGTTATTGACACTCTGTTGCAAAAAAGCTTCAACTCAGTGAGAAAAACACTTTTTGACCATATGGCTATATCTTTTCAAAATGTTGCAGGATCACAATGATTTTGACTTATATTATGCAGAATCAAGCCCTTTTCAACATATTTCAGCACCAGCAAGCTGCTAGAAAGGAATCTTTAGTTATTGACACTCTTTATCAAAAAAGCTTCAACTCAGTGAGATAAACACTTTTTGACCGTACGGCTATATCTTTTCAAAATGTTGCAGGATCACAATGATTTTGACTTATATTATGCAGAATCAAGCCCTTTTCAACATATTTCAGCACCAGCAAGCTGCTAGAAAGGAATCTTTAGTTATTGACACTCTGTTGCAAAAAAGCTTCAACTCAGTGAGAAAAACACTTTTTGACCATATGGCTATATCTTTTCAAAATGTTGCAGGATCACAATGATTTTGACTTATATTATGCAGAATCAAGCCCTTTTCAA
This sequence comes from Fistularia commersonii, assembly GCF_037954325.1. Taxonomy (NCBI): domain Eukaryota; kingdom Metazoa; phylum Chordata; class Actinopteri; order Syngnathiformes; family Fistulariidae; genus Fistularia; species Fistularia commersonii. The sequence continues at coordinate 17,527,445 of NC_141297.1, forward strand.
CATATTTCAGCACCAGCAAGCTGCTAGAAAGGAATCTTTAGTTATTGACACTCTGTTGCAAAAAAGCTTCAACTCAGTGAGATAAACACTTTTTGACCATATGGCTATATCTTTTCAAAATGTTGCAGGATCACAATGATTTTGACTTATATTATGCAGAATCAAGCCCCTTTCAACATATTTCAGCACCAGCAAGCTGCTAGAAAGGAATCTTTAGTTATTGACACTCTTTATCAAAAAAGCTTCAACTCAGTGAGATAAACACTTTTTGACCGTACGGCTATATCTTTTCAAAATGTTGCAGGATCACAATGATTTTGACTTACATTATGCAGAATCAAGCCCTTTTCAACATATTTCAGCACCAGCAAGCTGCTAGAAAGGAATCTTTAGTTATTGACACTCTGTTGCAAAAAAGCTTCAACTCAGTGAGAAAAACACTTTTTGACCATATGGCTATATCTTTTCAAAATGTTGCAGGATCACAATGATTTTGACTTATATTATGCAGAATCAAGCCCTTTTCAACATATTTCAGCACCAGCAAGCTGCTAGAAAGGAATCTTTAGTTATTGACACTCTTTATCAAAAAAGCTTCAACTTTGTGAGAAAAACACTTTTTGACCATATGGCTATATCTTTTCAAAATGTTGCAGGATCACAATGATTTTGACTTATATTATGCAGAATCAAGCCCTTTTCAACATATTTCAGCACCAGCAAGCTGCTAGAAAGGAATCTTTAGTTATTGACACTCTGTTGCAAAAAAGCTTCAACTCAGTGAGAAAAACACTTTTTGACCATATGGCTATATCTTTTCAAAATGTTGCAGGATCACAATGATTTTGACTTATATTATGCAGAATCAAGCCCTTTTCAACATATTTCAGCACCAGCAAGCTGCTAGAAAGGAATCTTTAGTTATTGACACTCTGTTGCAAAAAAGCTTCAACTCAGTGAGATAAACACTTTTTGACCATATGGCTATATCTTTTCAAAATGTTGCAGGATCACAATGATTTTGACTTATATTATGCAGAATCAAGCCCCTTTCAACATATTTCAGCACCAGCAAGCTGCTAGAAAGGAATCTTTAGTTATTGACACTCTTTATCAAAAAAGCTTCAACTCAGTGAGAAAAACACTTTTTGACCGTATGGCTATATCTTTTCAAAATGTTGCAGGATCACAATGATTTTGACTTATACTATGCAGAATCAAGCCCTTTTCAACATATTTCAGCACCAGCAAGCTGCTAGAAAGGAATCTTTAGTTATTGACACTCTGTTGCAAAAAAACTTCAACTCAGTGAGATAAACACTTTTAGACCGTACGGCTATATCTTTTCAAAATGTTGCAGGATCACAATGATTTTGACTTATATTATGCAGAATCAAGCCCTTTTCAACATATTTCAGCACCAGCAAGCTGCTAGAAAGGAATCTTTGGTTATTGACACTCTTTATCAAAAAAACTTCACCTCAGTGAGAAAAACACTTTTTGACCATATGGCTATATCTTTTCAAAATGTTGCAGGATCACAATGATTTTGACTTATATTATACAGAATCAAGCCCTTTTCAACATATTTCAGCACCAGCAAGCTGCTAGAAAGGAATCTTTAGTTATTGACACTCTTTATCAAAAAAGCTTCAACTCAGTGAGATAAACACTTTTTGACCGTACGGCTATATCTTTTCAAAATGTTGCAGGATCACAATGATTTTGACTTACATTATGCAGAATCAAGCCCTTTTCAACATATTTCAGCACCAGCAAGCTGCTAGAAAGGAATCTTTAGTTATTGACACTCTGTTGCAAAAAAGCTTCAACTCAGTGAGATAAACACTTTTTGACCGTACGGCTATATCTTTTCAAAATATTGCAGGATCACAATGATTTTGACTTATATTATGCAGAATCAAGCCCCTTTCAACATATTTCAGCACCAGCAAGCTGCTAGAAAGGAATCTTTAGTTATTGACACTCTTTATCAAAAAAGCTTCAACTCAGTGAGAAAAACACTTTTTGACCGTATGGCTATATCTTTTCAAAATGTTGCAGGATCACAATGATTTTGACTTATATTATGCAGAATCAAGCCCTTTTCAACATATTTCAGCACCAGCAAGCTGCTAGAAAGGAATCTTTAGTTATTGACACTCTTTATCGAAAAAGCTTCAACTTTGTGAGAAAAACACTTTTTGACCATATGGCTATATCTTTTCAAAATGTTGCAGGATCACAATGATTTTGACTTATATTATACAGAATCAAGCCCTTTTCAACATATTTCAGCACCAGCAAGCTGCTAGAAAGGAATCTTTAGTTATTGACACTCTTTATCAAAAAAGCTTCAACTCAGTGAGATAAACACTTTTTGACCGTATGGCTATATCTTTTCAAAATGTTGCAGGATCACAATGATTTTGACTTACATTATGCAGAATCAAGCCCTTTTCAATATATTTCAGCACCAGCAAGCTGCTAGAAAGGAATCTTTAGTTATTGACACTCTGTTGCAAAAAAGCTTCAACTCAGTGAGATAAACACTTTTTGACCGTATGGCTATATCTTTTCAAAATGTTGCAGGATCACAATGATTTTGACTTATATTATGCAGAATCAAGCCCTTTTCAACATATTTCAGCACCAGCAAGCTGCTAGAAAGGAATCTTTGGTTATTGACACTCTTTATCAAAAAAGCTTCAACTTTGTGAGAAAAACACTTTTTGACCATATGGCTATATCTTTTCAAAATGTTGCAGGATCACAATGATTTTGACTTACATTATGCAGAATAAAGCCCTTTTCAACATATTTCAGAACCAGCAAACTGCTAGAAAGGAATCTTTAGTTATTGACACTCTGTTGCAAAAAAGCTTCAACTCAGTGAGATAAACACTTTTTGACCATATGGCTATATCTTTTCAAAATGTTGCAGGATCACAATGATTTTGACTTATATTATGCAGAATCAAGCCCCTTTCAACATATTTCAGCACCAGCAAGCTGCTAGAAAGGAATCTTTAGTTATTGACACTGTTTATCAAAAAAGCTTCAACTCAGTGAGATAAACACTTTTTGACCGTATGGCTATATCTTTTCAAAATGTTGCAGGATCACAATGATTTTGACTTATATTATGCAGAATCAAGCCCTTTTCAACATATTTCAGCACCAGCAAGCTGCTAGAAAGGAATCTTTAGTTATTGACACTCTTTATCAAAAAAGCTTCAACTCAGTGAGATAAACACTTTTTGACCGTACGGCTATATCTTTTCAAAATGTTGCAGGATCACAATGATTTTGACTTATATTATGCAGAATCAAGCCCCTTTCAACATATTTCAGCACCAGCAAGCTGCTAGAAAGGAATCTTTAGTTATTGACACTCTGTTGCAAAAAAGCTTCAACTCAGTGAGATAAACACTTTTTGACCATATGGCTATATCTTTTCAAAATGTTGCAGGATCACAATGATTTTGACTTATATTATGCAGAATCAAGCCCTTTTCAACATATTTCAGCACCAGCAAGCTGCTAGAAAGGAATCTTTAGTTATTGACACTCTGTTGCAAAAAAGCTTCAACTCAGTGAGAAAAACACTTTTTGACCATATGGCTATATCTTTTCAAAATGTTGCAGGATCACAATGATTTTGACTTACATTATGCAGAATCAAGCCCTTTTCAACATATTTCAGCACCAGCAAGCTGCTAGAAAGGAATCTTTAGTTATTGACACTCTGTTGCAAAAAAGCTTCAACTCAGTGAGAAAAACACTTTTTGACCATATGGCTATATCTTTTCAAAATGATGCAGGATCACAATGATTTTGACTTATATTATGCAGAATCAAGCCCTTTTCAACATATTTCAGCACCAGCAAGCTGCTAGAAAGGAATCTTTAGTTATTGACACTCTGTTGCAAAAAAGCTTCAACTCAGTGAGATAAACACTTTTTGACCATATGGCTATATCTTTTCAAAATGTTGCAGGATCACAATGATTTTGACTTATATTATGCAGAATCAAGCCCCTTTCAACATATTTCAGCACCAGCAAGCTGCTAGAAAGGAATCTTTAGTTATTGACACTCTTTATCAAAAAAGCTTCAACTCAGTGAGAAAAACACTTTTTGACCGTATGGCTATATCTTTTCAAAATGTTGCAGGATCACAATGATTTTGACTTATATTATGCAGAATCAAGCCCTTTTCAACATATTTCAGCACCAGCAAGCTGCTAGAAAGGAATCTTTGGTTATTGACACTCTGTTGCAAAAAAGCTTCAACTCAGTGAGATAAACACTTTTTGACCGTACGGCTATATCTTTTCAAAATATTGCAGGATCACAATGATTTTGACTTATATTATGCAGAATCAAGCCCTTTTCAACATATTTCAGCACCAGCAAGCTGCTAGAAAGGAATCTTTGGTTATTGACACTCTTTATCAAAAAAGCTTCAACTTTGTGAGAAAAACACTTTTTGACCATATGGCTATATCTTTTCAAAATGTTGCAGGATCACAATGATTTTGACTTACATTATGCAGAATCAAGCCCTTTTCAACATATTTCAGAACCAGCAAACTGCTAGAAAGGAATCTTTAGTTATTGACACTCTGTTGCAAAAAAGCTTCAACTCAGTGAGATAAACACTTTTTGACCATATGGCTATATCTTTTCAAAATGTTGCAGGATCACAATGATTTTGACTTACATTATGCAGAATCAAGCCCCTTTCAACATATTTCAGCACCAGCAAGCTGCTAGAAAGGAATCTTTAGTTATTGACACTGTTTATCAAAAAAGCTTCAACTCAGTGAGATAAACACTTTTTGACCGTATGGCTATATCTTTTCAAAATGTTGCAGGATCACAATGATTTTGACTTATATTATGCAGAATCAAGCCCTTTTCAACATATTTCAGCACCAGCAAGCTGCTAGAAAGGAATCTTTAGTTATTGACACTCTTTATCAAAAAAGCTTCAACTCAGTGAGATAAACACTTTTTGACCGTACGGCTATATCTTTTCAAAATGTTGCAGGATCACAATGATTTTGACTTATATTATGCAGAATCAAGCCCCTTTCAACATATTTCAGCACCAGCAAGCTGCTAGAAAGGAATCTTTAGTTATTGACACTCTGTTGCAAAAAAGCTTCAACTCAGTGAGAAAAACACTTTTTGACCATATGGCTATATCTTTTCAAAATGTTGCAGGATCACAATGATTTTGACTTATATTATGCAGAATCAAGCCCTTTTCAACATATTTCAGCACCAGCAAGCTGCTAGAAAGGAATCTTTAGTTATTGACACTCTTTATCAAAAAAGCTTCAACTCAGTGAGATAAACACTTTTTGACCGTACGGCTATATCTTTTCAAAATGTTGCAGGATCACAATGATTTTGACTTACATTATGCAGAATCAAGCCCTTTTCAACATATTTCAGCACCAGCAAGCTGCTAGAAAGGAATCTTTAGTTATTGACACTCTGTTGCAAAAAAGCTTCAACTCAGTGAGAAAAACACTTTTTGACCTAATGGCTATATCTTTTCAAAATGTTGCAGGATCACAATGATTTTGACTTACATTATGCAGAATCAAGCCCTTTTCAACATATTTCAGCACCAGCAAGCTGCTAGAAAGGAATCTTTAGTTATTGACACTCTTTTGCAAAAAAGCTTCAACTCAGTGAGAAAAACACTTTTTGACCATATGGCTATATCTTTTCAAAATGTTGCAGGATCACAATGATTTTGACTTATATTATGCAGAATCAAGCCCTTTTCAACATATTTCAGCACCAGAAAGCTGCTAGAAAGGAATCTTTAGTTATTGACACTCTTTATCAAAAAAGCTTCAACTCAGTGAGATAAACACTTTTTGACCGTACGGCTATATCTTTTCAAAATGTTGCAGGATCACAATGATTTTGACTTACATTATGCAGAATCAAGCCCTTTTCAATATATTTCAGCACCAGCAAGCTGCTAGAAAGGAATCTTTAGTTATTGACACTCTGTTGCAAAAAAGCTTCAACTCAGTGAGATAAACACTTTTTGACCGTACGGCTATATCTTTTCAAAATATTGCAGGATCACAATGATTTTGACTTATATTATGCAGAATCAAGCCCTTTTCAACATATTTCAGCACCAGCAAGCTGCTAGAAAGGAATCTTTAGTTATTGACACTCTTTATCAAAAAAGCTTCAACTTTGTGAGAAAAACACTTTTTGACCATATGGCTATATCTTTTCAAAATGTTGCAGGATCACAATGATTTTGACTTATATTATGCAGAATCAAGCCCCTTTCAACATATTTCAACACCAGCAAGCTGCTAGAAAGGACTCTTTAGTTATTGACACTCTGTTGCAAAAAAGCTTCAACTCAGTGAGAAAAACACTTTTTGACCATATGGCTATATCTTTTCAAAATGTTGCAGGATCACAATGATTTTGACTTATATTATGCAGAATCAAGCCCTTTTCAACATATTTCAGCACCAGCAAGCTGCTAGAAAGGAATCTTTAGTTATTGACACTCTTTATCAAAAAAGCTTCAACTCAGTGAGATAAACACTTTTTGACCGTACGGCTATATCTTTTCAAAATGTTGCAGGATCACAATGATTTTGACTTACATTATGCAGAATCAAGCCCTTTTCAACATATTTCAGCACCAGCAAGCTGCTAGAAAGGAATCTTTAGTTATTGACACTCTGTTGCAAAAAAGCTTCAACTTTGTGAGAAAAACACTTTTTGACCTAATGGCTATATCTTTTCAAAATGTTGCAGGATCACAATGATTTTGACTTACATTATGCAGAATCAAGCCCTTTTCAACATATTTCAGCACCAGCAAGCTGCTAGAAAGGAATCTTTAGTTATTGACACTCTTTTGCAAAAAAGCTTCAACTCAGTGAGAAAAACACTTTTTGACCATATGGCTATATCTTTTCAAAATGTTGCAGGATCACAATGATTTTGACTTATATTATGCAGAATCAAGCCCTTTTCAACATATTTCAGCACCAGAAAGCTGCTAGAAAGGAATCTTTAGTTATTGACACTCTTTATCAAAAAAGCTTCAACTCAGTGAGATAAACACTTTTTGACCGTACGGCTATATCTTTTCAAAATGTTGCAGGATCACAATGATTTTGACTTACATTATGCAGAATCAAGCCCTTTTCAATATATTTCAGCACCAGCAAGCTGCTAGAAAGGAATCTTTAGTTATTGACACTCTGTTGCAAAAAAGCTTCAACTCAGTGAGATAAACACTTTTTGACCGTACGGCTATATCTTTTCAAAATATTGCAGGATCACAATGAATTTGACTTATATTATGCAGAATCAAGCCCTTTTCAACATATTTCAGCACCAGCAAGCTGCTAGAAAGGAATCTTTAGTTATTGACACTCTTTATCAAAAAAGCTTCAACTTTGTGAGAAAAACACTTTTTGACCATATGGCTATATCTTTTCAAAATGTTGCAGGATCACAATGATTTTGACTTATATTATGCAGAATCAAGCCCCTTTCAACATATTTCAGCACCAGCAAGCTGCTAGAAAGGAATCTTTAGTTATTGACACTCTGTTGCAAAAAAGCTTCAACTCAGTGAGAAAAACACTTTTTGACCATATGGCTATATCTTTTCAAAATGTTGCAGGATCACAATGATTTTGACTTATATTATGCAGAATCAAGCCCTTTTCAACATATTTCAGCACCAGCAAGCTGCTAGAAAGGAATCTTCAGTTATTGACACTCTTTATCAAAAAAGCTTCAACTTTGTGAGATAAACACTTTTTGACCGTACGGCTATATCTTTTCAAAATGTTGCAGGATCACAATGATTTTGACTTACATTATGCAGAATCAAGCCCTTTTCAACATATTTCAGCACCAGCAAGCTGCTAGAAAGGAATCTTTAGTTATTGACACTCTGTTGCAAAAAAGCTTCAACTCAGTGAGAAAAACACTTTTTGACCATATGGCTATATCTTTTCAAAATGTTGCAGGATCACAATGATTTTGACTTACATTATGCAGAATCAAGCCCTTTTCAACATATTTCAGCACCAGCAAGCTGCTAGAAAGGAATCTTTAGTTATTGACACTCTTTTGCAAAAAAGCTTCAACTCAGTGAGAAAAACACTTTTTGACCATATGGCTATATCTTTTCAAAATGTTGCAGGATCACAATGATTTTGACTTATATTATGCAGAATCAAGCCCTTTTCAACATATTTCAGCACCAGCAAGCTGCTAGAAAGGAATCTTTAGTTATTGACACTCTTTATCAAAAAAACTTCAACTCAGTGAGAAAAACACTTTTTGACCATATGGCTATATCTTTTCAAAATGTTGCAGGATCACAATGATTTTGACTTATATTATGCAGAATCAAGCCCTTTTCAACATATTTCAGCACCAGCAAGCTGCTAGAAAGGAATCTTTAGTTATTGACACTCTGTTGCAAAAAAGCTTCAACTCAGTGAGAAAAACACTTTTTGACCATATGGCTATATCTTTTCAAAATGTTGCAGGATCACAATGATTTTGACTTACATTATGCAGAATCAAGCCCTTTTCAACATATTTCAGCACCAGCAAGCTGCTAGAAAGGAATCTTTAGTTATTGACACTCTTTTGCAAAAAAGCTTCAACTCAGTGAGAAAAACACTTTTTGACCATATGTCTATATCTTTTCAAAATGTTGCAGGATCACAATGATTTTGACTTATATTATGCAGAATCAAGCCCTTTTCAACATATTTCAGCACCAGCAAGCTGCTAGAAAGGAATCTTTAGTTATTGACACTCTTTTGCAAAAAAGCTTCAACTCAGTGAGAAAAACACTTTTTGACCATATGTCTATATCTTTTCAAAATGTTGCAGGATCACAATGATTTTGACTTATATTATGCAGAATCAAGCCCTTTTCAACATATTTCAGCACCAGCAAGCTGCTAGAAAGGAATCTTTAGTTATTGACACTCTTTTGCAAAAAAGCTTCAACTCAGTGAGAAAAACACTTTTTGACCATATGGCTATATCTTTTCAAAATGTTGCAGGATCACAATGATTTTGACTTATATTATGCAGAATCAAGCCCTTTTCAACATATTTCAGCACCAGCAAGCTGCTAGAAAGGAATCTTTAGTTATTGACACTCTTTTGCAAAAAAGCTTCAACTCAGTGAGAAAAACACTTTTTGACCATATGGCTATATCTTTTCAAAATGTTGCAGGATCACAATGATTTTGACTTATATTATGCAGAATCAAGCCCTTTTCAACATATTTCAGCACCAGCAAGCTGCTAGAAAGGAATCTTTAGTTATTGACACTCTTTTGCAAAAAAGCTTCAACTCAGTGAGAAAAACACTTTTTGACCATATGTCTATATCTTTTCAAAATGTTGCAGGATCACAATGATTTTGACTTACATTATGCAGAATCAAGCCCTTTTCAACATATTTCAGCACCAGCAAGCTGCTAGAAAGGAATCTTTAGTTATTGACACTCTTTTGCAAAAAAGCTTCAACTCAGTGAGAAAAACACTTTTTGACCATATGGCTATATCTTTTCAAAATGTTGCAGGATCACAATGATTTTGACTTATATTATGCAGAATCAAGCCCTTTTCAACATATTTCAGCACCAGCAAGCTGCTAGAAAGGAATCTTTAGTTATTGACACTCTTTATCAAAAAAACTTCAACTCAGTGAGAAAAACACTTTTTGACCATATGGCTATATCTTTTCAAAATGTTGCAGGATCACAATGATTTTGACTTATATTATGCAGAATCAAGCCCTTTTCAACATATTTCAGCACCAGCAAGCTGCTAGAAAGGAATCTTTAGTTATTGACACTCTGTTGCAAAAAAGCTTCAACTCAGTGAGATAAACACTTTTTGACCGTACGGCTATATCTTTTCAAAATGTTGCAGGATCACAATGATTTTGACTTATATTATGCAGATTCAAGCCCTTTCCAACATATTTCAGCACCAGCAAGCTGCTAGAATAGAATCTTTAGTTATTGACACTCTTTATCAAAATCGCTTCAACTCAGTGAGATAAACACTTTTTGACCGTACGGCTATATCTTTTCAAAATGTTGCAGGATCACAATGATTTTGACTTATATTATGCAGAATCAAGCCCCTTTCAACATATTTCAGCACCAGCAAGCTACTAGAAAGGAATCTTTGGTTATTGACACTCTTTATCAAAAAAGCTTCAACTTTGTGAGAAAAACACTTTTTGACCATATGGCTATATCTTTTCAAAATGTTGCAGGATCACAATGATTTTGACTTACATTATGCAGAATCAAGCCCTTTTCAACATATTTCAGAACCAGCAAACTGCTAGAAAGGAATCTTTAGTTATTGACACTCTGTTGCAAAAAAGCTTCAACTCAGTGAGATAAACACTTTTTGACCATATGGCTATATCTTTTCAAAATGTTGCAGGATCACAATGATTTTGACTTATATTATGCAGAATCAAGCCCCTTTCAACATATTTCAGCACCAGCAAGCTGCTAGAAAGGAATCTTTAGTTATTGACACTCTTTTGCAAAAAAGCTTCAACTCAGTGAGAAAAACACTTTTTGACCATATGGCTATATCTTTTCAAAATGTTGCAGGATCACAATGATTTTGACTTACATTATGCAGAATCAAGCCCTTTTCAACATATTTCAGCACCAGCAAGCTGCTAGAAAGGAATCTTTAGTTATTGACACTCTGTTGCAAAAAAGCTTCAACTCAGTGAGAAAAACACTTTTTGACCGTATGGCTATATCTTTTCAAAATGTTGCAGGATCACAATGGTTTTGACTTATATTATGCAGAATCAAGCCCTTTTCAACATATTTCAGCACCAGCAAGCTGCTAGAAAGGAATCTTTAGTTATTGACACTCTTTATCAAAAAAGCTTCAACTCAGTGAGATAAACACTTTTTGACCGTACGGCTATATCTTTTCAAAATGTTGCAGGATCACAATGATTTTGACTTACATTATGCAGAATCAAGCCCTTTTCAACATATTTCAGCACCAGCAAGCTGCTAGAAAGGAATCTTTAGTTATTGACACTCTGTTGCAAAAAAGCTTCAACTCAGTGAGAAAAACACTTTTTGACCTAATGGCTATATCTTTTCAAAATGTTGCAGGATCACAATGATTTTGACTTACATTATGCAGAATCAAGCCCTTTTCAACATATTTCAGCACCAGCAAGCTGCTAGAAAGGAATCTTTAGTTATTGACACTCTTTTGCAAAAAAGCTTCAACTCAGTGAGAAAAACACTTTTTGACCATATGGCTATATCTTTTCAAAATGTTGCAGGATCACAATGATTTTGACTTATATTATGCAGAATCAAGCCCTTTTCAACATATTTCAGCACCAGAAAGCTGCTAGAAAGGAATCTTTAGTTATTGACACTCTTTATCAAAATCGCTTCAACTCAGTGAGATAAACACTTTTTGACCGTACGGCTATATCTTTTCAAAATGTTGCAGGATCACAATGATTTTGACTTACATTATGCAGAATCAAGCCCTTTTCAATATATTTCAGCACCAGCAAGCTGCTAGAAAGGAATCTTTAGTTATTGACACTCTGTTGCAAAAAAGCTTCAACTCAGTGAGATAAACACTTTTTGACCGTACGGCTATATCTTTTCAAAATATTGCAGGATCACAATGATTTTGACTTATATTATGCAGAATCAAGCCCTTTTCAACATATTTCAGCACCAGCAAGCTGCTAGAAAGGAATCTTTAGTTATTGACACTCTTTTGCAAAAAAGCTTCAACTCAGTGAGAAAAACACTTTTTGACCATATGGCTATATCTTTTCAAAATGTTGCAGGATCACAATGATTTTGACTTATATTATGCAGAATCAAGCCCTTTTCAACATATTTCAGCACCAGCAAGCTGCTAGAAAGGAATCTTTAGTTATTGACACTCTTTATCAAAAAAACTTCAACTCAGTGAGAAAAACACTTTTTGACCATATGGCTATATCTTTTCAAAATGTTGCAGGATCACAATGATTTTGACTTACATTATGCAGAATCAAGCCCTTTTCAACATATTTCAGCACCAGCAAGCTGCTAGAAAGGAATCTTTAGTTATTGACACTCTGTTGCAAAAAAGCTTCAACTCAGTGAGAAAAACACTTTTTGACCTAATGGCTATATCTTTTCAAAATGTTGCAGGATCACAATGATTTTGACTTACATTATGCAGAATCAAGCCCTTTTCAACATATTTCAGCACCAGCAAGCTGCTAGAAAGGAATCTTTAGTTATTGACACTCTTTTGCAAAAAAGCTTCAACTCAGTGAGAAAAACACTTTTTGACCATATGGCTATATCTTTTCAAAATGTTGCAGGATCACAATGATTTTGACTTATATTATGCAGAATCAAGCCCTTTTCAACATATTTCAGCACCAGAAAGCTGCTAGAAAGGAATCTTTAGTTATTGACACTCTTTATCAAAAAAGCTTCAACTCAGTGAGATAAACACTTTTTGACCGTACGGCTATATCTTTTCAAAATGTTGCAGGATCACAATGATTTTGACTTACATTATGCAGAATCAAGCCCTTTTCAATATATTTCAGCACCAGCAAGCTGCTAGAAAGGAATCTTTAGTTATTGACACTCTGTTGCAAAAAAGCTTCAACTCAGTGAGATAAACACTTTTTGACCGTACGGCTATATCTTTTCAAAATATTGCAGGATCACAATGATTTTGACTTATATTATGCAGAATCAAGCCCTTTTCAACATATTTCAGCACCAGCAAGCTGCTAGAAAGGAATCTTTAGTTATTGACACTCTTTTGCAAAAAAGCTTCAACTCAGTGAGAAAAACACTTTTTGACCATATGGCTATATCTTTTCAAAATGTTGCAGGATCACAATGATTTTGACTTATATTATGCAGAATCAAGCCCTTTTCAACATATTTCAGCACCAGCAAGCTGCTAGAAAGGAATCTTTAGTTATTGACACTCTTTATCAAAAAAACTTCAACTCAGTGAGAAAAACACTTTTTGACCATATGGCTATATCTTTTCAAAATGTTGCAGGATCACAATGATTTTGACTTATATTATGCAGAATCAAGCCCTTTTCAACATATTTCAGCACCAGCAAGCTGCTAGAAAGGAATCTTTAGTTATTGACACTCTGTTGCAAAAAAGCTTCAACTCAGTGAGATAAACACTTTTTGACCGTACGGCTATATCTTTTCAAAATGTTGCAGGATCACAATGATTTTGACTTATATTATGCAGATTCAAGCCCTTTCCAACATATTTCAGCACCAGCAAGCTGCTAGAATAGAATCTTTAGTTATTGACACTCTTTATCAAAATCGCTTCAACTCAGTGAGATAAACACTTTTTGACCGTATGGCTATATCTTTTCAAAATGTTGCAGGATCACAATGATTTTGACTTACATTATGCAGAATCAAGCCCTTTTCAACATATTTCAGCACCAGCAAGCTGCTAGAAAGGAATCTTTAGTTATTGACACTCTTTTGCAAAAAAGCTTCAACTCAGTGAGAAAAACACTTTTTGACCATATGGCTATATCTTTTCAAAATGTTGCAGGATCACAATGATTTTGACTTACATTATGCAGAATCAAGCCCTTTTCAACATATTTCAGCACCAGCAAGCTGCTAGAAAGGAATCTTTAGTTATTGACACTCTTTTGCAAAAAAGCTTCAACTCAGTGAGAAAAACACTTTTTGACCATATGGCTATATCTTTTCAAAATGTTGCAGGATCACAATGATTTTGACTTATATTATGCAGAATCAAGCCCTTTTCAACATATTTCAGCACCAGCAAGCTGCTAGAAAGGAATCTTTAGTTATTGACACTCTTTATCAAAAAAGCTTCAACTCAGTGAGATAAACACTTTTTGACCGTACGGCTATATCTTTTCAAAATGTTGCAGGATCACAATGATTTTGACTTACATTATGCAGAATCAAGCCCTTTTCAACATATTTCAGCACCAGCAAGCTGCTAGAAAGGAATCTTTAGTTATTGACACTCTGTTGCAAAAAAGCTTCAACTTTGTGAGAAAAACACTTTTTGACCTAATGGCTATATCTTTTCAAAATGTTGCAGGATCACAATGATTTTGACTTACATTATGCAGATTCAAGCCCTTTCCAACATATTTCAGCACCAGCAAGCTGCTAGAATAGAATCTTTAGTTATTGACACTCTTTATCAAAATCGCTTCAACTCAGTGAGATAAACACTTTTTGACCGTATGGCTATATCTTTTCAAAATGTTGCAGGATCACAATGATTTTGACTTACATTATGCAGAATCAAGCCCTTTTCAACATATTTCAGCACCAGCAAGCTGCTAGAAAGGAATCTTTAGTTATTGACACTCTGTTGCAAAAAAGCTTCAACTCAGTGAGAAAAACACTTTTTGACCATATGGCTATATCTTTTCAAAATGTTGCAGGATCACAATGATTTTGACTTACATTATGCAGAATCAAGCCCTTTTCAACATATTTCAGCACCAGCAAGCTGCTAGAAAGGAATCTTTAGTTATTGACACTCTTTTGCAAAAAAGCTTCAACTCAGTGAGAAAAACACTTTTTGACCATATGGCTATATCTTTTCAAAATGTTGCAGGATCACAATGATTTTGACTTATATTATGCAGAATCAAGCCCTTTTCAACATATTTCAGCACCAGCAAGCTGCTAGAAAGGAATCTTTAGTTATTGACACTCTTTATCAAAAAAGCTTCAACTCAGTGAGATAAACACTTTTTGACCGTACGGCTATATCTTTTCAAAATGTTGCAGGATCACAATGATTTTGACTTACATTATGCAGAATCAAGCCCTTTTCAACATATTTCAGCACCAGCAAGCTGCTAGAAAGGAATCTTTAGTTATTGACACTCTGTTGCAAAAAAGCTTCAACTTTGTGAGAAAAACACTTTTTGACCTAATGGCTATATCTTTTCAAAATGTTGCAGGATCACAATGATTTTGACTTACATTATGCAGAATCAAGCCCTTTTCAACATATTTCAGCACCAGCAAGCTGCTAGAAAGGAATCTTTAGTTATTGACACTCTTTTGCAAAAAAGCTTCAACTCAGTGAGAAAAACACTTTTTGACCATATGGCTATATCTTTTCAAAATGTTGCAGGATCACAATGATTTTGACTTATATTATGCAGAATCAAGCCCTTTTCAACATATTTCAGCACCAGCAAGCTGCTAGAAAGGAATCTTTAGTTATTGACACTCTTTATCAAAAAAGCTTCAACTCAGTGAGAAAAACACTTTTTGACCATATGGCTATATCTTTTCAAAATGTTGCAGGATCACAATGATTTTGACTTATATTATGCAGAATCAAGCCCTTTTCAACATATTTCAGCACCAGCAAGCTGCTAGAAAGGAATCTTTAGTTATTGACACTCTGTTGCAAAAAAGCTTCAACTCAGTGAGATAAACACTTTTTGACCGTACGGCTATATCTTTTCAAAATGTTGCAGGATCACAATGATTTTGACTTATATTATGCAGATTCAAGCCCTTTCCAACATATTTCAGCACCAGCAAGCTGCTAGAATAAAATCTTTAGTTATTGACACTCTTTATCAAAATCGCTTCAACTCAGTGAGATAAACACTTTTTGACCGTACGGCTATATCTTTTCAAAATGTTGCAGGATCACAATGATTTTGACTTATATTATGCAGAATCAAGCCCCTTTCAACATATTTCAGCACCAGCAAGCTGCTAGAAAGGAATCTTTGGTTATTGACACTCTTTATCAAAAAAGCTTCAACTTTGTGAGAAAAACACTTTTTGACCATATGGCTATATCTTTTCAAAATGTTGCAGGATCACAATGATTTTGACTTACATTATGCAGAATCAAGCCCTTTTCAACATATTTCAGAACCAGCAAACTGCTAGAAAGGAATCTTTAGTTATTGACACTCTGTTGCAAAAAAGCTTCAACTCAGTGAGATAAACACTTTTTGACCATATGGCTATATCTTTTCAAAATGTTGCAGGATCACAATGATTTTGACTTATATTATGCAGAATCAAGCCCCTTTCAACATATTTCAGCACCAGCAAGCTGCTAGAAAGGAATCTTTAGTTATTGACACTGTTTATCAAAAAAGCTTCAACTCAGTGAGATAAACACTTTTTGACCGTATGGCTATATCTTTTCATAATGTTGCAGGATCACAATGATTTTGACTTATATTATGCAGAATCAAGCCCTTTTCAACATATTTCAGCACCAGCAAGCTGCTAGAAAGGAATCTTTAGTTATTGACACTCTTTATCAAAAAAGCTTCAACTCAGTGAGATAAACACTTTTTGACCATATGGCTATATCTTTTCAAAATGTTGCAGGATCACAATGATTTTGACTTACATTATGCAGAATCAAGCCCTTTTCAACATATTTCAGCACCAGCAAGCTGCTAGAAAGGAATCTTTAGTTATTGACACTCTGTTGCAAAAAAGCTTCAACTCAGTGAGATAAACACTTTTTGACCGTATGGCTATATCTTTTCAAAATGTTGCAGGATCACAATGATTTTGACTTATATTATGCAGAATCAAGCCCTTTTCAACATATTTCAGCACCAGCAAGCTGCTAGAAAGGAATCTTTAGTTATTGACACTCTTTATCAAAAAAGCTTCAACTTTGTGAGAAAAACACTTTTTGACCGTACGGCTATATCTTTTCAAAATGTTGCAGGATCACAATGATTTTGACTTATATTATGCAGAATCAAGCCCCTTTCAACATATTTCAGCACCAGCAAGCTGCTAGAAAGGAATCTTTAGTTATTGACACTCTGTTGCAAAAAAGCTTCTACTCAGTGAGAAAAACACTTTTTGACCATATGGCTATATCTTTTCAAAATGTTGCAGGATCACAATGATTTTGACTTATATTATGCAGAATCAAGCCCTTTTCAACATATTTCAGCACCAGCAAGCTGCTAGAAAGGAATCTTTAGTTATTGACACTCTTTATCAAAAAAGCTTCAACTCAGTGAGATAAACACTTTTTGACCGTACGGCTATATCTTTTCAAAATGTTGCAGGATCACAATGATTTTGACTTACATTATGCAGAATCAAGCCCTTTTCAACATATTTCAGCACCAGCAAGCTGCTAGAAAGGAATCTTTAGTTATTGACACTCTGTTGCAAAAAAGCTTCAACTCAGTTAGAAAAACACTTTTTGACCATATGGCTATATCTTTTCAAAATGTTGCAGGATCACAATGATTTTGACTTATATTATGCAGAATCAAGCCCTTTTCAACATATTTCAGCACCAGCAAGCTGCTAGAAAGGAATCTTTGGTTATTGACACTCTTTATCAAAAAAGCTTCAACTTTGTGAGAAAAACACTTTTTGACCATATGGCTATATCTTTTCAAAATGTTGCAGGATCACAATGATTTTGACTTACATTATGCAGAATCAAGCCCTTTTCAACATATTTCAGAACCAGCAAACTGCTAGAAAGGAATCTTTAGTTATTGACACTCTGTTGCAAAAAAGCTTCAACTCAGTGAGATAAACACTTTTTGACCATATGGCTATATCTTTTCAAAATGTTGCAGGATCACAATGATTTTGACTTATATTATGCAGAATCAAGCCCCTTTCAACATATTTCAGCACCAGCAAGCTGCTAGAAAGGAATCTTTAGTTATTGACACTGTTTATCAAAAAAGCTTCAACTCAGTGAGATAAACACTTTTTGACCGTATGGCTATATCTTTTCAAAATGTTGCAGGATCACAATGATTTTGACTTATATTATGCAGAATCAAGCCCTTTTCAACATATTTCAGCACCAGCAAGCTGCTAGAAAGGAATCTTTAGTTATTGACACTCTTTATCAAAAAAGCTTCAACTTTGTGAGAAAAACACTTTTTGACCGTACGGCTATATCTTTTCAAAATGTTGCAGGATCACAATGATTTTGACTTATATTATGCAGAATCAAGCCCCTTTCAACATATTTCAGCACCAGCAAGCTGCTAGAAAGGAATCTTTAGTTATTGACACTCTGTTGCAAAAAAGCTTCTACTCAGTGAGAAAAACACTTTTTGACCATATGGCTATATCTTTTCAAAATGTTGCAGGATCACAATGATTTTGACTTATATTATGCAGAATCAAGCCCTTTTCAACATATTTCAGCACCAGCAAGCTGCTAGAAAGGAATCTTTAGTTATTGACACTCTTTATCAAAAAAGCTTCAACTCAGTGAGATAAACACTTTTTGACCGTACGGCTATATCTTTTCAAAATGTTGCAGGATCACAATGATTTTGACTTACATTATGCAGAATCAAGCCCTTTTCAACATATTTCAGCACCAGCAAGCTGCTAGAAAGGAATCTTTAGTTATTGACACTCTGTTGCAAAAAAGCTTCAACTCAGTTAGAAAAACACTTTTTGACCATATGGCTATATCTTTTCAAAATGTTGCAGGATCACAATGATTTTGACTTACATTATGCAGAATCAAGCCCTTTTCAACATATTTCAGCACCAGCAAGCTGCTAGAAAGGAATCTTTAGTTATTGACACTCTTTTGCAAAAAAGCTTCAACTCAGTGAGAAAAACACTTTTTGACCATATGGCTATATCTTTTCAAAATGTTGCAGGATCACAATGATTTTGACTTATATTATGCAGAATCAAGCCCTTTTCAACATATTTCAGCACCAGCAAGCTGCTAGAAAGGAATCTTTAGTTATTGACACTCTTTATCAAAAAAACTTCAACTCAGTGAGAAAAACACTTTTTGACCATATGGCTATATCTTTTCAAAATGTTGCAGGATCACAATGATTTTGACTTATATTATGCAGAATCAAGCCCTTTTCAACATATTTCAGCACCAGCAAGCTGCTAGAAAGGAATCTTTAGTTATTGACACTCTGTTGCAAAAAAGCTTCAACTCAGTGAGATAAACACTTTTTGACCGTACGGCTATATCTTTTCAAAATGTTGCAGGATCACAATGATTTTGACTTATATTATGCAGATTCAAGCCCTTTCCAACATATTTCAGCACCAGCAAGCTGCTAGAATAGAATCTTTAGTTATTGACACTCTTTATCAAAATCGCTTCAACTCAGTGAGATAAACACTTTTTGACCGTACGGCTATATCTTTTCAAAATGTTGCAGGATCACAATGATTTTGACTTATATTATGCAGAATCAAGCCCCTTTCAACATATTTCAGCACCAGCAAGCTGCTAGAAAGGAATCTTTAGTTATTGACACTGTTTATCAAAAAAGCTTCAACTCAGTGAGATAAACACTTTTTGACCGTATGGCTATATCTTTTCAAAATGTTGCAGGATCACAATGATTTTGACTTATATTATGCAGAATCAAGCCCTTTTCAACATATTTCAGCACCAGCAAGCTGCTAGAAAGGAATCTTTAGTTATTGACACTCTTTATCAAAAAAGCTTCAACTCAGTGAGATAAACACTTTTTGACCGTACGGCTATATCTTTTCAAAATGTTGCAGGATCACAATGATTTTGACTTATATTATGCAGAATCAAGCCCCTTTCAACATATTTCAGCACCAGCAAGCTGCTAGAAAGGAATCTTTAGTTATTGACACTCTGTTGCAAAAAAGCTTCAACTCAGTGAGAAAAACACTTTTTGACCATATGGCTATATCTTTTCAAAATGTTGCAGGATCACAATGATTTTGACTTATATTATGCAGAATCAAGCCCTTTTCAACATATTTCAGCACCAGCAAGCTGCTAGAAAGGAATCTTTAGTTATTGACACTCTTTATCAAAAAAGCTTCAACTCAGTGAGATAAACACTTTTTGACCGTACGGCTATATCTTTTCAAAATGTTGCAGGATCACAATGATTTTGACTTACATTATGCAGAATCAAGCCCTTTTCAACATATTTCAGCACCAGCAAGCTGCTAGAAAGGAATCTTTAGTTATTGACACTCTGTTGCAAAAAAGCTTCAACTCAGTGAGAAAAACACTTTTTGACCATATGGCTTTATCTTTCCAAATGTTGCAGGATCACAATGATTTTGACTTACATTATGCAGAATCAAGCCCCTTTCAACATATTTCAGCACCAGCAAGCTGCTAGAAAGGAATCTTTAGTTATTGACACTCTGTTGCAAAAAAGCTTCAACTCAGTGAGAAAAACACTTTTTGACCATATGGCTATATCTTTTCAAAATGTTGCCGGATCACAATGATTTTGACTTATATTATGCAGAATCAAGCCCTTTTCAACATATTTCAGCACCAGCAAGCTGCTAGAAAGGAATCTTTAGTTATTGACACTCTTTATCAAAAAAGCTTCAACTCAGTGAGATAAACACTTTTTGACCATATGGCTATATCTTTTCAAAATGTTGCAGGATCACAATGATTTTGACTTACATTATGCAGAATCAAGCCCTTTTCAACATATTTCAGCACCAGCAAGCTGCTAGAAAGGAATCTTTAGTTATTGACACTCTTTTGCAAAAAAGCTTCAACTCAGTGAGAAAAACACTTTTTGACCATATGGCTATATCTTTTCAAAATGTTGCAGGATCACAATGATTTTGACTTATATTATGCAGAATCAAGCCCTTTTCAACATATTTCAGCACCAGCAAGCTGCTAGAAAGGAATCTTTAGTTATTGACACTCTGTTGCAAAAAAGCTTCAACTCAGTGAGATAAACACTTTTTGACCGTATGGCTATATCTTTTCAAAATGTTGCAGGATCACAATGATTTTGACTTATATTATGCAGAATCAAGCCCTTTTCAACATATTTCAGCACCAGCAAGCTGCTAGAAAGGAATCTTTGGTTATTGACACTCTTTATCAAAAAAGCTTCAACTTTGTGAGAAAAACACTTTTTGACCATATGGCTATATCTTTTCAAAATGTTGCAGGATCACAATGATTTTGACTTACATTATGCAGAATCAAGCCCTTTTCAACATATTTCAGCACCAGCAAGCTGCTAGAAAGGAATCTTTAGTTATTGACACTCTGTTGCAAAAAAGCTTCAACTCAGTGAGATAAACACTTTTTGACCGTATGGCTATATCTTTTCAAAATGTTGCAGGATCACAATGATTTTGACTTATATTATGCAGAATCAAGCCCTTTTCAACATATTTCAGCACCAGCAAGCTGCTAGAAAGGAATCTTTAGTTATTGACACTCTTTATCAAAAAAGCTTCAACTCAGTGAGATAAACACTTTTTGACCGTACGGCTATATCTTTTCAAAATGTTGCAGGATCACAATGATTTTGACTTATATTATGCAGAATCAAGCCCCTTTCAACATATTTCAGCACCAGCAAGCTGCTAGAAAGGAATCTTTAGTTATTGACACTCTGTTGCAAAAAAGCTTCTACTCAGTGAGAAAAACACTTTTTGACCATATGGCTATATCTTTTCAAAATGTTGCAGGATCACAATGATTTTGACTTATATTATGCAGAATCAAGCCCTTTTCAACATATTTCAGCACCAGCAAGCTGCTAGAAAGGAATCTTTAGTTATTGACACTCTTTATCAAAAAAGCTTCAACTCAGTGAGATAAACACTTTTTGACCGTACGGCTATATCTTTTCAAAATGTTGCAGGATCACAATGATTTTGACTTACATTATGCAGAATCAAGCCCTTTTCAACATATTTCAGCACCAGCAAGCTGCTAGAAAGGAATCTTTAGTTATTGACACTCTGTTGCAAAAAAGCTTCAACTCAGTTAGAAAAACACTTTTTGACCATATGGCTATATCTTTTCAAAATGTTGCAGGATCACAATGATTTTGACTTACATTATGCAGAATCAAGCCCTTTTCAACATATTTCAGCACCAGCAAGCTGCTAGAAAGGAATCTTTAGTTATTGACACTCTTTTGCAAAAAAGCTTCAACTCAATGAGAAAAACACTTTTTGACCATATGGCTATATCTTTTCAAAATGTTGCAGGATCACAATGATTTTGACTTATATTATGCAGAATCAAGCCCTTTTCAACATATTTCAGCACCAGCAAGCTGCTAGAAAGGAATCTTTAGTTATTGACACTCTTTATCAAAAAAACTTCAACTCAGTGAGAAAAACACTTTTTGACCATATGGCTATATCTTTTCAAAATGTTGCAGGATCACAATGATTTTGACTTATATTATGCAGAATCAAGCCCTTTTCAACATATTTCAGCACCAGCAAGCTGCTAGAAAGGAATCTTTAGTTATTGACACTCTGTTGCAAAAAAGCTTCAACTCAGTGAGATAAACACTTTTTGACCGTACGGCTATATCTTTTCAAAATGTTGCAGGATCACAATGATTTTGACTTACATTATGCAGAATCAAGCCCTTTTCATTATATTTCAGCACCAGCAAGCTGCTAGAAAGGAATCTTTAGTTATTGACACTCTGTTGCAAAAAAGCTTCAACTCAGTGAGATAAACACTTTTTGACCGTACGGCTATATCTTTTCAAAATATTGCAGGATCACAATGATTTTGACTTATATTATGCAGAATCAAGCCCTTTTCAACATATTTCAGCACCAGCAAGCTGCTAGAAAGGAATCTTTAGTTATTGACACTCTTTATCAAAAAAGCTTCAACTTTGTGAGAAAAACACTTTTTGACCATATGGCTATATCTTTTCAAAATGTTGCAGGATCACAATGATTTTGACTTATATTATGCAGAATCAAGCCCTTTTCAACATATTTCAGCACCAGCAAGCTGCTAGAAAGGAATCTTTGGTTATTGACACTCTTTATCAAAAAAGCTTCAACTTTGTGAGAAAAACACTTTTTGACCATATGGCTATATCTTTTCAAAATGTTGCAGGATCACAATGATTTTGACTTACATTATGCAGAATCAAGCCCTTTTCAACATATTTCAGCACCAGCAAGCTGCTAGAAAGGAATCTTTAGTTATTGACACTCTGTTGCAAAAAAGCTTCAACTCAGTGAGATAAACACTTTTTGACCGTATGGCTATATCTTTTCAAAATGTTGCAGGATCACAATGATTTTGACTTATATTATGCAGAATCAAGCCCTTTTCAACATATTTCAGCACCAGCAAGCTGCTAGAAAGGAATCTTTAGTTATTGACACTCTTTATCAAAAAAGCTTCAACTCAGTGAGATAAACACTTTTTGACCGTACGGCTATATCTTTTCAAAATGTTGCAGGATCACAATGATTTTGACTTATATTATGCAGAATCAAGCCCCTTTCAACATATTTCAGCACCAGCAAGCTGCTAGAAAGGAATCTTTAGTTATTGACACTCTGTTGCAAAAAAGCTTCAACTCAGTGAGAAAAACACTTTTTGACCATATGGCTATATCTTTTCAAAATGTTGCAGGATCACAATGATTTTGACTTATATTATGCAGAATCAAGCCCTTTTCAACATATTTCAGCACCAGCAAGCTGCTAGAAAGGAATCTTTAGTTATTGACACTCTTTATCAAAAAAGCTTCAACTCAGTGAGATAAACACTTTTTGACCGTACGGCTATATCTTTTCAAAATGTTGCAGGATCACAATGATTTTGACTTACATTATGCAGAATCAAGCCCTTTTCAACATATTTCAGCACCAGCAAGCTGCTAGAAAGGAATCTTTAGTTATTGACACTCTGTTGCAAAAAAGCTTCAACTCAGTGAGAAAAACACTTTTTGACCATATGGCTTTATCTTTCCAAATGTTGCAGGATCACAATGATTTTGACTTACATTATGCAGAATCAAGCCCCTTTCAACATATTTCAGCACCAGCAAGCTGCTAGAAAGGAATCTTTAGTTATTGACACTCTGTTGCAAAAAAGCTTCAACTCAGTGAGAAAAACACTTTTTGACCATATGGCTATATCTTTTCAAAATGTTGCCGGATCACAATGATTTTGACTTATATTATGCAGAATCAAGCCCTTTTCAACATATTTCAGCACCAGCAAGCTGCTAGAAAGGAATCTTTAGTTATTGACACTCTTTATCAAAAAAGCTTCAACTCAGTGAGATAAACACTTTTTGACCATATGGCTATATCTTTTCAAAATGTTGCAGGATCACAATGATTTTGACTTACATTATGCAGAATCAAGCCCTTTTCAACATATTTCAGCACCAGCAAGCTGCTAGAAAGGAATCTTTAGTTATTGACACTCTTTTGCAAAAAAGCTTCAACTCAGTGAGAAAAACACTTTTTGACCATATGGCTATATCTTTTCAAAATGTTGCAGGATCACAATGATTTTGACTTATATTATGCAGAATCAAGCCCTTTTCAACATATTTCAGCACCAGCAAGCTGCTAGAAAGGAATCTTTAGTTATTGACACTCTGTTGCAAAAAAGCTTCAACTCAGTGAGATAAACACTTTTTGACCGTATGGCTATATCTTTTCAAAATGTTGCAGGATCACAATGATTTTGACTTATATTATGCAGAATCAAGCCCTTTTCAACATATTTCAGCACCAGCAAGCTGCTAGAAAGGAATCTTTGGTTATTGACACTCTTTATCAAAAAAGCTTCAACTTTGTGAGAAAAACACTTTTTGACCATATGGCTATATCTTTTCAAAATGTTGCAGGATCACAATGATTTTGACTTACATTATGCAGAATCAAGCCCTTTTCAACATATTTCAGCACCAGCAAGCTGCTAGAAAGGAATCTTTAGTTATTGACACTCTGTTGCAAAAAAGCTTCAACTCAGTGAGATAAACACTTTTTGACCGTATGGCTATATCTTTTCAAAATGTTGCAGGATCACAATGATTTTGACTTATATTATGCAGAATCAAGCCCTTTTCAACATATTTCAGCACCAGCAAGCTGCTAGAAAGGAATCTTTAGTTATTGACACTCTTTATCAAAAAAGCTTCAACTCAGTGAGATAAACACTTTTTGACCGTACGGCTATATCTTTTCAAAATGTTGCAGGATCACAATGATTTTGACTTACATTATGCAGAATCAAGCCCTTTTCAACATATTTCAGCACCAGCAAGCTGCTAGAAAGGAATCTTTAGTTATTGACACTCTGTTGCAAAAAAGCTTCAACTCAGTGAGATAAACACTTTTTGACCGTACGGCTATATCTTTTCAAAATGTTGCAGGATCACAATGATTTTGACTTATATTATGCAGATTCAAGCCCTTTCCAACATATTTCAGCACCAGCAAGCTGCTAGAATAGAATCTTTAGTTATTGACACTCTTTATCAAAATCGCTTCAACTCAGTGAGATAAACACTTTTTGACCGTACGGCTATATCTTTTCAAAATGTTGCAGGATCACAATGATTTTGACTTATATTATGCAGAATCAAGCCCTTTTCAACATATTTCAGCACCAGCAAGCTGCTAGAAAGGAATCTTTGGTTATTGACACTCTTTATCAAAAAAGCTTCAACTTTGTGAGAAAAACACTTTTTGACCATATGGCTATATCTTTTCAAAATGTTGCAGGATCACAATGATTTTGACTTACATTATGCAGAATCAAGCCCTTTTCAACATATTTCAGCACCAGCAAGCTGCTAGAAAGGAATCTTTAGTTATTGACACTCTGTTGCAAAAACGCTTCAACTCAGTGAGATAAACACTTTTTGACCGTATGGCTATATCTTTTCAAAATGTTGCAGGATCACAATGATTTTGACTTATATTATGCAGAATCAAGCCCTTTTCAACATATTTCAGCACCAGCAAGCTGCTAGAAAGGAATCTTTAGTTATTGACACTCTTTATCAAAAAAGCTTCAACTCAGTGAGATAAACACTTTTTGACCGTACGGCTATATCTTTTCAAAATGTTGCAGGATCACAATGATTTTGACTTACATTATGCAGAATCAAGCCCTTTTCAACATATTTCAGCACCAGCAAGCTGCTAGAAAGGAATCTTTAGTTATTGACACTCTGTTGCAAAAAAGCTTCAACTCAGTGAGATAAACACTTTTTGACCGTACGGCTATATCTTTTCAAAATGTTGCAGGATCACAATGATTTTGACTTATATTATGCAGATTCAAGCCCTTTCCAACATATTTCAGCACCAGCAAGCTGCTAGAATAGAATCTTTAGTTATTGACACTCTTTATCAAAATCGCTTCAACTCAGTGAGATAAACACTTTTTGACCGTACGGCTATATCTTTTCAAAATGTTGCAGGATCACAATGATTTTGACTTATATTATGCAGAATCAAGCCCCTTTCAACATATTTCAGCACCAGCAAGCTGCTAGAAAGGAATCTTTAGTTATTGACACTCTTTATCAAAAAAACTTCAACTCAGTGAGAAAAACACTTTTTGACCGTACGGCTATATCTTTTCAAAATGTTGCAGGATCACAATGATTTTGACTTACATTATGCAGAATCAAGCCCTTTTCAACATATTTCAGCACCAGCAAGCTGCTAGAAAGGAATCTTTAGTTATTGACACTCTGTTGCAAAAAAGCTTCAACTCAGTGAGATAAACACTTTTTGACCGTACGGCTATATCTTTTCAAAATGTTGCAGGATCACAATGATTTTGACTTACATTATGCAGAATCAAGCCCTTTTCAACATATTTCAGCACCAGCAAGCTGCTAGAAAGGAATCTTTGGTTATTGACACTCTTTATCAAAAAAGCTTCAACTTTGTGAGAAAAACACTTTTTGACCATATGGCTATATCTTTTCAAAATGTTGCAGGATCACAATGATTTTGAGTTATATTATACAGAATCAAGCCCTTTTCAACATATTTCAGCACCAGCAAGCTGCTAGAAAGGAATCTTTAGTTATTGACACTCTGTTGCAAAAAAGCTTCAACTCAGTGAGAAAAACACTTTTTGACCATATGGCTATATCTTTTCAAAATGTTGCAGGATCACAATGATTTTGACTTATATTATGCAGAATCAAGCCCTTTTCAACATATTTCATCACCAGCAAGCTGCTAGAAAGGAATCTTTAGTTATTGACACTCTTTATCAAAAAAGCTTCAACTCAGTGAGATAAACACTTTTTGACCGTACGGCTATATCTTTTCAAAATGTTGCAGGATCACAATGATTTTGACTTACATTATGCAGAATCAAGCCCTTTTCAACATATTTCAGCACCAGCAAGCTGCTAGAAAGGAATCTTTAGTTATTGACACTCTTTATCAAAAAAGCTTCAACTCAGTGAGATAAACACTTTTTGACCGTACGGCTATATCTTTTCAAAATGTTGCAGGATCACAATGATTTTGACTTATATTATGCAGAATCAAGCCCTTTTCAACATATTTCAGCACCAGCAAGCTGCTAGAAAGGAATCTTTAGTTATTGACACTCTTTATCAAAAAAGCTTCAACTCAGTGAGATAAACACTTTTTGACCGTACGGCTATATCTTTTCAAAATGTTGCAGGATCACAATGATTTTGACTTATATTATGCAGAATCAAGCCCTTTTCAACATATTTCAGCACCAGCAAGCTGCTAGAAAGGAATCTTTAGTTATTGACACTCTTTTGCAAAAAAGCTTCAACTCAGTGAGAAAAACACTTTTTGACCATATGGCTATATCTTTTCAAAATGTTGCAGGATCACAATGATTTTGACTTATATTATGCAGAATCAAGCCCTTTTCAACATATTTCAGCACCAGCAAGCTGCTAGAAAGGAATCTTTAGTTATTGACACTCTTTATCAAAAAAACTTCAACTCAGTGAGAAAAACACTTTTTGACCATATGGCTATATCTTTTCAAAATGTTGCAGGATCACAATGATTTTGACTTATATTATGCAGAATCAAGCCCTTTTCAACATATTTCAGCACCAGCAAGCTGCTAAGAAAGGAATCTTTAGTTATTGACACTCTGTTGCAAAAAAGCTTCAACTCAGTGAGATAAACACTTTTTGACCGTACGGCTATATCTTTTCAAAATGTTGCAGGATCACAATGATTTTGACTTATATTATGCAGATTCAAGCCCTTTCCAACATATTTCAGCACCAGCAAGCTGCTAGAATAGAATCTTTAGTTATTGACACTCTTTATCAAAATCGCTTCAACTCAGTGAGATAAACACTTTTTGACCGTACGGCTATATCTTTTCAAAATGTTGCAGGATCACAATGATTTTGACTTACATTATGCAGAATCAAGCCCTTTTCAACATATTTCAGAACCAGCAAACTGCTAGAAAGGAATCTTTAGTTATTGACACTCTGTTGCAAAAAAGCTTCAACTCAGTGAGATAAACACTTTTTGACCATATGGCTATATCTTTTCAAAATGTTGCAGGATCACAATGATTTTGACTTATATTATGCAGAATCAAGCCCCTTTCAACATATTTCAGCACCAGCAAGCTGCTAGAAAGGAATCTTTAGTTATTGACACTCTTTATCAAAAAAGCTTCAACTCAGTGAGATAAACACTTTTTGACCGTATGGCTATATCTTTTCAAAATGTTGCAGGATCACAATGATTTTGACTTATATTATGCAGAATCAAGCCCTTTTCAACATATTTCAGCACCAGCAAGCTGCTAGAAAGGAATCTTTAGTTATTGACACTCTTTATCAAAAAAGCTTCAACTCAGTGAGATAAACACTTTTTGACCGTACGGCTATATCTTTTCAAAATGTTGCAGGATCACAATGATTTTGACTTATATTATGCAGAATCAAGCCCCTTTCAACATATTTCAGCACCAGCAAGCTGCTAGAAAGGAATCTTTAGTTATTGACACTCTGTTGCAAAAAAGCTTCAACTCAGTGAGAAAAACACTTTTTGACCATATGGCTATATCTTTTCAAAATGTTGCAGGATCACAATGATTTTGACTTATATTATGCAGAATCAAGCCCTTTTCAACATATTTCAGCACCAGCAAGCTGCTAGAAAGGAATCTTTAGTTATTGACACTCTTTATCAAAAAAGCTTCAACTCAGTGAGATAAACACTTTTTGACCGTACGGCTATATCTTTTCAAAATGTTGCAGGATCACAATGATTTTGACTTACATTATGCAGAATCAAGCCCTTTTCAACATATTTCAGCACCAGCAAGCTGCTAGAAAGGAATCTTTAGTTATTGACACTCTGTTGCAAAAAAGCTTCAACTCAGTGAGAAAAACACTTTTTGACCATATGGCTTTATCTTTTCAAAATGTTGCAGGATCACAATGATTTTGACTTACATTATGCAGAATCAAGCCCCTTTCAACATATTTCAGCACCAGCAAGCTGCTAGAAAGGAATCTTTAGTTATTGACACTCTGTTGCAAAAAAGCTTCAACTCAGTGAGAAAAACACTTTTTGACCATATGGCTATATCTTTTCAAAATGTTGCAGGATCACAATGATTTTGACTTATATTATGCAGAATCAAGCCCTTTTCAACATATTTCAGCACCAGCAAGCTGCTAGAAAGGAATCTTTAGTTATTGACACTCTTTATCAAAAAAGCTTCAACTCAGTGAGATAAACACTTTTTGACCGTACGGCTATATCTTTTCAAAATGTTGCAGGATCACAATGATTTTGACTTACATTATGCAGAATCAAGCCCTTTTCAACATATTTCAGCACCAGCAAGCTGCTAGAAAGGAATCTTTAGTTATTGACACTCTGTTGCAAAAAAGCTTCAACTCAGTGAGAAAAACACTTTTTGACCATATGGCTATATCTTTTCAAAATGTTGCAGGATCACAATGATTTTGACTTACATTATGCAGAATCAAGCCCTTTTCAACATATTTCAGCACCAGCAAGCTGCTAGAAAGGAATCTTTAGTTATTGACACTCTTTTGCAAAAAAGCTTCAACTCAGTGAGAAAAACACTTTTTGACCATATGGCTATATCTTTTCAAAATGTTGCAGGATCACAATGATTTTGACTTATATTATGCAGAATCAAGCCCTTTTCAACATATTTCAGCACCAGCAAGCTGCTAGAAAGGAATCTTTAGTTATTGACACTCTTTATCAAAAAAACTTCAACTCAGTGAGAAAAACACTTTTTGACCATATGGCTATATCTTTTCAAAATGTTGCAGGATCACAATGATTTTGACTTATATTATGCAGAATCAAGCCCTTTTCAACATATTTCAGCACCAGCAAGCTGCTAGAAAGGAATCTTTAGTTATTGACACTCTGTTGCAAAAAAGCTTCAACTCAGTGAGAAAAACACTTTTTGACCATATGGCTATATCTTTTCAAAATGTTGCAGGATCACAATGATTTTGACTTACATTATGCAGAATCAAGCCCTTTTAAACATATTTCAGTACCGGCAAGCTGCTAGAAAAGAATCTTTAGTTATTGACACTCTGTTTCAAAAAAGCTTCAACTCAGTGAGATAAACACTTTTTGACCGTACGGCTATATCTTTTCAAAATATTGCAGGATCACAATGATTTTGACTTATATTATGCAGAATCAAGCCCTTTTCAACATATTTCAGCACCAGCAAGCTGCTAGAAAGGAATCTTTAGTTATTGACACTCTTTATCAAAAAAGCTTCAACTTTGTGAGAAAAACACTTTTTGACCATATGGCTATATCTTTTCAAAATGTTGCAGGATCACAATGATTTTGACTTATATTATGCAGAATCAAGCCCTTTTCAACATATTTCAGCACCAGCAAGCTGCTAGAAAGGAATCTTTGGTTATTGACACTCTTTATCAAAAAAGCTTCAACTTTGTGAGAAAAACACTTTTTGACCATATGGCTATATCTTTTCAAAATGTTGCAGGATCACAATGATTTTGACTTACATTATGCAGAATCAAGCCCTTTTCAACATATTTCAGCACCAGCAAGCTGCTAGAAAGGAATCTTTAGTTATTGACACTCTGTTGCAAAAAAGCTTCAACTCAGTGAGATAAACACTTTTTGACCGTATGGCTATATCTTTTCAAAATGTTGCAGGATCACAATGATTTTGACTTATATTATGCAGAATCAAGCCCTTTTCAACATATTTCAGCACCAGCAAGCTGCTAGAAAGGAATCTTTAGTTATTGACACTCTTTATCAAAAAAGCTTCAACTCAGTGAGATAAACACTTTTTGACCGTACGGCTATATCTTTTCAAAATGTTGCAGGATCACAATGATTTTGACTTATATTATGCAGAATCAAGCCCCTTTCAACATATTTCAGCACCAGCAAGCTGCTAGAAAGGAATCTTTAGTTATTGACACTCTGTTGCAAAAAAGCTTCAACTCAGTGAGAAAAACACTTTTTGACCATATGGCTATATCTTTTCAAAATGTTGCAGGATCACAATGATTTTGACTTATATCATGCAGAATCAAGCCCTTTTCAACATATTTCAGCACCAGCAAGCTGCTAGAAAGGAATCTTTAGTTATTGACACTCTTTTGCAAAAAAGCTTCAACTCAGTGAGAAAAACACTTTTTGACCATATGGCTATATCTTTTCAAAATGTTGCAGGATCACAATGATTTTGACTTATATTATGCAGAATCAAGCCCTTTTCAACATATTTCAGCACCAGCAAGCTGCTAGAAAGGAATCTTTAGTTATTGACACTCTTTATCAAAAAAACTTCAACTCAGTGAGAAAAACACTTTTTGACCATATGGCTATATCTTTTCAAAATGTTGCAGGATCACAATGATTTTGACTTATATTATGCAGAATCAAGCCGTTTTCAACATATTTCAGCACCAGCAAGCTGCTAGAAAGGAATCTTTAGTTATTGACACTCTGTTGCAAAAAAGCTTCAACTCAGTGAGATAAACACTTTTTGACCGTACGGCTATATCTTTTCAAAATGTTGCAGGATCCCAATGATTTTGACTTATATTATGCAGATTCAAGCCCTTTCCAACATATTTCAGCACCAGCAAGCTGCTAGAATAGAATCTTTAGTTATTGACACTCTTTATCAAAATCGCTTCAACTCAGTGAGATAAACACTTTTTGACCGTACGGCTATATCTTTTCAAAATGTTGCAGGATCACAATGATTTTGACTTATATTATGCAGAATCAAGCCCCTTTCAACATATTTCAGCACCAGCAAGCTGCTAGAAAGGAATCTTTGGTTATTGACACTTTTTATCAAAAAAGCTTCAACTTTGTGAGA
The DNA here is from genome assembly GCF_037954325.1 of Fistularia commersonii. Taxonomy (NCBI): domain Eukaryota; kingdom Metazoa; phylum Chordata; class Actinopteri; order Syngnathiformes; family Fistulariidae; genus Fistularia; species Fistularia commersonii. Next base: position 17,559,734 of record NC_141297.1, read on the forward strand.
AAAACACTTTTTGACCATATGGCTATATCTTTTCAAAATGTTGCAGGATCACAATGATTTTGACTTACATTATGCAGAATCAAGCCCTTTTCAACATATTTCAGAACCAGCAAACTGCTAGAAAGGAATCTTTAGTTATTGACACTCTGTTGCAAAAAAGCTTCAACTCAGTGAGATAAACACTTTTTGACCATATGGCTATATCTTTTCAAAATGTTGCAGGATCACAATGATTTTGACTTATATTATGCAGAATCAAGCCCCTTTCAACATATTTCAGCACCAGCAAGCTGCTAGAAAGGAATCTTTAGTTATTGACACTCTTTATCAAAAAAGCTTCAACTCAGTGAGATAAACACTTTTTGACCGTATGGCTATATCTTTTCAAAATGTTGCAGGATCACAATGATTTTGACTTATATTATGCAGAATCAAGCCCTTTTCAACATATTTCAGCACCAGCAAGCTGCTAGAAAGGAATCTTTAGTTATTGACACTCTTTATCAAAAAAGCTTCAACTCAGTGAGATAAACACTTTTTGACCGTACGGCTATATCTTTTCAAAATGTTGCAGGATCACAATGATTTTGACTTATATTATGCAGAATCAAGCCCCTTTCAACATATTTCAGCACCAGCAAGCTGCTAGAAAGGAATCTTTAGTTATTGACACTCTGTTGCAAAAAAGCTTCAACTCAGTGAGAAAAACACTTTTTGACCATATGGCTATATCTTTTCAAAATGTTGCAGGATCACAATGATTTTGACTTATATTATGCAGAATCAAGCCCTTTTCAACATATTTCAGCACCAGCAAGCTGCTAGAAAGGAATCTTTAGTTATTGACACTCTTTATCAAAAAAGCTTCAACTCAGTGAGAAAAACACTTTTTGACCATATGGCTTTATCTTTTCAAAATGTTGCAGGATCACAATGATTTTGACTTACATTATGCAGAATCAAGCCCCTTTCAACATATTTCAGCACCAGCAAGCTGCTAGAAAGGAATCTTTAGTTATTGACACTCTGTTGCAAAAAAGCTTCAACTCAGTGAGAAAAACACTTTTTGACCATATGGCTATATCTTTTCAAAATGTTGCAGGATCACAATGATTTTGACTTATATTATGCAGAATCAAGCCCTTTTCAACATATTTCAGCACCAGCAAGCTGCTAGAAAGGAATCTTTAGTTATTGACACTCTTTATCAAAAAAGCTTCAACTCAGTGAGATAAACACTTTTTGACCGTACGGCTATATCTTTTCAAAATGTTGCAGGATCACAATGATTTTGACTTACATTATGCAGAATCAAGCCCTTTTCAACATATTTCAGCACCAGCAAGCTGCTAGAAAGGAATCTTTAGTTATTGACACTCTGTTGCAAAAAAGCTTCAACTCAGTGAGAAAAACACTTTTTGACCATATGGCTATATCTTTTCAAAATGTTGCAGGATCACAATGATTTTGACTTACATTATGCAGAATCAAGCCCTTTTCAACATATTTCAGCACCAGCAAGCTGCTAGAAAGGAATCTTTAGTTATTGACACTCTTTTGCAAAAAAGCTTCAACTCAGTGAGAAAAACACTTTTTGACCATATGGCTATATCTTTTCAAAATGTTGCAGGATCACAATGATTTTGACTTATATTATGCAGAATCAAGCCCTTTTCAACATATTTCAGCACCAGCAAGCTGCTAGAAAGGAATCTTTAGTTATTGACACTCTTTATCAAAAAAACTTCAACTCAGTGAGAAAAACACTTTTTGACCATATGGCTATATCTTTTCAAAATGTTGCAGGATCACAATGATTTTGACTTATATTATGCAGAATCAAGCCCTTTTCAACATATTTCAGCACCAGCAAGCTGCTAGAAAGGAATCTTTAGTTATTGACACTCTGTTGCAAAAAAGCTTCAACTCAGTGAGAAAAACACTTTTTGACCATATGGCTATATCTTTTCAAAATGTTGCAGGATCACAATGATTTTGACTTACATTATGCAGAATCAAGCCCTTTTCAACATATTTCAGCACCAGCAAGCTGCTAGAAAGGAATCTTTAGTTATTGACACTCTTTTGCAAAAAAGCTTCAACTCAGTGAGATAAACACTTTTTGACCGTACGGCTATATCTTTTCAAAATATTGCAGGATCACAATGATTTTGACTTATATTATGCAGAATCAAGCCCTTTTCAACATATTTCAGCACCAGCAAGCTGCTAGAAAGGAATCTTTAGTTATTGACACTCTTTATCAAAAAAGCTTCAACTTTGTGAGAAAAACACTTTTTGACCATATGGCTATATCTTTTCAAAATGTTGCAGGATCACAATGATTTTGACTTATATTATGCAGAATCAAGCCCTTTTCAACATATTTCAGCACCAGCAAGCTGCTAGAAAGGAATCTTTGGTTATTGACACTCTTTATCAAAAAAGCTTCAACTTTGTGAGAAAAACACTTTTTGACCATATGGCTATATCTTTTCAAAATGTTGCAGGATCACAATGATTTTGACTTACATTATGCAGAATCAAGCCCTTTTCAACATATTTCAGCACCAGCAAGCTGCTAGAAAGGAATCTTTAGTTATTGACACTCTTTATCAAAAAAACTTCAACTCAGTGAGAAAAACACTTTTTGACCATATGGCTATATCTTTTCAAAATGTTGCAGGATCACAATGATTTTGACTTATATTATGCAGAATCAAGCCCTTTTCAACATATTTCAGCACCAGCAAGCTGCTAGAAAGGAATCTTTAGTTATTGACACTCTGTTGCAAAAAAGCTTCAACTCAGTGAGAAAAACACTTTTTGACCATATGGCTATATCTTTTCAAAATGTTGCAGGATCACAATGATTTTGACTTATATTATGCAGAATCAAGCCCTTTTCAACATATTTCAGCACCAGCAAGCTGCTAGAAAGGAATCTTTAGTTATTGACACTCTTTATCAAAAAAGCTTCAACTCAGTGAGAAAAACACTTTTTGACCATATGGCTTTATCTTTTCAAAATGTTGCAGGATCACAATGATTTTGACTTACATTATGCAGAATCAAGCCCCTTTCAACATATTTCAGCACCAGCAAGCTGCTAGAAAGGAATCTTTAGTTATTGACACTCTGTTGCAAAAAAGCTTCAACTCAGTGAGAAAAACACTTTTTGACCATATGGCTATATCTTTTCAAAATGTTGCAGGATCACAATGATTTTGACTTATATTATGCAGAATCAAGCTCTTTTCAACATATTTCAGCACCAGCAAGCTGCTAGAAAGGAATCTTTAGTTATTGACACTCTTTATCAAAAAAGCTTCAACTCAGTGAGATAAACACTTTTTGACCGTACGGCTATATCTTTTCAAAATGTTGCAGGATCACAATGATTTTGACTTACATTATGCAGAATCAAGCCCTTTTCAACATATTTCAGCACCAGCAAGCTGCTAGAAAGGAATCTTTAGTTATTGACACTCTGTTGCAAAAAAGCTTCAACTCAGTGAGAAAAACACTTTTTGACCATATGGCTATATCTTTTCAAAATGTTGCAGGATCACAATGATTTTGACTTATATTATGCAGAATCAAGCCCTTTTCAACATATTTCAGCACCAGCAAGCTGCTAGAAAGGAATCTTTAGTTATTGACACTCTTTATCAAAAAAACTTCAACTCAGTGAGAAAAACACTTTTTGACCATATGGCTATATCTTTTCAAAATGTTGCAGGATCACAATGATTTTGACTTATATTATGCAGAATCAAGCCCTTTTCAACATATTTCAGCACCAGCAAGCTGCTAGAAAGGAATCTTTAGTTATTGACACTCTGTTGCAAAAAAGCTTCAACTCAGTGAGAAAAACACTTTTTGACCATATGGCTATATCTTTTCAAAATGTTGCAGGATCACAATGATTTTGACTTACATTATGCAGAATCAAGCCCTTTTCAACATATTTCAGCACCAGCAAGCTGCTAGAAAGGAATCTTTAGTTATTGACACTCTTTTGCAAAAAAGCTTCAACTCAGTGAGATAAACACTTTTTGACCGTACGGCTATATCTTTTCAAAATATTGCAGGATCACAATGATTTTGACTTATATTATGCAGAATCAAGCCCTTTTCAACATATTTCAGCACCAGCAAGCTGCTAGAAAGGAATCTTTAGTTATTGACACTCTTTATCAAAAAAGCTTCAACTTTGTGAGAAAAACACTTTTTGACCATATGGCTATATCTTTTCAAAATGTTGCAGGATCACAATGATTTTGACTTATATTATGCAGAATCAAGCCCTTTTCAACATATTTCAGCACCAGCAAGCTGCTAGAAAGGAATCTTTGGTTATTGACACTCTTTATCAAAAAAGCTTCAACTTTGTGAGAAAAACACTTTTTGACCATATGGCTATATCTTTTCAAAATGTTGCAGGATCACAATGATTTTGACTTACATTATGCAGAATCAAGCCCTTTTCAACATATTTCAGCACCAGCAAGCTGCTAGAAAGGAATCTTTAGTTATTGACACTCTGTTGCAAAAAAGCTTCAACTCAGTGAGATAAACACTTTTTGACCGTATGGCTATATCTTTTCAAAATGTTGCAGGATCACAATGATTTTGACTTATATTATGCAGAATCAAGCCCTTTTCAACATATTTCAGCACCAGCAAGCTGCTAGAAAGGAATCTTTAGTTATTGACACTCTTTATCAAAAAAGCTTCAACTCAGTGAGATAAACACTTTTTGACCGTACGGCTATATCTTTTCAAAATGTTGCAGGATCACAATGATTTTGACTTATATTATGCAGAATCAAGCCCCTTTCAACATATTTCAGCACCAGCAAGCTGCTAGAAAGGAATCTTTAGTTATTGACACTCTGTTGCAAAAAAGCTTCAACTCAGTGAGAAAAACACTTTTTGACCATATGGCTATATCTTTTCAAAATGTTGCAGGATCACAATGATTTTGACTTATATTATGCAGAATCAAGCCCTTTTCAACATATTTCAGCACCAGCAAGCTGCTAGAAAGGAATCTTTAGTTATTGACACTCTTTATCAAAAAAGCTTCAACTCAGTGAGATAAACACTTTTTGACCGTACGGCTATATCTTTTCAAAATGTTGCAGGATCACAATGATTTTGACTTACATTATGCAGAATCAAGCCCTTTTCAACATATTTCAGCACCAGCAAGCTGCTAGAAAGGAATCTTTAGTTATTGACACTCTGTTGCAAAAAAGCTTCAACTCAGTGAGAAAAACACTTTTTGACCATATGGCTATATCTTTTCAAAATGTTGCAGGATCACAATGATTTTGACTTACATTATGCAGAATCAAGCCCTTTTCAACATATTTCAGCACCAGCAAGCTGCTAGAAAGGAATCTTTAGTTATTGACACTCTTTTGCAAAAAAGCTTCAACTCAGTGAGAAAAACACTTTTTGACCATATGGCTATATCTTTTCAAAATGTTGCAGGATCACAATGATTTTGACTTGTATTATGCAGAATCAAGCCCTTTTCAACATATTTCAGCACCAGCAAGCTGCTAGAAAGGAATCTTTAGTTATTGACACTCTGTTGCAAAAAAGCTTCAACTCAGTGAGATAAACACTTTTTGACCGTACGGCTATATCTTTTCAAAATGTTGCAGGATCACAATGATTTTGACTTATATTATGCAGATTCAAGCCCTTTCCAACATATTTCAGCACCAGCAAGCTGCTAGAATAGAATCTTTAGTTATTGACACTCTTTATCAAAATCGCTTCAACTCAGTGAGATAAACACTTTTTGACCGTATGGCTATATCTTTTCAAAATGTTGCAGGATCACAATGATTTTGACTTATATTATGCAGAATCAAGCCCTTTTCAACATATTTCAGCACCAGCAAGCTGCTAGAAAGGAATCTTTAGTTATTGACACTCTGTTGCAAAAAAGCTTCAACTCAGTGAGAAAAACACTTTTTGACCGTATGGCTATATCTTTTCAAAATGTTGCAGGATCACAATGATTTTGACTTATATTATGCAGAATCAAGCCCTTTTCAACATATTTCAGCACCAGCAAGCTGCTAGAAAGGAATCTTTAGTTATTGACACTCTTTATCAAAAAAGCTTCAACTCAGTGAGATAAACACTTTTTGACCGTACGGCTATATCTTTTCAAAATGTTGCAGGATCACAATGATTTTGACTTACATTATGCAGAATCAAGCCCTTTTCAACATATTTCAGCACCAGCAAGCTGCTAGAAAGGAATCTTTAGTTATTGACACTCTGTTGCAAAAAAGCTTCAACTCAGTGAGAAAAACACTTTTTGACCATATGGCTATATCTTTTCAAAATGTTGCAGGATCACAATGATTTTGACTTACATTATGCAGAATCAAGCCCTTTTCAACATATTTCAGCACCAGCAAGCTGCTAGAAAGGAATCTTTAGTTATTGACACTCTTTTGCAAAAAAGCTTCAACTCAGTGAGAAAAACACTTTTTGACCATATGGCTATATCTTTTCAAAATGTTGCAGGATCACAATGATTTTGACTTATATTATGCAGAATCAAGCCCTTTTCAACATATTTCAGCACCAGCAAGCTGCTAGAAAGGAATCTTTAGTTATTGACACTCTTTATCAAAAAAACTTCAACTCAGTGAGAAAAACACTTTTTGACCATATGGCTATATCTTTTCAAAATGTTGCAGGATCACAATGATTTTGACTTATATTATGCAGAATCAAGCCCTTTTCAACATATTTCAGCACCAGCAAGCTGCTAGAAAGGAATCTTTAGTTATTGACACTCTGTTGCAAAAAAGCTTCAACTCAGTGAGAAAAACACTTTTTGACCATATGGCTATATCTTTTCAAAATGTTGCAGGATCACAATGATTTTGACTTACATTATGCAGAATCAAGCCCTTTTCAACATATTTCAGCACCAGCAAGCTGCTAGAAAGGAATCTTTAGTTATTGACACTCTTTTGCAAAAAAGCTTCAACTCAGTGAGATAAACACTTTTTGACCGTACGGCTATATCTTTTCAAAATATTGCAGGATCACAATGATTTTGACTTATATTATGCAGAATCAAGCCCTTTTCAACATATTTCAGCACCAGCAAGCTGCTAGAAAGGAATCTTTAGTTATTGACACTCTTTATCAAAAAAGCTTCAACTTTGTGAGAAAAACACTTTTTGACCATATGGCTATATCTTTTCAAAATCTTGCAGGATCACAATGATTTTGACTTATATTATGCAGAATCAAGCCCTTTTCAACATATTTCAGCACCAGCAAGCTGCTAGAAAGGAATCTTTGGTTATTGACACTCTTTATCAAAAAAGCTTCAACTTTGTGAGAAAAACACTTTTTGACCATATGGCTATATCTTTTCAAAATGTTGCAGGATCACAATGATTTTGACTTACATTATGCAGAATCAAGCCCTTTTCAACATATTTCAGCACCAGCAAGCTGCTAGAAAGGAATCTTTAGTTATTGACACTCTGTTGCAAAAAAGCTTCAACTCAGTGAGATAAACACTTTTTGACCGTATGGCTATATCTTTTCAAAATGTTGCAGGATCACAATGATTTTGACTTATATTATGCAGAATCAAGCCCTTTTCAACATATTTCAGCACCAGCAAGCTGCTAGAAAGGAATCTTTAGTTATTGACACTCTTTATCAAAAAAGCTTCAACTCAGTGAGATAAACACTTTTTGACCGTACGGCTATATCTTTTCAAAATGTTGCAGGATCACAATGATTTTGACTTATATTATGCAGAATCAAGCCCCTTTCAACATATTTCAGCACCAGCAAGCTGCTAGAAAGGAATCTTTAGTTATTGACACTCTGTTGCAAAAAAGCTTCAACTCAGTGAGAAAAACACTTTTTGACCATATGGCTATATCTTTTCAAAATGTTGCAGGATCACAATGATTTTGACTTATATTATGCAGAATCAAGCCCTTTTCAACATATTTCAGCACCAGCAAGCTGCTAGAAAGGAATCTTTAGTTATTGACACTCTTTATCAAAAAAGCTTCAACTCAGTGAGATAAACACTTTTTGACCGTACGGCTATATCTTTTCAAAATGTTGCAGGATCACAATGATTTTGACTTACATTATGCAGAATCAAGCCCTTTTCAACATATTTCAGCACCAGCAAGCTGCTAGAAAGGAATCTTTAGTTATTGACACTCTGTTGCAAAAAAGCTTCAACTCAGTGAGAAAAACACTTTTTGACCATATGGCTATATCTTTTCAAAATGTTGCAGGATCACAATGATTTTGACTTACATTATGCAGAATCAAGCCCTTTTCAACATATTTCAGCACCAGCAAGCTGCTAGAAAGGAATCTTTAGTTATTGACACTCTTTTGCAAAAAAGCTTCAACTCAGTGAGAAAAACACTTTTTGACCATATGGCTATATCTTTTCAAAATGTTGCAGGATCACAATGATTTTGACTTGTATTATGCAGAATCAAGCCCTTTTCAACATATTTCAGCACCAGCAAGCTGCTAGAAAGGAATCTTTAGTTATTGACACTCTGTTGCAAAAAAGCTTCAACTCAGTGAGATAAACACTTTTTGACCGTACGGCTATATCTTTTCAAAATGTTGCAGGATCACAATGATTTTGACTTATATTATGCAGATTCAAGCCCTTTCCAACATATTTCAGCACCAGCAAGCTGCTAGAATAGAATCTTTAGTTATTGACACTCTTTATCAAAATCGCTTCAACTCAGTGAGATAAACACTTTTTGACCGTACGGCTATATCTTTTCAAAATGTTGCAGGATCACAATGATTTTGACTTATATTATGCAGAATCAAGCCCCTTTCAACATATTTCAGCACCAGCAAGCTGCTAGAAAGGAATCTTTGGTTATTGACACTCTTTATCAAAAAAGCTTCAACTTTGTGAGAAAAACACTTTTTGACCATATGGCTATATCTTTTCAAAATGTTGCAGGATCACAATGATTTTGACTTACATTATGCAGAATCAAGCCCTTTTCAACATATTTCAGAACCAGCAAACTGCTAGAAAGGAATCTTTAGTTATTGACACTCTGTTGCAAAAAAGCTTCAACTCAGTGAGATAAACACTTTTTGACCATATGGCTATATCTTTTCAAAATGTTGCAGGATCACAATGATTTTGACTTATATTATGCAGAATCAAGCCCCTTTCAACATATTTCAGCACCAGCAAGCTGCTAGAAAGGAATCTTTAGTTATTGACACTGTTTATCAAAAAAGCTTCAACTCAGTGAGATAAACACTTTTTGACCGTATGGCTATATCTTTTCAATATGTTGTAGGATCACAATGATTTTGACTTATATTATGCAGAATCAAGCCCTTTTCAACATATTTCAGCACCAGCAAGCTGCTAGAAAGGAATCTTTAGTTATTGACACTCTGTTGCAAAAAAGCTTCAACTCAGTGAGATAAACACTTTTTGACCGTACGGCTATATCTTTTCAAAATGTTGCAGGATCACAATGATTTTGACTTATATTATGCAGATTCAAGCCCTTTCCAACATATTTCAGCACCAGCAAGCTGCTAGAATAGAATCTTTAGTTATTGACACTCTTTATCAAAATCGCTTCAACTCAGTGAGATAAACACTTTTTGACCGTACGGCTATATCTTTTCAAAATGTTGCAGGATCACAATGATTTTGACTTATATTATGCAGAATCAAGCCCCTTTCAACATATTTCAGCACCAGCAAGCTGCTAGAAAGGAATCTTTAGTTATTGACACTCTTTATCAAAAAAACTTCAACTCAGTGAGAAAAACACTTTTTGACCATATGGCTATATCTTTTCAAAATGTTGCAGGATCACAATGATTTTGACTTATATTATGCAAAATCAAGCCCTTTTCAACATATTTCAGCACCAGCAAGCTGCTAGAAAGGAATCTTTAGTTATTGACACTCTTTATCAAAAAAGCTTCAACTCAGTGAGAAAAACACTTTTTGACCGTACGGCTATATCTTTTCAAAATGTTGCAGGAACACAATGATTTTGACTTACATTATGCAGAATCAAGCCCTTTTCAACATATTTCAGCACCAGCAAGCTGCTAGAAAGGAATCTTTAGTTATTGACACTCTGTTGCAAAAAAGCTTCAACTCAGTGAGATAAACACTTTTTGACCGTACGGCTATATCTTTTCAAAATGTTGCAGGATCACAATGATTTTGACTTATATTATGCAGAATCAAGCCCTTTCCAACATATTTCAGCACCAGCAAGCTGCTAGAATAGAATCTTTAGTTATTGACACTCTTTATCAAAATCGCTTCAACTCAGTGAGATAAACACTTTTTGACCGTACGGCTATATCTTTTCAAAATGTTGCAGGATCACAATGATTTTGACTTATATTATGCAGAATCAAGCCCCTTTCAACATATTTCAGCACCAGCAAGCTGCTAGAAAGGAATCTTTGGTTATTGACACTCTTTTGCAAAAAAGCTTCAACTCAGTGAGAAAAACACTTTTTGACCATATGGCTATATCTTTTCAAAATGTTGCAGGATCACAATGATTTTGACTTATATTATGCAGAATCAAGCCCTTTTCAACATATTTCAGCACCAGCAAGCTGCTAGAAAGGAATCTTTAGTTATTGACACTCTGTTGCAAAAAAGCTTCAACTCAGTGAGATAAACACTTTTTGACCATACGGCTATATCTTTTCAAAATGTTGCAGGATCACAATGATTTTGACTTATATTATGCAGATTCAAGCCCTTTCCAACATATTTCAGCACCAGCAAGCTGCTAGAATAGAATCTTTAGTTATTGACACTCTTTATCAAAATCGCTTCAACTCAGTGAGATAAACACTTTTTGACCGTACGGCTATATCTTTTCAAAATGTTGCAGGATCACAATGATTTTGACTTATATTATGCAGAATCAAGTCCCTTTCAACATATTTCAGCACCAGCAAGCTGCTAGAAAGGAATCTTTGGTTATTGACACTCTTTATCAAAAAAGCTTCAACTTTGTGAGAAAAACACTTTTTGACCATATGGCTATATCTTTTCAAAATGTTGCAGGATCACAATGATTTTGACTTATATTATGCAGAATCAAGCCCTTTTCAACATATTTCAGCACCAGCAAGCTGCTAGAAAGGAATCTTTAGTTATTGACACTCTTTATCAAAAAAGCTTCAACTCAGTGAGATAAACACTTTTTGACCGTACGGCTATATCTTTTCAAAATGTTGCAGGATCACAATGATTTTGACTTATATTATGCAGAATCAAGCCCCTTTCAACATATTTCAGCACCAGCAAGCTGCTAGAAAGGAATCTTTAGTTATTGACACTCTGTTGCAAAAAAGCTTCACCTCAGTGAGAAAAACACTTTTTGACCATATGGCTATATCTTTTCAAAATGTTGCAGGATCACAATGATTTTGACTTATATTATGCAGAATCAAGCCCTTTTCAACATATTTCAGCACCAGCAAGCTGCTAGAAAGGAATCTTTAGTTATTGACACTCTTTATCAAAAAAGCTTCAACTCAGTGAGATAAACACTTTTTGACCGTACGGCTATATCTTTTCAAAATGTTGCAGGATCACAATGATTTTGACTTACATTATGCAGAATCAAGCCCTTTTCAACATATTTCAGCACCAGCAAGCTGCTAGAAAGGAATCTTTAGTTATTGACACTCTGTTGCAAAAAAGCTTCAACTCAGTGAGATAAACACTTTTTGACCGTACGGCTATATCTTTTCAAAATGTTGAAGGATCACAATGATTTTGACTTATATTATGCAGATTCAAGCCCTTTCCAACATATTTCAGCACCAGCAAGCTGCTAGAATAGAATCTTTAGTTATTGACACTCTTTATCAAAATCGCTTCAACTCAGTGAGATAAACACTTTTTGACCGTACGGCTATATCTTTTCAAAATGTTGCAGGATCACAATGATTTTGACTTATATTATGCAGAATCAAGCCCCTTTCAACATATTTCAGCACCAGCAAGCTGCTAGAAAGGAATCTTTAGTTATTGACACTCTTTATCAAAAAAACTTCAACTCAGTGAGAAAAACACTTTTTGACCATATGGCTATATCTTTTCAAAATGTTGCAGGATCACAATGATTTTGACTTATATTATGCAAAATCAAGCCCTTTTCAACATATTTCAGCACCAGCAAGCTGCTAGAAAGGAATCTTTAGTTATTGACACTCTTTATCAAAAAAGCTTCAACTCAGTGAGATAAACACTTTTTGACCGTACGGCTATATCTTTTCAAAATGTTGCAGGATCACAATGATTTTGACTTACATTATGCAGAATCAAGCCCTTTTCAACATATTTCAGCACCAGCAAGCTGCTAGAAAGGAATCTTTAGTTATTGACACTCTTTATCAAAAAAGCTTCAACTTTGTGAGAAAAACACTTTTTGACCATATGGCTATATCTTTTCAAAATGTTGCAGGATCACAATGATTTTGACTTACATTATGCAGAATCAAGCCCTTTTCAACATATTTCAGAACCAGCAAACTGCTAGAAAGGAATCTTTAGTTATTGACACTCTGTTGCAAAAAAGCTTCAACTCAGTGAGATAAACACTTTTTGACCATATGGCTATATCTTTTCAAAATGTTGCAGGATCACAATGATTTTGACTTATATTATGCAGAATCAAGCCCCTTTCAACTTATTTCAGCACCAGCAAGCTGCTAGAAAGGAATCTTTAGTTATTGACACTGTTTATCAAAAAAGCTTCAACTCAGTGAGATAAACACTTTTTGACCGTATGGCTATATCTTTTCAAAATGTTGCAGGATCACAATGATTTTGACTTATATTATGCAGAATCAAGCCCTTTTCAACATATTTCAGCACCAGCAAGCTGCTAGAAAGGAATCTTTAGTTATTGACACTCTTTATCAAAAAAGCTTCAACTCAGTGAGATAAACACTTTTTGACCGTACGGCTATATCTTTTCAAAATGTTGCAGGATCACAATGATTTTGACTTATATTATGCAGAATCAAGCCCCTTTCAACATATTTCAGCACCAGCAAGCTGCTAGAAAGGAATCTTTAGTTATTGACACTCTGTTGCAAAAAAGCTTCACCTCAGTGAGAAAAACACTTTTTGACCATATGGCTATATCTTTTCAAAATGTTGCAGGATCACAATGATTTTGACTTATATTATGCAGAATCAAGCCCTTTTCAACATATTTCAGCACCAGCAAGCTGCTAGAAAGGAATCTTTAGTTATTGACACTCTTTATCAAAAAAGCTTCAACTCAGTGAGATAAACACTTTTTGACCGTACGGCTATATCTTTTCAAAATGTTGCAGGATCACAATGATTTTGACTTACATTATGCAGAATCAAGCCCTTTTCAACATATTTCAGCACCAGCAAGCTGCTAGAAAGGAATCTTTAGTTATTGACACTCTGTTGCAAAAAAGCTTCAACTCAGTGAGATAAACACTTTTTGACCGTACGGCTATATCTTTTCAAAATGTTGCAGGATCACAATGATTTTGACTTATATTATGCAGATTCAAGCCCTTTCAAACATATTTCAGCACCAGCAAGCTGCTAGAATAGAATCTTTAGTTATTGACACTCTTTATCAAAATCGCTTCAACTCAGTGAGATAAACACTTTTTGACCGTACGGCTATATCTTTTCAAAATGTTGCAGGATCACAATGATTTTGACTTATATTATGCAGAATCAAGCCCCTTTCAACATATTTCAGCACCAGCAAGCTGCTAGAAAGGAATCTTTAGTTATTGACACTCTTTATCAAAAAAACTTCAACTCAGTGAGAAAAACACTTTTTGACCATATGGCTATATCTTTTCAAAATGTTGCAGGATCACAATGATTTTGACTTATATTATGCAAAATCAAGCCCTTTTCAACATATTTCAGCACCAGCAAGCTGCTAGAAAGGAATCTTTAGTTATTGACACTCTTTATCAAAAAAGCTTCAACTCAGTGAGATAAACACTTTTTGACCGTACGGCTATATCTTTTCAAAATGTTGCAGGATCACAATGATTTTGACTTACATTATGCAGAATCAAGCCCTTTTCAACATATTTCAGCACCAGCAAGCTGCTAGAAAGGAATCTTTAGTTATTGACACTCTGTTGCAAAAAAGCTTCAACTCAGTGAGAAAAACACTTTTTGACCATATGGCTATATCTTTTCAAAATGTTGCAGGATCACAATGATTTTGACTTACATTATGCAGAATCAAGCCCTTTTCAACATATTTCAGCACCAGCAAGCTGCTAGAAAGGAATCTTTAGTTATTGACACTCTGTTGCAAAAAAGCTTCAACTCAGTGAGATTAACACTTTTTGACCGTATGGCTATATCTTTTCAAAATGTTGCAGGATCACAATGATTTTGACTTATATTATGCAGATTCAAGCCCTTTCCAACATATTTCAGCACCAGCAAGCTGCTAGAATAGAATCTTTAGTTATTGACACTCTTTATCAAAATCGCTTCAACTCAGTGAGATAAACACTTTTTGACCGTACGGCTATATCTTTTCAAAATGTTGCAGGATCACAATGATTTTGACTTATATTATGCAGAATCAAGCCCCTTTCAACATATTTCAGCACCAGCAAGCTGCTAGAAAGGAATCTTTGGTTATTGACACTTTTTATCAAAAAAGCTTCAACTTTGTGAGAAAAACACTTTTTGACCATATGGCTATATCTTTTCAAAATGTTGCAGGATCACAATGATTTTGACTTACATTATGCAGAATCAAGCCCTTTTCAACATATTTCAGAACCAGCAAACTGCTAGAAAGGAATCTTTAGTTATTGACACTCTGTTGCAAAAAAGCTTCAACTCAGTGAGATAAACACTTTTTGACCATATGGCTATATCTTTTCAAAATGTTGCAGGATCACAATGATTTTGACTTATATTATGCAGAATCAAGCCCCTTTCAACATATTTCAGCACCAGCAAGCTGCTAGAAAGGAATCTTTAGTTATTGACACTCTTTATCAAAAAAGCTTCAACTCAGTGAGATAAACGCTTTTTGACCGTATGGCTATATCTTTTCAAAATGTTGCAGGATCACAATGATTTTGACTTATATTATGCAGAATCAAGCCCTTTTCAACATATTTCAGCACCAGCAAGCTGCTAGAAAGGAATCTTTAGTTATTGACACTCTTTATCAAAAAAGCTTCAACTCAGTGAGATAAACACTTTTTGACCGTACGGCTATATCTTTTCAAAATGTTGCAGGATCACAATGATTTTGACTTATATTATGCAGAATCAAGCCCCTTTCAACATATTTCAGCACCAGCAAGCTGCTAGAAAGGAATCTTTAGTTATTGACACTCTGTTGCAAAAAAGCTTCACCTCAGTGAGAAAAACACTTTTTGACCATATGGCTATATCTTTTCAAAATGTTGCAGGATCACAATGATTTTGACTTATATTATGCAGAATCAAGCCCTTTTCAACATATTTCAGCACCAGCAAGCTGCTAGAAAGGAATCTTTAGTTATTGACACTCTTTATCAAAAAAGCTTCAACTCAGTGAGATAAACACTTTTTGACCGTACGGCTATATCTTTTCAAAATGTTGCAGGATCACAATGATTTTGACTTACATTATGCAGAATCAAGCCCTTTTCAACATATTTCAGCACCAGCAAGCTGCTAGAAAGGAATCTTTAGTTATTGACACTCTGTTGCAAAAAAGCTTCAACTCAGTGAGATAAACACTTTTTGACCGTACGGCTATATCTTTTCAAAATGTTGCAGGATCACAATGATTTTGACTTATATTATGCAGATTCAAGCCCTTTCCAACATATTTCAGCACCAGCAAGCTGCTAGAATAGAATCTTTAGTTATTGACACTCTTTATCAAAATCGCTTCAACTCAGTGAGATAAACACTTTTTGACCGTACGGCTATATCTTTTCAAAATGTTGCAGGATCACAATGATTTTGACTTATATTATGCAGAATCAAGCCCCTTTCAACATATTTCAGCACCAGCAAGCTGCTAGAAAGGAATCTTTAGTTATTGACACTCTTTATCAAAAAAACTTCAACTCAGTGAGAAAAACACTTTTTGACCATATGGCTATATCTTTTCAAAATGTTGCAGGATCACAATGATTTTGACTTATATTATGCAAAATCAAGCCCTTTTCAACATATTTCAGCACCAGCAAGCTGCTAGAAAGGAATCTTTAGTTATTGACACTCTTTATCAAAAAAGCTTCAACTCAGTGAGATAAACACTTTTTGACCGTACGGCTATATCTTTTCAAAATGTTGCAGGATCACAATGATTTTGACTTACATTATGCAGAATCAAGCCCTTTTCAACATATTTCAGCACCAGCAAGCTGCTAGAAAGGAATCTTTAGTTATTGACACTCTTTATCAAAAAAGCTTCAACTTTGTGAGAAAAACACTTTTTGACCATATGGCTATATCTTTTCAAAATGTTGCAGGATCACAATGATTTTGACTTACATTATGCAGAATCAAGCCCTTTTCAACATATTTCAGAACCAGCAAACTGCTAGAAAGGAATCTTTAGTTATTGACACTCTGTTGCAAAAAAGCTTCAACTCAGTGAGATAAACACTTTTTGACCATATGGCTATATCTTTTCAAAATGTTGCAGGATCACAATGATTTTGACTTATATTATGCAGAATCAAGCCCCTTTCAACTTATTTCAGCACCAGCAAGCTGCTAGAAAGGAATCTTTAGTTATTGACACTCTTTATCAAAAAAGCTTCAACTCAGTGAGATAAACACTTTTTGACCGTATGGCTATATCTTTTCAAAATGTTGCAGGATCACAATGATTTTGACTTATATTATGCAGAATCAAGCCCTTTTCAACATATTTCAGCACCAGCAAGCTGCTAGAAAGGAATCTTTAGTTATTGACACTCTTTATCAAAAAAGCTTCAACTCAGTGAGATAAACACTTTTTGACCGTACGGCTATATCTTTTCAAAATGTTGCAGGATCACAATGATTTTGACTTATATTATGCAGAATCAAGCCCCTTTCAACATATTTCAGCACCAGCAAGCTGCTAGAAAGGAATCTTTAGTTATTGACACTCTGTTGCAAAAAAGCTTCACCTCAGTGAGAAAAACACTTTTTGACCATATGGCTATATCTTTTCAAAATGTTGCAGGATCACAATGATTTTGACTTATATTATGCAGAATCAAGCCCTTTTCAACATATTTCAGCACCAGCAAGCTGCTAGAAAGGAATCTTTAGTTATTGACACTCTTTATCAAAAAAGCTTCAACTCAGTGAGATAAACACTTTTTGACCGTACGGCTATATCTTTTCAAAATGTTGCAGGATCACAATGATTTTGACTTACATTATGCAGAATCAAGCCCTTTTCAACATATTTCAGCACCAGCAAGCTGCTAGAAAGGAATCTTTAGTTATTGACACTCTGTTGCAAAAAAGCTTCAACTCAGTGAGATAAACACTTTTTGACCGTACGGCTATATCTTTTCAAAATGTTGCAGGATCACAATGATTTTGACTTATATTATGCAGATTCAAGCCCTTTCAAACATATTTCAGCACCAGCAAGCTGCTAGAATAGAATCTTTAGTTATTGACACTCTTTATCAAAATCGCTTCAACTCAGTGAGATAAACACTTTTTGACCGTACGGCTATATCTTTTCAAAATGTTGCAGGATCACAATGATTTTGACTTATATTATGCAGAATCAAGCCCCTTTCAACATATTTCAGCACCAGCAAGCTGCTAGAAAGGAATCTTTAGTTATTGACACTCTTTATCAAAAAAACTTCAACTCAGTGAGAAAAACACTTTTTGACCATATGGCTATATCTTTTCAAAATGTTGCAGGATCACAATGATTTTGACTTATATTATGCAAAATCAAGCCCTTTTCAACATATTTCAGCACCAGCAAGCTGCTAGAAAGGAATCTTTAGTTATTGACACTCTTTATCAAAAAAGCTTCAACTCAGTGAGATAAACACTTTTTGACCGTACGGCTATATCTTTTCAAAATGTTGCAGGATCACAATGATTTTGACTTACATTATGCAGAATCAAGCCCTTTTCAACATATTTCAGCACCAGCAAGCTGCTAGAAAGGAATCTTTAGTTATTGACACTCTGTTGCAAAAAAGCTTCAACTCAGTGAGAAAAACACTTTTTGACCATATGGCTATATCTTTTCAAAATGTTGCAGGATCACAATGATTTTGACTTACATTATGCAGAATCAAGCCCTTTTCAACATATTTCAGCACCAGCAAGCTGCTAGAAAGGAATCTTTAGTTATTGACACTCTGTTGCAAAAAAGCTTCAACTCAGTGAGATTAACACTTTTTGACCGTATGGCTATATCTTTTCAAAATGTTGCAGGATCACAATGATTTTGACTTATATTATGCAGATTCAAGCCCTTTCCAACATATTTCAGCACCAGCAAGCTGCTAGAATAGAATCTTTAGTTATTGACACTCTTTATCAAAATCGCTTCAACTCAGTGAGATAAACACTTTTTGACCGTACGGCTATATCTTTTCAAAATGTTGCAGGATCACAATGATTTTGACTTATATTATGCAGAATCAAGCCCCTTTCAACATATTTCAGCACCAGCAAGCTGCTAGAAAGGAATCTTTGGTTATTGACACTTTTTATCAAAAAAGCTTCAACTTTGTGAGAAAAACACTTTTTGACCATATGGCTATATCTTTTCAAAATGTTGCAGGATCACAATGATTTTGACTTACATTATGCAGAATCAAGCCCTTTTCAACATATTTCAGAACCAGCAAACTGCTAGAAAGGAATCTTTAGTTATTGACACTCTGTTGCAAAAAAGCTTCAACTCAGTGAGATAAACACTTTTTGACCATATGGCTATATCTTTTCAAAATGTTGCAGGATCACAATGATTTTGACTTATATTATGCAGAATCAAGCCCCTTTCAACATATTTCAGCACCAGCAAGCTGCTAGAAAGGAATCTTTAGTTATTGACACTCTTTATCAAAAAAGCTTCAACTCAGTGAGATAAACACTTTTTGACCGTATGGCTATATCTTTTCAAAATGTTGCAGGATCACAATGATTTTGACTTATATTATGCAGAATCAAGCCCTTTTCAACATATTTCAGCACCAGCAAGCTGCTAGAAAGGAATCTTTAGTTATTGACACTCTTTATCAAAAAAGCTTCAACTCAGTGAGATAAACACTTTTTGACCGTACGGCTATATCTTTTCAAAATGTTGCAGGATCACAATGATTTTGACTTATATTATGCAGAATCAAGCCCCTTTCAACATATTTCAGCACCAGCAAGCTGCTAGAAAGGAATCTTTAGTTATTGACACTCTGTTGCAAAAAAGCTTCAACTCAGTGAGAAAAACACTTTTTGACCATATGGCTATATCTTTTCAAAATGTTGCAGGATCACAATGATTTTGACTTATATTATGCAGAATCAAGCCCTTTTCAACATATTTCAGCACCAGCAAGCTGCTAGAAAGGAATCTTTAGTTATTGACACTCTTTATCAAAAAAGCTTCAACTCAGTGAGATAAACACTTTTTGACCGTACGGCTATATCTTTTCAAAATGTTGCAGGATCACAATGATTTTGACTTACATTATGCAGAATCAAGCCCTTTTCAACATATTTCAGCACCAGCAAGCTGCTAGAAAGGAATCTTTAGTTATTGACACTCTGTTGCAAAAAAGCTTCAACTCAGTGAGAAAAACACTTTTTGACCATATGGCTTTATCTTTTCAAAATGTTGCAGGATCACAATGATTTTGACTTACATTATGCAGAATCAAGCCCCTTTCAACATATTTCAGCACCAGCAAGCTGCTAGAAAGGAATCTTTAGTTATTGACACTCTGTTGCAAAAAAGCTTCAACTCAGTGAGAAAAACACTTTTTGACCATATGGCTATATCTTTTCAAAATGTTGCAGGATCACAATGATTTTGACTTATATTATGCAGAATCAAGCCCTTTTCAACATATTTCAGCACCAGCAAGCTGCTAGAAAGGAATCTTTAGTTATTGACACTCTTTATCAAAAAAGCTTCAACTCAGTGAGATAAACACTTTTTGACCGTACGGCTATATCTTTTCAAAATGTTGCAGGATCACAATGATTTTGACTTACATTATGCAGAATCAAGCCCTTTTCAACATATTTCAGCACCAGCAAGCTGCTAGAAAGGAATCTTTAGTTATTGACACTCTGTTGCAAAAAAGCTTCAACTCAGTGAGAAAAACACTTTTTGACCATATGGCTATATCTTTTCAAAATGTTGCAGGATCACAATGATTTTGACTTACATTATGCAGAATCAAGCCCTTTTCAACATATTTCAGCACCAGCAAGCTGCTAGAAAGGAATCTTTAGTTATTGACACTCTTTTGCAAAAAAGCTTCAACTCAGTGAGAAAAACACTTTTTGACCATATGCTATATCTTTTCAAAATGTTGCAGGATCACAATGATTTTGACTTATATTATGCAGAATCAAGCCCTTTTCAACATATTTCAGCACCAGCAAGCTGCTAGAAAGGAATCTTTAGTTATTGACACTCTTTATCAAAAAAACTTCAACTCAGTGAGAAAAACACTTTTTGACCATATGGCTATATCTTTTCAAAATGTTGCAGGATCACAATGATTTTGACTTATATTATGCAGAATCAAGCCCTTTTCAACATATTTCAGCACCAGCAAGCTGCTAGAAAGGAATCTTTAGTTATTGACACTCTGTTGCAAAAAAGCTTCAACTCAGTGAGAAAAACACTTTTTGACCATATGGCTATATCTTTTCAAAATGTTGCAGGATCACAATGATTTTGACTTACATTATGCAGAATCAAGCCCTTTTCAACATATTTCAGCACCAGCAAGCTGCTAGAAAGGAATCTTTAGTTATTGACACTCTTTTGCAAAAAAGCTTCAACTCAGTGAGAAAAACACTTTTTTGACCATATGGCTATATCTTTTCAAAATGTTGCAGGATCACAATGATTTTGACTTATATTATGCAGAATCAAGCCCTTTTCAACATATTTCAGCACCAGCAAGCTGCTAGAAAGGAATCTTTAGTTATTGACACTCTTTATCAAAAAAGCTTCAACTCAGTGAGATAAACACTTTTTGACCGTACGGCTATATCTTTTCAAAATGTTGCAGGATCACAATGATTTTGACTTACATTATGCAGAATCAAGCCCTTTTCAATATATTTCAGCACCAGCAAGCTGCTAGAAAGGAATCTTTAGTTATTGACACTCTGTTGCAAAAAAGCTTCAACTCAGTGAGATAAACACTTTTTGACCGTACGGCTATATCTTTTCAAAATATTGCAGGATCACAATGATTTTGACTTATATTATGCAGAATCAAGCCCTTTTCAACATATTTCAGCACCAGCAAGCTGCTAGAAAGGAATCTTTAGTTATTGACACTCTTTATCAAAAAAGCTTCAACTTTGTGAGAAAAACACTTTTGACCATATGGCTATATCTTTTCAAAATGTTGCAGGATCACAATGATTTTGACTTATATTATGCAGAATCAAGCCCTTTTCAACATATTTCAGCACCAGCAAGCTGCTAGAAAGGAATCTTTGGTTATTGACACTCTTTATCAAAAAAGCTTCAACTTTGTGAGAAAAACACTTTTTGACCATATGGCTATATCTTTTCAAAATGTTGCAGGATCACAATGATTTTGACTTACATTATGCAGAATCAAGCCCTTTTCAACATATTTCAGCACCAGCAAGCTGCTAGAAAGGAATCTTTAGTTATTGACACTCTGTTGCAAAAAAGCTTCAACTCAGTGAGATAAACACTTTTTGACCGTATGGCTATATCTTTTCAAAATGTTGCAGGATCACAATGATTTTGACTTATATTATGCAGAATCAAGCCCTTTTCAACATATTTCAGCACCAGCAAGCTGCTAGAAAGGAATCTTTAGTTATTGACACTCTTTATCAAAAAAGCTTCAACTCAGTGAGATAAACACTTTTTGACCGTACGGCTATATCTTTTCAAAATGTTGCAGGATCACAATGATTTTGACTTATATTATGCAGAATCAAGCCCCTTTCAACATATTTCAGCACCAGCAAGCTGCTAGAAAGGAATCTTTAGTTATTGACACTCTGTTGCAAAAAAGCTTCAACTCAGTGAGAAAAACACTTTTTGACCATATGGCTATATCTTTTCAAAATGTTGCAGGATCACAATGATTTTGACTTATATTATGCAGAATCAAGCCCTTTTCAACATATTTCAGCACCAGCAAGCTGCTAGAAAGGAATCTTTAGTTATTGACACTCTTTATCAAAAAAGCTTCAACTCAGTGAGATAAACACTTTTTGACCGTACGGCTATATCTTTTCAAAATGTTGCAGGATCACAATGATTTTGACTTACATTATGCAGAATCAAGCCCTTTTCAACATATTTCAGCACCAGCAAGCTGCTTGAAAGGAATCTTTAGTTATTGACACTCTGTTGCAAAAAAGCTTCAACTCAGTGAGAAAAACACTTTTTGACCATATGGCTATATCTTTTCAAAATGTTGCAGGATCACAATGATTTTGACTTACATTATGCAGAATCAAGCCCTTTTCAACATATTTCAGCACCAGCAAGCTGCTAGAAAGGAATCTTTAGTTATTGACACTCTTTTGCAAAAAAACTTCAACTCAGTGAGAAAAACACTTTTTGACCATATGGCTATATCTTTTCAAAATGTTGCAGGATCACAATGATTTTGACTTATATTATGCAGAATCAAGCCCTTTTCAACATATTTCAGCACCAGCAAGCTGCTAGAAAGGAATCTTTAGTTATTGACACTCTGTTGCAAAAAAGCTTCAACTCAGTGAGATAAACACTTTTTGACCGTACGGCTATATCTTTTCAAAATGTTGCAGGATCACAATGATTTTGACTTATATTATGCAGATTCAAGCCCTTTCCAACATATTTCAGCACCAGCAAGCTGCTAGAATAGAATCTTTAGTTATTGACACTCTTTATCAAAATCGCTTCAACTCAGTGAGATAAACACTTTTTGACCGTACGGCTATATCTTTTCAAAATGTTGCAGGATCACAATGATTTTGACTTATATTATGCAGAATCAAGCCCCTTTCAACATATTTCAGCACCAGCAAGCTGCTAGAAAGGAATCTTTGGTTATTGACACTCTTTATCAAAAAAGCTTCAACTTTGTGAGAAAAACACTTTTTGACCATATGGCTATATCTTTTCAAAATGTTGCAGGATCACAATGATTTTGACTTACATTATGCAGAATCAAGCCCTTTTCAACATATTTCAGAACCAGCAAACTGCTAGAAAGGAATCTTTAGTTATTGACACTCTGTTGCAAAAAAGCTTCAACTCAGTGAGATAAACACTTTTTGACCATATGGCTATATCTTTTCAAAATGTTGCAGGATCACAATGATTTTGACTTATATTATGCAGAATCAAGCCCCTTTCAACATATTTCAGCACCAGCAAGCTGCTAGAAAGGAATCTTTAGTTATTGACACTGTTTATCAAAAAAGCTTCAACTCAGTGAGATAAACACTTTTTGACCGTACGGCTATATCTTTTCAAAATGTTGCAGGATCACAATGATTTTGACTTATATTATGCAGAATCAAGCCCTTTTCAACATATTTCAGCACCAGCAAGCTGCTAGAAAGGAATCTTTAGTTATTGACACTCTTTATCAAAAAAGCTTCAACTCAGTGAGATAAACACTTTTTGACCGTACGGCTATATCTTTTCAAAATGTTGCAGGATCACAATGATTTTGACTTATATTATGCAGAATCAAGCCCCTTTCAACATATTTCAGCACCAGCAAGCTGCTAGAAAGGAATCTTTAGTTATTGACACTCTGTTGCAAAAAAGCTTCACCTCAGTGAGAAAAACACTTTTTGACCATATGGCTATATCTTTTCAAAATGTTGCAGGATCACAATGATTTTGACTTATATTATGCAGAATCAAGCCCTTTTCAACATATTTCAGCACCAGCAAGCTGCTAGAAAGGAATCTTTAGTTATTGACACTCTTTATCAAAAAAGCTTCAACTCAGTGAGATAAACACTTTTTGACCGTACGGCTATATCTTTTCAAAATGTTGCAGGATCACAATGATTTTGACTTACATTATGCAGAATCAAGCCCTTTTCAACATATTTCAGCACCAGCAAGCTGCTAGAAAGGAATCTTTAGTTATTGACACTCTGTTGCAAAAAAGCTTCAACTCAGTGAGATAAACACTTTTTGACCGTACGGCTATATCTTTTCAAAATGTTGCAGGATCACAATGATTTTGACTTATATTATGCAGATTCAAGCCCTTTCCAACATATTTCAGCACCAGCAAGCTGCTAGAATAGAATCTTTAGTTATTGACACTCTTTATCAAAATCGCTTCAACTCAGTGAGATAAACACTTTTTGACCGTACGGCTATATCTTTTCAAAATGTTGCAGGATCACAATGATTTTGACTTATATTATGCAGAATCAAGCCCCTTTCAACATATTTCAGCACCAGCAAGCTGCTAGAAGGAATCTTTAGTTATTGACACTCTTTATCAAAAAAACTTCAACTCAGTGAGAAAAACACTTTTTGACCATATGGCTATATCTTTTCAAAATGTTGCAGGATCACAATGATTTTGACTTATATTATGCAAAATCAAGCCCTTTTCAACATATTTCAGCACCAGCAAGCTGCTAGAGAGGAATCTTTAGTTATTGACACTCTTTATCAAAAAAGCTTCAACTCAGTGAGATAAACACTTTTTGACCGTACGGCTATATCTTTTCAAAATGTTGCAGGATCACAATGATTTTGACTTACATTATGCAGAATCAAGCCCTTTTCAACATATTTCAGCACCAGCAAGCTGCTAGAAAGGAATCTTTAGTTATTGACACTCTGTTGCAAAAAAGCTTCAACTCAGTGAGATAAACACTTTTTGACCGTACGGCTATATCTTTTCAAAATGTTGCAGGATCACAATGATTTTGACTTATATTATGCAGAATCAAGCCCTTTTCAACATATTTCAGCACCAGCAAGCTGCTAGAAAGGAATCTTTAGTTATTGACACTCTGTTGCAAAAAAGCTTCAACTCAGTGAGAAAAACACTTTTTGACCGTATGGCTATATCTTTTCAAAATGTTGCAGGATCACAATGATTTTGACTTATATTATGCAGAATCAAGCCCTTTTCAACATATTTCAGCACCAGCAAGCTGCTAGAAAGGAATCTTTAGTTATTGACACTCTGTTGCAAAAAAGCTTCAACTCAGTGAGAAAAACACTTTTTGACCATATGGCTATATCTTTTCAAAATGTTGCAGGATCACAATGATTTTGACTTACATTATGCAGAATCAAGCCCTTTTCAACATATTTCAGCACCAGCAAGCTGCTAGAAAGGAATCTTTAGTTATTGACACTCTGTTGCAAAAAAGCTTCAACTCAGTGAGATAAACACTTTTTGACAGTATGGCTATATCTTTTCAAAATGTTGCAGGATCACAATGATTTTGACTTATATTATGCAGAATCAAGCCCTTTTCAACATATTTCAGCACCAGCAAGCTGCTAGAAAGGAATCTTTAGTTATTGACACTCTTTATCAAAAAAGCTTCAACTCAGTGAGATAAACACTTTTTGACCGTACGGCTATATCTTTTCAAAATGTTGCAGGATCACAATGATTTTGACTTATATTATGCAGAATCAAGCCCCTTTCAACATATTTCAGCACCAGCAAGCTGCTAGAAAGGAATCTTTAGTTATTGACACTCTGTTGCAAAAAAGCTTCAACTCAGTGAGAAAAACACTTTTTGACCATATGGCTATATCTTTTCAAAATGTTGCAGGATCACAATGATTTTGACTTATATTATGCAGAATCAAGCCCTTTTCAACATATTTCAGCACCAGCAAGCTGCTAGAAAGGAATCTTTAGTTATTGACACTCTTTATCAAAAAAGCTTCAACTCAGTGAGATAAACACTTTTTGACCGTACGGCTATATCTTTTCAAAATGTTGCAGGATCACAATGATTTTGACTTACATTATGCAGAATCAAGCCCTTTTCAACATATTTCAGCACCAGCAAGCTGCTAGAAAGGAATCTTTAGTTATTGACACTCTGTTGCAAAAAAGCTTCAACTCAGTGAGATAAACACTTTTTGACCGTACGGCTATATCTTTTCAAAATGTTGCAGGATCACAATGATTTTGACTTATATTATGCAGAATCAAGCCCTTTTCAACATATTTCAGCACCAGCAAGCTGCTAGAAAGGAATCTTTAGTTATTGACACTCTGTTGCAAAAAAGCTTCAACTCAGTGAGAAAAACACTTTTTGACCGTATGGCTATATCTTTTCAAAATGTTGCAGGATCACAATGATTTTGACTTATATTATGCAGAATCAAGCCCTTTTCAACATATTTCAGCACCAGCAAGCTGCTAGAAAGGAATCTTTAGTTATTGACACTCTGTTGCAAAAAAGCTTCAACTCAGTGAGATAAACACTTTTTGACCGTACGGCTATATCTTTTCAAAATGTTGCAGGATCACAATGATTTTGACTTATATTATGCAGATTCAAGCCCTTTCCAACATATTTCAGCACCAGCAAGCTGCTAGAATAGAATCTTTAGTTATTGACACTCTTTATCAAAATCGCTTCAACTCAGTGAGATAAACACTTTTTGACCGTACGGCTATATCTTTTCAAAATGTTGCAGGATCACAATGATTTTGACTTATATTATGCAGAATCAAGCCCCTTTCAACATATTTCAGCACCAGCAAGCTGCTAGAAAGGAATCTTTAGTTATTGACACTCTTTATCAAAAAAACTTCAACTCAGTGAGAAAAACACTTTTTGACCATATGGCTATATCTTTTCAAAATGTTGCAGGATCACAATGATTTTGACTTATATTATGCAAAATCAAGCCCTTTTCAACATATTTCAGCACCAGCAAGCTGCTAGAAAGGAATCTTTAGTTATTGACACTCTTTATCAAAAAAGCTTCAACTCAGTGAGATAAACACTTTTTGACCGTACGGCTATATCTTTTCAAAATGTTGCAGGATCACAATGATTTTGACTTACATTATGCAGAATCAAGCCCTTTTCAACATATTTCAGCACCAGCAAGCTGCTAGAAAGGAATCTTTAGTTATTGACACTCTTTATCAAAAAAGCTTCAACTTTGTGAGAAAAACACTTTTTGACCATATGGCTATATCTTTTCAAAATGTTGCAGGATCACAATGATTTTGACTTACATTATGCAGAATCAAGCCCTTTTCAACATATTTCAGAACCAGCAAACTGCTAGAAAGGAATCTTTAGTTATTGACACTCTGTTGCAAAAAAGCTTCAACTCAGTGAGATAAACACTTTTTGACCATATGGCTATATCTTTTCAAAATGTTGCAGGATCACAATGATTTTGACTTATATTATGCAGAATCAAGCCCCTTTCAACTTATTTCAGCACCAGCAAGCTGCTAGAAAGGAATCTTTAGTTATTGACACTCTTTATCAAAAAAGCTTCAACTCAGTGAGATAAACACTTTTTGACCGTATGGCTATATCTTTTCAAAATGTTGCAGGATCACAATGATTTTGACTTATATTATGCAGAATCAAGCCCTTTTCAACATATTTCAGCACCAGCAAGCTGCTAGAAAGGAATCTTTAGTTATTGACACTCTTTATCAAAAAAGCTTCAACTCAGTGAGATAAACACTTTTTGACCGTACGGCTATATCTTTTCAAAATGTTGCAGGATCACAATGATTTTGACTTATATTATGCAGAATCAAGCCCCTTTCAACATATTTCAGCACCAGCAAGCTGCTAGAAAGGAATCTTTAGTTATTGACACTCTGTTGCAAAAAAGCTTCACCTCAGTGAGAAAAACACTTTTTGACCATATGGCTATATCTTTTCAAAATGTTGCAGGATCACAATGATTTTGACTTATATTATGCAGAATCAAGCCCTTTTCAACATATTTCAGCACCAGCAAGCTGCTAGAAAGGAATCTTTAGTTATTGACACTCTTTATCAAAAAAGCTTCAACTCAGTGAGATAAACACTTTTTGACCGTACGGCTATATCTTTTCAAAATGTTGCAGGATCACAATGATTTTGACTTACATTATGCAGAATCAAGCCCTTTTCAACATATTTCAGCACCAGCAAGCTGCTAGAAAGGAATCTTTAGTTATTGACACTCTGTTGCAAAAAAGCTTCAACTCAGTGAGATAAACACTTTTTGACCGTACGGCTATATCTTTTCAAAATGTTGCAGGATCACAATGATTTTGACTTATATTATGCAGATTCAAGCCCTTTCAAACATATTTCAGCACCAGCAAGCTGCTAGAATAGAATCTTTAGTTATTGACACTCTTTATCAAAATCGC
This sequence comes from Fistularia commersonii, assembly GCF_037954325.1. Lineage (NCBI taxonomy): Eukaryota > Metazoa > Chordata > Actinopteri > Syngnathiformes > Fistulariidae > Fistularia > Fistularia commersonii. The sequence goes on from NC_141297.1 coordinate 17,588,405, forward strand.
TTCAACTCAGTGAGATAAACACTTTTTGACCGTACGGCTATATCTTTTCAAAATGTTGCAGGATCACAATGATTTTGACTTATATTATGCAGAATCAAGCCCCTTTCAACATATTTCAGCACCAGCAAGCTGCTAGAAAGGAATCTTTAGTTATTGACACTCTTTATCAAAAAAACTTCAACTCAGTGAGAAAAACACTTTTTGACCATATGGCTATATCTTTTCAAAATGTTGCAGGATCACAATGATTTTGACTTATATTATGCAAAATCAAGCCCTTTTCAACATATTTCAGCACCAGCAAGCTGCTAGAAAGGAATCTTTAGTTATTGACACTCTTTATCAAAAAAGCTTCAACTCAGTGAGATAAACACTTTTTGACCGTACGGCTATATCTTTTCAAAATGTTGCAGGATCACAATGATTTTGACTTACATTATGCAGAATCAAGCCCTTTTCAACATATTTCAGCACCAGCAAGCTGCTAGAAAGGAATCTTTAGTTATTGACACTCTGTTGCAAAAAAGCTTCAACTCAGTGAGAAAAACACTTTTTGACCATATGGCTATATCTTTTCAAAATGTTGCAGGATCACAATGATTTTGACTTACATTATGCAGAATCAAGCCCTTTTCAACATATTTCAGCACCAGCAAGCTGCTAGAAAGGAATCTTTAGTTATTGACACTCTGTTGCAAAAAAGCTTCAACTCAGTGAGATTAACACTTTTTGACCGTATGGCTATATCTTTTCAAAATGTTGCAGGATCACAATGATTTTGACTTATATTATGCAGATTCAAGCCCTTTCCAACATATTTCAGCACCAGCAAGCTGCTAGAATAGAATCTTTAGTTATTGACACTCTTTATCAAAATCGCTTCAACTCAGTGAGATAAACACTTTTTGACCGTACGGCTATATCTTTTCAAAATGTTGCAGGATCACAATGATTTTGACTTATATTATGCAGAATCAAGCCCCTTTCAACATATTTCAGCACCAGCAAGCTGCTAGAAAGGAATCTTTGGTTATTGACACTTTTTATCAAAAAAGCTTCAACTTTGTGAGAAAAACACTTTTTGACCATATGGCTATATCTTTTCAAAATGTTGCAGGATCACAATGATTTTGACTTACATTATGCAGAATCAAGCCCTTTTCAACATATTTCAGAACCAGCAAACTGCTAGAAAGGAATCTTTAGTTATTGACACTCTGTTGCAAAAAAGCTTCAACTCAGTGAGATAAACACTTTTTGACCATATGGCTATATCTTTTCAAAATGTTGCAGGATCACAATGATTTTGACTTATATTATGCAGAATCAAGCCCCTTTCAACATATTTCAGCACCAGCAAGCTGCTAGAAAGGAATCTTTAGTTATTGACACTCTTTATCAAAAAAGCTTCAACTCAGTGAGATAAACACTTTTTGACCGTATGGCTATATCTTTTCAAAATGTTGCAGGATCACAATGATTTTGACTTATATTATGCAGAATCAAGCCCTTTTCAACATATTTCAGCACCAGCAAGCTGCTAGAAAGGAATCTTTAGTTATTGACACTCTTTATCAAAAAAGCTTCAACTCAGTGAGATAAACACTTTTTGACCGTACGGCTATATCTTTTCAAAATGTTGCAGGATCACAATGATTTTGACTTATATTATGCAGAATCAAGCCCCTTTCAACATATTTCAGCACCAGCAAGCTGCTAGAAAGGAATCTTTAGTTATTGACACTCTGTTGCAAAAAAGCTTCAACTCAGTGAGAAAAACACTTTTTGACCATATGGCTATATCTTTTCAAAATGTTGCAGGATCACAATGATTTTGACTTATATTATGCAGAATCAAGCCCTTTTCAACATATTTCAGCACCAGCAAGCTGCTAGAAAGGAATCTTTAGTTATTGACACTCTTTATCAAAAAAGCTTCAACTCAGTGAGATAAACACTTTTTGACCGTACGGCTATATCTTTTCAAAATGTTGCAGGATCACAATGATTTTGACTTACATTATGCAGAATCAAGCCCTTTTCAACATATTTCAGCACCAGCAAGCTGCTAGAAAGGAATCTTTAGTTATTGACACTCTGTTGCAAAAAAGCTTCAACTCAGTGAGAAAAACACTTTTTGACCATATGGCTTTATCTTTTCAAAATGTTGCAGGATCACAATGATTTTGACTTACATTATGCAGAATCAAGCCCCTTTCAACATATTTCAGCACCAGCAAGCTGCTAGAAAGGAATCTTTAGTTATTGACACTCTGTTGCAAAAAAGCTTCAACTCAGTGAGAAAAACACTTTTTGACCATATGGCTATATCTTTTCAAAATGTTGCAGGATCACAATGATTTTGACTTATATTATGCAGAATCAAGCCCTTTTCAACATATTTCAGCACCAGCAAGCTGCTAGAAAGGAATCTTTAGTTATTGACACTCTTTATCAAAAAAGCTTCAACTCAGTGAGATAAACACTTTTTGACCGTACGGCTATATCTTTTCAAAATGTTGCAGGATCACAATGATTTTGACTTACATTATGCAGAATCAAGCCCTTTTCAACATATTTCAGTACCAGCAAGCTGCTAGAAAGGAATCTTTAGTTATTGACACTCTGTTGCAAAAAAGCTTCAACTCAGTGAGAAAAACACTTTTTGACCATATGGCTATATCTTTTCAAAATGTTGCAGGATCACAATGATTTTGACTTACATTATGCAGAATCAAGCCCTTTTCAACATATTTCAGCACCAGCAAGCTGCTAGAAAGGAATCTTTAGTTATTGACACTCTTTTGCAAAAAAGCTTCAACTCAGTGAGAAAAACACTTTTTGACCATATGGCTATATCTTTTCAAAATGTTGCAGGATCACAATGATTTTGACTTATATTATGCAGAATCAAGCCCTTTTCAACATATTTCAGCACCAGCAAGCTGCTAGAAAGGAATCTTTAGTTATTGACACTCTTTATCAAAAAAACTTCAACTCAGTGAGAAAAACACTTTTTGACCATATGGCTATATCTTTTCAAAATGTTGCAGGATCACAATGATTTTGACTTATATTATGCAGAATCAAGCCCTTTTCAACATATTTCAGCACCAGCAAGCTGCTAGAAAGGAATCTTTAGTTATTGACACTCTGTTGCAAAAAAGCTTCAACTCAGTGAGAAAAACACTTTTTGACCATATGGCTATATCTTTTCAAAATGTTGCAGGATCACAATGATTTTGACTTACATTATGCAGAATCAAGCCCTTTTCAACATATTTCAGCACCAGCAAGCTGCTAGAAAGGAATCTTTAGTTATTGACACTCTTTTGCAAAAAAGCTTCAACTCAGTGAGAAAAACACTTTTTGACCATATGGCTATATCTTTTCAAAATGTTGCAGGATCACAATGATTTTGACTTATATTATGCAGAATCAAGCCCTTTTCAACATATTTCAGCACCAGCAAGCTGCTAGAAAGGAATCTTTAGTTATTGACACTCTTTATCAAAAAAGCTTCAACTCAGTGAGATAAACACTTTTTGACCGTACGGCTATATCTTTTCAAAATGTTGCAGGATCACAATGATTTTGACTTACATTATGCAGAATCAAGCCCTTTTCAATATATTTCAGCACCAGCAAGCTGCTAGAAAGGAATCTTTAGTTATTGACACTCTGTTGCAAAAAAGCTTCAACTCAGTGAGATAAACACTTTTTGACCGTACGGCTATATCTTTTCAAAATATTGCAGGATCACAATGATTTTGACTTATATTATGCAGAATCAAGCCCTTTTCAACATATTTCAGCACCAGCAAGCTGCTAGAAAGGAATCTTTAGTTATTGACACTCTTTATCAAAAAAGCTTCAACTTTGTGAGAAAAACACTTTTTGACCATATGGCTATATCTTTTCAAAATGTTGCAGGATCACAATGATTTTGACTTATATTATGCAGAATCAAGCCCTTTTCAACATATTTCAGCACCAGCAAGCTGCTAGAAAGGAATCTTTGGTTATTGACACTCTTTATCAAAAAAGCTTCAACTTTGTGAGAAAAACACTTTTTGACCATATGGCTATATCTTTTCAAAATGTTGCAGGATCACAATGATTTTGACTTACATTATGCAGAATCAAGCCCTTTTCAACATATTTCAGCACCAGCAAGCTGCTAGAAAGGAATCTTTAGTTATTGACACTCTGTTGCAAAAAAGCTTCAACTCAGTGAGATAAACACTTTTTGACCGTATGGCTATATCTTTTCAAAATGTTGCAGGATCACAATGATTTTGACTTATATTATGCAGAATCAAGCCCTTTTCAACATATTTCAGCACCAGCAAGCTGCTAGAAAGGAATCTTTAGTTATTGACACTCTTTATCAAAAAAGCTTCAACTCAGTGAGATAAACACTTTTTGACCGTACGGCTATATCTTTTCAAAATGTTGCAGGATCACAATGATTTTGACTTATATTATGCAGAATCAAGCCCCTTTCAACATATTTCAGCACCAGCAAGCTGCTAGAAAGGAATCTTTAGTTATTGACACTCTGTTGCAAAAAAGCTTCAACTCAGTGAGAAAAACACTTTTTGACCATATGGCTATATCTTTTCAAAATGTTGCAGGATCACAATGATTTTGACTTATATTATGCAGAATCAAGCCCTTTTCAACATATTTCAGCACCAGCAAGCTGCTAGAAAGGAATCTTTAGTTATTGACACTCTTTATCAAAAAAGCTTCAACTCAGTGAGATAAACACTTTTTGACCGTACGGCTATATCTTTTCAAAATGTTGCAGGATCACAATGATTTTGACTTACATTATGCAGAATCAAGCCCTTTTCAACATATTTCAGCACCAGCAAGCTGCTTGAAAGGAATCTTTAGTTATTGACACTCTGTTGCAAAAAAGCTTCAACTCAGTGAGAAAAACACTTTTTGACCATATGGCTATATCTTTTCAAAATGTTGCAGGATCACAATGATTTTGACTTACATTATGCAGAATCAAGCCCTTTTCAACATATTTCAGCACCAGCAAGCTGCTAGAAAGGAATCTTTAGTTATTGACACTCTTTTGCAAAAAAACTTCAACTCAGTGAGAAAAACACTTTTTGACCATATGGCTATATCTTTTCAAAATGTTGCAGGATCACAATGATTTTGACTTATATTATGCAGAATCAAGCCCTTTTCAACATATTTCAGCACCAGCAAGCTGCTAGAAAGGAATCTTTAGTTATTGACACTCTGTTGCAAAAAAGCTTCAACTCAGTGAGATAAACACTTTTTGACCGTACGGCTATATCTTTTCAAAATGTTGCAGGATCACAATGATTTTGACTTATATTATGCAGATTCAAGCCCTTTCCAACATATTTCAGCACCAGCAAGCTGCTAGAATAGAATCTTTAGTTATTGACACTCTTTATCAAAATCGCTTCAACTCAGTGAGATAAACACTTTTTGACCGTACGGCTATATCTTTTCAAAATGTTGCAGGATCACAATGATTTTGACTTATATTATGCAGAATCAAGCCCCTTTCAACATATTTCAGCACCAGCAAGCTGCTAGAAAGGAATCTTTGGTTATTGACACTCTTTATCAAAAAAGCTTCAACTTTGTGAGAAAAACACTTTTTGACCATATGGCTATATCTTTTCAAAATGTTGCAGGATCACAATGATTTTGACTTACATTATGCAGAATCAAGCCCTTTTCAACATATTTCAGAACCAGCAAACTGCTAGAAAGGAATCTTTAGTTATTGACACTCTGTTGCAAAAAAGCTTCAACTCAGTGAGATAAACACTTTTTGACCATATGGCTATATCTTTTCAAAATGTTGCAGGATCACAATGATTTTGACTTATATTATGCAGAATCAAGCCCCTTTCAACATATTTCAGCACCAGCAAGCTGCTAGAAAGGAATCTTTAGTTATTGACACTGTTTATCAAAAAAGCTTCAACTCAGTGAGATAAACACTTTTTGACCGTACGGCTATATCTTTTCAAAATGTTGCAGGATCACAATGATTTTGACTTATATTATGCAGAATCAAGCCCTTTTCAACATATTTCAGCACCAGCAAGCTGCTAGAAAGGAATCTTTAGTTATTGACACTCTTTATCAAAAAAGCTTCAACTCAGTGAGATAAACACTTTTTGACCGTACGGCTATATCTTTTCAAAATGTTGCAGGATCACAATGATTTTGACTTATATTATGCAGAATCAAGCCCCTTTCAACATATTTCAGCACCAGCAAGCTGCTAGAAAGGAATCTTTAGTTATTGACACTCTGTTGCAAAAAAGCTTCACCTCAGTGAGAAAAACACTTTTTGACCATATGGCTATATCTTTTCAAAATGTTGCAGGATCACAATGATTTTGACTTATATTATGCAGAATCAAGCCCTTTTCAACATATTTTAGCACCAGCAAGCTGCTAGAAAGGAATCTTTAGTTATTGACACTCTTTATCAAAAAAGCTTCAACTCAGTGAGATAAACACTTTTTGACCGTACGGCTATATCTTTTCAAAATGTTGCAGGATCACAATGATTTTGACTTACATTATGCAGAATCAAGCCCTTTTCAACATATTTCAGCACCAGCAAGCTGCTAGAAAGGAATCTTTAGTTATTGACACTCTGTTGCAAAAAAGCTTCAACTCAGTGAGATAAACACTTTTTGACCGTACGGCTATATCTTTTCAAAATGTTGCAGGATCACAATGATTTTGACTTATATTATGCAGATTCAAGCCCTTTCCAACATATTTCAGCACCAGCAAGCTGCTAGAATAGAATCTTTAGTTATTGACACTCTTTATCAAAATCGCTTCAACTCAGTGAGATAAACACTTTTTGACCGTACGGCTATATCTTTTCAAAATGTTGCAGGATCACAATGATTTTGACTTATATTATGCAGAATCAAGCCCCTTTCAACATATTTCAGCACCAGCAAGCTGCTAGAAAGGAATCTTTAGTTATTGACACTCTTTATCAAAAAAACTTCAACTCAGTGAGAAAAACACTTTTTGACCATATGGCTATATCTTTTCAAAATGTTGCAGGATCACAATGATTTTGACTTATATTATGCAAAATCAAGCCCTTTTCAACATATTTCAGCACCAGCAAGCTGCTAGAGAGGAATCTTTAGTTATTGACACTCTTTATCAAAAAAGCTTCAACTCAGTGAGATAAACACTTTTTGACCGTACGGCTATATCTTTTCAAAATGTTGCAGGATCACAATGATTTTGACTTACATTATGCAGAATCAAGCCCTTTTCAACATATTTCAGCACCAGCAAGCTGCTAGAAAGGAATCTTTAGTTATTGACACTCTGTTGCAAAAAAGCTTCAACTCAGTGAGATAAACACTTTTTGACCGTACGGCTATATCTTTTCAAAATGTTGCAGGATCACAATGATTTTGACTTATATTATGCAGAATCAAGCCCTTTTCAACATATTTCAGCACCAGCAAGCTGCTAGAAAGGAATCTTTAGTTATTGACACTCTGTTGCAAAAAAGCTTCAACTCAGTGAGAAAAACACTTTTTGACCGTATGGCTATATCTTTTCAAAATGTTGCAGGATCACAATGATTTTGACTTATATTATGCAGAATCAAGCCCTTTTCAACATATTTCAGCACCAGCAAGCTGCTAGAAAGGAATCTTTAGTTATTGACACTCTGTTGCAAAAAAGCTTCAACTCAGTGAGAAAAACACTTTTTGACCATATGGCTATATCTTTTCAAAATGTTGCAGGATCACAATGATTTTGACTTACATTATGCAGAATCAAGCCCTTTTCAACATATTTCAGCACCAGCAAGCTGCTAGAAAGGAATCTTTAGTTATTGACACTCTGTTGCAAAAAAGCTTCAACTCAGTGAGATAAACACTTTTTGACAGTATGGCTATATCTTTTCAAAATGTTGCAGGATCACAATGATTTTGACTTATATTATGCAGAATCAAGCCCTTTTCAACATATTTCAGCACCAGCAAGCTGCTAGAAAGGAATCTTTAGTTATTGACACTCTTTATCAAAAAAGCTTCAACTCAGTGAGATAAACACTTTTTGACCGTACGGCTATATCTTTTCAAAATGTTGCAGGATCACAATGATTTTGACTTATATTATGCAGAATCAAGCCCCTTTCAACATATTTCAGCACCAGCAAGCTGCTAGAAAGGAATCTTTAGTTATTGACACTCTGTTGCAAAAAAGCTTCAACTCAGTGAGAAAAACACTTTTTGACCATATGGCTATATCTTTTCAAAATGTTGCAGGATCACAATGATTTTGACTTATATTATGCAGAATCAAGCCCTTTTCAACATATTTCAGCACCAGCAAGCTGCTAGAAAGGAATCTTTAGTTATTGACACTCTTTATCAAAAAAGCTTCAACTCAGTGAGATAAACACTTTTTGACCGTACGGCTATATCTTTTCAAAATGTTGCAGGATCACAATGATTTTGACTTACATTATGCAGAATCAAGCCCTTTTCAACATATTTCAGCACCAGCAAGCTGCTAGAAAGGAATCTTTAGTTATTGACACTCTGTTGCAAAAAAGCTTCAACTCAGTGAGATAAACACTTTTTGACCGTACGGCTATATCTTTTCAAAATGTTGCAGGATCACAATGATTTTGACTTATATTATGCAGAATCAAGCCCTTTTCAACATATTTCAGCACCAGCAAGCTGCTAGAAAGGAATCTTTAGTTATTGACACTCTGTTGCAAAAAAGCTTCAACTCAGTGAGAAAAACACTTTTTGACCGTATGGCTATATCTTTTCAAAATGTTGCAGGATCACAATGATTTTGACTTATATTATGCAGAATCAAGCCCTTTTCAACATATTTCAGCACCAGCAAGCTGCTAGAAAGGAATCTTTAGTTATTGACACTCTGTTGCAAAAAAGCTTCAACTCAGTGAGAAAAACACTTTTTGACCATATGGCTATATCTTTTCAAAATGTTGCAGGATCACAATGATTTTGACTTACATTATGCAGAATCAAGCCCTTTTCAACATATTTCAGCACCAGCAAGCTGCTAGAAAGGAATCTTTAGTTATTGACACTCTGTTGCAAAAAAGCTTCAACTCAGTGAGATAAACACTTTTTGACAGTATGGCTATATCTTTTCAAAATGTTGCAGGATCACAATGATTTTGACTTATATTATGCAGAATCAAGCCCTTTTCAACATATTTCAGCACCAGCAAGCTGCTAGAAAGGAATCTTTAGTTATTGACACTCTTTATCAAAAAAGCTTCAACTCAGTGAGATAAACACTTTTTGACCGTACGGCTATATCTTTTCAAAATGTTGCAGGATCACAATGATTTTGACTTATATTATGCAGAATCAAGCCCCTTTCAACATATTTCAGCACCAGCAAGCTGCTAGAAAGGAATCTTTAGTTATTGACACTCTGTTGCAAAAAAGCTTCAACTCAGTGAGAAAAACACTTTTTGACCATATGGCTATATCTTTTCAAAATGTTGCAGGATCACAATGATTTTGACTTATATTATGCAGAATCAAGCCCTTTTCAACATATTTCAGCACCAGCAAGCTGCTAGAAAGGAATCTTTAGTTATTGACACTCTTTATCAAAAAAGCTTCAACTCAGTGAGATAAACACTTTTTGACCGTACGGCTATATCTTTTCAAAATGTTGCAGGATCACAATGATTTTGACTTACATTATGCAGAATCAAGCCCTTTTCAACATATTTCAGCACCAGCAAGCTGCTAGAAAGGAATCTTTAGTTATTGACACTCTGTTGCAAAAAAGCTTCAACTCAGTGAGAAAAACACTTTTTGACCATATGGCTATATCTTTTCAAAATGTTGCAGGATCACAATGATTTTGACTTACATTATGCAGAATCAAGCCCTTTTCAACATATTTCAGCACCAGCAAGCTGCTAGAAAGGAATCTTTAGTTATTGACACTCTGTTGCAAAAAAGCTTCTACTCAGTGAGAAAAACACTTTTTGACCATATGGCTATATCTTTTCAAAATGTTGCAGGATCACAATGATTTTGACTTATATTATGCAGAATCAAGCCCTTTTCAACATATTTCAGCACCAGCAAGCTGCTAGAAAGGAATCTTTAGTTATTGACACTCTTTATCAAAAAAGCTTCAACTCAGTGAGATAAACACTTTTTGACCGTACGGCTATATCTTTTCAAAATGTTGCAGGATCACAATGATTTTGACTTACATTATGCAGAATCAAGCCCTTTTCAACATATTTCAGCACCAGCAAGCTGCTAGAAAGGAATCTTTAGTTATTGACACTCTGTTGCAAAAAAGCTTCAACTCAGTGAGAAAAACACTTTTTGACCATATGGCTATATCTTTTCAAAATGTTGCAGGATCACAATGATTTTGACTTACATTATGCAGAATCAAGCCCTTTTCAACATATTTCAGCACCAGCAAGCTGCTAGAAAGGAATCTTTAGTTATTGACACTCTGTTGCAAAAAAGCTTCAACTCAGTGAGATAAACACTTTTTGACCGTATGGCTATATCTTTTCAAAATGTTGCAGGATCACAATGATTTTGACTTACATTATGCAGAATCAAGCCCTTTTCAACATATTTCAGCACCAGCAAGCTGCTAGAAAGGAATCTTTAGTTATTGACACTCTGTTGCAAAAAAGCTTCAACTCAGTGAGAAAAACACTTTTTGACCATATGGCTATATCTTTTCAAAATGTTGCAGGATCACAATGATTTTGACTTATATTATGCAGAATCAAGCCCTTTTCAACATATTTCAGCACCAGCAAGCTGCTAGAAAGGAATCTTTAGTTATTGACACTCTTTATCAAAAAAGCTTCAACTCAGTGAGATAAACACTTTTTGACCGTACGGCTATATCTTTTCAAAATGTTGCAGGATCACAATGATTTTGACTTACATTATGCAGAATCAAGCCCTTTTCAACATATTTCAGCACCAGCAAGCTGCTAGAAAGGAATCTTTAGTTATTGACACTCTGTTGCAAAAAAGCTTCAACTCAGTGAGAAAAACACTTTTTGACCATATGGCTATATCTTTTCAAAATGTTGCAGGATCACAATGATTTTGACTTACATTATGCAGAATCAAGCCCTTTTCAACATATTTCAGCACCAGCAAGCTGCTAGAAAGGAATCTTTAGTTATTGACACTCTTTTGCAAAAAAGCTTCAACTCAGTGAGAAAAACACTTTTTGACCATATGGCTATATCTTTTCAAAATGTTGCAGGATCACAATGATTTTGACTTATATTATGCAGAATCAAGCCCTTTTCAACATATTTCAGCACCAGCAAGCTGCTAGAAAGCAATCTTTAGTTATTGACACTCTTTATCAAAAAAACTTCAACTCAGTGAGAAAAACACTTTTTGACCATATGGCTATATCTTTTCAAAATGTTGCAGGATCACAATGATTTTGACTTATATTATGCAGAATCAAGCCCTTTTCAACATATTTCAGCACCAGCAAGCTGCTAGAAAGGAATCTTTAGTTATTGACACTCTGTTGCAAAAAAGCTTCAACTCAGTGAGATAAACACTTTTTGACCGTACGGCTATATCTTTTCAAAATGTTGCAGGATCACAATGATTTTGACTTATATTATGCAGATTCAAGCCCTTTCCAACATATTTCAGCACCAGCAAGCTGCTAGAATAGAATCTTTAGTTATTGACACTCTTTATCAAAATCGCTTCAACTCAGTGAGATAAACACTTTTTGACCGTACGGCTATATCTTTTCAAAATGTTGCAGGATCACAATGATTTTGACTTATATTATGCAGAATCAAGCCCCTTTCAACATATTTCAGCACCAGCAAGCTGCTAGAAAGGAATCTTTGGTTATTGACACTCTTTATCAAAAAAGCTTCAACTTTGTGAGAAAAACACTTTTTGACCATATGGCTATATCTTTTCAAAATGTTGCAGGATCACAATGATTTTGACTTACATTATGCAGAATCAAGCCCTTTTCAACATATTTCAGAACCAGCAAACTGCTAGAAAGGAATCTTTAGTTATTGACACTCTGTTGCAAAAAAGCTTCAACTCAGTGAGATAAACACTTTTTGACCATATGGCTATATCTTTTCAAAATGTTGCAGGATCACAATGATTTTGACTTATATTATGCAGAATCAAGCCCCTTTCAACATATTTCAGCACCAGCAAGCTGCTAGAAAGGAATCTTTAGTTATTGACACTGTTTATCAAAAAAGCTTCAACTCAGTGAGATAAACACTTTTTGACCGTATGGCTATATCTTTTCAAAATGTTGCAGGATCACAATGATTTTGACTTATATTATGCAGAATCAAGCCCTTTTCAACATATTTCAGCACCAGCAAGCTGCTAGAAAGGAATCTTTAGTTATTGACACTCTTTATCAAAAAAGCTTCAACTCAGTGAGATAAACACTTTTTGACCGTACGGCTATATCTTTTCAAAATGTTGCAGGATCACAATGATTTTGACTTATATTATGCAGAATCAAGCCCCTTTCAACATATTTCAGCACCAGCAAGCTGCTAGAAAGGAATCTTTAGTTATTGACACTCTGTTGCAAAAAAGCTTCAACTCAGTGAGAAAAACACTTTTTGACCATATGGCTATATCTTTTCAAAATGTTGCAGGATCACAATGATTTTGACTTATATTATGCAGAATCAAGCCCTTTTCAACATATTTCAGCACCAGCAAGCTGCTAGAAAGGAATCTTTGGTTATTGACACTCTTTATCAAAAAAGCTTCAACTTTGTGAGAAAAACACTTTTTGACCATATGGCTATATCTTTTCAAAATGTTGCAGGATCACAATGATTTTGACTTACATTATGCAGAATCAAGCCCTTTTCAACATATTTCAGCACCAGCAAGCTGCTAGAAAGGAATCTTTAGTTATTGACACTCTGTTGCAAAAAAGCTTCAACTCAGTGAGATAAACACTTTTTGACCGTATGGCTATATCTTTTCAAAATGTTGCAGGATCACAATGATTTTGACTTATATTATGCAGAATCAAGCCCTTTTCAACATATTTCAGCACCAGCAAGCTGCTAGAAAGGAATCTTTAGTTATTGACACTCTTTATCAAAAAAGCTTCAACTCAGTGAGATAAACACTTTTTGACCGTACGGCTATATCTTTTCAAAATGTTGCAGGATCACAATGATTTTGACTTATATTATGCAGAATCAAGCCCCTTTCAACATATTTCAGCACCAGCAAGCTGCTAGAAAGGAATCTTTAGTTATTGACACTCTGTTGCAAAAAAGCTTCAACTCAGTGAGAAAAACACTTTTTGACCATATGGCTATATCTTTTCAAAATGTTGCAGGATCACAATGATTTTGACTTATATTATGCAGAATCAAGCCCTTTTCAACATATTTCAGCACCAGCAAGCTGCTAGAAAGGAATCTTTAGTTATTGACACTCTTTATCAAAAAAGCTTCAACTCAGTGAGATAAACACTTTTTGACCGTACGGCTATATCTTTTCAAAATGTTGCAGGATCACAATGATTTTGACTTACATTATGCAGAATCAAGCCCTTTTCAACATATTTCAGCACCAGCAAGCTGCTAGAAAGGAATCTTTAGTTATTGACACTCTGTTGCAAAAAAGCTTCAACTCAGTGAGAAAAACACTTTTTGACCATATGGCTATATCTTTTCAAAATGTTGCAGGATCACAATGATTTTGACTTACATTATGCAGAATCAAGCCCTTTTCAACATATTTCAGCACCAGCAAGCTGCTAGAAAGGAATCTTTAGTTATTGACACTCTTTTGCAAAAAAGCTTCAACTCAGTGAGAAAAACACTTTTTGACCATATGGCTATATCTTTTCAAAATGTTGCAGGATCACAATGATTTTGACTTATATTATGCAGAATCAAGCCCTTTTCAACATATTTCAGCACCAGCAAGCTGCTAGAAAGGAATCTTTAGTTATTGACACTCTTTATCAAAAAAACTTCAACTCAGTGAGAAAAACACTTTTTGACCATATGGCTATATCTTTTCAAAATGTTGCAGGATCACAATGATTTTGACTTATATTATGCAGAATCAAGCCCTTTTCAACATATTTCAGCACCAGCAAGCTGCTAGAAAGGAATCTTTAGTTATTGACACTCTGTTGCAAAAAAGCTTCAACTCAGTGAGATAAACACTTTTTGACCGTACGGCTATATCTTTTCAAAATGTTGCAGGATCACAATGATTTTGACTTATATTATGCAGATTCAAGCCCTTTCCAACATATTTCAGCACCAGCAAGCTGCTAGAATAGAATCTTTAGTTATTGACACTCTTTATCAAAATCGCTTCAACTCAGTGAGATAAACACTTTTTGACCGTACGGCTATATCTTTTCAAAATGTTGCAGGATCACAATGATTTTGACTTATATTATGCAGAATCAAGCCCCTTTCAACATATTTCAGCACCAGCAAGCTGCTAGAAAGGAATCTTTGGTTATTGACACTCTTTATCAAAAAAGCTTCAACTTTGTGAGAAAAACACTTTTTGACCATATGGCTATATCTTTTCAAAATGTTGCAGGATCACAATGATTTTGACTTACATTATGCAGAATCAAGCCCTTTTCAACATATTTCAGAACCAGCAAACTGCTAGAAAGGAATCTTTAGTTATTGACACTCTGTTGCAAAAAAGCTTCAACTCAGTGAGTTAAACACTTTTTGACCATATGGCTATATCTTTTCAAAATGTTGCAGGATCACAATGATTTTGACTTATATTATGCAGAATCAAGCCCCTTTCAACATATTTCAGCACCAGCAAGCTGCTAGAAAGGAATCTTTAGTTATTGACACTGTTTATCAAAAAAGCTTCAACTCAGTGAGATAAACACTTTTTGACCGTATGGCTATATCTTTTCAAAATGTTGCAGGATCACAATGATTTTGACTTATATAATGCAGAATCAAGCCCTTTTCAACATATTTCAGCACCAGCAAGCTGCTAGAATAGAATCTTTAGTTATTGACACTCTTTATCAAAATCGCTTCAACTCAGTGAGATAAACACTTTTTGACCGTACGGCTATATCTTTTCAAAATGTTGCAGGATCACAATGATTTTGACTTATATTATGCAGAATCAAGCCCCTTTCAACATATTTCAGCACCAGCAAGCTGCTAGAAAGGAATCTTTGGTTATTGACACTCTTTATCAAAAAAGCTTCAACTTTGTGAGAAAAACACTTTTTGACCATATGGCTATATCTTTTCAAAATGTTGCAGGATCACAATGATTTTGACTTACATTATGCAGAATCAAGCCCTTTTCAACATATTTCAGAACCAGCAAACTGCTAGAAAGGAATCTTTAGTTATTGACACTCTGTTGCAAAAAAGCTTCAACTCAGTGAGATAAACACTTTTTGACCATATGGCTATATCTTTTCAAAATGTTGCAGGATCACAATGATTTTGACTTATATTATGCAGAATCAAGCCCCTTTCAACATATTTCAGCACCAGCAAGCTGCTAGAAAGGAATCTTTAGTTATTGACACTGTTTATCAAAAAAGCTTCAACTCAGTGAGATAAACACTTTTTGACCGTATGGCTATATCTTTTCAAAATGTTGCAGGATCACAATGATTTTGACTTATATTATGCAGAATCAAGCCCTTTTCAACATATTTCAGCACCAGCAAGCTGCTAGAAAGGAATCTTTAGTTATTGACACTCTTTATCAAAAAAGCTTCAACTCAGTGAGATAAACACTTTTTGACCGTACGGCTATATCTTTTCAAAATGTTGCAGGATCACAATGATTTTGACTTATATTATGCAGAATCAAGCCCCTTTCAACATATTTCAGCACCAGCAAGCTGCTAGAAAGGAATCTTTAGTTATTGACACTCTGTTGCAAAAAAGCTTCAACTCAGTGAGAAAAACACTTTTTGACCATATGGCTATATCTTTTCAAAATGTTGCAGGATCACAATGATTTTGACTTATATTATGCAGAATCAAGCCCTTTTCAACATATTTCAGCACCAGCAAGCTGCTAGAAAGGAATCTTTGGTTATTGACACTCTTTATCAAAAAAGCTTCAACTTTGTGAGAAAAACACTTTTTGACCATATGGCTATATCTTTTCAAAATGTTGCAGGATCACAATGATTTTGACTTACATTATGCAGAATCAAGCCCTTTTCAACATATTTCAGCACCAGCAAGCTGCTAGAAAGGAATCTTTAGTTATTGACACTCTGTTGCAAAAAAGCTTCAACTCAGTGAGATAAACACTTTTTGACCGTATGGCTATATCTTTTCAAAATGTTGCAGGATCACAATGATTTTGACTTATATTATGCAGAATCAAGCCCTTTTCAACATATTTCAGCACCAGCAAGCTGCTAGAAAGGAATCTTTAGTTATTGACACTCTTTATCAAAAAAGCTTCAACTCAGTGAGATAAACACTTTTTGACCGTACGGCTATATCTTTTCAAAATGTTGCAGGATCACAATGATTTTGACTTATATTATGCAGAATCAAGCCCCTTTCAACATATTTCAGCACCAGCAAGCTGCTAGAAAGGAATCTTTAGTTATTGACACTCTGTTGCAAAAAAGCTTCAACTCAGTGAGAAAAACACTTTTTGACCATATGGCTATATCTTTTCAAAATGTTGCAGGATCACAATGATTTTGACTTATATTATGCAGAATCAAGCCCTTTTCAACATATTTCAGCACCAGCAAGCTGCTAGAAAGGAATCTTTAGTTATTGACACTCTTTATCAAAAAAGCTTCAACTCAGTGAGATAAACACTTTTTGACCGTACGGCTATATCTTTTCAAAATGTTGCAGGATCACAATGATTTTGACTTACATTATGCAGAATCAAGCCCTTTTCAACATATTTCAGCACCAGCAAGCTGCTAGAAAGGAATCTTTAGTTATTGACACTCTGTTGCAAAAAAGCTTCAACTCAGTGAGAAAAACACTTTTTGACCATATGGCTATATCTTTTCAAAATGTTGCAGGATCACAATGATTTTGACTTACATTATGCAGAATCAAGCCCTTTTCAACATATTTCAGCACCAGCAAGCTGCTAGAAAGGAATCTTTAGTTATTGACACTCTTTTGCAAAAAAGCTTCAACTCAGTGAGAAAAACACTTTTTGACCATATGGCTATATCTTTTCAAAATGTTGCAGGATCACAATGATTTTGACTTATATTATGCAGAATCAAGCCCTTTTCAACATATTTCAGCACCAGCAAGCTGCTAGAAAGGAATCTTTAGTTATTGACACTCTTTATCAAAAAAACTTCAACTCAGTGAGAAAAACACTTTTTGACCATATGGCTATATCTTTTCAAAATGTTGCAGGATCACAATGATTTTGACTTATATTATGCAGAATCAAGCCCTTTTCAACATATTTCAGCACCAGCAAGCTGCTAGAAAGGAATCTTTAGTTATTGACACTCTGTTGCAAAAAAGCTTCAACTCAGTGAGATAAACACTTTTTGACCGTACGGCTATATCTTTTCAAAATGTTGCAGGATCACAATGATTTTGACTTATATTTATGCAGATTCAAGCCCTTTCCAACATATTTCAGCACCAGCAAGCTGCTAGAATAGAATCTTTAGTTATTGACACTCTTTATCAAAATCGCTTCAACTCAGTGAGATAAACACTTTTTGACCGTACGGCTATATCTTTTCAAAATGTTGCAGGATCACAATGATTTTGACTTATATTATGCAGAATCAAGCCCCTTTCAACATATTTCAGCACCAGCAAGCTGCTAGAAAGGAATCTTTGGTTATTGACACTCTTTATCAAAAAAGCTTCAACTTTGTGAGAAAAACACTTTTTGACCATATGGCTATATCTTTTCAAAATGTTGCAGGATCACAATGATTTTGACTTACATTATGCAGAATCAAGCCCTTTTCAACATATTTCAGAACCAGCAAACTGCTAGAAAGGAATCTTTAGTTATTGACACTCTGTTGCAAAAAAAGCTTCAACTCAGTGAGTTAAACACTTTTTGACCATATGGCTATATCTTTTCAAAATGTTGCAGGATCACAATGATTTTGACTTATATTATGCAGAATCAAGCCCCTTTCAACATATTTCAGCACCAGCAAGCTGCTAGAAAGGAATCTTTAGTTATTGACACTGTTTATCAAAAAAGCTTCAACTCAGTGAGATAAACACTTTTTGACCGTATGGCTATATCTTTTCAAAATGTTGCAGGATCACAATGATTTTGACTTATATTATGCAGAATCAAGCCCTTTTCAACATATTTCAGCACCAGCAAGCTGCTAGAAAGGAATCTTTAGTTATTGACACTCTTTATCAAAAAAGCTTCAACTCAGTGAGATAAACACTTTTTGACCGTACGGCTATATCTTTTCAAAATGTTGCAGGATCACAATGATTTTGACTTATATTATGCAGAATCAAGCCCCTTTCAACATATTTCAGCACCAGCAAGCTGCTAGAAAGGAATCTTTAGTTATTGACACTCTGTTGCAAAAAAGCTTCAACTCAGTGAGAAAAACACTTTTTGACCATATGGCTATATCTTTTCAAAATGTTGCAGGATCACAATGATTTTGACTTATATTATGCAGAATCAAGCCCTTTTCAACATATTTCAGCACCAGCAAGCTGCTAGAAAGGAATCTTTAGTTATTGACACTCTGTTGCAAAAAAGCTTCAACTCAGTGAGATAAACACTTTTTGACCGTACGGCTATATCTTTTCAAAATGTTGCAGGATCACAATGATTTTGACTTACATTATGCAGAATCAAGCCCTTTTCAACATATTTCAGCACCAGCAAGCTGCTAGAAAGGAATCTTTGGTTATTGACACTCTTTATCAAAAAAGCTTCAACTCAGTGAGATAAACACTTTTTGACCGTACGGCTATATCTTTTCAAAATGTTGCAGGATCACAATGATTTTGACTTATATTATGCAGAATCAAGCCCCTTTCAACATATTTTCAGCACCAGCAAGCTGCTAGAAAGGAATCTTTAGTTATTGACACTCTGTTGCAAAAAAGCTTCAACTCAGTGAGAAAAACACTTTTTGACCATATGGCTATATCTTTTCAAAATGTTGCAGGATCACAATGATTTTGACTTATATTATGCAGAATCAAGCCCTTTTCAACATATTTCAGCACCAGCAAGCTGCTAGAAAGGAATCTTTAGTTATTGACACTCTTTATCAAAAAAGCTTCAACTCAGTGAGATAAACACTTTTTGACCGTACGGCTATATCTTTTCAAAATGTTGCAGGATCACAATGATTTTGACTTACATTATGCAGAATCAAGCCCTTTTCAACATATTTTCAGCACCAGCAAGCTGCTAGAAAGGAATCTTTAGTTATTGACACTCTGTTGCAAAAAAGCTTCAACTCAGTGAGAAAAACACTTTTTTGACCATATGGCTATATCTTTTCAAAATGTTGCAGGATCACAATGATTTTGACTTACATTATGCAGAATCAAGCCCTTTTCAACATATTTCAGCACCAGCAAGCTGCTAGAAAGGAATCTTTAGTTATTGACACTCTTTTGCAAAAAAGCTTCAACTCAGTGAGAAAAAACACTTTTTGACCATATGGCTATATCTTTTCAAAATGTTGCAGGATCACAATGATTTTGACTTATATTATGCAGAATCAAGCCCTTTTCAACATATTTCAGCACCAGCAAGCTGCTAGAAAGGAATCTTTAGTTATTGACACTCTTTATCAAAAAAACTTCAACTCAGTGAGAAAAACACTTTTTGACCATATGGCTATATCTTTTCAAAATGTTGCAGGATCACAATGATTTTGACTTATATTATGCAGAATCAAGCCCTTTTCAACATATTTCAGCACCAGCAAGCTGCTAGAAAGGAATCTTTAGTTATTGACACTCTGTTGCAAAAAAGCTTCAACTCAGTGAGATAAACACTTTTTGACCGTACGGCTATATCTTTTCAAAATGTTGCAGGATCACAATGATTTTGACTTATATTATGCAGATTCAAGCCCTTTCCAACATATTTCAGCACCAGCAAGCTGCTAGAATAGAATCTTTAGTTATTGACACTCTTTATCAAAATCGCTTCAACTCAGTGAGATAAACACTTTTTGACCGTACGGCTATATCTTTTCAAAATGTTGCAGGATCACAATGATTTTGACTTATATTATGCAGAATCAAGCCCCTTTCAACATATTTCAGCACCAGCAAGCTGCTAGAAAGGAATCTTTGGTTATTGACACTCTTTATCAAAAAAGCTTCAACTTTGTGAGAAAAACACTTTTTGACCATATGGCTATATCTTTTCAAAATGTTGCAGGATCACAATGATTTTGACTTACATTATGCAGAATCAAGCCCTTTTCAACATATTTCAGAACCAGCAAACTGCTAGAAAGGAATCTTTAGTTATTGACACTCTGTTGCAAAAAAGCTTCAACTCAGTGAGATAAACACTTTTTGACCATATGGCTATATCTTTTCAAAATGTTGCAGGATCACAATGATTTTGACTTATATTATGCAGAATCAAGCCCCTTTCAACATATTTCAGCACCAGCAAGCTGCTAGAAAGGAATCTTTAGTTATTGACACTCTTTATCAAAAAAACTTCAACTCAGTGAGAAAAACACTTTTTGACCATATGGCTATATCTTTTCAAAATGTTGCAGGATCACAATGATTTTGACTTATATTATGCAAAATCAAGCCCTTTTCAACATATTTCAGCACCAGCAAGCTGCTAGAAAGGAATCTTTAGTTATTGACACTCTTTATCAAAAAAACTTCAACTCAGTGAGATAAACACTTTTTGATCGTATGGCTATATCTTTTCAAAATGTTACAGGATCACAATGATTTTGACTTATATTATGCAGAATCAAGCCCTTTTCAACATATTTCAGCACCAGCAAGCTGCTAGAAAGGAATCTTTAGTTATTGACACTCTGTTGCAAAAAAGCTTCAACTCAGTGAGATAAACACTTTTTGACCGTATGGCTATATCTTTTCAAAATATTGCAGGATCACAATGATTTTGACTTATATTATGCAGATTCAAGCCCTTTCCAACATATTTCAGCACCAGCAAGCTGCTAGAATAGAATCTTTAGTTATTGACACTCTTTATCAAAATCGCTTCAACTCAGTGAGATAAACACTTTTTGACCGTACGGCTATATCTTTTCAAAATGTTGCAGGATCACAATGATTTTGACTTATATTATGCAGAATCAAGCCCCTTTCAACATATTTCAGCACCAGCAAGCTGCTAGAAAGGAATCTTTGGTTATTGACACTCTTTATCAAAAAAGCTTCAACTTTGTGAGAAAAACACTTTTTGACCATATGGCTATATCTTTTCAAAATGTTGCAGGATCACAATGATTTTGACTTATATTATGCAGAATCAAGCCCTTTTCAACATATTTCAGAACCAGCAAACTGCTAGAAAGGAATCTTTAGTTATTGACACTCTTTATCAAAAAAGCTTCAACTTTGTGAGAAAAACACTTTTTGACCATATGGCTATATCTTTTCAAAATGTTGCAGGATCACAATGATTTTGACTTATATTATGCAGAATCAAGCCCTTTTCAACATATTTCAGCACCAGCAAGCTGCTAGAAAGGAATCTTTGGTTATTGACACTCTTTATCAAAAAAGCTTCAACTTTGTGAGAAAAACACTTTTTGACCATTATGCAGAATCAAGCCCTTTTCAACATATTTCAGCACCAGCAAGCTGCTAGAAAGGAATCTTTAGTTATTGACACTCTTTTGCAAAAAAGCTTCAACTCAGTGAGAAAAACACTTTTTTACCGTATGGCTATATCTTTTCAAAATGTTGCAGGATCACAATGATTTTGACTTATATTATGCAGAATCAAGCCCTTTTCAACATATTTCAGCACCAGCAAGCTGCTAGAAAGGAATCTTTAGTTATTGACACTCTTTATCAAAAAAACTTCAACTCAGTGAGAAAAACACTTTTTGACCATATGGCTATATCTTTTCAAAATGTTGCAGGATCACAATGATTTTGACTTATATTATGCAGAATCAAGCCCTTTTCAACATATTTCAGCACCAGCAAGCTGCTAGAAAGGAATCTTTAGTTATTGACACTCTGTTGCAAAAAAGCTTCAACTCAGTGAGAAAAACACTTTTTGACCATATGGCTATATCTTTTCAAAATGTTGCAGGATCACAATGATTTTGACTTACATTATGCAGAATCAAGCCCTTTTCAACATATTTCAGCACCAGCAAGCTGCTAGAAAGGAATCTTTAGTTATTGACACTCTTTTGCAAAAAAGCTTCAACTCAGTGAGAAAAACACTTTTTGACCATATGGCTATATCTTTTCAAAATGTTGCAGGATCACAATGATTTTGACTTATATTATGCAGAATCAAGCCCTTTTCAACATATTTCAGCACCAGCAAGCTGCTAGAAAGGAATCTTTAGTTATTGACACTCTTTATCAAAAAAGCTTCAACTCAGTGAGATAAACACTTTTTGACCGTACGGCTATATCTTTTCAAAATGTTGCAGGATCACAATGATTTTGACTTACATTATGCAGAATCAAGCCCTTTTCAATATATTTCAGCACCAGCAAGCTGCTAGAAAGGAATCTTTAGTTATTGACACTCTGTTGCAAAAAAGCTTCAACTCAGTGAGAAAAACACTTTTTGACCATATGGCTATATCTTTTCAAAATGTTGCAGGATCACAATGATTTTGACTTATATTATGCAGAATCAAGCCCTTTTCAACATATTTCAGCACCAGCAAGCTGCTAGAAAGGAATCTTTAGTTATTGACACTCTTTATCAAAAAAGCTTCAACTCAGTGAGATAAACACTTTTTGACCGTACGGCTATATCTTTTCAAAATGTTGCAGGATCACAATGATTTTGACTTACATTATGCAGAATCAAGCCCTTTTCAACATATTTCAGCACCAGCAAGCTGCTAGAAAGGAATCTTTAGTTATTGACACTCTGTTGCAAAAAAGCTTCAACTCAGTGAGAAAAACACTTTTTGACCATATGGCTTTATCTTTTCAAAATGTTGCAGGATCACAATGATTTTGACTTACATTATGCAGAATCAAGCCCTTTTCAACATATTTCAGCACCAGCAAGCTGCTAGAATAGAATCTTTAGTTATTGACACTCTTTATCAAAATCGCTTCAACTCAGTGAGATAAACACTTTTTGACCGTACGGCTATATCTTTTCAAAATGTTGCAGGATCACAATGATTTTGACTTATATTATGCAAAATCAAGCCCTTTTCAACATATTTCAGCACCAGCAAGCTGCTAGAAAGGAATCTTTAGTTATTGACACTCTTTATCAAAAAAACTTCAACTCAGTGAGAAAAACACTTTTTGACCATATGGCTATATCTTTTCAAAATGTTGCAGGATCACAATGATTTTGACTTATATTATGCAAAATCAAGCCCTTTTCAACATATTTCAGCACCAGCAAGCTGCTAGAAAGGAATCTTTAGTTATTGACACTCTTTATCAAAAAAGCTTCAACTCAGTGAGATAAACACTTTTTGACCGTACGGCTATATCTTTTCAAAATGTTGCAGGATCACAATGATTTTGACTTACATTATGCAGAATCAAGCCCTTTTCAACATATTTCAGCACCAGCAAGCTGCTAGAAAGGAATCTTTAGTTATTGACACTCTTTATCAAAAAAACTTCAACTCAGTGAGATAAACACTTTTTGACCGTACGGCTATATCTTTTCAAAATGTTGCAGGATCACAATGATTTTGACTTACATTATGCAGAATCAAGCCCTTTTCAACATATTTCAGCACCAGCAAGCTGCTAGAAAGGAATCTTTAGTTATTGACACTCTGTTGCAAAAAAGCTTCAACTCAGTGAGAAAAACACTTTTTGACCGTATGGCTATATCTTTTCAAAATGTTGCAGGATCACAATGATTTTGACTTATATTATGCAGAATCAAGCCCTTTTCAACATATTTCAGCACCAGCAAGCTGCTAGAAAGGAATCTTTGGTTATTGACACTCTTTATCAAAAAAGCTTCAACTTTGTGAGAAAAACACTTTTTGACCATATGGCTATATCTTTTCAAAATGTTGCAGGATCACAATGATTTTGACTTATATTATACAGAATCAAGCCCTTTTCAACATATTTCAGCACCAGCAAGCTGCTAGAAAGGAATCTTTAGTTATTGACACTCTGTTGCAAAAAAGCTTCAACTCAGTGAGAAAAACACTTTTTGACCATATGGCTATATCTTTTCAAAATGTTGCAGGATCACAATGATTTTGACTTATATTATGCAGAATCAAGCCCTTTTCAACATATTTCAGCACCAGCAAGCTGCTAGAAAGGAATCTTTAGTTATTGACACTCTTTATCAAAAAAGCTTCAACTCAGTGAGATAAACACTTTTTGACCGTACGGCTATATCTTTTCAAAATGTTGCAGGATCACAATGATTTTGACTTACATTATGCAGAATCAAGCCCTTTTCAACATATTTCAGCACCAGCAAGCTGCTAGAAAGGAATCTTTAGTTATTGACACTCTGTTGCAAAAAAGCTTCAACTCAGTGAGAAAAACACTTTTTGACCATATGGCTATATCTTTTCAAAATGTTGCAGGATCACAATGATTTTGACTTACATTATGCAGAATCAAGCCCTTTTCAACATATTTCAGCACCAGCAAGCTGCTAGAAAGGAATCTTTAGTTATTGACACTCTTTTGCAAAAAAGCTTCAACTCAGTGAGAAAAACACTTTTTGACCATATGGCTATATCTTTTCAAAATGTTGCAGGATCACAATGATTTTGACTTATATTATGCAGAATCAAGCCCTTTTCAACATATTTCAGCACCAGCAAGCTGCTAGAAAGGAATCTTTAGTTATTGACACTCTTTATCAAAAAAACTTCAACTCAGTGAGAAAAACACTTTTTGACCATATGGCTATATCTTTTCAAAATGTTGCAGGATCACAATGATTTTGACTTATATTATGCAGAATCAAGCCCTTTTCAACATATTTCAGCACCAGCAAGCTGCTAGAAAGGAATCTTTAGTTATTGACACTCTGTTGCAAAAAAGCTTCAACTCAGTGAGATAAACACTTTTTGACCGTACGGCTATATCTTTTCAAAATGTTGCAGGATCACAATGATTTTGACTTATATTATGCAGATTCAAGCCCTTTCCAACATATTTCAGCACCAGCAAGCTGCTAGAATAGAATCTTTAGTTATTGACACTCTTTATCAAAATCGCTTCAACTCAGTGAGATAAACACTTTTTGACCGTACGGCTATATCTTTTCAAAATGTTGCAGTATCACAATGATTTTGACTTATATTATGCAGAATCAAGCCCCTTTCAACATATTTCAGCACCAGCAAGCTGCTAGAAAGGAATCTTTAGTTATTGACACTCTTTATCAAAAAAACTTCAACTCAGTGAGAAAAACACTTTTTGACCATATGGCTATATCTTTTCAAAATGTTGCAGGATCACAATGATTTTGACTTATATTATGCAAAATCAAGCCCTTTTCAACATATTTCAGCACCAGCAAGCTGCTAGAAAGGAATCTTTAGTTATTGACACTCTTTATCAAAAAAGCTTCAACTCAGTGAGATAAACACTTTTTGACCGTACGGCTATATCTTTTCAAAATGTTGCAGGATCACAATGATTTTGACTTACATTATGCAGAATCAAGCCCTTTTCAACATATTTCAGCACCAGCAAGCTGCTAGAAAGGAATCTTTAGTTATTGACACTCTGTTGCAAAAAAGCTTCAACTCAGTGAGATAAACACTTTTTGACCGTACTGCTATATCTTTTCAAAATGTTGCAGGATCACAATGATTTTGACTTACATTATGCAGAATCAAGCCCTTTTCAACATATTTCAGCACCAGCAAGCTGCTAGAAAGGAATCTTTAGTTATTGAAACTCTGTTGCAAAAAAGCTTCAACTCAGTGAGGAAAACACTTTTTGACCGTATGGCTATATCTTTTCAAAATGTTGCAGGATCACAATGATTTTGACTTATATTATGCAGAATCAAGCCCTTTTCAACATATTTCAGCACCAGCAAGCTGCTAGAAAGGAATCTTTGGTTATTGACACTCTTTATCAAAAACGCTTCAACTCAGTGAGATAAACACTTTTTGACCATATGGCTATATCTTTTCAAAATGTTGCAGGATCACAATGATTTTGACTTATATTATACAGAATCAAGCCCTTTTCAACATATTTCAGCACCAGCAAGCTGCTAGAAAGGAATCTTTAGTTATTGACACTCTTTATCAAAAAAGCTTCAACTCAGTGAGATAAACACTTTTTGACCGTACGGCTATATCTTTTCAAAATGTTGCAGGATCACAATGATTTTGACTTACATTATGCAGAATCAAGCCCTTTTCAACATATTTCAGCACCAGCAAGCTGCTAGAAAGGAATCTTTAGTTATTGACACTCTGTTGCAAAAAAGCTTCAACTCAGTGAGATAAACACTTTTTGACCGTACGGCTATATCTTTTCAAAATATTGCAGGATCACAATGATTTTGACTTATATTATGCAGAATCAAGCCCCTTTCAACATATTTCAGCACCAGCAAGCTGCTAGAAAGGAATCTTTACTTATTGACACTCTTTATCAAAAAAACTTCAACTCAGTGAGAAAAACACTTTTTGACCGTATGGCTATATCTTTTCAAAATGTTGCAGGATCACAATGATTTTGACTTATATTATGCAGAATCAAGCCCTTTTCAACATATTTCAGCACCAGCAAGCTGCTAGAAAGGAATCTTTAGTTATTGACACTCTTTATCAAAAAAGCTTCAACTTTGTGAGAAAAACACTTTTTGACCGTATGGCTATATCTTTTCAAAATGTTGCAGGATCATAATGATTTTGACTTACATTATGCAGAATCAAGCCCTTTTCAACATATTTCAGAACCAGCAAACTGCTAGAAAGGAATCTTTAGT
The DNA here is from genome assembly GCF_037954325.1 of Fistularia commersonii. NCBI lineage: Eukaryota > Metazoa > Chordata > Actinopteri > Syngnathiformes > Fistulariidae > Fistularia > Fistularia commersonii. Next base: position 17,615,614 of record NC_141297.1, read on the forward strand.
TATTGACACTCTGTTGCAAAAAAGCTTCAACTCAGTGAGATAAACACTTTTTGACCATATGGCTATATCTTTTCAAAATGTTGCAGGATCACAATGATTTTGACTTATATTATGCAGAATCAAACCCCTTTCAACATATTTCAGCACCAGCAAGCTGCTAGAAAGGAATCTTTAGTTATTGACACTGTTTATCAAAAAAGCTTCAACTCAGTGAGATAAACACTTTTTGACCGTATGGATATATCTTTTCAAAATGTTGCAGGATCACAATGATTTTGACTTATATTATGCAGAATCAAGCCCTTTTCAACATATTTCAGCACCAGCAAGCTGCTAGAAAGGAATCTTTAGTTATTGACACTCTTTATCAAAAAAGCTTCAACTCAGTGAAATAAACACTTTTTGACCGTACGGCTATATCTTTTCAAAATGTTGCAGGATCACAATGATTTTGACTTATATTATGCAGAATCAAGCCCCTTTCAACATATTTCAGCACCAGCAAGCTGCTAGAAAGGAATCTTTAGTTATTGACACTCTGTTGCAAAAAAGCTTCAACTCAGTGAGAAAAACACTTTTTGACCATATGGCTATATCTTTTCAAAATGTTGCAGGATCACAATGATTTTGACTTATATTATGCAGAATCAAGCCCTTTTCAACATATTTCAGCACCAGCAAGCTGCTAGAAAGGAATCTTGAGTTATTGACACTCTTTATCAAAAAAGCTTCAACTCAGTGAGATAAACACTTTTTGACCGTACGGCTATATCTTTTCAAAATGTTGCAGGATCACAATGATTTTGACTTACCTTATGCAGAATCAAGCCCTTTTCAACATATTTCAGCACCAGCAAGCTGCTAGAAAGGAATCTTTAGTTATTGACACTCTGTTGCAAAAAAGCTTCAACTCAGTGAGAAAAACACTTTTTGACCATATGGCTATATCTTTTCAAAATGTTGCAGGATCACAATGATTTTGACTTATATTATGCAGAATCAAGCCCTTTTCAACATATTTCAGCACCAGCAAGCTGCTAGAAAGGAATCTTTAGTTATTGACACTCTTTTGCAAAAAAGCTTCAACTCAGTGAGAAAAACACTTTTTGACCGTACGGCTATATCTTTTCAAAATGTTGCAGGATCACAATGATTTTGACTTATATTATGCAGAATCAAGCCCCTTTCAATATATTTCAGCACCAGCAAGCTGCTAGAAAGGAATCTTTAGTTATTGACACTCTTTATCAAAAAAACTTCAACTCAGTGAGAAAAACACTTTTTGACCATATGGCTATATCTTTTCAAAATGTTGCAGGATCACAATGATTTTGACTTATATTATGCAAAATCAAGCCCTTTTCAACATATTTCAGCACCAGCAAGCTGCTAGAAAGGAATCTTTAGTTATTGACACTCTTTATCAAAAAAGCTTCAACTCAGTGAGATAAACACTTTTTGACCGTACGGCTATATCTTTTCAAAATGTTGCAGGATCACAATGATTTTGACTTATATTATGCAGAATCAAGCCCTTTTCAACATATTTCAGCACCAGCAAGCTGCTAGAAAGGAATCTTTAGTTATTGACACTCTGTTGCAAAAAAGCTTCAACTCAGTGAGATAAACACTTTTTGACCGTACGGCTATATCTTTTCAAAATGTTGCAGGATCACAATGATTTTGACTTATATTATGCAGAATCAAGCCCCTTTCAACATATTTCAGCACCAGCAAGCTGCTAGAAAGGAATCTTTAGTTATTGACACTCTTTATCAAAAAAACTTCAACTCAGTGAGAAAAACACTTTTTGACCATATGGCTATATCTTTTCAAAATGTTGCAGGATCACAATGATTTTGACTTATATTATGCAAAATCAAGCCCTTTTCAACATATTTCAGCACCAGCAAGCTGCTAGAAAGGAATCTTTAGTTATTGACACTCTGTTGCAAAAAAGCTTCAACTCAGTGAGATAAACACTTTTTGACCGTACGGCTATATCTTTTCAAAATGTTGCAGGATCACAATGATTTTGACTTATATTATGCAGAATCAAGCCCCTTTCAACATATTTCAGCACCAGCAAGCTGCTAGAAAGGAATCTTTAGTTATTGACACTCTTTATCAAAAAAACTTCAACTCAGTGAGAAAAACACTTTTTGACCATATGGCTATATCTTTTCAAAATGTTGCAGGATCACAATGATTTTGACTTATATTATGCAAAATCAAGCCCTTTTCAACATATTTCAGCACCAGCAAGCTGCTAGAAAGGAATCTTTAGTTATTGACACTCTTTATCAAAAAAGCTTCAACTCAGTGAGATAAACACTTTTTGACCGTACGGCTATATCTTTTCAAAATGTTGCAGGATCACAATGATTTTGACTTATATTATGCAGAATCAAGCCCTTTTCAACATATTTCAGCACCAGCAAGCTGCTAGAAAGGAATCTTTAGTTATTGACACTCTGTTGCAAAAAAGCTTCAACTCAGTGAGATAAACACTTTTTGACCGTACGGCTATATCTTTTCAAAATGTTGCAGGATCACAATGATTTTGACTTATATTATGCAGAATCAAGCCCCCTTCAACATATTTCAGCACCAGCAAGCTGCTAGAAAGGAATCTTTAGTTATTGACACTGTTTATCAAAAAATCTTCAACTCAGTGAGATAAACACTTTTTGACCGTATGGCTATATCTTTTCAAAATGTTGCAGGATCACAATGATTTTGACTTATATTATGCAGAATCAAGCCCTTTTCAACATATTTCAGCACCAGCAATCGGCTAGAAAGGAATCTTTAGTTATTGACACTCTTTATCAAAAAAGCTTCAACTCAGTGAGATAAACACTTTTTGACCGTACGGCTATATCTTTTCAAAATGTTGCAGGATCACAATGATTTTGACTTATATTATGCAGAATCAAGCCCCTTTCAACATATTTCAGCACCAGCAAGCTGCTAGAAAGGAATCTTTAGTTATTGACACTCTGTTGCAAAAAAGCTTCAACTTTGTGAGAAAAACACTTTTTGACCATATGGCTATATCTTTTCAAAATGTTGCAGGATCACAATGATTTTGACTTATATTATGCAGAATCAAGCCCCTTTCAACATATTTCAGCACCAGCAAGCTGCTAGAAAGGAATCTTTAGTTATTGACACTCTTTATCAAAAAAACTTCAACTCAGTGAGAAAAACACTTTTTGACCATATGGCTATATCTTTTCAAAATGTTGCAGGATCACAATGATTTTGACTTATATTATGCAAAATCAAGCCCTTTTCAACATATTTCAGCACCAGCAAGCTGCTAGAAAGGAATCTTTAGTTATTGACACTCTGTTGCAAAAAAGCTTCAACTCAGTGAGAAAAACACTTTTTGACCATATGGCTATATCTTTTCAAAATGTTGCAGGATCACAATGATTTTGACTTATATTATGCAGAATCAAGCCCTTTTCAACATATTTCAGCACCAGCAAGCTGCTAGAAAGGAATCTTTAGTTATTGACACTCTTTATCAAAAAAGCTTCAACTCAGTGAGATAAACACTTTTTGACCGTACGGCTATATCTTTTCAAAATGTTGCAGGATCACAATGATTTTGACTTACATTATGCAGAATCAAGCCCTTTTCAACATATTTCAGCACCAGCAAGCTGCTAGAAAGGAATCTTTAGTTATTGACACTCTGTTGCAAAAAAGCTTCAACTCAGTGAGAAAAACACTTTTTGACCATATGGCTATATCTTTTCAAAATGTTGCAGGATCACAATGATTTTGACTTACATTATGCAGAATCAAGCCCTTTTCAACATATTTCAGCACCAGCAAGCTGCTAGAAAGGAATCTTTAGTTATTGACACTCTTTTGCAAAAAAGCTTCAACTCAGTGAGAAAAACACTTTTTGACCATATGGCTATATCTTTTCAAAATGTTGCAGGATCACAATGATTTTGACTTATATTATGCAGAATCAAGCCCTTTTCAACATATTTCAGCACCAGCAAGCTGCTAGAAAGGAATCTTTAGTTATTGACACTCTTTATCAAAAAAACTTCAACTCAGTGAGAAAAACACTTTTTGACCATATGGCTATATCTTTTCAAAATGTTGCAGGATCACAATGATTTTGACTTACATTATGCAGAATCAAGCCCTTTTCAACATATTTCAGCACCAGCAAGCTGCTAGAAAGGAATCTTTAGTTATTGACACTCTGTTGCAAAAAAGCTTCAACTCAGTGAGATAAACACTTTTTGACCGTACGGCTATATCTTTTCAAAATGTTGCAGGATCACAATGATTTTGACTTATATTATGCAGATTCAAGCCCTTTCCAACATATTTCAGCACCAGCAAGCTGCTAGAATAGAATCTTTAGTTATTGAAACTCTTTATCAAAATCGCTTCAACTCAGTGAGATAAACACTTTTTGACCGTACGGCTATATCTTTTCAAAATGTTGCAGGATCACAATGATTTTGACTTATATTATGCAGAATCAAGCCCCTTTCAACATATTTCAGCACCAGCAAGCTGCTAGAAAGGAATCTTTAGTTATTGACACTCTTTATCAAAAAAACTTCAACTCAGTGAGAAAAACACTTTTTGACCATATGGCTATATCTTTTCAAAATGTTGCAGGATCACAATGATTTTGACTTATATTATGCAAAATCAAGCCCTTTTCAACATATTTCAGCACCAGCAAGCTGCTAGAAAGGAATCTTTAGTTATTGACACGCTGTTGCAAAAAAGCTTCAACTCAGTGAGATAAACACTTTTTGACCGTACTGCTATATCTTTTCAAAATGTTGCAGGATCACAATGATTTTGACTTACATTATGCAGAATCAAGCCCTTTTCAACATATTTCAGCACCAGCAAGCTGCTAGAAAGGAATCTTTAGTTATTGACACGCTGTTGCAAAAAAGCTTCAACTCAGTGAGAAAAACACTTTTTGACCGTATGGCTATATCTTTTCAAAATGTTGCAGGATCACAATGATTTTGACTTATATTATGCAGAATCAAGCCCTTTTCAACATATTTCAGCACCAGCAAGCTGCTAGAAAGGAATCTTTGGTTATTGACACTCTTTATCAAAAAAGCTTCAACTTTGTGAGAAAAACACTTTTTGACCATATGGCTATATCTTTTCAAAATGTTGCAGGATCACAATGATTTTGACTTATATTATACAGAATCAAGCCCTTTTCAACATATTTCAGCACCAGCAAGCTGCTAGAAAGGAATCTTTAGTTATTGACACTCTTTATCAAAAAAGCTTCAACTCAGTGAGATAAACACTTTTTGACCGTACGGCTATATCTTTTCAAAATGTTGCAGGATCACAATGATTTTGACTTACATTATGCAGAATCAAGCCCTTTTCAACATATTTCAGCACCAGCAAGCTGCTAGAAAGGAATCTTTAGTTATTGACACTCTGTTGCAAAAAAGCTTCAACTCAGTGAGATTAACACTTTTTGATCGTACGGCTATATCTTTTCAAAATATTGCAGGATCACAATGATTTTGACTTATATTATGCAGAATCAAGCCCTTTTCAACATATTTCAGCATTAGCAAGCTGCTAGAAAGGAATCTTTAGTTATTGACACTCTGTTGCAAAAAAGCTTCAACTCAGTGAGAAAAACACTTTTTGACCATATGGCTATATCTTTTCAAAATGTTGCAGGATCACAATGATTTTGACTTATATTATGCAGAATCAAGCCCCTTTCAACATATTTCAGCACCAGCAAGCTGCTAGAAAGGAATCTTTAATTATTGACACTCTTTATCAAAAAAGCTTCAACTCAGTGAGAAAAACACTTTTTTACCGTATGGCTATATCTTTTAAAATTGTTGCAGGATCACAATGATTTTGACTTACATTATGCAGAATCAAGCCCTTTTCAACATATTTCAGAACCAGCAAACTGCTAGAAAGGAATCTTTAGTTATTGACACTCTGTTGCAAAAAAGCTTCAACTCAGTGAGATAAACACTTTTTGACCATATGGCTATATCTTTTCAAAATGTTGCAGGATCACAATGATTTTGACTTATATTATGCAGAATCAAGCCCCTTTCAACATATTTCAGCACCAGCAAGCTGCTAGAAAGGAATCTTTAGTTATTGACACTCTTTATCAAAAAAGCTTCAACTCAGTGAGATAAACACTTTTTGACCGTATGGCTATATCTTTTCAAAATGTTGCAGGATCACAATGATTTTGACTTATATTATGCAGAATCAAGCCCTTTTCAACATATTTCAGCACCAGCAAGCTGCTAGAAAGGAATCTTTAGTTATTGACACTCTTTATCAAAAAAGCTTCAACTCAGTGAGATAAACACTTTTTGACCGTACGGCTATATCTTTTCAAAATGTTGCAGGATCACAATGATTTTGACTTATATTATGCAGAATCAAGCCCCTTTCAACATATTTCAGCACCAGCAAGCTGCTAGAAAGGAATCTTTAGTTATTGACACTCTGTTGCAAAAAAGCTTCAACTCAGTGAGAAAAACACTTTTTGACCATATGGCTATATCTTTTCAAAATGTTGCAGGATCACAATGATTTTGACTTATATTATGCAGAATCAAGCCCTTTTCAACATATTTCAGCACCAGCAAGCTGCTAGAAAGGAATCTTTAGTTATTGACACTCTTTATCAAAAAAGCTTCAACTCAGTGAGATAAACACTTTTTGACCGTACGGCTATATCTTTTCAAAATGTTGCAGGATCACAATGATTTTGACTTACCTTATGCAGAATCAAGCCCTTTTCAACATATTTCAGCACCAGCAAGCTGCTAGAAAGGAATCTTTAGTTATTGACACTCTGTTGCAAAAAAGCTTCAACACAGTGAGAAAAACACTTTTTGACCATATGGCTATATCTTTTCAAAATGTTGCAGGATCACAATGATTTTGACTTATATTATGCAGAATCAAGCCCCTTTCAATATATTTCAGCACCAGCAAGCTGCTAGAATAGAATCTTTAGTTATTGACACTCTTTATCAAAATCGCTTCAACTCAGTGAGATAAACACTTTTTGACCGTACGGCTATATCTTTTCAAAATGTTGCAGGATCACAATGATTTTGACTTATATTATGCAGAATCAAGCCCCTTTCAACATATGTCAGCACCAGCAAGCTGCTAGAAAGGAATCTTTAGTTATTGACACTCTTTATCAAAAAAACTTCAACTCAGTGAGAAAAACACTTTTTGACCATATGGCTATATCTTTTCAAAATGTTGCAGGATCACAATGATTTTGACTTATATTATGCAAAATCAAGCCCTTTTCAACATATTTCAGCACCAGCAAGCTGCTAGAAAGGAATCTTTAGTTATTGACACTCTTTATCAAAAAAGCTTCAACTCAGTGAGATAAACACTTTTTGACCGTACGGCTATATCTTTTCAAAATGTTGCAGGATCACAATGATTTTGACTTACATTATGCAGAATCAAGCTCTTTTCAACATATTTCAGCACCAGCAAGCTGCTAGAAAGGAATCTTTAGTTATTGACACTCTGTTGCAAAAAAGCTTCAACTCAGTGAGATAAACACTTTTTGATCGTACGGCTATATCTTTTCAAAATGTTGCAAGATCACAATGATTTTGACTTACATTATGCAGAATCAAGCCCTTTTCAACATATTTCAGCACCAGCAAGCTGCTAGAAAGGAATCTTTAGTTATTGACACTCTTTATCAAAAACGCTTCAACTCAGTGAGATAAACACTTTTTGACCGTACGGCTATATCTTTTCAAAATGTTGCAGGATCACAATGATTTTGACTTACATTATGCAGAATCAAGCCCTTTTCAACATATTTCAGCACCAGCAAGCTGCTAGAAAGGAATCTTTAGTTATTGACACTCTGTTGCAAAAAAGCTTCAACTCAGTGAGAAAAACACTTTTTGACCATATGGCTATATCTTTTCAAAATGTTGCAGGATCACAATGATTTTGACTTACATTATGCAGAATCAAGCCCTTTTCAACATATTTCAGCACCAGCAAGCTGCTAGAAAGGAATCTTTAGTTATTGACACTCTTTTGCAAAAAAGCTTCAACTCAGTGAGAAAAACACTTTTTGACCATATGGCTATATCTTTTCAAAATGTTGCAGGATCACAATGATTTTGACTTATATTATGCAGAATCAAGCCCTTTTCAACATATTTCAGCACCAGCAAGCTGCTAGAAAGGAATCTTTAGTTATTGACACTCTTTATCAAAAAAGCTTCAACTCAGTGAGATAAACACTTTTTGACCGTACGGCTATATCTTTTCAAAATGTTGCAGGATCACAATGATTTTGACTTACATTATGCAGAATCAAGCCCTTTTCAACATATTTCAGCACCAGCAAGCTGCTAGAAAGGAATCTTTAGTTATTGACACTCTGTTGCAAAAAAGCTTCAACTCAGTGAGATAAACACTTTTTGACCGTACTGCTATATCTTTTCAAAATGTTGCAGGATCACAATGATTTTGACTTACATTATGCAGAATCAAGCCCTTTTCAACATATTTCAGCACCAGCAAGCTGCTAGAAAGGAATCTTTAGTTATTGACACGCTGTTGCAAAAAAGCTTCAACTCAGTGAGAAAAACACTTTTTGACCGTATGGCTATATCTTTTCAAAATGTTGCAGGATCACAATGATTTTGACTTATATTATGCAGAATCAAGCCCTTTTCAACATATTTCAGCACCAGCAAGCTGCTAGAAAGGAATCTTTGGTTATTGACACTCTTTATCAAAAAAGCTTCAACTTTGTGAGAAAAACACTTTTTGACCATATGGCTATATCTTTTCAAAATGTTGCAGGATCACAATGATTTTGACTTATATTATACAGAATCAAGCCCTTTTCAACATATTTCAGCACCAGCAAGCTGCTAGAAAGGAATCTTTAGTTATTGACACTCTTTATCAAAAAAGCTTCAACTCAGTGAGATAAACACTTTTTGACCGTACGGCTATATCTTTTCAAAATGTTGCAGGATCACAATGATTTTGACTTATATTATGCAGAATCAAGCCCTTTTCAACATATTTCAGCACCAGCAAGCTGCTAGAAAGGAATCTTTAGTTATTGACACTCTGTTGCAAAAAAGCTTCAACTCAGTGAGATAAACACTTTTTGATCGTACGGCTATATCTTTTCAAAATGTTGCAGGATCACAATGATTTTGACTTATATTATGCAGATTCAAGCCCTTTCCAACATATTTCAGCACCAGCAAGCTGCTAGAATAGAATCTTTAGTTATTGAAACTCTTTATCAAAATCGCTTCAACTCAGTGAGATAAACACTTTTTGACCGTACGGCTATATCTTTTCAAAATGTTGCAGGATCACAATGATTTTGACTTATATTATGCAGAATCAAGCCCCTTTCAACATATTTCAGCACCAGCAAGCTGCTAGAATAGAATCTTTAGTTATTGACACTCTTTATCAAAAAAACTTCAACTCAGTGAGAAAAACACTTTTTGACCATATGGCTATATCTTTTCAAAATGTTGCAGGATCACAATGATTTTGACTTATATTATGCAAAATCAAGCCCTTTTCAACATATTTCAGCACCAGCAAGCTGCTAGAAAGGAATCTTTAGTTATTGACACGCTGTTGCAAAAAAGCTTCAACTCAGTGAGAAAAACACTTTTTGACCGTATGGCTATATCTTTTCAAAATGTTGCAGGATCACAATGATTTTGACTTATATTATGCAGAATCAAGCCCTTTTCAACATATTTCAGCACCAGCAAGCTGCTAGAAAGGAATCTTTGGTTATTGACACTCTTTATCAAAAAAGCTTCAACTTTGTGAGAAAAACACTTTTTGACCATATGGCTATATCTTTTCAAAATGTTGCAGGATCACAATGATTTTGACTTATATTATACAGAATCAAGCCCTTTTCAACATATTTCAGCACCAGCAAGCTGCTAGAAAGGAATCTTTAGTTATTGACACTCTTTATCAAAAAAGCTTCAACTCAGTGAGATAAACACTTTTTGACCGTACGGCTATATCTTTTCAAAATGTTGCAGGATCACAATGATTTTGACTTACATTATGCAGAATCAAGCCCTTTTCAACATATTTCAGCACCAGCAAGCTGCTAGAAAGGAATCTTTAGTTATTGACACTCTGTTGCAAAAAAGCTTCAACTCAGTGAGATAAACACTTTTTGACCGTACGGCTATATCTTTTCAAAATATTGCAGGATCACAATGATTTTGACTTATATTATGCAGAATCAAGCCCCTTTCAACATATTTCAGCACCAGCAAGCTGCTAGAAAGGAATCTTTAGTTATTGACACTCTTTATCAAAAAAACTTCAACTCAGTGAGAAAAACACTTTTTGACCGTATGGCTATATCTTTTCAAAATGTTGCAGGATCACAATGATTTTGACTTATATTATGCAGAATCAAGCCCTTTTCAACATATTTCAGCACCAGCAAGCTGCTAGAAAGGAATCTTTAGTTATTGACACTCTTTATCAAAAAAGCTTCAACTTTGTGAGAAAAACACTTTTTGACCATATGGCTATATCTTTTCAAAATGTTGCAGGATCACAATGATTTTGACTTATATTATGCAGAATCAAGCCCTTTTCAACATATTTCAGCATTAGCAAGCTGCTAGAAAGGAATCTTTAGTTATTGACAGTCTGTTGCAAAAAAGCTTCAACTCAGTGAGAAAAACACTTTTTGACCATATGGCTATATCTTTTCAAAATGTTGCAGGATCACAATGATTTTGACTTATATTATGCAGAATCAAGCCCCTTTCAACATATTTCAGCACCAGCAAGCTGCTAGAAAGGAATCTTTAGTTATTGACACTCTTTATCAAAAAAGCTTCAACTCAGTGAGAAAAACACTTTTTGACCGTACGGCTATATCTTTTCAAAATGTTGCAGGATCACAATGATTTTGACTTACCTTATGCAGAATCAAGCCCTTTTCAACATATTTCAGCACCAGCAAGCTGCTAGAAAGGAATCTTTAGTTATTGACACTCTGTTGCAAAAAAGCTTCAACTCAGTGAGAAAAACACTTTTTGACCATATGGCTATATCTTTTCAAAATGTTGCAGGATCACAATGATTTTGACTTATATTATGCAGAATCAAGCCCTTTTCAACATATTTCAGCACCAGCAAGCTGCTAGAAAGGAATCTTTAGTTATTGACACTCTTTTGCAAAAAAGCTTCAACTCAGTGAGAAAAACACTTTTTGACCATATGGCTATATCTTTTCAAAATGTTGCAGGATCACAATGATTTTGACTTATATTATGCAGAATCAAGCCCTTTTCAACATATTTCAGCACCAGCAAGCTGCTAGAAAGGAATCTTTAGTTATTGACACTCTTTATCAAAAAAACTTCAACTCAGTGAGAAAAACACTTTTTGACCATATGGCTATATCTTTTCAAAATGTTGCAGGATCACAATGATTTTGACTTATATTATGCAGAATCAAGCCTTTTTCAACATATTTCAGCACCAGCAAGCTGCTAGAAAGGAATCTTTAGTTATTGACACTCTGTTGCAAAAAAGCTTCAACTCATTGAGATAAACACTTTTTGACCGTACGGCTATATCTTTTCAAAATGTTGCAGGATCACAATGATTTTGACTTATATTATGCAGATTCAAGCCCTTTCCAACATATTTCAGCACCAGCAAGCTGCTAGAATAGAATCTTTAGTTATTGACACTCTTTATCAAAATCGCTTCAACTCAGTGAGATAAACACTTTTTGACCGTACGGCTATATCTTTTCAAAATGTTGCAGGATCACAATGATTTTGACTTATATTATGCAGAATCAAGCCCCTTTCAATAAATTTCAGCACCAGCAAGCTGCTAGAATAGAATCTTTAGTTATTGACACTCTTTATCAAAATCGCTTCAACTCAGTGAGATAAACACTTTTTGACCGTACGGCTATATCTTTTCAAAATGTTGCAGGATCACAATGATTTTGACTTATATTATGCAGAATCAAGCCCCTTTCAACATATTTCAGCACCAGCAAGCTGCTAGAAAGGAATCTTTAGTTATTGACACTCTTTATCAAAAAAACTTCAACTCAGTGAGAAAAACACTTTTTGACCATATGGCTATATCTTTTCAAAATGTTGCAGGATCACAATGATTTTGACTTATATTATGCAAAATCAAGCCCTTTTCAACATATTTCAGCACCAGCAAGCTGCTAGAAAGGAATCTTTAGTTATTGACACTCTTTATCAAAAAAACTTCAACTCAGTGAGATAAACACTTTTTGACCGTACGGCTATATCTTTTCAAAATGTTGCAGGATCACAATGATTTTGACTTACATTATGCAGAATCAAGCTCTTTTCAACATATTTCAGCACCAGCAAGCTGCTAGAAAGGAATCTTTAGTTATTGACACTCTGTTGCAAAAAAGCTTCAACTCAGTGAGATAAACACTTTTTGACCGTACGGCTATATCTTTTCAAAATGTTGCAGGATCACAATGATTTTGACTTACATTATGCAGAATCAAGCCCTTTTCAACATATTTCAGCACCAGCAAGCTGCTAGAAAGGAATCTTTAGTTATTGACACTCTTTATCAAAAACGCTTCAACTCAGTGAGATAAACACTTTTTGACCGTACGGCTATATCTTTTCAAAATGTTGCAGGATCACAATGATTTTGACTTATATTATGCAGAATCAAGCCCTTTTTAACATATTTCAGCACCAGCAAGTTGCTAGAAAAGAATCTTTAGTTATTGACACTCTGTTGCAAAAAAGCTTCAACTCAGTGAGATAAACACTTTTTGACCATATGGCTATATCTTTTCAAAATGTTGCAGGATCACAATGATTTTGACTTATATTATGCAGAATCAAGCCCCTTTCAACATATGTCAGCACCAGCAAGCTGCTAGAAAGGAATCTTTAGTTATTGACACTCTTTATCAAAAAAACTTCAACTCAGTGAGAAAAACACTTTTTGACCGTATGGCTATATCTTTTCAAAATGTTGCAGGATCACAATGATTTTGACTCATATTATGCAGAATCAAGCCCTTTTCAACATATTTCAGCACCAGCAAGCTGCTAGAAAGGAATCTTTAGTTATTGACACTCTTTATCAAAAAAGCTTCAACTCAGTGAGATAAACACTTTTTGACCGTACGGCTATATCTTTTCAAAATGTTGCAGGATCACAATGATTTTGACTTATATTATGCAGAATCAAGCCCCTTTCAACATATTTCAGCACCAGCAAGCTGCTAGAAAGGAATCTTTAGTTATTGACGCTCTGTTGCAAAAAAGATTCAACTCAGTGAGAAAAACACTTTTTGACCATATGGCTATATCTTTTCAAAATGTTGCAGGATCACAATGATTTTGACTTATATTATGCAGAATCAAGCCCTTTTCAACATATTTCAGCACCAGCAAGCTGCTAGAAAGGAATCTTTGGTTATTGACACTCTTTATCAAAAAAGCTTCAACTTTGTGAGAAAAACACTTTTTGACCATATGGCTATATCTTTTCAAAATGTTGCAGGATCACAATGATTTTGACTTATATTATACAGAATCAAGCCCTTTTCAACATATTTCAGCACCAGCAAGCTGCTAGAAAGGAATCTTTAGTTATTGACACTCTTTATCAAAAAAGCTTCAACTCAGTGAGATAAACACTTTTTGACCGTACGGCTATATCTTTTCAAAATGTTGCAGGATCACAATGATTTTGACTTACATTATGCAGAATCAAGCCCTTTTCAACATATTTCAGCACCAGCAAGCTGCTAGAAAGGAATCTTTAGTTATTGACAGTCTGTTGCAAAAAAGCTTCAACTCAGTGAGATTAACACTTTTTGATCGTACGGCTATATCTTTTCAAAATATTGCAGGATCACAATGATTTTGACTTATATTATGCAGAATCAAGCCCTTTTCAACATATTTCAGCATTAGCAAGCTGCTAGAAAGGAATCTTTAGTTATTGACACTCTGTTGCAAAAAAGCTTCAACTCAGTGAGAAAAACACTTTTTGACCATATGGCTATATCTTTTCAAAATGTTGCAGGATCACAATGATTTTGACTTATATTATGCAGAATCAAGCCCCTTTCAACATATTTCAGCACCAGCAAGCTGCTAGAAAGGAATCTTTAGTTATTGACACTCTTTATCAAAAAAGCTTCAACTCAGTGAGAAAAACACTTTTTTACCGTATGGCTATATCTTTTCAAAATGTTGCAGGATCACAATGATTTTGACTTACATTATGCAGAATCAAGCCCTTTTCAACATATTTCAGCACCAGCAAGCTGCTAGAAAGGAATCTTTAGTTATTGACACTCTTTATCAAAAAAGCTTCAACTCAGTGAGAAAAACACTTTTTTACCGTATGGCTATATCTTTTCAAAATGTTGCAGGATCACAATGATTTTGACTTATATTATGCAGAATCAAGCCTTTTTCAACATATTTCAGCACCAGCAAGCTGCTAGAAAGGAATCTTTAGTTATTGACACTCTGTTGCAAAAAAGCTTCAACTCATTGAGATAAACACTTTTTGACCGTACGGCTATATCTTTTCAAAATGTTGCAGGATCACAATGATTTTGACTTATATTATGCAGATTCAAGCCCTTTCCAACATATTTCAGCACCAGCAAGCTGCTAGAATAGAATCTTTAGTTATTGACACTCTTTATCAAAATCGCTTCAACTCAGTGAGATAAACACTTTTTGACCGTACGGCTATATCTTTTCAAAATGTTGCAGGATCACAATGATTTTGACTTATATTATGCAGAATCAAGCCCCTTTCAATAAATTTCAGCACCAGCAAGCTGCTAGAATAGAATCTTTAGTTATTGACACTCTTTATCAAAATCGCTTCAACTCAGTGAGATAAACACTTTTTGACCGTACGGCTATATCTTTTCAAAATGTTGCAGGATCACAATGATTTTGACTTATATTATGCAGAATCAAGCCCCTTTCAACATATTTCAGCACCAGCAAGCTGCTAGAAAGGAATCTTTAGTTATTGACACTCTTTATCAAAAAAACTTCAACTCAGTGAGAAAAACACTTTTTGACCATATGGCTATATCTTTTCAAAATGTTGCAGGATCACAATGATTTTGACTTATATTATGCAAAATCAAGCCCTTTTCAACATATTTCAGCACCAGCAAGCTGCTAGAAAGGAATCTTTAGTTATTGACACTCTTTATCAAAAAAACTTCAACTCAGTGAGAAAAACACTTTTTGACCATATGGCTATATCTTTTCAAAATGTTGCAGGATCACAATGATTTTGACTTATATTATGCAGAATCAAGCCTTTTTCAACATATTTCAGCACCAGCAAGCTGCTAGAAAGGAATCTTTAGTTATTGACACTCTGTTGCAAAAAAGCTTCAACTCATTGAGATAAACACTTTTTGACCGTACGGCTATATCTTTTCAAAATGTTGCAGGATCACAATGATTTTGACTTATATTATGCAGATTCAAGCCCTTTCCAACATATTTCAGCACCAGCAAGCTGCTAGAATAGAATCTTTAGTTATTGACACTCTTTATCAAAATCGCTTCAACTCAGTGAGATAAACACTTTTTGACCGTACGGCTATATCTTTTCAAAATGTTGCAGGATCACAATGATTTTGACTTATATTATGCAGAATCAAGCCCCTTTCAATAAATTTCAGCACCAGCAAGCTGCTAGAATAGAATCTTTAGTTATTGACACTCTTTATCAAAATCGCTTCAACTCAGTGAGATAAACACTTTTTGACCGTACGGCTATATCTTTTCAAAATGTTGCAGGATCACAATGATTTTGACTTATAT
The DNA here is from genome assembly GCF_037954325.1 of Fistularia commersonii. Lineage (NCBI taxonomy): Eukaryota > Metazoa > Chordata > Actinopteri > Syngnathiformes > Fistulariidae > Fistularia > Fistularia commersonii. Next base: position 17,631,564 of record NC_141297.1, read on the forward strand.
TATGCAGAATCAAGCCCCTTTCAACATATTTCAGCACCAGCAAGCTGCTAGAAAGGAATCTTTAGTTATTGACACTCTTTATCAAAAAAACTTCAACTCAGTGAGAAAAACACTTTTTGACCATATGGCTATATCTTTTCAAAATGTTGCAGGATCACAATGATTTTGACTTATATTATGCAAAATCAAGCCCTTTTCAACATATTTCAGCACCAGCAAGCTGCTAGAAAGGAATCTTTAGTTATTGACACTCTTTATCAAAAAAACTTCAACTCAGTGAGATAAACACTTTTTGACCGTACGGCTATATCTTTTCAAAATGTTGCAGGATCACAATGATTTTGACTTACATTATGCAGAATCAAGCTCTTTTCAACATATTTCAGCACCAGCAAGCTGCTAGAAAGGAATCTTTAGTTATTGACACTCTGTTGCAAAAAAGCTTCAACTCAGTGAGATAAACACTTTTTGACCGTACGGCTATATCTTTTCAAAATGTTGCAGGATCACAATGATTTTGACTTACATTATGCAGAATCAAGCCCTTTTCAACATATTTCAGCACCAGCAAGCTGCTAGAAAGGAATCTTTAGTTATTGACACTCTTTATCAAAAACGCTTCAACTCAGTGAGATAAACACTTTTTGACCGTACGGCTATATCTTTTCAAAATGTTGCAGGATCACAATGATTTTGACTTATATTATGCAGAATCAAGCCCTTTTTAACATATTTCAGCACCAGCAAGTTGCTAGAAAAGAATCTTTAGTTATTGACACTCTGTTGCAAAAAAGCTTCAACTCAGTGAGATAAACACTTTTTGACCATATGGCTATATCTTTTCAAAATGTTGCAGGATCACAATGATTTTGACTTATATTATGCAGAATCAAGCCCCTTTCAACATATGTCAGCACCAGCAAGCTGCTAGAAAGGAATCTTTAGTTATTGACACTCTTTATCAAAAAAACTTCAACTCAGTGAGAAAAACACTTTTTGACCGTATGGCTATATCTTTTCAAAATGTTGCAGGATCACAATGATTTTGACTCATATTATGCAGAATCAAGCCCTTTTCAACATATTTCAGCACCAGCAAGCTGCTAGAAAGGAATCTTTAGTTATTGACACTCTTTATCAAAAAAGCTTCAACTCAGTGAGATAAACACTTTTTGACCGTACGGCTATATCTTTTCAAAATGTTGCAGGATCACAATGATTTTGACTTATATTATGCAGAATCAAGCCCCTTTCAACATATTTCAGCACCAGCAAGCTGCTAGAAAGGAATCTTTAGTTATTGACGCTCTGTTGCAAAAAAGCTTCAACTCAGTGAGAAAAACACTTTTTGACCATATGGCTATATCTTTTCAAAATGTTGCAGGATCACAATGATTTTGACTTATATTATGCAGAATCAAGCCCTTTTCAACATATTTCAGCACCAGCAAGCTGCTAGAAAGGAATCTTTGGTTATTGACACTCTTTATCAAAAAAGCTTCAACTTTGTGAGAAAAACACTTTTTGACCATATGGCTATATCTTTTCAAAATGTTGCAGGATCACAATGATTTTGACTTATATTATACAGAATCAAGCCCTTTTCAACATATTTCAGCACCAGCAAGCTGCTAGAAAGGAATCTTTAGTTATTGACACTCTTTATCAAAAAAGCTTCAACTCAGTGAGATAAACACTTTTTGACCGTACGGCTATATCTTTTCAAAATGTTGCAGGATCACAATGATTTTGACTTACATTATGCAGAATCAAGCCCTTTTCAACATATTTCAGCACCAGCAAGCTGCTAGAAAGGAATCTTTAGTTATTGACACTCTGTTGCAAAAAAGCTTCAACTCAGTGAGATTAACACTTTTTGATCGTACGGCTATATCTTTTCAAAATATTGCAGGATCACAATGATTTTGACTTATATTATGCAGAATCAAGCCCTTTTCAACATATTTCAGCATTAGCAAGCTGCTAGAAAGGAATCTTTAGTTATTGACACTCTGTTGCAAAAAAGCTTCAACTCAGTGAGAAAAACACTTTTTGACCATATGGCTATATCTTTTCAAAATGTTGCAGGATCACAATGATTTTGACTTATATTATGCAGAATCAAGCCCCTTTCAACATATTTCAGCACCAGCAAGCTGCTAGAAAGGAATCTTTAGTTATTGACACTCTTTATCAAAAAAGCTTCAACTCAGTGAGAAAAACACTTTTTTACCGTATGGCTATATCTTTTCAAAATGTTGCAGGATCACAATGATTTTGACTTACATTATGCAGAATCAAGCCCTTTTCAACATATTTCAGCACCAGCAAGCTGCTAGAAAGGAATCTTTAGTTATTGACACTCTTTATCAAAAAAGCTTCAACTCAGTGAGAAAAACACTTTTTTACCGTATGGCTATATCTTTTCAAAATGTTGCAGGATCACAATGATTTTGACTTATATTATGCAGAATCAAGCCTTTTTCAACATATTTCAGCACCAGCAAGCTGCTAGAAAGGAATCTTTAGTTATTGACACTCTGTTGCAAAAAAGCTTCAACTCATTGAGATAAACACTTTTTGACCGTACGGCTATATCTTTTCAAAATGTTGCAGGATCACAATGATTTTGACTTATATTATGCAGATTCAAGCCCTTTCCAACATATTTCAGCACCAGCAAGCTGCTAGAATAGAATCTTTAGTTATTGACACTCTTTATCAAAATCGCTTCAACTCAGTGAGATAAACACTTTTTGACCGTACGGCTATATCTTTTCAAAATGTTGCAGGATCACAATGATTTTGACTTATATTATGCAGAATCAAGCCCCTTTCAATAAATTTCAGCACCAGCAAGCTGCTAGAATAGAATCTTTAGTTATTGACACTCTTTATCAAAATCGCTTCAACTCAGTGAGATAAACACTTTTTGACCGTACGGCTATATCTTTTCAAAATGTTGCAGGATCACAATGATTTTGACTTATATTATGCAGAATCAAGCCCCTTTCAACATATTTCAGCACCAGCAAGCTGCTAGAAAGGAATCTTTAGTTATTGACACTCTTTATCAAAAAAACTTCAACTCAGTGAGAAAAACACTTTTTGACCATATGGCTATATCTTTTCAAAATGTTGCAGGATCACAATGATTTTGACTTATATTATGCAAAATCAAGCCCTTTTCAACATATTTCAGCACCAGCAAGCTGCTAGAAAGGAATCTTTAGTTATTGACACTCTTTATCAAAAAAACTTCAACTCAGTGAGATAAACACTTTTTGACCGTACGGCTATATCTTTTCAAAATGTTGCAGGATCACAATGATTTTGACTTACATTATGCAGAATCAAGCTCTTTTCAACATATTTCAGCACCAGCAAGCTGCTAGAAAGGAATCTTTAGTTATTGACACTCTGTTGCAAAAAAGCTTCAACTCAGTGAGATAAACACTTTTTGACCGTACGGCTATATCTTTTCAAAATGTTGCAGGATCACAATGATTTTGACTTACATTATGCAGAATCAAGCCCTTTTCAACATATTTCAGCACCAGCAAGCTGCTAGAAAGGAATCTTTAGTTATTGACACTCTTTATCAAAAACGCTTCAACTCAGTGAGATAAACACTTTTTGACCGTACGGCTATATCTTTTCAAAATGTTGCAGGATCACAATGATTTTGACTTATATTATGCAGAATCAAGCCCTTTTTAACATATTTCAGCACCAGCAAGTTGCTAGAAAAGAATCTTTAGTTATTGACACTCTGTTGCAAAAAAGCTTCAACTCAGTGAGATAAACACTTTTTGACCATATGGCTATATCTTTTCAAAATGTTGCAGGATCACAATGATTTTGACTTATATTATGCAGAATCAAGCCCCTTTCAACATATGTCAGCACCAGCAAGCTGCTAGAAAGGAATCTTTAGTTATTGACACTCTTTATCAAAAAAACTTCAACTCAGTGAGAAAAACACTTTTTGACCGTATGGCTATATCTTTTCAAAATGTTGCAGGATCACAATGATTTTGACTCATATTATGCAGAATCAAGCCCTTTTCAACATATTTCAGCACCAGCAAGCTGCTAGAAAGGAATCTTTAGTTATTGACACTCTTTATCAAAAAAGCTTCAACTCAGTGAGATAAACACTTTTTGACCGTACGGCTATATCTTTTCAAAATGTTGCAGGATCACAATGATTTTGACTTATATTATGCAGAATCAAGCCCCTTTCAACATATTTCAGCACCAGCAAGCTGCTAGAAAGGAATCTTTAGTTATTGACGCTCTGTTGCAAAAAAGCTTCAACTCAGTGAGAAAAACACTTTTTGACCATATGGCTATATCTTTTCAAAATGTTGCAGGATCACAATGATTTTGACTTATATTATGCAGAATCAAGCCCTTTTCAACATATTTCAGCACCAGCAAGCTGCTAGAAAGGAATCTTTGGTTATTGACACTCTTTATCAAAAAAGCTTCAACTTTGTGAGAAAAACACTTTTTGACCATATGGCTATATCTTTTCAAAATGTTGCAGGATCACAATGATTTTGACTTATATTATACAGAATCAAGCCCTTTTCAACATATTTCAGCACCAGCAAGCTGCTAGAAAGGAATCTTTAGTTATTGACACTCTTTATCAAAAAAGCTTCAACTCAGTGAGATAAACACTTTTTGACCGTACGGCTATATCTTTTCAAAATGTTGCAGGATCACAATGATTTTGACTTACATTATGCAGAATCAAGCCCTTTTCAACATATTTCAGCACCAGCAAGCTGCTAGAAAGGAATCTTTAGTTATTGACACTCTGTTGCAAAAAAGCTTCAACTCAGTGAGATTAACACTTTTTGATCGTACGGCTATATCTTTTCAAAATATTGCAGGATCACAATGATTTTGACTTATATTATGCAGAATCAAGCCCTTTTCAACATATTTCAGCATTAGCAAGCTGCTAGAAAGGAATCTTTAGTTATTGACACTCTGTTGCAAAAAAGCTTCAACTCAGTGAGAAAAACACTTTTTGACCATATGGCTATATCTTTTCAAAATGTTGCAGGATCACAATGATTTTGACTTATATTATGCAGAATCAAGCCCCTTTCAACATATTTCAGCACCAGCAAGCTGCTAGAAAGGAATCTTTAGTTATTGACACTCTTTATCAAAAAAGCTTCAACTCAGTGAGAAAAACACTTTTTTACCGTATGGCTATATCTTTTCAAAATGTTGCAGGATCACAATGATTTTGACTTACATTATGCAGAATCAAGCCCTTTTCAACATATTTCAGAACCAGCAAACTGCTAGAAAGGAATCTTTAGTTATTGACACTCTGTTGCAAAAAAGCTTCAACTCAGTGAGATAAACACTTTTTGACCATATGGCTATATCTTTTCAAAATGTTGCAGGATCACAATGATTTTGACTTATATTATGCAGAATCAAGCCCCTTTCAACATATTTCAGCACCAGCAAGCTGCTAGAAAGGAATCTTTAGTTATTGACACTCTTTATCAAAAAAGCTTCAACTCAGTGAGATAAACACTTTTTGACCGTATGGCTATATCTTTTCAAAATGTTGCAGGATCACAATGATTTTGACTTATATTATGCAGAATCAAGCCCTTTTCAACATATTTCAGCACCAGCAAGCTGCTAGAAAGGAATCTTTAGTTATTGACACTCTTTATCAAAAAAGCTTCAACTCAGTGAGATAAACACTTTTTGACCGTACGGCTATATCTTTTCAAAATGTTGCAGGATCACAATGATTTTGACTTATATTATGCAGAATCAAGCCCCTTTCAACATATTTCAGCACCAGCAAGCTGCTAGAAAGGAATCTTTAGTTATTGACACTCTGTTGCAAAAAAGCTTCAACTCAGTGAGAAAAACACTTTTTGACCATATGGCTATATCTTTTCAAAATGTTGCAGGATCACAATGATTTTGACTTATATTATGCAGAATCAAGCCCTTTTCAACATATTTCAGCACCAGCAAGCTGCTAGAAAGGAATCTTTAGTTATTGACACTCTTTATCAAAAAAGCTTCAACTCAGTGAGATAAACACTTTTTGACCGTACGGCTATATCTTTTCAAAATGTTGCAGGATCACAATGATTTTGACTTACCTTATGCAGAATCAAGCCCTTTTCAACATATTTCAGCACCAGCAAGCTGCTAGAAAGGAATCTTTAGTTATTGACACTCTGTTGCAAAAAAGCTTCAACACAGTGAGAAAAACACTTTTTGACCATATGGCTATATCTTTTCAAAATGTTGCAGGATCACAATGATTTTGACTTATATTATGCAGAATCAAGCCCCTTTCAATATATTTCAGCACCAGCAAGCTGCTAGAATAGAATCTTTAGTTATTGACACTCTTTATCAAAATCGCTTCAACTCAGTGAGATAAACACTTTTTGACCGTACGGCTATATCTTTTCAAAATGTTGCAGGATCACAATGATTTTGACTTATATTATGCAGAATCAAGCCCCTTTCAACATATGTCAGCACCAGCAAGCTGCTAGAAAGGAATCTTTAGTTATTGACACTCTTTATCAAAAAAACTTCAACTCAGTGAGAAAAACACTTTTTGACCATATGGCTATATCTTTTCAAAATGTTGCAGGATCACAATGATTTTGACTTATATTATGCAAAATCAAGCCCTTTTCAACATATTTCAGCACCAGCAAGCTGCTAGAAAGGAATCTTTAGTTATTGACACTCTTTATCAAAAAAGCTTCAACTCAGTGAGATAAACACTTTTTGACCGTACGGCTATATCTTTTCAAAATGTTGCAGGATCACAATGATTTTGACTTACATTATGCAGAATCAAGCTCTTTTCAACATATTTCAGCACCAGCAAGCTGCTAGAAAGGAATCTTTAGTTATTGACACTCTGTTGCAAAAAAGCTTCAACTCAGTGAGATAAACACTTTTTGACCGTACGGCTATATCTTTTCAAAATGTTGCAAGATCACAATGATTTTGACTTACATTATGCAGAATCAAGCCCTTTTCAACATATTTCAGCACCAGCAAGCTGCTAGAAAGGAATCTTTAGTTATTGACACTCTTTATCAAAAACGCTTCAACTCAGTGAGATAAACACTTTTTGACCGTACGGCTATATCTTTTCAAAATGTTGCAGGATCACAATGATTTTGACTTACATTATGCAGAATCAAGCCCTTTTCAACATATTTCAGCACCAGCAAGCTGCTAGAAAGGAATCTTTAGTTATTGACACTCTGTTGCAAAAAAGCTTCAACTCAGTGAGAAAAACACTTTTTGACCATATGGCTATATCTTTTCAAAATGTTGCAGGATCACAATGATTTTGACTTACATTATGCAGAATCAAGCCCTTTTCAACATATTTCAGCACCAGCAAGCTGCTAGAAAGGAATCTTTAGTTATTGACACTCTTTTGCAAAAAAGCTTCAACTCAGTGAGAAAAACACTTTTTGACCATATGGCTATATCTTTTCAAAATGTTGCAGGATCACAATGATTTTGACTTATATTATGCAGAATCAAGCCCTTTTCAACATATTTCAGCACCAGCAAGCTGCTAGAAAGGAATCTTTAGTTATTGACACTCTTTATCAAAAAAGCTTCAACTCAGTGAGATAAACACTTTTTGACCGTACGGCTATATCTTTTCAAAATGTTGCAGGATCACAATGATTTTGACTTACATTATGCAGAATCAAGCCCTTTTCAACATATTTCAGCACCAGCAAGCTGCTAGAAAGGAATCTTTAGTTATTGACACTCTGTTGCAAAAAAGCTTCAACTCAGTGAGATAAACACTTTTTGACCGTACTGCTATATCTTTTCAAAATGTTGCAGGATCACAATGATTTTGACTTACATTATGCAGAATCAAGCCCTTTTCAACATATTTCAGCACCAGCAAGCTGCTAGAAAGGAATCTTTAGTTATTGACACGCTGTTGCAAAAAAGCTTCAACTCAGTGAGAAAAACACTTTTTGACCGTATGGCTATATCTTTTCAAAATGTTGCAGGATCACAATGATTTTGACTTATATTATGCAGAATCAAGCCCTTTTCAACATATTTCAGCACCAGCAAGCTGCTAGAAAGGAATCTTTGGTTATTGACACTCTTTATCAAAAAAGCTTCAACTTTGTGAGAAAAACACTTTTTGACCATATGGCTATATCTTTTCAAAATGTTGCAGGATCACAATGATTTTGACTTATATTATACAGAATCAAGCCCTTTTCAACATATTTCAGCACCAGCAAGCTGCTAGAAAGGAATCTTTAGTTATTGACACTCTTTATCAAAAAAGCTTCAACTCAGTGAGATAAACACTTTTTGACCGTACGGCTATATCTTTTCAAAATGTTGCAGGATCACAATGATTTTGACTTATATTATGCAGAATCAAGCCCTTTTCAACATATTTCAGCACCAGCAAGCTGCTAGAAAGGAATCTTTAGTTATTGACACTCTGTTGCAAAAAAGCTTCAACTCAGTGAGATAAACACTTTTTGATCGTACGGCTATATCTTTTCAAAATGTTGCAGGATCACAATGATTTTGACTTATATTATGCAGATTCAAGCCCTTTCCAACATATTTCAGCACCAGCAAGCTGCTAGAATAGAATCTTTAGTTATTGAAACTCTTTATCAAAATCGCTTCAACTCAGTGAGATAAACACTTTTTGACCGTACGGCTATATCTTTTCAAAATGTTGCAGGATCACAATGATTTTGACTTATATTATGCAGAATCAAGCCCCTTTCAACATATTTCAGCACCAGCAAGCTGCTAGAAAGGAATCTTTAGTTATTGACACTCTTTATCAAAAAAACTTCAACTCAGTGAGAAAAACACTTTTTGACCATATGGCTATATCTTTTCAAAATGTTGCAGGATCACAATGATTTTGACTTATATTATGCAAAATCAAGCCCTTTTCAACATATTTCAGCACCAGCAAGCTGCTAGAAAGGAATCTTTAGTTATTGACACTCTTTATCAAAAAAGCTTCAACTCAGTGAGATAAACACTTTTTGACCGTACGGCTATATCTTTTCAAAATGTTGCAGGATCACAATGATTTTGACTTACATTATGCAGAATCAAGCCCTTTTCAACATATTTCAGCACCAGCAAGCTGCTAGAAAGGAATCTTTAGTTATTGACACTCTGTTGCAAAAAAGCTTCAACTCAGTGAGATAAACACTTTTTGACCGTACTGCTATATCTTTTCAAAATGTTGCAGGATCACAATGATTTTGACTTGCATTATGCAGAATCAAGCCCTTTTCAACATATTTCAGCACCAGCAAGCTGCTAGAAAGGAATCTTTAGTTATTGACACGCTGTTGCAAAAAAGCTTCAACTCAGTGAGAAAAACACTTTTTGACCGTATGGCTATATCTTTTCAAAATGTTGCAGGATCACAATGATTTTGACTTATATTATGCAGAATCAAGCCCTTTTCAACATATTTCAGCACCAGCAAGCTGCTAGAAAGGAATCTTTGGTTATTGACACTCTTTATCAAAAAAGCTTCAACTTTGTGAGAAAAACACTTTTTGACCATATGGCTATATCTTTTCAAAATGTTGCAGGATCACAATGATTTTGACTTATATTATACAGAATCAAGCCCTTTTCAACATATTTCAGCACCAGCAAGCTGCTAGAAAGGAATCTTTAGTTATTGACACTCTTTATCAAAAAAGCTTCAACTCAGTGAGATAAACACTTTTTGACCGTACGGCTATATCTTTTCAAAATGTTGCAGGATCACAATGATTTTGACTTACATTATGCAGAATCAAGCCCTTTTCAACATATTTCAGCACCAGCAAGCTGCTAGAAAGGAATCTTTAGTTATTGACACTCTGTTGCAAAAAAGCTTCAACTCAGTGAGATAAACACTTTTTGACCGTACGGCTATATCTTTTCAAAATATTGCAGGATCACAATGATTTTGACTTATATTATGCAGAATCAAGCCCCTTTCAACATATTTCAGCACCAGCAAGCTGCTAGAAAGGAATCTTTAGTTATTGACACTCTTTATCAAAAAAACTTCAACTCAGTGAGAAAAACACTTTTTGACCGTATGGCTATATCTTTTCAAAATGTTGCAGGATCACAATGATTTTGACTTATATTATGCAGAATCAAGCCCTTTTCAACATATTTCAGCACCAGCAAGCTGCTAGAAAGGAATCTTTAGTTATTGACACTCTTTATCAAAAAAGCTTCAACTTTGTGAGAAAAACACTTTTTGACCATATGGCTATATCTTTTCAAAATGTTGCAGGATCACAATGATTTTGACTTATATTATGCAGAATCAAGCCCTTTTCAACATATTTCAGCATTAGCAAGCTGCTAGAAAGGAATCTTTAGTTATTGACAGTCTGTTGCAAAAAAGCTTCAACTCAGTGAGAAAAACACTTTTTGACCATATGGCTATATCTTTTCAAAATGTTGCAGGATCACAATGATTTTGACTTATATTATGCAGAATCAAGCCCCTTTCAACATATTTCAGCACCAGCAAGCTGCTAGAAAGGAATCTTTAGTTATTGACACTCTTTATCAAAAAAGCTTCAACTCAGTGAGAAAAACACTTTTTGACCGTACGGCTATATCTTTTCAAAATGTTGCAGGATCACAATGATTTTGACTTACCTTATGCAGAATCAAGCCCTTTTCAACATATTTCAGCACCAGCAAGCTGCTAGAAAGGAATCTTTAGTTATTGACACTCTGTTGCAAAAAAGCTTCAACTCAGTGAGAAAAACACTTTTTGACCATATGGCTATATCTTTTCAAAATGTTGCAGGATCACAATGATTTTGACTTATATTATGCAGAATCAAGCCCTTTTCAACATATTTCAGCACCAGCAAGCTGCTAGAAAGGAATCTTTAGTTATTGACACTCTTTTGCAAAAAAGCTTCAACTCAGTGAGAAAAACACTTTTTGACCATATGGCTATATCTTTTCAAAATGTTGCAGGATCACAATGATTTTGACTTATATTATGCAGAATCAAGCCCTTTTCAACATATTTCAGCACCAGCAAGCTGCTAGAAAGGAATCTTTAGTTATTGACACTCTTTATCAAAAAAACTTCAACTCAGTGAGAAAAACACTTTTTGACCATATGGCTATATCTTTTCAAAATGTTGCAGGATCACAATGATTTTGACTTATATTATGCAGAATCAAGCCTTTTTCAACATATTTCAGCACCAGCAAGCTGCTAGAAAGGAATCTTTAGTTATTGACACTCTGTTGCAAAAAAGCTTCAACTCATTGAGATAAACACTTTTTGACCGTACGGCTATATCTTTTCAAAATGTTGCAGGATCACAATGATTTTGACTTATATTATGCAGATTCAAGCCCTTTCCAACATATTTCAGCACCAGCAAGCTGCTAGAATAGAATCTTTAGTTATTGACACTCTTTATCAAAATCGCTTCAACTCAGTGAGATAAACACTTTTTGACCGTACGGCTATATCTTTTCAAAATGTTGCAGGATCACAATGATTTTGACTTATATTATGCAGAATCAAGCCCCTTTCAATAAATTTCAGCACCAGCAAGCTGCTAGAATAGAATCTTTAGTTATTGACACTCTTTATCAAAATCGCTTCAACTCAGTGAGATAAACACTTTTTGACCGTACGGCTATATCTTTTCAAAATGTTGCAGGATCACAATGATTTTGACTTATATTATGCAGAATCAAGCCCCTTTCAACATATTTCAGCACCAGCAAGCTGCTAGAAAGGAATCTTTAGTTATTGACACTCTGTTGCAAAAAAGCTTCAACTCAGTGAGATAAACACTTTTTGACCGTACGGCTATATCTTTTCAAAATGTTGCAGGATCACAATGATTTTGACTTACATTATGCAGAATCAAGCCCTTTTCAACATATTTCAGCACCAGCAAGCTGCTAGAAAGGAATCTTTAGTTATTGACACTCTTTATCAAAAACGCTTCAACTCAGTGAGATAAACACTTTTTGACCGTACGGCTATATCTTTTCAAAATGTTGCAGGATCACAATGATTTTGACTTATATTATGCAGAATCAAGCCCTTTTTAACATATTTCAGCACCAGCAAGTTGCTAGAAAAGAATCTTTAGTTATTGACACTCTGTTGCAAAAAAGCTTCAACTCAGTGAGATAAACACTTTTTGACCATATGGCTATATCTTTTCAAAATGTTGCAGGATCACAATGATTTTGACTTATATTATGCAGAATCAAGCCCCTTTCAACATATGTCAGCACCAGCAAGCTGCTAGAAAGGAATCTTTAGTTATTGACACTCTTTATCAAAAAAACTTCAACTCAGTGAGAAAAACACTTTTTGACCGTATGGCTATATCTTTTCAAAATGTTGCAGGATCACAATGATTTTGACTCATATTATGCAGAATCAAGCCCTTTTCAACATATTTCAGCACCAGCAAGCTGCTAGAAAGGAATCTTTAGTTATTGACACTCTTTATCAAAAAAGCTTCAACTCAGTGAGATAAACACTTTTTGACCGTACGGCTATATCTTTTCAAAATGTTGCAGGATCACAATGATTTTGACTTATATTATGCAGAATCAAGCCCCTTTCAACATATTTCAGCACCAGCAAGCTGCTAGAAAGGAATCTTTAGTTATTGACGCTCTGTTGCAAAAAAGCTTCAACTCAGTGAGAAAAACACTTTTTGACCATATGGCTATATCTTTTCAAAATGTTGCAGGATCACAATGATTTTGACTTATATTATGCAGAATCAAGCCCTTTTCAACATATTTCAGCACCAGCAAGCTGCTAGAAAGGAATCTTTAGTTATTGACACTCTTTATCAAAAAAGCTTCAACTCAGTGAGATAAACACTTTTTGACCGTACGGCTATATCTTTTCAAAATGTTGCAGGATCACAAAGATTTTGACTTACCTTATGCAGAATCAAGCCCTTTTCAACATATTTCAGCACCAGCAAGCTGCTAGAAAGGAATCTTTAGTTATTGACACTCTGTTGCAAAAAAGCTTCAACTCAGTGAAAAAAAACACTTTTTGACCATATGGCTATATCTTTTCAAAATGTTGCAGGATCACAATGATTTTGACTTATATTATGCAGAATCAAGCCCTTTTCAACATATTTCAGCACCAGCAAGCTGCTAGAAAGGAATCTTTAGTTATTGACACTCTTTTGCAAAAAAGCTTCAACTCAGTGAGAAAAACACTTTTTGACCATATGGCTATATCTTTTCAAAATGTTGCAGGATCACAATGATTTTGACTTATATTATGCAGAATCAAGCCCTTTTCAACATATTTCAGCACTAGCAAGCTGCTAGAAAGGAATCTTTAGTTATTGACACTCTTTATCAAAAAAACTTCAACTCAGTGAGAAAAACACTTTTTGACCATATGGCTATATCTTTTCAAAATGTTGCAGGATCACAATGATTTTGACTTATATTATGCAGAATCAAGCCCTTTTCAACATATTTCAGCACCAGCAAGCTGCTAGAAAGGAATCTTTAGTTATTGACACTCTGTTGCAAAAAAGCTTCAACTCAGTGAGATAAACACTTTTTGACCGTACGGCTATATCTTTTCAAAATGTTGCAGGATCACAATGATTTTGACTTATATTATGCAGAATCAAGCCCCTTTCAACATATTTCAGCACCAGCAAGCTGCTAGAAAGGAATCTTTAGTTATTGACACTGTTTATCAAAAAAGCTTCAACTCAGTGAGATAAACACTTTTTGACCGTATGGCTATATCTTTTCAAAATGTTGCAGGATCACAATGATTTTGACTTATATTATGCAGAATCAAGCCCTTTTCAACATATTTCAGCACCAGCAAGCTGCTAGAAAGGAATCTTTAGTTATTGACACTCTTTATCAAAAAAGCTTCAACTCAGTGAGATAAACACTTTTTGACCGTACGGCTATATCTTTTCAAAATGTTGCAGGATCACAATGATTTTGACTTATATTATGCAGAATCAAGCCCCTTTCAACATATTTCAGCACCAGCAAGCTGCTAGAAAGGAATCTTTAGTTATTGACACTCTTTATCAAAAAAGCTTCAACTCAGTGAGATAAACACTTTTTGACCGTACGGCTATATCTTTTCAAAATGTTGCAGGATCACAATGATTTTGACTTATATTATGCAGAATCAAGCCCCTTTCAACATATTTCAGCACCAGCAAGCTGCTAGAAAGGAATCTTTAGTTATTGACACTCTTTATCAAAAAAACTTCAACTCAGTGAGAAAAACACTTTTTGACCATATGGCTATATCTTTTCAAAATGTTGCAGGATCACAATGATTTTGACTTATATTATGCAAAATCAAGCCCTTTTCAACATATTTCAGCACCAGCAAGCTGCTGAAAGGAATCTTTAGTTATTGACACTCTTTATCAAAAAAGCTTCAACTCAGTGAGATAAACACTTTTTGACCGTACGGCTATATCTTTTCAAAATGTTGCAGGATCACAATGATTTTGACTTACATTATGCAGAATCAAGCTCTTTTCAACATATTTCAGCACCAGCAAGCTGCTAGAAAGGAATCTTTAGTTATTGACACTCTGTTGCAAAAAAGCTTCAACTCAGTGAGATAAACACTTTTTGACCGTACGGCTATATCTTTTCAAAATGTTGCAGGATCACAATGATTTTGACTTACATTATGCAGAATCAAGCCCTTTTCAACATATTTCAGCACCAGCAAGCTGCTAGAAAGGAATCTTTAGTTATTGACACTCTTTATCAAAAACGCTTCAACTCAGTGAGATAAACACTTTTTGACCGTACGGCTATATCTTTTCAAAATGTTGCAGGATCACAATGATTTTGACTTATATTATGCAGAATCAAGCCCTTTTTAACATATTTCAGCACCAGCAAGTCGCTAGAAAAGAATCTTTAGTTATTGACACTCTGTTGCAAAAAAGCTTCAACTCAGTGAGATAAACACTTTTTGACCATATGGCTATATCTTTTCAAAATGTTGCAGGATCACAATGATTTTGACTTATATTATGCAGAATCAAGCCCCTTTCAACATATGTCAGCACCAGCAAGCTGCTAGAAAGGAATCTTTAGTTATTGACACTCTTTATCAAAAAAACTTCAACTCAGTGAGAAAAACACTTTTTGACCGTATGGCTATATCTTTTCAAAATGTTGCAGGATCACAATGATTTTGACTCATATTATGCAGAATCAAGCCCTTTTCAACATAGTTCAGCACCAGCAAGCTGCTAGAAAGGAATCTTTAGTTATTGACACTCTTTTGCAAAAAAGCTTCAACTCAGTGAGATAAACACTTTTTGACCGTACGGCTATATCTTTTCAAAATGTTGCAGGATCACAATGATTTTGACTTACATTATGCAGAATCAAGCCCTTTTCAACATATTTCAGCACCAGCAAGCTGCTAGAAAGGAATCTTTAGTTATTGACACTCTTTATCAAAAACGCTTCAACTCAGTGAGATAAACACTTTTTGACCGTACGGCTATATCTTTTCAAAATGTTGCAGGATCACAATGATTTTGACTTATATTATGCAGAATCAAGCCCTTTTTAACATATTTCAGCACCAGCAAGTCGCTAGAAAAGAATCTTCAGTTATTGACACTCTGTTGCAAAAAAGCTTCAACTCAGTGAGATAAACACTTTTTGACCATATGGCTATATCTTTTCAAAATGTTGCAGGATCACAATGATTTTGACTTATATTATGCAGAATCAAGCCCCTTTCAACATATGTCAGCACCAGCAAGCTGCTAGAAAGGAATCTTTAGTTATTGACACTCTTTATCAAAAAAACTTCAACTCAGTGAGAAAAACACTTTTTGACCGTATGGCTATATCTTTTCAAAATGTTGCAGGATCACAATGATTTTGACTCATATTATGCAGAATCAAGCCCTTTTCAACATATTTCAGCACCAGCAAGCTGCTAGAAAGGAATCTTTAGTTATTGACACTCTTTTGCAAAAAAGCTTCAACTCAGTGAGATAAACACTTTTTGACCGTACGGCTATATCTTTTCAAAATGTTGCAGGATCACAATGATTTTGACTTACATTATGCAGAATCAAGCCCTTTTCAACATATTTCAGCACCAGCAAGCTGCTAGAAAGGAATCTTTAGTTATTGACACTCTTTATCAAAAAAGCTTCAACTCAGTGAGATAAACACTTTTTGACCGTACGGCTATATCTTTTCAAAATGTTGCAGGATCACAATGATTTTGACTTACATTATGCAGAATCAAGCCCTTTTCAACATATTTCAGCACCAGCAAGCTGCTAGAAAGGAATCTTTAGTTATTGACACTCTTTATCAAAAACGCTTCAACTCAGTGAGATAAACACTTTTTGACCGTACGGCTATATCTTTTCAAAATGTTGCAGGATCACAATGATTTTGACTTATATTATGCAGAATCAAGCCCTTTTTAACATATTTCAGCACCAGCAAGTTGCTAGAAAAGAATCTTTAGTTATTGACACTCTGTTGCAAAAAAGCTTCAACTCAGTGAGATAAACACTTTTTGACCATATGGCTATATCTTTTCAAAATGTTGCAGGATCACAATGATTTTGACTTATATTATGCAGAATCAAGCCCCTTTCAACATATGTCAGCACCAGCAAGCTGCTAGAAAGGAATCTTTAGTTATTGACACTCTTTATCAAAAAAACTTCAACTCAGTGAGAAAAACACTTTTTGACCGTATGGCTATATCTTTTCAAAATGTTGCAGGATCACAATGATTTTGACTCATATTATGCAGAATCAAGCCCTTTTCAACATATTTCAGCACCAGCAAGCTGCTAGAAAGGAATCTTTAGTTATTGACACTCTTTATCAAAAAAGCTTCAACTCAGTGAGATAAACACTTTTTGACCGTACGGCTATATCTTTTCAAAATGTTGCAGGATCACAATGATTTTGACTTATATTATGCAGAATAAAGCCCTTTTCAACATATTTCAGCACCAGCAAGCTGCTAGAAAGGAATCTTTAGTTATTGACACTCTTTATCAAAAAAGCTTCAACTCAGTGAGATAAACACTTTTTGACCGTACGGCTATATCTTTTCAAAATGTTGCAGGATCACAAAGATTTTGACTTACCTTATGCAGAATCAAGCCCTTTTCAACATATTTCAGCACCAGCAAGCTGCTAGAAAGGAATCTTTAGTTATTGACACTCTGTTGCAAAAAAGCTTCAACTCAGTGAGAAAAACACTTTTTGACCATATGGCTATATCTTTTCAAAATGTTGCAGGATCACAATGATTTTGACTTATATTATGCAGAATCAAGCCCTTTTCAACATATTTCAGCACCAGCAAGCTGCTAGAAAGGAATCTTTAGTTATTGACACTCTTTTGCAAAAAAGCTTCAACTCAGTGAGAAAAACACTTTTTGACCATATGGCTATATCTTTTCAAAATGTTGCAGGATCACAATGATTTTGACTTATATTATGCAGAATCAAGCCCTTTTCAACATATTTCAGCACCAGCAAGCTGCTAGAAAGGAATCTTTAGTTATTGACACTCTTTATCAAAAAAACTTCAACTCAGTGAGAAAAACACTTTTTGACCATATGGCTATATCTTTTCAAAATGTTGCAGGATCACAATGATTTTGACTTATATTATGCAGAATCAAGCCCTTTTCAACATATTTCAGCACCAGCAAGCTGCTAGAAAGGAATCTTTAGTTATTGACACTCTGTTGCAAAAAAGCTTCAACTCAGTGAGATAAACACTTTTTGACCGTACGGCTATATCTTTTCAAAATGTTGCAGGATCACAATGATTTTGACTTATATTATGCAGAATCAAGCCCCTTTCAACATATTTCAGCACCAGCAAGCTGCTAGAAAGGAATCTTTAGTTATTGACACTGTTTATCAAAAAAGCTTCAACTCAGTGAGATAAACACTTTTTGACCGTATGGCTATATCTTTTCAAAATGTTGCAGGATCACAATGATTTTGACTTATATTATGCAGATTCAAGCCCTTTTCAACATATTTCAGCACCAGCAAGCTGCTAGAAAGGAATCTTTAGTTATTGACACTCTTTATCAAAAAAGCTTCAACTCAGTGAGATAAACACTTTTTGACCGTACGGCTATATCTTTTCAAAATGTTGCAGGATCACAAAGATTTTGACTTACCTTATGCAGAATCAAGCCCTTTTCAACATATTTCAGCACCAGCAAGCTGCTAGAAAGGAATCTTTAGTTATTGACACTCTTTTGCAAAAAAGCTTCAACTCAGTGAGAAAAACACTTTTTGACCATATGGCTATATCTTTTCAAAATGTTGCAGGATCACAATGATTTTGACTTATATTATGCAGAATCAAGCCCTTTTCAACATATTTCAGCACCAGCAAGCTGCTAGAAAGGAATCTTTAGTTATTGACACTCTTTATCAAAAAAACTTCAACTCAGTGAGAAAAACACTTTTTGACCATATGGCTATATCTTTTCAAAATGTTGCAGGATCACAATGATTTTGACTTATATTATGCAGAATCAAGCCCTTTTCAACATATTTCAGCACCAGCAAGCTGCTAGAAAGGAATCTTTAGTTATTGACACTCTGTTGCAAAAAAGCTTCAACTCAGTGAGATAAACACTTTTTGACCGTACGGCTATATCTTTTCAAAATGTTGCAGGATCACAATGATTTTGACTTATATTATGCAGAATCAAGCCCCTTTCAACATATTTCAGCACCAGCAAGCTGCTAGAAAGGAATCTTTAGTTATTGACACTGTTTATCAAAAAAGCTTCAACTCAGTGAGATAAACACTTTTTGACCGTATGGCTATATCTTTTCAAAATGTTGCAGGATCACAATGATTTTGACTTATATTATGCAGAATCAAGCCCTTTTCAACACATTTCAGCACCAGCAAGCTGCTAGAAAGGAATCTTTAGTTATTGACACTCTTTATCAAAAAAGCTTCAACTCAGTGAGATAAACACTTTTTGACCGTACGGCTATATCTTTTCAAAATGTTGCAGGATCACAATGATTTTGACTTACATTATGCAGAATCAAGCCCTTTTCAACATATTTCAGCACCAGCAAGCTGCTAGAAAGGAATCTTTAGTTATTGACACTCTGTTGCAAAAAAGCTTCAACTCAGTGAGATAAACACTTTTTGACCGTACGGCTATTTTTTTTCAAAATATTGCAGGATCACAATGATTTTGACTTATATTATGCAGAATCAAGCCCCTTTCAACATATTTCAGCACCAGCAAGCTGCTAGAAAGGAATCTTTAGTTATTGACACTGTTTATCAAAAAAGCTTCAACTCAGTGAGATAAACACTTTTTGACCGTATGGCTATATCTTTTCAAAATGTTGCAGGATCACAATGATTTTGACTTATATTATGCAGAATCAAGCCCTTTTCAACATATTTCAGCACCAGCAAGCTGCTAGAAAGGAATCTTTAGTTATTGACACTCTTTATCAAAAAAGCTTCAACTCAGTGAGATAAACACTTTTTGACCGTACGGCTATATCTTTTCAAAATGTTGCAGGATCACAATGATTTTGACTTACATTATGCAGAATCAAGCCCTTTTCAACATATTTCAGCATCAGCAAGCTGCTAGAAAGGAATCTTTAGTTATTGACACTCTGTTGCAAAAAAGCTTCAACTCAGTGAGATAAACACTTTTTGACCGTACGGCTATATCTTTTCAAAATGTTGCAGGATCACAATGATTTTGACTTACATTATGCAGAATCAAGCCCTTTTCAACATATTTCAGCACCAGCAAGCTGCTAGAAAGGAATCTTTAGTTATTGACACTCTGTTGCAAAAAAGCTTCAACTCAGTGAGATAAACACTTTTTGACCGTACGGCTATATCTTTTCAAAATATTGCAGGATCACAATGATTTTGACTTATATTATGCAGAATCAAGCCCCTTTCAACATATTTCAGCACCAGCAAGCTGCTAGAAAGGAATCTTTAGTTATTGACACTCTTTATCAAAAAAACTTCAACTCAGTGAGAAAAACACTTTTTGACCGTATGGCTATATCTTTTCAAAATGTTGCAGGATCACAATGATTTTGACTTATATTATGCAGAATCAAGCCCTTTTCAACATATTTCAGCACCAGCAAGCTGCTAGAAAGGAATCTTTAGTTATTGACACTCTGTTGCAAAAAAGCTTCAACTCAGTGAGATAAACACTTTTTGACCGTACGGCTATATCTTTTCAAAATGTTGCAGGATCACAATGATTTTGACTTATATTATGCAGAATCAAGCCCCTTTCAACATATTTCAGCACCAGCAAGCTGCTAGAAAGGAATCTTTAGTTATTGACACTGTTTATCAAAAAAGCTTCAACTCAGTGAGATAAACACTTTTTGACCGTATGGCTATATCTTTTCAAAATGTTGCAGGATCACAATGATTTTGACTTATATTATGCAGAATCAAGCCCTTTTCAACATATTTCAGCACCAGCAAGCTGCTAGAAAGGAATCTTTAGTTATTGACACTCTTTATCAAAAAAGCTTCAACTCAGTGAGATAAACACTTTTTGACCGTACGGCTATATCTTTTCAAAATGTTGCAGGATCACAAAGATTTTGACTTACCTTATGCAGAATCAAGCCCTTTTCAACATATTTCAGCACCAGCAAGCTGCTAGAAAGGAATCTTTAGTTATTGACACTCTGTTGCAAAAAAGCTTCAACTCAGTGAGAAAAACACTTTTTGACCATATGGCTATATCTTTTCAAAATGTTGCAGGATCACAATGATTTTGACTTACCTTATGCAGAATCAAGCCCTTTTCAACATATTTCAGCACCAGCAAGCTGCTAGAAAGGAATCTTTAGTTATTGACACTCTGTTGCAAAAAAGCTTCAACTCAGTGAGAAAAACACTTTTTGACCATATGGCTATATCTTTTCAAAATGTTGCAGGATCACAATGATTTTGACTTACATTATGCAGAATCAAGCCCTTTTCAACATATTTCAGCACCAGCAAGCTGCTAGAAAGGAATCTTTAGTTATTGACACTCTGTTGCAAAAAAGCTTCAACTCAGTGAGATAAACACTTTTTGACCGTACGGCTATTTTTTTTCAAAATATTGCAGGATCACAATGATTTTGACTTATATTATGCAGAATCAAGCCCCTTTCAACATATTTCAGCACCAGCAAGCTGCTAGAAAGGAATCTTTAGTTATTGACACTGTTTATCAAAAAAGCTTCAACTCAGTGAGATAAACACTTTTTGACCGTATGGCTATATCTTTTCAAAATGTTGCAGGATCACAATGATTTTGACTTATATTATGCAGAATCAAGCCCTTTTCAACATATTTCAGCACCAGCAAGCTGCTAGAAAGGAATCTTTAGTTATTGACACTCTGTTGCAAAAAAGCTTCAACTCAGTGAGATAAACACTTTTTGACCGTACGGCTATATCTTTTCAAAATGTTGCAGGATCACAATGATTTTGACTTACATTATGCAGAATCAAGCCCTTTTCAACATATTTCAGCACCAGCAAGCTGCTAGAAAGGAATCTTTAGTTATTGACACTCTGTTGCAAAAAAGCTTCAACTCAGTGAGATAAACACTTTTTGACCGTACGGCTATATCTTTTCAAAATATTGCAGGATCACAATGATTTTGACTTATATTATGCAGAATCAAGCCCCTTTCAACATATTTCAGCACCAGCAAGCTGCTAGAAAGGAATCTTTAGTTATTGACACTCTTTATCAAAAAAACTTCAACTCAGTGAGAAAAACACTTTTTGACCGTATGGCTATATCTTTTCAAAATGTTGCAGGATCACAATGATTTTGACTTATATTATGCAGAATCAAGCCCTTTTCAACATATTTCAGCACCAGCAAGCTGCTAGAAAGGAATCTTTAGTTATTGACACTCTTTATCAAAAAAGCTTCAACTTTGTGAGAAAAACACTTTTTGACCATATGGCTATATCTTTTCAAAATGTTGCAGGATCACAATGATTTTGACTTATATTATGCAGAATCAAGCCCCTTTCAACATATTTCAGCACCAGCAAGCTGCTAGAAAGGAATCTTAAGTTATTGACACTCTTTATCAAAAAAACTTCAACTCAGTGAGAAAAACACTTTTTGACCGTATGGCTATATCTTTTCAAAATGTTGCAGGATCACAATGATTTTGACTTATATTATGCAGAATCAAGCCCTTTTCAACATATTTCAGCATTAGCAAGCTGCTAGAAAGGAATCTTTAGTTATTGACACTCTGTTGCAAAAAAGCTTCAACTCAGTGAGAAAAACACTTTTTGACCATATGGCTATATCTTTTCAAAATGTTGCAGGATCACAATGATTTTGACTTATATTATGCAGAATCAAGCCCCTTTCAACATATTTCAGCACCAGCAAGCTGCTAGAAAGGAATCTTTAGTTATTGACACTCTTTATCAAAAAAGCTTCAACTCAGTGAGAAAAACACTTTTTGACCGTATGGCTATATCTTTTCAAAATGTTGCAGGATCACAATGATTTTGACTTACATTATGCAGAATCAAGCCCTTTTCAACATATTTCAGCACCAGCAAGCTGCTAGAAAGGAATCTTTAGTTATTGACACTCTGTTGCAAAAAAGCTTCAACTCAGTGAGAAAAACACTTTTTGACCATATGGCTATATCTTTTCAAAATGTTGCAGGATCACAATGATTTTGACTTACATTATGCAGAATCAAGCCCCTTTCAACATATTTCAGCACCAGCAAGCTGCTAGAAAGGAATCTTAAGTTATTGACACTCTTTATCAAAAAAACTTCAACTCAGTGAGAAAAACACTTTTTGACCGTATGGCTATATCTTTTCAAAATGTTGCAGGATCACAATGATTTTGACTTATATTATGCAGAATCAAGCCCTTTTCAACATATTTCAGCACCAGCAAGCTGCTAGAAAGGAATCTTTAGTTATTGACACTCTGTTGCAAAAAAGCTTCAACTCAGTGAGATAAACACTTTTTGACCGTACGGCTATATCTTTTCAAAATGTTGCAGGATCACAATGATTTTGACTTACATTATGCAGAATCAAGCCCTTTTCAACATATTTCAGCACCAGCAAGCTGCTAGAAAGGAATCTTTAGTTATTGACACTCTTTATCAAAAAAGCTTCAACTCAGTGAGATAAACACTTTTTGACCGTATGGCTATATCTTTTCAAAATGTTGCAGGATCACAATGATTTTGACTTATATTATGCAGAATCAAGCCCTTTTCAACATATTTCAGCACCAGCAAGCTGCTAGAAAGGAATCTTTAGTTATTGACACTCTTTATCAAAAAAGCTTCAACTCAGTGAGATAAACACTTTTTGACCGTACGGCTATATCTTTTCAAAATGTTGCAGGATCACAATGATTTTGACTTACATTATGCAGAATCAAGCCCTTTTCAACATATTTCAGCACCAGCAAGCTGCTAGAAAGGAATCTTTAGTTATTGACACTCTGTTGCAAAAAAGCTTCAACTCAGTGAGATAAACACTTTTTGACCGTACGGCTATTTTTTTTCAAAATATTGCAGGATCACAATGATTTTGACTTATATTATGCAGAATCAAGCCCCTTTCAACATATTTCAGCACCAGCAAGCTGCTAGAAAGGAATCTTTAGTTATTGACACTGTTTATCAAAAAAGCTTCAACTCAGTGAGATAAACACTTTTTGACCGTATGGCTATATCTTTTCAAAATGTTGCAGGATCACAATGATTTTGACTTATATTATGCAGAATCAAGCCCTTTTCAACATATTTCAGCACCAGCAAGCTGCTAGAAAGGAATCTTTAGTTATTGACACTCTGTTGCAAAAAAGCTTCAACTCAGTGAGATAAACACTTTTTGACCGTACGGCTATATCTTTTCAAAATGTTGCAGGATCACAATGATTTTGACTTACATTATGCAGAATCAAGCCCTTTTCAACATATTTCAGCACCAGCAAGCTGCTAGAAAGGAATCTTTAGTTATTGACACTGTTTATCAAAAAAGCTTCAACTCAGTGAGATAAACACTTTTTGACCGTATGGCTATATCTTTTCAAAATGTTGCAGGATCACAATGATTTTGACTTATATTATGCAGAATCAAGCCCTTTTCAACATATTTCAGCACCAGCAAGCTGCTAGAAAGGAATCTTTAGTTATTGACACTCTTTATCAAAAAAGCTTCAACTCAGTGAGATAAACACTTTTTGACCGTACGGCTATATCTTTTCAAAATGTTGCAGGATCACAATGATTTTGACTTACATTATGCAGAATCAAGCCCTTTTCAACATATTTCAGCACCAGCAAGCTGCTAGAAAGGAATCTTTAGTTATTGACACTCTGTTGCAAAAAAGCTTCAACTCAGTGAGATAAACACTTTTTGACCGTACGGCTATTTTTTTTCAAAATATTGCAGGATCACAATGATTTTGACTTATATTATGCAGAATCAAGCCCCTTTCAACATATTTCAGCACCAGCAAGCTGCTAGAAAGGAATCTTTAGTTATTGACACTGTTTATCAAAAAAGCTTCAACTCAGTGAGATAAACACTTTTTGACCGTATGGCTATATCTTTTCAAAATGTTGCAGGATCACAATGATTTTGACTTATATTATGCAGAATCAAGCCCTTTTCAACATATTTCAGCACCAGCAAGCTGCTAGAAAGGAATCTTTAGTTATTGACACTCTTTATCAAAAAAGCTTCAACTCAGTGAGATAAACACTTTTTGACCGTACGGCTATATCTTTTCAAAATGTTGCAGGATCACAATGATTTTGACTTACATTATGCAGAATCAAGCCCTTTTCAACATATTTCAGCACCAGCAAGCTGCTAGAAAGGAATCTTTAGTTATTGACACTCTGTTGCAAAAAAGCTTCAACTCAGTGAGATAAACACTTTTTGACCGTACGGCTATATCTTTTCAAAATGTTGCAGGATCACAATGATTTTGACTTACATTATGCAGAATCAAGCCCTTTTCAACATATTTCAGCACCAGCAAGCTGCTAGAAAGGAATCTTTAGTTATTGACACTCTGTTGCAAAAAAGCTTCAACTCAGTGAGATAAACACTTTTTGACCGTACGGCTATATCTTTTCAAAATATTGCAGGATCACAATGATTTTGACTTATATTATGCAGAATCAAGCCCCTTTCAACATATTTCAGCACCAGCAAGCTGCTAGAAAGGAATCTTTAGTTATTGACACTCTTTATCAAAAAAACTTCAACTCAGTGAGAAAAACACTTTTTGACCGTATGGCTATATCTTTTCAAAATGTTGCAGGATCACAATGATTTTGACTTATATTATGCAGAATCAAGCCCTTTTCAACATATTTCAGCACCAGCAAGCTGCTAGAAAGGAATCTTTAGTTATTGACACTCTTTATCAAAAAAGCTTCAACTTTGTGAGAAAAACACTTTTTGACCATATGGCTATATCTTTTCAAAATGTTGCAGGATCACAATGATTTTGACTTATATTATGCAGAATCAAGCCCCTTTCAACATATTTCAGCACCAGCAAGCTGCTAGAAAGGAATCTTAAGTTATTGACACTCTTTATCAAAAAAACTTCAACTCAGTGAGAAAAACACTTTTTGACCGTATGGCTATATCTTTTCAAAATGTTGCAGGATCACAATGATTTTGACTTATATTATGCAGAATCAAGCCCTTTTCAACATATTTCAGCATTAGCAAGCTGCTAGAAAGGAATCTTTAGTTATTGACACTCTGTTGCAAAAAAGCTTCAACTCAGTGAGAAAAACACTTTTTGACCATATGGCTATATCTTTTCAAAATGTTGCAGGATCACAATGATTTTGACTTATATTATGCAGAATCAAGCCCCTTTCAACATATTTCAGCACCAGCAAGCTGCTAGAAAGGAATCTTTAGTTATTGACACTCTTTATCAAAAAAGCTTCAACTCAGTGAGAAAAACACTTTTTGACCGTATGGCTATATCTTTTCAAAATGTTGCAGGATCACAATGATTTTGACTTACATTATGCAGAATCAAGCCCTTTTCAACATATTTCAGCACCAGCAAGCTGCTAGAAAGGAATCTTTAGTTATTGACACTCTGTTGCAAAAAAGCTTCAACTCAGTGAGAAAAACACTTTTTGACCATATGGCTATATCTTTTCAAAATGTTGCAGGATCACAATGATTTTGACTTATATTATGCAGAATCAAGCCCCTTTCAACATATTTCAGCACCAGCAAGCTGCTAGAAAGGAATCTTAAGTTATTGACACTCTTTATCAAAAAAACTTCAACTCAGTGAGAAAAACACTTTTTGACCGTATGGCTATATCTTTTCAAAATGTTGCAGGATCACAATGATTTTGACTTATATTATGCAGAATCAAGCCCTTTTCAACATATTTCAGCACCAGCAAGCTGCTAGAAAGGAATCTTTAGTTATTGACACTCTTTATCAAAAAAGCTTCAACTTTCTGAGAAAAACACTTTTGGACCATATGGCTATATCTTTTCAAAATGTTGCAGGATCACAATGATTTTGACTTATATTATGCAGAATCAAGCCCTTTTCAACATATTTCAGCACCAGCAAGCTGCTAGAAAGGAATCTTTAGTTATTGACACTCTGTTGCAAAAAAGCTTCAACTCAGTGAGATAAACACTTTTTGACCGTACGGCTATATCTTTTCAAAATGTTGCAGGATCACAATGATTTTGACTTACATTATGCAGAATCAAGCCCTTTTCAACATATTTCAGCACCAGCAAGCTGCTAGAAAGGAATCTTTAGTTATTGACACTCTTTTGCAAAAAAGCTTCAACTCAGTGAGAAAAACACTTTTTGACCATATGGCTATATCTTTTCAAAATGTTGCAGGATCACAATGATTTTGACTTATATTATGCAGAATCAAGCCCTTTTCAACATATTTCAGCACCAGCAAGCTGCTAGAAAGGAATCTTTAGTTATTGACACTCTTTATCAAAAAAACTTCAACTCAGTGAGAAAAACACTTTTTGACCATATGGCTATATCTTTTCAAAATGTTGCAGGATCACAATGATTTTGACTTATATTATGCAGAATCAAGCCCTTTTCAACATATTTCAGCACCAGCAAGCTGCTAGAAAGGAATCTTTAGTTATTGACACTCTGTTGCAAAAAAGCTTCAACTCAGTGAGATAAACACTTTTTGACCGTACGGCTATATCTTTTCAAAATGTTGCAGGATCACAATGATTTTGACTTATATTATGCAGAATCAAGCCCCTTTCAACATATTTCAGCACCAGCAAGCTGCTAGAAAGGAATCTTTAGTTATTGACACTGTTTATCAAAAAAGCTTCAACTCAGTGAGATAAACACTTTTTGACCGTATGGCTATATCTTTTCAAAATGTTGCAGGATCACAATGATTTTGACTTATATTATGCAGAATCAAGCCCTTTTCAACACATTTCAGCACCAGCAAGCTGCTAGAAAGGAATCTTTAGTTATTGACACTCTTTATCAAAAAAGCTTCAACTCAGTGAGATAAACACTTTTTGACCGTACGGCTATATCTTTTCAAAATGTTGCAGGATCACAATGATTTTGACTTACATTATGCAGAATCAAGCCCTTTTCAACATATTTCAGCACCAGCAAGCTGCTAGAAAGGAATCTTTAGTTATTGACACTCTGTTGCAAAAAAGCTTCAACTCAGTGAGATAAACACTTTTTGACCGTACGGCTATTTTTTTTCAAAATATTGCAGGATCACAATGATTTTGACTTATATTATGCAGAATCAAGCCCCTTTCAACATATTTCAGCACCAGCAAGCTGCTAGAAAGGAATCTTTAGTTATTGACACTCTTTATCAAAAAAGCTTCAACTCAGTGAGATAAACACTTTTTGACCGTATGGCTATATCTTTTCAAAATGTTGCAGGATCACAATGATTTTGACTTATATTATGCAGAATCAAGCCCTTTTCAACATATTTCAGCACCAGCAAGCTGCTAGAAAGGAATCTTTAGTTATTGACACTCTTTATCAAAAAAGCTTCAACTCAGTGAGATAAACACTTTTTGACCGTACGGCTATATCTTTTCAAAATGTTGCAGGATCACAATGATTTTGACTTACATTATGCAGAATCAAGCCCTTTTCAACATATTTCAGCACCAGCAAGCTGCTAGAAAGGAATCTTTAGTTATTGACACTCTGTTGCAAAAAAGCTTCAACTCAGTGAGATAAACACTTTTTGACCGTACGGCTATATCTTTTCAAAATGTTGCAGGATCACAATGATTTTGACTTACATTATGCAGAATCAAGCCCTTTTCAACATATTTCAGCACCAGCAAGCTGCTAGAAAGGAATCTTTAGTTATTGACACTCTGTTGCAAAAAAGCTTCAACTCAGTGAGATAAACACTTTTTGACCGTACGGCTATATCTTTTCAAAATATTGCAGGATCACAATGATTTTGACTTATATTATGCAGAATCAAGCCCCTTTCAACATATTTCAGCACCAGCAAGCTGCTAGAAAGGAATCTTTAGTTATTGACACTCTTTATCAAAAAAACTTCAACTCAGTGAGAAAAACACTTTTTGACCGTATGGCTATATCTTTTCAAAATGTTGCAGGATCACAATGATTTTGACTTATATTATGCAGAATCAAGCCCTTTTCAACATATTTCAGCACCAGCAAGCTGCTAGAAAGGAATCTTTAGTTATTGACACTCTGTTGCAAAAAAGCTTCAACTCAGTGAGATAAACACTTTTTGACCGTACGGCTATATCTTTTCAAAATGTTGCAGGATCACAATGATTTTGACTTATATTATGCAGAATCAAGCCCCTTTCAACATATTTCAGCACCAGCAAGCTGCTAGAAAGGAATCTTTAGTTATTGACACTGTTTATCAAAAAAGCTTCAACTCAGTGAGATAAACACTTTTTGACCGTATGGCTATATCTTTTCAAAATGTTGCAGGATCACAATGATTTTGACTTATATTATGCAGAATCAAGCCCTTTTCAACATATTTCAGCACCAGCAAGCTGCTAGAAAGGAATCTTTAGTTATTGACACTCTTTATCAAAAAAGCTTCAACTCAGTGAGATAAACACTTTTTGACCGTACGGCTATATCTTTTCAAAATGTTGCAGGATCACAAAGATTTTGACTTACCTTATGCAGAATCAAGCCCTTTTCAACATATTTCAGCACCAGCAAGCTGCTAGAAAGGAATCTTTAGTTATTGACACTCTGTTGCAAAAAAGCTTCAACTCAGTGAGAAAAACACTTTTTGACCATATGGCTATATCTTTTCAAAATGTTGCAGGATCACAATGATTTTGACTTACCTTATGCAGAATCAAGCCCTTTTCAACATATTTCAGCACCAGCAAGCTGCTAGAAAGGAATCTTTAGTTATTGACACTCTGTTGCAAAAAAGCTTCAACTCAGTGAGAAAAACACTTTTTGACCATATGGCTATATCTTTTCAAAATGTTGCAGGATCACAATGATTTTGACTTACATTATGCAGAATCAAGCCCTTTTCAACATATTTCAGCACCAGCAAGCTGCTAGAAAGGAATCTTTAGTTATTGACACTCTGTTGCAAAAAAGCTTCAACTCAGTGAGATAAACACTTTTTGACCGTACGGCTATTTTTTTTCAAAATATTGCAGGATCACAATGATTTTGACTTATATTATGCAGAATCAAGCCCCTTTCAACATATTTCAGCACCAGCAAGCTGCTAGAAAGGAATCTTTAGTTATTGACACTGTTTATCAAAAAAGCTTCAACTCAGTGAGATAAACACTTTTTGACCGTATGGCTATATCTTTTCAAAATGTTGCAGGATCACAATGATTTTGACTTATATTATGCAGAATCAAGCCCTTTTCAACATATTTCAGCACCAGCAAGCTGCTAGAAAGGAATCTTTAGTTATTGACACTCTTTATCAAAAAAGCTTCAACTCAGTGAGATAAACACTTTTTGACCGTACGGCTATATCTTTTCAAAATGTTGAAGGATCACAATGATTTTGACTTACATTATGCAGAATCAAGCCCTTTTCAACATATTTCAGCACCAGCAAGCTGCTAGAAAGGAATCTTTAGTTATTGACACTCTGTTGCAAAAAAGCTTCAACTCAGTGAGATAAACACTTTTTGACCGTACGGCTATATCTTTTCAAAATGTTGCAGGATCACAATGATTTTGACTTACATTATGCAGAATCAAGCCCTTTTCAACATATTTCAGCACCAGCAAGCTGCTAGAAAGGAATCTTTAGTTATTGACACTCTGTTGCAAAAAAGCTTCAACTCAGTGAGATAAACACTTTTTGACCGTACGGCTATATCTTTTCAAAATATTGCAGGATCACAATGATTTTGACTTATATTATGCAGAATCAAGCCCCTTTCAACATATTTCAGCACCAGCAAGCTGCTAGAAAGGAATCTTTAGTTATTGACACTCTTTATCAAAAAAACTTCAACTCAGTGAGAAAAACACTTTTTGACCGTATGGCTATATCTTTTCAAAATGTTGCAGGATCACAATGATTTTGACTTATATTATGCAGAATCAAGCCCTTTTCAACATATTTCAGCACCAGCAAGCTGCTAGAAAGGAATCTTTAGTTATTGACACTCTTTATCAAAAAAGCTTCAACTTTGTGAGAAAAACACTTTTTGACCATATGGCTATATCTTTTCAAAATGTTGCAGGATCACAATGATTTTGACTTATATTATGCAGAATCAAGCCCCTTTCAACATATTTCAGCACCAGCAAGCTGCTAGAAAGGAATCTTAAGTTATTGACACTCTTTATCAAAAAAACTTCAACTCAGTGAGAAAAACACTTTTTGACCGTATGGCTATATCTTTTCAAAATGTTGCAGGATCACAATGATTTTGACTTATATTATGCAGAATCAAGCCCTTTTCAACATATTTCAGCATTAGCAAGCTGCTAGAAAGGAATCTTTAGTTATTGACACTCTGTTGCAAAAAAGCTTCAACTCAGTGAGAAAAACACTTTTTGACCATATGGCTATATCTTTTCAAAATGTTGCAGGATCACAATGATTTTGACTTATATTATGCAGAATCAAGCCCCTTTCAACATATTTCAGCACCAGCAAGCTGCTAGAAAGGAATCTTTAGTTATTGACACTCTTTATCAAAAAAGCTTCAACTCAGTGAGAAAAACACTTTTTGACCGTATGGCTATATCTTTTCAAAATGTTGCAGGATCACAATGATTTTGACTTACATTATGCAGAATCAAGCCCTTTTCAACATATTTCAGCACCAGCAAGCTGCTAGAAAGGAATCTTTAGTTATTGACACTCTGTTGCAAAAAAGCTTCAACTCAGTGAGAAAAACACTTTTTGACCATATGGCTATATCTTTTCAAAATGTTGCAGGATCACAATGATTTTGACTTACATTATGCAGAATCAAGCCCCTTTCAACATATTTCAGCACCAGCAAGCTGCTAGAAAGGAATCTTAAGTTATTGACACTCTTTATCAAAAAAACTTCAACTCAGTGAGAAAAACACTTTTTGACCGTATGGCTATATCTTTTCAAAATGTTGCAGGATCACAATGATTTTGACTTATATTATGCAGAATCAAGCCCTTTTCAACATATTTCAGCACCAGCAAGCTGCTAGAAAGGAATCTTTAGTTATTGACACTCTTTATCAAAAAAGCTTCAACTTTCTGAGAAAAACACTTTTGGACCATATGGCTATATCTTTTCAAAATGTTGCAGGATCACAATGATTTTGACTTATATTATGCAGAATCAAGCCCTTTTCAACATATTTCAGCACCAGCAAGCTGCTAGAAAGGAATCTTTAGTTATTGACACTCTGTTGCAAAAAAGCTTCAACTCAGTGAGATAAACACTTTTTGACCGTACGGCTATATCTTTTCAAAATGTTGCAGGATCACAATGATTTTGACTTACATTATGCAGAATCAAGCCCTTTTCAACATATTTCAGCACCAGCAAGCTGCTAGAAAGGAATCTTTAGTTATTGACACTGTTTATCAAAAAAGCTTCAACTCAGTGAGATAAACACTTTTTGACCGTATGGCTATATCTTTTCAAAATGTTGCAGGATCACAATGATTTTGACTTATATTATGCAGAATCAAGCCCTTTTCAACATATTTCAGCACCAGCAAGCTGCTAGAAAGGAATCTTTAGTTATTGACACTCTTTATCAAAAAAGCTTCAACTCAGTGAGATAAACACTTTTTGACCGTACGGCTATATCTTTTCAAAATGTTGCAGGATCACAATGATTTTGACTTACATTATGCAGAATCAAGCCCTTTTCAACATATTTCAGCACCAGCAAGCTGCTAGAAAGGAATCTTTAGTTATTGACACTCTGTTGCAAAAAAGCTTCAACTCAGTGAGATAAACACTTTTTGACCGTACGGCTATTTTTTTTCAAAATATTGCAGGATCACAATGATTTTGACTTATATTATGCAGAATCAAGCCCCTTTCAACATATTTCAGCACCAGCAAGCTGCTAGAAAGGAATCTTTAGTTATTGACACTGTTTATCAAAAAAGCTTCAACTCAGTGAGATAAACACTTTTTGACCGTATGGCTATATCTTTTCAAAATGTTGCAGGATCACAATGATTTTGACTTATATTATGCAGAATCAAGCCCTTTTCAACATATTTCAGCACCAGCAAGCTGCTAGAAAGGAATCTTTAGTTATTGACACTCTTTATCAAAAAAGCTTCAACTCAGTGAGATAAACACTTTTTGACCGTACGGCTATATCTTTTCAAAATGTTGCAGGATCACAATGATTTTGACTTACATTATGCAGAATCAAGCCCTTTTCAACATATTTCAGCACCAGCAAGCTGCTAGAAAGGAATCTTTAGTTATTGACACTCTGTTGCAAAAAAGCTTCAACTCAGTGAGATAAACACTTTTTGACCGTACGGCTATATCTTTTCAAAATGTTGCAGGATCACAATGATTTTGACTTACATTATGCAGAATCAAGCCCTTTTCAACATATTTCAGCACCAGCAAGCTGCTAGAAAGGAATCTTTAGTTATTGACACTCTGTTGCAAAAAAGCTTCAACTCAGTGAGATAAACACTTTTTGACCGTACGGCTATATCTTTTCAAAATATTGCAGGATCACAATGATTTTGACTTATATTATGCAGAATCAAGCCCCTTTCAACATATTTCAGCACCAGCAAGCTGCTAGAAAGGAATCTTTAGTTATTGACACTCTTTATCAAAAAAACTTCAACTCAGTGAGAAAAACACTTTTTGACCGTATGGCTATATCTTTTCAAAATGTTGCAGGATCACAATGATTTTGACTTATATTATGCAGAATCAAGCCCTTTTCAACATATTTCAGCACCAGCAAGCTGCTAGAAAGGAATCTTTAGTTATTGACACTCTTTATCAAAAAAGCTTCAACTTTGTGAGAAAAACACTTTTTGACCATATGGCTATATCTTTTCAAAATGTTGCAGGATCACAATGATTTTGACTTATATTATGCAGAATCAAGCCCCTTTCAACATATTTCAGCACCAGCAAGCTGCTAGAAAGGAATCTTAAGTTATTGACACTCTTTATCAAAAAAACTTCAACTCAGTGAGAAAAACACTTTTTGACCGTATGGCTATATCTTTTCAAAATGTTGCAGGATCACAATGATTTTGACTTATATTATGCAGAATCAAGCCCTTTTCAACATATTTCAGCATTAGCAAGCTGCTAGAAAGGAATCTTTAGTTATTGACACTCTGTTGCAAAAAAGCTTCAACTCAGTGAGAAAAACACTTTTTGACCATATGGCTATATCTTTTCAAAATGTTGCAGGATCACAATGATTTTGACTTATATTATGCAGAATCAAGCCCCTTTCAACATATTTCAGCACCAGCAAGCTGCTAGAAAGGAATCTTTAGTTATTGACACTCTTTATCAAAAAAGCTTCAACTCAGTGAGAAAAACACTTTTTGACCGTATGGCTATATCTTTTCAAAATGTTGCAGGATCACAATGATTTTGACTTACATTATGCAGAATCAAGCCCTTTTCAACATATTTCAGCACCAGCAAGCTGCTAGAAAGGAATCTTTAGTTATTGACACTCTGTTGCAAAAAAGCTTCAACTCAGTGAGAAAAACACTTTTTGACCATATGGCTATATCTTTTCAAAATGTTGCAGGATCACAATGATTTTGACTTATATTATGCAGAATCAAGCCCCTTTCAACATATTTCAGCACCAGCAAGCTGCTAGAAAGGAATCTTAAGTTATTGACACTCTTTATCAAAAAAACTTCAACTCAGTGAGAAAAACACTTTTTGACCGTATGGCTATATCTTTTCAAAATGTTGCAGGATCACAATGATTTTGACTTATATTATGCAGAATCAAGCCCTTTTCAACATATTTCAGCACCAGCAAGCTGCTAGAAAGGAATCTTTAGTTATTGACACTCTTTATCAAAAAAGCTTCAACTTTCTGAGAAAAACACTTTTGGACCATATGGCTATATCTTTTCAAAATGTTGCAGGATCACAATGATTTTGACTTATATTATGCAGAATCAAGCCCTTTTCAACATATTTCAGCACCAGCAAGCTGCTAGAAAGGAATCTTTAGTTATTGACACTCTGTTGCAAAAAAGCTTCAACTCAGTGAGATAAACACTTTTTGACCGTACGGCTATATCTTTTCAAAATGTTGCAGGATCACAATGATTTTGACTTACATTATGCAGAATCAAGCCCTTTTCAACATATTTCAGCACCAGCAAGCTGCTAGAAAGGAATCTTTAGTTATTGACACTCTTTTGCAAAAAAGCTTCAACTCAGTGAGAAAAACACTTTTTGACCATATGGCTATATCTTTTCAAAATGTTGCAGGATCACAATGATTTTGACTTATATTATGCAGAATCAAGCCCCTTTCAACATATTTCAGCACCAGCAAGCTGCTAGAAAGGAATCTTAAGTTATTGACACTCTTTATCAAAAAAACTTCAACTCAGTGAGAAAAACACTTTTTGACCGTATGGCTATATCTTTTCAAAATGTTGCAGGATCACAATGATTTTGACTTATATTATGCATAATCAAGCCCTTTTCAACATATTTCAGCACCAGCAAGCTGCTAGAAAGGAATCTTTAGTTATTGACACTCTTTATCAAAAAAGCTTCAACTCAGTGAGATAAACACTTTTTGACCGTACGGCTATATCTTTTCAAAATGTTGCAGGATCACAATGATTTTGACTTACATTATGCAGAATCAAGCCCTTTTCAACATATTTCAGCACCAGCAAGCTGCTAGAAAGGAATCTTTAGTTATTGACACTCTGTTGCAAAAAAGCTTCAACTCAGTGAGATAAACACTTTTTGACCGTACGGCTATATCTTTTCAAAATGTTGCAGGATCACAATGATTTTGACTTACATTATGCAGAATCAAGCCCTTTTCAACATATTTCAGCACCAGCAAGCTGCTAGAAAGGAATCTTTAGTTATTGACACTCTGTTGCAAAAAAGCTTCAACTCAGTGAGATAAACACTTTTTGACCGTACGGCTATATCTTTTCAAAATATTGCAGGATCACAATGATTTTGACTTATATTAT
Source organism: Fistularia commersonii (assembly GCF_037954325.1). NCBI lineage: Eukaryota > Metazoa > Chordata > Actinopteri > Syngnathiformes > Fistulariidae > Fistularia > Fistularia commersonii. The sequence continues at coordinate 17,667,471 of NC_141297.1, forward strand.
GCAGAATCAAGCCCCTTTCAACATATTTCAGCACCAGCAAGCTGCTAGAAAGGAATCTTTAGTTATTGACACTCTTTATCAAAAAAACTTCAACTCAGTGAGAAAAACACTTTTTGACCGTATGGCTATATCTTTTCAAAATGTTGCAGGATCACAATGATTTTGACTTATATTATGCAGAATCAAGCCCTTTTCAACATATTTCAGCACCAGCAAGCTGCTAGAAAGGAATCTTTAGTTATTGACACTCTTTATCAAAAAAGCTTCAACTTTGTGAGAAAAACACTTTTTGACCATATGGCTATATCTTTTCAAAATGTTGCAGGATCACAATGATTTTGACTTATATTATGCAGAATCAAGCCCCTTTCAACATATTTCAGCACCAGCAAGCTGCTAGAAAGGAATCTTAAGTTATTGACACTCTTTATCAAAAAAACTTCAACTCAGTGAGAAAAACACTTTTTGACCGTATGGCTATATCTTTTCAAAATGTTGCAGGATCACAATGATTTTGACTTATATTATGCAGAATCAAGCCCTTTTCAACATATTTCAGCATTAGCAAGCTGCTAGAAAGGAATCTTTAGTTATTGACACTCTGTTGCAAAAAAGCTTCAACTCAGTGAGAAAAACACTTTTTGACCATATGGCTATATCTTTTCAAAATGTTGCAGGATCACAATGATTTTGACTTATATTATGCAGAATCAAGCCCCTTTCAACATATTTCAGCACCAGCAAGCTGCTAGAAAGGAATCTTTAGTTATTGACACTGTTTATCAAAAAAGCTTCAACTCAGTGAGATAAACACTTTTTGACCGTATGGCTATATCTTTTCAAAATGTTGCAGGATCACAATGATTTTGACTTATATTATGCATAATCAAGCCCTTTTCAACATATTTCAAAACCAGCAAGCTGCTAGAAAGGAATCTTTAGTTATTGACACTCTTTATCAAAAAAGCTTCAACTCAGTGAGATAAACACTTTTTGACCGTACGGCTATATCTTTTCAAAATGTTGCAGGATCACAATGATTTTGACTTACATTATGCAGAATCAAGCCCTTTTCAACATATTTCAGCACCAGCAAGCTGCTAGAAAGGAATCTTTAGTTATTGACACTCTGTTGCAAAAAAGCTTCAACTCAGTGAGATAAACACTTTTTGACCGTACGGCTATATCTTTTCAAAATGTTGCAGGATCACAATGATTTTGACTTACATTATGCAGAATCAAGCCCTTTTCAACATATTTCAGCACCAGCAAGCTGCTAGAAAGGAATCTTTAGTTATTGACACTCTGTTGCAAAAAAGCTTCAACTCAGTGAGATAAACACTTTTTGACCGTACGGCTATATCTTTTCAAAATATTGCAGGATCACAATGATTTTGACTTATATTATGCAGAATCAAGCCCCTTTCAACATATTTCAGCACCAGCAAGCTGCTAGAAAGGAATCTTTAGTTATTGACACTCTTTATCAAAAAAACTTCAACTCAGTGAGAAAAACACTTTTTGACCGTATGGCTATATCTTTTCAAAATGTTGCAGGATCACAATGATTTTGACTTATATTATGCAGAATCAAGCCCTTTTCAACATATTTCAGCACCAGCAAGCTGCTAGAAAGGAATCTTTAGTTATTGACACTCTTTATCAAAAAAGCTTCAACTTTGTGAGAAAAACACTTTTTGACCATATGGCTATATCTTTTCAAAATGTTGCAGGATCACAATGATTTTGACTTATATTATGCAGAATCAAGCCCCTTTCAACATATTTCAGCACCAGCAAGCTGCTAGAAAGGAATCTTAAGTTATTGACACTCTTTATCAAAAAAACTTCAACTCAGTGAGAAAAACACTTTTGACCGTATGGCTATATCTTTTCAAAATGTTGCAGGATCACAATGATTTTGACTTATATTATGCAGAATCAAGCCCTTTTCAACATATTTCAGCATTAGCAAGCTGCTAGAAAGGAATCTTTAGTTACTGACACTCTGTTGCAAAAAAGCTTCAACTCAGTGAGAAAAACACTTTTTGACCATATGGCTATAACTTTTCAAAATGTTGCAGGATCACAATGATTTTGACTTATATTATGCAGAATCAAGCCCCTTTCAACATATTTCAGCACCAGCAAGCTGCTAGAAAGGAATCTTTAGTTATTGACACTCTTTATCAAAAAAGCTTCAACTCAGTGAGAAAAACACTTTTTGACCGTATGGCTATATCTTTTCAAAATGTTGCAGGATCACAATGATTTTGACTTACATTATGCAGAATCAAGCCCTTTTCAACATATATCAGCACCAGCAAGCTGCTAGAAAGGAATCTTTAGTTATTGACACTCTGTTGCAAAAAAGCTTCAACTCAGTGAGAAAAACACTTTTTGACCATATGGCTATATCTTTTCAAAATGTTGCAGGATCACAATGATTTTGACTTATATTATGCAGAATCAAGCCCCTTTCAACATATTTCAGCACCAGCAAGCTGCTAGAAAGGAATCTTAAGTTATTGACACTCTTTATCAAAAAAACTTCAACTCAGTGAGAAAAACACTTTTTGACCGTATGGCTATATCTTTTCAAAATGTTGCAGGATCACAATGATTTTGACTTATATTATGCAGAATCAAGCCCTTTTCAACATATTTCAGCACCAGCAAGCTGCTAGAAAGGAATCTTTAGTTATTGACACTCTTTATCAAAAAAGCTTCAACTTTCTGAGAAAAACACTTTTGGACCATATGGCTATATCTTTTCAAAATGTTGCAGGATCACAATGATTTTGACTTATATTATGCAGAATCAAGCCCTTTTCAACATATTTCAGCACCAGCAAGCTGCTAGAAAGGAATCTTTAGTTATTGACACTCTGTTGCAAAAAAGCTTCAACTCAGTGAGATAAACACTTTTTGACCGTACGGCTATATCTTTTCAAAATGTTGTAGGATCACAATGATTTTGACTTACATTATGCAGAATCAAGCCCTTTTCAACATATTTCAGCACCAGCAAGCTGCTAGAAAGGAATCTTTAGTTATTGACACTCTTTTGCAAAAAAGCTTCAACTCAGTGAGAAAAACACTTTTTGACCATATGGCTATATCTTTTCAAAATGTTGCAGGATCACAATGATTTTGACTTATATTATGCAGAATCAAGCCCCTTTCAACATATTTCAGCACCAGCAAGCTGCTAGAAAGGAATCTTAAGTTATTGACACTCTTTATCAAAAAAACTTCAACTCAGTGAGAAAAACACTTTTTGACCGTATGGCTATATCTTTTCAAAATGTTGCAGGATCACAATGATTTTGACTTACATTATGCAGAATCAAGCCCTTTTCAACATATTTCAGCACCAGCAAGCTGCTAGAAAGGAATCTTTAGTTATTGACACTCTGTTGCAAAAAAGCTTCAACTCAGTGAGATAAACACTTTTTGACCGTACGGCTATATCTTTTCAAAATGTTGCAGGATCACAATGATTTTGACTTACATTATGCAGAATCAAGCCCTTTTCAACATATTTCAGCACCAGCAAGCTGCTAGAAAGGAATCTTTAGTTATTGACACTCTTTATCAAAAAAGCTTCAACTCAGTGAGATAAACACTTTTTGACCGTACGGCTATATCTTTTCAAAATGTTGCAGGATCACAATGATTTTGACTTACATTATGCAGAATCAAGCCCTTTTCAACATATTTCAGCACCAGCAAGCTGCTAGAAAGGAATCTTTAGTTATTGACACTCTGTTGCAAAAAAGCTTCAACTCAGTGAGATAAACACTTTTTGACCGTACGGCTATATCTTTTCAAAATGTTGCAGGATCACAATGATTTTGACTTACATTATGCAGAATCAAGCCCTTTTCAACATATTTCAGCACCAGCAAGCTGCTAGAAAGGAATCTTTAGTTATTGACACTCTGTTGCAAAAAAGCTTCAACTCAGTGAGATAAACACTTTTTGACCGTACGGCTATATCTTTTCAAAATATTGCAGGATCACAATGATTTTGACTTATATTATGCAGAATCAAGCCCCTTTCAACATATTTCAGCACCAGCAAGCTGCTAGAAAGGAATCTTTAGTTATTGACACTCTTTATCAAAAAAACTTCAACTCAGTGAGAAAAACACTTTTTGACCGTATGGCTATATCTTTTCAAAATGTTGCAGGATCACAATGATTTTGACTTATATTATGCAGAATCAAGCCCTTTTCAACATATTTCAGCACCAGCAAGCTGCTAGAAAGGAATCTTTAGTTATTGACACTCTTTATCAAAAAAGCTTCAACTTTGTGAGAAAAACACTTTTTGACCATATGGCTATATCTTTTCAAAATGTTGCAGGATCACAATGATTTTGACTTATATTATGCAGAATCAAGCCCTTTTCAACATATTTCAGCATTAGCAAGCTGCTAGAAAGGAATCTTTAGTTATTGACACTCTGTTGCAAAAAAGCTTCAACTCAGTGAGAAAAACACTTTTTGACCATATGGCTATATCTTTTCAAAATGTTGCAGGATCACAATGATTTTGACTTATATTATGCAGAATCAAGCCCCTTTCAACATATTTCAGCACCAGCAAGCTGCTAGAAAGGAATCTTTAGTTATTGACACTCTTTATCAAAAAAGCTTCAACTCAGTGAGAAAAACACTTTTTGACCGTATGGCTATATCTTTTCAAAATGTTGCAGGATCACAATGATTTTGACTTACATTATGCAGAATCAAGCCCTTTTCAACATATTTCAGCACCAGCAAGCTGCTAGAAAGGAATCTTTAGTTATTGACACTCTGTTGCAAAAAAGCTTCAACTCAGTGAGAAAAACACTTTTTGACCATATGGCTATATCTTTTCAAAATGTTGCAGGATCACAATGATTTTGACTTATATTATGCAGAATCAAGCCCCTTTCAACATATTTCAGCACCAGCAAGCTGCTAGAAAGGAATCTTAAGTTATTGACACTCTTTATCAAAAAAACTTCAACTCAGTGAGAAAAACACTTTTTGACCGTATGGCTATATCTTTTCAAAATGTTGCAGGATCACAATGATTTTTGACTTATATTATGCAGAATCAAGCCCTTTTCAACATATTTCAGCACCAGCAAGCTGCTAGAAAGGAATCTTTAGTTATTGACACTCTTTATCAAAAAAGCTTCAACTTTCTGAGAAAAACACTTTTTGACCATATGGCTATATCTTTTCAAAATGTTGCAGGATCACAATGATTTTGACTTATATTATGCAGAATCAAGCCCTTTTCAACATATTTCAGCACCAGCAAGCTGCTAGAAAGGAATCTTTAGTTATTGACACTCTGTTTCAAAAAAGCTTCAACTCAGTGAGATAAACACTTTTTGACCGTACGGCTATATCTTTTCAAAATGTTGCAGGATCACAATGATTTTGACTTACATTATGCAGAATCAAGCCCTTTTCAACATATTTCAGCACCAGCAAGCTGCTAGAAAGGAATCTTTAGTTATTGACACTCTTTTGCAAAAAAGCTTCAACTCAGTGAGAAAAACACTTTTTGACCATATGGCTATATCTTTTCAAAATGTTGCAGGATCACAATGATTTTGACTTATATTATGCAAAATCAAGCCCTTTTCAACATATTTCAGCACCAGCAAGCTGCTAGAAAGGAATCTTTAGTTATTGACACTCTTTATCAAAAAAGCTTCAACTTTGTGAGAAAAACACTTTTTGACCATATGGCTATATCTTTTCAAAATGTTGCAGGATCACAATGATTTTGACTTATATTATGCAGAATCAAGCCCTTTTCAACATATTTCAGCACCAGCAAGCTGCTAGAAAGGAATCTTTAGTTATTGACACTCTGTTGCAAAAAAGCTTCAACTCAGTGAGATAAACACTTTTTGACCGTACGGCTATATCTTTTCAAAATGTTGCAGGATCACAATGATTTTGACTTACATTATGCAGAATCAAGCCCTTTTCAACATATTTCAGCACCAGCAAGCTGCTAGAAAGGAATCTTTAGTTATTGACACTCTGTTGCAAAAAAGCTTCAACTCAGTGAGATAAACACTTTTTGACCGTACGGCTATATCTTTTCAAAATGTTGCAGGATCACAATGATTTTGACTTATATTATGCAGAATCAAGCCCCTTTCAACATATTTCAGCACCAGCAAGCTGCTAGAAAGGAATCTTTAGTTATTGACACTCTTTATCAAAAAAGCTTCATCTTTGTGAGAAAAACACTTTTTGACCATATGGCTATATCTTTTCAAAATGTTGCAGGATCACAATGATTTTGACTTATATTATGCTGAATCAAGCCCTTTTCAACATATTTCAGCACCAGCAAGCTGCTAGAAAGGAATCTTTAGTTATTGACACTCTTTTGCAAAAAAGCTTCAACTCAGTGAGAAAAACACTTTTTGACCATATGGCTATATCGTTTCAAAATGTTGCAGGATCACAATGATTTTGACTTATATTATGCAGAATCAAGCCCTTTTCAACATATTTCAGCACCAGCAAGCTGCTAGAAAGGAATCTTTAGTTATTGACACTCTTTATCAAAAAAGCTTCAACTCAGTGAGAAAAACACTTTTTGACCGTATGGCTATATCTTTTCAAAATGTTGCAGGATCACAATGATTTTGACTTATATTATGCAGAATCAAGCCCTTTTCAACATATTTCAGCACCAGCAAGCTGCTAGAAAGGAATCTTTAGTTATTGACACTCTTTATCAAAATCGCTTCAACTCAGTGAGATAAACACTTTTTGACCGTACGGCTATATCTTTTCAAAATGTTGCAGGATCACAATGATTTTGACTTACATTATGCAGAATAAAGCCCTTTTCAACATATTTCAGCACCAGTAAGCTGCTAGAAAGGAATCTTTAGTTATTGACACTCTGTTGCAAAAAAGCTTCAACTCAGTGAGATAAACACTTTTTGACCATATGGCTATATCTTTTCAAAATGTTGCAGGATCACAATGATTTTGACTTATATTATGCAGAATCAAGCCCTTTTCAACATATTTCAGCACCAGCAAGCTGCTAGAAAGGAATCTTTAGTTATTGACACTCTTTATCAAAAAAGCTTCAACTCAGTGAGAAAAACACTTTTTGACCGTATGGCTATATCTTTTCAAAATGTTGCAGGATCACAATGATTTTGACTCATATTATGCAGAATCAAGCCCTTTCCAACATATTTCAGCACCAGCAAGCTGCTAGAAAGGAATCTTTAGTTATTGACACTCTGTTGCAAAAAAGCTTCAACTCAGTGAGAAAAACACTTTTTGACCGTATGGCTATATCTTTTCAAAATGTTGCAGGATCACAATGATTTTGACTTATATTATGCAGAATCAAGCCCTTTCCAACATATTTCAGCACCAGCAAGCTGCTAGAAAGGAATCTTTAGTTATTGACACTCTTTATCAAAAAAGCTTCAACTCAGTGAGAAAAACACTTTTTGACCGTATGGCTATATCGTTTCAAAATGTTGCAGGATCACAATGATTTTTACTTAATTATGCAGAATCAAGCCCTTTTACACATATTTCAGCACCAGCAAGCTGCTAGAAAGGAATCTTTAGTTATTGACACTCTGTTGCAAAAAAGCTTCAACTCAGTGAGAAAAACACTTTTTGACCATATGGCTATATCTTTTCAAAATGTTGCAGGATCACAATGATTTTTACTTATATTATGCAGAATCAAGCCCTTTTCAACATATTTCAGCACTAGCAAGCTGCTAGAAAGGAATCTTTAGTTATTGACACTCTATCAAAAAAGCTTCAACTCAGTGAGATAAACACTTTTTGACCGTATGGCTATATCTTTTCAAAATGTTGCAGGATCACAATGATTATGACTTATATTATGCATAATCAAGCCCTTTTTAACACATTTCAGCACTAGCAAGCTGCTAGAAAGGAATCTTTAGTTATTGACACTCTTTATCAAAATCGCTTCAACTCAGTGAGATAAACACTTTTTGACCGTATGGCTATATCTTTTCAAAAGGTTGCAGGATCACAATGATTTTGACTTATATTATGCAGAATCAAGCCCTTTTCAACATATTTCAGCACCAGCAAGCTGCTAGAAAGGAATCTTTAGTTATTGACACTCTGTTGCAAAAAAGCTTCAACTCAGTGAGAAAAACACTTTTTGACCGTATGGCTATATCTTTTCAAAATGTTGCAGGATCACAATGATTTTGACTTATATTATGCAGAATCAAGCCCTTTCTAACATATTTCAGCACCAGCAAGCTGCTAGAAAGGAATCTTTAGTTATTGACACTCTTTATCAAAAAAGCTTCAACTCAGTGAGAAAAACACTTTTTGACCGTATGGCTATATCTTTTCAAAATGTTGCAGGATCACAATGATTTTGACTTATATTATGCAGAATCAAGCCCTTTCCAACATATTTCAGCACCAGCAAGCTGCTAGAAAGGAATCTATAGTTATTGACACTCTTTATCAAAAACGCTTCAACTCAGTGAGAAAAACACTTTTTGACCGTATGGCTATATCTTTTCAAAATGTTGCAGGATCACAATGATTTTGACTTATATTATGCAAGTTCAAGCCATTTTCAACATATTTCAGCACCAGCAAGCTGCTAGAAAGGAATCTTTAGTTATTGACAATCTTTATCAAAAAAGCTTCAACTCAGTGAGATAAACACTTTTTGACCGTATGGCTATATCTTTTCAAAATGTTGCAGGATCACAATGATTTGGACTTACATTATGCAGAATCAAGCCCTTTTCAACATATTTCAGCACCAGCAAGCTGCTAGAAAGGAATCTTTAGTTATTGACACTCTGTTGCAAAAAAGCTTCAACTCAGTGAGAAAAACACTTTTTGACTGTATGGCTATATCTTTTCAAAATGTTGCAGGATCACAATGATTTTGACTTATATTATGCAGAATCAAGCCCTTTTCAACATATTTCAGCACCAGCAAGCTGCTAGAAAGGAATCTTTAGTTATTGACACTCTTTATCAAAAAAGCTTCAACTCAGTGAGAAAAACACTTTTTGACCGTATGGCTATATCTTTTCAAAATGTTGCAGGATCACAATGATTTTTACTTATGTTATGCAGAATCAAGCCCTTTTCAACATATTTCAGCACCAGCAAGCTGCTAGAAAGGAATCTTTAGTTATTGACACTCTTTATCAAAAAAGCTTCAACTCAGTGAGATAAACACTTTTTGACCGTATGGCTATATCTTTTCAAAATGTTGCAGGATCACAATGATTTTGACTTATATTATGCAGAATCAAGCCCTTTTTAACATATTTCAGCACCAGCAAGCTGCTAGAAAGGAATCTTTAGTTATTGACACTCTTTATCAAAAAAGCTTCAACTCAGTGAGAAAAACACTTTTTGACCGTACGGCTATATTTTTTCAAAATGTTGCAGGATCACAATGATTTTGACTTATATTATGCAGAATCAAGCCCTTTTCAACATATATCAGCACCAGCAAGCTGCTAGAAAGGAATCTTTAGTTATTGACACTCTTTATCAAAAAAGCTTCAACTCAGTGAGAAAAACACTTTTTGACCGTATGGCTATATCTTTTCAAAATGTTGCAGGATCACAATGATTTTGACTTATATTATGCAGAATCAAGCCCTTTCCAACATATTTCAGCACCAGCAAGCTGCTAGAAAGGAATCTTTAGTTATTGACACTCTTTATCAAAATCGCTTCAACTCAGTGAGATAAACACTTTTTGACCGTACGGCTATATCTTTTCAAAATGTTGCAGGATCACAATGATTTTGACTTACATTATGCAGAATCAAGCCCTTTTAAACATATTTCATCACCAGCAAGCTGCTAGAAAGGAATCTTTAGTTATTGACACTCTTTATCAAAAAAGCTTCAACTCAGTGAGAAAAACACTTTTTGACCGTATGGCTATATCTTTTCAAAATGTTGCAGGATCACAATGATTTTGACTTATATTATGCAGAATCAAGCCCTTTCCAACATATTTCAGCACCAGCAAGCTGCTAGAAAGGAATCTTTAGTTATTGACACTCTTTATCAAAAAAGCTTCAACTCAGTGAGAAAAACACTTTTTGACCGTATGGCTATATCTTTTCAAAATGTTGCAGGATCACAATAATTTTGACTTATATTATGCAGAATCAAGCCCTTTCCAACATATTTCAGCACCAGCAAGCTGCTAGAAAGGAATCTTTAGTTATTGACACTCTGTTGCAAAAAAGCTTCAACTCAGTGAGAAAAACACTTTTTGACCGTATGGCTATATCTTTTCAAAATGTTGCAGGATCACAATGATTTTGACTTATATTATGCAGAATCAAGCCCTTTCCAACATATTTCAGCACTAGCAAGCTGCTAGAAAGGAATCTTTAGTTATTGACACTCTTTATCAAAAAAGCTTCAACTCAGTGAGAAAAACACTTTTTGACCGTATGGCTATATCGTTTCAAAATGTTGCAGGATCACAATGATTTTTACTTAATTATGCAGAATCAAGCCCTTTTACACATATTTCAGCACCAGCAAGCTGCTAGAAAGGAAACTTTAGTTATTGACACTCTGTTGCAAAAAAGCTTCAACTCAGTGAGAAAAACACTTTTTGACCATATGGCTATATCTTTTCAAAATGTTGCAGGATCACAATGATTTTTACTTATATTATGCAGAATCAAGCCCTTTTCAACATATTTCAGCACCAGCAAGCTGCTAGAAAGGAATCTTTAGTTATTGACACTCTATCAAAAAAGCTTCAACTCAGTGAGATAAACACTTTTTGACCGTATGGCTATATCTTTTCAAAATGTTGCAGGATCACAATGATTATGACTTATATTATGCATAATCAAGCCCTTTTTAACACATTTCAGCACTAGCAAGCTGCTAGAAAGGAATCTTTAGTTATTGACACTCTTTATCAAAATCGCTTCAACTCAGTGAGATAAACACTTTTTGACCGTATGGCTATATCTTTTCAAAAGGTTGCAGGATCACAATGATTTTGACTTATATTATGCAGAATCAAGCCCTGTTCAACATATTTCAGCACCAGCAAGCTGCTAGAAAGGAATCTTTAGTTATTGACACTCTGTTGCAAAAAAGCTTCAACTCAGTGAGAAAAACACTTTTTGACCGTATGGCTATATCTTTTCAAAATGTTGCAGGATCACAATGATTTTGACTTATATTATGCAGAATCAAGCCCTTTCCAACATATTTCAGCACCAGCAAGCTGCTAGAAAGGAATCTTTAGTTATTGAAACTCTTTATCAAAAAAGCTTCAACTCAGTGAGAAAAACACTTTTTGACCGTATGGCTATATCTTTTCAAAATGTTGCAGGATCACAATGATTTTGACTTATATTATGCAGAATCAAGCCCTTTCCAACATATTTCAGCACCAGCAAGCTGCTAGAAAGGAATCTTTAGTTATTGACACTCTTTATCAAAAACGCTTCAACTCAGTGAGAAAAACACTTTTTGACCGTATGGCTATATCTTTTCAAAATGTTGCAGGATCACAATGATTTTGACTTATATTATGCAAGTTCAAGCCATTTTCAACATATTTCAGCACCAGCAAGCTGCTAGAAAGGAATCTTTAGTTATTGACAATCTTTATCAAAAAAGCTTCAACTCAGTGAGATAAACACTTTTTGACCGTATGGCTATATCTTTTCAAAATGTTGCAGGATCACAATGATTTGGACTTACATTATGCAGAATCAAGCCCTTTTCAACATATTTCAGCACCAGCAAGCTGCTAGAAAGGAATCTTTAGTTATTGACACTCTGTTGCAAAAAAGCTTCAACTCAGTGAGAAAAAACACTTTTTGACCGTATGGCTATATCTTTTCAAAATGTTGCAGGATCACAATGATTTTGACTTATATTATGCAGAATCAAGCCCTTTTCAACATATTTCAGCACCAGCAAGCTGCTAGAAAGGAATCTTTAGTTATTGACACTCTTTATCAAAAAAGCTTCAACTCAGTGAGAAAAACACTTTTTGACCGTATGGCTATATCTTTTCAAAATGTTGCAGGATCACAATGATTTTTACTTATGTTATGCAGAATCAAGCCCTTTTCAACATATTTCAGCACCAGCAAGCTGCTAGAAAGGAATCTTTAGTTATTGACACTCTTTATCAAAAAAGCTTCAACTCAGTGAGATAAACACTTTTTGACCGTATGGCTATATCTTTTCAAAATGTTGCAGGATCACAATGATTTTGACTTATATTATGCAGAATCAAGCCCTTTTTAACATATTTCAGCACCAGCAAGCTGCTAGAAAGGAATCTTTAGTTATTGACACTCTTTATCAAAAAAGCTTCAACTCAGTGAGAAAAACACTTTTTGACCGTACGGCTATATTTTTTCAAAATGTTGCAGGATCACAATGATTTTGACTTATATTATGCAGAATCAAGCCCTTTTCAACATATATCAGCACCAGCAAGCTGCTAGAAAGGAATCTTTAGTTATTGACACTCTTTATCAAAAAAGCTTCAACTCAGTGAGAAAAACACTTTTTGACCGTATGGCTATATCTTTTCAAAATGTTGCAGGATCACAATGATTTTGACTTATATTATGCAGAATCAAGCCCTTTCCAACATATTTCAGCACCAGCAAGCTGCTAGAAAGGAATCTTTAGTTATTGACACTCTTTATCAAAATCGCTTCAACTCAGTGAGATAAACACTTTTTGACCGTACGGCTATATCTTTTCAAAATGTTGCAGGATCACAATGATTTTGACTTACATTATGCAGAATCAAGCCCTTTTAAACATATTTCATCACCAGCAAGCTGCTAGAAAGGAATCTTTAGTTATTGACACTCTTTATCAAAAAAGCTTCAACTCAGTGAGAAAAACACTTTTTGACCGTATGGCTATATCTTTTCAAAATGTTGCAGGATCACAATGATTTTGACTTATATTATGCAGAATCAAGCCCTTTCCAACATATTTCAGCACCAGCAAGCTGCTAGAAAGGAATCTTTAGTTATTGACACTCTTTATCAAAAAAGCTTCAACTCAGTGAGAAAAACACTTTTTGACCGTATGGCTATATCTTTTCAAAATGTTGCAGGATCACAATAATTTTGACTTATATTATGCAGAATCAAGCCCTTTCCAACATATTTCAGCACCAGCAAGCTGCTAGAAAGGAATCTTTAGTTATTGACACTCTGTTGCAAAAAAGCTTCAACTCAGTGAGAAAAACACTTTTTGACCGTATGGCTATATCTTTTCAAAATGTTGCAGGATCACAATGATTTTGACTTATATTATGCAGAATCAAGCCCTTTCCAACATATTTCAGCACCAGCAAGCTGCTAGAAAGGAATCTTTAGTTATTGACACTCTTTATCAAAAAAGCTTCAACTCAGTGAGAAAAACACTTTTTGACCGTATGGCTATATCGTTTCAAAATGTTGCAGGATCACAATGATTTTTACTTAATTATGCAGAATCAAGCCCTTTTACACATATTTCAGCACCAGCAAGCTGCTAGAAAGGAAACTTTAGTTATTGACACTCTGTTGCAAAAAAGCTTCAACTCAGTGAGAAAAACACTTTTTGACCATATGGCTATATCTTTTCAAAATGTTGCAGGATCACAATGATTTTTACTTATATTATGCAGAATCAAGCCCTTTTCAACATATTTCAGCACCAGCAAGCTGCTAGAAAGGAATCTTTAGTTATTGACACTCTATCAAAAAAGCTTCAACTCAGTGAGATAAACACTTTTTGACCGTATGGCTATATCTTTTCAAAATGTTGCAGGATCACAATGATTATGACTTATATTATGCATAATCAAGCCCTTTTTAACACATTTCAGCACTAGCAAGCTGCTAGAAAGGAATCTTTAGTTATTGACACTCTTTATCAAAATCGCTTCAACTCAGTGAGATAAACACTTTTTGACCGTATGGCTATATCTTTTCAAAAGGTTGCAGGATCACAATGATTTTGACTTATATTATGCAGAATCAAGCCCTGTTCAACATATTTCAGCACCAGCAAGCTGCTAGAAAGGAATCTTTAGTTATTGACACTCTGTTGCAAAAAAGCTTCAACTCAGTGAGAAAAACACTTTTTGACCGTATGGCTATATCTTTTCAAAATGTTGCAGGATCACAATGATTTTGACTTATATTATGCAGAATCAAGCCCTTTCCAACATATTTCAGCATCAGCAAGCTGCTAGAAAGGAATCTTTAGTTATTGACACTCTTTATCAAAAAAGCTTCAACTCAGTGAGAAAAACACTTTTTGACCGTATGGCTATATCTTTTCAAAATGTTGCAGGATCACAATGATTTTGACTTATATTATGCAGAATCAAGCCCTTTCCAACATATTTCAGCACCAGCAAGCTGCTAGAAAGGAATCTTTAGTTATTGACATTCTTTATCAAAAACGCTTCAACTCAGTGAGAAAAACACTTTTTGACCGTATGGCTATATCTTTTCAAAATGTTGCAGGATCACAATGATTTTGACTTATATTATGCAAGTTCAAGCCATTTTCAACATATTTCAGCACCAGCAAGCTGCTAGAAAGGAATCTTTAGTTATTGACAATCTTTATCAAAAAAGCTTCAACTCAGTGAGATAAACACTTTTTGACCGTATGGCTATATCTTTTCAAAATGTTGCAGGATCACAATGATTTGGACTTACATTATGCAGAATCAAGCCCTTTTCAACATATTTCAGCACCAGCAAGCTGCTAGAAAGGAATCTTTAGTTATTGACACTCTTTATCAAAAAAGCTTCAACTCAGTTGAGCAAAACACTTTTTGACCGTATGGCTATATCTTTTCAAAATGTTGCAGGATCACAATGATTTTTACTTATATTATGCAGAATCAAGCCCTTTTCAACATATTTCAGCACCAGCAAGCTGCTAGAAAGGAATCTTTAGTTATTGACACTCTTTATCAAAAAAGCTTCAACTCAGTGAGATAAACACTTTTTGACCGTATGGCTATATCTTTTCAAAATGTTGCAGGATCACAATGATTTTTACTTATATTATGCAGAATCAAGCCCTTTTTAACATATTTCAGCACTAGCAAGCTGCTAGAAAGGAATCTTTAGTTATTGACACTCTTTATCAAAATCGCTTCAACTCAGTGAGATAAACACTTTTTGACCGTACGGCTATATCTTTTCAAAATGTTGCAGGATCACAATGATTTTGACTTATATCATGCAAAATCAAGCCCTTTTCAACATATTTCAGCACCAGCAAGCTGCTGGAAAGGAATCTTTAGTTATTGACACTCTGTTGCAAAAAAGCTTCAACTCAGTGAGATAAACACTTTTTGACCGTATGGCTATATCTTTTCAAAATGTTGCAGGATCACAATGATTTTGACTTATATTATGCAGAATCAAGCCCTTTTCAACATATTTCAGCACCAGCAAGCTGCTAGAAAGGAATCTTTAGTTATTGACACTCTTTATCAAAAAAGCTTCAACTCAGTTGAGCAAAACACTTTTTGACCGTATGGCTATATCTTTTCAAAATGTTGCAGGATCACAATGATTTTTACTTATATTATGCAGAATCAAGCCCTTTTCAACATATTTCAGCACCAGCAAGCTGCTAGAAAGGAATCTTTAGTTATTGACACTCTTTATCAAAAAAGCTTCAACTCAGTGAGATAAACACTTTTTGACCGTATGGCTATATCTTTTCAAAATGTTGCAGGATCACAATGATTTTGACTTATATTATGCAGAATCAAGCCCTTTTTAACATATTTCAGCACTAGCAAGCTGCTAGAAAGGAATCTTTAGTTATTGACACTCTTTATCAAAATCGCTTCAACTCAGTGAGATAAACACTTTTTGACCGTACGGCTATATCTTTTCAAAATGTTGCAGGATCACAATGATTTTGACTTATATCATGCAAAATCAAGCCCTTTTCAACATATTTCAGCACCAGCAAGCTGCTGGAAAGGAATCTTTAGTTATTGACACTCTGTTGCAAAAAAGCTTCAAATCAGTGAGATAAACACTTTTTGACCATATGGCTATATCTTTTCAAAATGTTGCAGGATCACAATGATTTTGACTTATATTATGCAGAATCAAGCCCTTTTCAACATATTTCAGCACCAGCAAGCTGATAGAAAGGAATCTTTAGTTATTGACACTCTTTATCAAAAAAGCTTCAACTCAGTGAGAAAAACACTTTTTGACCGTATGGCTATATCTTTTCAAAATGTTGCAGGATCACAATGATTTTGACTTATATTATGCAGAATCAAGCCCTTTCCAACATATTTCAGCACCAGCAAGCTGCTAGAAAGGAATCTTTAGTTATTAACACTCTTTATCAAAATCGCTTCAACTCAGTGAGAAAAACACTTTTTGACCGTATGGCTATATCTTTTCAAAATGTTGCAGGATCACAATGATTTTGACTTATATTATGCAAGTTCAAGCCATTTTCAACATATTTCAGCACCAGCAAGCTGCTAGAAAGGAATCTTTAGTTATTGACAAGCTTTATCAAAAAAGCTTCAACTCAGTGAGATAAACACTTTTTGACCGTATGGCTATATCGTTTCAAAATGTTGCAGGATCACAATGATTTTTACTTACATTATGCAGAATCAAGCCCTTTCCAACATATTTCAGCACCAGCAAGCTGCTAGAAAGGAATCTTTAGTTATTGACACTCTTTATCAAAAAAGCTTCAACTCAGTGAGAAAAACACTTTTTGACCGTATGGCTATATCTTTTCAAAATGTCGCAGGATCACAATGATTTTGACTTATATTATGCAGAATCAAGCCCTTTTCAACATATTTCAGCACCAGCAAGCTGCTAGAAAGGAATCTTTAGTTATTGACACTCTTTATCAAAATCGCTTCAACTCAGTGAGAAAAACACTTTTTGACCGTATGGCTATATCTTTTCAAAATGTTGCAGGATCACAATGATTTTGACTTATATTATGCAAGTTCAAGCCATTTTCAACATATTTCAGCACCAGCAAGCTGCTAGAAAGGAATCTTTAGTTATTGACAATCTTTATCAAAAAAGCTTCAACTCAGTGAGATAAACACTTTTTGACCGTATGGCTATATCTTTTCAAAATGTTGCAGGATCACAATGATTTGGACTTAAATTATGCAGAATCAAGCCCTTTTCAACATATTTCAGCACCAGCAAGCTGCTAGAAAGGAATCTTTAGTTATTGACACTCTGTTGCAAAAAAGCTTCAACTCAGTGAGAAAAACACTTTTTGACCGTATGGCTATATCTTTTCAAAATGTTGCAGGATCACAATGATTTTGACTTATATTATGCAAGTTCAAGCCATTTTCAACATATTTCAGCACCAGCAAGCTGCTAGAAAGGAATCTTTAGTTATTGACACTCTTTATCAAAAAAGCTTCAACTCAGTGAGAAAAACACTTTTTGACCGTATGGCTATATCTTTTCAAAATGTTGCAGGATCACAATGATTTTTACTTATATTATGCAGAATCAAGCCCTTTTCAACATATTTCAGCACCAGCAAGCTGCTAGAAAGGAATCTTTAGTTATTGACACTCTTTATCAAAAAAGCTTCAACTCAGTGAGATAAACACTTTTTGACCGTATGGCTATATCTTTTCAAAATGTTGCAGGATCACAATGATTTTGACTTATATTATGCAGAATCAAGCCCTTTTTAACATATTTCAGCACTAGCAAGCTGCTAAAAAGGAATCTTTAGTTATTGACACTCTTTATCAAAATCGCTTCAACTCAGTGAGATAAACACTTTTTGACCGTACGGCTATATCTTTTCAAAATGTTGCAGGATCACGATGATTTTGACTTACATTATGCAGAATCAAGCCCTTTTCAACATATTTCAAAACCAGCAAGCTGCTAGAAAGGAATCTTTAGTTATTGACACTCTTTATCAAAATCGCTTCAACTCAGTGAGATAAACACTTTTTGACCGTACGGCTATATCTTTTCAAAATGTTGCAGGATCACAATGATTTTGACTTACATTATGCAGAATCAAGCCCTTTTCAACATATTTCAGCACCAGCAAGCTGCTAGAAAGGAATCTTTAGTTACTGACACTCTGTTGCAAAAAAGCTTCAACTCAGTGAGAAAAACACTTTTTGACCGTATGGCTATATCTTTTCAAAATGTTGCAGGATCACAATGATTTTGACTTATATCATGCAAGTTCAAGCCATTTTCAACATATTTCAGCACCAGCAAGCTGCTAGAAAGGAATCTTTAGTTATTGACAAGCTTTATCAAAAAAGCTTCAACTCAGTGAGATAAACACTTTTTGACCGTATGGCTATATCGTTTCAAAATGTTGCAGGATCACAATGATTTTTACTTACATTATGCAGAATCAAGCCCTTTTCAACATATTTCAGCACCAGCAAGCTGCTAGAAAGGAATCTTTAGTTATTGACACTCTATCAAAAAAGCTTCAACTCAGTGGGATAAACACTTTTTGATCGTATGGCTATATCTTTTCAAAAGGTTGCAGGATCACAATGATTTTGACTTATATTATGCAGAATCAAGCCCTTTCCAACATATTTCAGCACCAGCAAGCTGCTAGAAAGGAATCTTTAGTTATTGACACTCTTTATCAAAAAAGCTTCAACTCAGTGAGAAAAACACTTTTTGACCGTATGGCTATATCTTTTCAAAATGTCGCAGGATCACAATGATTTTGACTTATATTATGCAGAATCAAGCCCTTTTCAACATATTTCAGCACCAGCAAGCTGCTAGAAAGGAATCTTTAGTTATTGACACTCTTTATCAAAATCGCTTCAACTCAGTGAGAAAAACACTCTTTGACCGTATGGCTATATCTTTTCAAAATGTTGCAGGATCACAATGATTTTGACTTAAATTATGCAAGTTCAAGCCATTTTCAACATATTTCAGCACCAGCAAGCTGCTAGAAAGGAATCTTTAGTTATTGACAATCTTTATCAAAAAAGCTTCAACTCAGTGAGATAAACACTTTTTGACCGTATGGCTATATCTTTTCAAAATGTTGCAGGATCACAATGATTTGGACTTAAATTATGCAGAATCAAGCCCTTTTCAACATATTTCAGCACCAGCAAGCTGCTAGAAAGGAATCTTTAGTTATTGACACTCTGTTGCAAAAAAGCTTCAACTCAGTGAGAAAAAACACTTTTTGACCGTATGGCTATATCTTTTCAAAATGTTGCAGGATCACAATGATTTTGACTTATATTATGCAGAATCAAGCCCTTTTCAACATATTTCAGCACCAGCAAGCTGCTAGAAAGGAATCTTTAGTTATTGACACTCTTTATCAAAAAAGCTTCAACTCAGTGAGAAAAACACTTTTTGACCGTATGGCTATATCTTTTCAAAATGTTGCAGGATCACAATGATTTTGACTTATATTATGCAGAATCAAGCCCTTTTTAACATATTTCAGCACTAGCAAGCTGCTAGAAAGGAATCTTTAGTTATTGACACTCTTTATCAAAATCGCTTCAACTCAGTGAGATAAACACTTTTTGACCGTACGGCTATATCTTTTCAAAATGTTGCAGGATCACAATGATTTTGACTTACATTATGCAGAATCAAGCCCTTTTCAACATATTTCAAAACCAGCAAGCTGCTAGAAAGGAATCTTTAGTTATTGACACTCTTTATCAAAATCGCTTCAACTCAGTGAGATAAACACTTTTTGACCGTACGGCTATATCTTTTCAAAATGTTGCAGGATCACAATGATTTTGACTTACATTATGCAGAATCAAGCCCTTTTCAACATATTTCAGCACCAGCAAGCTGCTAGAAAGGAATCTTTAGTTACTGACACTCTGTTGCAAAAAAGCTTCAACTCAGTGAGAAAAACACTTTTTGACCGTATGGCTATATCTTTTCAAAATGTTGCAGGATCACAATGATTTTGACTTATATCATGCAAAATCAAGCCCTTTTCAACATATTTCACCACCAGCAAGCTGCTGGAAAGGAATCTTTAGTTATTGACACTCTGTTGCAAAAAAGCTTCAACTCAGTGAGAAAAACACTTTTTGACCATATGGCTATATCTTTTCAAAATGTTGCAGGATCACAATGATTTTGACTTATATTATGCAGAATCAAGCCCTTTTCAACATATTTCAGCACCAGCAAGCTGCTAGAAAGGAATCTTTAGTTATTGACACTCTATCAAAAAAGCTTCAACTCAGTGAGATAAACACTTTTTGACCGTATGGCTATATCTTTTCAAAATGTTGCAGGATCACAATGATTATGACTTATATTATGCATAATCAAGCCCTTTTTAACACATTTCAGCACTAGCAAGCTGCTAGAAAGGAATCTTTAGTTGTTGACACTCTTTATCAAAATCGCTTCAACTCAGTGAGATAAACACTTTTTGACCGTATGGCTATATCTTTTCAAAAGGTTGCAGGATCACAATGATTTTGACTTATATTATGCAGAATCAAGCCCTTTTCAACATATTTCAGCACCAGCAAGCTGCTAGAAAGGAATCTTTAGTTATTGACACTCTGTTGCAAAAAAGCTTCAACTCAGTGAGAAAAACACTTTTTGACCGTATGGCTATATCTTTTCAAAATGTTGCAGGATCACAATGATTTTGACTTATATTATGCAGAATCAAGCCCTTTCCAACATATTTCAGCACCAGCAAGCTGCTAGAAAGGAATCTTTAGTTATTGACACTCTTTATCAAAAAAGCTTCAACTCAGTGAGAAAAACACTTTTTGACCGTATGGCTATATCTTTTCAAAATGTTGCAGGATCACAATGATTTTGACTTATATTATGCAGAATCAAGCCCTTTCCAACATATTTCAGCACCAGCAAGCTGCTAGAAAGGAATCTTTAGTTATTGACACTCTTTATCAAAATCGCTTCAACTCAGTGAGAAAAACACTTTTTGACCGTATGGCTATATCTTTTCAAAATGTTGCAGGATCACAATGATTTTGACTTATATTATGCAAGTTCAAGCCATTTTCAACATATTTCAGCACCAGCAAGCTGCTAGAAAGGAATCTTTAGTTATTGACAATCTTTATCAAAAAAGCTTCAACTCAGTGAGATAAACACTTTTTGACCGTATGGCTATATCTTTTCAAAATGTTGCAGGATCACAATGATTTGGACTTACATTATGCAGAATCAAGCCCTTTTCAACATATTTCAGCACCAGCAAGCTGCTAGAAAGGAATCTTTAGTTATTGACACTCTGTTGCAAAAAAGCTTCAACTCAGTGAGAAAAACACTTTTTTGACCGTATGGCTATATCTTTTCAAAATGTTGCAGGATCACAATGATTTTGACTTATATTATGCAGAATCAAGCCCTTTTCAACATATTTCAGCACCAGCAAGCTGCTAGAAAGGAATCTTTAGTTATTGACACTCTTTATCAAAAAAGCTTCAACTCAGTGAGAAAAACACTTTTTGACCGTATGGCTATATCTTTTCAAAATGTTGCAGGATCACAATGATTTTTACTTATATTATGCAGAATCAAGCCCTTTTCAACATATTTCAGCACCAGCAAGCTGCTAGAAAGGAATCTTTAGTTATTGACACTCTTTATCAAAAAAGCTTCAACTCAGTGAGATAAACACTTTTTGACCGTATGGCTATATCTTTTCAAAATGTTGCAGGATCACAATGATTTTGACTTATATTATGCAGAATCAAGCCCTTTTTAACATATTTCAGAACCAGCAAGCTGCTAGAAAGGAATCTTTAGTTATTGACACTCTTTATCAAAAAAGCTTCAACTCAGTGAGAAAAACACTTTTTGACCGTACGGCTATATTTTTTCAAAATGTTGCAGGATCACAATGATTTTGACTTATATTATGCAGAATCAAGCCCTTTTCAACATATATCAGCACCAGCAAGCTGCTAGAAAGGAATCTTTAGTTATTGACACTCTTTATCAAAAAAGCTTCAACTCAGTGAGAAAAACACTTTTTGACCGTATGGCTATATCTTTTCAAAATGTTGCAGGATCACAATGATTTTGACTTATATTATGCAGAATCAAGCCCTTTCCAACATATTTCAGCACCAGCAAGCTGCTAGAAAGGAATCTTTAGTTATTGACACTCTTTATCAAAATCGCTTCAACTCAGTGAGATAAACACTTTTTGACCGTACGGCTATATCTTTTCAAAATGTTGCAGGATCACAATGATTTTGACTTACATTATGCAG
This sequence comes from Fistularia commersonii, assembly GCF_037954325.1. NCBI lineage: Eukaryota > Metazoa > Chordata > Actinopteri > Syngnathiformes > Fistulariidae > Fistularia > Fistularia commersonii. Next base: position 17,689,819 of record NC_141297.1, read on the forward strand.
AATCAAGCCCTTTTCAACATATTTCAGCACCTGCAAGCTGCTAGAAAGGAATCTTTAGTTATTGACACTCTGTTGCAAAAAAGCTTCAACTCAGTGAGAAAAACACTTTTTGACCGTATGGCTATATCTTTTCAAAATGTTGCAGGATCACAATGATTTTGACTTATATCATGCAAAATCAAGCCCTTTTCAACATATTTCAGCACCAGCAAGCTGCTGGAAAGGAATCTTTAGTTATTGACACTCTGTTGCAAAAAAGCTTCAACTCAGTGAGATAAACACTTTTTGACCATATGGCTATATCTTTTCAAAATGTTGCAGGATCACAATGATTTTGACTTATATTATGCAGAATCAAGCCCTTTTCAACATATTTCAGCACCAGCAAGCTGCTAGAAAGGAATCTTTAGTTATTGACACTCTTTATCAAAAAAGCTTCAACTCAGTGAGAAAAACACTTTTTGACCGTATGGCTATATCTTTTCAAAATGTTGCAGGATCACAATGATTTTGACTTACATTATGCAGAATCAAGCCCTTTCCAACATATTTCAGCACCAGCAAGCTGCTAGAAAGGAATCTTTAGTTATTGACACTCTTTATCAAAATCGCTTCAACTCAGTGAGAAAAACACTTTTTGACCGTATGGCTATATCTTTTCAAAATATTGCAGGATCACAATGATTTTGACTTATATTATGCAAGTTCAAGCCATTTTCAACATATTTCAGCACCAGCAAGCTGCTAGAAAGGAATCTTTAGTTATTGACAAGCTTTATCAAAAAAGCTTCAACTCAGTGAGATAAACACTTTTTGACCGTATGGCTATATCGTTTCAAAATGTTGCAGGATCACAATGATTTTTACTTACATTATGCAGAATCAAGCCCTTTTCAACATATTTCAGCACCAGCAAGCTGCTAGAAAGGAATCTTTAGTTATTGACACTCTATCAAAAAAGCTTCAACTCAGTGAGATAAACACTTTTTGATCGTATGGCTATATCTTTTCAAAAGGTTGCAGGATCACAATGATTTTGACTTATATTATGCAGAATCAAGCCCTTTTAAACATATTTCAGCACCAGCAAGCTGCTAGAAAGGAATCTTTAGTTATTGACACTCTGTTGCAAAAAAGCTTCAACTCAGTGAGAAAAACACTTTTTGACCGTATGGCTATATCTTTTCAAAATGTTGCAGGATCACATGATTTTGACTTATATTATGCAGAATCAAGCCCTTTCCAACATATTTCAGCACCAGCAAGCTGCTAGAAAGGAATCTTTAGTTATTGACACTCTTTATCAAAAAAGCTTCAACTCAGTGAGAAAAACACTTTTTGACCGTATGGCTATATCTTTTCAAAATGTTGCAGGATCACAATGATTTTGACTTATATTATGCAGAATCAAGCCCTTTCCAACATATTTCAGCACCAGCAAGCTGCTAGAAAGGAATCTTTAGTTATTGACACTCTTTATCAAAATCGCTTCAACTCAGTGAGAAAAACACTTTTTGACCGTATGGCTATATCTTTTCAAAATGTTGCAGGATCACAATGATTTTGACTTATATTATGCAAGTTCAAGCCATTTTCAACATATTTCAGCACCAGCAAGCTGCTAGAAAGGAATCTTTAGTTATTGACACTCTTTATCAAAAAAGCTTCAACTCAGTGAGATAAACACTTTTTGACCGTATGGCTATATCTTTTCAAAATGTTGCAGGATCACAATGATTTTGACTTATATTATGCAGAATCAAGCCCTTTTCAACATATTTCAAAACCAGCAAGCTGCTAGAAAGGAATCTTTAGTTATTGACACTCTTTATCAAAAAAGCTTCAACTCAGTGAGAAAAACACTTTTTGACCGTATGGCTATATCTTATCAAAATGTTGCAGGATCACAATGATTTTGACTTATATTATGCAGAATCAAGCCCTTTCCAACATATTTCAGCACCAGCAAGCTGCTAGAAAGGAATCTTTAGTTATTGACACTCTTTATCAAAATCGCTTCAACTCAGTGAGATAAACACTTTTTGACCGTACGGCTATATCTTTTCAAAATGTTGCAGGATCACAATGATTTTGACTTACATTATGCAGAATCAAGCCCTTTTCAACATATTTCAGCACCAGCAAGCTGCTAGAAAGGAATCTTTAGTTACTGACACTCTGTTGCAAAAAAGCTTCAACTCAGTGAGATAAACACTTTTTGACCGTATGGCTATATCTTTTCAAAATGTTGCAGGATCACAATGATTTTGACTTATATCATGCAAAATCAAGCCCTTTTCAACATATTTCAGCACCAGCAAGCTGCTGGAAAGGAATCTTTAGTTATTGACACTCTGTTGCAAAAAAGCTTCAACTCAGTGAGATAAACACTTTTTGACCATATGGCTATATCTTTTCAAAATGTTGCAGGATCACAATGATTTTGACTTATATTATGCAGAATCAAGCCCTTTTCAACATATTTCAGCACCAGCAAGCTGCTAGAAAGGAATCTTTAGTTATTGACACTCTTTATCAAAAAAGCTTCAACTCAGTGAGAAAAACACTTTTTGACCGTATGGCTATATCTTTTCAAAATGTTGCAGAATCACAATGATTTTGACTTATATTATGCAGAATCAAGCCCTTTTCAACATATTTCAGCACCAGCAAGCTGCTAGAAAGGAATCTTTAGTTATTGACACTCTTTATCAAAATCGCTTCAACTCAGTGAGAAAAACACTTTTTGACCGTATGGCTATATCTTTTCAAAATGTTGCAGGATCACAATGATTTTGACTTATATTATGCAAGTTCAAGCCATTTTCAACATATTTCAGCACCAGCAAGCTGCTAGAAAGGAATCTTTAGTTATTGACAAGCTTTATCAAAAAAGCTTCAACTCAGTGAGATAAACACTTTTTGACCGTATGGCTATATCGTTTCAAAATGTTGCAGGATCACAATGATTTTTACTTACATTATGCAGAATCAAGCCCTTTTCAACATATTTCAGCACCAGCAAGCTGCTAGAAAGGAATCTTTAGTTATTGACACTCTATCAAAAAAGCTTCTACTCAGTGAGATAAACACTTTTTGATCGTATGGCTATATCTTTTCAAAATGTTGCAGGATCACAATGATTCTGACTTATATTATGCAGAATCAAGCCCTTTTCAACATATTTCAGCACCAGCAAGCTGCTAGAAAGGAATCTTTAGTTATTGACACTCTGTTGCAAAAAAGCTTCAACTCAGTGAGAAAAACACTTTTTGACCGTATGGCTATATCTTTTCAAAATGTTGCAGGATCACAATGATTTTGACTTATATTATGCAGAATCAAGCCCTTTCCAACATATTTCAGCACCAGCAAGCTGCTAGAAAGGAATCTTTAGTTATTGACACTCTTTATCAAAAAAGCTTCAACTCAGTGAGAAAAACACTTTTTGACCGTATGGCTATATCTTTTCAAAATGTTGCAGGATCACAATGATTTTGACTTATATTATGCAGAATCAAGCCCTTTCCAACATATTTCAGCACCAGCAAGCTGCTAGAAAGGAATCTTTAGTTATTGACACTCTTTATCAAAATCGCTTCAACTCAGTGAGAAAAACACTTTTTGACCGTATGGCTATATCTTTTCAAAATGTTGCAGGATCACAATGATTTTGACTTATATTATGCAAGTTCAAGCCATTTTCAACATATTTCAGCACCAGCAAGCTGCTAGAAAGGAATCTTTAGTTATTGACAATCTTTATCAAAAAAGCTTCAACTCAGTGAGATAAACACTTTTTGACCGTATGGCTATATCTTTTCAAAATGTTGCAGGATCACAATGATTTGGACTTAAATTATGCAGAATCAAGCCCTTTTCAACATATTTCAGCACCAGCAAGCTGCTAGAAAGGAATCTTTAGTTATTGACACTCTGTTGCAAAAAAGCTTCAACTCAGTGAGAAAAACACTTTTTGACCGTATGGCTATATCTTTTCAAAATGTTGCAGGATCACAATGATTTTGACTTATATTATGCAGAATCAAGCCCTTTTCAACATATTTCAGCACCAGCAAGCTGCTAGAAAGGAATCTTTAGTTATTGACACTCTTTATTAAAAAAGCTTCAACTCAGTGAGAAAAACACTTTTTGACCGTATGGCTATATCTTTTCAAAATGTTGCAGGATCACAATGATTTTTACTTATATTATGCAGAATCAAGCCCTTTTCAACATATTTCAGCACCAGCAAGCTGCTAGAAAGGAATCTTTAGTTATTGACACTCTTTATCAAAAAAGCTTCAACTCAGTGAAATAAACACTTTTTGACCGTATGGCTATATCTTTTCAAAATGTTGCAGGATCACAATGATTTTGACTTATATTATGCAGAATCAAGCCCTTTTTAACATATTTCAGCACTAGCAAGCTGCTAGAAAGGAATCTTTAGTTATTGACACTCTTTATCAAAATCGCTTCAACTCAGTGAGATAAACACTTTTTGACCGTACGGCTATATCTTTTCAAAATGTTGCAGGATCACAATGATTTTGACTTACATTATGCAGAATCAAGCCCTTTTCAACATATTTCAAAACCAGCAAGCTGCTAGAAAGGAATCTTTAGTTATTGACACTCTTTATCAAAAAAGCTTCAACTCAGTGAGATAAACACTTTTTGACCGTATGGCTATATCTTTTCAAAATGTTGCAGGATCACAATGATTTTTACTTATATTATGCAGAATCAAGCCCTTTTCAACATATTTCAGCACCAGCAAGCTGCTAGAAAGGAATCTTTAGTTATTGACACTCTTTATCAAAAAAGCTTCAACTCAGTGAGATAAACACTTTTTGACCGTATGGCTATATCTTTTCAAAATGTTGCAGGATCACAATGATTTTGACTTATATTATGCAGAATCAAGCCCTTTTTAACATATTTCAGCACCAGCAAGCTGCTAGAAAGGAATCTTTAGTTATTGACACTCTTTATCAAAAAAGCTTCAACTCAGTGAGAAAAACACTTTTTGACCGTACGGCTATATTTTTTCAAAATGTTGCAGGATCACAATGATTTTGACTTATATTATGCAGAATCAAGCCCTTTTCAACATATATCAGCACCAGCAAGCTGCTAGAAAGGAATCTTTAGTTATTGACACTCTTTATCAAAAAAGCTTCAACTCAGTGAGAAAAACACTTTTTGACCGTATGGCTATATCTTTTCAAAATGTTGCAGGATCACAATGATTTTGACTTATATTATGCAGAATCAAGCCCTTTCCAACATATTTCAGCACCAGCAAGCTGCTAGAAAGGAATCTTTAGTTATTGACACTCTTTATCAAAATCGCTTCAACTCAGTGAGATAAACACTTTTTGACCGTACGGCTATATCTTTTCAAAATGTTGCAGGATCACAATGATTTTGACTTACATTATGCAGAATCAAGCCCTTTTCAACATATTTCAGCACCAGCAAGCTGCTAGAAAGGAATCTTTAGTTATTGACACTCTGTTGCAAAAAAGCTTCAACTCAGTGAGAAAAACACTTTTTGACCGTATGGCTATATCTTTTCAAAATGTTGCAGGATCACAATGATTTTGACTTATATCATGCAAAATCAAGCCCTTTTCAACATATTTCAGCACCAGCAAGCTGCTGGAAAGGAATCTTTAGTTATTGACACTCTGTTGCAAAAAAGCTTCAACTCAGTGAGATAAACACTTTTTGACCATATGGCTATATCTTTTCAAAATGTTGCAGGATCACAATGATTTTGACTTATATTATGCAGAATCAAGCCCTTTTCAACATATTTCAGCACCAGCAAGCTGCTAGAAAGGAATCTTTAGTTATTGACACTCTTTATCAAAAAAGCTTCAACTCAGTGAGAAAAACACTTTTTGACCGTATGGCTATATCTTTTCAAAATGTTGCAGGATCACAATGATTTTGACTTACATTATGCAGAATCAAGCCCTTTCCAACATATTTCAGCACCAGCAAGCTGCTAGAAAGGAATCTTTAGTTATTGACACTCTTTATCAAAATCGCTTCAACTCAGTGAGAAAAACACTTTTTGACCGTATGGCTATATCTTTTCAAAATATTGCAGGATCACAATGATTTTGACTTATATTATGCAAGTTCAAGCCATTTTCAACATATTTCAGCACCAGCAAGCTGCTAGAAAGGAATCTTTAGTTATTGACAAGCTTTATCAAAAAAGCTTCAACTCAGTGAGATAAACACTTTTTGACCGTATGGCTATATCGTTTCAAAATGTTGCAGGATCACAATGATTTTTACTTACATTATGCAGAATCAAGCCCTTTTCAACATATTTCAGCACCAGCAAGCTGCTAGAAAGGAATCTTTAGTTATTGACACTCTATCAAAAAAGCTTCAACTCAGTGAGATAAACACTTTTTGATCGTATGGCTATATCTTTTCAAAAGGTTGCAGGATCACAATGATTTTGACTTATATTATGCAGAATCAAGCCCTTTTAAACATATTTCAGCACCAGCAAGCTGCTAGAAAGGAATCTTTAGTTATTGACACTCTGTTGCAAAAAAGCTTCAACTCAGTGAGAAAAACACTTTTTGACCGTATGGCTATATCTTTTCAAAATGTTGCAGGATCACATGATTTTGACTTATATTATGCAGAATCAAGCCCTTTCCAACATATTTCAGCACCAGCAAGCTGCTAGAAAGGAATCTTTAGTTATTGACACTCTTTATCAAAAAAGCTTCAACTCAGTGAGAAAAACACTTTTTGACCGTATGGCTATATCTTTTCAAAATGTTGCAGGATCACAATGATTTTGACTTATATTATGCAGAATCAAGCCCTTTCCAACATATTTCAGCACCAGCAAGCTGCTAGAAAGGAATCTTTAGTTATTGACACTCTTTATCAAAATCGCTTCAACTCAGTGAGAAAAACACTTTTTGACCGTATGGCTATATCTTTTCAAAATGTTGCAGGATCACAATGATTTTGACTTATATTATGCAAGTTCAAGCCATTTTCAACATATTTCAGCACCAGCAAGCTGCTAGAAAGGAATCTTTAGTTATTGACACTCTTTATCAAAAAAGCTTCAACTCAGTGAGATAAACACTTTTTGACCGTATGGCTATATCTTTTCAAAATGTTGCAGGATCACAATGATTTTGACTTATATTATGCAGAATCAAGCCCTTTTCAACATATTTCAAAACCAGCAAGCTGCTAGAAAGGAATCTTTAGTTATTGACACTCTTTATCAAAAAAGCTTCAACTCAGTGAGAAAAACACTTTTTGACCGTATGGCTATATCTTATCAAAATGTTGCAGGATCACAATGATTTTGACTTATATTATGCAGAATCAAGCCCTTTCCAACATATTTCAGCACCAGCAAGCTGCTAGAAAGGAATCTTTAGTTATTGACACTCTTTATCAAAATCGCTTCAACTCAGTGAGATAAACACTTTTTGACCGTACGGCTATATCTTTTCAAAATGTTGCAGGATCACAATGATTTTGACTTACATTATGCAGAATCAAGCCCTTTTCAACATATTTCAGCACCAGCAAGCTGCTAGAAAGGAATCTTTAGTTACTGACACTCTGTTGCAAAAAAGCTTCAACTCAGTGAGAAAAACACTTTTTGACCGTATGGCTATATCTTTTCAAAATGTTGCAGGATCACAATGATTTTGACTTATATCATGCAAAATCAAGCCCTTTTCAACATATTTCAGCACCAGCAAGCTGCTGGAAAGGAATCTTTAGTTATTGACACTCTGTTGCAAAAAAGCTTCAACTCAGTGAGATAAACACTTTTTGACCATATGGCTATATCTTTTCAAAATGTTGCAGGATCACAATGATTTTGACTTATATTATGCAGAATCAAGCCCTTTTCAACATATTTCAGCACCAGCAAGCTGCTAGAAAGGAATCTTTAGTTATTGACACTCTTTATCAAAAAAGCTTCAACTCAGTGAGAAAAACACTTTTTGACCGTATGGCTATATCTTTTCAAAATGTTGCAGAATCACAATGATTTTGACTTATATTATGCAGAATCAAGCCCTTTCCAACATATTTCAGCACCAGCAAGCTGCTAGAAAGGAATCTTTAGTTATTGACACTCTTTATCAAAATCGCTTCAACTCAGTGAGAAAAACACTTTTTGACCGTATGGCTATATCTTTTCAAAATGTTGCAGGATCACAATGATTTTGACTTATATTATGCAAGTTCAAGCCATTTTCAACATATTTCAGCACCAGCAAGCTGCTAGAAAGGAATCTTTAGTTATTGACAAGCTTTATCAAAAAAGCTTCAACTCAGTGAGATAAACACTTTTTGACCGTATGGCTATATTGTTTCAAAATGTTGCAGGATCACAATGATTTTTACTTACATTATGCAGAATCAAGCCCTTTTCAACATATTTCAGCACCAGCAAGCTGCTAGAAAGGAATCTTGAGTTATTGACACTCTATCAAAAAAGCTTCTACTCAGTGAGATAAACACTTTTTGATCGTATGGCTATATCTTTTCAAAATGTTGCAGGATCACAATGATTCTGACTTATATTATGCAGAATCAAGCCCTTTTCAACATATTTCAGCACCAGCAAGCTGCTAGAAAGGAATCTTTAGTTATTGACACTCTGTTGCAAAAAAGCTTCAACTCAGTGAGAAAAACACTTTTTGACCGTATGGCTATATCTTTTCAAAATGTTGCAGGATCACAATGATTTTGACTTATATTATGCAGAATCAAGCCCTTTCCAACATATTTCAGCACCAGCAAGCTGCTAGAAAGGAATCTTTAGTTATTGACACTCTTTATCAAAAAAGCTTCAACTCAGTGAGAAAAACACTTTTTGACCGTATGGCTATATCTTTTCAAAATGTTGCAGGATCACAATGATTTTGACTTATATTATGCAGAATCAAGCCCTTTCCAACATATTTCAGCACCAGCAAGCTGCTAGAAAGGAATCTTTAGTTATTGACACTCTTTATCAAAATCGCTTCAACTCAGTGAGAAAAACACTTTTTGACCGTATGGCTATATCTTTTCAAAATGTTGCAGGATCACAATGATTTTGACTTATATTATGCAAGTTCAAGCCATTTTCAACATATTTCAGCACCAGCAAGCTGCTAGAAAGGAATCTTTAGTTATTGACAATCTTTATCAAAAAAGCTTCAACTCAGTGAGATAAACACTTTTTGACCGTATGGCTATATCTTTTCAAAATGTTGCAGGATCACAATGATTTGGACTTAAATTATGCAGAATCAAGCCCTTTTCAACATATTTCAGCACCAGCAAGCTGCTAGAAAGGAATCTTTAGTTATTGACACTCTGTTGCAAAAAAGCTTCAACTCAGTGAGAAAAACACTTTTTGACCGTATGGCTATATCTTTTCAAAATGTTGCAGGATCACAATGATTTTGACTTATATTATGCAGAATCAAGCCCTTTTCAACATATTTCAGCACCAGCAAGCTGCTAGAAAGGAATCTTTAGTTATTGACACTCTTTATTAAAAAAGCTTCAACTCAGTGAGAAAAACACTTTTTGACCGTATGGCTATATCTTTTCAAAATGTTGCAGGATCACAATGATTTTTACTTATATTATGCAGAATCAAGCCCTTTTCAACATATTTCAGCACCAGCAAGCTGCTAGAAAGGAATCTTTAGTTATTGACACTCTTTATCAAAAAAGCTTCAACTCAGTGAAATAAACACTTTTTGACCGTATGGCTATATCTTTTCAAAATGTTGCAGGATCACAATGATTTTGACTTATATTATGCAGAATCAAGCCCTTTTTAACATATTTCAGCACTAGCAAGCTGCTAGAAAGGAATCTTTAGTTATTGACACTCTTTATCAAAATCGCTTCAACTCAGTGAGATAAACACTTTTTGACCGTACGGCTATATCTTTTCAAAATGTTGCAGGATCACAATGATTTTGACTTACATTATGCAGAATCAAGCCCTTTTCAACATATTTCAAAACCAGCAAGCTGCTAGAAAGGAATCTTTAGTTATTGACACTCTGTTGCAAAAAAGCTTCAACTCAGTGAGAAAAACACTTTTTGACCGTATGGCTATATATTTTCAAAATGTTGCAGGATCACAATGATTTTGACTTATATTATGCAGAATCAAGCCCTTTTCAACATATTTCAGCACCAGCAAGCTGCTAGAAAGGAATCTTTAGTTATTGACACTCTGTTGCAAAAAAGCTTCAACTCAGTGAGATAAACACTTTTTGACCGTATGGCTATATCTTTTCAAAATGTTGCAGGATCACAATGATTTTGACTTACATTATGCAGAATCAAGCCCTTTTCAACATATTTCAGCACCAGCAAGCTGCTAGAAAGGAATCTTTAGTTATTGACACTCTTTATCAAAAAAGCTTCAACTTTGTGAGAAAAACACTTTTTGACCGTATGGCTATATCTATTCAAAATGTTGGAGGATCACAATGATTTTGACTTATATTATGCAGAATCAAGCCCTTTCCAACATATTTCAGCACAAGCAAGCTGCTAGAAAGGAATCTTTAGTTATTGACACTCTTTATCAAAATCGCTTCAACTCAGTGAGATAAACACTTTTTGACCGTATGGCTATATCTTTTCAAAATGTTGCAGGATCACAATGATTTTGACTTATATTATGCAGAATCAAGCCCTTTTCAACATATTTCAGCATCGGCAAGCTGCTAGAAAAGAATCTTTAGTTATTGACACTCTTTATCAAAAACGCTTCAACTCAGTGAGAAAAACACTTTTTGACCGTATGGCTATATCTTTTCAAAATGTTGCAGGATCACAATGATTTTGACTTATATTATGCAGAATCAAGCCCTTTTCAACATATTTCAGCACCAGCAAGCTGCTAGAAAGGAATCTTTAGTTATTGACACTCTTTATCAAAAAAGCTTCAACTCAGTGAGATAAACACTTTTTGACCGTATGGCTATATCTTTTCAAAATGTTGCAGGATCACAATGATTTTGACTTATATTATGCAGAATCAAGCCCTTTTCAACATATTTCAGCATCGGCAAGCTGCTAGAAAAGAATCTTTAGTTATTGACACTCTTTATCAAAAAAGCTTCAACTCAGTGAGAAAAACACTTTTTGACCGTATGGCTATATCTTTTCAAAATGTTGCAGGATCACAATGATTTTGACTTATATTATGCAGAATCAAGCCCTTTCCAACATATTTCAGCATCGGCAAGCTTATAGAAAAGAATCTTTAGTTATTGACACTCTTTATCAAAAACGCTTCAACTCAGTGAGAAAAACACTTTTTGACCGTATGGCTATATCTTTTCAAAATGTTGCAGGATCACAATGATTTTGACTTATATTATGCAGAATCAAGCCCTTTTCAACATATTTCAGCACCAGCAAGCTGCTAGAAAGGAATCTTTAGTTATTGACAATCTTTATCAAAAAAGCTTCAACTCAGTGAGATAAACACTTTTTGACCATATGGCTATATCTTTTCAAAATGTTGCAGGATCACAATGATTTTGACTTATATTATGCAGAATCAAGCCCCTTTCAACACATTTCAGCACCAGCAAGCTGCTAGTAAGGAATCTTTAGTTATTGACACTCATTATCAAAAAAGCTTCAACTCAGTGAGAAAAACACTTTTTGACCGTATGGCTATATCTTTTCAAAATGTTGCAGGATCACAATGATTTTGACTTATATTATGCAGAATCAAGCCCTTTCCAACATATTTCAGCATCGGCAAGCTTATAGAAAAGAATCTTTAGTTATTGACACTCTTTATCAAAAACGCTTCAACTCAGTGAGAAAAACACTTTTTGACCGTATGGCTATATCTTTTCAAAATGTTGCAGGATCACAATGATTTTGACTTATATTATGCAGAATCAAGCCCTTTTCAACATATTTCAGCACCAGCAAGCTGCTAGAAAGGAATCTTTAGTTATTGACAATCTTTATCAAAAAAGCTTCAACTCAGTGAGATAAACACTTTTTGACCATATGGCTATATCTTTTCAAAATGTTGCAGGATCACAATGATTTTGACTTATATTATGCAGAATCAAGCCCCTTTCAACACATTTCAGCACCAGCAAGCTGCTAGTAAGGAATCTTTAGTTATTGACACTCATTATCAAAAAAGCTTCAACTCAGAGAGATAAACACTTTTTGACCATATGGTTATATCTTTTCAAAATGTTGCAGGATCACAATGATTATGACTTATATTATGCAGAATCAAGCCCTTTTCAACATATTTCAGCACCAGCAAGCTGCTAGAAAGGAATCTTTAGTTATTGACACTCTTTATCAAAAAAGCTTCAACTCAGTGAGATAAACACTTTTTGACCGTATGGCTATATCTTTTCAAAATGTTGCAGGATCACAATGATTTTGACTTATATTATGCAGAATCAAGCCCTTTTTAACATATTTCAGCACCAGCAAGCTGCTAGAAAGGAATCTTTAGTTATTGACACTCTTTATCAAAAAAGCTTCAACTCAGTGAGAAAAACACTTTTTGACCGTACGGCTATATTTTTTCAAAATGTTGCAGGATCACAATGATTTTGACTTATATTATGCAGAATCAAGCCCTTTTCAACATATATCAGCACCAGCAAGCTGCTAGAAAGGAATCTTTAGTTATTGACACTCTTTATCAAAAAAGCTTCAACTCAGTGAGAAAAACACTTTTTGACCGTATGGCTATATCTTTTCAAAATGTTGCAGGATCACAATGATTTTGACTTATATTATGCAGAATCAAGCCCTTTCCAACATATTTCAGCACCAGCAAGCTGCTAGAAAGGAATCTTTAGTTATTGACACTCTTTATCAAAATCGCTTCAACTCAGTGAGATAAACACTTTTTGACCGTACGGCTATATCTTTTCAAAATGTTGCAGGATCACAATGATTTTGACTCACATTATGCAGAATCAAGCCCTTTTCAACATATTTCAGCACCAGCAAGCTGCTGGAAAGGAATCTTTAGTTATTGACACTCTGTTGCAAAAAAGCTTCAACTCAGTGAGATAAACACTTTTTGACCATATGGCTATATCTTTTCAAAATGTTGCAGGATCACAATGATTTTGACTTATATTATGCAGAATCAAGCCCTTTTCAACATATTTCAGCACCAGCAAGCTGCTAGAAAGGAATCTTTAGTTATTGACACTCTTTATCAAAAAAGCTTCAACTCAGTGAGAAAAACACTTTTTGACCGTATGGCTATATCTTTTCAAAATGTTGCAGGATCACAATGATTTTGACTTACATTATGCAGAATCAAGCCCTTTCCAACATATCTCAGCACCAGCAAGCTGCTAGAAAGGAATCTTTAGTTATTGACACTCTTTATCAAAATCGCTTCAACTCAGTGAGAAAAACACTTTTTGACCGTATGGCTATATCTTTTCAAAATGTTGCAGGATCACAATGATTTTGACTTATATTATGCAAGTTCAAGCCATTTTCAACATATTTCAGCACCAGCAAGCTGCTAGAAAGGAATCTTTAGTTATTGACAAGCTTTATCAAAAAAGCTTCAACTCAGTGAGATAAACACTTTTTGACCGTATGGCTATATCGTTTCAAAATGTTGCAGGATCACAATGATTTTTACTTACATTATGCAGAATCAAGCCCTTTTCAACATATTTCAGCACCAGCAAGCTGCTAGAAAGGAATCTTTAGTTATTGACACTCTATCAAAAAAGCTTCAACTCAGTGAGATAAACACTTTTTGATCGTATGGCTATATCTTTTCAAAAGGTTGCAGGATCACAATGATTTTGACTTATATTATGCAGAATCAAGCCCTTTTAAACATATTTCAGCACCAGCAAGCTGCTAGAAAGGAATCTTTAGTTATTGACACTCTGTTGCAAAAAAGCTTCAACTCAGTGAGAAAAACACTTTTTGACCGTATGGCTATATCTTTTCAAAATGTTGCAGGATCACATGATTTTGACTTATATTATGCAGAATCAAGCCCTTTCCAACATATTTCAGCACCAGCAAGCTGCTAGAAAGGAATCTTTAGTTATTGACACTCTTTATCAAAAAAGCTTCAACTCAGTGAGAAAAACACTTTTTGACCGTATGGCTATATCTTTTCAAAATGTTGCAGGATCACAATGATTTTGACTTATATTATGCAGAATCAAGCCCTTTCCAACATATTTCAGCACCAGCAAGCTGCTAGAAAGGAATCTTTAGTTATTGACACTCTTTATCAAAATCGCTTCAACTCAGTGAGAAAAACACTTTTTGACCGTATGGCTATATCTTTTCAAAATGTTGCAGGATCACAATGATTTTGACTTATATTATGCAAGTTCAAGCCATTTTCAACATATTTCAGCACCAGCAAGCTGCTAGAAAGGAATCTTTAGTTATTGACACTCTTTATCAAAAAAGCTTCAACTCAGTGAGATAAACACTTTTTGACCGTATGGCTATATCTTTTCAAAATGTTGCAGGATCACAATGATTTTGACTTATATTATGCAGAATTAAGCCCTTTTCAACATATTTCAAAACCAGCAACCTGCTAGAAAGGAATCTTTAGTTATTGACACTCTTTATCAAAAAAGCTTCAACTCAGTGAGAAAAACACTTTTTGACCGTATGGCTATATCTTATCAAAATGTTGCAGGATCACAATGATTTTGACTTATATTATGCAGAATCAAGCCCTTTCCAACATATTTCAGCACCAGCAAGCTGCTAGAAAGGAATCTTTAGTTATTGACACTCTTTATCAAAATCGCTTCAACTCAGTGAGATAAACACTTTTTGACCGTACGGCTATATCTTTTCAAAATGTTGCAGGATCACAATGATTTTGACTTACATTATGCAGAATCAAGCCCTTTTCAACATATTTCAGCACCAGCAAGCTGCTAGAAAGGAATCTTTAGTTACTGACACTCTGTTGCAAAAAAGCTTCAACTCAGTGAGAAAAACACTTTTTGACCGTATGGCTATATCTTTTCAAAATGTTGCAGGATCACAATGATTTTGACTTATATCATGCAAAATCAAGCCCTTTTCAACATATTTCAGCACCAGCAAGCTGCTGGAAAGGAATCTTTAGTTATTGACACTCTGTTGCAAAAAAGCTTCAACTCAGTGAGATAAACACTTTTTGACCATATGGCTATATCTTTTCAAAATGTTGCAGGATCACAATGATTTTGACTTATATTATGCAGAATCAAGCCCTTTTCAACATATTTCAGCACCAGCAAGCTGCTAGAAAGGAATCTTTAGTTATTGACACTCTTTATCAAAAAAGCTTCAACTCAGTGAGAAAAACACTTTTTGACCGTATGGCTATATCTTTTCAAAATGTTGCAGAATCACAATGATTTTGACTTATATTATGCAGAATCAAGCCCTTTCCAACATATTTCAGCACCAGCAAGCTGCTAGAAAGGAATCTTTAGTTATTGACACTCTTTATCAAAATCGCTTCAACTCAGTGAGAAAAACACTTTTTGACCGTATGGCTATATCTTTTCAAAATGTTGCAGGATCACAATGATTTTGACTTATATTATGCAAGTTCAAGCCATTTTCAACATATTTCAGCACCAGCAAGCTGCTAGAAAGGAATCTTTAGTTATTGACAAGCTTTATCAAAAAAGCTTCAACTCAGTGAGATAAACACTTTTTGACCGTATGGCTATATCGTTTCAAAATGTTGCAGGATCACAATGATTTTTACTTACATTATGCAGAATCAAGCCCTTTTCAACATATTTCAGCACCAGCAAGCTGCTAGAAAGGAATCTTTAGTTATTGACACTCTATCAAAAAAGCTTCTACTCAGTGAGATAAACACTTTTTGATCGTATGGCTATATCTTTTCAAAATGTTGCAGGATCACAATGATTTTGACTTATATTATGCAGAATCAAGCCCTTTCCAACATATTTCAGCACCAGCAAGCTGCTAGAAAGGAATCTTTAGTTATTGACACTCTTTATCAAAAAAGCTTCAACTCAGTGAGAAAAACACTTTTTGACCGTATGGCTATATCTTTTCAAAATGTTGCAGGATCACAATGATTTTGACTTATATTATGCAGAATCAAGCCCTTTCCAACATATTTCAGCACCAGCAAGCTGCTAGAAAGGAATCTTTAGTTATTGACACTCTTTATCAAAATCGCTTCAACTCAGTGAGAAAAACACTTTTTGACCGTATGGCTATATCTTTTCAAAATGTTGCAGGATCACAATGATTTTGACTTATATTATGCAAGTTCAAGCCATTTTCAACATATTTCAGCACCAGCAAGCTGCTAGAAAGGAATCTTTAGTTATTGACAATCTTTATCAAAAAAGCTTCAACTCAGTGAGATAAACACTTTTTGACCGTATGGCTATATCTTTTCAAAATGTTGCAGGATCACAATGATTTGGACTTAAATTATGCAGAATCAAGCCCTTTTCAACATATTTCAGCACCAGCAAGCTGCTAGAAAGGAATCTTTAGTTATTGACACTCTGTTGCAAAAAAGCTTCAACTCAGTGAGAAAAACACTTTTTGACCGTATGGCTATATCTTTTCAAAATGTTGCAGGATCACAATGATTTTGACTTATATTATGCAGAATCAAGCCCTTTTCAACATATTTCAGCACCAGCAAGCTGCTAGAAAGGAATCTTTAGTTATTGACACTCTTTATTAAAAAAGCTTCAACTCAGTGAGAAAAACACTTTTTGACCGTATGGCTATATCTTTTCAAAATGTTGCAGGATCACAATGATTTTTACTTATATTATGCAGAATCAAGCCCTTTTCAACATATTTCAGCACCAGCAAGCTGCTAGAAAGGAATCTTTAGTTATTGACACTCTTTATCAAAAAAGCTTCAACTCAGTGAAATAAACACTTTTTGACCGTATGGCTATATCTTTTCAAAATGTTGCAGGATCACAATGATTTTGACTTATATTATGCAGAATCAAGCCCTTTTTAACATATTTCAGCACTAGCAAGCTGCTAGAAAGGAATCTTTAGTTATTGACACTCTTTATCAAAATCGCTTCAACTCAGTGAGATAAACACTTTTTGACCGTATGGCTATATATTTTCAAAATGTTGCAGGATCACAATGATTTTGACTTATATTATGCAGAATCAAGCCCTTTTCAACATATTTCAGCACCAGCAAGCTGCTAGAAAGGAATCTTTAGTTATTGACACTCTGTTGCAAAAAAGCTTCAACTCAGTGAGATAAACACTTTTTGACCGTATGGCTATATCTTTTCAAAATGTTGCAGGATCACAATGATTTTGACTTACATTATGCAGAATCAAGCCCTTTTCAACATATTTCAGCACCAGCAAGCTGCTAGAAAGGAATCTTTAGTTATTGACACTCTTTATCAAAAAAGCTTCAACTTTGTGAGAAAAACACTTTTTGACCGTATGGCTATATCTATTCAAAATGTTGGAGGATCACAATGATTTTGACTTATATTATGCAGAATCAAGCCCTTTCCAACATATTTCAGCACAAGCAAGCTGCTAGAAAGGAATCTTTAGTTATTGACACTCTTTATCAAAATCGCTTCAACTCAGTGAGATAAACACTTTTTGACCGTATGGCTATATCTTTTCAAAATGTTGCAGGATCACAATGATTTTGACTTATATTATGCAGAATCAAGCCCTTTTCAACATATTTCAGCATCGGCAAGCTGCTAGAAAAGAATCTTTAGTTATTGACACTCTTTATCAAAAACGCTTCAACTCAGTGAGAAAAACACTTTTTGACCGTATGGCTATATCTTTTCAAAATGTTGCAGGATCACAATGATTTTGACTTATATTATGCAGAATCAAGCCCTTTTCAACATATTTCAGCACCAGCAAGCTGCTAGAAAGGAATCTTTAGTTATTGACACTCTTTATCAAAAAAGCTTCAACTCAGTGAGATAAACACTTTTTGACCGTATGGCTATATCTTTTCAAAATGTTGCAGGATCACAATGATTTTGACTTATATTATGCAGAATCAAGCCCTTTTCAACATATTTCAGCATCGGCAAGCTGCTAGAAAAGAATCTTTAGTTATTGACACTCTTTATCAAAAAAGCTTCAACTCAGTGAGAAAAACACTTTTTGACCGTATGGCTATATCTTTTCAAAATGTTGCAGGATCACAATGATTTTGACTTATATTATGCAGAATCAAGCCCTTTCCAACATATTTCAGCATCGGCAAGCTTATAGAAAAGAATCTTTAGTTATTGACACTCTTTATCAAAAACGCTTCAACTCAGTGAGAAAAACACTTTTTGACCGTATGGCTATATCTTTTCAAAATGTTGCAGGATCACAATGATTTTGACTTATATTATGCAGAATCAAGCCCTTTTCAACATATTTCAGCACCAGCAAGCTGCTAGAAAGGAATCTTTAGTTATTGACAATCTTTATCAAAAAAGCTTCAACTCAGTGAGATAAACACTTTTTGACCATATGGCTATATCTTTTCAAAATGTTGCAGGATCACAATGATTTTGACTTATATTATGCAGAATCAAGCCCTTTTTAACATATTTCAGCACCAGCAAGCTGCTAGAAAGGAATCTTTAGTTATTGACACTCTTTATCAAAAAAGCTTCAACTCAGTGAGAAAAACACTTTTTGACCGTACGGCTATATTTTTTCAAAATGTTGCAGGATCACAATGATTTTGACTTATATTATGCAGAATCAAGCCCTTTTCAACATATATCAGCACCAGCAAGCTGCTAGAAAGGAATCTTTAGTTATTGACACTCTTTTTCAAAAAAGCTTCAACTCAGTGAGAAAAACACTTTTTGACCGTATGGCTATATCTTTTCAAAATGTTGCAGGATCACAATGATTTTGACTTATATTATGCAGAATCAAGCCCTTTCCAACATATTTCAGCACCAGCAAGCTGCTAGAAAGGAATCTTTAGTTATTGACACTCTTTATCAAAATCGCTTCAACTCAGTGAGATAAACACTTTTTGACCGTACGGCTATATCTTTTCAAAATGTTGCAGGATCACAATGATTTTGACTTACATTATGCAGAATCAAGCCCTTTTCAACATATTTCAGCACCAGCAAGCTGCTGGAAAGGAATCTTTAGTTATTGACACTCTGTTGCAAAAAAGCTTCAACTCAGTGAGATAAACACTTTTTGACCATATGGCTATATCTTTTCAAAATGTTGCAGGATCACAATGATTTTGACTTATATTATGCAGAATCAAGCCCTTTTCAACATATTTCAGCACCAGCAAGCTGCTAGAAAGGAATCTTTAGTTATTGACACTCTTTATCAAAAAAGCTTCAACTCAGTGAGAAAAACACTTTTTGACCATATGGCTATATCTTTTCAAAATGTTGCTGGATCACAATGATTTTGACTTATATTATGCAGAATCAAGCCCTTTTCAACATATTTCAGCATCGGCAAGCTGCTAGAAAAGAATCTTTAGTTATTGACACTCTTTATCAAAAATGCTTCAACTCAGTGAGAAAAACACTTTTTGACCGTATGGCTATATCTTTTCAAAATGTTGCAGGATCACAATGATTTTGACTTATATTATGCAGAATCAAGCCCTTTCCAACATATTTCAGCATCGGCAAGCTTATAGAAAAGAATCTTTAGTTATTGACACTCTTTATCAAAAACGCTTCAACTCAGTGAGAAAAACACTTTTTGACCGTATGGCTATATCTTTTCAAAATGTTGCAGGATCACAATGATTTTGACTTATATTATGCAGAATCAAGCCCTTTTCAACATATTTCAGCACCAGCAAGCTGCTAGAAAGGAATCTTTAGTTATTGACAATCTTTATCAAAAAAGCTTCAACTCAGTGAGATAAACACTTTTTGACCATATGGCTATATCTTTTCAAAATGTTGCAGGATCACAATGATTTTGACTTATATTATGCAGAATCAAGCCCCTTTCAACACATTTCAGCACCAGCAAGCTGCTAGTAAGGAATCTTTAGTTATTGACACTCATTATCAAAAAAGCTTCAACTCAGAGAGATAAACACTTTTTGGACCATATGGTTATATCTTTTCAAAATGTTGCAGGATCACAATGATTATGACTTATATTATGCAAAATCAAGCCCTTTTCAACATATTTCAGCACCAGCAAGCTGCTAGAAAGGAATCTTTAGTTATTGACACTCTTTATCAAAAAAGCTTCAACTCAGAGTGATAAAAACTTTTTGACCGTATGGCTATATCTTTTCAAAATGTTGCAGGATCACAATGATTTTGACTTACATTATGCAAAATCAAGCCCTTTTCAACATATTTCAGCACCAGCAAGCTGCTAGAAAGGAATCTTTAGTTATTGACACTCTGTTGCAAAAAAGCTTCAACTCAGTGAGAAAAACACTTTTTGACCGTATGGCTATATCTTTTCGAAATGTTGCAGGATCACAATGATTTTGACTTATATTATGCAGAATCAAGCCCTTTTCAACATATTTCAGCACCAGCAAGCTATTAGAAAGGAATCTTTAGTTATTGACACTCTGTTGCAAAAAAGCTTCAACTCAGTGAGATAAACACTTTTTGACCGTATGGCTATATCTTTTTAAAATGTTGCAGGATCACGATGATTTTGACTTATATTATGCAGAATCAAGCCCTTTTCAACATATTTCAGCACCAGAAAGCTGCTAGAAAGGAATCTTTAGTTATTGACACTCTGTTGCAAAAAAGCTTCAACTCAGTGAGAATAACACTTTTTGACCGTATGGCTATATCTTTTCAAAATGTTGCAAGATCACAATGATTTTGACTTATATTATGCAAAATCAAGCCCTTTTCAACATATTTCAGCACCAGCTAGCTGCTAGAAAGGAATCTTTAGTTATTGACACTCTTTATCAAAAAAGCTTCAACTCAGTGAGATAAACACTTTTTGACCGTATGGCTATATCTTTTCAAAATGTTGCAGGATCACAATGAATTTGACTTATATTATGCAGAATCAAGCCCTTTTCAACATATTTCAGTACCAGCAAGCTGCTAGAAAGGAATCTTTAGTTATTGACACTCTTTATCAAAAAAGCTTCAACTCAGTGAGATAAACACTTTTTGACCGTATGGCTATATCTTTTCAAAATGTTGCAGGATCACAATGATTTTGACTTACATTATGCAGAATCAAGCCCTTTTCAACATATTTCAGCACCAGCAAGCTGCTAGAAAGGAATCTTTAGTTATTGACACTCTGTTGCAAAAAAGCTTCAACTCAGTGAGATAAACACTTTTTGACCATATGGCTATATCGTTTCAAAATGTAGGAGGATCACAATGATTTTGACTTATATTATGCAGAATCAAGCCCTTTTCAACATATTTCAGCACCGGCAAGCTGCTAGAAAAGAATCTTTA
This sequence comes from Fistularia commersonii, assembly GCF_037954325.1. NCBI lineage: Eukaryota > Metazoa > Chordata > Actinopteri > Syngnathiformes > Fistulariidae > Fistularia > Fistularia commersonii. The sequence continues at coordinate 17,711,334 of NC_141297.1, forward strand.
GTTATTGACACTCTGTTGCAAAAAAGCTTCAACTCAGTGAGATAAACACTTTTTGACCATATGGCTATATCGTTTCAAAATGTAGGAGGATCACAATGATTTTGACTTATATTATGCAGAATCAAGCCCTTTTCAACATATTTCAGCACCGGCAAGCTGCTAGAAAAGAATGTTTAGTTATTGACACTCTTTATCAAAAACGCTTCAACTCAGTGAGATAAACATTTTTTGACCGTATGGCTATATCTTTTCAAAATGTTGCAGGATCACAATGATTTTGACTTATATTATGCAGAATCAAGCTCTTTTTAACATATTTCAGCACCAGCAAGCTGCTAGAAAGGAATCTTTAGTTATTGACACTCTGTTGCAAAAAAGCTTCAACTTAGTGAGATAAACACTTTTTGACCATATGGCTATATCTTTTCAAAATGTTGCAGGATCCCAATGATTTTGACTTATATTATGCAGAATCAAGCCCTTTTCAACATATTTCAGCACAAGCAAGCTGCTAGAAAAGAATCTTTAGTTATTGACACTCTGTTTCAAAAACGCTTCAACTCAGTGAGATAAACACTTTTTGACCATATGGCTATATCTTTTCAAAATGTTGCCGGATCACAATGATTTTGACTTATATGATGCAGAATCAAGCCCTTTTCAACATATTTCAGCACCAGCAAGCTATTAGAAAGGAATCTTTAGTTATTGACACTCTGTTGCAAAAAAGCTTCAACTCAGTGAGATAAACACTTTTTGACCATATGGCTATATCTTTTTAAAATGTTGCAGGATCACAATGATTTTGACTTATATTATGCAGAATCAAGCCCCTTTCAACAAATTTCAGCCCCAGCAAGCTGCTAGAAAGGAATCTTTAGTTATTGACACTCTGTTGCTAAAAAGCTTCAACTCAGTGAGATAAACACTTTTTGACCATATGGCTATATCTTTTTAAAATGTTGCAGGATCACAATAATTTTGACTTATATTATGCAGAATCAAGCCCTTTTCAACATATTTCAGCACCAGCAAGCTGCTAGAAAGGAATCTTTAGTTATTGACACTCTGTTGCAAAAAAGCTTCAACTCAGTGAGAAAAACACTTCTTGACCGTATGGCTTTATCTTTTCAAAATGTTGCATGATCACAATGATTTTGACTTATATTATGCAGAATCAAGCCTTTTTCAACATATTTCAGCACCAGCAAGCTGCTAGAAAGGAATCTTTAGTTATTGACACTCTTTATCAAAAACGCTTCAACTCAGTGAGATAAACACTTTTTGACCGTATGGGCTATATCTTTTCAAAATGTTGCAGGATCACAATGATTTTGACTTATATTATGCAGAATCAAGCCCTTTTCAACATATTTCAGCATCGGCAAGCTGCTATAAAAGAAACTTTGGTTATTGACACTCTTTATCAAAAACGCTTCAACTCAGTGAGATAAACACTCTTTGAATTATGGCTATATCTTTTCAAAATGTTGCAGGATCACAATGAATTTGACTTATATTATGCAGAATCAAGCCCTTTTCAACATATTTCAGCACCAGCAAGCTGCTAGAAAGGAGTCTTTGGTTATTGACACTCTTTATCAAAAAAGCTTCAACTTTGTGAGAAAAACACTTTTTGACCATATGGCTATATCTTTTCAAAATGTTGCAGGATCACAATGATTTTGACTCATATTATGCAGAATCAAGCCCTTTCCAACATATTTCAGCACCAGCAAGCTGCTAGAAAGGAATCTTTAGTTATTGACACTGTTTATCAAAATCGCTTCAACTCAGTGAGATAAACACTTTTTGACCGTATGGCTATATCTTTTCAAAATGTTGCAGGATCACAATGATTTTGACTTATATTATGCAGAATCAAGCCCCTTTCAACATATTTCAGCACAAGCAAGCTGCTAGAAAAGAATCTTTAGTTATTGACACTCTGTTGCAAAAAAGCTTCAACTCAGTGAGAAAAACACTTTTTGACCGTATGGCTATATCTTTTCGAAATGTTGCAGGATCACAATGATTTTGACTTATATTATGCAGAATCAAGCCCTTTTCAACATATTTCAGCACCAGCAAGCTATTAGAAAGGAATCTTTAGTTATTGACACTCTGTTGCAAAAAAGCTTCAACTCAGTGAGATAAACACTTTTTGACCGTATGGCTATATCTTTTTAAAATGTTGCAGGATCACGATGATTTTGACTTATATTATGCAGAATCAAGCCCTTTTCAACATATTTCAGCACCAGAAAGCTGCTAGAAAGGAATCTTTAGTTATTGACACTCTGTTGCAAAAAAGCTTCAACTCAGTGAGAATAACACTTTTTGACCGTATGGCTATATCTTTTCAAAATGTTGCAAGATCACAATGATTTTGACTTATATTATGCAAAATCAAGCCCTTTTCAACATATTTCAGCACCAGCTAGCTGCTAGAAAGGAATCTTTAGTTATTGACACTCTTTATCAAAAAAGCTTCAACTCAGTGAGATAAACACTTTTTGACCGTATGGCTATATCTTTTCAAAATGTTGCAGGATCACAATGAATTTGACTTATATTATGCAGAATCAAGCCCTTTTCAACATATTTCAGTACCAGCAAGCTGCTAGAAAGGAATCTTTAGTTATTGACACTCTTTATCAAAAAAGCTTCAACTCAGTGAGATAAACACTTTTTGACCGTATGGCTATATCTTTTCAAAATGTTGCAGGATCACAATGATTTTGACTTACATTATGCAGAATCAACCCCTTTTCAACATATTTCAGCACCAGCAAGCTGCTAGAAAGGAATCTTTAGTTATTGACACTCTGTTGCAAAAAAGCTTCAACTCAGTGAGATAAACACTTTTTGACCATATGGCTATATCGTTTCAAAATGTAGGAGGATCACAATGATTTTGACTTATATTATGCAGAATCAAGCCCTTTTCAACATATTTCAGCACCGGCAAGCTGCTAGAAAAGAATCTTTAGTTATTGACACTCTGTTGCAAAAAAGCTTCAACTCAGTGAGATAAACACTTTTTGACCATATGGCTATATCGTTTCAAAATGTAGGAGGATCACAATGATTTTGACTTATATTATGCAGAATCAAGCCCTTTTCAACATATTTCAGCACCGGCAAGCTGCTAGAAAAGAATGTTTAGTTATTGACACTCTTTATCAAAAACGCTTCAACTCAGTGAGATAAACATTTTTTGACCGTATGGCTATATCTTTTCAAAATGTTGCAGGATCACAATGATTTTGACTTATATTATGCAGAATCAAGCTCTTTTTAACATATTTCAGCACCAGCAAGCTGCTAGAAAGGAATCTTTAGTTATTGACACTCTGTTGCAAAAAAGCTTCAACTTAGTGAGATAAACACTTTTTGACCATATGGCTATATCTTTTCAAAATGTTGCAGGATCCCAATGATTTTGACTTATATTATGCAGAATCAAGCCCTTTTCAACATATTTCAGCACAAGCAAGCTGCTAGAAAAGAATCTTTAGTTATTGACACTCTGTTTCAAAAACGCTTCAACTCAGTGAGATAAACACTTTTTGACCATATGGCTATATCTTTTCAAAATGTTGCCGGATCACAATGATTTTGACTTATATGATGCAGAATCAAGCCCTTTTCAACATATTTCAGCACCAGCAAGCTATTAGAAAGGAATCTTTAGTTATTGATACTCTGTTGCAAAAAAGCTTCAACTCAGTGAGATAAACACTTTTTGACCATATGGCTATATCTTTTTAAAATGTTGCAGGATCACAATGATTTTGACTTATATTATGCAGAATCAAGCCCCTTTCAACAAATTTCAGCCCCAGCAAGCTGCTAGAAAGGAATCTTTAGTTATTGACACTCTGTTGCTAAAAAGCTTCAACTCAGTGAGATAAACACTTTTTGACCATATGGCTATATCTTTTTAAAATGTTGCAGGATCACAATAATTTTGACTTATATTATGCAGAATCAAGCCCTTTTCAACATATTTCAGCACCAGCAAGCTGCTAGAAAGGAATCTTTAGTTATTGACACTCTGTTGCAAAAAAGCTTCAACTCAGTGAGAAAAACACTTCTTGACCGTATGGCTTTATCTTTTCAAAATGTTGCATGATCACAATGATTTTGACTTATATTATGCAGAATCAAGCCTTTTTCAACATATTTCAGCACCAGCAAGCTGCTAGAAAGGAATCTTTAGTTATTGACACTCTTTATCAAAAACGCTTCAACTCAGTGAGATAAACACTTTTTGACCGTATGGGCTATATCTTTTCAAAATGTTGCAGGATCACAATGATTTTGACTTATATTATGCAGAATCAAGCCCTTTTCAACATATTTCAGCATCGGCAAGCTGCTATAAAAGAAACTTTGGTTATTGACACTCTTTATCAAAAACGCTTCAACTCAGTGAGATAAACACTCTTTGAATTATGGCTATATCTTTTCAAAATGTTGCAGGATCACAATGAATTTGACTTATATTATGCAGAATCAAGCCCTTTTCAACATATTTCAGCACCAGCAAGCTGCTAGAAAGGAGTCTTTGGTTATTGACACTCTTTATCAAAAAAGCTTCAACTTTGTGAGAAAAACACTTTTTGACCATATGGCTATATCTTTTCAAAATGTTGCAGGATCACAATGATTTTGACTCATATTATGCAGAATCAAGCCCTTTCCAACATATTTCAGCACCAGCAAGCTGCTAGAAAGGAATCTTTAGTTATTGACACTGTTTATCAAAATCGCTTCAACTCAGTGAGATAAACACTTTTTGACCGTATGGCTATATCTTTTCAAAATGTTGCAGGATCACAATGATTTTGACTTATATTATGCAGAATCAAGCCCCTTTCAACATATTTCAGCACAAGCAAGCTGCTAGAAAAGAATCTTTAGTTATTGACACTCTGTTGCAAAAAAGCTTCAACTCAGTGAGAAAAACACTTTTTGACCGTATGGCTATATCTTTTCAAAATGTTGCAGGATCACAATGATTTTGACTTATATTATGCAGAATCAAGCCCTTTTCAACATATTTCAGAACCAGCAAGCTATTAGAAAGGAATCTTTAGTTATTGACACTCTGTTGCAAAAAAGCTTCAACTCAGTGAGAAAAACACTTTTTGACCATATGGCTATATCTTTTCAAAATGTTGCAGGATCACAATGATTTTTACTTATATTATGCAGAATCAAGCCCTTTTCAACATATTTCAGCACCAGCAAGCTGCTAGAAAGTAATCTTTAGTTATTGACACCCTATCAAAAAAGCTTCAACTCAGTGAGATTAACACTTTTTGACCGTATGGCTATATCTTTTCAAAATGTTGCAGGATCACAATGATTATGACTTATATTATGAATAATCAAGCCCTTTTTAACACATTTCAGCACTAGCAAGCTGCTAGAAAGGAATCTTTAGTTATTGACACTCTGTTGCAAAAAAGCTTCAACTCAGTGAGAAAAACACTTTTTGACCGTATGGCTATATCTTTTCAAAATGTTGCAGGATCACAATGATTTTGACTTATATTATGCAGAATCAAGCCCTTTTCAACATATTTCAGCACCAGCAAGCTATTAGAAAGGAATCTTTAGTTATTGACACTCTGTTGCAAAAAAGCTTCAACTCAGTGAGATAAACACTTTTTGACCATATGGCTATATCTTTTTAAAATGTTTCAGGATCACAATGATTTTGACTTATACTATGCAGAATCAAGCCCTTTTCAACATATTTCAGCACCAGCAAGCTGCTAGAAAGGAATCTTTAGTTATTGACACTCTGTTGCAAAAAAGCTTCAACTCAGTGAGAAAAACACTTTTTGACCGTATGGCTATATCTTTTCAAAATGTTGCAGGATCACAATGATTTTGACTTATATTATGCAGAATCAAGCCCTTTTCAACATATTTCAGCACCAGCAAGCTATTAGAAAGGAATCTTTAGTTATTGACACTCTTTATCAAAATCGCTTCAACTCAGTGAGATAAACACTTTTTGACCGTATGGCTATATCTTTTCAAAATGTTGCAGGATCACAATGATTTTGACTTATATTATGCAGAATCAAGCCCCTTTCAACATATTTCAGCACCAGCAAGCTGCTAGAAAGGAATCTTTAGTTATTGACACTCTGTTGCTAAAAAGCTTCAACTCAGTGAGATAAACACTTTTTGACCATATGGCTATATCTTTTTAAAATGTTGCAGGATCACAATGATTTTGACTTATATTATGCAGAATCAAGCCCTTTTCAACATATTTATGCACCAGCAAGCTGCTAGAAAGGAATCTTTAGTTATTGACACTCTGTTGCAAAAAAGCTTCAACTCAGTGAGAAAAACACTTTTTGACCGTATGGCTATATCTTTTCAAAATGTTGCAGGATCACAATGATTTTGACTTATATTATGCAGAATCAAGCCCTTTTCAACATATTTCAGCACCAGCAAGCTATTAGAAAGGAATCTTTAGTTATTGACACTCTGTTGCAAAAAAGCTTCAACTCAGTGAAATAAACACTTTTTGACCATATGGCTATATCTTTTTAAAATGTTGCAGGATCACAATGATTTTGACTTATATTATGCAGAATCAAGCCCTTTTCAACATATTTCAGCACCAGCAAGCTATTAGAAAGGAATCTTTAGTTATTGACACTCTGTTGCAAAAAAGCTTCAACTCAGTGAGATAAACACTTTTTTACCGTATGGCTATATCTTTTTAAAATGTTGCAGGATCACAATGATTTTGACTTATATTATGCAGAATCAAGCCCTTTTCAACATATTTCAGCACCAGCAAGCTGCTAGAAAGGAATCTTTAGTTATTGACACTCTGTTGCAAAAAAGCTTGAACTCAGTGAGATAAACACTTTTTGACCGTATGGCTATATCTTTTCAAAATGTTGCAGGGTCACAATGATTTTGACTTATATTATGCAGAATCAAGCCCTTTTCAACATATTTCCGTACCAGCAAGCTGCTAGAAAGGAATCTTTAGTTATTGACACTCTCTATCAAAAAAGCTTCAACTCAGTGAGATAAACACTTTTTGACCGTATGGCTATATCTTTTTAAAATGTTGCAGGATCACAATGATTTTGACTTATATTATGCAGAATCAAGCCCTTTTCAACATATTTCAGCACCAGCAAGCTATTAGAAAGGAATCTTTAGTTATTGACACTCTGTTAGAAAAAAGCTTCAACTCAGTGAGAAAAACACTTTTTGACCGTATGGCTATATCTTTTCAAAATGTTGCAGGATCACAATGATTTTTACTTATATTATGCAGAATCAAGCCCTTTTCAACATATTTCAGCACCAGCAAGCTATTAGAAAGGAATCTTTAGTTATTGACACTCTGTTGCAAAAAAGCTTCAACTCAGTGAGATAAACACTTTTTTACCGTATGGCTATATCTTTTTAAAATGTTGCAGGATCACAATGATTTTGACTTATATTATGCAGAATCAAGCCCTTTCAACATAAATCAGCACCAGCAAGCTGCTAGAAAGGAATCTTTAGTTATTGACACTCTGTTGAAAAAAAGCTTCAACTCAGTGAGATAAACACTTTTTGACCGTATGGCTATATCTTTTCAAAATGTTGCAGGATCACAATGAATTTGACTTATATTATGCAGAATCAAGCCCTTTTCAACATATTTCCGTACCAGCAAGCTGCTAGAAAGGAATCTTTAGTTATTGACACTCTCTCTCAAAAAAGCTTCAACTCAGTGAGATAAACACTTTTTTACCGTTTGGCTATATCTTTTTAAAATGTTGCAGGATCACAATGATTTTGACTTATATTATGCAGAATCAAGCCCTTTTCAACATATTTCAGCACCAGCAAGCTATTAGAAAGGAATCTTTAGTTATTGACACTCTGTTGCAAAAAAGCTTCAACTCAGTGAGATAAACACTTTTTTACCGTATGGCTATATCTTTTTAAAATGTTGCAGGATCACAATGATTTTGACTTATATTATGCAGAATCAAGCCCTTTCAACATATATCAGCACCAGCAAGCTGCTAGAAAGGAATCTTTAGTTATTGACACTCTGTTGCAAAAAAGCTTCAACTCAGTGAGATAAACACTTTTTGACCGTATGGCTATATCTTTTTAAAATGTTGCAGGATCACAATGATTTTGACTTATATTATGCAGAATCAAGCCCTTTTCAACATATTTCAGCACCAGCAAGCTATTAGAAAGGAATCTTTAGTTATTGACACTCTGTTGCAAAAAAGCTTCAACTCAGTGAGATAAACACTTTTTGACCATATGGCTATATCTTTTTAAAATGTTGCAGGATCACAATGATTTTGACTTATATTATGCAGAATCAAACCCTTTTCAACATATTTCAGCACCAGCAAGCTATTAGAAAGGAATCTTTAGTTATTGACACTCTGTTGCAAAAAAGCTTCAACTCAGTGAGATAAACACTTTTTTACCGTATGGCTATATCTTTTTAAAATGTTGCAGGATCACAATGATTTTGACTTATATTATGCAGAATCAAGCCCTTTTCAACATATTTCAGCACCAGCAAGCTGCTAGAAAGGAATCTTTAGTTATTGACACTCTGTTGCAAAAAAGCTTGAACTCAGTGAGATAAACACTTTTTGACCGTATGGCTATATCTTTTCAAAATGTTGCAGGGTCACAATGAATTTGACTTATATTATGCAGAATCAAGCCCTTTTCAACATATTTCCGTACCAGCAAGCTGCTAGAAAGGAATCTTTAGTTATTGACACTCTCTATCAAAAAAGCTTCAACTCAGTGAGATAAACACTTTTTGACCGTATGGCTATATCTTTTTAAAATGTTGCAGGATCACAATGATTTTGACTTATATTATGCAGAATCAAGCCTTTTTCAACATATTTCAGCACCAGCAAGCTATTAGAAAGGAATCTTTAGTTATTGACACTCTGTTAGAAAAAAGCTTCAACTCAGTGAGAAAAACACTTTTTGACCGTATGGCTATATCTTTTCAAAATGTTGCAGGATCACAATGATTTTGACTTATATTATGCAGAATCAAGCCCTTTTCAACATATTTCAGCACCAGCAAGCTATTAGAAAGGAATCTTTAGTTATTGACACTCTTTATCAAAAATGCTTCAACTCAGTGAGAAAAACACTTTTTGACCGTATGGCTATATCTTTTCAAAATGTTGCAGGATCACAATGATTTTGACTTATATTATGCAGAATCAAGCCCTTTTCAACATATTTCAGCACCAGCAAGCTGCTAGAAAGGAATCTTTAGTTATTGACAATCTTTATCAAAAAAGCTTCAACTCAGTGAGATAAACACTTTTTGACCATATGGCTATATCTTTTCAAAATGTTGCAGGATCACAATGATTTTGACTTATATTATGCAGAATCAAGCCCCTTTCAACACATTTCAGCACCAGCAAGCTGCTAGTAAGGAATCTTTAGTTATTGACACTCATTATCAAAAAAGCTTCAACTCAGAGAGATAAACACTTTTTGACCATATGGTTATATCTTTTCAAAATGTTGCAGGATCACAATGATTTTGACTTATATTATGCAAAATCAAGCCCTTTTCAACATATTTCAGCACCAGCAAGCTGCTAGAAAGGAATCTTTAGTTATTGACACTCTTTATCAAAAAAGCTTCAACTCAGAGTGATAAACACTTTTTGACCGTATGGCTATATCTTTTCAAAATGTTGCAGGATCACAATGATTTTGACTTACATTATGCAAAATCAAGCCCTTTTCAACATATTTCAGCACCAGCAAGCTGCTAGAAAGGAATCTTTAGTTATTGACACTCTGTTGCAAAAAAGCTTCAACTCAGTGAGAAAAACACTTTTTGACCGTATGGCTATATCTTTTCGAAATGTTGCAGGATCACAATGATTTTGACTTATATTATGCAGAATCAAGCCCTTTTCAACATATTTCAGCACCAGCAAGCTATTAGAAAGGAATCTTTAGTTATTGACACTCTGTTGCAAAAAAGCTTCAACTCAGTGAGATAAACACTTTTTGACCGTATGGCTATATCTTTTTAAAATGTTGCAGGATCACGATGATTTTGACTTATATTATGCAGAATCAAGCCCTTTTCAACATATTTCAGCACCAGAAAGCTGCTAGAAAGGAATCTTTAGTTATTGACACTCTGTTGCAAAAAAGCTTCAACTCAGTGAGAATAACACTTTTTGACCGTATGGCTATATCTTTTCAAAATGTTGCAAGATCACAATGATTTTGACTTATATTATGCAGAATCAAGCCCTTTTCAACATATTTCAGCACCAGCTAGCTGCTAGAAAGGAATCTTTAGTTATTGACACTCTTTATCAAAAAAGCTTAAACTCAGTGAGATAAACACTTTTTGACCGTATGGCTATATCTTTTCAAAATGTTGCAGGATCACAATGATTTTGACTGATATTATGCAGAATCAAGCCCTTTTCAACATATTTCAGCACCAGCAAGCTGCTAGAAAGGAATCTTTAGTTATTGACACTCTGTTGCTAAAAAGCTTCAACTCAGTGAGATAAACACTTTTTGACCATATGGCTATATCTTTTTAAAATGTTGCAGGATCACAATGATTTTGACTTATATTATGCAGAATCAAGCCCTTTCCAACATATTTCAGCACCAGCAAGCTGCTAGAAAGGAATCTTTAGTTATTGACACTCTCTCTCAAAAAAGCTTCAACTCAGTGAGATCAACACTTTTTGACCGTATGGCTATATCTTTTTAAAATGTTGCAGGATCACAATGATTTTGACTTATATTATGCAGAATCAAGCCCTTTTCAACATATTTCGGTACCAGGAAGCTGCTAGAAAGGAATCTTTAGTTATTGACACTCTCTCTCAAAAAAGCTTCAACTCAGTGAGATAAACACTTTTTGACCGTATGGCTATATCTTTTTAAAATGTTGCAGGATCACAATGATTTTGACTTATATTATGCAGAATCAAGCCCTTTTCAACATATTTCAGCACCAGCAAGCTATTAGAAAGGAATCTTTAGTTATTGACACTCTGTTAGAAAAAAGCTTCAACTCAGTGAGAAAAACACTTTTTGACCGTATGGCTATATCTTTTCAAAATGTTGCAGGATCACAATGATTTTTACTTATATTATGCAGAATCAAGCCCTTTTCAACATATTTCAGCACCAGCAAGCTATTAGAAAGGAATCTTTAGTTATTGACACTCTGTTGCAAAAAAGCTTCAACTCAGTGAGATAAACACTTTTTTACCGTATGGCTATATCTTTTTAAAATGTTGCAGGATCACAATGATTTTGACTTATATTATGCAGAATCAAGCCCTTTCAACATAAATCAGCACCAGCAAGCTGCTAGAAAGGAATCTTTAGTTATTGACACTCTGTTGCAAAAAAGCTTCAACTCAGTGAGATAAACACTTTTTGACCGTATGGCTATATCTTTTCAAAATGTTGCAGGATCACAATGAATTTGACTTATATTATGCAGAATCAAGCCCTTTTCAACATATTTCCGTACCAGCAAGCTGCTAGAAAGGAATCTTTAGTTATTGACACTCTCTCTCAAAAAAGCTTCAACTCAGTGAGATAAACACTTTTTGACCGTATGGCTATATCTTTTTAAAATGTTGCAGGATCACAATGATTTTGACTTATATTATGCAGAATCAAGCCCTTTTCAACATATTTCAGCACCAGCAAGCTATTAGAAAGGAATCTTTAGTTATTGACACTCTGTTGCAAAAAAGCTTCAACTCAGTGAGATAAACACTTTTTTACCGTATGGCTATATCTTTTTAAAATGTTGCAGGATCACAATGATTTTGACTTATATTATGCAGAATCAAGCCCTTTCAACATATATCAGCACCAGCAAGCTGCTAGAAAGGAATCTTTAGTTATTGACACTCTTTATCAAAAAAGCTTCAACTCAGTGAGATAAACACTTTTTGACCGTATGGCTATATCTTTTTAAAATGTTGCAGGATCACAATGATTTTGACTTATATTATGCAGAATCAAGCCCTTTTCAACATATTTCAGCACCAGCAAGCTATTAGAAAGGAATCTTTAGTTATTGACACTCTGTTGCAAAAAAGCTTCAACTCAGTGAGATAAACACTTTTTGACCATATGGCTATATCTTTTTAAAATGTTGCAGGATCACAATGATTTTGACTTATATTATGCAGAATCAAGCCCTTTTCAACATATTTCAGCACCAGCAAGCTATTAGAAAGGAATCTTTAGTTATTGACACTCTGTTGCAAAAAAGCTTCAACTCAGTGAGATAAACACTTTTTTACCGTATGGCTATATCTTTTTAAAATGTTGCAGGATCACAATGATTTTGACTTATATTATGCAGAATCAAGCCCTTTTCAACATATTTCAGCACCAGCAAGCTGCTAGAAAGGAATCTTTAGTTATTGACACTCTGTTGCAAAAAAGCTTGAACTCAGTGAGATAAACACTTTTTGACCGTATGGCTATATCTTTTCAAAATGTTGCAGGGTCACAATGAATTTGACTTATATTATGCAGAATCAAGCCCTTTTCAACATATTTCCGTACCAGCAAGCTGCTAGAAAGGAATCTTTAGTTATTGACACTCTCTATCAAAAAAGCTTCAACTCAGTGAGATAAACACTTTTTGACCGTATGGCTATATCTTTTTAAAATGTTGCAGGATCACAATGATTTTGACTTATATTATGCAGAATCAAGCCCTTTTCAACATATTTCAGCACCAGCAAGCTATTAGAAAGGAATCTTTAGTTATTGACACTCTGTTAGAAAAAAGCTTCAACTCAGTGAGAAAAACACTTTTTGACCGTATGGCTATATCTTTTCAAAATGTTGCAGGATCACAATGATTTTTACTTATATTATGCAGAATCAAGCCCTTTTCAACATATTTCAGCACCAGCAAGCTATTAGAAAGGAATCTTTAGTTATTGACACTCTGTTGCAAAAAAGCTTCAACTCAGTGAGATAAACACTTTTTTACCGTATGGCTATATCTTTTTAAAATGTTGCAGGATCACAATGATTTTGACTTATATTATGCAGAATCAAGCCCTTTCAACATAAATCAGCACCAGCAAGCTGCTAGAAAGGAATCTTTAGTTATTGACACTCTGTTGCAAAAAAGCTTCAACTCAGTGAGATAAACACTTTTTGACCGTATGGCTATATCTTTTCAAAATGTTGCAGGATCACAATGAATTTGACTTATATTATGCAGAATCAAGCCCTTTTCAACATATTTCCGTACCAGCAAGCTGCTAGAAAGGAATCTTTAGTTATTGACACTCTCTCTCAAAAAAGCTTCAACTCAGTGAGATAAACACTTTTTGACCGTATGGCTATATCTTTTTAAAATGTTGCAGGATCACAATGATTTTGACTTATATTATGCAGAATCAAGCCCTTTTCAACATATTTCAGCACCAGCAAGCTATTAAAAAGGAATCTTTAGTTATTGACACTCTGTTGCAAAAAAGCTTCAACTCAGTGAGATAAACACTTTTTTACCGTATGGCTATATCTTTTTAAAATGTTGCAGGATCACAATGATTTTGACTTATATTATGCAGAATCAAGCCCTTTCAACATATATCAGCACCAGCAAGCTGCTAGAAAGGAATCTTTAGTTATTGACACTCTGTTGCAAAAAAGCTTCAACTCAGTGAGATAAACACTTTTTGACCGTATGGCTATATCTTTTTAAAATGTTGCAGGATCACAATGATTTTGACTTATATTATGCAGAATCAAGCCCTTTTCAACATATTTCAGCACCAGCAAGCTATTAGAAAGGAATCTTTAGTTATTGACACTCTTTATCAAAAATGCTTCAACTCAGTGAGAAAAACACTTTTTGACCGTATGGCTATATCTTTTCAAAATGTTGCAGGATCACAATGATTTTGACTTATATTATGCAGAATCAAGCCCTTTTCAACATATTTCAGCACCAGCAAGCTGCTAGAAAGGAATCTTTAGTTATTGACAATCTTTATCAAAAAACCTTCAACTCAGTGAGATAAACACTTTTTGACCATATGGCTATATCTTTTCAAAATGTTGCAGGATCACAATGATTTTGACTTATATTATGCAGAATCAAGCCCCTTTCAACACATTTCAGCACCAGCAAGCTGCTAGTAAGGAATCTTTAGTTATTGACACTCATTATCAAAAAAGCTTCAACTCAGAGAGATAAACACTTTTTGACCATATGGTTATATCTTTTCAAAATGTTGCAGGATCACAATGATTTTGACTTATATTATGCAAAATCAAGCCCTTTTCAACATATTTCAGCACCAGCAAGCTGCTAGAAAGGAATCTTTAGTTATTGACACTCTTTATCAAAAAAGCTTCAACTCAGAGTGATAAACACTTTTTGACCGTATGGCTATATCTTTTCAAAATGTTGCAGGATCACAATGATTTTGACTTACATTATGCAAAATCAAGCCCTTTTCAACATATTTCAGCACCAGCAAGCTGCTAGAAAGGAATCTTTAGTTATTGACACTCTGTTGCAAAAAAGCTTCAACTCAGTGAGAAAAACACTTTTTGACCGTATGGCTATATCTTTTCGAAATGTTGCAGGATCACAATGATTTTGACTTATATTATGCAGAATCAAGCCCTTTTCAACATATTTCAGCACCAGCAAGCTATTAGAAAGGAATCTTTAGTTATTGACACTCTGTTGCAAAAAAGCTTCAACTCAGTGAGATAAACACTTTTTGACCGTATGGCTATATCTTTTTAAAATGTTGCAGGATCACGATGATTTTGACTTATATTATGCAGAATCAAGCCCTTTTCAACATATTTCAGCACCAGAAAGCTGCTAGAAAGGAATCTTTAGGTATTGACACTCTGTTGCAAAAAAGCTTCAACTCAGTGAGAATAACACTTTTTGACCGTATGGCTATATCTTTTCAAAATGTTGCAAGATCACAATGATTTTGACTTATATTATGCAGAATCAAGCCCTTTTCAACATATTTCAGCACCAGCTAGCTGCTAGAAAGGAATCTTTAGTTATTGACACTCTTTATCAAAAAAGCTTAAACTCAGTGAGATAAACACTTTTTGACCGTATGGCTATATCTTTTCAAAATGTTGCAGGATCACAATGATTTTGACTGATATTATGCAGAATCAAGCCCTTTTCAACATATTTCAGCACCAGCAAGCTGCTAGAAAGGAATCTTTAGTTATTGACACTCTGTTGCTAAAAAGCTTCAACTCAGTGAGATAAACACTTTTTGACCATATGGCTATATCTTTTTAAAATGTTGCAGGATCACAATGATTTTGACTTATATTATGCAGAATCAAGCCCTTTCAACATATTTCCGTACCAGCAAGCTGCTAGAAAGGAATCTTTAGTTATTGACACTCTCTCTCAAAAAAGCTTCAACTCAGTGAGATAAACACTTTTTGACCGTATGGCTATATCTTTTTAAAATGTTGCAGGATCACAATGATTTTGACTTATATTATGCAGAATCAAGCCCTTTTCAACATATTTCGGTACCAGGAAGCTGCTAGAAAGGAATCTTTAGTTATTGACACTCTCTCTCAAAAAAGCTTCAACTCAGTGAGATAAACACTTTTTGACCGTATGGCTATATCTTTTTAAAATGTTGCAGGATCACAATGATTTTGACTTATATTATGCAGAATCAAGCCCTTTTCAACATATTTCAGCACCAGCAAGCTATTAGAAAGGAATCTTTAGTTATTGACACTCTGTTGCAAAAAAGCTTCAACTCAGTGAGATAAACACTTTTTTACCGTATGGCTATATCTTTTTAAAATGTTGCAGGATCACAATGATTTTGACTTATATTATGCAGAATCAAGCCCTTTCAACATATATCAGCACCAGCAAGCTGCTAGAAAGGAATCTTTAGTTATTGACACTCTGTTGCAAAAAAGCTTCAACTCAGTGAGATAAACACTTTTTGACCGTATGGCTATATCTTTTTAAAATGTTGCAGGATCACAATGATTTTGACTTATATTATGCAGAATCAAGCCCTTTTCAACATATGTCAGCACCAGCAAGCTATTAGAAAGGAATCTTTAGTTATTGACACTCTTTATCAAAAATGCTTCAACTCAGTGAGAAAAAACACTTTTTGACCGTATGGCTATATCTTTTCAAAATGTTGCAGGATCACAATGATTTTGACTTATATTATGCAGAATCAAGCCCTTTTCAACATATTTCAGCACCAGCAAGCTGCTAGAAAGGAATCTTTAGTTATTGACAATCTTTATCAAAAAACCTTCAACTCAGTGAGATAAACACTTTTTGACCATATGGCTATATCTTTTCAAAATGTTGCAGGATCACAATGATTTTGACTTATATTATGCAGAATCAAGCCCCTTTCAACACATTTCAGCACCAGCAAGCTGCTAGAAAGGAATCTTTAGTTATTGACACTCATTATCAAAAAAGCTTCAACTCAGAGAGATAAACACTTTTTGACCATATGGTTATATCTTTTCAAAATGTTGCAGGATCACAATGATTATGACTTATATTATGCAAAATCAAGCCCTTTTCAACATATATCAGCACCAGCAAGCTGCTAGAAAGGAATCTTTAGTTATTGACACTCTGTTGCAAAAAAGCTTCAACTCAGTGAGATAAACACTTTTTGACCGTATGGCTATATCTTTTTAAAATGTTGCAGGATCACAATGATTTTGACTTATATTATGCAGAATCAAGCCCTTTTCAACATATGTCAGCACCAGCAAGCTATTAGAAAGGAATCTTTAGTTATTGACACTCTTTATCAAAAATGCTTCAACTCAGTGAGAAAAACACTTTTTGACCGTATGGCTATATCTTTTCAAAATGTTGCAGGATCACAATGATTTTGACTTATATTATGCAGAATCAAGCCCTTTTCAACATATTTCAGCACCAGCAAGCTGCTAGAAAGGAATCTTTAGTTATTGACAATCTTTATCAAAAAAGCTTCAACTCAGTGAGATAAACACTTTTTGACCATATGGCTATATCTTTTCAAAATGTTGCAGGATCACAATGATTTTGACTTATATTATGCAGAATCAAGCCCCTTTCAACACATTTCAGCACCAGCAAGCTGCTAGTAAGGAATATTTAGTTATTGACACTCATTATCAAAAAAGCTTCAACTCAGAGAGATAAACACTTTTTGACCATATGGTTATATCTTTTCAAAATGTTGCAGGATCACAATGATTATGACTTATATTATGCAAAATCAAGCCCTTTTCAACATATTTCAGCACCAGCAAGTTGCTAGAAAAGAATCTTTAGTTATTGACAATCTGTTGCAAAAAAGCTTCAACTCAGTGAGAAAAACACTTTTTGACCATATGGCTATATCTTTTCAAAATGTTGCAGGATCACAATGATTTTGACTTACATTATGCAAAATCAAGCCCTTTTCAACATATTTCAGCACCAGCAAGCTGCTAGAAAAGAATCTTTAGTTATTGACACTCTTTATCAAAAATGCTTCAACTCAGTGAGAAAAACACTTTTTGACCGTATGGCTATATCTTTTCAAAATGTTGCAGGATCACAATGATTTTGACTTATATTATGCAGAATCAAGCCCTTTCCAACATATTTCAGCATCGGCAAGCTTATAGAAAAGAATCTTTAGTTATTGACACTCTTTATCAAAAACGCTTCAACTCAGTGAGAAAAACACTTTTTGACCGTATGGCTATATCTTTTCAAAATGTTGCAGGATCACAATGATTTTGACTTATATTATGCAGAATCAAGCCCTTTTCAACATATTTCAGCACCAGCAAGCTGCTAGAAAGGAATCTTTAGTTATTGACAATCTTTATCAAAAAAGCTTCAACTCAGTGAGATAAACACTTTTTGACCATATGGCTATATCTTTTCAAAATGTTGCAGGATCACAATGATTTTGACTTATATTATGCAGAATCAAGCCCCTTTCAACACATTTCAGCACCAGCAAGCTGCTAGTAAGGAATATTTAGTTATTGACACTCATTATCAAAAAAGCTTCAACTCAGAGAGATAAACACTTTTTGACCATATGGTTATATCTTTTCAAAATGTTGCAGGATCACAATGATTATGACTTATATTATGCAAAATCAAGCCCTTTTCAACATATTTCAGCACCAGCAAGCTGCTAGAAAGGAATCTTTAGTTATTGACACTCTTTATCAAAAAAGCTTCAACTCAGTGAGATAAACACTTTTTGACCGTATGGCTATATCTTTTCAAAATGTTGCAGGATCACAATGATTTTGACTTATATTATGCAGAATCAAGCCCTTTTCAACATATTTCAGCACCAGCAAGTTGCTAGAAAAGATCTTTAGTTATTGACAATCTGTTGCAAAAAAGCTTCAACTCAGTGAGAAAAACACTTTTTGACCATATGGCTATATCTTTTCAAAATGTTGCAGGATCACAATGATTTTGACTTATATTATGCAGAATCAAGCCCTTTTCAACATATTTCAGCATCGGCAAGCTGCTAGAAAAGAATCTTTAGTTATTGACACTCTTTATCAAAAATGCTTCAACTCAGTGAGAAAAACACTTTTTGACCGTATGGCTATATCTTTTCAAAATGTTGCAGGATCACAATGATTTTGACTTATATTATGCAGAATCAAGCCCTTTCCAACATATTTCAGCATCGGCAAGCTTATAGAAAAGAATCTTTAGTTATTGACACTCTTTATCAAAAACGCTTCAACTCAGTGAGAAAAACACTTTTTGACCGTATGGCTATATCTTTTCAAAATGTTGCAGGATCACAATGATTTTGACTTATATTATGCAGAATCAAGCCCTTTTCAACATATTTCAGCACCAGCAAGCTGCTAGAAAGGAATCTTTAGTTATTGACAATCTTTATCAAAAAAGCTTCAACTCAGTGAGATAAACACTTTTTGACCATATGGCTATATCTTTTCAAAATGTTGCAGGATCACAATGATTTTGACTTATATTATGCAGAATCAAGCCCCTTTCAACACATTTCAGCACCAGCAAGCTGCTAGTAAGGAATATTTAGTTATTGACACTCATTATCAAAAAAGCTTCAACTCAGAGAGATAAACACTTTTTGACCATATGGTTATATCTTTTCAAAATGTTGCAGGATCAAAATGATTATGACTTATATTATGCAAAATCAAGCCCTTTTCAACATATTTCAGCACCAGCAAGCTGCTAGAAAGGAATCTTTAGTTATTGACACTCTTTATCAAAAAAGCTTCAACTCAGAGTGATAAAAACTTTTTGACCGTATGGCTATATCTTTTCAAAATGTTGCAGGATCACAATGATTTTGACTTACATTATGCAAAATCAAGCCCTTTTCAACATATTTCAGCACCAGCAAGCTGCTAGAAAGGAATCTTTAGTTATTGACACTCTGTTGCAAAAAAGCTTCAACTCAGTGAGAAAAACACTTTTTGACCGTATGGCTATATCTTTTCGAAATGTTGCAGGATCACGATGATTTTGACTTATATTATGCAGAATCAAGCCCTTTTAAACATATTTCAGCACCAGAAAGCTGCTAGAAAGGAATCTTTAGTTATTGACACTCTGTTGCAAAAAAGCTTCAACTCAGTGAGAATAACACTTTTTGACCGTATGGCTATATCTTTTCAAAATGTTGCAAGATCACAATGATTTTGACTTATATTATGCAGAATCAAGCCCTTTTCAACATATTTCAGCACCAGCTAGCTGCTAGAAAGGAATCTTTAGTTATTGACACTCTGTTGCAAAAAAGCTTCAACTCAGTGAGATAAACACTTTTTGACCGTATGGCTATATCTTTTCAAAATGTTGCAGGATCACAATGAATTTGACTTATATTATGCAGAATCAAGCCCTTTTCAACATATTTCAGTACCAGCAAGCTGCTAGAAAGGAATCTTTAGTTATTGACACTCTTTATCAAAAAAGCTTCAACTCAGTGAGAAAAACACTTTTTGACCGTATGGCTATATCTTTTCAAAATGTTGCAGGATCACAATGATTTTGACTTACATTATGCAGAATCAAGCCCTTTTCAACATATTTCAGCACCTGCAAGCTGCTAGAAAGGAATCTTTAGTTATTGACACTCTGTTGCAAAAAAGCTTCAACTCAGTGAGAAAAACACTTTTTGACCGTATGGCTGTATCTTTTCAAAATGTTGCAGGATCACAATGATTTTGACTTATATTATGCAGAATCCAGCCCTTTTCAACATATTTCAGCACCAGCAAGCTATTAGAAAGGAATCTTTAGTTATTGACACTCTGTTGCAAAAAAGCTTCAACTCAGTGAGATAAACACTTTTTGACCATATGGCTATATCGTTTCAAAATGTTGGAGGATCACAATGATTTTGACTTATATTATGCAGAATCAAGCCCTTTTCAACATATTTCAGCACCGGCAAGCTGCTAGAAAAGAATGTTTAGTTATTGACACTCTTTATCAAAAACGCTTCAACTCAGTGAGATAAACACTTTTTGACCGTATGGCTATATCTTTTCAAAATGTTGCAGGATCACAATGATTTTGACTTATATTATGCAGAATCAAGCCCTTTTTAACATATTTCAGCACCAGCAAGCTGCTAGAAAGGAATCTTTAGTTATTGACACTCTGTTGCAAAAAAGCTTCAACTTAGTGAGATAAACACTTTTTGACCATATGGCTATATCTTTTCAAAATGTTGCAGGATCCCAATGATTTTGACTTATATTATGCAGAATCAAGCCCTTTTCAACATATTTCAGCACAAGCAAGCTGCTAGAAAAGAATCTTTAGTTATTGACACTCTGTTTCAAAAACGCTTCAACTCAGTGAGATAAACACTTTTTGACCATATGGCTATATCTTTTCAAAATGTTGCCGGATCACAATGATTTTGACTTATATGATGCAGAATCAAGCCCTTTTCAACATATTTCAGCACCAGCAAGCTATTAGAAAGGAATCTTTAGTTATTGACACTCTGTTGCAAAAAAGCTTCAACTCAGTGGGATAAACACTTTTTGACCATATGGCTATATCTTTTTAAAATGTTGCAGGATCACAATGATTTTGACTTATATTATGCAGAATCAAGCCCTTTTCAACATATTTCAGCACCAGCAAGCTGCTAGAAAGGAATCTTTGGTTATTGACACTCTTTATCAAAAAAGCTTCAACTTTGTGAGAAAAACACTTTTTGACCATATGGCTATATCTTTTCAAAATGTTGCAGGATCACAATGATTTTGACTTATATTATGCAGAATCAAGCCCTTTCCAACATATTTCAGCACCAGCAAGCTGCTAGAAAGGAATCTTTAGTTATTGACACTCTTTATCAAAATCGCTTCAACTCAGTGAGATAAACACTTTTTGACCATATGGCTATATCTTTTTAAAATGTTGCAGGATCACAATAATTTTGACTTATATTATGCAGAATCAAGCCCTTTTCAACATATTTCAGCACCAGCAAGCTGCTAGAAAGGAATCTTTAGTTATTGACACTCTGTTGCAAAAAAGCTTCAACTCAGTGAGAAAAACACTTCTTGACCGTATGGCTATATCTTTTCAAAATGTTGCAGGATCACAATGATTTTGACTTATATTATGCAGAATCAAGCCCTTTTTCAACATATTTCAGTACCAGCAAGCTGCTAGAAAGGAATCTTTAGTTATTGACACTCTTTATCAAAAAAGCTTCAACTCAGTGAGATAAACACTTTTTTACCGTATGGCTATATCTTTTCAAAATGTTGCAGGATCACAATGATTTTGACTTATATTATGCAGAATCAAGCCCTTTTCAACATATTTCAGCACCAGCAAGCTATTAGAAAGGAATCTTTAGTTATTGACACTCTGTTGCAAAAAAGCTTCAACTCAGTGAGATAAACACTTTTTTACCGTATGGCTATATCTTTTTAAAATGTTGCAGGATCACAATGATTTTGACTTATATTATGCAGAATCAAGCCCTTTCAACATATATCAGCACCAGCAAGCTGCTAGAAAGGAATCTTTAGTTATTGACACTCTTTATCAAAAAAGCTTCAACTCAGTGAGATAAACACTTTTTGACCGTATGGCTATATCTTTTTAAAATGTTGCAGGATCACAATGATTTTGACTTATATTATGCAGAATCAAGAACCTTTTCAACATATTTCAGCACCAGCAAGCTATTAGAAAGGAATCTTTAGTTATTGACACTCTGTTGCAAAAAAGCTTCAACTCAGTGAGATAAACACTTTTTGACCATATGGCTATATCTTTTTAAAATGTTGCAGGATCACAATGATTTTGACTTATATTATGCAGAATCAAGCCCTTTTCAACATATTTCAGCACCAGCAAGCTGCTAGAAAGGAATCTTTAGTTATTGACACTCTGTTGCAAAAAAGCTTGAACTCAGTGAGATAAACACTTTTTGACCGTATGGCTATATCTTTTCAAAATGTTGCAGGGTCACAATGAATTTGACTTATATTGTGCAGAATCAAGCCCTTTTCAACATATTTCCGTACCAGCAAGCTGCTAGAAAGGAATCTTTAGTTATTGACACTCTCTATCAAAAAAGCTTCAACTCAGTGAGATAAACACTTTTTGACCGTATGGCTATATCTTTTTAAAATGTTGCAGGATCACAATGATTTTGACTTATATTATGCAGAATCAAGCCCTTTTCAACATATTTCAGCACCAGCAAGCTATTAGAAAGGAATCTTTAGTTATTGACACTCTGTTAGAAAAAAGCTTCAACTCAGTGAGAAAAACACTTTTTGACCGTATGGCTATATCTTTTCAAAATGTTGCAGGATCACAATGATTTTTACTTATATTATGCAGAATCAAGCCCTTTTCAACATATTTCAGCACCAGCAAGCTATTAGAAAGGAATCTTTAGTTATTGACACTCTGTTGCAAAAAAGCTTCAACTCAGTGAGATAAACACTTTTTTACCGTATGGCTATATCTTTTTAAAATGTTGCAGGATCACAATGATTTTGACTTATATTATGCAGAATCAAGCCCTTTCAACATAAATCAGCACCAGCAAGCTGCTAGAAAGGAATCTTTAGTTATTGACACTCTGTTGCAAAAAAGCTTCAACTCAGTGAGATAAACACTTTTTGACCGTATGGCTATATCTTTTCAAAATGTTGCAGGATCACAATGAATTTGACTTATATTATGCAGAATCAAGCCTTTTTCAACATATTTCCGTACCAGCAAGCTGCTAGAAAGGAATCTTTAGTTATTGACACTCTCTCTCAAAAAAGCTTCAACTCAGTGAGATAAACACTTTTTGACCGTATGGCTATATCTTTTTAAAATGTTGCAGGATCACAATGATTTTGACTTATATTATGCAGAATCAAGCCCTTTTCAACATATTTCAGCACCAGCAAGCTATTAGAAAGGAATCTTTAGTTATTGACACTCTGTTGCAAAAAAGCTTCAACTCAGTGAGATAAACACTTTTTGACCGTATGGCTATATCTTTTTAAAATGTTGCAGGATCACAATGATTTTGACTTATATTATGCAGAATCAAGCCCTTTTCAACATATTTCAGCACCAGCAAGCTATTAGAAAGGAATCTTTAGTTATTGACACTCTTTATCAAAAATGCTTCAACTCAGTGAGAAAAACACTTTTTGACCGTATGGCTATATCTTTTCAAAATGTTGCAGGATCACAATGATTTTGACTTATATTATGCAGAATCAAGCCCTTTTCAACATATTTCAGCACCAGCAAGCTGCTAGAAAGGAATCTTTAGTTATTGACAATCTTTATCAAAAAACCTTCAACTCAGTGAGATAAACACTTTTTGACCATATGGCTATATCTTTTCAAAATGTTGCAGGATCACAATGATTTTGACTTATATTATGCAGAATCAAGCCCCTTTCAACACATTTCAGCACCAGCAAGCTGCTAGTAAGGAATCTTTAGTTATTGACACTCATTATCAAAAAAGCTTCAACTCAGAGAGATAAACACTTTTTGACCATATGGTTATATCTTTTCAAAATGTTGCAGGATCACAATGATTTTGACTTATATTATGCAAAATCAAGCCCTTTTCAACATATTTCAGCACCAGCAAGCTGCTAGAAAGGAATCTTTAGTTATTGACACTCTTTATCAAAAAAGCTTCAACTCAGAGTGATAAACACTTTTTGACCGTATGGCTATATCTTTTCAAAATGTTGCAGGAACACAATGATTTTGACTTACATTATGCAAAATCAAGCCCTTTTCAACATATTTCAGCACCAGCAAGCTGCTAGAAAGGAATCTTTAGTTATTGACACTCTGTTGCAAAAAAGCTTCAACTCAGTGAGAAAAACACTTTTTGACCGTATGGCTATATCTTTTCGAAATGTTGCAGGATCACAATGAATTTGACTTATATTATGCAGAATCAAGCCCTTTTCAACATATTTCAGCACCAGCAAGCTATTAGAAAGGAATCTTTAGTTATTGACACTCTGTTGCAAAAAAGCTTCAACTCAGTGAGATAAACACTTTTTGACCGTATGGCTATATCTTTTTAAAATGTTGCAGGATCACAATGATTTTGACTTATATTATGCAGAATCAAGCCCTTTTCAACATATTTCAGCACCAGCAAGCTATTAGAAAGGAATCTTTAGTTATTGACACTCTGTTAGAAAAAAGCTTCAACTCAGTGAGAAAAACACTTTTTGACCGTATGGCTATATCTTTTCAAAATGTTGCAGGATCACAATGATTTTTACTTATATTATGCAGAATCAAGCCCTTTTCAACATATTTCAGCACCAGCAAGCTATTAGAAAGGAATCTTTAGTTATTGACACTCTGTTGCAAAAAAGCTTCAACTCAGTGAGATAAACACTTTTTTACCGTATGGCTATATCTTTTTAAAATGTTGCAGGATCACAATGATTTTGACTTATATTATGCAGAATCAAGCCCTTTCAACATAAATCAGCACCAGCAAGCTGCTAGAAAGGAATCTTTAGTTATTGACACTCTGTTGCAAAAAAGCTTCAACTCAGTGAGATAAACACTTTTTGACCGTATGGCTATATCTTTTCAAAATGTTGCAGGATCACAATGAATTTGACTTATATTATGCAGAATCAAGCCCTTTTCAACATATTTCCGTACCAGCAAGCTGCTAGAAAGGAATCTTTAGTTATTGACACTCTCTCTCAAAAAAGCTTCAACTCAGTGAGATAAACACTTTTTGACCGTATGGCTATATCTTTTTAAAATGTTGCAGGATCACAATGATTTTGACTTATATTATGCAGAATCAAGCCCTTTTCAACATATTTCAGCACCAGCAAGCTATTAGAAAGGAATCTTTAGTTATTGACACTCTGTTGCAAAAAAGCTTCAACTCAGTGAGATAAACACTTTTTGACCGTATGGCTATATCTTTTTAAAATGTTGCAGGATCACAATGATTTTGACTTATATTATGCAGAATCAAGCCCTTTTCAACATATTTCAGCACCAGCAAGCTATTAGAAAGGAATCTTTAGTTATTGACACTCTTTATCAAAAATGCTTCAACTCAGTGAGAAAAACACTTTTTGACCGTATGGCTATATCTTTTCAAAATGTTGCAGGATCACAATGATTTTGACTTATATTATGCAGAATCAAGCCCTTTTCAACATATTTCAGCACCAGCAAGCTGCTAGAAAGGAATCTTTAGTTATTGACAATCTTTATCAAAAAACCTTCAACTCAGTGAGATAAACACTTTTTGACCATATGGCTATATCTTTTCAAAATGTTGCAGGATCACAATGATTTTGACTTATATTATGCAGAATCAAGCCCCTTTCAACACATTTCAGCACCAGCAAGCTGCTAGTAAGGAATCTTTAGTTATTGACACTCATTATCAAAAAAGCTTCAACTCAGAGAGATAAACACTTTTTGACCATATGGTTATATCTTTTCAAAATGTTGCAGGATCACAATGATTTTGACTTATATTATGCAAAATCAAGCCCTTTTCAACATATTTCAGCAACAGCAAGCTGCTAGAAAGGAATCTTTAGTTATTGACACTCTTTATCAAAAAAGCTTCAACTCAGAGTGATAAACACTTTTTGACCGTATGGCTATATCTTTTCAAAATGTTGCAGGAACACAATGATTTTGACTTACATTATGCAAAATCAAGCCCTTTTCAACATATTTCAGCACCAGCAAGCTGCTAGAAAGGAATCTTTAGTTATTGACACT
The DNA here is from genome assembly GCF_037954325.1 of Fistularia commersonii. Taxonomy (NCBI): domain Eukaryota; kingdom Metazoa; phylum Chordata; class Actinopteri; order Syngnathiformes; family Fistulariidae; genus Fistularia; species Fistularia commersonii. The sequence goes on from NC_141297.1 coordinate 17,737,735, forward strand.
CTGTTGCAAAAAAGCTTCAACTCAGTGAGAAAAACACTTTTTGACCGTATGGCTATATCTTTTCGAAATGTTGCAGGATCACAATGAATTTGACTTATATTATGCAGAATCAAGCCCTTTTCAACATATTTCAGCACCAGCAAGCTATTAGAAAGGAATCTTTAGTTATTGACACTCTGTTGCAAAAAAGCTTCAACTCAGTGAGATAAACACTTTTTGACCGTATGGCTATATCTTTTTAAAATGTTGCAGGATCACAATGATTTTGACTTATATTATGCAGAATCAAGCCCTTTTCAACATATTTCAGCACCAGCAAGCTATTAGAAAGGAATCTTTAGTTATTGACACTCTGTTAGAAAAAAGCTTCAACTCAGTGAGAAAAACACTTTTTGACCGTATGGCTATATCTTTTCAAAATGTTGCAGGATCACAATGATTTTTACTTATATTATGCAGAATCAAGCCCTTTTCAACATATTTCAGCACCAGCAAGCTATTAGAAAGGAATCTTTAGTTATTGACACTCTGTTGCAAAAAAGCTTCAACTCAGTGAGATAAACACTTTTTTACCGTATGGCTATATCTTTTTAAAATGTTGCAGGATCACAATGATTTTGACTTATATTATGCAGAATCAAGCCCTTTCAACATAAATCAGCACCAGCAAGCTGCTAGAAAGGAATCTTTAGTTATTGACACTCTGTTGCAAAAAAGCTTCAACTCAGTGAGATAAACACTTTTTGACCGTATGGCTATATCTTTTCAAAATGTTGCAGGATCACAATGAATTTGACTTATATTATGCAGAATCAAGCCCTTTTCAACATATTTCCGTACCAGCAAGCTGCTAGAAAGGAATCTTTAGTTATTGACACTCTCTCTCAAAAAAGCTTCAACTCAGTGAGATAAACACTTTTTGACCGTATGGCTATATCTTTTTAAAATGTTGCAGGATCACAATGATTTTGACTTATATTATGCAGAATCAAGCCCTTTTCAACATATTTCAGCACCAGCAAGCTATTAGAAAGGAATCTTTAGTTATTGACACTCTGTTGCAAAAAAGCTTCAACTCAGTGAGATAAACACTTTTTGACCGTATGGCTATATCTTTTTAAAATGTTGCAGGATCACAATGATTTTGACTTATATTATGCAGAATCAAGCCCTTTTCAACATATTTCAGCACCAGCAAGCTATTAGAAAGGAATCTTTAGTTATTGACACTCTTTATCAAAAATGCTTCAACTCAGTGAGAAAAACACTTTTTGACCGTATGGCTATATCTTTTCAAAATGTTGCAGGATCACAATGATTTTGACTTATATTATGCAGAATCAAGCCCTTTTCAACATATTTCAGCACCAGCAAGCTGCTAGAAAGGAATCTTTAGTTATTGACAATCTTCATCAAAAAACCTTCAACTCAGTGAGATAAACACTTTTTGACCATATGGCTATATCTTTTCAAAATGTTGCAGGATCACAATGATTTTGACTTATATTATGCAGAATCAAGCCCCTTTCAACACATTTCAGCACCAGCAAGCTGCTAGTAAGGAATCTTTAGTTATTGACACTCATTATCAAAAAAGCTTCAACTCAGAGAGATAAACACTTTTTGACCATATGGTTATATCTTTTCAAAATGTTGCAGGATCACAATGATTTTGACTTATATTATGCAAAATCAAGCCCTTTTCAACATATTTCAGCACCAGCAAGCTGCTAGAAAGGAATCTTTAGTTATTGACACTCTTTATCAAAAAAGCTTCAACTCAGAGTGATAAACACTTTTTGACCGTATGGCTATATCTTTTCAAAATGTTGCAGGAACACAATGATTTTGACTTACATTATGCAAAATCAAGCCCTTTTCAACATATTTCAGCACCAGCAAGCTGCTAGAAAGGAATCTTTAGTTATTGACACTCTGTTGCAAAAAAGCTTCAACTCAGTGAGAAAAACACTTTTTGACCGTATGGCTATATCTTTTCGAAATGTTGCAGGATCACAATGAATTTGACTTATATTATGCAGAATCAAGCCCTTTTCAACATATTTCAGCACCAGCAAGCTATTAGAAAGGAATCTTTAGTTATTGACACTCTGTTGCAAAAAAGCTTCAACTCAGTGAGATAAACACTTTTTGACCGTATGGCTATATCTTTTTAAAATGTTGCAGGATCACAATGATTTTGACTTATATTATGCAGAATCAAGCCCTTTTCAACATATTTCAGCACCAGCAAGCTATTAGAAAGGAATCTTTAGTTATTGACACTCTGTTAGAAAAAAGCTTCAACTCAGTGAGAAAAACACTTTTTGACCGTATGGCTATATCTTTTCAAAATGTTGCAGGATCACAATGATTTTTACTTATATTATGCAGAATCAAGCCCTTTTCAACATATTTCAGCACCAGCAAGCTATTAGAAAGGAATCTTTAGTTATTGACACTCTGTTGCAAAAAAGCTTCAACTCAGTGAGATAAACACTTTTTTACCGTATGGCTATATCTTTTTAAAATGTTGCAGGATCACAATGATTTTGACTTATATTATGCAGAATCAAGCCCTTTCAACATAAATCAGCACCAGCAAGCTGCTAGAAAGGAATCTTTAGTTATTGACACTCTGTTGCAAAAAAGCTTCAACTCAGTGAGATAAACACTTTTTGACCGTATGGCTATATCTTTTCAAAATGTTGCAGGATCACAATGAATTTGACTTATATTATGCAGAATCAAGCCCTTTTCAACATATTTCCGTACCAGCAAGCTGCTAGAAAGGAATCTTTAGTTATTGACACTCTCTCTCAAAAAAGCTTCAACTCAGTGAGATAAACACTTTTTGACCGTATGGCTATATCTTTTTAAAATGTTGCAGGATCACAATGATTTTGACTTATATTATGCAGAATCAAGCCCTTTTCAACATATTTCAGCACCAGCAAGCTATTAGAAAGGAATCTTTAGTTATTGACACTCTGTTGCAAAAAAGCTTCAACTCAGTGAGATAAACACTTTTTGACCGTATGGCTATATCTTTTTAAAATGTTGCAGGATCACAATGATTTTGACTTATATTATGCAGAATCAAGCCCTTTTCAACATATTTCAGCACCAGCAAGCTATTAGAAAGGAATCTTTAGTTATTGACACTCTTTATCAAAAATGCTTCAACTCAGTGAGAAAAACACTTTTTGACCGTATGGCTATATCTTTTCAAAATGTTGCAGGATCACAATGATTTTGACTTATATTATGCAGAATCAAGCCCTTTTCAACATATTTCAGCACCAGCAAGCTGCTAGAAAGGAATCTTTAGTTATTGACAATCTTTATCAAAAAACCTTCAACTCAGTGAGATAAACACTTTTTGACCATATGGCTATATCTTTTCAAAATGTTGCAGGATCACAATGATTTTGACTTATATTATGCAGAATCAAGCCCCTTTCAACACATTTCAGCACCAGCAAGCTGCTAGTAAGGAATCTTTAGTTATTGACACTCATTATCAAAAAAGCTTCAACTCAGAGAGATAAACACTTTTTGACCATATGGTTATATCTTTTCAAAATGTTGCAGGATCACAATGATTTTGACTTATATTATGCAAAATCAAGCCCTTTTCAACATATTTCAGCAACAGCAAGCTGCTAGAAAGGAATCTTTAGTTATTGACACTCTTTATCAAAAAAGCTTCAACTCAGAGTGATAAACACTTTTTGACCGTATGGCTATATCTTTTCAAAATGTTGCAGGAACACAATGATTTTGACTTACATTATGCAAAATCAAGCCCTTTTCAACATATTTCAGCACCAGCAAGCTGCTAGAAAGGAATCTTTAGTTATTGACACTCTGTTGCAAAAAAGCTTCAACTCAGTGAGAAAAACACTTTTTGACCGTATGGCTATATCTTTTCGAAATGTTGCAGGATCACAATGAATTTGACTTATATTATGCAGAATCAAGCCCTTTTCAACATATTTCAGCACCAGCAAGCTATTAGAAAGGAATCTTTAGTTATTGACACTCTGTTGCAAAAAAGCTTCAACTCAGTGAGATAAACACTTTTTGACCGTATGGCTATATCTTTTTAAAATGTTGCAGGATCACAATGATTTTGACTTATATTATGCAGAATCAAGCCCTTTTCAACATATTTCAGCACCAGCAAGCTATTAGAAAGGAATCTTTAGTTATTGACACTCTGTTAGAAAAAAGCTTCAACTCAGTGAGAAAAACACTTTTTGACCGTATGGCTATATCTTTTCAAAATGTTGCAGGATCACAATGATTTTTACTTATATTATGCAGAATCAAGCCCTTTTCAACATATTTCAGCACCAGCAAGCTATTAGAAAGGAATCTTTAGTTATTGACACTCTGTTGCAAAAAAGCTTCAACTCAGTGAGATAAACACTTTTTTACCGTATGGCTATATCTTTTTAAAATGTTGCAGGATCACAATGATTTTGACTTATATTATGCAGAATCAAGCCCTTTCAACATAAATCAGCACCAGCAAGCTGCTAGAAAGGAATCTTTAGTTATTGACACTCTGTTGCAAAAAAGCTTCAACTCAGTGAGATAAACACTTTTTGACCGTATGGCTATATCTTTTCAAAATGTTGCAGGATCACAATGAATTTGACTTATATTATGCAGAATCAAGCCCTTTTCAACATATTTCCGTACCAGCAAGCTGCTAGAAAGGAATCTTTAGTTATTGACACACTCTGTTGCAAAAAAGCTTGAACTCAGTGAGATAAACACTTTTTGACCGTATGGCTATATCATTTCAAAATGTTGCAGGGTCACAATGAATTTGACTTATATTATGCAGAATCAAGCCCTTTTCAACATATTTCCGTACCAGCAAGCTGCTAGAAAGGAATCTTTAGTTATTGACACTCTCTATCAAAAAAGCTTCAACTCAGTGAGATAAACACTTTTTGACCGTATGGCTATATCTTTTTAAAATGTTGCAGGATCACAATGATTTTGACTTATATTATGCAGAATCAAGCCCTTTTCAACATATTTCAGCACCAGCAAGCTATTAGAAAGGAATCTTTAGTCATTGACACTCTGTTAGAAAAAAGCTTCAACTCAGTGAGAAAAACACTTTTTGACCGTATGGCTATATCTTTTCAAAATGTTGCAGGATCACAATGATTTTTACTTATATTATGCAGAATCAAGCCCTTTTCAACATATTTCAGCACCAGCAAGCTATTAGAAAGGAATCTTTAGTTATTGACACTCTGTTGCAAAAAAGCTTCAACTCAGTGAGATAAACACTTTTTTACCGTATGGCTATATCTTTTTAAAATGTTGCAGGATCACAATGATTTTGACTTATATTATGCAGAATCAAGCCCTTTCAACATAAATCAGCACCAGCAAGCTGCTAGAAAGGAATCTTTAGTTATTGACACTCTGTTGCAAAAAAGCTTCAACTCAGTGAGATAAACACTTTTTGACCGTATGGCTATATCTTTTCAAAATGTTGCAGGATCACAATGAATTTGACTTATATTATGCAGAATCAAGCCCTTTTCAACATATTTCCGTACCAGCAAGCTGCTAGAAAGGAATCTTTAGTTATTGACACTCTCTCTCAAAAAAGCTTCAACTCAGTGAGATAAACACTTTTTGACCGTATGGCTATATCTTTTTAAAATGTTGCAGGATCACAATGATTTTGACTTATATTATGCAGAATCAAGCCCTTTTCAACATATTTCAGCACCAGCAAGCTATTAGAAAGGAATCTTTAGTTATTGACACTCTGTTGCAAAAAAGCTTCAACTCAGTGAGATAAACACTTTTTTACCGTATGGCTATATCTTTTTAAAATGTTGCAGGATCACAATGATTTTGACTTATATTATGCAGAATCAAGCCCTTTCAACATATATCAGCACCAGCAAGCTGCTAGAAAGGAATCTTTAGTTATTGACACTCTGTTGCAAAAAAGCTTCAACTCAGTGAGATAAACACTTTTTGACCGTATGGCTATATCTTTTTAAAATGTTGCAGGATCACAATGATTTTGACTTATATTATGCAGAATCAAGCCCTTTTCAACATATTTCAGCACCAGCAAGCTATTAGAAAGGAATCTTTAGTTATTGACACTCGTTATCAAAAATGCTTCAACTCAGTGAGAAAAACACTTTTTGACCGTATGGCTATATCTTTTCAAAATGTTGCAGGATCACAATGATTTTGACTTATATTATGCAGAATCAAGCCCTTTTCAACATATTTCAGCACCAGCAAGCTGCTAGAAAGGAATCTTTAGTTATTGACAATCTTTATCAAAAAACCTTCAACTCAGTGAGATAAACACTTTTTGACCATATGGCTATATCTTTTCAAAATGTTGCAGGATCACAATGATTTTGACTTATATTATGCAGAATCAAGCCCCTTTCAACACATTTCAGCACCAGCAAGCTGCTAGTAAGGAATCTTTAGTTATTGACACTCATTATCAAAAAAGCTTCAACTCAGAGAGATAAACACTTTTTGACCATATGGTTATATCTTTTCAAAATGTTGCAGGATCACAATGATTTTGACTTATATTATGCAAAATCAAGCCCTTTTCAACATATTTCAGCACCAGCAAGCTGCTAGAAAGGAATCTTTAGTTATTGACACTCTTTATCAAAAAAGCTTCAACTCAGAGTGATAAACACTTTTTGACCGTATGGCTATATCTTTTCAAAATGTTGCAGGATCACAATGATTTTGACTTACATTATGCAAAATCAAGCCCTTTTCAACATATTTCAGCACCAGCAAGCTGCTAGAAAGGAATCTTTAGTTATTGACACTCTGTTGCAAAAAAGCTTCAACTCAGTGAGAAAAACACTTTTTGACCGTATGGCTATATCTTTTCGAAATGTTGCAGGATCACAATGATTTTGACTTATATTATGCAGAATCAAGCCCTTTTCAACATATTTCAGCACCAGCAAGCTATTAGAAAGGAATCTTTAGTTATTGACACTCTGTTGCAAAAAAGCTTCAACTCAGTGAGATAAACACTTTTTGACCGTATGGCTATATCTTTTTAAAATGTTGCAGGATCACGATGATTTTGACTTATATTATGCAGAATCAAGCCCTTTTCAACATATTTCAGCACCAGAAAGCTGCTAGAAAGGAATCTTTAGGTATTGACACTCTGTTGCAAAAAAGCTTCAACTCAGTGAGAATAACACTTTTTGACCGTATGGCTATATCTTTTCAAAATGTTGCAAGATCACAATGATTTTGACTTATATTATGCAGAATCAAGCCCTTTTCAACATATTTCAGCACCAGCTAGCTGCTAGAAAGGAATCTTTAGTTATTGACACTCTTTATCAAAAAGCTTAAACTCAGTGAGATAAACACTTTTTGACCGTATGGCTATATCTTTTCAAAATGTTGCAGGATCACAATGATTTTGACTGATATTATGCAGAATCAAGCCCTTTTCAACATATTTCAGCACCAGCAAGCTGCTAGAAAGGAATCTTTAGTTATTGACACTCTGTTGCTAAAAAGCTTCAACTCAGTGAGATAAACACTTTTTGACCATATGGCTATATCTTTTTAAAATGTTGCAGGATCACAATGATTTTGACTTATATTATGCAGAATCAAGCCCTTTCAACATATTTCCGTACCAGCAAGCTGCTAGAAAGGAATCTTTAGTTATTGACACTCTCTCTCAAAAAAGCTTCAACTCAGTGAGATAAACACTTTTTGACCGTATGGCTATATCTTTTTAAAATGTTGCAGGATCACAATGATTTTGACTTATATTATGCAGAATCAAGCCCTTTTCAACATATTTCGGTACCAGGAAGCTGCTAGAAAGGAATCTTTAGTTATTGACACTCTCTCTCAAAAAAGCTTCAACTCAGTGAGATAAACACTTTTTGACCGTATGGCTATATCTTTTTAAAATGTTGCAGGATCACAATGATTTTGACTTATATTATGCAGAATCAAGCCCTTTTCAACATATTTCAGCACCAGCAAGCTATTAGAAAGGAATCTTTAGTTATTGACACTCTGTTGCAAAAAAGCTTCAACTCAGTGAGATAAACACTTTTTTACCGTATGGCTATATCTTTTTAAAATGTTGCAGGATCACAATGATTTTGACTTATATTATGCAGAATCAAGCCCTTTCAACATATATCAGCACCAGCAAGCTGCTAGAAAGGAATCTTTAGTTATTGACACTCTGTTGCAAAAAAGCTTCAACTCAGTGAGATAAACACTTTTTGACCGTATGGCTATATCTTTTTAAAATGTTGCAGGATCACAATGATTTTGACTTATATTATGCAGAATCAAGCCCTTTTCAACATATGTCAGCACCAGCAAGCTATTAGAAAGGAATCTTTAGTTATTGACACTCTTTATCAAAAATGCTTCAACTCAGTGAGAAAAACACTTTTTGACCGTATGGCTATATCTTTTCAAAATGTTGCAGGATCACAATGATTTTGACTTATATTATGCAGAATCAAGCCCTTTTCAACATATTTCAGCACCAGCAAGCTGCTAGAAAGGAATCTTTAGTTATTGACAATCTTTATCAAAAAAGCTTCAACTCAGTGAGATAAACACTTTTTGACCATATGGCTATATCTTTTCAAAATGTTGCAGGATCACAATGATTTTGACTTATATTATGCAGAATCAAGCCCCTTTCAACACATTTCAGCACCAGCAAGCTGCTAGAAAGGAATCTTTAGTTATTGACACTCATTATCAAAAAGCTTCAACTCAGAGAGATAAACACTTTTTGACCATATGGTTATATCTTTTCAAAATGTTGCAGGATCACAATGATTATGACTTATATTATGCAAAATCAAGCCCTTTTCAACATATTTCAGCACCAGCAAGCTGCTAGAAAGGAATCTTTAGTTATTGACACTCTTTATCAAAAAGCTTCAACTCAGAGTGATAAACACTTTTTGACCGTATGGCTATATCTTTTCAAAATGTTGCAGGATCACAATGATTTTGACTTACATTATGCAAAATCAAGCCCTTTTCAACATATTTCAGCACCAGCAAGCTGCTAGAAAGGAATCTTTAGTTATTGACACTCTGTTGCAAAAAAGCTTCAACTCAGTGAGAAAAACACTTTTTGACCGTATGGCTATATCTTTTCAAAATGTTGCAAGATCACAATGATTTTGACTTATATTATGCAGAATCAAGCCCTTTTCAACATATTTCAGCACCAGCTAGCTGCTAGAAAGGAATCTTTAGTTATTGACACTCTTTATCAAAAAAGCTTCAACTCAGTGAGATAAACACTTTTTGACCGTATGGCTATATCTTTTCAAAATGTTGCAGGATCACAATGATTTTGACTTATATTATGCAGAATCAAGCCCTTTTCAACATATTTCAGCACCAGCAAGTTGCTAGAAAAGAATCTTTAGTTATTGACAATCTGTTGCAAAAAAGCTTCAACTCAGTGAGAAAAACACTTTTTGACCGTATGGCTATATCTTTTCAAAATGTTGCAAGATCACAATGATTTTGACTTATATTATGCAGAATCAAGCCCTTTTCAACATATTTCAGCACCAGCTAGCTGCTAGAAAGGAATCTTTAGTTATTGACACTCTTTATCAAAAAAGCTTCAACTCAGTGAGATAAACACTTTTTGACTGTATGGCTATATCTTTTCAAAATGTTGCAGGATCACAATGATTTTGACTTATATTATGCAGAATCAAGCCCTTTTCAACATATTTCAGCACCAGCAAGTTGCTAGAAAAGAATCTTTAGTTATTGACAATCTGTTGCAAAAAAGCTTCAACTCAGTGAGAAAAACACTTTTTGACCATATGGCTATATCTTTTCAAAATGTTGCAGGATCACAATGATTTTGACTTATATTATGCAGAATCAAGCCCTTTTCAACATATTTCAGCATCGGCAAGCTGCTAGAAAAGAATCTTTAGTTATTGACACTCTTTATCAAAAATGCTTCAACTCAGTGAGAAAAACACTTTTTGACCGTATGGCTATATCTTTTCAAAATGTTGCAGGATCACAATGATTTTGACTTATATTATGCAGAATCAAGCCCTTTCCAACATATTTCAGCATCGGCAAGCTTATAGAAAAGAATCTTTAGTTATTGACACTCTTTATCAAAAACGCTTCAACTCAGTGAGAAAAACACTTTTTGACCGTATGGCTATATCTTTTCAAAATGTTGCAGGATCACAATGATTTTGACTTATATTATGCAGAATCAAGCCCTTTTCAACATATTTCAGCACCAGCAAGCTGCTAGAAAGGAATCTTTAGTTATTGACAATCTTTATCAAAAAAGCTTCAACTCAGTGAGATAAACACTTTTTGACCATATGGCTATATCTTTTCAAAATGTTGCAGGATCACAATGATTTTGACTTATATTATGCAGAATCAAGCCCCTTTCAACACATTTCAGCACCAGCAAGCTGCTAGTAAGGAATATTTAGTTATTGACACTCATTATCAAAAAAGCTTCAACTCACAGAGATAAACACTTTTTGACCATATGGTTATATCTTTTCAAAATGTTGCAGGATCACAATGATTATGACTTATATTATGCAAAATCAAGCCCTTTTCAACATATTTCAGCACCAGCAAGCTGCTAGAAAGGAATCTTTAGTTATTGACACTCTTTATCAAAAAAGCTTCAACTCAGTGAGATAAACACTTTTTGACCGTATGGCTATATCTTTTCAAAATGTTGCAGGATCACAATGATTTTGACTTATATTATGCAGAATCAAGCCCTTTTCAACATATTTCAGCACCAGCAAGTTGCTAGAAAAGAATCTTTAGTTATTGACAATCTGTTGCAAAAAAGCTTCAACTCAGTGAGAAAAACACTTTTTGACCATATGGCTATATCTTTTCAAAATGTTGCAGGATCACAATGATTTTGACTTATATTATGCAGAATCAAGCCCTTTTCAACATATTTCAGCATCGGCAAGCTGCTAGAAAAGAATCTTTAGTTATTGACACTCTTTATCAAAAATGCTTCAACTCAGTGAGAAAAACACTTTTTGACCGTATGGCTATATCTTTTCAAAATGTTGCAGGATCACAATGATTTTGACTTATATTATGCAGAATCAAGCCCTTTCCAACATATTTCATCATCGGCAAGCTTATAGAAAAGAATCTTTAGTTATTGACACTCTTTATCAAAAACGCTTCAACTCAGTGAGAAAAACACTTTTTGACCGTATGGCTATATCTTTTCAAAATGTTGCAGGATCACAATGATTTTGACTTATATTATGCAGAATCAAGCCCTTTTCAACATATTTCAGCACCAGCAAGCTGCTAGAAAGGAATCTTTAGTTATTGACAATCTTTATCAAAAAGCTTCAACTCAGTGAGATAAACACTTTTTGACCATATGGCTATATCTTTTCAAAATGTTGCAGGATCACAATGATTTTGACTTATATTATGCAGAATCAAGCCCCTTTCAACACATTTCAGCACCAGCAAGCTGCTAGTAAGGAATATTTAGTTATTGACACTCATTATCAAAAAAGCTTCAACTCAGAGAGATAAACACTTTTTGACCATATGGTTATATCTTTTCAAAATGTTGCAGGATCACAATGATTATGACTTATATTATGCAAAATCAAGCCCTTTTCAACATATTTCAGCACCAGCAAGCTGCTAGAAAGGAATCTTTAGTTATTGACACTCTTTATCAAAAAAGCTTCAACTCAGAGTGATAAAAACTTTTTGACCGTATGGCTATATCTTTTCAAAATGTTGCAGGATCACAATGATTTTGACTTACATTATGCAAAATCAAGCCCTTTTCAACATATTTCAGCACCAGCAAGCTGCTAGAAAGGAATCTTTAGTTATTGACACTCTGTTGCAAAAAAGCTTCAACTCAGTGAGAAAAACACTTTTTGACCGTATGGCTATATCTTTTCGAAATGTTGCAGGATCACGATGATTTTGACTTATATTATGCAGAATCAAGCCCTTTTAAACATATTTCAGCACCAGAAAGCTGCTAGAAAGGAATCTTTAGTTATTGACACTCTGTTGCAAAAAAGCTTCAACTCAGTGAGAATAACACTTTTTGACCGTATGGCTATATCTTTTCAAAATGTTGCAAGATCACAATGATTTTGACTTATATTATGCAGAATCAAGCCCTTTTCAACATATTTCAGCACCAGCTAGCTGCTAGAAAGGAATCTTTAGTTATTGACACTCTGTTGCAAAAAAGCTTCAACTCAGTGAGATAAACACTTTTTGACCGTATGGCTATATCTTTTCAAAATGTTGCAGGATCACAATGAATTTGACTTATATTATGCAGAATCAAGCCTTTTCAACATATTTCAGTACCAGCAAGCTGCTAGAAAGGAATCTTTAGTTATTGACACTCTTTATCAAAAAAGCTTCAACTCAGTGAGAAAAACACTTTTTGACCGTATGGCTATATCTTTTCAAAATGTTGCAGGATCACAATGATTTTGACTTACATTATGCAGAATCAAGCCCTTTTCAACATATTTCAGCACCAGCAAGCTGCTAGGAAGGAATCTTTAGTTATTGACACTCTGTTGCAAAAAAGCTTCAACTCAGTGAGAAAAACACTTTTTGACCGTATGGCTGTATCTTTTCAAAATGTTGCAGGATCACAATGATTTTGACTTATATTATGCAGAATCCAGCCCTTTTCAACATATTTCAGCACCAGCAAGCTATTAGAAAGGAATCTTTAGTTATTGACACTCTGTTGCAAAAAAGCTTCAACTCAGTGAGATAAACACTTTTTGACCATATTGCTATATCGTTTCAAAATGTAGGAGGATCACAATGATTTTGACTTATATTATGCAGAATCAAGCCCTTTTCAACATATTTCAGCACCGGCAAGCTGCTAGAAAAGAATGTTTAGTTATTGACACTCTTTATCAAAAACGCTTCAACTCAGTGAGATAAACATTTTTTGACCGTATGGCTATATCTTTTCAAAATGTTGCAGGATCACAATGATTTTGACTTATATTATGCAGAATCAAGCCCTTTTTAACATATTTCAGCACCAGCAAGCTGCTAGAAAGGAATCTTTAGTTATTGACACTCTGTTGCAAAAAAGCTTCAACTTAGTGAGATAAACACTTTTTGACCATATGGCTATATCTTTTCAAAATGTTGCAGGATCCCAATGATTTTGACTTATATTATGCAGAATCAAGCCCTTTTCAACATATTTCAGCACAAGCAAGCTGCTAGAAAAGAATCTTTAGTTATTGACACTCTGTTTCAAAAACGCTTCAACTCAGTGAGATAAACACTTTTTGACCATATGGCTATATCTTTTCAAAATGTTGCCGGATCACAATGATTTTGACTTATATGATGCAGAATCAAGCCCTTTTCAACATATTTCAGCACCAGCAAGCTATTAGAAAGGAATCTTTAGTTATTGACACTCTGTTGCAAAAAAGCTTCAACTCAGTGAGATAAACACTTTTTGACCATATGGCTATATCTTTTTAAAATGTTGCAGGATCACAATGATTTTGACTTATATTATGCAGAATCAAGCCCTTTTCAACATATTTCAGCACCAGCAAGCTGCTAGAAAGGAATCTTTGGTTATTGACACTCTTTATCAAAAAAGCTTCAACTTTGTGAGAAAAACACTTTTTGACCATATGGCTATATCTTTTCAAAATGTTGCAGGATCACAATGATTTTGACTTATATTATGCAGAATCAAGCCCTTTCCAACATATTTCAGCACCAGCAAGCTGCTAGAAAGGAATCTTTAGTTATTGACACTCTTTATCAAAATCGCTTCAACTCAGTGAGATAAACACTTTTTGACCGTATGGCTATATCTTTTCAAAATGTTGCAGGATCACAATGATTTTGACTTATATTATGCAGAATCAAGCCCCTTTCAACAAATTTCAGCCCCAGCAAGCTGCTAGAAAGGAATCTTTAGTTATTGACACTCTGTTGCTAAAAAGCTTCAACTCAGTGAGATAAACACTTTTTGACCATATGGCTATATCTTTTTAAAATGTTGCAGGATCACAATAATTTTGACTTATATTATGCAGAATCAAGCCCTTTTCAACATATTTCAGCACCAGCAAGCTGCTAGAAAGGAATCTTTAGTTATTGACACTCTGTTGCAAAAAAGCTTCAACTCAGTGAGAAAAACACTTCTTGACCGTATGGCTATATCTTTTCAAAATGTTGCAGGATCACAATGATTTTGACTTATATTATGCAGAATCAAGCCCTTTTTCAACATATTTCAGTACCAGCAAGCTGCTAGAAAGGAATCTTTAATTATTGACACTCTTTATCAAAAAAGCTTCAACTCAGTGAGATAAACACTTTTTTACCGTATGGCTATATCTTTTCAAAATGTTGCAGGATCACAATGATTTTGACTTATATTATGCAGAATCAAGCCCTTTTTCAACATATTTCAGTACCAGCAAGCTGCTAGAAAGGAATCTTTAGTTATTGACACTCTGTTGCAAAAAAGCTTCAACTCAGTGAGAAAAACACTTTTTGACCATATGGCTATATCTTTTCAAAATGTTGCAGGATCACAATGATTTTGACTTATATTATGCAGAATCAAGCCCTTTTCAACATATTTCAGCACCGGCAAGCTGCTAGAAAAGAATGTTTAGTTATTAACACTCTTTATCAAAAACGCTTCAACTCAGTGAGATAAACATTTTTTGACCGTATGGCTATATCTTTTCAAAATGTTGCAGGATCACAATGATTTTGACTTATATTATGCAGAATCAAGCCCTTTTTAACATATTTCAGCACCAGCAAGCTGCTAGAATGGAATCTTTAGTTATTGACACTCTGTTGCAAAAAAGCTTCAACTCAGTGAGATAAACACTTTTTGACCATATGGCTATATCTTTTCAAAATGTTGCAGGATCCCAATGATTTTGACTTATATTATGCAGAATCAAGCCCTTTTCAACATATTTCAGCACAAGCAAGCTGCTAGAAAAGAATCTTTAGTTATTGACACTCTGTTTCAAAAACGCTTCAACTCAGTGAGATAAACACTTTTTGACCATATGGCTATATCTTTTTAAAATGTTGCAGGATCACAATGATTTTGACTTATATTATGCAGAATCAAGCCCTTTTCAACATATTTCAGAACCAGCAAGCTGCTAGAAAGGAATCTTTGGTTATTGACACTCTTTATCAAAAAAGCTTCAACTTTGTGAGAAAAACACTTTTTGACCATATGGCTATATCTTTTCAAAATGTTGCAGGATCACAATGATTTTGACTTATATTATGCAGAATCAAGCCCTTTCCAACATATTTCAGCACCAGCAAGCTGCTAGAAAGGAATCTTTAGTTATTGACATTCTTTATCAAAATCGCTTCAACTCAGTGAGATAAACACTTTTTGACCGTATGGCTATATCTTTTCAAAATGTTGCAGGATCACAATGATTTTGACTTATATTATGCAGAATCAAGCCCTTTTCAACATATTTCAGCACCAGCAAGCTGCTAGAAAGGAATCTTTAGTTATTGACACTCTGTTGCAAAAAAGCTTCAACTCAGTGAGAAAAACACTTTTTGACCGTATGGCTATATCTTTTCAAAATGTTGCAGGATCACAATGATTTTGACTTATATTATGCAGAATCAAGCCCTTTCCAACATATTTCAGCACCAGCAAGCTGCTAGAAAGGAATCTTTAGTTATTGACACTGTTTATCAAAATCGCTTCAACTCAGTGAGATAAACACTTTTTGACCGTATGGCTATATCTTTTCAAAATGTTGCAGGATCACAATGATTTTGACTTATATTATGCAGAATCAAGCCCTTTTCAACATATTTCAGAACCAGCAAGCTATTAGAAAGGAATCTTTAGTTATTGACACTCTGTTGCAAAAAAGCTTCAACTCAGTGAGAAAAACACTTTTTGACCATATGGCTATATCTTTTCAAAATGTTGCAGGATCACAATGATTTTTACTTATATTATGCAGAATCAAGCCCTTTTCAACATATTTCAGCACCAGCAAGCTGCTAGAAAGGAATCTTTAGTTATTGACACCCTATCAAAAAAGCTTCAACTCAGTGAGATAAACACTTTTTGACCGTATGGCTATATCTTTTCAAAATGTTGCAGGATCACAATGATTATGACTTATATTATGAATAATCAAGCCCCTTTCAACATATTTCAGCAACAGCAAGCTGCTAGAAAGGAATCTTTAGTTATTGACACTCTGTTGCAAAAAAACTTCAACTCAGTGAGAAAAACACTTTTTGACCGTATGGCTATATCTTTTCAAAATGTTGCAGGATCACAATGATTTTGACTTATATTATGCAGAATCAAGCCCTTTTCAACATATTTCAGCACCAGCAAGCTATTAGGAAGGAATCTTTAGTTATTGACACTCTGTTGCAAAAAAGCTTCAACTCAGTGAGATAAACACTTTTTGACCATATGGCTATATCTTTTTAAAATGTTTCAGGATCACAATGATTTTGACTTATATTATGCAGAATCAAGCCCTTTTCAACATATTTCAGCACCAACAAGCTGCTAGAAAGGAATCTTTAGTTATTGACACTCTTTATCAAAAACGCTTCAGCTCAGTGAGATAAACACTCTTTGACCGTATGGCTATATCTTTTCAAAATGTTGCAGGATCACAATGATTTTGACTTATATTATGCAGAATCAAGCCCTTTTCAACATATTTCAGCACCAGCAAGCTGCTAGAAAGGAGTCTTTGGTTATTGACACTCTTTATCAAAAAAGCTTCAACTTTGTGAGAAAAACACTTTTTGACCATATGGCTATATCTTTTCAAAATGTTGCAGGATCACAATGATTTTGACTTATATTATGCATAATCAAGCCCTTTCCAACATATTTCAGCACCAGCAAGCTGCTAGAAAGGAATCTTTAGTTATTGACACTGTTTATCAAAATCGCTTCAACTCCGTGAGATAAACACTTTTTGACCGTATGGCTATATCTTTTCAAAATGTTGCAGGATCACAATGATTTTGACTTATATTATGCAGAATCAAGCCCCTTTCAACATATTTCAGCACAAGCAAGCTGCTAGAAAGGAATCTTTAGTTATTGACACTCTGTTGCTAAAAAGCTTCAACTCAGTAAGATAAACACTTTTTGACCATATGGCTATATCTTTTCAAAATGTTGCAGGATCACAATGATTTTGACTTATATTATGCAGAATCAAGCCCTTTTCAACATATTTCAGCACCAGCAAGCTGCTAGAAAGGAATCTTTAGTTATTGACACTCTGTTGCAAAACAGGTTCAACTCAGTGAGAAAAACACTTTTTAACCGTATGGCTATATCTTTTCAAAATGTTGCAGGATCACAATGATTTTGACTTATATTATGCAGAATCAAGCCCTTTTCAACATATTTCAGCACCAGCAAGCTATTAGAAAGGAATCTTTAGTTATTGACACTCTGTTGCAAAAAAGCTTCAACTCAGTGAGATAAACACTTTTTGACCATATGGCTATATCTTTTTAAAATGTTGCAGGATCACAATGATTTTGACTTATACTATGCAGAATCAAGCCCTTTTCAACATATTTCAGCACCAGCAAGCTGCTAGAAAGGAATCTTTAGTTATTGACACTCTGTTGCAAAAAAGCTTCAACTCAGTGAGAAAAACACTTTTTGACCGTATGGCTATATCTTTTCAAAATGTTGCAGGATCACAATGATTTTGACTTATATTATGCAGAATCAAGCCCTTTTCAACATATTTCAGCACCAGCAAGCTATTAGAAAGGAATCTTTAGTTATTGACACTCTGTTGCAAAAAAGCTTCAACTCAGTGAGATAAACACTTTTTGACCAAATGGCTATATCTTTTTAAAATGTTGCAGGATCACAATGATTTTGACTTATATTATGCAGAATCAAGCCCTTTTCAACATATTTCAGCACCAGCAAGCTATTAGGAAGGAATCTTTAGTTATTGACACTCTGTTGCAAAAAAGCTTCAACTCAGTGAGATAAACACTTTTTGACCATATGGCTATATCTTTTTAAAATGTTTCAGGATCACAATGATTTTGACTTATATTATGCAGAATCAAGCCCTTTTCAACATATTTCAGCACCAGCAAGCTGCTAGAAAGGAATCTTTAGTTATTGACACTCTTTATCAAAAACGCTTCAGCTCAGTGAGATAAACACTCTTTGACCGTATGGCTATATATTTTCAAAATGTTGCAGGATCACAATGATTTTGACTTATATTATGCAGAATCAAGCCCTTTTCAACATATTTCAGCACCAGCAAGCTGCTAGAAAGGAGTCTTTGGTTATTGACAATCTTTATCAAAAAAGCTTCAACTTTGTGAGAAAAACACTTTTTGACCATATGGCTATATCTTTTCAAAATGTTGCAGGATCACAATGATTTTGACTTATATTATGCATAATCAAGCCCTTTCCAACATATTTCAGCACCAGCAAGCTGCTAGAAAGGAATCTTTAGTTATTGACACTGTTTATCAAAATCGCTTCAACTCCGTGAGATAAACACTTTTTGACCGTATGGCTATATCTTTTCAAAATGTTGCAGGATCACAATGATTTTGACTTATATTATGCAGAATCAAGCCCCTTTCAACATATTTCAGCACAAGCAAGCTGCTAGAAAGGAATCTTTAGTTATTGACACTCTGTTGCTAAAAAGCTTCAACTCAGTGAGATAAACACTTTTTGACCATATGGCTATATCTTTTCAAAATGTTGCAGGATCACAATGATTTTGACTTATATTATGCAGAATCAAGCCCTTTTCAACATATTTCAGCACCAGCAAGCTGCTAGAAAGGAATCTTTAGTTATTGACACTCTGTTGCAAAAAAGGTTCAACTCAGTGAGAAAAACACTTTTTAACCGTATGGCTATATCTTTTCAAAATGTTGCAGGATCACAATGATTTTGACTTATATTATGCAGAATCAAGCCCCTTTCAACATATTTCAGCACCAGCAAGCTATTAGAAAGGAATCTTTAGTTATTGACACTCTGTTGCAAAAAAGCTTCAACTCAGTGAGATAAACACTTTTTGACCATATGGCTATATCTTTTTAAAATGTTTCAGGATCACAATGATTTTGACTTATACTATGCAGAATCAAGCCCTTTTCAACATATTTCAGCACCAGCAAGCTGCTAGAAAGGAATCTTTAGTTATTGACACTCTGTTGCAAAAAAGCTTCAACTCAGTGAGAAAAACACTTTTTGACCGTATGGCTATATCTTTTCAAAATGTTGCAGGATCACAATGATTTTGACTTATATTATGCAGAATCAAGCCCTTTTCAACATATTTCAGCACCAGCAAGCTATTAGAAAGGAATCTTTAGTTATTGACACTCTGTTGCAAAAAAGCTTCAACTCAGTGAGATAAACACTTTTTGACCAAATGGCTATATCTTTTTAAAATGTTGCAGGATCACAATGATTTTGACTTATATTATGCAGAATCAAGCCCTTTCCAACATATTTCAGCACCAGCAAGCTGCTAGAAAGGAATCTTTAGTTATTGACACTCTTTATCAAAATCGCTTCAACTCAGTGAGATAAACACTTTTTGACCGTATGGCTATATCTTTTCAAAATGTTGCAGGATCACAATGATTTTGACTTATATTATGCAGAATCAAGCCCCTTTCAACATATTTCAGCACCAGCAAGCTGCTAGAAAGGAATCTTTAGTTATTGACACTCTGTTGCTAAAAAGCTTCAACTCAGTGAGATAAACACTTTTTGACCATATGGCTATATCTTTTTAAAATGTTGCTGGATCACAATGATTTTGACTTATATTATGCAGAATCAAGCCCTTTTCAACATATTTATGCACCAGCAAGCTGCTAGAAAGGAATCTTTAGTTATTGACACTCTGTTGCAAAAAAGCTTCAACTCAGTGAGAAAAACACTTTTTGACCGTATGGCTATATCTTTTCAAAATGTTGCAGGATCACAATGATTTTGACTTATATTATGCAGAATCAAGCCCTTTTCAACATATTTCAGCACCAGCAAGCTATTAGAAAGGAATCTTTAGTTATTGACACTGTGTTGCAAAAAAGCTTCAACTCAGTGAGATAAACACTTTTTGACCATATGGCTATATCTTTTTAAAATGTTGCAGGATCACAATGATTTTGACTTATATTATGCAGAATCAAGCCCTTTTCAACATATTTCAGCACCAGCAAGCTATTAGAAAGGAATCTTTAGTTATTGACACTCTGTTGCAAAAAAGCTTCAACTCAGTGAGATAAACACTTTTTTACCGTATGGCTATATCTTTTTAAAATTTTGCAGGATCACAATGATTTTGACTTATATTATGCAGAATCAAGCCCTTTTCAACATATTTCAGCACCAGCAAGCTGCTAGAAAGGAATCTTTAGTTATTGACACTCTGTTGCAAAAAAGCTTCAACTCAGTGAGATAAACACTTTTTGACCGTATGGCTATATCTTTTCAAAATGTTGCAGGATCACAATGAATTTGACTTATATTATGCAGAATCAAGCCCTTTTCAACATATTTCCGTACCAGCAAGCTGCTAGAAAGGAATCTTTAGTTATTGACACTCTCTATCAAAAAAGCTTCAACTCAGTGAGATAAACACTTTTTGACCGTATGGCTATATCTTTTTAAAATGTTGCAGGATCACAATGATTTTGACTTATATTATGCAGAATCAAGCCCTTTTCAACATATTTCAGCACCAGCAAGCTATTAGAAAGGAATCTTTAGTTATTGACACTCTGTTAGAAAAAAGCTTCAACTCAGTGAGAAAAACACTTTTTGACCGTATGGCTATATCTTTTCAAAATGTTGCAGGATCACAATGATTTTGACTTATATTATGCAGAATCAAGCCCTTTTCAACATATTTCAGCACCAGCAAGCTATTAGAAAGGAATCTTTAGTTATTGACACTCTGTTGCAAAAAAGCTTCAACTCAGTGAGATAAACACTTTTTTACCGTATGGCTATATCTTTTTAAAATGTTGCAGGATCACAATGATTTTGACTTATATTATGCAGAATCAAGCCCTTTCAACATAAATCAGCACCAGCAAGCTGCTAGAAAGGAATCTTTAGTTATTGACACTCTGTTGCAAAAAAGCTTCAACTCAGTGAGATAAACACTTTTTGACCGTATGGCTATATCTTTTCAAAATGTTGCAGGATCACAATGAATTTGACTTATATTATGCAGAATCAAGCCCTTTTCAACATATTTCCGTACCAGCAAGCTGCTAGAAAGGAATCTTTAGTTATTGACACTCTCTCTCAAAAAAGCTTCAACTCAGTGAGATAAACACTTTTTGACCGTATGGCTATATCTTTTTAAAATGTTGCAGGATCACAATGATTTTGACTTATATTATGCAGAATCAAGCCCTTTTCAACATATTTCAGCACCAGCAAGCTATTAGAAAGGAATCTTTAGTTATTGACACTCTGTTGCAAAAAAGCTTCAACTCAGTGAGATAAACACTTTTTTACCGTATGGCTATATCTTTTTAAAATGTTGCAGGATCACAATGATTTTGACTTATATTATGCAGAATCAAGCCCTTTCAACATATATCAGCACCAGCAAGCTGCTAGAAAGGAATCTTTAGTTATTGACACTCTGTTGCAAAAAAGCTTCAACTCAGTGAGATAAACACTTTTTGACCGTATGGCTATATCTTTTTAAAATGTTGCAGGATCACAATGATTTTGACTTATATTATGCAAAATCAAGCCCTTTTCAACATATTTCAGCACCAGCAAGCTATTAGAAAGGAATCTTTAGTTATTGACACTCTGTTGCAAAAAAGCTTCAACTCAGTGACATAAACACTTTTTTACCGTATGGCTATATATTTTTAAAATGTTGCAGGATCACAATGATTTTGACTTATATTATGCAGAATCAAGCCCTTTCAACATATTTCAGCACCAGCAAGCTGCTAGAAAGGAATCTTTAGTTATTGACACTCTGTTGCAAAAAAGCTTCAACTCAGTGAGATAAACAGTTTTTGACCGTATGGCTATATCTTTTCAAAATGTTGCAGGATCACAATGAGTATGACTTATATAATGCAGAATCAAGCCCTTTTCAACATATTTCCGTACCAGCAAGCTGCTAGAAAGGAATCTTTAGTTATTGACACTCTTTATCAAAAAAGCTTCAACTCAGTGAGATAAACACTTTTTGACCGTATGGCTATATCTTTTCAAAATGTTGCAGGATCACAATGATTTTGACTTATATTATGCAGAATCAAGCCCTTTCAACATATTTCAGCACCAGCAAGCTGCTAGAAAGGAATCTTTAGTTATTGACACTCTGTTGCAAAAAAGCTTCAACTCAGTGAGATAACCACTTTTTGACCGTATGGCTATATCTTTTCAAAATGTTGCAGGATCACAATGAATTTGACTTATATTATGCAGAATCAAGCCCTTTTCAACATATTTCCGTACCAGCAAGCTGCTAGAAAGGAATCTTTAGTTATTGACACTCTTTATCAAAAAAGCTTCAACTCAGTGAGATAAACACTTTTTGACCGTATGGCTATATCTTTTCAAAATGTTGCAGGATCACAATGATTTTGACTTATATTATGCAGAATCAAGCCCTTTCAACATATTTCAGCACCAGCAAGCTGCTAGAAAGGAATCTTTAGTTATTGACACTCTGTTGCAAAAAAGCTTCAACTCAGTGAGATAAACACTTTTTGACCGTATGGCTATATCTTTTCAAAATGTTGCAGGATCACAATGAATTTGACTTATATTATGCAGAATCAAGCCCTTTTCAACATATTTCCGTACCAGCAAGCTGCTAGAAAGGAATCTTTAGTTATTGACACTCTTTATCAAAAAAGCTTCAACTCAGTGAGATAAACACTTTTTGACCGTATGGCTATATCTTTTCAAAATGTTGCAGGATCACAATGATTTTGACTTACATTATGCAGAATCAAGCCCTTTTCAACATATTTCAGCACCAGCAAGCTGCTAGAAAGGAATCTTTAGTTATTGATACTCTGTTGCAAAAAAGCTTCAACTCAGTGAGAAAAACACTTTTTGACCGTATGGCTATATCGTTTCAAAATGTAGGAGGATCACAATGATTTTGACTTATCTTATGCAGAATCAAGCCCTTTTCAACATATTTCAGCATCGGCAAGCTGCTAGAAAAGAATGTTTAGTTATTGACACTCTTTATCAAAAACGCTTCAACTCAGTGAGATAAACATTTTTTGACCGTATGGCTATATCTTTTCAAAATGTTGCAGGATCACAATGATTTTGACTTATATTATGCAGAATCAAGCCCTTTTCAACATATTTCAGCACCAGCAAGCTGCTAGAAAGGAATCTTTAGTTATTGACACTCTGTTGCAAAAAAGCTTCAACTCAGTGAGATAAACACTTTTTGACCATATGGCTATATCTTTTCAAAATGTTGCAGGATCCCAATGATTTTGACTTATATTATGCAGAATCAAGCCCTTTTCAACATATTTCAGCACCAGCAAGCTGCTAGAAAGGAATCTTTAGTTATTGAGACTCTGTTCCAAAAAAGCTTCAACTCAGTGAGAAAAACACTTTTTGACCGTATGGCTATATCTTTTCAAAATGTTGCAGGATCACAATGATTTTGACTTATATTATGCAGCATCAAGCCCTTTTCAACCTATTTCAGTACCAGCAAGCTGCTAGAAAGGAATCTTTAGTTATTGACACTCTTTATCAAAAAAGCTTCAACTCAGTGAGATAAAAACTCTTTTTGACCGTATGGCTATATCTTTTCAAAATGTTGCAGGATCACAATGATTTTGACTTACATTATGCAGAATCAAGCCCTTTTCAACATATTTCAGCACCAGCAAGCTGCTAGAAAGGAATCTTTAGTTATTGACACTCTGTTGCAAAAAAGCTTCAACTCAGTGAGAAAAACACTTTTTGACCGTATGGCTATATCTTTTCAAAATGTTGCAGGATCACAATGATTTTGACTTATATTATGCAGAATCAAGCCCTTTTCAACATATTTCAGCACCAGCAAGCTATTAGAAAGGAATCTTTAGTTATTGACACTCTGTTGCAAAAAAGCTTCAACTCAGTGAGATAAACACTTTTTGACCATATGGCTATATCGTTTCAAAATGTAGGAGGATCACAATGATTTTGACTTATATTATGCAGAATCAAGCCCTTTTCAACATATTTCAGCACCGGCAAGCTGCTAGAAAAGAATGTTTAGTTATTGACACTCTTTATCAAAAACGCTTCAACTCAGTGAGATAAACATTTTTTGACCGTATGGCTATATCTTTTCAAAATGTTGCAGGATCACAATGATTTTGACCATATATTATGCAGAATCAAGCCCTTTTTAACATATTTCAGCACCAGCAAGCTGCTAGAAAGGAATCTTTAGTTATTGACACTCTGTTGCAAAAAAGCTTCAACTCAGTGAGATAAACACTTTTTGACCATATGGCTATATCTTTTCAAAATGTTGCATGATCCCAATGATTTTGACTTATATTATGCAGAATCAAGCCCTTTTCAACATATTTAAGCACAAGCAAGCTGCTAGAAAAGAATCTTTAGTTATTGACACTCTGTTTCAAAAACGCTTCAACTCAGTGAGATAAACACTTTTTGACCATATGGCTATATCTTTTCAAAATGTTGCAGGATCACAATGATTTTGACTTATATGATGCAGAATCAAGCCCTTTTCAACATATTTCAGCACCAGCAAGCTATTAGAAAGGAATCTTTAGTTATTGACACTCTGTTGCAAAAAAGCTTCAACTCAGTGAGATAAACACTTTACGACCATATGGCTATATCTTTTTAAAATGTTGCAGGATCACAATGATTTTGACTTATATTATGCAGAATCAAGCCCTTTTCAACATATTTCAGCACCAGCAAGCTGCTAGAAAGGAATCTTTGGTTATTGACACTCTTTATCAAAAAAGCTTCAACTTTGTGAGAAAAACACTTTTTGACCATATGGCTATATCTTTTCAAAATGTTGCAGGATCACAATGATTTTGACTTATATTATGCAGAATCAAGCCCTTTTCAACATATCTCAGCACCAGCAAGCTATTAGAAAGGAATCTTTAGTTATTGACACTCTTTATCAAAAAAGCTTCAACTCAGTGAGATAAACACTTTTTGACCGTATGGCTATATCTTTTCAAAATGTTGCAGGATCACAATGATTTTGACTTATATTATGCAGAATCAAGCCCTTTCAACATATTTCAGCACCAGCAAGCTGCTAGAAAGGAATCTTTAGTTATTGACACTCTGTTGCAAAAAAGCTTCAACTCAGTGAGATAAACACTTTTTGACCGTATGGCTATATCTTTTCAAAATGTTACAGGATCACAATGAATTTGACTTATATTATGCAGAATCAAGCCCTTTTCAACATATTTCCGTACCAGCAAGCTGCTAGAAAGGAATCTTTAGTTATTGACACTCTTTATCAAAAAAGCTTCAACTCAGTGAGATAAACACTTTTTGACCGTATGGCTATATCTTTTCAAAATGTTGCAGGATCACAATGATTTTGACTTACATTATGCAGAATCAAGCCCTTTTCAACATATTTCAGCACCAGCAAGCTGCTAGAAAGGAATCTTTAGTTATTGATACTCTGTTGCAAAAAAGCTTCAACTCAGTGAGAAAAACACTTTTTGACCGTATGGCTATATCGTTTCAAAATGTAGGAGGATCACAATGATTTTGACTTATCTTATGCAGAATCAAGCCCTTTTCAACATATTTCAGCATCGGCAAGCTGCTAGAAAAGAATGTTTAGTTATTGACACTCTTTATCAAAAACGCTTCAACTCAGTGAGATAAACATTTTTTGACCGTATGGCTATATCTTTTCAAAATGTTGCAGGATCACAATGATTTTGACTTATATTATGCAGAATCAAGCCCTTTTCAACATATTTCAGCACCAGCAAGCTGCTAGAAAGGAATCTTTAGTTATTGACACTCTGTTGCAAAAAAGCTTCAACTCAGTGAGATAAACACTTTTTGACCATATGGCTATATCTTTTCAAAATGTTGCAGGATCCCAATGATTTTGACTTATATTATGCAGAATCAAGCCCTTTTCAACATATTTCAGCACCAGCAAGCTGCTAGAAAGGAATCTTTAGTTATTGAGACTCTGTTCCAAAAAAGCTTCAACTCAGTGAGAAAAACACTTTTTGACCGTATGGCTATATCTTTTCAAAATGTTGCAGGATCACAATGATTTTG
Organism: Fistularia commersonii; assembly: GCF_037954325.1. NCBI lineage: Eukaryota > Metazoa > Chordata > Actinopteri > Syngnathiformes > Fistulariidae > Fistularia > Fistularia commersonii. The sequence goes on from NC_141297.1 coordinate 17,764,214, forward strand.
ACTTATATTATGCAGCATCAAGCCCTTTTCAACCTATTTCAGTACCAGCAAGCTGCTAGAAAGGAATCTTTAGTTATTGACACTCTTTATCAAAAAAGCTTCAACTCAGTGAGATAAAAACTCTTTTTGACCGTATGGCTATATCTTTTCAAAATGTTGCAGGATCACAATGATTTTGACTTACATTATGCAGAATCAAGCCCTTTTCAACATATTTCAGCACCAGCAAGCTGCTAGAAAGGAATCTTTAGTTATTGACACTCTGTTGCAAAAAAGCTTCAACTCAGTGAGAAAAACACTTTTTGACCGTATGGCTATATCTTTTCAAAATGTTGCAGGATCACAATGATTTTGACTTATATTATGCAGAATCAAGCCCTTTTCAACATATTTCAGCACCAGCAAGCTATTAGAAAGGAATCTTTAGTTATTGACACTCTGTTGCAAAAAAGCTTCAACTCAGTGAGATAAACACTTTTTGACCATATGGCTATATCGTTTCAAAATGTAGGAGGATCACAATGATTTTGACTTATATTATGCAGAATCAAGCCCTTTTCAACATATTTCAGCACCGGCAAGCTGCTAGAAAAGAATGTTTAGTTATTGACACTCTTTATCAAAAACGCTTCAACTCAGTGAGATAAACATTTTTTGACCGTATGGCTATATCTTTTCAAAATGTTGCAGGATCACAATGATTTTGACCATATATTATGCAGAATCAAGCCCTTTTTAACATATTTCAGCACCAGCAAGCTGCTAGAAAGGAATCTTTAGTTATTGACACTCTGTTGCAAAAAAGCTTCAACTCAGTGAGATAAACACTTTTTGACCATATGGCTATATCTTTTCAAAATGTTGCATGATCCCAATGATTTTGACTTATATTATGCAGAATCAAGCCCTTTTCAACATATTTAAGCACAAGCAAGCTGCTAGAAAAGAATCTTTAGTTATTGACACTCTGTTTCAAAAACGCTTCAACTCAGTGAGATAAACACTTTTTGACCATATGGCTATATCTTTTCAAAATGTTGCAGGATCACAATGATTTTGACTTATATGATGCAGAATCAAGCCCTTTTCAACATATTTCAGCACCAGCAAGCTATTAGAAAGGAATCTTTAGTTATTGACACTCTGTTGCAAAAAAGCTTCAACTCAGTGAGATAAACACTTTACGACCATATGGCTATATCTTTTTAAAATGTTGCAGGATCACAATGATTTTGACTTATATTATGCAGAATCAAGCCCTTTTCAACATATTTCAGCACCAGCAAGCTGCTAGAAAGGAATCTTTGGTTATTGACACTCTTTATCAAAAAAGCTTCAACTTTGTGAGAAAAACACTTTTTGACCATATGGCTATATCTTTTCAAAATGTTGCAGGATCACAATGATTTTGACTTATATTATGCAGAATCAAGCCCTTTTCAACATATCTCAGTACCAGCAAGCTGCTAGAAAGGAATCTTTAGTTATTGACACTCTTTATCAAAAAAGCTTCAACTCAGTGAGATAAACACTTTTTGACCGTATGGCTATATCTTTTCAAAATGTTGCAGGATCACAATGATTTTGACTTACATTATGCAGAATCAAGCCCTTTTCAACATATTTCAGCACCAGCAAGCTGCTAGAAAGGAATCTTTAGTTATTGACACTCTGTTGCAAAAAAGCTTCAACTCAGTGAGAAAAACACTTTTTGACCGTATGGCTATATCTTTTCAAAATGTTGCAGGATCACAATGATTTTGACTTATATTATGCAGAATCAAGCCCTTTTCAACATATTTCAGCACCAGCAAGCTACTAGAAAGGAATCTTTAGTTATTGACACTCTGTTGCAAAAAAGCTTCAACTCAGTGAGATAAACACTTTTTGACCATATGGCTATATCGTTTCAAAATGTAGGAGGATCACAATGATTTTGACTTATATTATGCAGAATCAAGCCCTTTTCAACATATTTCAGCACCGGCAAGCTGCTAGAAAAGAATGTTTAGTTATTGACACTCTTTATCAAAAACGCTTCAACTCAGTGAGATAAACATTTTTTGACCGTATGGCTATATCTTTTCAAAATGTTGCAGGATCACAATGATTTTGACTTATATTATGCAGAATCAAGCCCTTTTTAACATATTTCAGCACCAGCAAGCTGCTAGAAAGGAATCTTTAGTTATTGACACTCTGTTGCAAAAAAGCTTCAACTCAGTGAGATAAACACTTTTTGACCATATGGCTATATCTTGTCAAAATGTTGCAGGATCCCAATGATTTTGACTTATATTATGCAGAATCAAGCCCTTTTCAACATATTTCAGCACAAGCAAGCTGCTAGAAAAGAATCTTTAGTTATTGACACTCTGTTTCAAAAACGCTTCAACTCAGTGAGATAAACACTTTTTGACCATATGGCTATATCTTTTCAAAATGTTGCAGGATCACAATGATTTTGACTTATATTATGCAGAATCAAGCCCTTTCCAACATATTTCAGCACCAGCAAGCTGCTAGAAAGGAATCTTTAGTTATTGACACTCTTTATCAAAATCGCTTCAACTCAGTGAGATAAACACTTTTTGACCGTATGGCTATATCTTTTCAAAATGTTGCAGGATCACAATGATTTTGACTTATATTATGCAGAATCAAGCCCCTTTCAACATATTTCAGCAACAGCAAGCTGCTAGAAAGGAATCTTTAGTTATTGACACTCTGTTGCAAAAAAGCTTCAACTCAGTGAGAAAAACACTTTTTGACCGTATGGCTATATCTTTTCAAAATGTTGCAGGATCACAATGATTTTGACTTATATTATGCAGAATCAAGCCCTTTTCAACATATTTCAGCACCAGCAAGCTGCTAGAAAGGAATCTTTGATTATTGACACTCTTTATCAAAAAAGCTTCAACTTTGTGAGAAAAACACTTTTTGACCATATGGCTATATCTTTTCAAAATGTTGCAGGATCACAATGATTTTGACTTATATTATGCAGAATCAAGCCCTTTCCAACATATTTCAGCACCAGCAAGCTGCTAGAAAGGAATCTTTAGTTATTGACACTCTTTATCAAAATCGCTTCAACTCAGTGAGATAAACACTTTTTGACCGTATGGCGATATCTTTTCAAAATGTTGCAGGATCACAATGATTTTGACTTATATTATGCAGAATCAAGCCCCTTTCAACATATTTCAGCACCAGCAAGCTGCTAGAAAGGAATCTTTAGTTACTGACACTCTGTTGCTAAAAAGCTTCAACTCAGTGAGATAAACACTTTTTGACCATATGGCTATATCTTTTTAAAATGTTGCAGGATCACAATGATTTTGACTTATATTATGCAGAATCAAGCCCTTTTCAACATATTTCAGCACCAGCAAGCTGCTAGAAAGGAATCTTTTGTTATTGACACTCTGTTGCAAAAAAGCTTCAACTCAGTGAGAAAAACACTTTTTGACCGTATGGCTATATCTTTTCAAAATGTTGCAGGATCACAATGATTTTGACTTATATTATGCAGAATCAAGCCCTTTTCAACATATTTCAGCACCAGCAAGCTATTAGAAAGGAATCTTTAGTTATTGACACTCTGTTGCAAAAAAGCTTCAACTCAGTGAGATAAACACTTTTTGACCATATGGCTATATCTTTTTAAAATGTTGCAGGATCACAATGATTTTGACTTATATTATGCAGAATCAAGCCCTTTTCAACATATTTTAGCACCAGCAAGCTGCTAGAAAGGAATCTCTAGTTATTGACACTCTTTATCAAAAACGCTTCAACTCAGTGAGAAAAACACTTTTTGACCATATGGCTATATCTTTTCAAAATGTTGCAGGATCACAATGATTTTGACTTATATTATGCAGAATCAAGCCCTTTTAAACATATTTCAGCACCGGCAAGCTGCTAGAAAGGAATCTTTAGTTATTGACACTCTGTTGCAAAAACGCTTCAACTCAGTGAGAAAAACACTTTTTGACCGTATGGCTATATCTTTTCAAAATGTTGCAGGATCACAATGATTTTGACTTATATTATGCAGAATCAAGCCCTTTTCAACATATTTCAGCACCAGCATGCTGCTAGAAAGGAATCTTTAGTTATTGACACTCTGTTGCAAAAAAGCTTCAACTCAGTGAGAAAAACACTTTTTGACCGTATGGCTATATCTTTTTAAAATGTTGCAGGATCACAATGATTTTGACTTATATTATGCAGAATCAAGCCCTTTTCAACATATTTTAGCACCAGCAAGCTGCTAGAAAGGAATCTCTAGTTATTGACACTCTTTATCAAAAACGCTTCAACTCAGTGAGAAAAACACTTTTTGACCATATGGCTATATCTTTTCAAAATGTTGCAGGATCACAATGATTTTGACTTATATTATGCAGAATCAAGCCCTTTTAAACATATTTCAGCACCAGCAAGCTGCTAGAAAGGAATCTTTAGTTATTGACACTCTGTTGCAAAAACGCTTCAACTCAGTGAGAAAAACACTTTTTGACCGTATGGCTATATCTTTTCAAAATGTTGCAGGATCACAATGATTTTGACTTATATTATGCAGAATCAAGCCCTTTTCAACATATTTCAGCACCAGCATGCTGCTAGAAAGGAATCTTTAGTTATTGACACTCTGTTGCAAAAAAGCTTCAACTCAGTGAGAAAAACACTTTTTGACCGTATGGCTATATCTTTTCAAAATGTTGCAGGATCACAATGATTTTGACTTATATTATATAGAATCAAGCCCTTTTAAACATATTTCAGCACCAGCAAGTTGCTAGAAAAGAATCTTTAGTTATTGACACTCTGTATCAAAAACGCTTCAACTCAGTGAGATATACACTTTTTGACCGTATGGCTATATCTTTTCAAAATGTTGCAGGATCACAATGATTTTGACTTATATTATGCAAAATCAAGCCCTTTTCAACATATTTCAGAATCGGCAAGCTGCTAGAAAAGAATCTTGAGTTATTGACACTCTTTATCAAAAACGCTTCAACTCAGTGAGAAAAACACTTTTTGACCGTATGGCTATATCTTTTCAAAATGTTGCAGGATCACAATGATTTTGACTTATATTATGCAGAATCAAGCCCTTTTCAACATATTTCAGCATCGGCAAGCTGCTAGAAAAAAATCTTTAGTTATTGACACTCTTTATCAAAAACGCTTCAACTCAGTGAGATAAACACTTTTTGACCATATGGCTATATCTTTTCAAAATGTTGCAGGATCACAATGAATTTGACTTATATTATGCAGAATTAAGCCCTTTTCAACATATTTCAGCACCAGCAAGCTGCTAGAAAGGAATCTTTAGTTATTAACACTCTGTTGCAAAAAAGCTTCAACTCAGTGAGATAAACACTTTTTGACAATTTGGCTATATCTTTTCAAAATGTTGCAAGATCACAATGATTTTGACTTATATTATGCAGAATCAAGCCCTTTTCAACATATTTCAGCACCAGCAAGCTGCTAGAAAGGAATCTTTAGTTATTGACACTCTGTTGCAAAAAAGCTTCAACTCAGTGAGATAAACACTTTTTGACCATATGGCTATATCTTTTCAAAATGTTGCAGGATCACAATGATTTTGACTTATATTATGCAGAATCAAGCCCTTTTCAACATATTTCAGCACCAGCAAGCTGCTAGAAAGGAATCTTTAGTTATTAACACTCTGTTGCAAAAAAGCTTCAACTCAGTGAGATAAACACTTTTTGACCATATGGCTATATCTTTTCAAAATGTTGCAGGATCACAATGATTTTGACTTATACTATGCAGAATCAAGCCCTTTTCAACATATTTCAGCACAAGCAAGCTGCTAGATAAGAATCTTTAGTTATTGACACTCTGTTGCAAAAAAGCTTCCACTCAGTGAGAAAAACACTTTTTGACCGTATGGCTCTATCTTTTCAAAATGTTGCAGGATCACAATGATTTTGACTTATATTATGCAGAATCAAGCCCTTTTCAACACATTTCAGCATCGGCAAGCTGTTAGAAAAGAATCTTTAGTTATTGACACTCTTTATCAAAAACGCTTCAACTCAGTGAGATAAACACTTTTTGACCATATGGCTATATCTTTTCAAAATGTTGCAGGATCACAATGAATTTGACTTATATTATGCAGAATCAAGCCCTTTTCAACATATTTCAGCACCAGCAAGCTGCTAGAAAGGAATCTTTAGTTATTAACACTTTGTTGCAAAAAAGCTTCAACTCAGTGAGATAAACACTTTTTGACCATATGGCTATATCTTTTCAAAATGTTGCAGGATCACAATGATTTTGACTTATACTATGCAGAATCAAGCCCTTTTCAACATATTTCAGCACAAGCAAGCTGCTAGAAAAGAATCTTTAGTTATTGACACTCTGTATCAAAAACGCTTCAACTCAGTGAGATAAACACTTTTTGACCGTATGGTTATATCTTTTCAAAATGTTGCAGGATCACAATGAATTTGACTTATATTATGCAGAATCAAGCCCTTTTCAACATATTTCAGCACCAGCAAGCTGCTAGAAAGGAATCTTTAGTTATTGACACTCTGTTGCAAAAAAGCTTCAACTCAGTGAGAAAAACACTTTTTGACCGTATGGCTATATCGTTTCAAAATGTTGCAGGATCACAATGATTTTGACTTATATTATGCAGAATCAAGCCCTTTTCAACATATTTCAGCACAAGCAAGCTGCTAGAAAAGAATCTTTAGTTATTGATACTCCGTATCAAAAACGCTTCAACTCAGTGAGATAAACACTTTTTGACCGTATGGCTATATCTTTTCAAAATGTTGCAGGATCACAATGAATTTGACTTATATTATGCAGAATCAAGCCCTTTTCAACACATTTCAGCATCGGCAAGCTGTTAGAAAAGAATCTTTAGTTATTGACACTCTTTATCAAAAACGCTTCAACTCAGTGAGATAAACACTTTTTGACCATATGGCTATATCTTTTCAAAATGTTGCAGGATCACAATGAATTTGACTTATATTATGCAGAATCAAGCCCTTTTCAACATATTTCAGCACCAGCAAGCTGCTAGAAAGGAATCTTTAGTTATTGACACTCTGTTGCAAAAAAGCTTCAACTCAGTGAGAAAAACACTTTTTGACCGTATGGCTATATCGTTTCAAAATGTTGCAGGATCACAATGATTTTGACTTATATTATGCAGAATCAAGCCCTTTTCAACATATTTCAGCACAAGCAAGCTGCTAGAAAAGAATCTTTAGTTATTGACACTCCGTATCAAAAACGCTTCAACTCAGTGAGATAAACACTTTTTGACCGTATGGCTATATCTTTTCAAAATGTTGCAGGATCACAATGAATTTGACTTATATTATGCAGAATCAAGCCCTTTTCAACACATTTCAGCATCGGCAAGCTGTTAGAAAAGAATCTTTAGTTATTGACACTCTTTATCAAAAACGCTTCAACTCAGTGAGATAAACACTTTTTGACCATATGGCTATATCTTTTCAAAATGTTGCAGGATCACAATGAATTTGACTTATATTATGCAGAATCAAGCCCTTTTCAACATATTTCAGCACCAGCAAGCTGCTAGAAAGGAATTTTTAGTTATTAACACTCTGTTGCAAAAAAGCTTCAACTCAGTGAGATAAACACTTTTTGACCCTATGGCTATATCTTTTCAAAATGTTGCAGGATCACAATGATTTTGACTTATATTATGCAGAATCAAGCCCTTTTCAACATATTTCAGCACAAGCAAGCTGCTAGAAAAGAATCTTTAGTTATTGACACTCCGTATCAAAAACGCTTCAACTCAGTGAGATAAACACTTTTTGACCGTATGGCTATATCTTTTCAAAATGTTGCAGGATCACAATGAATTTGACTTATATTATGCAGAATCAAGCCCTTTTCAACACATTTCAGCATCGGCAAGCTGTTAGAAAAGAATCTTTAGTTATTGACACTCTTTATCAAAAACGCTTCAACTCAGTGAGATAAACACTTTTTGACCATATGGCTATATCTTTTCAAAATGTTGCAGGATCACAATGATTTTGACTTATATTATGCAGAATCAAGACCTTTTCAACATATTTCAGCACAAGCAAGCTGCTAGAAAAGAATCTTTAGTTATTGACACTCCGTATCAAAAACGCTTCAACTCAGTGAGATAAACACTTTTTGACCGTATGGCTATATCTTTTCAAAATGTTGCAGGATCACAATGAATTTGACTTATATTATGCAGAATCAAGCCCTTTTCAACACATTTCAGCATCGGCAAGCTGTTAGAAAAGAATCTTTAGTTATTGACACTCTTTATCAAAAACGCTTCAACTCAGTGAGATAAACACTTTTTGACCATATGGCTATATCTTTTCAAAATGTTGCAGGATCACAATGAATTTGACTTATATTATGCAGAATCAAGCCCTTTTCAACATATTTCAGCACCAGCAAGCTGCTAGAAAGGAATTTTTAGTTATTAACACTCTGTTGCAAAAAAGCTTCAACTCAGTGAGATAAACACTTTTTGACCCTATGGCTATATCTTTTCAAAATGTTGCAGGATCACAATGATTTTGACTTATATTATGCAGAATCAAGCCCTTTTCAACATATTTCAGCACAAGCAAGCTGCTAGAAAAGAATCTTTAGTTATTGACACTCCGTATCAAAAACGCTTCAACTCAGTGAGATAAACACTTTTTGACCGTATGGCTATATCTTTTCAAAATGTTGCAGGATCACAATGAATTTGACTTATATTATGCAGAATCAAGCCCTTTTCAACACATTTCAGCATCGGCAAGCTGTTAGAAAAGAATCTTTAGTTATTGACACTCTTTATCAAAAACGCTTCAACTCAGTGAGATAAACACTTTTTGACCATATGGCTATATCTTTTCAAAATGTTGGAGGATCACAATGATTTTGACTTATATTATGCAGAATCAAGCCCTTTTCAACATATTTCAGCACAAGCAAGCTGCTAGAAAAGAATCTTTAGTTATTGACACTCCGTATCAAAAACGCTTCAACTCAGTGAGATAAACACTTTTTGACCGTATGGCTATATCTTTTCAAAATGTTGCAGGATCACAATGAATTTGACTTATATTATGCAGAATCAAGCCCTTTTCAACACATTTCAGCATCGGCAAGCTGTTAGAAAAGAATCTTTAGTTATTGACACTCTTTATCAAAAACGCTTCAACTCAGTGAGATAAACACTTTTTGACCATATGGCTATATCTTTTCAAAATGTTGCAGGATCACAATGAATTTGACTTATATTATGCAGAATCAAGCCCTTTTCAACATATTTCAGCACCAGCAAGCTGCTAGAAAGGAATCTTTAGTTATTGACACTCTGTTGCAAAAAAGCTTCAACTCAGTGAGAAAAACACTTTTTGACCGTATGGCTATATCGTTTCAAAATGTTGCAGGATCACAATGATTTTGACTTATATTATGCAGAATCAAGCCCTTTTCAACATATTTCAGCACAAGCAAGCTGCTAGAAAAGAATCTTTAGTTATTGACACTCCGTATCAAAAACGCTTCAACTCAGTGAGATAAACACTTTTTGACCGTATGGCTATATCTTTTCAAAATGTTGCAGGATCACAATGAATTTGACTTATATTATGCAGAATCAAGCCCTTTTCAACACATTTCAGCATCGGCAAGCTGTTAGAAAAGAATCTTTAGTTATTGACACTCTTTATCAAAAACGCTTCAACTCAGTGAGATAAACACTTTTTGACCATATGGCTATATCTTTTCAAAATGTTGCAGGATCACAATGATTTTGACTTATATTATGCAGAATCAAGCCCTTTTCAACATATTTCAGCACCAGCAAGCTGCTAGAAAGGAATCTTTAGTTATTGACACTCTGTTGCTAAAAAGCTTCAACTCAGTGAGATAAACACTTTTTGACCATATGGCTATATCTTTTCAAAATGTTGCAGGATCACAATGATTTTGACTTATATTATGCAGAATCAAGCCCTTTTCAACATATTTCAGCACCAGCAAGCTGCTAGAAAGGAATTTTTAGTTATTAACACTCTGTTGCAAAAAAGCTTCAACTCAGTGAGATAAACACTTTTTGACCCTATGGCTATATCTTTTCAAAATGTTGCAGGATCACAATGATTTTGACTTATATTATGCAGAATCAAGCCCTTTTCAACATATTTCAGCACAAGCAAGCTGCTAGAAAAGAATCTTTAGTTATTGACACTCCGTATCAAAAACGCTTCAACTCAGTGAGATAAACACTTTTTGACCGTATGGCTATATCTTTTCAAAATGTTGCAGGATCACAATGAATTTGACTTATATTATGCAGAATCAAGCCCTTTTCAACACATTTCAGCATCGGCAAGCTGTTAGAAAAGAATCTTTAGTTATTGACACTCTTTATCAAAAACGCTTCAACTCAGTGAGATAAACACTTTTTGACCATATGGCTATATCTTTTCAAAATGTTGCAGGATCACAATGATTTTGACTTATATTATGCAGAATCAAGCCCTTTTCAACATATTTCAGCACAAGCAAGCTGCTAGAAAAGAATCTTTAGTTATTGACACTCCGTATCAAAAACGCTTCAACTCAGTGAGATAAACACTTTTTGACCGTATGGCTATATCTTTTCAAAATGTTGCAGGATCACAATGAATTTGACTTATATTATGCAGAATCAAGCCCTTTTCAACACATTTCAGCATCGGCAAGCTGTTAGAAAAGAATCTTTAGTTATTGACACTCTTTATCAAAAACGCTTCAACTCAGTGAGATAAACACTTTTTGACCATATGGCTATATCTTTTCAAAATGTTGCAGGATCACAATGAATTTGACTTATATTATGCAGAATCAAGCCCTTTTCAACATATTTCAGCACCAGCAAGCTGCTAGAAAGGAATCTTTAGTTATTGACACTCTGTTGCAAAAAAGCTTCAACTCAGTGAGAAAAACACTTTTTGACCGTATGGCTATATCGTTTCAAAATGTTGCAGGATCACAATGATTTTGACTTATATTATGCAGAATCAAGCCCTTTTCAACATATTTCAGCACAAGCAAGCTGCTAGAAAAGAATCTTTAGTTATTGACACTCCGTATCAAAAACGCTTCAACTCAGTGAGATAAACACTTTTTGACCGTATGGCTATATCTTTTCAAAATGTTGCAGGATCACAATGAATTTGACTTATATTATGCAGAATCAAGCCCTTTTCAACACATTTCAGCATCGGCAAGCTGTTAGAAAAGAATCTTTAGTTATTGACACTCTTTATCAAAAACGCTTCAACTCAGTGAGATAAACACTTTTTGACCATATGGCTATATCTTTTCAAAATGTTGCAGGATCACAATGAATTTGACTTATATTATGCAGAATCAAGCCCTTTTCAACATATTTCAGCACCAGCAAGCTGCTAGAAAGGAATTTTTAGTTATTAACACTCTGTTGCAAAAAAGCTTCAACTCAGTGAGATAAACACTTTTTGACCCTATGGCTATATCTTTTCAAAATGTTGCAGGATCACAATGATTTTGACTTATATTATGCAGAATCAAGCCCTTTTCAACATATTTCAGCACAAGCAAGCTGCTAGAAAAGAATCTTTAGTTATTGACACTCCGTATCAAAAACGCTTCAACTCAGTGAGATAAACACTTTTTGACCGTATGGCTATATCTTTTCAAAATGTTGCAGGATCACAATGAATTTGACTTATATTATGCAGAATCAAGCCCTTTTCAACACATTTCAGCATCGGCAAGCTGTTAGAAAAGAATCTTTAGTTATTGACACTCTTTATCAAAAACGCTTCAACTCAGTGAGATAAACACTTTTTGACCATATGGCTATATCTTTTCAAAATGTTGCAGGATCACAATGATTTTGACTTATATTATGCAGAATCAAGCCCTTTTCAACATATTTCAGCACAAGCAAGCTGCTAGAAAAGAATCTTTAGTTATTGACACTCCGTATCAAAAACGCTTCAACTCAGTGAGATAAACACTTTTTGACCGTATGGCTATATCTTTTCAAAATGTTGCAGGATCACAATGAATTTGACTTATATTATGCAGAATCAAGCCCTTTTCAACACATTTCAGCATCGGCAAGCTGTTAGAAAATAATCTTTAGTTATTGACACTCTTTATCAAAAACGCTTCAACTCAGTGAGATAAACACTTTTTGACCATATGGCTATATCTTTTCAAAATGTTGCAGGATCACAATGATTTTGACTTATATTATGCAGAATCAAGCCCTTTTCAACATATTTCAGCACCAGCAAGCTGCTAGAAAGGAATCTTTAGTTATTGACACTCTGTTGCTAAAAAGCTTCAACTCAGTGAGATAAACACTTTTTGACCATATGGCTATATCTTTTCAAAATGTTGCAGGATCACAATGATTTTGACTTATATTATGCAGAATCAAGCCCTTTTCAACATATATCAGCATCGGCAAGCTGCTAGAAAAGAATCTTTAGTTATTGACACTCTTTATCAAAAACGCTTCAACTCAGTGAGATAAACACTTTTTGACCATATGGCTATATCTTTTCAAAATGTTGCAGGATCACAATGAATTTGACTTATATTATGCAGAATCAAGCTCTTTTCAACATATTTCAGCACCAGCAAGCTGCTAGAAAGGAATCTTTAGTTATTGACACTCTGTTGCAAAAAAGCTTCAACTCAGTGAGAAAAACACTTTTTGACCGTATGGCTATATCTTTTCAAAATGTTGCAGGATCACAATGATTTTGACTTATATTATGCAGAATCAAGCCCTTTTCAACATATTTCAGCATCGGCAAGCTGCTAGAAAAGAATCTTTAGTTATTGACACTCTTTATCAAAAACGCTTCAACTCAGTGAGATAAACACTTTTTGACCATATGGCTATATCTTTTCAAAATGTTGCAGGATCACAATGAATTTGACTTCTTTTATGCAGAATCAAGCCCTTTTCAACATATTTCAGCACCAGCAAGCTGCTAGAAAGGAATCTTTAGTTATTGACACTCTGTTGCAAAAAAGCTTCAACTCAGTGAGAAAAACACTTTTTGACCGTATGGCTATATCGTTTCAAAATGTTGCAGGATCACAATGATTTTGACTTATATTATGCAGAATCAAGCCCTTTTCAACATATTTCAGCACAAGCAAGCTGCTAGAAAAGAATCTTTAGTTATTGACACTCCGTATCAAAAACGCTTCAACTCAGTGAGATAAACACTTTTTGACCGTATGGCTATATCTTTTCAAAATGTTGCAGGATCACAATGAATTTGACTTATATTATGCAGAATCAAGCCCTTTTCAACACATTTCAGCATCGGCAAGCTGTTAGAAAAGAATCTTTAGTTATTGACACTCTTTATCAAAAACGCTTCAACTCAGTGAGATAAACACTTTTTGACCGTATGGCTATATCTTTTCAAAATGTTGCAGGATCACAATGAATTTGACTTATATTATGCAGAATCAAGCCCTTTTTAACATATTTCAGCACCAGCAAGTTGCTAGAAAAGAATCTTTAGTTATTAACACTCTGTTGCAAAAAAGCTTCAACTCAGTGAGATAAACACTTTTTGACCGTATGGCTATATCTTTTCAAAATGTTGCAGGATCACAATGATTTTGACTTATATTATGCAGAATCAAGCCCTTTTCAACATATTTCAGCACCAGCAAGCTGCTAGAAAGGAATCTTTAGTTATTGACACTCTGTTGCTAAAAAGCTTCAACTCAGTGAGATAAACACTTTTTGACCATATGGCTATATCTTTTCAAAATGTTGCAGGATCACAATGATTTTGACTTATATTATGCAGAATCAAGCCCTTTTCAACATATTTCAGCATCGGCAAGCTGCTAGAAAAGAATCTTTAGTTATTGACACTCTTTATCAAAAACGCTTCAACTCAGTGAGATAAACACTTTTTGACCATATGGCTATATCTTTTCAAAATGTTGCAGGATCACAATGATTTTGACTTCTATTATGCAGAATCAAGCCCTTTTCAACATATTTCAGCACCAGCAAGCTGCTAGAAAGGAATCTTTAGTTATTAACACTCTTTTTCAAAAAAGCTTCTACTCAGTGAGATAAACACTTTTTGACCATATGGCTATATCTTTTCAAAATGTTGCAGGATCACAATGAATTTGACTTATATTATGCAGAATCAAGCCCTTTTCAACATATTTCAGCACCAGCAATCTGCTAGAAAGGAATCTTTAGTTATTGACACTCTGTTGCTAAAAAGCTTCAACTCAGTGAGATAAACACTTTTTGACCATATGGCTATATCTTTTCAAAATGTTGCAGGATCACAATGATTTTGACTTATATTATGCAGAATCAAGCCCTTTTCAACATATTTCAGCATCGGCAAGCTGCTAGAAAAAAATCTTTAGTTATTGACACTCTTTATCAAAAACGCTTCAACTCAGTGAGATAAACACTTTTTGACCATATGGCTATATCTTTTCAAAATGTTGCAGGATCACAATGAATTTGACTTATATTATGCAGAATTAAGCCCTTTTCAACATATTTCAGCACCAGCAAGCTGCTAGAAAGGAATCTTTAGTTATTAACACTCTGTTGCAAAAAAGCTTCAACTCAGTGAGATAAACACTTTTTGACCATATGGCTATATCTTTTCAAAATGTTGCAGGATCACAATGATTTTGACTTATATTATGCAGAATCAAGCCCTTTTCAACATATTTCAGCACCAGCAAGCTGCTAGAAAGGAATATTTAGTTATTGACACTCTGTTGCAAAAAAGCTTCAACTCAGTGAGATAAACACTTTTTGACCATATGGCTATATCTTTTCAAAATGTTGCAGGATCACAATGATTTTGACTTATACCATGCAGAATCAAGCCCTTTTCAACATATTTCAGCACAAGCAAGCTGCTAGAAAAGAATCTTTAGTTATTGACACTCTGTATCAAAAACGCTTCAACTCAGTGAGATAAACACTTTTTGACCGTATGGCTATATCTTTTCAAAATGTTGCAGGATCACAATGATTTTGACTTATATTATGCAGAATCAAGCCCTTTTCAACACATTTCAGCATCGGCAAGCTGTTAGAAAAGAATCTTTAGTTATTGACACTCTTTATCAAAAACGCTTCAACACAGTGAGATAAACACTTTTTGACCATATGGCTATATCTTTTCAAAATGTTGCAGGATCACAATGATTTTGACTTATATTATGCAGAATCAAGCCCTTTTCAACATATTTCAGCACCAGCAAGCTGCTAGAAAGGAATCTTTAGTTATTAACACTCTGTTGCAAAAAAGCTTCAACTCAGTGAGATAAACACTTTTTGACCCTATGGCTATATCTTTTCAAAATGTTGCAGGATCACAATGAATTTGACTTATATTATGCAGAATCAAGCCCTTTTTAACATATTTCAGCACCAGCAAGTTGCTAGAAAAGAATCTTTAGTTATTGACACTCTGTATCAAAAACGCTTCAACTCAGTGAGATAAACACTTTTTGACCGTATGGCTATATCTTTTCAAAATGTTGCAGGATCACAATGAATTTGACTTATATTATGCAGAATCAAGCCCTTTTCAACATATTTCAGCAACAGCAAGCTGCTAGAAAGGAATCTTTAGTTATTGAGACTCTGTTGCAAAAAAGCTTCAACTCAGTGAGATAAACACTTTTTGACCATATGGCTATATCGTTTCAAAATGTTGCAGGATCACAATGATTTTGACTTATATTATGCAGAATCAAGCCCTTTTCAACATATTTCAACACAAGCAAGCTGCTAGAAAAGAATCTTTAGTTATTGACACTCCGTATCAAAAACGCTTCAACTCAGTGAGATAAACACTTTTTGACCGTATGGCTATATCTTTTCAAAATGTTGCAGGATCACAATGAATTTGACTTATATTATGCAGAATCAAGCCCTTTTCAACACATTTCAGCATCGGCAAGCTGTTAGAAAAGAATCTTTAGTTATTGACACTCTTTATCAAAAACGCTTCAACTCAGTGAGATAAACACTTTTTGACCATATGGCTATATCTTTTCAAAATGTTGCAGGATCACAATGATTTTGACTTATATTATGCAGAATCAAGCCCTTTTCAACATATTTCAGCAACAGCAAGCTGCTAGAAAGGAATCTTTAGTTATTGACACTCTGTTGCAAAAAAGCTTCAACTCAGTGAGATAAACACTTTTTGGCCATATGGCTATATCTTTTCAAAATGTTGCAGGATCACAATGATTTTGACTTATACTATGCAGAATCAAGCCCTTTTCAACATATTTCAGCACAAGCAAGCTGCTAGAAAAGAATCTTTAGTTATTGACACTCTGTATCAAAAACGCTTCAACTCAGTGAGATAAACACTTTTTGACCGTATGGTTATATCTTTTCAAAATGTTGCTTCATCACAATGAATTTGACTTATATTATGCAGAATCAAGCCCTTTTCAACATATTTCAGCACCAGCAAGCTGCTAGAAAGGAATTTTTTTAGTTATTGACACTCTGTTGCAAAAAAGCTTCAACTCAGTGAGAAAAAAGCTTTTTGACCGTATGGCTATATCGTTTCAAAATGTTGCAGGATCACAATGAATTTGACTTATATTATGCAGAATCAAGCCCTTTTCAACATATTTCAGCACAAGCAAGCTGCTAGAAAAGAATCTTTAGTTATTGACACTCCGTATCAAAAACGCTTCAACTCAGTGAGATAAACACTTTTTGACCGTATGGCTATATCTTTTCAAAATGTTGCAGGATCACAATGAATTTGACTTATATTATGCAGAATCAAGCCCTTTTCAACATATTTCAGCACCAGCATGCTGCTAGAAAGGAATCTTTAGTTATTGACACTCTGTTGCAAAAAAGCTTCAACTATGTGAGAAAAACACTTTTTGACCGTATGGCTCTATCTTTTCAAAATATTGCAGGATCACATTGATTTTGACTTATATTATGCAGAATCAAGCCCTTTTCAACATATTTCAGCACCAGCAAGCTGCTAGAAAGGAATCTTTAGTTATTGACACTCTGTTGCAAAAAAGCTTCAACTCAGTGAGATAAACACTTTTTGACCATATTGCTCTATCTTTTCAAAATGTTGCAGGATCACAATGATTTTGACTTATACTATGCAGAATCAAGCCCTTTTCAACATATTTCAGCACAAGCAAGCTGCTAGAAAAGAATCTTTAGTTATTGACACTCTTTATCAAAAACGCTTCAACTCAGTGAGATAAACACTTTTTGACCATATGGCTATATCTTTTCAAAATGTTGCAGGATCACAATGAATTTTACTTATATTATGCAGAAACAAGCCCTTTTCAACATATTTCAGCACCAGCAAGCTGCTAGAAAGGAATCTTTAGTTATTAACACTCTGTTGCAAAAAAGCTTCAACTCAGTGAGATAAACACTTTTTGACCAATTGGCTATATCTTTTCAAAATGTTGCAGGATCACAATAATTTTGACTTATATTATGCAGAATCAAGCCCTTTTCAACATATTTCAGCACCAGCAAGCTGCTAGAAAGGAATCTTTAGTTATTGACACTCTGTTGCAAAAAAGCTTCAACTCAGTGAGATAAACACTTTTTGAACATGTGGCTATATCTTTTCAAAATGTTGCAGGATCACAATGATTTTGACTTATATTATGCAGAATCAAGCCCTTTTCAACATATTTCAGCACCAGCATGCTGCTAGAAAGGAATCTTTAGTTATTGACACTCTGTTGCAAAAAAGCTTCAACTCAGTGAGAAAAACACTTTTTGACCGTATGGCTCTATCTTTTCAAAATGTTGCAGGATCACAATGATTTTGACTTATATTATGCAGAATCAAGCCCTTTTCAACACATTTCAGCATCGGCAAGCTGTTAGAAAAGAATCTTTAGTTATTGACACTCTTTATCAAAAACGCTTCAACTCAGTGAGATAAACACTTTTTGACCGTATGGCTCTATCTTTTCAAAATGTTGCAGGATCACAATGATTTTGACTTATATTATGCAGAATCAAGCCCTTTTAAACATATTTCCGCACCAGCAAGCTGCAAGAAAGGAATCTTTAGTTATTAACACTCTGTTGCAAAAAAGCTTCAACTCAGTGAGATAAACACTTTTTGACCATATGGCTATATCTTTTCAAAATGTTGCAGGATCACAATGATTTTGACTTATACTATGCAGAATCAAGCCCTTTTCAAAATATTTCAGCACAAGCAAGCTGCTAGAAAAGAATCTTTAGTTATTGACACTCTGTATCAAAAACGCTTCAACTCAGTGAAATAAACACTTTTTGACCCTATGGCTATATCTTTTCAAAATGTTGCAGGATCACAATGAATTTGACTTATATTATGCAGAATCAAGCCCTTTTCAACATATTTCAGCACCAGCAAGCTGCTAGAAAGGAATTTTTTTAGTTATTGACACTCTGTTGCAAAAAAGCTTCAACTCAGTGAGAAAAACACTTTTTGACCGTATGGCTATATCGTTTCAAAATGTTGCAGGATCACAATGAATTTGACTTATATTATGCAGAATCAAGCCCTTTTCAACATATTTCAGCACCAGCAAGCTGCTAGAAAGGAATTTTTAGTTATTAACACTGTTGCAAAAAAGCTTCAACTCAGTGAGATAAACACTTTTTGACCATATGGCTATATCTTTTCAAAATGTTGCAGGATCATAATGAATTTGACTTATATTATGCAGAATCAAGCCCTTTTTAACATATTTCAGCACCAGCAAGTTGCTAGAAAAGAATCTTTAGTTATTGACACTCTGTATCAAAAACGCTTCAACTCAGTGAGATAAACACTTTTTGACCGTATAGCTATATCATTTCAAAATGTTGCAGGATCACAATGATTTTGACTTATATTATGCAGAATCAAGCCCTTTTCAACATATTTCAGCACCAGCAAGCTGCTAGAAAGGAATCTTTAGTTATTGACACTCTGTTGCAAAAAGCTTCAACTCAGTGAGATAAACACTTTTTGACCGTATGGCTATATCTTTTCAAAATGTTGCAGGATCACAATGATTTTGACTTATATTATGCAGAATCAAGCCCTTTTCAACATATTTCAGCACCAGCAAGCTGCTAGAAAGGAATCTTTAGTTATTGACACTCTGTTGCAAAAAAGCTTCAACTCAGTGAGAAAAACACTTTTTGACCGTATGGCTATATCTTTTCAAAATGTTGCAGGATCACAATGAATTTGACTTATATTATGCAGAATCAAGCCCTTTTCAACATATTTCAGCATCGGCAAGCTGCTAGAAAAGAATCTTTAGTTATTGACACTCTTTATCAAAAACGCTTCAACTCAGTGAGATAAACACTTTTTGACCGTATGGCTATATCTTTTCAAAATGTTGCAGGATCACAATGAATTTGACTTATATTATGCAGAATCAAGCCCTTTTAAACATATTTCAGCACCGGCAAGCTGCTAGAAAGGAATCTTTAGTTATTGACACTCTGTTGCAAAAAAGCTTCAACTCAGTGAGATAAACACTTTTTGACCGTATGGCTATATCTTTTCAAAATGTTGCAGGATCACAATGATTTTGACTTATATTATGCAGAATCAAGCCCTTTTCAACATATTTCAGCACCAGCAAGCTGTTAGAAAGGAATCTTTAGTTATTGACACTCTGTTGCAAAAAAGCTTCAATTCAGTGAGATAAACACTTTTTGACCATATGGCTATATCTTTTCAAAATGTTGCAGGATCACAATGATTTTGACTTATACTATGCAGAATCAAGCCCTTTTCAACATATTTCAGCACAAGCAAGCTGCTAGAAAAGAATCTTTAGTTATTGACACTCTGTTGCAAAAAAGCTTCAACTCAGTGAGATAAACACTTTTTGACCATATGGCTATATCTTTTCAAAATGTTGCAGGATCACAATGATTTTGACTTATACTATGCAGAATCAAGCCCTTTTCAACATATTTCAGCACAAGCAAGCTGCTAGGAAAGAATTTTTAGTTATTGACACTCTGTTGCAAAAAAGCTTCAACTCAGTGAGAAAAACACTTTTTGACCGTATGGCTATATCGTTTCAAAATGTTGCAGGATCACAATGATTTTGACTTATATTATGCAGAATCAAGCCCTTTTCAACATATTTCAGCACAAGCAAGCTGCTAGAAAAGAATCTTTAGTTATTGACACTCTGTATAAAAACGCTTCAACTCAGTGAGATAAACACTTTTTGACCGTATGGCTATATCTTTTCAAAATGTTGCAGGATCACAATGAATTTGACTTATATTATGGAGAATCAAGCCCTTTTCAACATATTTCAGCACCAGCATGCTGCTAGAAAGGAATCTTTAGTTATTTACACTCTGTTGCAAAAAAGCTTCAACTCAGTGAGATAAACACTTTTTGACCGTATGGCTATATCTTTTCAAAATGTTGCAGGATCACAATGATTTTGACTTATACTATGCAGAATCAAGCCCTTTTCAACATATTTCAGCACAAGCAAGCTGCTAGAAAAGAATCTTTAGTTATTGACACTCTGTTGCAAAAAAGCTTCAACTCAGTGAGATAAACACTTTTTGACCGTATGGCTATATCTTTTCAAAATGTTGCAGGATCACAATGAATTTGACTTATATTATGCAGAATCAAGCCCTTTTCAACATATTTCAGCACCAGCAAGCTGCTAGAAAGGAATTTTTAGTTATTGACACTCTGTTGCAAAAAAGCTTCAACTCAGTGAGAAAAACACTTTTTGACCGTATGGCTATATCGTTTCAAAATGTTGCAGGATCACAATGAATTTGACTTATATTATGCAGAATCAAGCCCTTTTCAACATATTTCAGCACAAGCAAGCTGCTAGAAAAGAATCTTTAGTTATTGACACTCTGTATCAAAAACGCTTCAACTCAGTGAGATAAACACTTTTTGACCTTATGGCTATATCTTTTCAAAATGTTGCAGGATCACAATGATTTTGACTTATATTATGCAGAATCAAGCCCTTTTCAACATATTTCAGCACCAGCAAGCTGCTAGAAAGGAATCTTTAGTTATTGACACTCTGTTGCAAAAAAGCTTCAATTCAGTGAGATAAACACTTTTTGACCATATGGCTATATCTTTTCAAAATGTTGCAGGATCACAATGATTTTGACTTATACTATGCAGAATCAAGCCCTTTTCAACATATTTCAGCACAAGCAAGCTGCTAGAAAAGAATCTTTAGTTATTGACACTCTGTTGCAAAAAAGCTTCAACTCAGTGAGATAAACACTTTTTGACCATATGGCTATATCTTTTCAAAATGTTGCAGGATCACAATGATTTTGACTTATACTATGCAGAATCAAGCCCTTTTCAACATATTTCAGCACAAGCAAGCTGCTAGGAAAGAATTTTTAGTTATTGACACTGTGTTGCAAAAAAGCTTCAACTCAGTGAGAAAAACACTTTTTGACCGTATGGCTATATCGTTTCAAAATGTTGCAGGATCACAATGATTTTGACTTATATTATGCAGAATCAAGCCCTTTTCAACATATTTCAGCACAAGCAAGCTGCTAGAAAAGAATCTTTAGTTATTGACACTCTGTATAAAAACGCTTCAACTCAGTGAGATAAACACTTTTTGACCGTATGGCTATATCTTTTCAAAATGTTGCAGGATCACAATGAATTTGACTTATATTATGCAGAATCAAGCCCTTTTCAACATATTTCAGCACCAGCAAGCTGCTAGAAAGGAATCTTTAGTTATTGACACTCTGTTGCAAAAAAGCTTCAACTCAGTGAGATAAACACTTTTTGACCATATTGCTCTATCTTTTCAAAATGTTGCAGGATCACAATGATTTTGACTTATACTATGCAGAATCAAGCCCTTTTCAACATATTTCAGCACAAGCAAGCTGCTAGAAAAGAATCTTTAGTTATTGACACTCTTTATCAAAAACGCTTCAACTCAGTGAGATAAACACTTTTTGACCATATGGCTATATCTTTTCAAAATGTTGCAGGATCACAATGAATTTTACTTATATTATGCAGAAACAAGCCCTTTTCAACATATTTCAGCACCAGCAAGCTGCTAGAAAGGAATCTTTAGTTATTAACACTCTGTTGCAAAAAAGCTTCAACTCAGTGAGATAAACACTTTTTGACCAATTGGCTATATCTTTTCAAAATGTTGCAGGATCACAATAATTTTGACTTATATTATGCAGAATCAAGCCCTTTTCAACATATTTCAGCACCAGCAAGCTGCTAGAAAGGAATCTTTAGTTATTGACACTCTGTTGCAAAAAAGCTTCAACTCAGTGAGATAAACACTTTTTGAACATGTGGCTATATCTTTTCAAAATGTTGCAGGATCACAATGATTTTGACTTATATTATGCAGAATCAAGCCCTTTTCAACATATTTCAGCACCAGCATGCTGCTAGAAAGGAATCTTTAGTTATTGACACTCTGTTGTAAAAAGCTTCAACTCAGTGAGAAAAACACTTTTTGACCGTATGGCTCTATCTTTTCAAAATGTTGCAGGATCACAATGATTTTGACTTATATTATGCAGAATCAAGCCCTTTTCAACACATTTCAGCATCGGCAAGCTGTTAGAAAAGAATCTTTAGTTATTGACACTCTTTATCAAAAACGCTTCAACTCAGTGAGATAAACACTTTTTGACCGTATGGCTCTATCTTTTCAAAATGTTGCAGGATCACAATGATTTTGACTTATATTATGCAGAATCAAGCCCTTTTAAACATATTTCCGCACCAGCAAGCTGCAAGAAAGGAATCTTTAGTTATTAACACTCTGTTGCAAAAAAGCTTCAACTCAGTGAGATAAACACTTTTTGACCATATGGCTATATCTTTTCAAAATGTTGCAGGATCACAATGATTTTGACTTATACTATGCAGAATCAAGCCCTTTTCAAAATATTTCAGCACAAGCAAGCTGCTAGAAAAGAATCTTTAGTTATTGACACTCTGTATCAAAAACGCTTCAACTCAGTGAAATAAACACTTTTTGACCCTATGGCTATATCTTTTCAAAATGTTGCAGGATCACAATGAATTTGACTTATATTATGCAGAATCAAGCCCTTTTCAACATATTTCAGCACCAGCAAGCTGCTAGAAAGGAATTTTTTTAGTTATTGACACTCTGTTGCAAAAAAGCTTCAACTCAGTGAGAAAAACACTTTTTGACCGTATGGCTATATCGTTTCAAAATGTTGCAGGATCACAATGAATTTGACTTATATTATGCAGAATCAAGCCCTTTTCAACATATTTCAGCACCAGCAAGCTGCTAGAAAGGAATTTTTAGTTATTAACACTGTTGCAAAAAAGCTTCAACTCAGTGAGATAAACACTTTTTGACCATATGGCTATATCTTTTCAAAATGTTGCAGGATCATAATGAATTTGACTTATATTATGCAGAATCAAGCCCTTTTTAACATATTTCAGCACCAGCAAGTTGCTAGAAAAGAATCTTTAGTTATTGACACTCTGTATCAAAAACGCTTCAACTCAGTGAGATAAACACTTTTTGACCGTATAGCTATATCATTTCAAAATGTTGCAGGATCACAATGATTTTGACTTATATTATGCAGAATCAAGCCCTTTTCAACATATTTCAGCACCAGCAAGCTGCTAGAAAGGAATCTTTAGTTATTGACACTCTGTTGCAAAAAGCTTCAACTCAGTGAGATAAACACTTTTTGACCGTATGGCTATATCTTTTCAAAATGTTGCAGGATCACAATGATTTTGACTTATATTATGCAGAATCAAGCCCTTTTCAACATATTTCAGCACCAGCAAGCTGCTAGAAAGGAATCTTTAGTTATTGACACTCTGTTGCAAAAAAGCTTCAACTCAGTGAGAAAAACACTTTTTGACCGTATGGCTATATCTTTTCAAAATGTTGCAGGATCACAATGAATTTGACTTATATTATGCAGAATCAAGCCCTTTTCAACATATTTCAGCATCGGCAAGCTGCTAGAAAAGAATCTTTAGTTATTGACACTCTTTATCAAAAACGCTTCAACTCAGTGAGATAAACACTTTTTGACCGTATGGCTATATCTTTTCAAAATGTTGCAGGATCACAATGAATTTGACTTATATTATGCAGAATCAAGCCCTTTTAAACATATTTCAGCACCGGCAAGCTGCTAGAAAGGAATCTTTAGTTATTGACACTCTGTTGCAAAAAAGCTTCAACTCAGTGAGATAAACACTTTTTGACCGTATGGCTATATCTTTTCAAAATGTTGCAGGATCACAATGATTTTGACTTATATTATGCAGAATCAAGCCCTTTTCAACATATTTCAGCACCAGCAAGCTGTTAGAAAGGAATCTTTAGTTATTGACACTCTGTTGCAAAAAAGCTTCAATTCAGTGAGATAAACACTTTTTGACCATATGGCTATATCTTTTCAAAATGTTGCAGGATCACAATGATTTTGACTTATACTATGCAGAATCAAGCCCTTTTCAACATATTTCAGCACAAGCAAGCTGCTAGAAAAGAATCTTTAGTTATTGACACTCTGTTGCAAAAAAGCTTCAACTCAGTGAGATAAACACTTTTTGACCATATGGCTATATCTTTTCAAAATGTTGCAGGATCACAATGATTTTGACTTATACTATGCAGAATCAAGCCCTTTTCAACATATTTCAGCACAAGCAAGCTGCTAGGAAAGAATTTTTAGTTATTGACACTCTGTTGCAAAAAAGCTTCAACTCAGTGAGAAAAACACTTTTTGACCGTATGGCTATATCGTTTCAAAATGTTGCAGGATCACAATGATTTTGACTTATATTATGCAGAATCAAGCCCTTTTCAACATATTTCAGCACAAGCAAGCTGCTAGAAAAGAATCTTTAGTTATTGACACTCTGTATAAAAACG
The DNA here is from genome assembly GCF_037954325.1 of Fistularia commersonii. NCBI lineage: Eukaryota > Metazoa > Chordata > Actinopteri > Syngnathiformes > Fistulariidae > Fistularia > Fistularia commersonii. The sequence continues at coordinate 17,789,303 of NC_141297.1, forward strand.
CTTCAACTCAGTGAGATAAACACTTTTTGACCGTATGGCTATATCTTTTCAAAATGTTGCAGGATCACAATGAATTTGACTTATATTATGGAGAATCAAGCCCTTTTCAACATATTTCAGCACCAGCATGCTGCTAGAAAGGAATCTTTAGTTATTTACACTCTGTTGCAAAAAAGCTTCAACTCAGTGAGATAAACACTTTTTGACCGTATGGCTATATCTTTTCAAAATGTTGCAGGATCACAATGATTTTGACTTATACTATGCAGAATCAAGCCCTTTTCAACATATTTCAGCACAAGCAAGCTGCTAGAAAAGAATCTTTAGTTATTGACACTCTGTTGCAAAAAAGCTTCAACTCAGTGAGATAAACACTTTTTGACCGTATGGCTATATCTTTTCAAAATGTTGCAGGATCACAATGAATTTGACTTATATTATGCAGAATCAAGCCCTTTTCAACATATTTCAGCACAAGCAAGCTGCTAGAAAAGAATCTTTAGTTATTGACACTCTGTTGCAAAAAAGCTTCAACTCAGTGAGATAAACACTTTTTGACCATATGGCTATATCTTTTCAAAATGTTGCAGGATCACAATGATTTTGACTTATACTATGCAGAATCAAGCCCTTTTCAACATATTTCAGCACAAGCAAGCTGCTAGGAAAGAATTTTTAGTTATTGACACTGTGTTGCAAAAAAGCTTCAACTCAGTGAGAAAAACACTTTTTGACCGTATGGCTATATCGTTTCAAAATGTTGCAGGATCACAATGATTTTGACTTATATTATGCAGAATCAAGCCCTTTTCAACATATTTCAGCACAAGCAAGCTGCTAGAAAAGAATCTTTAGTTATTGACACTCTGTATAAAAACGCTTCAACTCAGTGAGATAAACACTTTTTGACCGTATGGCTATATCTTTTCAAAATGTTGCAGGATCACAATGAATTTGACTTATATTATGGAGAATCAAGCCCTTTTCAACATATTTCAGCACCAGCATGCTGCTAGAAAGGAATCTTTAGTTATTGACACTCTGTTGCAAAAAAGCTTCAACTCAGTGAGATAAACACTTTTTGACCGTATGGCTATATCTTTTCAAAATGTTGCAGGATCACAATGATTTTGACTTATATTATGCAGAATCAAGCCCTTTTCAACACATTTCAGCATCGGCAAGCTGCTAGAAAAGAATCTTTAGTTATTGACACTCTTTATCAAAAACGCTTCAACTCAGTGAGTTAAACACTTTTTGACCGTATGGCTATATCTTTTCAAAATGTTGCAGGATCACAATGATTTTGACTTATATCATGCAGAATCAAGCCCTTTTCAACATGTTTCAGCACAAGCAAGCTGCTAGAAAAGAATCTTTAGTTATTGACACTCTGTATCAAAAACGCTTCAACTCAGTGAGATAAACACTTTTTGACCGTATGGTTATACCTTTTCAAAATGTTGCAGGATCACAATGAATTTGACTTATATTATGCAGAATCAAACCCTTTTCAACATATTTCAGCACCAGCATGCTGCTAGAAAGGAATCTTTAGTTATTGACACTTTGTTGCAAAAAAGCTTCAACTCAGTGAGAAAAACACTTTTTGACCATATGGCTATATCTTTTCAAAATGTTGCAGGATCACAATGAATTTGACTTATATTATGCAGAATCAAGCCCTTTTAAACATATTTCAGCACCGGCAACCTGCTAGAAAGGAATCTTTAGTTATTGACACTCTGTTGCAAAAAAGCTTCAACTCAGTGAGATAAACACTTTTTGACCATATGGCTATATCTTTTTAAAATGTTGCAGGATCTCAATGATTTTGACTTATACTATGCAGAATCAAGCCCTTTTCAACATATTTCAGCACAAGCAAGCTGCTAGGAAAGAATTTTTAGTTATTGACACTCTGTTGCAAAAAAGCTTCAACTCAGTGAGAAAAACACTTTTTGACCGTATGGCTATATCGTTTCAAAATGTTGCAGGATCACAATGATTTTGACTTATATTATGCAGAATCAAGCCCTTTTCAACATATTTCAGCACAAGCAAGCTGCTAGAAAAGAATCTTTAGTTATTGACACTCTGTATAAAAACGCTTCAACTCAGTGAGATAAACACTTTTTGACCGTATGGCTATATCTTTTCAAAATGTTGCAGGATCACAATGAATTTGACTTATATTATGGAGAATCAAGCCCTTTTCAACATATTTCAGCACCAGCATGCTGCTAGAAAGGAATCTTTAGTTATTTACACTCTGTTGCAAAAAAGCTTCAACTCAGTGAGATAAACACTTTTTGACCGTATGGCTATATCTTTTCAAAATGTTGCAGGATCACAATGATTTTGACTTATACTATGCAGAATCAAGCCCTTTTCAACATATTTCAGCACAAGCAAGCTGCTAGAAAAGAATCTTTAGTTATTGACACTCTGTTGCAAAAAAGCTTCAACTCAGTGAGATAAACACTTTTTGACCGTATGGCTATATCTTTTCAAAATGTTGCAGGATCACAATGAATTTGACTTATATTATGCAGAATCAAGCCCTTTTCAACATATTTCAGCACAAGCAAGCTGCTAGAAAAGAATCTTTAGTTATTGACACTCTGTTGCAAAAAAGCTTCAACTCAGTGAGATAAACACTTTTTGAACATATGGCTATATCTTTTCAAAATGTTGCAGGATCACAATGATTTTGACTTATACTATGCAGAATCAAGCCCTTTTCAACATATTTCAGCACAAGCAAGCTGCTAGGAAAGAATTTTTAGTTATTGACACTGTGTTGCAAAAAAGCTTCAACTCAGTGAGAAAAACACTTTTTGACCGTATGGCTATATCGTTTCAAAATGTTGCAGGATCACAATGATTTTGACTTATATTATGCAGAATCAAGCCCTTTTCAACATATTTCAGCACAAGCAAGCTGCTAGAAAAGAATCTTTAGTTATTGACACTCTGTATAAAAACGCTTCAACTCAGTGAGATAAACACTTTTTGACCGTATGGCTATATCTTTTCAAAATGTTGCAGGATCACAATGAATTTGACTTATATTATGGAGAATCAAGCCCTTTTCAACATATTTCAGCACCAGCATGCTGCTAGAAAGGAATCTTTAGTTATTGACACTCTGTTGCAAAAAAGATTCAACTCAGTGAGATAAACACTTTTTGACCGTATGGCTATATCTTTTCAAAATGTTGCAGGATCACAATGATTTTGACTTATATTATGCAGAATCAAGCCCTTTTCAACACATTTCAGCATCGGCAAGCTGCTAGAAAAGAATCTTTAGTTATTGACACTCTTTATCAAAAACGCTTCAACTCAGTGAGTTAAACACTTTTTGACCGTATGGCTATATCTTTTCAAAATGTTGCAGGATCACAATGATTTTGACTTATATCATGCAGAATCAAGCCCTTTTCAACATGTTTCAGCACAAGCAAGCTGCTAGAAAAGAATCTTTAGTTATTGACACTCTGTATCAAAAACGCTTCAACTCAGTGAGATAAACACTTTTTGACCGTATGGTTATACCTTTTCAAAATGTTGCAGGATCACAATGAATTTGACTTATATTATGCAGAATCAAACCCTTTTCAACATATTTCAGCACCAGCATGCTGCTAGAAAGGAATCTTTAGTTATTGACACTTTGTTGCAAAAAAGCTTCAACTCAGTGAGAAAAACACTTTTTGACCATATGGCTATATCTTTTCAAAATGTTGCAGGATCACAATGAATTTGACTTATATTATGCAGAATCAAGCCCTTTTAAACATATTTCAGCACCGGCAACCTGCTAGAAAGGAATCTTTAGTTATTGACACTCTGTTGCAAAAAAGCTTCAACTCAGTGAGATAAACACTTTTTGACCATATGGCTATATCTTTTTAAAATGTTGCAGGATCTCAATGATTTTGACTTATATTATGCAGAATCAAGCCCTTTTCAACATATTTCAGCACCAGCAAGTTGCTAGAAAAGAATCTTTAGTTATTGACACTCTGTATCAAAAACGCTTCAACTCAGTGAGATAAACACTTTTTGACCGTGTGGCTATATCTTTTCAAAATGTTGCAGGATCACAATGAATTTGACTTATATTATGCAAAATCAAGCCCTTTTCAACATATTTCAGCACCAGCAAGCTGCTAGAAAGGAATCTTTAGTTATTGACACTCTGTTGCAAAAAAGCTTCAACTCAGTGAGATAAACACTTTTTGACCATATGGCTATATCTTTTTAAAATGTTGCAGGATTTCAATGATTTTGACTTATACCATGCAGAATCAAGCCCTTTTCAACATATTTCAGCATCGGCAAGCTGCTAGAAAAGAATCTTTAGTTATTGACACTCTTTATCGAAAATGCTTCAACTCAGTGAGATAAACACTTTTTGACCATATGGCTATATCTTTTCAAAATGTTGCAGGATCACAATGAATTTGACTTATATTATGCAGAATCAAGCCCTTTTAAACATATTTCAGCACCAGCAAGTTGCTAGAAAAGAATCTTTATTTATTGACACTCTGTATCAAAAACGCTTCAACTCAGTGAGATAAACACTTTTTGACCGTATGGCTATATCTTTTCAAAATGTTGCAGGATCACAATGAATTTGACTTATATTATGCAGAATCAAGCCCTTTTCAACATATTTCAGCACCAGCAAGCTGCTAGAAAGGAATCTTTAGTTATAGACACTCTGTTGCAAAAAAGCTTCAACTCAGTGAGAAAAACACTTTTTGACCGTATGGCTATATCTTTTCAAAATGTTGCAGGATCACAATGATTTTGACTTATATTATGCAGAATCAAGCCCTGTTCAACATATTTCAGCACCAGCAAGGTGCTAGAAAGGAATCTTTAGTTATTGACACTCTGTTGCAAAAAAGCTTCAACTCAGTGAGATAAACACTTTTTGACCATATGGCTATATCTTTTCAAAATGTTGCAGGATCACAATGATTTTGACTCATATTATGCAGAATGAAGCCCTTTTTAACATATTTCAGCACCAGCAAGTTGCTAGATAGAATCTTTAGTTATTGACACTCTGTATCAAAAACGCTTCTACTCAGTGAGATAAACACTTTTTGACTGTATGGCTATATCTTTTCAAAATGTTGCAGGATCACAATGAATTTGACTTATATTATGCAGAATCAAGCCCTTTTCAACATATTTCAGCACCAGCAAGTTGCTAGAAAAGAATCTTTAGTTATTGACACTCTGTATCAAAAACGCTTCAACTCAGTGAGATAAAAACTTTTTGACCGTATGGCTATATCTTTTAAAAATATTGCAGGATCACAATGAATTTGACTTATATTATGCAGAATCAAGCCCTTTTCAACATATTTCAGCACCAGCAAGCTGCTAGAAAGGAATCTTTAGTTATTGACACTCTGTTGCAAAAAAAGCTTCAACTCAGTGAGATAAACACTTTTTGACCATATGGCTATATCTTTTTTAAAATGTTGCAGGATCACAATGATTTTGACTTATATTATGCAGAATCAAGCCCTTTTCAACATATTTCAGCACCAGCAAGTTGCTAGAAAAGAATCTTTAGTTATTGACACTTTGTATCAAAAACGCTTCAACTCAGTGAGATAAACGCTTTTTAACCATATGGCTTTATCTTTTCAAAATGTTGCAGGATCACAATGATTTTGACTTATATTTTGCAGAATCAAGCCCTTTTCAACATATTTCAGCACCAGCAAGCTGCTAGAAACGAATCTTTAGTTATTGACACGCTTTATCAAAAACGCTTCAACTCAGTGAGATAAACACTTTTTGACCGTATGGCTATATCTTTTCAAAATGTTGCAGGATCACAATGATTTTGACTTATATTATGCAAATTCAAGCCATTTTCAACATATTTCAGCACCAGCAAGCTGCTAGAAAGGAATCTTTAGTTATTGACACGCTTTATCAAAAACGCTTCAACTCAGTGAGATAAACACTTTTTGACCGTATGGCTATATCTTTTCAAAATGTTGCAGGATCACAATTATTTTGACTTATATTATGCAGAATCAAGCCCTTTTCAACATATTTCAGCACCAGCAAGCTGCTAGAAAGGAATCTTTAGTTATTGACACTCTGTTGCAAAAAAGCTTCAACTCAGTGAGATAAACACTTTTTGACCATATGGCTATATCTTTTTAAAATGTTGCAAGATCACAATGATTTTGACTTATATTATGCAAAATCAGCTCCTTTTCAACATATTTCAGCACCAGCAAGCTGCTAGAAAGGAAACTTTAGTCATTGACACTCTGTTGCAAAAAAGCTTCAACTCAGTGAGATAAACAATTTTTGACCGTATGGCTATATCTTTTGAAAATGTTGCAGGATCACAATGAATTTGACTTATATTATGCAGAATCAAGCCCTTTTCAACATATTTCAGCACCAGCAAGCTGCTAGAAAGGAATCTTTAGTTATTGACACTCTGTTGCAAAAAAGCTTCAACTCAGTGAGATAAACACTTTTTGACCATATGGCTATATCTTTTTAAAATGTTGCAGGATCACAATGATTTTGGTTTTATTATGCAGAATCAAGCCCTTTTCAACATATTTCAGCACCAGCAAGTTGCTAGAAAGGAATCTTTAGTTATTGACACTCTGTTGCAAAAAAGCTTCAACTCAGTGAGATAAACACTTTTTGACCGTATGGCTATATCTTTTCAAAATGTTGCAGGATCACAATGATTTTGACTTATATTATGCAGAATAAAGCCCTTTTCAACATATTTCAGCACAAGCAAGCTGCTAGAAAGGAATCTTTAGTTATTGACACTCTGTTGCAAAAAAGCTTCAACTCAGTGAGAAAAACACTTTTTGACCATATGGCTATATCTTTTTAAAATGTTGCAAGATCACAATGATTTTGACTTATATTATGCAAAATCAGCTCCTTTTCAACATATTTCAGCACCAGCAAGCTGCTAGAAAGGAAACTTTAGTCATTGACACTCTGTTGCAAAAAAGCTTCAACTCAGTGAGATAAACAATTTTTGACCGTATGGCTATATCTTTTGAAAATGTTGCAGGATCACAATGAATTTGACTTATATTATGCAGAATCAAGCCCTTTTCAACATATTTCAGCACCAGCAAGCTGCTAGAAAGGAATCTTTAGTTATTGACACTCTGTTGCAAAAAAGCTTCAACTCAGTGAGATAAACACTTTTTGACCATATGGCTATATCTTTTTAAAATGTTGCAGGATCACAATGATTTTGGTTTTATTATGCAGAATCAAGCCCTTTTCAACATATTTCAGCACCAGCAAGTTGCTAGAAAGGAATCTTTAGTTATTGACACTCTGTTGCAAAAAAGCTTCAACTCAGTGAGATAAACACTTTTTGACCGTATGGCTATATCTTTTCAAAATGTTGCAGGATCACAATGATTTTGACTTATATTATGCAGAATAAAGCCCTTTTCAACATATTTCAGCACAAGCAAGCTGCTAGAAAGGAATCTTTAGTTATTGACACTCTGTTGCAAAAAAGCTTCAACTCAGTGAGAAAAACACTTTTTGACCGTATGGCTATATCTTTTCAAAATGTTGCAGGATCACAATGATTTTGACTTATATTATGCAGAATCAAGCCCTTTTCAACATATTTCAGCACCAGCAAGTTGCTAGAAAAGAATCTTTAGTAATTGACACTCTGTTTCAAAAAAGCTTCAACTCAAAGAGAAAAAAACTTTTTGACCGTGTGGCTATATCTTTTCAAAATGTTGCAGGATCACAATGATTTTGACTTATATTATGCAGAATCAAGCCCTTTTCAACATACTTCAGCACCAGCAAGCTGCTATAAAGGAATCTTTAGTTATTGACACTCTGTATCAAAAACGCTTCAACTCAGTGAGATAAAAACTTTTTGACCGTATGGCTATATCTTTTAAAAATGTTGCAGGATCACAATGAATTTGACTTATATTATGCAGAATCAAGCCCTTTTCAACATATTTCAGCACCAGCAAGCTGCTAGAAAGGAATCTTTAGTTATTGACACTCTGTTGCAAAAAAGCTTCAACTCAGTGAGATAAACACTTTTTGTACGTATGGCTATATCTTTTTAAAATGTTGCAGGATCACAATGATTTTGACTTATATTATGCAGAATCAAGCCCTTTTCAACATATTTCAGCACCAGCAAGTTGCTAAAAAAGAATCTTTAGTTATTGACACTCTGTATCAAAAACGCTTCAACTCAGTGAGATAAACACTTTTTAACCGTATGGCTATATCTTTTCAAAATGTTGCAGGATCACAATGATTTTGACTTATATTATGCAGAATCAAGCCCTTTTCAACATATTTCAGCACCAGCAAGCTGCTAGAAAGGAATCTTTAGTTATTGACACGCTTTATCAAAAACGCTTCAACTCAGTGAGATAAACACTTTTTGACCGTATGGCTATATCTTTTCAAAATGTTGCAGGATCACAATGATTTTGACTTATATTATGAAGAATCAAGCCCTTTTCAACATATTTCAGCACCAGCAAGCTGTTAGAAAGGAATCTTTAGTTATTGACACTCTGTTGCAAAAAAGCTTCAACTCAGTGAGATAAACACTTTTTGACCATATGGCTATATCTTTTTAAAATGTTGCAGGATCACAATGATTTTGACTTACATTATGCAGAATCAAGCCCTTTTCAACATATTTCAGCACCAGCAAGCTGCTAGAAAGGAATCTTTAGTTATTGACACGCTTTATCAAAAACGCTTCAACTCAGTGAGATAAACACTTTTTGACCATATGGCTATATCTTTTCAAAATGTTGCAGGATCACAATGATTTTGACTCATACTATGCAGAATGAAGCCCTTTTTAACATATTTCAGCACCAGCAAGTAGCTAGATAGAATCTTTAGTTTTTGACACTCTGTATCAAAAACGCTTCTACTCACTGAGATAAACACTTTTTGACCGTATGGCTATATCTTTTCAAAATGTTGCAGGATCACAATGATTTTGACTTACATTATGCAGAATCAAGCCCTTTTCAACATATTTCAGCACCAGCAAGTTGCTAGAAAAGAATCTTTCTTTATTGACACTCTGTATCAAAAACGCTTCAACTCAGTGAGATAAAAACTTTTTGACCGTATGGCTATATCTTTTAAAAATGTTGCAGGATCACAATTATTTTGACTTATATCATGAAGGATCAAGCCCTTTTCAACATATTTCAGCAACAGCAAGCTGCTAGAAAGGAATCTTTAGTTATTGACACTCTGTATCAAAAACGCTTCTACTCAGTGAGATAAACACTTTTTGACCGTATGGCTATATCTTTTCAAAATGTTGCAGGATCACAATGATTTTGACTTACATTATGCAGAATCAAGCCCTTTTCAACATATTTCAGCACCAGCAAGTTGCTAGAAAAGAATCTTTAGTTATTGACACTCTGTATCAAAAACGCTTCAACTCAGTGAGATAAAAACTTTTTGACCGTATGGCTATATCTTTTCAAAATGTTGCAGGATCACAATGATTTTGACTTATATCATGAAGAATCAAGCCCTTTTCAACATATTTCAGCAACAGCAAGCTGCTAGAAAGGAATCTTTAGTTATTGACACTCTGTTGCAAAAAAGCTTCAACTCAGTGAGAAAAACACTTTTTGACCGTATGGCTATATCTTTTCAAAATGTTGCAGGATCACAATGATTTTGACTTATATTATTCAGAATCAAGCCCTTTTCAACATATTTCAGCACCGGCAAGCTGCTAGAAAAGAATCTTTAGTTATTGACACTCTGTATCAAAAACGCTTCAACTCAGTGAGATAAACACTTTTTGACCATATGGCTATATCTTTTCAAAATGTTGCAGGATCACAATGAATTTGACTTATATTATGCAGAATCAAGCCCTTTTCAACAAATTTCAGCACCAGCAAGCTGCTAGAAAGGAATCTTTAGATATTGACACGCTTTATCAAAAACGCTTTACTCAGTGAGATAAACACTTTTTGACCGTATGGCTATATTTTTTCAAAATGTTGCAGGATCACAATGATTTTGACTTATATTATGCAGAATCAAGCCCTTTTAAACATATTTCAGCACCAGCAAGCTGCTAGAACGGAATCTTTAGTTATTGACACTCTTTATCCAAAACGCCTCAAGTCAGTGAGATAAAAACTTTTTGACCGTATGGCTATATCTTTTCAAAACGTTGCTGGATCACAATTAATTAGACTTATATTATGCAGAATCAAGCCCTTTTCAACATATTTCAGCACCAGCAAGCTGCTAGAAAGGAATCTTTAGTTATTGACACTCTGTTGCAAAAAAGCTTCAACTCAGTGAGATAAACACTTTTTGACCATATGGCTATATCTTTTCAAAATGTTGCAGGATCACAATGATTTTGACTTATATTATGCAGAATCAAGCCCTTTTCAACATATTTCGGCACCAGCAAGCTGCTAGAAAAGAATCTTTAGTTATTGACACTCTTTATCAAAAACGCTTCAACTCAGTGAGATAAACACTTTTTGACCGTATGGCTATATCTTTTCAAAATGTTGCAGGATCACAATGAATTTAACTTATATTATGCAGAATCAAGCCCTTTTCAACATATTTCAGCACCAGCAAGCTGCTAGAAAGGAGTCTTTAGTTATTGACACTCTGTTGCAAAAAAGCTTCAACTCAGTGAGAAAAACACTTTTTGACCGTATGGCTATATCTTTTCAAAATGTTGCAGGATCACAATGAATTTGACTTATATTATGCAGAATCAAGCCCTTTTAAACATATTTCAGCACCGGCAAGCTGCTAGAAAAGAATCTTTACTTATTGACACTCTTTATCAAAAACGCTTCAACTCAGTGAGATAAACACTTTTTGACCGTATGGCTATATCTTTTCAAAATGTTGCAGGATCACAATGATTTTGACTTATATTATGCAAATTCAAGCCATTTTCAACATATTTCAGCACCAGCAAGCTGCTAGAAAAGAATCTTTAGTTATTGACACTCTGTATCAAAAACGCTTCAACTCAGTGAGATAAAAACTTTTTGACCGTATGGCTATATCTTTTAAAAATGTTGCAGGATCACAATGATTTTGACTTACATTATGCAGAATCAAGCCCTTTTCAACATATTTCAGCACCAGCAAGCTGCTAGAAAGGAATTTTTAGTTATTGACACTCTGTTGCAAAAACGCGTCAACTCAGTGAGATAAACACTTTTTGACCGTATGGCTATATCTTTTCAAAACGTTGCTGGATCACAATTAATTAGAATTATATTATGCAGAATCAAGCCCTTTTCAACATATTTCAGCACCAGCAAGCTGCTAGAAAGGAATCTTTAGTTATTGACACTCTGTTGAAAAAAAGCTTCAAATCAGTGAGATAAACACTTTTTGACCATATGGCTATATCTTTTCAAAATGTTGCAGGATCACAATTATTTTGACTTATATTATGCAGAATCAAGCCCTTTTCAAGATATTTCAGCACCAGCAAGCTGCTAGAAAGGAATCTTTAGTTATTGACACTCTGTTGCAAAAAAGCTTCAACTCAGTGAGATAAACACTTTTTGACCGTATGGCTATATCTTTTCAAAATGTTGCAGGATCACAATGATTTTGACTTATATTATGCAGAATCAAGCCCTTTTCAACATATTTCGGCACCAGCAAGCTGCTAGAAAAGAATCTTTAGTTATTGACACTTTTTTCAAAAACGCTTCAACTCAGTGAGATAAACACTTTTTGACCGTATGGCTATATCTTTTCAAAATGTTGCTGGGTCACAATTAATTTGACTTATATTATGCAGAATCAAGCCCTTTTCAACATATTTCAGCACCAGCAAGCTACTAGAAAGGAATCTTTAGTTATTTACGCTCTGTTGCAAAAAAGCTTCAACTCAGTGAGATAAACACTTTTTGACCATATGGCTATATCTTTTTAAAACGTTGCAGGATCACAATGATTTTGACTTATATTATGCAAAATCAGCTCCTTTTCAACATATTTCAGCACCAGCAAGCTGCTAGAAAGGAAACTTTAGTTATTGACACTCTGTTGCAAAAAAGCTTCAACTCAGTGAGATAAACACTTTTTGACCATGTGGCTATATCTTTTTAAAATGTTACAGGATCACAATGATTTTGACTTATATTATGCAGAATCAAGCCCTTTTCAACATATTTCAGCACCAGAAAGTTGCTAGAAAAGAATCTTTAGTTATTGACACTCTGTATCAAAAACGCTTCAACTCAGTGAGATAAACACTTTTTGACCGTATGGCTATATCTTTTCAAAATGTTGCAGGATCACAATGAATTTGACTTATATTGTGCAGAATCAAGCCCTTTTCAACATATTTTAGCACCAGCAAGCTGCTAGAAAAGAATCTTTAGTTATTGACACTCTTTATCAAAAACGCTTCAACTCAGTGAGATAAACACTTTTTGACCGTAGGGCTATATCTTTTCAAAATGTTGCAGGATCACAATGATTTTGACTTATATTATGCAAATTCAAGCCATTTTCAACATATTTCAGCACCAGCAAGCTGCTAGAAAGGAATCTTTAGTTATTGACACGCTTTATCAAAAACGCTTCAACTTTGTGAGATAAACACTTTTTGACCGTATGGCTATATCTTTTCAAAATGTTGCAGGATCACAATGATTTTGACTTATATTATGCAGAATCAAGCCCTTTTCAACATATTTCAGCACCAGCAAGCTGCTAGAAAGGAATCTTTAGTTATTTACACTCTGTTGCAAAAAAGCTTCAACTCAGTGAGATAAACACTTTTTGACCATGTGGCTATATCTTTTTAAAATGTTACAGGATCACAATGATTTTGACTTATATTATGCAGAATCAAGCCCTTTTCAACATATTTCAGCACCAGAAAGTTGCTAGAAAAGAATCTTTAGTTATTGACACTCTGTATCAAAAACGCTTCAACTCAGTGAGATAAACACTTTTTGACCGTATGGCTATATCTTTTCAAAATGTTGCAGGATCACAATGAATTTGACTTATATTATGCAGAATCAAGCCCTTTTCAACATATTTTAGCACCAGCAAGCTGCTAGAAAAGAATCTTTAGTTATTGACACTCTTTATCAAAAACGCTTCAACTCAGTGAGATAAACACTTTTTGACCGTAGGGCTATATCTTTTCAAAATGTTGCAGGATCACAATGATTTTGACTTATATTATGCAAATTCAAGCCATTTTCAACATATTTCAGCACCAGCAAGCTGCTAGAAAGGAATCTTTAGTTATTGACACGCTTTATCAAAAACGCTTCAACTTTGTGAGATAAACACTTTTTGACCGTATGGCTATATCTTTTCAAAATGTTGCAGGATCACAATGATTTTGACTTATATTATGCAGAATCAAGCCCTTTTCAACATATTTCAGCACCAGCAAGCTGCTAGAAAGGAATCTTTAGTTATTTACACTCTGTTGCAAAAAAGCTTCAACTCATTGAGATAAACACTTTTTGACCGTATGGCTATATCTTTTTAAAATGTTGCAGGATCACAATGAATTTGACTTATATTATGCAGAATCAGCTCCTTTTCAACATATTTCAGCACCAGCAAGCTGCTAGAAAGGAAACTTTAGTTATTGACACTCTGTTGCAAAAAAGCTTCAACTCAGTGAGATAAACACTTTTTGACCATATGGCTATATCTTTTTAAAATGTTGCAGGATCACAATGAATTTGACTTATATTATGCAGAATCAAGCCCTTTTCAACATATTTCAGCACCAGCAAGCTGCTAGAAAGGAATCTTTAGTTATTGACACTCTGTTGCAAAAAAGCTTCAACTCAGTGAGATAAACACTTTTTGACCGTATGGCTATATCTTTTCAAAATGTTATAGGATCACAATGAATTTGACTTGTATTATTTAGAATCAAGCCCTTTTCAGCATATTTCAGCACCAGCAAGCTGCTAGAAAGGAATCTTTAGTTATTGACACTCTGTTGCAAAAAAGCTTCAACTCAGTGAGAAAAACACTTTTTGACCGTATGGCTATATCTTTTCAAAATGTTGCAGGATCACAATGATTTAGACTTATATTATGCAGAATCAAGCCCTTTTCAACATATTTCAGCACCAGCAAGTTGCTAGAAAAGAATCTTTACTTATTGACACTCTGTATCAAAAACACTTCAACTCAGTGAGATAAACACTTTTTGACCATATGGCTATATCTTTTCAAAATGTTGCAGGATCACAATGATTTTGACTTATATTATGCAAAATCAAGCCCTTTTCAACATATTTCAGCACCAGCAAGCTGCTAGAAAGGAATCTTTAGTTATTGACACTCTGTTGCAAAAAAGCTTCAACTCAGTGAGATAAACACTTTTTGACCGTATGGCTATATCTTTTCAAAATGCTGCAGGATCACAATGATTTTGACTTATATTATGCAGAATCAAGCCCTTTTCAACATATTTAAGCACCAGCAAGCTGCTAGAAAGGAATCTTTAGTTATTGACACGCTTTAACAAAAACGCTTCAACTCAGTGAGATAAACACTTTTTGACCGTATGGCTATATCTTTTTAAAATGTTGCAGGATCACAATGATTTTGACTTATATTATGCAGAATCAAGCCCTTTTCAACATATTTCAGAACCAGCAAGCTGCTAGAAAGGAATCTTTAGTTATTTACACTCTCTTGCAAAAAAGCTTCAACTCAGTGAGATAAACACTTTTTGACCGTATGGCTATATCTTTTCAAAATGCTGCAGGATCACAATGATTTTGACTTATATTATGCAGAATCAAGCCCTTTTCAACATATTTAAGCAACAGCAAGCTGTTAGAAAGGAATCTTTAGTTATTGACACGCTTTAACAAAAACGCTTCAACTCAGTGAGATAAACACTTTTTGACCGTATGGCTATATCTTTTTAAAATGTTGCAGGATCACAACGATTTTGACTTATATTATGCAGAATCAAGCCCTTTTCAACATATTTCAGAGTCAGCAAGTTGCTAGAAAAGAATCTTTAGTTATTGACACTGTGTATCAAAAACACTTCAACTCAGTGAGATAAACACTTTTTGACCATGTGGCTATATCTTTTTAAAATGTTGCAGGATCACAATGATTTTGACTTATATTATGCAGAATCAAGCCCTTTTAAACATATTTCAGCACCGGCAAGCTGCTAGAAAAGAATCTTTAGTTATTGACACTCTGTTTCAAAAAAGCTTCAACTCAGTGAGATAAACACTTTTTGACCGTATGGCTATATCTTTTCAAAATGTTGCAGGATCACAATGATTTTGACTTATATTATGCAGAATCAAGCCATTTTTAACATATTTAAGCACCAGCGAGAAGCTAGAAAGGAATCTTTAGTTATTGACACGCTTTAACAAAAACGCTTCAACTCAGTGAGATAAACACTTTTTGACCGTATGGCTATATCTTTTTAAAATGTTGCAGGATCACAATGATTTTGACTTATATTATGCAGAATCATGCCCTTTTCAACATATTTCAGCACCAGCAAGCTGCTAGAAAGGAATCTTTAGTTATTGACACTCTATTGCAAAAAAGCTTCAACTCAGTGAGATAAACACTTTTTGACCGTATGGCTATATCTTTTCAAAATGTTGCAGGATCACAATGATTTTGACTTATATTATGCAAAATCAAGCCCTTTTCAACATATTTCAGCACCAGCAAGCTGCTAGAAAGGAATCTTTAGTTATTGACACTCTGTTGCAAAAAAGCTTCAACTCAGTGAGATAAACACTTTTTGACCGTATGGCTATATCTTTTCAAAATGCTGCAGGATCACAATGATTTTGACTTATATTATGCAGAATCAAGCCCTTTTCAACATATTTAAGCACCAGCAAGCTGCTAGAAAGGAATCTTTAGTTATTGACACGCTTTAACAAAAACGCTTCAACTCAGTGAGATAAACACTTTTTGACCGTATGGCTATATCTTTTTAAAATGTTGCAGGATCACAATGATTTTGACTTATATTATGCAGAATCAAGCCCTTTTCAACATATTTCAGAACCAGCAAGCTGCTAGAAAGGAATCTTTAGTTATTTACACTCTCTTGCAAAAAAGCTTCAACTCAGTGAGATAAACACTTTTTGACCGTATGGCTATATCTTTTCAAAATGCTGCAGGATCACAATGATTTTGACTTATATTATGCAGAATCAAGCCCTTTTCAACATATTTAAGCAACAGCAAGCTGTTAGAAAGGAATCTTTAGTTATTGACACGCTTTAACAAAAACGCTTCAACTCAGTGAGATAAACACTTTTTGACCGTATGGCTATATCTTTTTAAAATGTTGCAGGATCACAACGATTTTGACTTATATTATGCAGAATCAAGCCCTTTTCAACATATTTCAGAGTCAGCAAGTTGCTAGAAAAGAATCTTTAGTTATTGACACTGTGTATCAAAAACACTTCAACTCAGTGAGATAAACACTTTTTGACCATGTGGCTATATCTTTTTAAAATGTTGCAGGATCACAATGATTTTGACTTATATTATGCAGAATCAAGCCCTTTTAAACATATTTCAGCACCGGCAAGCTGCTAGAAAAGAATCTTTAGTTATTGACACTCTGTTTCAAAAAAGCTTCAACTCAGTGAGATAAACACTTTTTGACCGTATGGCTATATCTTTTCAAAATGTTGCAGGATCACAATGATTTTGACTTATATTATGCAGAATCAAGCCATTTTTAACATATTTAAGCACCAGCGAGAAGCTAGAAAGGAATCTTTAGTTATTGACACGCTTTAACAAAAACGCTTCAACTCAGTGAGATAAACACTTTTTGACCGTATGGCTATATCTTTTTAAAATGTTGCAGGATCACAATGATTTTGACTTATATTATGCAGAATCATGCCCTTTTCAACATATTTCAGCACCAGCAAGCTGCTAGAAAGGAATCTTTAGTTATTGACACTCTATTGCAAAAAAGCTTCAACTCAGTGAGATAAACACTTTTTGACCGTATGGCTATATCTTTTCAAAATGCTGCAGGATCACAATGATTTTGACTTATATTATGCAGAATAAAGCCCTTTTCAACATATTTCAGCACCAGCAAGCTGCTAGAAAGGAATCTTTAGTTATTGACACGCTTTAACAAAAACGCTTCAACTCAGTGAGATAAACACTTTTTGACCGTATGGCTATATCTTTTTAAAATGTTGCAGGATCACAATGATTTTGACTTATATTATGCAGAATCATGCCCTTTTCAACATATTTCGGCACCAGCAAGCTGCTAGAAAGGAATCTTTAGTTATTGACACTCTGTTGCAAAAAAGCTTCAACTCAGTGAGATAAACACTTTTTGACCGTATGGCTATATCTTTTTAAAATGTTGCAGGATCACAATGAATTTGACTTATATTATGCAGAATCAGCTCCTTTTCAACATATTTCAGCACCAGCAAGCTGCTAGAAAGGAAACTTTAGTTATTGACACTCTGTATCAAAAACACTTCAACTCAGTGAGATAAACACTTTTTGACCATATGGCTATATCTTTTCAAAATGTTGCAGGATCACAATGATTTTGACTTATATTATGCAAAATCAAGCCCTTTTCAACATATTTCAGCACCAGCAAGCTGCTAGAAAGGAATCTTTAGTTATTGACACTCTGTTGCAAAAAAGCTTCAACTCAGTGAGATAAACACTTTTTGACCGTATGGCTATATCTTTTCAAAATGCTGCAGGATCACAATGATTTTGACTTATATTATGCAGAATCAAGCCCTTTTCAACATATTTAAGCACCAGCAAGCTGCTAGAAAGGAATCTTTAGTTATTGACACGCTTTAACAAAAACGCTTCAACTCAGTGAGATAAACACTTTTTGACCGTATGGCTATATCTTTTTAAAATGTTGCAGGATCACAATGATTTTGACTTATATTATGCAGAATCAAGCCCTTTTCAACATATTTCAGAACCAGCAAGCTGCTAGAAAGGAATCTTTAGTTATTTACACTCTCTTGCAAAAAAGCTTCAACTCAGTGAGATAAACACTTTTTGACCGTATGGCTATATCTTTTCAAAATGCTGCAGGATCACAATGATTTTGACTTATATTATGCAGAATCAAGCCCTTTTCAACATATTTAAGCAACAGCAAGCTGTTAGAAAGGAATCTTTAGTTATTGACACGCTTTAACAAAAACGCTTCAACTCAGTGAGATAAACACTTTTTGACCGTATGGCTATATCTTTTTAAAATGTTGCAGGATCACAACGATTTTGACTTATATTATGCAGAATCAAGCCCTTTTCAACATATTTCAGAGTCAGCAAGTTGCTAGAAAAGAATCTTTAGTTATTGACACTGTGTATCAAAAACACTTCAACTCAGTGAGATAAACACTTTTTGACCATGTGGCTATATCTTTTTAAAATGTTGCAGGATCACAATGATTTTGACTTATATTATGCAGAATCAAGCCCTTTTAAACATATTTCAGCACCGGCAAGCTGCTAGAAAAGAATCTTTAGTTATTGACACTCTGTTTCAAAAAAGCTTCAACTCAGTGAGATAAACACTTTTTGACCGTATGGCTATATCTTTTCAAAATGTTGCAGGATCACAATGATTTTGACTTATATTATGCAGAATCAAGCCATTTTTAACATATTTAAGCACCAGCGAGAAGCTAGAAAGGAATCTTTAGTTATTGACACGCTTTAACAAAAACGCTTCAACTCAGTGAGATAAACACTTTTTGACCGTATGGCTATATCTTTTTAAAATGTTGCAGGATCACAATGATTTTGACTTATATTATGCAGAATCATGCCCTTTTCAACATATTTCAGCACCAGCAAGCTGCTAGAAAGGAATCTTTAGTTATTGACACTCTATTGCAAAAAAGCTTCAACTCAGTGAGATAAACACTTTTTGACCGTATGGCTATATCTTTTCAAAATGTTGCAGGATCACAATGATTTTGACTTATATTATGCAAAATCAAGCCCTTTTCAACATATTTCAGCACCAGCAAGCTGCTAGAAAGGAATCTTTAGTTATTGACACTCTGTTGCAAAAAAGCTTCAACTCAGTGAGATAAACACTTTTTGACCGTATGGCTATATCTTTTCAAAATGCTGCAGGATCACAATGATTTTGACTTATATTATGCAGAATCAAGCTCTTTTCAACATATTTAAGCACCAGCAAGCTGCTAGAAAGGAATCTTTAGTTATTGACACGCTTTAACAAAAACGCTTCAACTCAGTGAGATAAACACTTTTTGACCGTATGGCTATATCTTTTTAAAATGTTGCAGGATCACAATGATTTTGACTTATATTATGCAGAATCAAGCCCTTTTCAACATATTTCAGAACCAGCAAGCTGCTAGAAAGGAATCTTTAGTTATTTACACTCTCTTGCAAAAAAGCTTCAACTCAGTGAGATAAACACTTTTTGACCGTATGGCTATATCTTTTCAAAATGCTGCAGGATCACAATGATTTTGACTTATATTATGCAGAATCAAGCCCTTTTCAACATATTTAAGCAACAGCAAGCTGTTAGAAAGGAATCTTTAGTTATTGACACGCTTTAACAAAAACGCTTCAACTCAGTGAGATAAACACTTTTTGACCATGTGGCTATATCTTTTTAAAATGTTGCAGGATCACAATGATTTTGACTTATATTATGCAGAATCAAGCCCTTTTAAACATATTTCAGCACCGGCAAGCTGCTAGAAAAGAATCTTTAGTTATTGACACTCTGTTTCAAAAAAGCTTCAACTCAGTGAGATAAACACTTTTTGACCGTATGGCTATATCTTTTCAAAATGTTGCAGGATCACAATGATTTTGACTTATATTATGCAGAATCAAGCCATTTTTAACATATTTAAGCACCAGCGAGAAGCTAGAAAGGAATCTTTAGTTATTGACACGCTTTAACAAAAACGCTTCAACTCAGTGAGATAAACACTTTTTGACCGTATGGCTATATATTTTTAAAATGTTGCAGGATCACAATGATTTTGACTTATATTATGCAGAATCATGCCCTTTTCAACATATTTCAGCACCAGCAAGCTGCTAGAAAGGAATCTTTAGTTATTGACACTCTATTGCAAAAAAGCTTCAACTCAGTGAGATAAACACTTTTTGACCGTATGGCTATATCTTTTCAAAATGCTGCAGGATCACAATGATTTTGACTTATATTATGCAGAATAAAGCCCTTTTCAACATATTTCAGCACCAGCAAGCTGCTAGAAAGGAATCTTTAGTTATTGACACGCTTTAACAAAAACGCTTCAACTCAGTGAGATAAACACTTTTTGACCGTATGGCTATATCTTTTTAAAATGTTGCAGGATCACAATGATTTTGACTTATATTATGCAGAATCATGCCCTTTTCAACATATTTCGGCACCAGCAAGCTGCTAGAAAGGAATCTTTAGTTATTGACACTCTGTTGCAAAAAAGCTTCAACTCAGTGAGATAAACACTTTTTGACCGTATGGCTATATCTTTTTAAAATGTTGCAGGATCACAATGAATTTGACTTATATTATGCAGAATCAGCTCCTTTTCAACATATTTCAGCACCAGCAAGCTGCTAGAAAGGAAACTTTAGTTATTGACACTCTGTATCAAAAACACTTCAACTCAGTGAGATAAACACTTTTTGACCATATGGCTATATCTTTTCAAAATGTTGCAGGATCACAATGATTTTGACTTTTATTATGCAGAATCAAGCCCTTTTCAACATATTTCAGCACCAGCAAGCTGCTAGAAAGGAGTCTTTAGTTATTGACACTCTGTTGCAAAAAAGCTTCAACTCAGTGAGAAAAACACTTTTTGACCGTATGGCTATATCTTTTCAAAATGTTGCAGGATCACAATGAATTTGACTTATATTATGCAGAATCAAGCCCTTTTAAACATATTTCAGCACCGGCAAGCTGCTAGAAAAGAATCTTTACTTATTGACACTCTTTATCAAAAACGCTTCAACTCAGTGAGATAAACACTTTTTGACCGTATGGCTATATCTTTTCAAAATGTTGCAGGATCACAATGATTTTGACTTATATTATGCAAATTCAAGCCATTTTCAACATATTTCAGCACCAGCAAGCTGCTAGAAAAGAATCTTTAGTTATTGACACTCTGTATCAAAAACGCTTCAACTCAGTGAGATAAAAACTTTTTGACCGTATGGCTATATCTTTTAAAAATGTTGCAGGATCACAATGATTTTGACTTACATTATGCAGAATCAAGCCCTTTTCAACATATTTCAGCACCAGCAAGCTGCTAGAAAGGAATTTTTAGTTATTGACACTCTGTTGCAAAAACGCGTCAACTCAGTGAGATAAACACTTTTTGACCGTATGGCTATATCTTTTCAAAACGTTGCTGGATCACAATTAATTAGAATTATATTATGCAGAATCAAGCCCTTTTCAACATATTTCAGCACCAGCAAGCTGCTAGAAAGGAATCTTTAGTTATTGACACTCTGTTGAAAAAAAGCTTCAAATCAGTGAGATAAACACTTTTTGACCATATGGCTATATCTTTTCAAAATGTTGCAGGATCACAATTATTTTGACTTATATTATGCAGAATCAAGCCCTTTTCAAGATATTTCAGCACCAGCAAGCTGCTAGAAAGGAATCTTTAGTTATTGACACTCTGTTGCAAAAAAGCTTCAACTCAGTGAGATAAACACTTTTTGACCGTATGGCTATATCTTTTCAAAATGTTGCAGGATCACAATGATTTTGACTTATATTATGCAGAATCAAGCCCTTTTCAACATATTTCGGCACCAGCAAGCTGCTAGAAAAGAATCTTTAGTTATTGACACTTTTTTCAAAAACGCTTCAACTCAGTGAGATAAACACTTTTTGACCGTATGGCTATATCTTTTCAAAATGTTGCTGGGTCACAATTAATTTGACTTATATTATGCAGAATCAAGCCCTTTTCAACATATTTCAGCACCAGCAAGCTACTAGAAAGGAATCTTTAGTTATTTACGCTCTGTTGCAAAAAAGCTTCAACTCAGTGAGATAAACACTTTTTGACCATATGGCTATATCTTTTTAAAACGTTGCAGGATCACAATGATTTTGACTTATATTATGCAAAATCAGCTCCTTTTCAACATATTTCAGCACCAGCAAGCTGCTAGAAAGGAAACTTTAGTTATTGACACTCTGTTGCAAAAAAGCTTCAACTCAGTGAGATAAACACTTTTTGACCATGTGGCTATATCTTTTTAAAATGTTACAGGATCACAATGATTTTGACTTATATTATGCAGAATCAAGCCCTTTTCAACATATTTCAGCACCAGAAAGTTGCTAGAAAAGAATCTTTAGTTATTGACACTCTGTATCAAAAACGCTTCAACTCAGTGAGATAAACACTTTTTGACCGTATGGCTATATCTTTTCAAAATGTTGCAGGATCACAATGAATTTGACTTATATTATGCAGAATCAAGCCCTTTTCAACATATTTTAGCACCAGCAAGCTGCTAGAAAAGAATCTTTAGTTATTGACACTCTTTATCAAAAACGCTTCAACTCAGTGAGATAAACACTTTTTGACCGTAGGGCTATATCTTTTCAAAATGTTGCAGGATCACAATGATTTTGACTTATATTATGCAAATTCAAGCCATTTTCAACATATTTCAGCACCAGCAAGCTGCTAGAAAGGAATCTTTAGTTATTGACACGCTTTATCAAAAACGCTTCAACTTTGTGAGATAAACACTTTTTGACCGTATGGCTATATCTTTTCAAAATGTTGCAGGATCACAATGATTTTGACTTATATTATGCAGAATCAAGCCCTTTTCAACATATTTCAGCACCAGCAAGCTGCTAGAAAGGAATCTTTAGTTATTTACACTCTGTTGCAAAAAAGCTTCAACTCAGTGAGATAAACACTTTTTGACCATGTGGCTATATCTTTTTAAAATGTTACAGGATCACAATGATTTTGACTTATATTATGCAGAATCAAGCCCTTTTCAACATATTTCAGCACCAGAAAGTTGCTAGAAAAGAATCTTTAGTTATTGACACTCTGTATCAAAAACGCTTCAACTCAGTGAGATAAACACTTTTTGACCGTATGGCTATATCTTTTCAAAATGTTGCAGGATCACAATGAATTTGACTTATATTATGCAGAATCAAGCCCTTTTCAACATATTTTAGCACCAGCAAGCTGCTAGAAAAGAATCTTTAGTTATTGACACTCTTTATCAAAAACGCTTCAACTCAGTGAGATAAACACTTTTTGACCGTAGGGCTATATCTTTTCAAAATGTTGCAGGATCACAATGATTTTGACTTATATTATGCAAATTCAAGCCATTTTCAACATATTTCAGCACCAGCAAGCTGCTAGAAAGGAATCTTTAGTTATTGACACGCTTTATCAAAAACGCTTCAACTTTGTGAGATAAACACTTTTTGACCGTATGGCTATATCTTTTCAAAATGTTGCAGGATCACAATGATTTTGACTTATATTATGCAGAATCAAGCCCTTTTCAACATATTTCAGCACCAGCAAGCTGCTAGAAAGGAATCTTTAGTTATTTACACTCTGTTGCAAAAAAGCTTCAACTCATTGAGATAAACACTTTTTGACCGTATGGCTATATCTTTTTAAAATGTTGCAGGATCACAATGAATTTGACTTATATTATGCAGAATCAGCTCCTTTTCAACATATTTCAGCACCAGCAACCTGCTAGAAAGGAAACTTTAGTTATTGACACTCTGTTGCAAAAAAGCTTCAACTCAGTGAGATAAACACTTTTTGACCATATGGCTATATCTTTTTAAAATGTTGCAGGATCACAATGAATTTGACTTATATTATGCAGAATCAAGCCCTTTTCAACATATTTCAGCACCAGCAAGCTGCTAGAAAGGAATCTTTAGTTATTGACACTCTGTTGCAAAAAAGCTTCAACTCAGTGAGATAAACACTTTTTGACCGTATGGCTATATCTTTTCAAAATGTTATAGGATCACAATGAATTTGACTTGTATTATTTAGAATCAAGCCCTTTTCAGCATATTTCAGCACCAGCAAGCTGCTAGAAAGGAATCTTTAGTTATTGACACTCTGTTGCAAAAAAGCTTCAACTCAGTGAGAAAAACACTTTTTGACCGTATGGCTATATCTTTTCAAAATGTTGCAGGATCACAATGATTTAGACTTATATTATGCAGAATCAAGCCCTTTTCAACATATTTCAGCACCAGCAAGTTGCTAGAAAACAATCTTTACTTATTGACACTCTGTATCAAAAACACTTCAACTCAGTGAGATAAACACTTTTTGACCATATGGCTATATCTTTTCAAAATGTTGCAGGATCACAATGATTTTGACTTATATTATGCAAAATCAAGCCCTTTTCAACATATTTCAGCACCAGCAAGCTGCTAGAAAGGAATCTTTAGTTATTGACACTCTGTTGCAAAAAAGCTTCAACTCAGTGAGATAAACACTTTTTGACCGTATGGCTATATCTTTTCAAAATGCTGCAGGATCACAATGATTTTGACTTATATTATGCAGAATCAAGCCCTTTTCAACATATTTAAGCACCAGCAAGCTGCTAGAAAGGAATCTTTAGTTATTGACACGCTTTAACAAAAACGCTTCAACTCAGTGAGATAAACACTTTTTGACCGTATGGCTATATCTTTTTAAAATGTTGCAGGATCACAATGATTTTGACTTATATTATGCAGAATCAAGCCCTTTTCAACATATTTCAGAACCAGCAAGCTGCTAGAAAGGAATCTTTAGTTATTTACACTCTCTTGCAAAAAAGCTTCAACTCAGTGAGATAAACACTTTTTGACCGTATGGCTATATCTTTTCAAAATGCTGCAGGATCACAATGATTTTGACTTATATTATGTAGAATCAAGCCCTTTTCAACATATTTAAGCAACAGCAAGCTGTTAGAAAGGAATCTTTAGTTATTGACACGCTTTAACAAAAACGCTTCAACTCAGTGAGATAAACACTTTTTGACCGTATGGCTATATCTTTTTAAAATGTTGCAGGATCACAACGATTTTGACTTATATTATGCAGAATCAAGCCCTTTTCAACATATTTCAGAGTCAGCAAGTTGCTAGAAAAGAATCTTTAGTTATTGACACTGTGTATCAAAAACACTTCAACTCAGTGAGATAAACACTTTTTGACCATGTGGCTATATCTTTTTAAAATGTTGCAGGATCACAATGATTTTGACTTATATTATGCAGAATCAAGCCCTTTTAAACATATTTCAGCACCGGCAAGCTGCTAGAAAAGAATCTTTAGTTATTGACACTCTGTTTCAAAAAAGCTTCAACTCAGTGAGATAAACACTTTTTGACCGTATGGCTATATCTTTTCAAAATGTTGCAGGATCACAATGATTTTGACTTATATTATGCAGAATCAAGCCATTTTTAACATATTTAAGCACCAGCGAGAAGCTAGAAAGGAATCTTTAGTTATTGACACGCTTTAACAAAAACGCTTCAACTCAGTGAGATAAACACTTTTTGACCGTATGGCTATATCTTTTTAAAATGTTGCAGGATCACAATGATTTTGACTTATATTATGCAGAATCATGCCCTTTTCAACATATTTCAGCACCAGCAAGCTGCTAGAAAGGAATCTTTAGTTATTGACACTCTATTGCAAAAAAGCTTCAACTCAGTGAGATAAACACTTTTTGACCGTATGGCTATATCTTTTCAAAATGTTGCAGGATCACAATGATTTTGACTTATATTATGCAAAATCAAGCCCTTTTCAACATATTTCAGCACCAGCAAGCTGCTAGAAAGGAATCTTTAGTTATTGACACTCTGTTGCAAAAAAGCTTCAACTCAGTGAGATAAACACTTTTTGACCGTATGGCTATATCTTTTCAAAATGCTGCAGGATCACAATGATTTTGACTTATATTATGCAGAATCAAGCCCTTTTCAACATATTTAAGCACCAGCAAGCTGCTAGAAAGGAATCTTTAGTTATTGACACGCTTTAACAAAAACGCTTCAACTCAGTGAGATAAACACTTTTTGACCGTATGGCTATATCTTTTTAAAATGTTGCAGGATCACAATGATTTTGACTTATATTATGCAGAATCAAGCCCTTTTCAACATATTTCAGAACCAGCAAGCTGCTAGAAAGGAATCTTTAGTTATTTACACTCTCTTGCAAAAAAGCTTCAACTCAGTGAGATAAACACTTTTTGACCGTATGGCTATATCTTTTCAAAATGCTGCAGGATCACAATGATTTTGACTTATATTATGCAGAATCAAGCCCTTTTCAACATATTTAAGCAACAGCAAGCTGTTAGAAAGGAATCTTTAGTTATTGACACGCTTTAACAAAAACGCTTCAACTCAGTGAGATAAACACTTTTTGACCGTATGGCTATATCTTTTTAAAATGTTGCAGGATCACAACGATTTTGACTTATATTATGCAGAATCAAGCCCTTTTCAACATATTTCAGAGTCAGCAAGTTGCTAGAAAAGAATCTTTAGTTATTGACACTGTGTATCAAAAACACTTCAACTCAGTGAGATAAACACTTTTTGACCATGTGGCTATATCTTTTTAAAATGTTGCAGGATCACAATGATTTTGACTTATATTATGCAGAATCAAGCCCTTTTAAACATATTTCAGCACCGGCAAGCTGCTAGAAAAGAATCTTTAGTTATTGACACTCTGTTTCAAAAAAGCTTCAACTCAGTGAGATAAACACTTTTTGACCGTATGGCTATATCTTTTCAAAATGTTGCAGGATCACAATGATTTTGACTTATATTATGCAGAATCAAGCCATTTTTAACATATTTAAGCACCAGCGAGAAGCTAGAAAGGAATCTTTAGTTATTGACACGCTTTAACAAAAACGCTTCAACTCAGTGAGATAAACACTTTTTGACCGTATGGCTATATCTTTTTAAAATGTTGCAGGATCACAATGATTTTGACTTATATTATGCAGAATCATGCCCTTTTCAACATATTTCAGCACCAGCAAGCTGCTAGAAAGGAATCTTTAGTTATTGACACTCTATTGCAAAAAAGCTTCAACTCAGTGAGATAAACACTTTTTGACCGTATGGCTATATCTTTTCAAAATGCTGCAGGATCACAATGATTTTGACTTATATTATGCAGAATAAAGCCCTTTTCAACATATTTCAGCACCAGCAAGCTGCTAGAAAGGAATCTTTAGTTATTGACACGCTTTAACAAAAACGCTTCAACTCAGTGAGATAAACACTTTTTGACCGTATGGCTATATCTTTTTAAAATGTTGCAGGATCACAATGATTTTGACTTATATTATGCAGAATCATGCCCTTTTCAACATATTTCGGCACCAGCAAGCTGCTAGAAAGGAATCTTTAGTTATTGACACTCTGTTGCAAAAAAGCTTCAACTCAGTGAGATAAACACTTTTTGACCGTATGGCTATATCTTTTTAAAATGTTGCAGGATCACAATGAATTTGACTTATATTATGCAGAATCAGCTCCTTTTCAACATATTTCAGCACCAGCAAGCTGCTAGAAAGGAAACTTTAGTTATTGACACTCTGTATCAAAAACACTTCAACTCAGTGAGATAAACACTTTTTGACCATATGGCTATATCTTTTCAAAATGTTGCAGGATCACAATGATTTTGACTTTTATTATGCAGAATCAAGCCCTTTTCAACATATTTCAGCACCAGCAAGCTGCTAGAAAGGAATCTTTAGTTATTGACACTCTGTTGCAAAAAAGCTTCAACTCAGTGAGATAAACACTTTTTGACCGTATGGCTATATATTTTCAAAATGCTGCAGGATCACAATGATTTTGACTTATATTAGAATCATGCCCTTTTCAACATATTTCAGCACCAGCAAGCTGCTAGAAAGGAATCTTTAGTTATTGACACTCTATTGCAAAAAAAGCTTCAACTCAGTGAGATAAACACTTTTTTGACCGTATGGCTATATCTTTTCAAAATGCTGCAGGATCACAATGATTTTGACTTATATTATGCAGAATAAAGCCCTTTTCAACATATTTCAGCACCAGCAAGCTGCTAGAAAGGAATCTTTAGTTATTGACACGCTTTAACAAAAAACGCTTCAACTCAGTGAGATAAACACTTTTTGACCGTATGGCTATATCTTTTTTAAAATGTTGCAGGATCACAATGATTTTGACTTATATTATGCAGAATCATGCCCTTTTCAACATATTTCGGCACCAGCAAGCTGCTAGAAAGGAATCTTTAGTTATTGACACTCTGTTGCAAAAAAGCTTCAACTCAGTGAGATAAACACTTTTTGACCGTATGGCTATATCTTTTTAAAATGTTGCAGGATCACAATGAATTTGACTTATATTATGCAGAATCAGCTCCTTTTCAACATATTTCAGCACCAGCAAGCTGCTAGAAAGGAAACTTTAGTTATTGACACTCTGTATCAAAAACACTTCAACTCAGTGAGATAAACACTTTTTGACCATATGGCTATATCTTTTCAAAATGTTGCAGGATCACAATGATTTTGACTTATATTATGCAGAATCAAGCCCTTTTCAACATATTTCAGCACCAGCAAGCTGCTAGAAAGGAATCTTTAGTTATTGACACTCTGTTGCAAAAAAGCTTCAACTCAGTGAGATAAACACTTTTTGACCGTATGGCTATATCTTTTCAAAATGCTGCAGGATCACAATGATTTTGACTTATATTATGCAGAATCAAGCCCTTTTCAACATATTTCAGCACCAGCAAGCTTCTAGAAAGGAATCTTTAGTTATTGACACGCTTTAACAAAAACGCTTCAACTCAGTGAGATAAACACTTTTTGACCGTATGGCTATATCTTTTTAAAATGTTGCAGGATCACAATGATTTTGACTTATATTATGCAGAATCAAGCCCTTTTCAACATATTTCAGCACCAGCAAGCTGCTAGAAAGGAATCTTTAGTTATTGACACTCTGTTGCAAAAAAGCTTCATCTCAGTGAGATAAACACTTTTTGACCGTATGGCTATATCTTTTCAAAATGCTGCAGGATCACAATGATTTTGACTTATATTATGCAGAATAAACCCCTTTTCAACATATTTAAGCACCAGCAAGCTGCTAGAAAGGAATCTTTAGTTATTGACACGCTTTAACAAAAACGCTTAAACTCAGTGAGATAAACACTTTTTGACCATATAGCTATATCTTTTTAAAATGTTGCAGGATCACAATGATTTTGACTTATATTATGCAGAATCATGCCCTTTTCAACATATTTCAGCACCAGCAAGCTGCTAGAAAGGAATCTTTAGTTATTGACACTCTGTTGCAAAAAAGCTTCAACTCAGTGAGATAAACACTTTTTGACCATGTGGCTATATCTTTTCAAAATGTTGCAGGATCACAATGATTTTGACTTATATTATGCAGAATCAAGCCCTTTTAAACATATTTCAGCACCGGCAAGCTGCTAGAAAAGAATCTTTAGTTATTGACACTCTGTTTCAAAAAAGCTTCAACTCAGTGAGATAAACATTTTTTGACCGTATGGCTATATCTTTTCAAAATGTTGCAGGATCACAATGATTTTGACTTATATTATGCAGAATCAAGCCATTTTTAACATATTTAAGCACGAGCGAGCAGCTAGAAAGGAATCTTTAGTTATTGACATGCTTTAACAAAAACGCTTCAACTCAGTGAGATAAACACTTTTTGACCGTATGGCTATATCTTTATAAAATGTTGCAGGATCACAATGATTTTGACTTATATTATGCAGAATCAAGCCCTTTTCAACATATTTCAGCACCAGAGAGCTGCTAGAAAGGAATCTTTAGTTATTGACAATCTGTTGCAAAAAAGCTTCAACTCAGTGAGAAAAACACTTTTTGACAATATGGCTATATCTTTTCAAAATGTTGCAAGCTCAGAATCAAGCCCTTTTCAACATATTTCAGCACCAGCAAGCTGCTAGAAAGGAATCTTTAGTTATTGACACACTGTGTCTAAAAAGCTTCAACTCAGTGAGATAAACACTTTTTGACCGCAGGGCTATATCTTTTCAAAATGTTATAGGATCACAATGAATTTGACTTATATTATTTAGAATCAAGCCCTTTTCAGCATATTTCAGCACCAGCAAGCTGCTAGAAAAGAATCTTTAGTTATTGACACTTTTTTCAAAAACGCTTCAACTCAGTGAGATAAACACTTTTTGACCGTATGGCTATATCTTTTCAAAATGCTGCAGGATCACAATGATTTTGACTTATATTATGCAGAATCAAGCCCTTTTCAACATATTTAAGCACCAGCAAGCTGCTAGAAAGGAATCTTTAGTTATTGACACGCTTTAACAAAAACGCTTCAACTCAGTGAGATAAACACTTTTTGACCGTATGGCTATATCTTTTTAAAATGTTGCAGGATCACAATGATTTTGACTTATATTATGCAGAATCAAGCCCTTTTCAACATATTTAAGCACCAGCAAGCTGCTAGAAAGGAATCTTTAGTTATTTACACTCTCTTGCAAAAAAGCTTCAACTCAGTGAGATAAACACTTTTTGACCGTATGGCTATATCTTTTCAAAATGCTGCAGGATCACAATGAATTTGACTTATATTATGCAGAATCAAGCCATTTTTAACATATTTAAGCACCAGCGAGCAGCTAGAAAGGAATCTTTAGTTATTGACACGCTTTAACAAAAACGCTTCAACTCAGTGAGATAAACACTTTTTGACCGTATGGCTATATCTTTTCAAAATGTTGCAGGATCACAATGATTTTGACTTATATTATGCAGAATCAAGCCCTTTTCAACATATTTCAGCACCAGCAAGCTGCTAGAAAGGAATCTTTAGTTATTTACACTCTGTTGCAAAAAAGCTTCAACTCAGTGAGATAAACACTTTTTGACCGTATGGCTATATCTTTTTAAAATGTTGCAGGATCACAATGAATTTGACTTATATTATGTAGAATCAGCTCCTTTTCAACATATTTCAGCACCAGCAAGCTGCTAGAAAGGAAACTTTAGTTATTGACACTCTGTTGCAAAAAAGCTTCAACTCAGTGAGATAAACACTTTTTGACCATATGGCTATATCTTTTTAAAATGTTGCAGGATCACAATGAATTTGACTTATATTATGCAGAATCAAGCCCTTTTCAACATATTTCAGCACCAGCAAGCTGCTAGAAAGGAATCTTTAGTTATTGACACTCTGTTGCAAAAAAGCTTCAACTCAGTGAGATAAACACTTTTTGACCGTATGGCTATATCTTTTCAAAATGTTATAGGATCAAAATGAATTTGACTTATATTATTTAGAATCAAGCCCTTTTCAGCATATTTCAGCACCAGCAAGCTGCTAGAAAGGAATCTTTAGTTATTGACACTCTGTTGCAAAAAAGCTTCAACTCAGTGAGAAAAACACTTTTTGACCGTGTGGCTATATCTTTTCAAAATGTTGCAGGATCACAATGATTTTGACTTATATTATGCAGAATCAAGCCCTTTTCAACATATTTCAGCACCAGCAAGTTGCTAGAAAAGAATCTTTAGTTATTGACACTCTGTATCAAAAACACTTCAACTCAGTGAGATAAACACTTTTTGACCATATGGCTATATCTTTTCAAAATGTTGCAGGATCACAATGATTTTGACTTATATTATGCAGAATCAAGCCCTTTTCAACATATTTCAGCACCAGCAAGCTGCTAGAAAGGAATCTTTAGTTATTGACACTCTGTTGCAAAAAAGCTTCAACTCAGTGAGATAAACACTTTTTGACCGTATGGCTATATCTTTTCAAAATGCTGCAGGATCACAATGATTTTGACTTATATTATGCAGAATCAAGCCCTTTTCAACATATTTCAGCACCAGCAAGCTGCTAGAAAGGAATCTTTAGTTATTGACACGCTTTAACAAAAACGCTTCAACTCAGTGAGATAAACACTTTTTGACCGTATGGCTATATCTTTTTAAAATGTTGCAGGATCACAATGATTTTGACTTATATTATGCAGAATCAAGCCCTTTTCAACATATTTCAGCACCAGCAAGCTGCTAGAAAGGAATCTTTAGTTATTGACACTCTGTTGCAAAAAAGCTTCAACTCAGTGAGATAAACACTTTTTGACCATGTGGCTATATCTTTTTAAAATGTTGCAGGATCACAATGATTTTGACTTATATTATGCAGAATCAAGCCCTTTTGAACATATTTCAGCACCGGCAAGCTGCTAGAAAAGAATCTTTAGTTATTGACACTCTGTTTCAAAAAAGCTTCAACTCAGTGAGATAAACACTTTTTGACCGTATGGCTATATCTTTTCAAAATGTTGCAGGATCACAATGATTTTGACTTATATTATGCAGAATCAAGCCATTTTTAACATATTTAAGCACCAGCGAGCAGCTAGAAAGGAATATTTAGTTATTGACACGCTTTAACAAAAACGCTTCAACTCAGTGAGATAAACACTTTTTGACCGTATGGCTATATCTTTTTAAAATGTTGCAGGATCACAATGAATTTGACTTATATTATGTAGAATCAGCTCCTTTTCAACATATTTCAGCACCAGCAAGCTGCTAGAAAGGAAACTTTAGTTATTGACACTCTGTTGCAAAAAAGCTTCAACTCAGTGAGATAAACACTTTTTGACCATATGGCTATATCTTTTTAAAATGTTGCAGGATCACAATGAATTTGACTTATATTATGCAGAATCAAGCCCTTTTCAACATATTTCAGCACCAGCAAGCTGCTAGAAAGGAATCTTTAGTTATTGACACTCTGTTGCAAAAAAGCTTCAACTCAGTGAGATAAACACTTTTTGACCGTATGGCTATATCTTTTCAAAATGTTATAGGATCAAAATGAATTTGACTTATATTATTTAGAATCAAGCCCTTTTCAGCATATTTCAGCACCAGCAAGCTGCTAGAAAGGAATCTTTAGTTATTGACACTCTGTTGCAAAAAAGCTTCAACTCAGTGAGAAAAACACTTTTTGACCGTATGGCTATATCTTTTCAAAATGTTGCAGGATCACAATGATTTTGACTTATATTATGCAGAATAAAGCCCTTTTCAACATATTTAAGCACCAGCAAGCTGCTAGAAAGGAATCTTTAGTTATTGACACGCTTTAACAAAAACGCTTCAACTCAGTGAGATAAACACTTTTTGACCATATAGCTATATCTTTTTAAAATGTTGCAGGATCACAATGATATTGACTTATATTATGCAGAATCAAGCCCTTTTCAACATATTTCAGCACCAGCAAGCTGCTAGAAAGGAATCTTTAGTTATTTACACTCTGTTGCAAAAAAGCTTCAACTCAGTGAGATAAACACTTTTTGACCGTATGGCTATATCTTTTTAAAATGTTGCAGGATCACAATGAATTTGAATAATATTATGCAGAATCAGCTCCTTTTCAACATATTTCAGCACCAGCAAGCTGCTAGAAAGGAAACTTTAGTTATTGACACTCTGTTGCAAAAAAGCTTCAACTCAGTGAGATAAACACTTTTTGACCATATGGCTATATCTTTTTAAAATGTTGCAGGATCACAATGAATTTGACTTATATTATGCAGAATCAAGCCCTTTTCAACATATTTCAGCACCAGCAAGCTGCTAGAAAGGAATCTTTAGTTATTGACACTCTGTTGCAAAAAAGCTTCAACTCAGTGAGATAAACACTTTTTGACCGTATGGCTATATCTTTTCAAAATGCTGCAGGATCACAATGATTTTTACTTATATTATGCAGAATCAAGCCCTTTTCAACATATTTAAGCACCAGCAAGCTGCTAGAAAGGAATCTTTAGTTATTGACACGCTTTAACAAAAACGCTTCAACTCAGTGAGATAAACACTTTTTGACCGTATGGCTATATCTTTTTAAAATGTTGCAGGATCACAATGATTTTGACTTATATTATGCAGAATCAAGCCCTTTTCAACATATTTCAGCACCAGCAAGCTGCTAGAAAGGAATCTTTAGTTATTGACACTCTGTTGCAAAAAAGCTTCAAGTCAGTGAGATAAACACTTTTTGACCATGTGGCTATATCTTTTTAAAATGTTGCAGGATCACAATGATTTTGACTTATATTACGCAGAATCAAGCCCTTTTCAACATATTTAAGCACCAGCAAGCTGCTAGAAAGGAATCTTTAGTTATTGACTCGCTTTAACAAAAACGCTTCAACTCAGTGAGATAAACACTTTTTGACCGTATGGCTATATCTTTTTAAAATGTTGCAGGATCACAATGATTTTGACTTATATTATGCAGAATCATGCCCTTTTCAACATATTTCAGCACCAGCAAGCTGCTAGAAAGGAATCTTTAGTTATTGACACTCTGTTGCAAAAAAGCTTCAACTCAGTGAGATAAACACTTTTTGACCGTATGGCTATATCTTTTCAAAATGTTGCAGGATCACAATGATTTTGACTTATATTATGCAGAATCAAGCCATTTTTAACATATTTAAGCACCAGCGAGCAGCTAGAAAGGAATCTTTAGTTATTGACACGCTTTAACAAAAACGCTTCAACTCAGTGAGATAAACACTTTTTGACCGTATGGCTATATCTTTTTAAAATGTTGCAGGATCACAATGATTTTGACTTATATTATGCAGAATCAAGCCCTTTTCAACATATTTCAGCACCAGCAAGCTGCTAGAAAGGAATCTTTAGTTATTGACACTCTATTGCAAAAAAGCTTCAACTCAGTGAGATAAACACTTTTTGACCGTATGGCTATATCTTTTCAAAATGCTGCAGGATCACAATGATTTTGACTTATATTATGCAGAATAAAGCCCTTTTCAACATATTTAAGCACCAGCAAGCTGCTAGAAAGGAATCTTTAGTTATTGACACGCTTTAACAAAAACGCTTCAACTCAGTGAGATAAACACTTTTTGACCGTATGGCTATATCTTTTTAAAATGTTGCAGGATCACAATGATTTTGACTTATATTATGCAGAATCATGCCCTTTTCAACATATTTCAGCACCAGCAAGCTGCTAGAAAGGAATCTTTAGTTATTGACACTCTGTTGCAAAAAAGCTTCAACTCAGTGAGATAAACACTTTTTGACCATGTGGCTATATCTTTTTAAAATGTTGCAGGATCACAATGATTTTGACTTATATTATGCAGAATCAAGCCCTTTTAAACATATTTCAGCACCGGCAAGCTGCTAGAAAAGAATCTTTAGTTATTGACACTCTGTTTCAAAAAAGCTTCAACTCAGTGAGATAAACACTTTTTGACCGTATTGCTATATCTTTTCAAAATGTTGCAGGATCACAATGATTTTGACTTATATTATGCAGAATCAAGCCATTTTTAACATATTTAAGCACCAGCGAGCAGCTAGAAAGGAATCTTTAGTTATTGACACGCTTTAACAAAAACGCTTCAACTCAGTGAGATAAACACTTTTTGTCCGTATGGCTATATCTTTTCAAAATGTTGCAGGATCACAATGATTTTGACTTATATTATGCAGAATCAAGCCCTTTTCAACATATTTCAGCACCAGCAAGCTGCTAGAAAGGAATCTTTAGTTATTTACACTCTGTTGCAAAAAACCTTCAACTCAGTGAGATAAACACTTTTTGACCGTATGGCTATATCTTTTTAACATGTTGCAGGATCACAATGAATTTGACTTATATTATGCAGAATCAGCTCCTTTTCAACATATTTCAGCACCAGCAAGCTGCTAGAAAGGAAACTTTAGTTATTGACACTCTGTTGCAAAAAAGCTTCAACTCAGTGAGATAAACACTTTTTTACCATATGGCTATATCTTTTTAAAATGTTGCAGGATCACAATGAATTTGACTTATATTATGCAGAATCAAGCCCTTTTCAACATATTTCAGCACCAGCAAGTTGCTAGAAAAGAATCTTTAGTTATTGACACTCTGTATCAAAAACACTTCAACTCAGTGAGATAAACACTTTTTGACCATATGGCTATATCTTTTCAAAATGTTGCAGGATCACAATGATTTTGACTTATATTATGCAGAATCAAGCCCTTTTCAACATATTTCAGCACCAGCAAGCTGCTAGAAAGGAATCTTTAGTTATTGACACTCTGTTGAAAAAAAGCTTCAACTCAGTGAGATAAACACTTTTTGACCGTATGGCTATATCTTTTTAAAATGTTGCAGGATCACAATTATTTTGACTTATATTATGCAGAATCAAGCCCTTTTCAACATATTTCAGCACCGGCAAGCTGCTAGAAAGGAATCTTTAGTTATTGACACTCTGTTGCAAAAAAGCTTCAACTCAGTGAGATAAACACTTTTTGACCGTATGGCTATATCTTTTCAAAATGCTGCAGGATCACAATGATTTTTACTTAAATTATGCAGAATCAAGCCCTTTTCAACATATTAAAGCACCAGCAAGCTGCTAGAAAGGAATCTTTAGTTATTGACACGCTTTAACAAAAACGCTTCAACTCAGTGAGATAAACACTTTTTGACCGTATGGCTATATCTTTTTAAAATGTTGCAGGATCACAATGATTTTGACTTATATTATGCAGAATCAAGCCCTTTTCAACATATTTCAGCACCAGCAAGGTGCTAGAAAGGAATCTTTAGTTATTGACACTCTGTTTCAAAAAAGCTTCAACTCAGTGAGATAAACACTTTTTGACCATGTGGCTATATCTTTTTAAAATGTTGCAGGATCACAATGATTTTGACTTATATTATGCAGAATCAAGCCCTTTTAAACATATTTCAGTACCGGCAAGCTGCTAGAAAAGAATCTTTAGTTATTGACACTCTGTTTCAAAAAAGCTTCAACTCAGTGAGATAAACACTTTTTGACCGTATGGCTATATCTTTTCAAAATGTTGCAGGATCACAATGATTTTGACTTATATTATGCAGAATCAAGCCATTTTTAACATATTTAAGCACCAGCGAGCAGCTAGAAAGGAATCTTTAGTTATTGACACGCTTTAACAAAAACGCTTCAACTCAGTGAGATAAACACTTTTTGACCGTATGGCTATATCTTTTTAAAATGTTGCAGGATCACAATGATTTTGACTTATATTATGCAGAATCAAGCCCTTTTCAACATATTTCAGCACCAGCAAGCTGCTAGAAAGGAATCTTTAGTTATTGACACTCTGTTGCAAAAAAGCTTCAACTCAGTGAGATAAACACTTTTTGACCGTATGGCTATATCTTTTCAAAATGCTGCAGGATCACAATGATTTTGACTTATATTATGCAGAATAAAGCCCTTTTCAACATATTTAAGCACCAGCAAGCTGCTAGAAAGGAATCTTTAGTTATTGACACGCTTTAACAAAAACGCTTCAACTCAGTGAGATAAACACTTTTTGACCATATAGCTATATCTTTTTAAAATGTTGCAGGATCACAATGATATTGACTTATATTATGCAGAATCATGCCCTTTTCAACATATTTCAGCACCAGCAAGCTGCTAGAAAGGAATCTTTAGTTATTGACACTCTGTTGCAAAAAAGCTTCAACTCAGTGAGATAAACACTTTTTGACCATGTGGCTATATCTTTTTAAAATGTTGCAGGATCACAATGATTTTGACTTATATTATGCAGAATCAAGCCCTTTTAAACATATTTCAGCACCGGCAAGCTGCTAGAAAAGAATCTTTAGTTATTGACACTCTGTTTCAAAAAAGCTTCAACTCAGTGAGATAAACACTTTTTGACCGTATGGCTATATCTTTTCAAAATGTTGCAGGATCACAATGATTTTGACTTATATTATGCAGAATCAAGCCATTTTTAACATATTTAAGCACCAGCGAGCAGCTAGAAAAGAATCTTTAGTTATTGACACGCTTTAACAAAAACGCTTCAACTCAGTGAGATAAACACTTTTTGACCGTATGGCTATATCTTTTCAAAATGTTGCAGGATCACAATGATTTTGACTTATATTATGCAGAATCAAGCCCTTTTCAACATATTTCAGCACCAGCAAGCTGCTAGAAAGGAATCTTTAGTTATTGACACTCTGTTGAAAAAAAGCTTCAACTCAGTGAGATAAACACTTTTTGACCGTATGGCTATATCTTTTTAAAATGTTGCAGGATCACAATTATTTTGACTTATATTATGCAGAATCAAGCCCTTTTCAACATATTTCAGCACCGGCAAGCTGCTAGAAAGGAATCTTTAGTTATTGACACTCTGTTGCAAAAAAGCTTCAACTCAGTGAGATAAACACTTTTTGACCGTATGGCTATATCTTTTCAAAATGCTGCAGGATCACAATGATTTTTACTTAAATTATGCAGAATCAAGCCCTTTTCAACATATTAAAGCACCAGCAAGCTGCTAGAAAGGAATCTTTAGTTATTGACACGCTTTAACAAAAACGCTTCAACTCAGTGAGATAAACACTTTTTGACCGTATGGCTATATCTTTTTAAAATGTTGCAGGATCACAATGATTTTGACTTATATTATGCAGAATCAAGCCCTTTTCAACATATTTCAGCACCAGCAAGGTGCTAGAAAGGAATCTTTAGTTATTGACACTCTGTTTCAAAAAAGCTTCAACTCAGTGAGATAAACACTTTTTGACCATGTGGCTATATCTTTTTAAAATGTTGCAGGATCACAATGATTTTGACTTATATTATGCAGAATCAAGCCCTTTTAAACATATTTCAGTACCGGCAAGCTGCTAGAAAAGAATCTTTAGTTATTGACACTCTGTTTCAAAAAAGCTTCAACTCAGTGAGATAAACACTTTTTGACCGTATGGCTATATCTTTTCAAAATGTTGCAGGATCACAATGATTTTGACTTATATTATGCAGAATCAAGCCATTTTTAACATATTTAAGCACCAGCGAGCAGCTAGAAAGGAATCTTTAGTTATTGACACGCTTTAACAAAAACGCTTCAACTCAGTGAGATAAACACTTTTTGACCGTATGGCTATATCTTTTTAAAATGTTGCAGGATCACAATGATTTTGACTTATATTATGCAGAATCAAGCCCTTTTCAACATATTTCAGCACCAGCAAGCTGCTAGAAAGGAATCTTTAGTTATTGACACTCTGTTGCAAAAAAGCTTCAACTCAGTGAGATAAACACTTTTTGACCGTATGGCTATATCTTTTCAAAATGCTGCAGGATCACAATGATTTTGACTTATATTATGCAGAATAAAGCCCTTTTCAACATATTTAAGCACCAGCAAGCTGCTAGAAAGGAATCTTTAGTTATTGACACGCTTTAACAAAAACGCTTCAACTCAGTGAGATAAACACTTTTTGACCATATAGCTATATCTTTTTAAAATGTTGCAGGATCACAATGATATTGACTTATATTATGCAGAATCATGCCCTTTTCAACATATTTCAGCACCAGCAAGCTGCTAGAAAGGAATCTTTAGTTATTGACACTCTGTTGCAAAAAAGCTTCAACTCAGTGAGATAAACACTTTTTGACCATGTGGCTATATCTTTTTAAAATGTTGCAGGATCACAATGATTTTGACTTATATTATGCAGAATCAAGCCCTTTTAAACATATTTCAGCACCGGCAAGCTGCTAGAAAAGAATCTTTAGTTATTGACACTCTGTTTCAAAAAAGCTTCAACTCAGTGAGATAAACACTTTTTGACCGTATGGCTATATCTTTTCAAAATGTTGCAGGATCACAATGATTTTGACTTATATTATGCAGAATCAAGCCATTTTTAACATATTTAAGCACCAGCGAGCAGCTAGAAAAGAATCTTTAGTTATTGACACGCTTTAACAAAAACGCTTCAACTCAGTGAGATAAACACTTTTTGACCGTATGGCTATATCTTTTCAAAATGTTGCAGGATCACAATGATTTTGACTTATATTATGCAGAATCAAGCCCTTTTCAACATATTTCAGCACCAGAGAGCTGCTAGAAAGGAATCTTTAGTTATTGACACTCTGTTGCAAAAAAGCTTCAACTCAGTGAGAAAAACACTTTTTGACCATATGGCTATATCTTTTCAAAATGTTGCAAGCTCAGAATCAAGCCCTTTTCAACATATTTCAGCACCAGCAAGCTGCTAGAAAGGAATCTTTAGTTATTGACACTCTGTTGCAAAAAAGCTTCAACTCAGTGAGATAAACACTTTTTGACCGTATGGCTATATCTTTTCAAAATGTTATAGGATCACAATGAATTTGACTTATATTATTTAGAATCAAGCCCTTTTCAGCATATTTCAGCACCAGCAAGCTGCTAGAAAGGAATCTTTAGTTATTGACACTCTGTTGCAAAAAAGCTTCAACTCAGTGAGAAAAACACTTTTTGACCGTATGGCTATATCTTTTCAAAATGTTGCAGGATCACAATGATTTTGACTTATATTATGCAGAATCAAGCCCTTTTCAACATATTTCAGCACCAGCAAGTTGCTAGAAAAGAATCTTTAGTTATTGACACTCTGTATCAAAAACACTTCAACTCAGTGAGATAAACACTTTTTGACCATATGGCTATATCTTTTCAAAATGTTGCAGGATCACAATGATTTTGACTTATATTATGCAGAATAAAGCCCTTTTCAACATATTTCAGCACCAGCAAGCTGCTAGAAAGGAATCTTTAGTTATTGACACTCTGTTGCAAAAAAGCTTCAACTCAGTGAGATAAACACTTTTTGACCGTATGGCTATATCTTTTCAAAATGCTGCAGGATCACAATGATTTTGGCTTATATTATACAGAATAAAGCCCTTTTCAACATATTTAAGCACCAGCAAGCTGCTAGAAAGGAATCTTTAGTTATTGACACGCTTTAACAAAAACGCTTCAACTCAGTGAGATAAACACTTTTTGACCGTATGGCTATATCTTTTTAAAATGTTGCAGGATCACAATGATTTTGACTTATATTATGCAGAATCAAGCCCTTTTCAACATATTTCAGCACCAGCAAGCTGCTAGAAAGGAATCTTTAGTTATTGACACTCTGTTGCAAAAAAGCTTCAACTCAGTGAGATAAACACTTTTTGACCGTATGGCTATATCTTTTCAAAATGTTATAGGATCACAATGAATTTGACTTATATTATTTAGAATCAAGCCCTTTTCAGCATATTTCAGCACCAGCAAGCTGCTAGAAAGGAATATTTAGTTATTGACACTCTGTTGCAAAAAAGCTTCAACTCAGTGAGATAAACACTTTTTGACCGTATGGCTATATCTTTTCAAAATGTTGCAGGATCACAATGATTTTGACTTATATTATGCAGAATCAAGCCCTTTTCAAAATATTTCAGCACCAGAGAGCTGCTAGAAAGGAATCTTTAGTTATTGACACTCTGTTTAAAAAAAAGCTTCAACTCAGTGAGATAAACACTTTTTGACCATATGGCTATATCTTTTTAAAATGTTGCAGGATCACAATTATTTTGACTTATATTATGCATAATCAAGCCCTTTTCAACATATTTCAGCACCGTCAAGCTGCTAGAAAAGAATCTTTAGTTATTTACACTCTTTATCAAAAACGCTTCAACTCAGTGAGATAAACACTTTTTGACCGTATGGCTATATCTTTTCAAAATGTTGCAGGATCACAATGATTTTGACTTATATTATGCAGAATCAAGCCCTTTTCAACATATTTCAGCACCAGCAAGCTGCTAGAAAGGAATCTTTAGTTATTGACACTCTGTTGCAAAAAAGCTTCAACTCAGTGAGATAAACACTTTTTGACCGTATGGCTATATCTTTTCAAAATGTTGCAGGATCACAATTATTTTGACTTATATTATGCAGAATCAAGCAATTTTCAACATATTTAAGCACCAGCAAGCTGCTAGAAAGGAATCTTTAGTTATTGACACGCTTTAACAAAAACGCTTCAACTCAGTGAGATAAACACTTTTTGACCGTATGGCTATATCTTTTCAAAATGTTGCAGGATCACAATGATTTTGACTTATATTATGCAGAATCAAGCCCTTTTCAACATATTTCAGCACCAGAGAGCTGCTAGAAAGGAATCTTTAGTTATTGACACTCTGTTGCAAAAAAGCTTCAACTCAGTGAGATAAACACTTTTTGACCGTATGGCTATATCTTTTTAAAATGTTGCAGGATCACAATTATTTTGACTTATATTATGCAGAATCAAGCCCTTTTCAACATATTTCAGCACCGGCAAGCTGCTAGAAAGGAATCTTTAGTTATTGACACTCTGTTGCAAAAAAGCTTCAACTCAGTGAGATAAACACTTTTTGACCGTATGGCTATATCTTTTCAAAATGCTGCAGGATCACAATGATTTTTACTTAAATTATGCAGAATCAAGCCCTTTTCAACATATTAAAGCACCAGCAAGCTGCTAGAAAGGAATCTTTAGTTATTGACACGCTTTAACAAAAACGCTTCAACTCAGTGAGATAAACACTTTTTGACCGTATGGCTATATCTTTTTAAAATGTTGCAGGATCACAATGATTTTGACTTATATTATGCAGAATCAAGCCCTTTTCAACATATTTCAGCACCAGCAAGGTGCTAGAAAGGAATCTTTAGTTATTGACACTCTGTTTCAAAAAAGCTTCAACTCAGTGAGATAAACACTTTTTGACCATGTGGCTATATCTTTTTAAAATGTTGCAGGATCACAATGATTTTGACTTATATTATGCAGAATCAAGCCCTTTTAAACATATTTCAGTACCGGCAAGCTGCTAGAAAAGAATCTTTAGTTATTGACACTCTGTTTCAAAAAAGCTTCAACTCAGTGAGATAAACACTTTTTGACCGTATGGCTATATCTTTTCAAAATGTTGCAGGATCACAATGATTTTGACTTATATTATGCAGAATCAAGCCATTTTTAACATATTTAAGCACCAGCGAGCAGCTAGAAAGGAATCTTTAGTTATTGACACGCTTTAACAAAAACGCTTCAACTCAGTGAGATAAACACTTTTTGACCGTATGGCTATATCTTTTTAAAATGTTGCAGGATCACAATGATTTTGACTTATATTATGCAGAATCAAGCCCTTTTCAACATATTTCAGCACCAGCAAGCTGCTAGAAAGGAATCTTTAGTTATTGACACTCTGTTGCAAAAAAGCTTCAACTCAGTGAGATAAACACTTTTTGACCGTATGGCTATATCTTTTCAAAATGCTGCAGGATCACAATGATTTTGACTTATATTATGCAGAATAAAGCCCTTTTCAACATATTTAAGCACCAGCAAGCTGCTAGAAAGGAATCTTTAGTTATTGACACGCTTTAACAAAAACGCTTCAACTCAGTGAGATAAACACTTTTTGACCATATAGCTATATCTTTTTAAAATGTTGCAGGATCACAATGATATT
The DNA here is from genome assembly GCF_037954325.1 of Fistularia commersonii. NCBI lineage: Eukaryota > Metazoa > Chordata > Actinopteri > Syngnathiformes > Fistulariidae > Fistularia > Fistularia commersonii. The sequence continues at coordinate 17,832,970 of NC_141297.1, forward strand.
GACTTATATTATGCAGAATCATGCCCTTTTCAACATATTTCAGCACCAGCAAGCTGCTAGAAAGGAATCTTTAGTTATTGACACTCTGTTGCAAAAAAGCTTCAACTCAGTGAGATAAACACTTTTTGACCATGTGGCTATATCTTTTTAAAATGTTGCAGGATCACAATGATTTTGACTTATATTATGCAGAATCAAGCCCTTTTAAACATATTTCAGCACCGGCAAGCTGCTAGAAAAGAATCTTTAGTTATTGACACTCTGTTTCAAAAAAGCTTCAACTCAGTGAGATAAACACTTTTTGACCGTATGGCTATATCTTTTCAAAATGTTGCAGGATCACAATGATTTTGACTTATATTATGCAGAATCAAGCCATTTTTAACATATTTAAGCACCAGCGAGCAGCTAGAAAAGAATCTTTAGTTATTGACACGCTTTAACAAAAACGCTTCAACTCAGTGAGATAAACACTTTTTGACCGTATGGCTATATCTTTTCAAAATGTTGCAGGATCACAATGATTTTGACTTATATTATGCAGAATCAAGCCCTTTTCAACATATTTCAGCACCAGAGAGCTGCTAGAAAGGAATCTTTAGTTATTGACACTCTGTTGCAAAAAAGCTTCAACTCAGTGAGAAAAACACTTTTTGACCATATGGCTATATCTTTTCAAAATGTTGCAAGCTCAGAATCAAGCCCTTTTCAACATATTTCAGCACCAGCAAGCTGCTAGAAAGGAATCTTTGGTTATTGACACTCTGTTGCAAAAAAGCTTCAACTCAGTGAGATAAACACTTTTTGACCGTATGGCTATATCTTTTCAAAATGTTATAGGATCACAATGAATTTGACTTATATTATTTAGAATCAAGCCCTTTTCAGCATATTTCAGCACCAGCAAGCTGCTAGAAAGGAATCTTTAGTTATTGACACTCTGTTGCAAAAAAGCTTCAACTCAGTGAGAAAAACACTTTTTGACCGTATGGCTATATCTTTTCAAAATGTTGCAGGATCACAATGATTTTGACTTATATTATGCAGAATCAAGCCCTTTTCAACATATTTCAGCACCAGCAAGTTGCTAGAAAAGAATCTTTAGTTATTGACACTCTGTATCAAAAACACTTCAACTCAGTGAGATAAACACTTTTTGACCATATGGCTATATCTTTTCAAAATGTTGCAGGATCACAATGATTTTGACTTATATTATGCAGAATAAAGCCCTTTTCAACATATTTCAGCACCAGCAAGCTGCTAGAAAGGAATCTTTAGTTATTGACACTCTGTTGCAAAAAAGCTTCAACTCAGTGAGATAAACACTTTTTGACCGTATGGCTATATCTTTTCAAAATGCTGCAGGATCACAATGATTTTGGCTTATATTATACAGAATAAAGCCCTTTTCAACATATTTAAGCACCAGCAAGCTGCTAGAAAGGAATCTTTAGTTATTGACACGCTTTAACAAAAACGCTTCAACTCAGTGAGATAAACACTTTTTGACCGTATGGCTATATCTTTTTAAAATGTTGCAGGATCACAATGATTTTGACTTATATTATGCAGAATCAAGCCCTTTTCAACATATTTCAGCACCAGCAAGCTGCTAGAAAGGAATCTTTAGTTATTGACACTCTGTTGCAAAAAAGCTTCAACTCAGTGAGATAAACACTTTTTGACCGTATGGCTATATCTTTTCAAAATGTTATATGATCACAATGAATTTGACTTATATTATTTAGAATCAAGCCCTTTTCAGCATATTTCAGCACCAGCAAGCTGCTAGAAAGGAATCTTTAGTTATTGACACTCTGTTGCAAAAAAGCTTCAACTCAGTGAGAAAAACACTTTTTGACCGTATGGCTATATCTTTTCAAAATGTTGCAGGATCACAATGATTTTGACTTATATTATGCAGAATCAAGCCCTTTTCAACATATTTCAGCACCAGCAAGTTGCTAGAAAAGAATCTTTAGTTATTGACACTCTGTATCAAAAACACTTCAACTCAGTGAGATAAACACTTTTTGACCATATGGCTATATCTTTTCAAAATGTTGCAGGATCACAATGATTTTGACTTATATTATGCAGAATAAAGCCCTTTTCAACATATTTCAGCACCAGCAAGCTGCTAGAAAGGAATCTTTAGTTATTGACACTCTGTTGCAAAAAAGCTTCAACTCAGTGAGATAAACACTTTTTGACCGTATGGCTATATCTTTTCAAAATGCTGCAGGATCACAATGATTTTGGCTTATATTATACAGAATAAAGCCCTTTTCAACATATTTAAGCACCAGCAAGCTGCTAGAAAGGAATCTTTAGTTATTGACACGCTTTAACAAAAACGCTTCAACTCAGTGAGATAAACACTTTTTGACCGTATGGCTATATCTTTTTAAAATGTTGCAGGATCACAATGATTTTGACTTATATTATGCAGAATCAAGCCCTTTTCAACATATTTCAGCACCAGCAAGCTGCTAGAAAGGAATCTTTAGTTATTGACACTCTGTTGCAAAAAAGCTTCAACTCAGTGAGATAAACACTTTTTGACCGTATGGCTATATCTTTTCAAAATGTTATAGGATCACAATGAATTTGACTTATATTATTTAGAATCAAGCCCTTTTCAGCATATTTCAGCACCAGCAAGCTGCTAGAAAGGAATATTTAGTTATTGACACTCTGTTGCAAAAAAGCTTCAACTCAGTGAGATAAACACTTTTTGACCGTATGGCTATATCTTTTCAAAATGTTGCAGGATCACAATGATTTTGACTTATATTATGCAGAATCAAGCCCTTTTCAAAATATTTCAGCACCAGAGAGCTGCTAGAAAGGAATCTTTAGTTATTGACACTCTGTTTAAAAAAAAGCTTCAACTCAGTGAGATAAACACTTTTTGACCATATGGCTATATCTTTTTAAAATGTTGCAGGATCACAATTATTTTGACTTATATTATGCATAATCAAGCCCTTTTCAACATATTTCAGCACCGTCAAGCTGCTAGAAAAGAATCTTTAGTTATTTACACTCTTTATCAAAAACGCTTCAACTCAGTGAGATAAACACTTTTTGACCGTATGGCTATATCTTTTCAAAATGTTGCAGGATCACAATGATTTTGACTTATATTATGCAGAATCAAGCCCTTTTCAACATATTTCAGCACCAGCAAGCTGCTAGAAAGGAATCTTTAGTTATTGACACTCTGTTGCAAAAAAGCTTCAACTCAGTGAGATAAACACTTTTTGACCGTATGGCTATATCTTTTCAAAATGTTGCAGGATCACAATTATTTTGACTTATATTATGCAGAATCAAGCAATTTTCAACATATTTAAGCACCAGCAAGCTGCTAGAAAGGAATCTTTAGTTATTGACACGCTTTAACAAAAACGCTTCAACTCAGTGAGATAAACACTTTTTGACCGTATGGCTATATCTTTTCAAAATGTTGCAGGATCACAATGATTTTGACTTATATTATGCAGAATCAAGCCCTTTTCAACATATTTCAGCACCAGAGAGCTGCTAGAAAGGAATCTTTAGTTATTGACACTCTGTTGCAAAAAAGCTTCAACTCAGTGAGATAAACACTTTTTGACCGTATGGCTATATCTTTTTAAAATGTTGCAGGATCACAATTATTTTGACTTATATTATGCAGAATCAAGCCCTTTTCAACATATTTCAGCACCGGCAAGCTGCTAGAAAGGAATCTTTAGTTATTGACACTCTGTTGCAAAAAAGCTTCAACTCAGTGAGATAAACACTTTTTGACCGTATGGCTATATCTTTTCAAAATGCTGCAGGATCACAATGATTTTTACTTAAATTATGCAGAATCAAGCCCTTTTCAACATATTAAAGCACCAGCAAGCTGCTAGAAAGGAATCTTTAGTTATTGACACGCTTTAACAAAAACGCTTCAACTCAGTGAGATAAACACTTTTTGACCGTATGGCTATATCTTTTTAAAATGTTGCAGGATCACAATGATTTTGACTTATATTATGCAGAATCAAGCCCTTTTCAACATATTTCAGCACCAGCAAGGTGCTAGAAAGGAATCTTTAGTTATTGACACTCTGTTTCAAAAAAGCTTCAACTCAGTGAGATAAACACTTTTTGACCATGTGGCTATATCTTTTTAAAATGTTGCAGGATCACAATGATTTTGACTTATATTATGCAGAATCAAGCCCTTTTAAACATATTTCAGTACCGGCAAGCTGCTAGAAAAGAATCTTTAGTTATTGACACTCTGTTTCAAAAAAGCTTCAACTCAGTGAGATAAACACTTTTTGACCGTATGGCTATATCTTTTCAAAATGTTGCAGGATCACAATGATTTTGACTTATATTATGCAGAATCAAGCCATTTTTAACATATTTAAGCACCAGCGAGCAGCTAGAAAGGAATCTTTAGTTATTGACACGCTTTAACAAAAACGCTTCAACTCAGTGAGATAAACACTTTTTGACCGTATGGCTATATCTTTTTAAAATGTTGCAGGATCACAATGATTTTGACTTATATTATGCAGAATCAAGCCCTTTTCAACATATTTCAGCACCAGCAAGCTGCTAGAAAGGAATCTTTAGTTATTGACACTCTGTTGCAAAAAAGCTTCAACTCAGTGAGATAAACACTTTTTGACCGTATGGCTATATCTTTTCAAAATGCTGCAGGATCACAATGATTTTGACTTATATTATGCAGAATAAAGCCCTTTTCAACATATTTAAGCACCAGCAAGCTGCTAGAAAGGAATCTTTAGTTATTGACACGCTTTAACAAAAACGCTTCAACTCAGTGAGATAAACACTTTTTGACCATATAGCTATATCTTTTTAAAATGTTGCAGGATCACAATGATATTGACTTATATTATGCAGAATCATGCCCTTTTCAACATATTTCAGCACCAGCAAGCTGCTAGAAAGGAATCTTTAGTTATTGACACTCTGTTGCAAAAAAGCTTCAACTCAGTGAGATAAACACTTTTTGACCATGTGGCTATATCTTTTTAAAATGTTGCAGGATCACAATGATTTTGACTTATATTATGCAGAATCAAGCCCTTTTAAACATATTTCAGCACCGGCAAGCTGCTAGAAAAGAATCTTTAGTTATTGACACTCTGTTTCAAAAAAGCTTCAACTCAGTGAGATAAACACTTTTTGACCGTATGGCTATATCTTTTCAAAATGTTGCAGGATCACAATGATTTTGACTTATATTATGCAGAATCAAGCCATTTTTAACATATTTAAGCACCAGCGAGCAGCTAGAAAAGAATCTTTAGTTATTGACACGCTTTAACAAAAACGCTTCAACTCAGTGAGATAAACACTTTTTGACCGTATGGCTATATCTTTTCAAAATGTTGCAGGATCACAATGATTTTGACTTATATTATGCAGAATCAAGCCCTTTTCAACATATTTCAGCACCAGAGAGCTGCTAGAAAGGTATCTTTAGTTATTGACACTCTGTTGCAAAAAAGCTTCAACTCAGTGAGAAAAACACTTTTTGACCATATGGCTATATCTTTTCAAAATGTTGCAAGCTCAGAATCAAGCCCTTTTCAACATATTTCAGCACCAGCAAGCTGCTAGAAAGGAATCTTTAGTTATTGACACTCTGTTGCAAAAAAGCTTCAACTCAGTGAGATAAACACTTTTTGACCGTATGGCTATATCTTTTCAAAATGTTATAGGATCACAATGAATTTGACTTATATTATTTAGAATCAAGCCCTTTTCAGCATATTTCAGCACCAGCAAGCTGCTAGAAAGGAATCTTTAGTTATTGACACTCTGTTGCAAAAAAGCTTCAACTCAGTGAGAAAAACACTTTTTGACCGTATGGCTATATCTTTTCAAAATGTTGCAGGATCACAATGATTTTGACTTATATTATGCAGAATCAAGCCCTTTTCAACATATTTCAGCACCAGCAAGTTGCTAGAAAAGAATCTTTAGTTATTGACACTCTGTATCAAAAACACTTCAACTCAGTGAGATAAACACTTTTTGACCATATGGCTATATCTTTTCAAAATGTTGCAGGATCACAATGATTTTGACTTATATTATGCAGAATAAAGCCCTTTTCAACATATTTCAGCACCAGCAAGCTGCTAGAAAGGAATCTTTAGTTATTGACACTCTGTTGCAAAAAAGCTTCAACTCAGTGAGATAAACACTTTTTGACCGTATGGCTATATCTTTTCAAAATGCTGCAGGATCACAATGATTTTGGCTTATATTATACAGAATAAAGCCCTTTTCAACATATTTAAGCACCAGCAAGCTGCTAGAAAGGAATCTTTAGTTATTGACACGCTTTAACAAAAACGCTTCAACTCAGTGAGATAAACACTTTTTGACCGTATGGCTATATCTTTTTAAAATGTTGCAGGATCACAATGATTTTGACTTATATTATGCAGAATCAAGCCCTTTTCAACATATTTCAGCACCAGCAAGCTGCTAGAAAGGAATCTTTAGTTATTGACACTCTGTTGCAAAAAAGCTTCAACTCAGTGAGATAAACACTTTTTGACCGTATGGCTATATCTTTTCAAAATGTTATAGGATCACAATGAATTTGACTTATATTATTTAGAATCAAGCCCTTTTCAGCATATTTCAGCACCAGCAAGCTGCTAGAAAGGAATATTTAGTTATTGACACTCTGTTGCAAAAAAGCTTCAACTCAGTGAGATAAACACTTTTTGACCGTATGGCTATATCTTTTCAAAATGTTGCAGGATCACAATGATTTTGACTTATATTATGCAGAATCAAGCCCTTTTCAAAATATTTCAGCACCAGAGAGCTGCTAGAAAGGAATCTTTAGTTATTGACACTCTGTTTAAAAAAAAGCTTCAACTCAGTGAGATAAACACTTTTTGACCATATGGCTATATCTTTTTAAAATGTTGCAGGATCACAATTATTTTGACTTATATTATGCATAATCAAGCCCTTTTCAACATATTTCAGCACCGTCAAGCTGCTAGAAAAGAATCTTTAGTTATTTACACTCTTTATCAAAAACGCTTCAACTCAGTGAGATAAACACTTTTTGACCGTATGGCTATATCTTTTCAAAATGTTGCAGGATCACAATGATTTTGACTTATATTATGCAGAATCAAGCCCTTTTCAACATATTTCAGCACCAGCAAGCTGCTAGAAAGGAATCTTTAGTTATTGACACTCTGTTGCAAAAAAGCTTCAACTCAGTGAGATAAACACTTTTTGACCGTATGGCTATATCTTTTCAAAATGTTGCAGGATCACAATTATTTTGACTTATATTATGCAGAATCAAGCAATTTTCAACATATTTAAGCACCAGCAAGCTGCTAGAAAGGAATCTTTAGTTATTGACACGCTTTAACAAAAACGCTTCAACTCAGTGAGATAAACACTTTTTGACCGTATGGCTATATCTTTTCAAAATGTTGCAGGATCACAATGATTTTGACTTATATTATGCAGAATCAAGCCCTTTTCAACATATTTCAGCACCAGAGAGCTGCTAGAAAGGAATCTTTAGTTATTGACACTCTGTTGCAAAAAAGCTTCAACTCAGTGAGAAAAACACTTTTTGACCATATGGCTATATCGTTTCAAAATTTTGCAAGCTCACAATGATTTTGACTTATATTATACAGAATCAAGCCCTTTTCAACATATTTCAGCACCAGCAAGCTGCTAGAAAGGAATCTTTAGTTATGGACACTCTGTTGCAAAAAAGCTTCAACTCAGTGAGATAAACACTTTTTGACCGTATGGCTATATCTTTTCAAAATGTTGCAGGATCACAATGAATTTGACTTATATTATGCAACTTCAAGCCATTTTCAACATATTTCAGCACCAGCAAGCTGCTAGAAAGGAATCTTTAGTTATTGACACGCTTTATCAAAAACGCTTAAATTCAGTGAGATAAACACTTTTTGACCGTATGGTTATATCTTTTCAAAATGTTGCAGGATCACAATGATTTTGACTCATATTATGCAGAATCAAGCCCTTTTCAACATATTTCAGCACCAGCAAGCTGCTAGAAAGGAATCTTTAGTTATTGACACTCTTTATCAAAAAAGCTTCAACTCAGTGAGATAAACACTTTTTGACCGTATGGCTATATCTTTTCAAAATGTTGCAGGATCACAATGATTTTGACTTATATTATTTAGAATCAAGCCCTTTTCAACATATTTCAACACCAGCAAGCTGCTAGAAAGGAATCTTTAGTTATTGACACTCTGTTGCAAAAAAGCTTCAACTCAGTGAGATAAACACTTTTTGACCGTATGGCTATATCTTTTCAAAATGTTGCAGGATCACAATGATTTTGACTTATATTATGCAGAATCAAGCCATTTTCAACATATTTAGGCACCAGCAAGCTACTAGATAGAAATCTTTAGTTATTGACACGCTTTAACAAAAACGCTTCAACTCAGTGAGATAAACACTTTTTGACCGTATGACTATATCTTTTCAAAATGTTGCAGGATCACAATGATTTTGACTTATATTATGCAGAATCAAGCCCTTTTCAACATATTTCAGCACCAGCAAGTTGCTAGAAAAGAATCTTTAGTTATTGACACTCTGTATCAAAAACACTTCAACTCAGTGAGATAAACACTTTTTGACCATATGGCTATATCTTTTCAAAATGTTGCAAGCTCACAATTATTTTGACTTATATTATGCAGAATCAAGCCCTTTTCAACATATTTCAGCACCAGCAAGCTGCTAGAAAGGAATCTTTAGTTATTGACACTCTGTTGCAAAAAAGCTTCAACTCAGTGAGATAAACACTTTTTGACCGTATGGCTATATCTTTTCAAAATGTTGCAAAATCACAATGATTTTGACTTATGTTATGCAGAATCAAGCCCTTTTCAACATATTTCAGCACCAGCAAGCTGCTAGAAAGGAATCTTTAGTTATTGACACTCTGTTGCAAAAAAGCTTCAACTCAGTGAGATAAACACTTTTTGACCGTATGGCTATATCTTTTCAAAATGCTGCAGGATCACAATGATTTTGACTTATATTATGCAGAATCAAGCCCTTTTCAACATATTTAAGCACCAGCAAGCTGCTAGAAAGGAATCTTTAGTTATTGACACTCTGTTGCAAAAAAGCTTCAACTCAGTGAGATAAACACTTTTTGACCGTATGGCTATATCTTTTCAAAATGCTGCAGGATCACAATTATTTTGACTTATATTATGCAGAATCAAGCCCTTTTCAACATATTTCAGCACCAGCAAGTTGCTAGAAAAGAATCTTTAGTTATTGACACTCTGTATCAAAAACGCTTCAACTCAGTGAGATAAACACTTTTTGACCGTATGGCTATATCTTTTGAAAATGTTGCAGGATCACAATGATTTTGACTTATATTATGCAGAATCAAGCCCTTTTCAACATATTTCAGCACCAGAGAGCTGCTAGAAAGGAATCTTTAGTTATTGACACTCTGTTGCAAAAAAGCTTCAACTCAGTGAGAAAAACACTTTTTGACCATATGGCTATATCTTTTCAAAATGTTGCAAGCTAAGAATCAAGCCCTTTTCAACATATTTAAGCACCAGCAAGCTGCTAGAAAGGAATCTTTAGTTATTGACACTCTGTTGCAAAAAAGCTTCAACTCAGTGAGATAAACACTTTTTGACCATATGGCTATATCTTATTAAAATGTTGCAGGATCACAATGATTTTGACTCATATTATGCAGAATCAAGCCCTTTTCAACATATTTCAGCACCAGCAAGCTGCTAGAAAGGAATCTTTAGTTATTGACACTCTGTATCAAAAACGCTTCAACTCAGTGAGATAAACACTTTTTGACCGTATGGCTATATCTTTTTAAAATGTTGCAGGATCACAATGAATTTGACTTATATTATGTAGAATCAGCTCCTTTTCAACATATTTCAGCACCAGCAAGCTGCTAGAAAGGAAACTTTAGTTATTGACACTCTGTTGCAAAAAAGCTTCAACTCAGTGAGATAAACACTTTTTGACCATATGGCTATATCTTTTTAAAATGTTGCAGGATCACAATGAATTTGACTTATATTATGCAGAATCAAGCCCTTTTCAACATATTTCAGCACCAGCAAGCTGCTAGAAAGGAATCTTTAGTTATTGACACTCTGTTGCAAAAAAGCTTCAACTCAGTGAGATAAACACTTTTTGACCGTATGGCTATATCTTTTCAAAATGTTATAGGATCAAAATGAATTTGACTTATATTATTTAGAATCAAGCCCTTTTCAGCATATTTCAGCACCAGCAAGCTGCTAGAAAGGAATCTTTAGTTATTGACACTCTGTTGCAAAAAAGCTTCAACTCAGTGAGAAAAACACTTTTTGACCGTATGGCTATATCTTTTCAAAATGTTGCAGGATCACAATGATTTTGACTTATATTATGCAGAATAAAGCCCTTTTCAACATATTTAAGCACCAGCAAGCTGCTAGAAAGGAATCTTTAGTTATTGACACGCTTTAACAAAAACGCTTCAACTCAGTGAGATAAACACTTTTTGACCATATAGCTATATCTTTTTAAAATGTTGCAGGATCACAATGATATTGACTTATATTATGCAGAATCAAGCCCTTTTCAACATAATTCAGCACCAGCAAGCTGCTAGAAAGGAATCTTTAGTTATTTACACTCTGTTGCAAAAAAGCTTCAACTCAGTGAGATAAACACTTTTTGACCGTATGGCTATATCTTTTTAAAATGTTGCAGGATCACAATGAATTTGAATAATATTATGCAGAATCAGCTCCTTTTCAACATATTTCAGCACCAGCAAGCTGCTAGAAAGGAAACTTTAGTTATTGACACTCTGTTGCAAAAAAGCTTCAACTCAGTGAGATAAACACTTTTTGACCATATGGCTATATCTTTTTAAAATGTTGCAGGATCACAATGAATTTGACTTATATTATGCAGAATCATGCCCTTTTCAACATATTTCAGCACCAGCAAGCTGCTAGAAAGGAATCTTTAGTTATTGACACTCTGTTGCAAAAAAGCTTCAACTCAGTGAGATAAACACTTTTTGACCATGTGGCTATATCTTTTTAAAATGTTGCAGGATCACAATGATTTTGACTTATATTATGCAGAATCAAGCCCTTTTAAACATATTTCAGCACCGGCAAGCTGCTAGAAAAGAATCTTTAGTTATTGACACTCTGTTTCAAAAAAGCTTCAACTCAGTGAGATAAACACTTTTTGACCGTATGGCTATATCTTTTCAAAATGTTGCAGGATCACAATGATTTTGACTTATATTATGCAGAATCAAGCCATTTTTAACATATTTAAGCACCAGCGAGCAGCTAGAAAAGAATCTTTAGTTATTGACACGCTTTAACAAAAACGCTTCAACTCAGTGAGATAAACACTTTTTGACCGTATGGCTATATCTTTTCAAAATGTTGCAGGATCACAATGATTTTGACTTATATTATGCAGAATCAAGCCCTTTTCAACATATTTCAGCACCAGAGAGCTGCTAGAAAGGAATCTTTAGTTATTGACACTCTGTTGCAAAAAAGCTTCAACTCAGTGAGAAAAACACTTTTTGACCATATGGCTATATCTTTTCAAAATGTTGCAAGCTCAGAATCAAGCCCTTTTCAACATATTTCAGCACCAGCAAGCTGCTAGAAAGGAATCTTTAGTTATTGACACTCTGTTGCAAAAAAGCTTCAACTCAGTGAGATAAACACTTTTTGACCGTATGGCTATATCTTTTCAAAATGTTATAGGATCACAATGAATTTGACTTATATTATTTAGAATCAAGCCCTTTTCAGCATATTTCAGCACCAGCAAGCTGCTAGAAAGGAATCTTTAGTTATTGACACTCTGTTGCAAAAAAGCTTCAACTCAGTGAGAAAAACACTTTTTGACCGTATGGCTATATCTTTTCAAAATGTTGCAGGATCACAATGATTTTGACTTATATTATGCAGAATCAAGCCCTTTTCAACATATTTCAGCACCAGCAAGTTGCTAGAAAAGAATCTTTAGTTATTGACACTCTGTATCAAAAACACTTCAACTCAGTGAGATAAACACTTTTTGACCATATGGCTATATCTTTTCAAAATGTTGCAGGATCACAATGATTTTGACTTATATTATGCAGAATAAAGCCCTTTTCAACATATTTCAGCACCAGCAAGCTGCTAGAAAGGAATCTTTAGTTATTGACACTCTGTTGCAAAAAAGCTTCAACTCAGTGAGATAAACACTTTTTGACCGTATGGCTATATCTTTTCAAAATGCTGCAGGATCACAATGATTTTGGCTTATATTATACAGAATAAAGCCCTTTTCAACATATTTAAGCACCAGCAAGCTGCTAGAAAGGAATCTTTAGTTATTGACACGCTTTAACAAAAACGCTTCAACTCAGTGAGATAAACACTTTTTGACCGTATGGCTATATCTTTTTAAAATGTTGCAGGATCACAATGAATTTGACTTATATTATGCAGAATCAAGCCCTTTTCAACATATTTCAGCACCAGCAAGCTGCTAGAAAGGAATCTTTAGTTATTGACACTCTGTTGCAAAAAAGCTTCAACTCAGTGAGATAAACACTTTTTGACCGTATGGCTATATCTTTTCAAAATGTTATAGGATCACAATGAATTTGACTTATATTATTTAGAATCAAGCCCTTTTCAGCATATTTCAGCACCAGCAAGCTGCTAGAAAGGAATATTTAGTTATTGACACTCTGTTGCAAAAAAGCTTCAACTCAGTGAGATAAACACTTTTTGACCGTATGGCTATATCTTTTCAAAATGTTGCAGGATCACAATGATTTTGACTTATATTATGCAGAATCAAGCCCTTTTCAAAATATTTCAGCACCAGAGAGCTGCTAGAAAGGAATCTTTAGTTATTGACACTCTGTTTAAAAAAAAGCTTCAACTCAGTGAGATAAACACTTTTTGACCATATGGCTATATCTTTTTAAAATGTTGCAGGATCACAATTATTTTGACTTATATTATGCATAATCAAGCCCTTTTCAACATATTTCAGCACCGTCAAGCTGCTAGAAAAGAATCTTTAGTTATTTACACTCTTTATCAAAAACGCTTCAACTCAGTGAGATAAACACTTTTTGACCGTATGGCTATATCTTTTCAAAATGTTGCAGGATCACAATGATTTTGACTTATATTATGCAGAATCAAGCCCTTTTCAACATATTTCAGCACCAGCAAGCTGCTAGAAAGGAATCTTTAGTTATTGACACTCTGTTGCAAAAAAGCTTCAACTCAGTGAGATAAACACTTTTTGACCGTATGGCTATATCTTTTCAAAATGTTGCAGGATCACAATTATTTTGACTTATATTATGCAGAATCAAGCAATTTTCAACATATTTAAGCACCAGCAAGCTGCTAGAAAGGAATCTTTAGTTATTGACACGCTTTAACAAAAACGCTTCAACTCAGTGAGATAAACACTTTTTGACCGTATGGCTATATCTTTTCAAAATGTTGCAGGATCACAATGATTTTGACTTATATTATGCAGAATCAAGCCCTTTTCAACATATTTCAGCACCAGAGAGCTGCTAGAAAGGAATCTTTAGTTATTGACACTCTGTTGCAAAAAAGCTTCAACTCAGTGAGAAAAACACTTTTTGACCATATGGCTATATCGTTTCAAAATTTTGCAAGCTCACAATGATTTTGACTTATATTATACAGAATCAAGCCCTTTTCAACATATTTCAGCACCAGCAAGCTGCTAGAAAGGAATCTTTAGTTATGGACACTCTGTTGCAAAAAAGCTTCAACTCAGTGAGATAAACACTTTTTGACCGTATGGCTATATCTTTTCAAAATGTTGCAGGATCACAATGAATTTGACTTATATTATGCAACTTCAAGCCATTTTCAACATATTTCAGCACCAGCAAGCTGCTAGAAAGGAATCTTTAGTTATTGACACGCTTTATCAAAAACGCTTAAATTCAGTGAGATAAACACTTTTTGACCGTATGGTTATATCTTTTCAAAATGTTGCAGGATCACAATGATTTTGACTCATATTATGCAGAATCAAGCCCTTTTCAACATATTTCAGCACCAGCAAGCTGCTAGAAAGGAATCTTTAGTTATTGACACTCTTTATCAAAAAAGCTTCAACTCAGTGAGATAAACACTTTTTGACCGTATGGCTATATCTTTTCAAAATGTTGCAGGATCACAATGATTTTGACTTATATTATTTAGAATCAAGCCCTTTTCAACATATTTCAACACCAGCAAGCTGCTAGAAAGGAATCTTTAGTTATTGACACTCTGTTGCAAAAAAGCTTCAACTCAGTGAGATAAACACTTTTTGACCGTATGGCTATATCTTTTCAAAATGTTGCAGGATCACAATGATTTTGACTTATATTATGCAGAATCAAGCCATTTTCAACATATTTAGGCACCAGCAAGCTACTAGATAGAAATCTTTAGTTATTGACACGCTTTAACAAAAACGCTTCAACTCAGTGAGATAAACACTTTTTGACCGTATGACTATATCTTTTCAAAATGTTGCAGGATCACAATGATTTTGACTTATATTATGCAGAATCAAGCCCTTTTCAACATATTTCAGCACCAGCAAGTTGCTAGAAAAGAATCTTTAGTTATTGACACTCTGTATCAAAAACACTTCAACTCAGTGAGATAAACACTTTTTGACCATATGGCTATATCTTTTCAAAATGTTGCAAGCTCACAATTATTTTGACTTATATTATGCAGAATCAAGCCCTTTTCAACATATTTCAGCACCAGCAAGCTGCTAGAAAGGAATCTTTAGTTATTGACACTCTGTTGCAAAAAAGCTTCAACTCAGTGAGATAAACACTTTTTGACCGTATGGCTATATCTTTTCAAAATGTTGCAAAATCACAATGATTTTGACTTATGTTATGCAGAATCAAGCCCTTTTCAACATATTTCAGCACCAGCAAGCTGCTAGAAAGGAATCTTTAGTTATTGACACTCTGTTGCAAAAAAGCTTCAACTCAGTGAGATAAACACTTTTTGACCGTATGGCTATATCTTTTCAAAATGCTGCAGGATCACAATGATTTTGACTTATATTATGCAGAATCAAGCCCTTTTCAACATATTTAAGCACCAGCAAGCTGCTAGAAAGGAATCTTTAGTTATTGACACTCTGTTGCAAAAAAGCTTCAACTCAGTGAGATAAACACTTTTTGACCGTATGGCTATATCTTTTCAAAATGCTGCAGGATCACAATTATTTTGACTTATATTATGCAGAATCAAGCCCTTTTCAACATATTTCAGCACCAGCAAGTTGCTAGAAAAGAATCTTTAGTTATTGACACTCTGTATCAAAAACGCTTCAACTCAGTGAGATAAACACTTTTTGACCGTATGGCTATATCTTTTGAAAATGTTGCAGGATCACAATGATTTTGACTTATATTATGCAGAATCAAGCCCTTTTCAACATATTTCAGCACCAGAGAGCTGCTAGAAAGGAATCTTTAGTTATTGACACTCTGTTGCAAAAAAGCTTCAACTCAGTGAGAAAAACACTTTTTGACCATATGGCTATATCTTTTCAAAATGTTGCAAGCTAAGAATCAAGCCCTTTTCAACATATTTAAGCACCAGCAAGCTGCTAGAAAGGAATCTTTAGTTATTGACACTCTGTTGCAAAAAAGCTTCAACTCAGTGAGATAAACACTTTTTGACCATATGGCTATATCTTATTAAAATGTTGCAGGATCACAATGATTTTGACTCATATTATGCAGAATCAAGCCCTTTTCAACATATTTCAGCACCAGCAAGCTGCTAGAAAGGAATCTTTAGTTATTGACACTCTGTATCAAAAACGCTTCAACTCAGTGAGATAAACACTTTTTGACCGTATGGCTATATCTTTTTAAAATGTTGCAGGATCACAATGAATTTGACTTATATTATGTAGAATCAGCTCCTTTTCAACATATTTCAGCACCAGCAAGCTGCTAGAAAGGAAACTTTAGTTATTGACACTCTGTTGCAAAAAAGCTTCAACTCAGTGAGATAAACACTTTTTGACCATATGGCTATATCTTTTTAAAATGTTGCAGGATCACAATGAATTTGACTTATATTATGCAGAATCAAGCCCTTTTCAACATATTTCAGCACCAGCAAGCTGCTAGAAAGGAATCTTTAGTTATTGACACTCTGTTGCAAAAAAGCTTCAACTCAGTGAGATAAACACTTTTTGACCGTATGGCTATATCTTTTCAAAATGTTATAGGATCAAAATGAATTTGACTTATATTATTTAGAATCAAGCCCTTTTCAGCATATTTCAGCACCAGCAAGCTGCTAGAAAGGAATCTTTAGTTATTGACACTCTGTTGCAAAAAAGCTTCAACTCAGTGAGAAAAACACTTTTTGACCGTATGGCTATATCTTTTCAAAATGTTGCAGGATCACAATGATTTTGACTTATATTATGCAGAATAAAGCCCTTTTCAACATATTTAAGCACCAGCAAGCTGCTAGAAAGGAATCTTTAGTTATTGACACGCTTTAACAAAAACGCTTCAACTCAGTGAGATAAACACTTTTTGACCATATAGCTATATCTTTTTAAAATGTTGCAGGATCACAATGATATTGACTTATATTATGCAGAATCAAGCCCTTTTCAACATAATTCAGCACCAGCAAGCTGCTAGAAAGGAATCTTTAGTTATTTACACTCTGTTGCAAAAAAGCTTCAACTCAGTGAGATAAACACTTTTTGACCGTATGGCTATATCTTTTTAAAATGTTGCAGGATCACAATGAATTTGAATAATATTATGCAGAATCAGCTCCTTTTCAACATATTTCAGCACCAGCAAGCTGCTAGAAAGGAAACTTTAGTTATTGACACTCTGTTGCAAAAAAGCTTCAACTCAGTGAGATAAACACTTTTTGACCATATGGCTATATCTTTTTAAAATGTTGCAGGATCACAATGAATTTGACTTATATTATGCAGAATCAAGCCCTTTTCAACATATTTCAGCACCAGCAAGCTGCTAGAAAGGAATCTTTAGTTATTGACACTCTGTTGCAAAAAAGCTTCAACTCAGTGAGATAAACACTTTTTGACCGTATGGCTATATCTTTTCAAAATGCTGCAGGATCACAATGATTTTTACTTATATTATGCAGAATCAAGCCCTTTTCAACATATTTAAGCACCAGCAAGCTGCTAGAAAGGAATCTTTAGTTATTGACACGCTTTAACAAAAACGCTTCAACTCAGTGAGATAAACACTTTTTGACCGTATGGCTATATCTTTTTAAAATGTTGCAGGATCACAATGATTTTGACTTATATTATGCAGAATCAAGCCCTTTTCAACATATTTCAGCACCAGCAAGCTGCTAGAAAGGAATCTTTAGTTATTGACACTCTGTTGCAAAAAAGCTTCAACTCAGTGAGATAAACACTTTTTGACCGTATGGCTATATCTTTTCAAAATGTTGCAGGATCACAATGATTTTGACTTATATTATGCAGAATCAAGCCCTTTTCAAAATATTTCAGCACCAGAGAGCTGCTAGAAAGGAATCTTTAGTTATTGACACTCTGTTTAAAAAAAAGCTTCAACTCAGTGAGATAAACACTTTTTGACCATATGGCTATATCTTTTTAAAATGTTGCAGGATCACAATTATTTTGACTTATATTATGCATAATCAAGCCCTTTTCAACATATTTCAGCACCGTCAAGCTGCTAGAAAAGAATCTTTAGTTATTTACACTCTTTATCAAAAACGCTTCAACTCAGTGAGATAAACACTTTTTGACCGTATGGCTATATCTTTTCAAAATGTTGCAGGATCACAATGATTTTGACTTATATTATGCAGAATCAAGCCCTTTTCAACATATTTCAGCACCAGCAAGCTGCTAGAAAGGAATCTTTAGTTATTGACACTCTGTTGCAAAAAAGCTTCAACTCAGTGAGATAAACACTTTTTGACCGTATGGCTATATCTTTTCAAAATGTTGCAGGATCACAATTATTTTGACTTATATTATGCAGAATCAAGCAATTTTCAACATATTTAAGCACCAGCAAGCTGCTAGAAAGGAATCTTTAGTTATTGACACGCTTTAACAAAAACGCTTCAACTCAGTGAGATAAACACTTTTTGACCGTATGGCTATATCTTTTCAAAATGTTGCAGGATCACAATGATTTTGACTTATATTATGCAGAATCAAGCCCTTTTCAACATATTTCAGCACCAGAGAGCTGCTAGAAAGGAATCTTTAGTTATTGACACTCTGTTGCAAAAAAGCTTCAACTCAGTGAGAAAAACACTTTTTGACCATATGGCTATATCGTTTCAAAATTTTGCAAGCTCACAATGATTTTGACTTATATTATACAGAATCAAGCCCTTTTCAACATATTTCAGCACCAGCAAGCTGCTAGAAAGGAATCTTTAGTTATGGACACTCTGTTGCAAAAAAGCTTCAACTCAGTGAGATAAACACTTTTTGACCGTATGGCTATATCTTTTCAAAATGTTGCAGGATCACAATGAATTTGACTTATATTATGCAACTTCAAGCCATTTTCAACATATTTCAGCACCAGCAAGCTGCTAGAAAGGAATCTTTAGTTATTGACACGCTTTATCAAAAACGCTAAAATTCAGTGAGATAAACACTTTTTGACCGTATGGTTATATCTTTTCAAAATGTTGCAGGATCACAATGATTTTGACTCATATTATGCAGAATCAAGCCCTTTTCAACATATTTCAGCACCAGCAAGCTGCTAGAAAGGAATCTTTAGTTATTGACACTCTTTATCAAAAAAGCTTCAACTCAGTGAGATAAACACTTTTTGACCGTATGGCTATATCTTTTCAAAATGTTGCAGGATCACAATGATTTTGACTTATATTATTTAGAATCAAGCCCTTTTCAACATATTTCAACACCAGCAAGCTGCTAGAAAGGAATCTTTAGTTATTGACACTCTGTTGCAAAAAAGCTTCAACTCAGTGAGATAAACACTTTTTGACCGTATGGCTATATCTTTTCAAAATGTTGCAGGATCACAATGATTTTGACTTATATTATGCAGAATCAAGCCATTTTCAACATATTTAGGCACCAGCAAGCTACTAGATAGAAATCTTTAGTTATTGACACGCTTTAACAAAAACGCTTCAACTCAGTGAGATAAACACTTTTTGACCGTATGACTATATCTTTTCAAAATGTTGCAGGATCACAATGATTTTGACTTATATTATGCAGAATCAAGCCCTTTTCAACATATTTCAGCACCAGCAAGTTGCTAGAAAAGAATCTTTAGTTATTGACACTCTGTATCAAAAACACTTCAACTCAGTGAGATAAACACTTTTTGACCATATGGCTATATCTTTTCAAAATGTTGCAAGCTCACAATTATTTTGACTTATATTATGCAGAATCAAGCCCTTTTCAACATATTTCAGCACCAGCAAGCTGCTAGAAAGGAATCTTTAGTTATTGACACTCTGTTGCAAAAAAGCTTCAACTCAGTGAGATAAACACTTTTTGACCGTATGGCTATATCTTTTCAAAATGTTGCAAAATCACAATGATTTTGACTTATGTTATGCAGAATCAAGCCCTTTTCAACATATTTCAGCACCAGCAAGCTGCTAGAAAGGAATCTTTAGTTATTGACACTCTGTTGCAAAAAAGCTTCAACTCAGTGAGATAAACACTTTTTGACCGTATGGCTATATCTTTTCAAAATGCTGCAGGATCACAATGATTTTGACTTATATTATGCAGAATCAAGCCCTTTTCAACATATTTAAGCACCAGCAAGCTGCTAGAAAGGGAACTTTAGTTATTGACACTCTGTTGCAAAAAAGCTTCAACTCAGTGAGATAAACACTTTTTGACCGTATGGCTATATCTTTTCAAAATGCTGCAGGATCACAATTATTTTGACTTATATTATGCAGAATCAAGCCCTTTTCAACATATTTCAGCACCAGCAAGTTGCTAGAAAAGAATCTTTAGTTATTGACACTCTGTATCAAAAACGCTTCAACTCAGTGAGATAAACACTTTTTGACCGTATGGCTATATCTTTTGAAAATGTTGCAGGATCACAATGATTTTGACTTATATTATGCAGAATCAAGCCCTTTTCAACATATTTCAGCACCAGAGAGCTGCTAGAAAGGAATCTTTAGTTATTGACACTCTGTTGCAAAAAAGCTTCAACTCAGTGAGAAAAACACTTTTTGACCATATGGCTATATCTTTTCAAAATGTTGCAAGCTAAGAATCAAGCCCTTTTCAACATATTTAAGCACCAGCAAGCTGCTAGAAAGGAATCTTTAGTTATTGACACTCTGTTGCAAAAAAGCTTCAACTCAGTGAGATAAACACTTTTTGACCATATGGCTATATCTTATTAAAATGTTGCAGGATCACAATGATTTTGACTCATATTATGCAGAATCAAGCCCTTTTCAACATATTTCAGCACCAGCAAGCTGCTAGAAAGGAATCTTTAGTTATTGACACTCTGTATCAAAAACGCTTCAACTCAGTGAGATAAACACTTTTTGACCGTATGGCTATATCTTTTTAAAATGTTGCAGGATCACAATGAATTTGACTTATATTATGTAGAATCAGCTCCTTTTCAACATATTTCAGCACCAGCAAGCTGCTAGAAAGGAAACTTTAGTTATTTACACTCTGTTGCAAAAAAGCTTCAACTCAGTGAGATAAACACTTTTTGACCGTATGGCTATATCTTTTTAAAATGTTGCAGGATCACAATGAATTTGAATAATATTATGCAGAATCAGCTCCTTTTCAACATATTTCAGCACCAGCAAGCTGCTAGAAAGGAAACTTTAGTTATTGACACTCTGTTGCAAAAAAGCTTCAACTCAGTGAGATAAACACTTTTTGACCATATGGCTATATCTTTTTAAAATGTTGCAGGATCACAATGAATTTGACTTATATTATGCAGAATCAAGCCCTTTTCAACATATTTCAGCACCAGCAAGCTGCTAGAAAGGAATCTTTAGTTATTGACACTCTGTTGCAAAAAAGCTTCAACTCAGTGAGATAAACACTTTTTGACCGTATGGCTATATCTTTTCAAAATGCTGCAGGATCACAATGATTTTTACTTATATTATGCAGAATCAAGCCCTTTTCAACATATTTAAGCACCAGCAAGCTGCTAGAAAGGAATCTTTAGTTATTGACACGCTTTAACAAAAACGCTTCAACTCAGTGAGATAAACACTTTTTGACCGTATGGCTATATCTTTTTAAAATGTTGCAGGATCACAATGATTTTGACTTATATTATGCAGAATCAAGCCCTTTTCAACATATTTCAGCACCAGCAAGCTGCTAGAAAGGAATCTTTAGTTATTGACACTCTGTTGCAAAAAAGCTTCAAGTCAGTGAGATAAACACTTTTTGACCATGTGGCTATATCTTTTTAAAATGTTGCAGGATCACAATGATTTTGACTTATATTACGCAGAATCAAGCCCTTTTCAACATATTTAAGCACCAGCAAGCTGCTAGAAAGGAATCTTTAGTTATTGACTCGCTTTAACAAAAACGCTTCAACTCAGTGAGATAAACACTTTTTGACCGTATGGCTATATCTTTTTAAAATGTTGCAGGATCACAATGATTTTGACTTATATTATGCAGAATCATGCCCTTTTCAACATATTTCAGCACCAGCAAGCTGCTAGAAAGGAATCTTTAGTTATTGACACTCTGTTGCAAAAAAGCTTCAACTCAGTGAGATAAACACTTTTTGACCGTATGGCTATATCTTTTCAAAATGTTGCAGGATCACAATGATTTTGACTTATATTATGCAGAATCAAGCCATTTTTAACATATTTAAGCACCAGCGAGCAGCTAGAAAGGAATCTTTAGTTATTGACACGCTTTAACAAAAACGCTTCAACTCAGTGAGATAAACACTTTTTGACCGTATGGCTATATCTTTTTAAAATGTTGCAGGATCACAATGATTTTGACTTATATTATGCAGAATCAAGCCCTTTTCAACATATTTCAGCACCAGCAAGCTGCTAGAAAGGAATCTTTAGTTATTGACACTCTATTGCAAAAAAGCTTTAACTCAGTGAGATAAACACTTTTTGACCGTATGGCTATATCTTTTCAAAATGCTGCAGGATCACAATGATTTTGACTTATATTATGCAGAATAAAGCCCTTTTCAACATATTTAAGCACCAGCAAGCTGCTAGAAAGGAATCTTTAGTTATTGACACGCTTTAACAAAAACGCTTCAACTCAGTGAGATAAACACTTTTTGACCGTATGGCTATATCTTTTTAAAATGTTGCAGGATCACAATGATTTTGACTTATATTATGCAGAATCATGCCCTTTTCAACATATTTCAGCACCAGCAAGCTGCTAGAAAGGAATCTTTAGTTATTGACACTCTGTTGCAAAAAAGCTTCAACTCAGTGAGATAAACACTTTTTGACCATGTGGCTATATCTTTTTAAAATGTTGCAGGATCACAATGATTTTGACTTATATTATGCAGAATCAAGCCCTTTTAAACATATTTCAGCACCGGCAAGCTGCTAGAAAAGAATCTTTAGTTATTGACACTCTGTTTCAAAAAAGCTTCAACTCAGTGAGATAAACACTTTTTGACCGTATTGCTATATCTTTTCAAAATGTTGCAGGATCACAATGATTTTGACTTATATTATGCAGAATCAAGCCATTTTTAACATATTTAAGCACCAGCGAGCAGCTAGAAAGGAATCTTTAGTTATTGACACGCTTTAACAAAAACGCTTCAACTCAGTGAGATAAACACTTTTTGACCGTATGGCTATATCTTTTCAAAATGTTGCAGGATCACAATGATTTTGACTTATATTATGCAGAATCAAGCCCTTTTCAACATATTTCAGCACCAGCAAGCTGCTAGAAAGGAATCTTTAGTTATTTACACTCTGTTGCAAAAAAGCTTCAACTCAGTGAGATAAACACTTTTTTACCATATGGCTATATCTTTTTAAAATGTTGCAGGATCACAATGAATTTGACATATATTATGCAGAATCAAGCCCTTTTCAACATATTTCAGCACCAGCAAGTTGCTAGAAAAGAATCTTTAGTTATTGACACTCTGTATCAAAAACACTTCAACTCAGTGAGATAAACACTTTTTGACCATATGGCTATATCTTTTCAAAATGTTGCAGGATCACAATGATTTTGACTTATATTATGCAGAATCAAGCCCTTTTCAACATATTTCAGCACCAGCAAGCTGCTAGAAAGGAATCTTTAGTTATTGACACTCTGTTGAAAAAAAGCTTCAACTCAGTGAGATAAACACTTTTTGACCGTATGGCTATATCTTTTTAAAATGTTGCAGGATCACAATTATTTTGACTTATATTATGCAGAATCAAGCCCTTTTCAACATATTTCAGCACCGGCAAGCTGCTAGAAAGGAATCTTTAGTTATTGACACTCTGTTGCAAAAAAGCTTCAACTCAGTGAGATAAACACTTTTTGACCGTATGGCTATATCTTTTCAAAATGCTGCAGGATCACAATGATTTTTACTTATATTATGCAGAATCAAGCCCTTTTCAACATATTAAAGCACCAGCAAGCTGCTAGAAAGGAATCTTTAGTTATTGACACGCTTTAACAAAAACGCTTCAACTCAGTGAGATAAACACTTTTTGACCGTATGGCTATATCTTTTTAAAATGTTGCAGGATCACAATGATTTTGACTTATATTATGCAGAATCAAGCCCTTTTCAACATATTTCAGCACCAGCAAGGTGCTAGAAAGGAATCTTTAGTTATTGACACTCTGTTTCAAAAAAGCTTCAACTCAGTGAGATAAACACTTTTTGACCATGTGGCTATATCTTTTTAAAATGTTGCAGGATCACAATGATTTTGACTTATATTATGCAGAATCAAGCCCTTTTAAACATATTTCAGTACCGGCAAGCTGCTAGAAAAGAATCTTTAGTTATTGACACTCTGTTTCAAAAAAGCTTCAACTCAGTGAGATAGACACTTTTTGACCGTATGGCTATATCTTTTCAAAATGTTGCAGGATCACAATGATTTTGACTTATATTATGCAGAATCAAGCCATTTTTAACATATTTAAGCACCAGCGAGCAGCCAGAAAGGAATCTTTAGTTATTGACACGCTTTAACAAAAACGCTTCAACTCAGTGAGATAAACACTTTTTGACCGTATGGCTATATCTTTTTAAAATGTTGCAGGATCACAATGATTTTGACTTATATTATGCAGAATCAAGCCCTTTTCAACATATTTCAGCACCAGCAAGCTGCTAGAAAGGAATCTTTAGTTATTGACACTCTGTTGCAAAAAAGCTTCAACTCAGTGAGATAAACACTTTTTGACCGTATGGCTATATCTTTTCAAAATGCTGCAGGATCACAATGATTTTGACTTATATTATGCAGAATAAAGCCCTTTTCAACATATTTAAGCACCAGCAAGCTGCTAGAAAGGAATCTTTAGTTATTGACACGCTTTAACAAAAACGCTTCAACTCAGTGAGATAAACACTTTTTGACCATATAGCTATATCTTTTTAAAATGTTGCAGGATCACAATGATATTGACTTATATTATGCAGAATCAAGCCCTTTTCAAAATATTTCAGCACCAGAGAGCTGCTAGAAAGGAATCTTTAGTTATTGACACTCTGTTTAAAAAAAAGCTTCAACTCAGTGAGATAAACACTTTTTGACCATATGGCTATATCTTTTTAAAATGTTGCAGGATCACAATTATTTTGACTTATATTATGCATAATCAAGCCCTTTTCAACATATTTCAGCACCGGCAAGCTGCTAGAAAGGAATCTTTAGTTATTGACACTCTGTTGCAAAAAAGCTTCAACTCAGTGAGATAAACACTTTTTGACCATGTGGCTATATCTTTTTAAAATGTTGCAGGATCACAATGATTTTGACTTATATTATGCAGAATCAAGCCCTTTTAAACATATTTCAGCACCGGCAAGCTGCTAGAAAAGAATCTTTAGTTATTGACACTCTGTTTCAAAAAAGCTTCAACTCAGTGAGATAAACACTTTTTGACCGTATGGCTATATCTTTTCAAAATGTTGCAGGATCACAATGATTTTGACTTATATTATGCAGAATCAAGCCATTTTTAACATATTTAAGCACCAGCGAGCAGCTAGAAAAGAATCTTTAGTTATTGACACGCTTTAACAAAAACGCTTCAACTCAGTGAGATAAACACTTTTTGACCGTATGGCTATATCTTTTCAAAATGTTGCAGGATCACAATGATTTTGACTTATATTATGCAGAATCAAGCCCTTTTCAACATATTTCAGCACCAGAGAGCTGCTAGAAAGGAATCTTTAGTTATTGACACTCTGTTGCAAAAAAGCTTCAACTCAGTGAGAAAAACACTTTTTGACCATATGGCTATATCTTTTCAAAATGTTGCAAGCTCAGAATCAAGCCCTTTTCAACATATTTCAGCACCAGCAAGCTGCTAGAAAGGAATCTTTAGTTATTGACACTCTGTTGCAAAAAAGCTTCAACTCAGTGAGATAAACACTTTTTGACCGTATGGCTATATCTTTTCAAAATGTTATAGGATCACAATGAATTTGACTTATATTATTTAGAATCAAGCCCTTTTCAGCATATTTCAGCACCAGCAAGCTGCTAGAAAGGAATCTTTAGTTATTGACACTCTGTTGCAAAAAAGCTTCAACTCAGTGAGAAAAACACTTTTTGACCGTATGGCTATATCTTTTCAAAATGTTGCAGGATCACAATGATTTTGACTTATATTATGCAGAATCAAGCCCTTTTCAACATATTTCAGCACCAGCAAGTTGCTAGAAAAGAATCTTTAGTTATTGACACTCTGTATCAAAAACACTTCAACTCAGTGAGATAAACACTTTTTGACCATATGGCTATATCTTTTCAAAATGTTGCAGGATCACAATGATTTTGACTTATATTATGCAGAATAAAGCCCTTTTCAACATATTTCAGCACCAGCAAGCTGCTAGAAAGGAATCTTTAGTTATTGACACTCTGTTGCAAAAAAGCTTCAACTCAGTGAGATAAACACTTTTTGACCGTATGGCTATATCTTTTCAAAATGCTGCAGGATCACAATGATTTTGGCTTATATTATACAGAATAAAGCCCTTTTCAACATATTTAAGCACCAGCAAGCTGCTAGAAAGGAATCTTTAGTTATTGACACGCTTTAACAAATACGCTTCAACTCAGTGAGATAAACACTTTTTGACCGTATGGCTATATCTTTTTAAAATGTTGCAGGATCACAATGATTTTGACTTATATTATGCAGAATCAAGCCCTTTTCAACATATTTCAGCACCAGCAAGCTGCTAGAAAGGAATCTTTAGTTATTGACACTCTGTTGCAAAAAAGCTTCAACTCAGTGAGATAAACACTTTTTGACCGTATGGCTATATCTTTTCAAAATGTTATAGGATCACAATGAATTTGACTTATATTATTTAGAATCAAGCCCTTTTCAGCATATTTCAGCACCAGCAAGCTGCTAGAAAGGAATATTTAGTTATTGACACTCTGTTGCAAAAAAGCTTCAACTCAGTGAGATAAACACTTTTTGACCGTATGGCTATATCTTTTCAAAATGTTGCAGGATCACAATGATTTTGACTTATATTATGCAGAATCAAGCCCTTTTCAAAATATTTCAGCACCAGAGAGCTGCTAGAAAGGAATCTTTAGTTATTGACACTCTGTTTAAAAAAAAGCTTCAACTCAGTGAGATAAACACTTTTTGACCATATGGCTATATCTTTTTAAAATGTTGCAGGATCACAATTATTTTGACTTATATTATGCATAATCAAGCCCTTTTCAACATATTTCAGCACCGTCAAGCTGCTAGAAAAGAATCTTTAGTTATTTACACTCTTTATCAAAAACGCTTCAACTCAGTGAGATAAACACTTTTTGACCGTATGGCTATATCTTTTCAAAATGTTGCAGGATCACAATGATTTTGACTTATATTATGCAGAATCAAGCCCTTTTCAACATATTTCAGCACCAGCAAGCTGCTAGAAAGGAATCTTTAGTTATTGACACTCTGTTGCAAAAAAGCTTCAACTCAGTGAGATAAACACTTTTTGACCGTATGGCTATATCTTTTCAAAATGTTGCAGGATCACAATTATTTTGACTTATATTATGCAGAATCAAGCAATTTTCAACATATTTAAGCACCAGCAAGCTGCTAGAAAGGAATCTTTAGTTATTGACACGCTTTAACAAAAACGCTTCAACTCAGTGAGATAAACACTTTTTGACCGTATGGCTATATCTTTTCAAAATGTTGCAGGATCACAATGATTTTGACTTATATTATGCAGAATCAAGCCCTTTTCAACATATTTCAGCACCAGAGAGCTGCTAGAAAGGAATCTTTAGTTATTGACACTCTGTTGCAAAAAAGCTTCAACTCAGTGAGAAAAACACTTTTTGACCATATGGCTATATCGTTTCAAAATTTTGCAAGCTCACAATGATTTTGACTTATATTATACAGAATCAAGCCCTTTTCAACATATTTCAGCACCAGCAAGCTGCTAGAAAGGAATCTTTAGTTATGGACACTCTGTTGCAAAAAAGCTTCAACTCAGTGAGATAAACACTTTTTGACCGTATGGCTATATCTTTTCAAAATGTTGCAGGATCACAATGAATTTGACTTATATTATGCAACTTCAAGCCATTTTCAACATATTTCAGCACCAGCAAGCTGCTAGAAAGGAATCTTTAGTTATTGACACGCTTTATCAAAAACGCTTAAATTCAGTGAGATAAACACTTTTTGACCGTATGGTTATATCTTTTCAAAATGTTGCAGGATCACAATGATTTTGACTCATATTATGCAGAATCAAGCCCTTTTCAACATATTTCAGCACCAGCAAGCTGCTAGAAAGGAATCTTTAGTTATTGACACTCTTTATCAAAAAAGCTTCAACTCAGTGAGATAAACACTTTTTGACCGTATGGCTATATCTTTTCAAAATGTTGCAGGATCACAATGATTTTGACTTATATTATTTAGAATCAAGCCCTTTTCAACATATTTCAACACCAGCAAGCTGCTAGAAAGGAATCTTTAGTTATTGACACTCTGTTGCAAAAAAGCTTCAACTCAGTGAGATAAACACTTTTTGACCGTATGGCTATATCTTTTCAAAATGTTGCAGGATCACAATGATTTTGACTTATATTATGGAGAATCAAGCCATTTTCAACATATTTAGGCACCAGCAAGCTACTAGATAGAAATCTTTAGTTATTGACACGCTTTAACAAAAACGCTTCAACTCAGTGAGATAAACACTTTTTGACCGTATGACTATATCTTTTCAAAATGTTGCAGGATCACAATGATTTTGACTTATATTATGCAGAATCAAGCCCTTTTCAACATATTTCAGCACCAGCAAGTTGCTAGAAAAGAATCTTTAGTTATTGACACTCTGTATCAAAAACACTTCAACTCAGTGAGATAAACACTTTTTGACCATATGGCTATATCTTTTCAAAATGTTGCAAGCTCACAATTATTTTGACTTATATTATGCAGAATCAAGCCCTTTTCAACATATTTCAGCACCAGCAAGCTGCTAGAAAGGAATCTTTAGTTATTGACACTCTGTTGCAAAAAAGCTTCAACTCAGTGAGATAAACACTTTTTGACCGTATGGCTATATCTTTTCAAAATGTTGCAAAATCACAATGATTTTGACTTATGTTATGCAGAATCAAGCCCTTTTCAACATATTTCAGCACCAGCAAGCTGCTAGAAAGGAATCTTTAGTTATTGACACTCTGTTGCAAAAAAGCTTCAACTCAGTGAGATAAACACTTTTTGACCGTATGGCTATATCTTTTCAAAATGCTGCAGGATCACAATGATTTTGACTTATATTATGCAGAATCAAGCCCTTTTCAACATATTTAAGCACCAGCAAGCTGCTAGAAAGGAATCTTTAGTTATTGACACTCTGTTGCAAAAAAGCTTCAACTCAGTGAGATAAACACTTTTTGACCGTATGGCTATATCTTTTCAAAATGCTGCAGGATCACAATTATTTTGACTTATATTATGCAGAATCAAGCCCTTTTCAACATATTTCAGCACCAGCAAGTTGCTAGAAAAGAATCTTTAGTTATTGACACTCTGTATCAAAAACGCTTCAACTCAGTGAGATAAACACTTTTTGACCGTATGGCTATATCTTTTGAAAATGTTGCAGGATCACAATGATTTTGACTTATATTATGCAGAATCAAGCCCTTTTCAACATATTTCAGCACCAGAGAGCTGCTAGAAAGGAATCTTTAGTTATTGACACTCTGTTGCAAAAAAGCTTCAACTCAGTGAGAAAAACACTTTTTGACCATATGGCTATATCTTTTCAAAATGTTGCAAGCTAAGAATCAAGCCCTTTTCAACATATTTAAGCACCAGCAAGCTGCTAGAAAGGAATCTTTAGTTATTGACACTCTGTTGCAAAAAAGCTTCAACTCAGTGAGATAAACACTTTTTGACCATATGGCTATATCTTATTAAAATGTTGCAGGATCACAATGATTTTGACTCATATTATGCAGAATCAAGCCCTTTTCAACATATTTCAGCACCAGCAAGCTGCTAGAAAGGAATCTTTAGTTATTGACACTCTGTATCAAAAACGCTTCAACTCAGTGAGATAAACACTTTTTGACCGTATGGCTATATCTTTTCAAAATGTTGCAGGATCACAATGATTTTGACTTATATTATGCAGAATCAAGCCTTTTTCAACAGATTTCAGCACCAGAGAGCTGCTAGAAAGGAATCTTTAGTTATTGACACTCTGTTGCAAAAAAGCTTCAACTCAGTGAGAAAAACACTTTTTGACCATATGGCTATATCTTTTCAAAATGTTGCAAGCTAAGAATCAAGCCCTTTTCAACATATTTAAGCACCAGCAAGCTGCTAGAAAGGAATCTTTAGTTATTGACACTCTGTTGCAAAAAAGCTTCAACTCAGTGAGATAAACACTTTTTGACCATATGGCTATATCTTATTAAAATGTTGCAGGATCACAATGATTTTGACTTATATTATGCAGAATCAAGCCCTTTTCAACATATTTCAGCACCAGCAAGCTGCTAGAAAGGAATCTTTAGTTATTGACACTCTGTTGCAAAAAAGCTTCAATTCAGTGAGATAAACACTTTTTGACCGTATGGCTATATCTTTTCAAAATGCTGCAGGATCACAATGATTTTGACTTATATTATGCAGAATCAAGCCCTTTTCAACATATTTAAGCACCAGCAAGCTGCTAGAAAGGAATCTTTAGTTATTGACACGCTTTAACAAAAACGCTTCAACTCAGTGAGATAAACACTTTTTGACCGTATGGCTATATCTTTTTAAAATGTTGCAGGATCAAAATGATTTTGACTTATATTATGCAGAATCAAGCCCTTTTCAACATATTTTAGCACCAGCAAGCTGCTAGAAAGGAATCTTTAGTTATTGACACTCTGTTGCAAAAAAGCTTCAACTCAGTGAGATAAACACTTTTTGACCATGTGGCTATATCTTTTTAAAATGTTGCAGGATCACAATGAATTTGACTTATATTATGCAGAATCAAGCCCTTTTCAACATATTTCAGCACCAGCAAGTTGCTAGAAAAGAATCTTTAGTTATTGACACTCTGTTGCAAAAAAACTTCAACTCAGTGAGATAAACACTTTTTGACCATATGGCTATATCTTTTTAAAATGTTGCAGGATCACAATTATTTTGACTTATGTTATGCAGAATTTAGCCCTTTTCAACATATTTCAGCACCAGCAAGTTGCTAGAAAAGAATCTTTAGTTATTGACACTCTGTATCAAAAACGCTTCAACTCAGTGAGATAAACCCTTTTTGACCGTATGGCTATATCTTTTCAAAATGTTGCAGGATCACAATGATTTTGACTTATATTATGCAGAATCAAGCCCTTTTCAACATATTTCAGCACCAGAGAGCTGCTAGAAAGGAATCTTTAGTTATTGACACTCTGTTGCAAAAAAGCTTCAACTCAGTGAGAAAAACACTTTTTGACCATATGGCTATATCTTTTCAAAATGTTGCAAGCTAAGAATCAAGCCCTTTTCAACATATTTAAGCACCAGCAAGCTGCTAGAAAGGAATCTTTAGTTATTGACACTCTGTTGCAAAAAAGCTTCAACTCAGTGAGATAAACACTTTTTGACCATATGGCTATATCTTTTCAAAATGTTGCAAGCTAAGAATCAAGCCCTTTTCAACATATTTAAGCACCAGCAAGCTGCTAGAAAGGAATCTTTAGTTATTGACACTCTGTTGCAAAAAAGCTTCAACTCAGTGAGATAAACACTTTTTGACCATATGGCTATATCTTATTAAAATGTTGCAGGATCACAATGATTTTGACTTATATTATGCAGAATCAAGCCCTTTTCAACATATTTCAGCACCAGCAAGCTGCTAGAAAGGAATCTTTAGTTATTGACACTCTGTTGCAAAAAAGCTTCAATTCAGTGAGATAAACACTTTTTGACCGTATGGCTATATCTTTTCAAAATGCTGCAGGATCGCAATGATTTTGACTTATATTATGCAGAATCAAGCCCTTTTCAACATATTTAAGCACCAGCAAGCTGCTAGAAAGGAATCTTTAGTTATTGACACGCTTCAACAAAAACGCTTCAACTCAGTGAGATAAACACTTTTTGACCGTATGGCTATATCTTTTTAAAATGTTGCAGGATCACAATGATTTTGACTTATATTATGCAGAATCAAGCCCTTTTCAACATATTTAAGCACCAGCAAGCTGCTAGAAAGGAATCTTTAGTTATTGACACTCTGTTGCAAAAAAGCTACAACTCAGTGAGATAAACACTTTTTGACCATATGGCTATATCTTATTAAAATGTTGCAGGATCACAATGATTTTGACTTATATTATGCAGAATCAAGCCCTTTTCAACATATTTCAGCACCAGCAAGCTGCTAGAAAGGAATCTTTGGTTATTGACACTCTGTTGCAAAAAAGCTTCAATTCAGTGAGATAAACACTTTTTGACCATATGGCTATATCTTTTCAAAATGTTGCAAGCTAAGAATCAAGCCCTTTTCAACATATTTAAGCACCAGCAAGCTGCTAGAAAGGAATCTTTAGTTATTGACACTCTGTTGAAAAAAAGCTTCAACTCAGTGAGATAAACACTTTTTGACCATATGGCTATATCTTATTAAAATGTTGCAGGATCACAATGATTTTGACTTATATTATGTAGAATCAAGCCCTTTTCAACATATTTCAGCACCAGCAAGCTGCTAGAAAGGAATCTTTAGTTATTGACACTCTGTTGCAAAAAAGCTTCAATTCAGTGAGATAAACACTTTTTGACCGTATGGCTATATCTTTTCAAAATGCTGCAGGATCACAATGATTTTGACTTATATTATGCAGAATCAAGCCCTTTTCAACATATTTAATCACCAGCAAGCTGCTAGAAAGGAATCTTTAGTTATTGACACGCTTTAACAAAAACGCTTCAACTCAGTGAGATAAACACTTTTTGACCGTATGGCTATATCTTTTTAAAATGTTGCAGGATCACAATGATTTTGACTTATATTATGCAGAATCAAGCCCTTTTCAACATATTTTAGCACCAGCAAGCTGCTAGAAAGGAATCTTTAGTTATTGACACTCTGTTGCAAAAAAGCTTCAACTCAGTGAGATAAACACTTTTTGACCATGTGGCTATATCTTTTTAAAATGTTGCAGGATCACAATGATTTTGACTTATATTATGCAGAATCAAGCCCTTTTCAACATATTTCAGCACCAGAGAGCTGCTAGAAAGTAATCTTTAGTTATTGACACTCTGTTGCAAAAAAGCTTCAACTCAGTGAGAAAAACACTTTTTGACCATATGGCTATATCTTTTCAAAATGTTGCAAGCTAAGAATCAAGCCCTTTTCAACATATTTAAGCACCAGCAAGCTGCTAGAAAGGAATCTTTAGTTATTGACACTCTGTTGCAAAAAAGCTTCAAATCAGTGAGATAAACACTTTTTGACCATATGGCTATATCTTTTCAAAATGTTGCAAGCTAAGAATCAAGCCCTTTTCAACATATTTAAGCACCAGCAAGCTGCTAGAAAGGAATCTTTAGTTATTGACACTCTGTTGCAAAAAAGCTTCAACTCAGTGAGATAAACACTTTTTGACCATATGGCTATATCTTATTAAAATGTTGCAGGATCACAATGATTTTGACTTATATTATGCAGAATCAAGCCCTTTTCAACATATTTCAGCACCAGCAAGCTGCTAGAAAGGAATCTTTAGTTATTGACACTCTGTTGCAAAAAAGCTTCAATTCAGTGAGATAAACACTTTTTGACCGTATGGCTATATCTTTTCAAAATGTTGCAGGATCACAATGATTTTGACTTATATTATGCAGAATCAAGCCCTTTTCAACATATTTAAGCACCAGCAAGCTGCTAGAAAGGAATCTTTAGTTATTGACACGCTTTAACAAAAACGCTTCAACTCAGTGAGATAAACACTTTTTGACCGTATGGCTATATCTTTTTAAAATGTTGCAGGATCACAATGATTTTGACTTATATTATGCAGAATCAAGCCCTTTTCAACATATTTAAGCACCAGCAAGCTGCTAGAAAGGAATCTTTAGTTATTGACACTCTGTTGCAAAAAAGCTTCAACTCAGTGAGATAAACACTTTTTGACCATATGGCTATATCTTATTAAAATGTTGCAGGATCACAATGATTTTGACTTATATTATGCAGAATCAAGCCCTTTTCAACATATTTCAGCACCAGCAAGCTGCTAGAAAGGAATCTTTAGTTATTGACACTCTGTTGCAAAAAAGCTTCAATTCAGTGAGATAAACACTTTTTGACCATGTGGCTATATCTTTTTAAAATGTTGCAGGATCACAATGATTTTGACTTATATTATGCAGAATCAAGCCCTTTTCAACATATTTCAGCACCAGAGAGCTGCTAGAAAGGAATCTTTAGTTATTGACACTCTGTTGCAAAAAAGCTTCAACTCAGTGAGAAAAACACTTTTTGACCATATGGCTATATCTTTTCAAAATGTTGCAAGCTAAGAATCAAGCCCTTTTCAACATATTTAAGCACCAGCAAGCTGCTAGAAAGGAATCTTTAGTTATTGACACTCTGTTGCAAAAAAGCTTCAAATCAGTGAGATAAACACTTTTTGACCATATGGCTATATCTTTTCAAAATGTTGCAAGCTAATAATCAAGCCCTTTTCAACATATTTAAGCACCAGCAAGCTGCTAGAAAGGAATCTTTAGTTATTGACACTCTGTTGCAAAAAAGCTTCAACTCAGTGAGATAAACACTTTTTGACCATATGGCTATATCTTATTAAAATGTTGCAGGATCACAATGATTTTGACTTATATTATGCAGAATCAAGCCCTTTTCAACATATTTCAGCACCAGCAAGCTGCTAGAAAGGAATCTTTAGTTATTGACACTCTGTTGCAAAAAAGCTTCAATTCAGTGAGATAAACACTTTTTGACCGTATGGCTATATCTTTTCAAAATGCTGCAGGATCACAATGATTTTGACTTATATTATGCAGAATCAAGCCCTTTTCAACATATTTAAGCACCAGCAAGCTGCTAGAAAGGAATCTTTAGTTATTGACACGCTTTAACAAAAACGCTTCAACTCAGTGAGATAAACACTTTTTGACCGTATGGCTATATCTTTTTAAAATGTTGCAGGATCACAATGATTTTGACTTATATTATGCAGAATCAAGCCCTTTTCAACATATTTAAGCACCAGCAAGCTGCTAGAAAGGAATCTTTAGTTATTGACACTCTGTTGCAAAAAAGCTTCAACTCAGTGAGATAAACACTTTTTGACCATATGGCTATATCTTATTAAAATGTTGCAGGATCACAATGATTTTGACTTATATTATGCAGAATCAAGCCCTTTTCAACATATTTCAGCACCAGCAAGCTGCTAGAAAGGAATCTTTAGTTATTGACACTCTGTTGCAAAAAAGCTTCAATTCAGTGAGATAAACACTTTTTGACCGTATGGCTATATCTTTTCAAAATGCTGCAGGATCACAATGATTTTGACTTATATTATGCAGAATCAAGCCCTTTTCAACATATTTAAGCACCAGCAAGCTGCTAGAAAGGAATCTTTAGTTATTGACACGCTTTAACAAAAACGCTTCAACTCAGTGAGATGAACACTTTTTGACCGTATGGCTATATCTTTTTAAAATGTTGAGGGATCACAATGATTTTGACTTATATTATGCAGAATCAAGCCCTTTTCAACATATTTCAGCACCAGCAAGCTGCTAGAAAGGAATCTTTAGTTATTGACACTCTGTTGCAAAAAAGCTTCAACTCAGTGAGATAAACACTTTTTGACCATGTGGCTATATCTTTTTAAAATGTTCCAGGATCACAATGATTTTGACTTATATTATGCAGAATCAAGCCCTTTTCAACATATTTAAGCACCAGCAAGCTGCTAGAAAGGAATCTTTAGTTATTGACACGCTTTAACAAAAACGCTTCAACTCAGTGAGATAAACACTTTTTGACCGTATGGCTATATCTTTTTAAAATGTTGCAGGATCACAATGATTTTGACTTATATTATGCAGAATCAAGCCCTTTTCAACATATTTAAGCACCAGCAAGCTGCTAGAAAGGAATCTTTAGTTATTGACACTCTGTTGCAAAAAAGCTTCAACTCAGTGAGATAAACACTTTTTGACCATATGGCTATATCTTATTAAAATGTTGCAGGATCACAATGATTTTGACTTATATTATGCAGAATCAAGCCCTTTTCAACATATTTCAGCACCAGCAAGCTGCTAGAAAGGAATCTTTAGTTATTGACACTCTGTTGCAAAAAAGCTTCAATTCAGTGAGATAAACACTTTTTGACCGTATGGCTATATCTTTTCAAAATGCTGCAGGATCACAATGATTTTGACTTATATTATGCAGAATCAAGCCCTTTTCAACATATTTAAGCACCAGCAAGCTGCTAGAAAGGAATCTTTAGTTATTGACACGCTTTAACAAAAACGCTTCAACTCAGTGAGATGAACACTTTTTGACCGTATGGCTATATCTTTTTAAAATGTTGCAGGATCACAATGATTTTGACTTATATTATGCAGAATCAAGCCCTTTTCAACATATTTCAGCACCAGCAAGCTGCTAGAAAGGAATCTTTAGTTATTGACACTCTGTTGCAAAAAAGCTTCAACTCAGTGAGATAAACACTTTTTGACCATGTGGCTATATCTTTTTAAAATGTTCCAGGATCACAATGATTTTGACTTATATTATGCAGAATCAAGCCCTTTTCAACATATTTCAGCACCAGCAAGTTGCTAGAAAAGAATCTTTAGTTATTGACACTCTGTTGCAAAAAAACTTCAACTCAGTGAGATAAACACTTTTTGACCATATGCTATATCTTTTTAAAATGTTGCAGGATCACAATTATTTTGACTTATATTATGCAGAATCAAGCCCTTTTCAACATATTTCAGCACCAGCAAGTTGCTAGAAAAGAATCTTTAGTTATTGACACTCTGTATCAAAAACGCTTCAACTCAGTGAGATAAACACTTTTTGACCATATGGCTATATCTTTTCAAAATGTTGCAAGCTAAGAATCAAGCCCTTTTCAACATATTTAAGCACCAGCAAGCTGCTAGAAAGGAATCTTTAGTTATTGACACTCTGTTGAAAAAAAGCTTCAACTCAGTGAGATAAACACTTTTTGACCATATGGCTATATCTTATTAAAATGTTGCAGGATCACAATGATTTTGACTTATATTATGTAGAATCAAGCCCTTTTCAACATATTTCAGCACCAGCAAGCTGCTAGAAAGGAATCTTTAGTTATTGACACTCTGTTGCAAAAAAGCTTCAATTCAGTGAGATAAACACTTTTTGACCGTATGGCTATATCTTTTCAAAATGCTGCAGGATCACAATGATTTTGACTTATATTATGCAGAATCAAGCCCTTTTCAACATATTTAATCACCAGCAAGCTGCTAGAAAGGAATCTTTAGTTATTGACACGCTTTAACAAAAACGCTTCAACTCAGTGAGATAAACACTTTTTGACCGTATGGCTATATCTTTTTAAAATGTTGCAGGATCACAATGATTTTGACTTATATTATGCAGAATCAAGCCCTTTTCAACATATTTTAGCACCAGCAAGCTGCTAGAAAGGAATCTTTAGTTATTGACACTCTGTTGCAAAAAAGCTTCAACTCAGTGAGATAAACACTTTTTGACCATGTGGCTATATCTTTTTAAAATGTTGCAGGATCACAATGATTTTGACTTATATTATGCAGAATCAAGCCCTTTTCAACATATTTCAGCACCAGAGAGCTGCTAGAAAGGAATCTTTAGTTATTGACACTCTGTTGCAAAAAAGCTTCAACTCAGTGAGAAAAACACTTTTTGACCATATGGCTATATCTTTTCAAAATGTTGCAAGCTAAGAATCAAGCCCTTTTCAACATATTTAAGCACCAGCAAGCTGCTAGAAAGGAATCTTTAGTTATTGACACTCTGTTGCAAAAAAGCTTCAAATCAGTGAGATAAACACTTTTTGACCATATGGCTATATCTTTTCAAAATGTTGCAAGCTAAGAATCAAGCCCTTTTCAACATATTTAAGCACCAGCAAGCTGCTAGAAAGGAATCTTTAGTTATTGACACTCTGTTGCAAAAAAGCTTCAACTCAGTGAGATAAACACTTTTTGACCATATGGCTATATCTTATTAAAATGTTGCAGGATCACAATGATTTTGACTTATATTATGCAGAATCAAGCCCTTTTCAACATATTTCAGCACCAGCAAGCTGCTAGAAAGGAATCTTTAGTTATTGACACTCTGTTGCAAAAAAGCTTCAATTCAGTGAGATAAACACTTTTTGACCGTATGGCTATATCTTTTCAAAATGTTGCAGGATCACAATGATTTTGACTTATATTATGCAGAATCAAGCCCTTTTCAACATATTTAAGCACCAGCAAGCTGCTAGAAAGGAATCTTTAGTTATTGACACGCTTTAACAAAAACGCTTCAACTCAGTGAGATAAACACTTTTTGACCGTATGGCTATATCTTTTTAAAATGTTGCAGGATCACAATGATTTTGACTTATATTATGCAGAATCAAGCCCTTTTCAACATATTTAAGCACCAGCAAGCTGCTAGAAAGGAATCTTTAGTTATTGACACTCTGTTGCAAAAAAGCTTCAACTCAGTGAGATAA
This sequence comes from Fistularia commersonii, assembly GCF_037954325.1. NCBI lineage: Eukaryota > Metazoa > Chordata > Actinopteri > Syngnathiformes > Fistulariidae > Fistularia > Fistularia commersonii. The sequence continues at coordinate 17,871,690 of NC_141297.1, forward strand.
ACACTTTTTGACCATATGGCTATATCTTATTAAAATGTTGCAGGATCACAATGATTTTGACTTATATTATGCAGAATCAAGCCCTTTTCAACATATTTCAGCACCAGCAAGCTGCTAGAAAGGAATCTTTAGTTATTGACACTCTGTTGCAAAAAAGCTTCAATTCAGTGAGATAAACACTTTTTGACCATGTGGCTATATCTTTTTAAAATGTTGCAGGATCACAATGATTTTGACTTATATTATGCAGAATCAAGCCCTTTTCAACATATTTCAGCACCAGAGAGCTGCTAGAAAGGAATCTTTAGTTATTGACACTCTGTTGCAAAAAAGCTTCAACTCAGTGAGAAAAACACTTTTTGACCATATGGCTATATCTTTTCAAAATGTTGCAAGCTAAGAATCAAGCCCTTTTCAACATATTTAAGCACCAGCAAGCTGCTAGAAAGGAATCTTTAGTTATTGACACTCTGTTGCAAAAAAGCTTCAAATCAGTGAGATAAACACTTTTTGACCATATGGCTATATCTTTTCAAAATGTTGCAAGCTAATAATCAAGCCCTTTTCAACATATTTAAGCACCAGCAAGCTGCTAGAAAGGAATCTTTAGTTATTGACACTCTGTTGCAAAAAAGCTTCAACTCAGTGAGATAAACACTTTTTGACCATATGGCTATATCTTATTAAAATGTTGCAGGATCACAATGATTTTGACTTATATTATGCAGAATCAAGCCCTTTTCAACATATTTCAGCACCAGCAAGCTGCTAGAAAGGAATCTTTAGTTATTGACACTCTGTTGCAAAAAAGCTTCAATTCAGTGAGATAAACACTTTTTGACCGTATGGCTATATCTTTTCAAAATGCTGCAGGATCACAATGATTTTGACTTATATTATGCAGAATCAAGCCCTTTTCAACATATTTAAGCACCAGCAAGCTGCTAGAAAGGAATCTTTAGTTATTGACACGCTTTAACAAAAACGCTTCAACTCAGTGAGATAAACACTTTTTGACCGTATGGCTATATCTTTTTAAAATGTTGCAGGATCACAATGATTTTGACTTATATTATGCAGAATCAAGCCCTTTTCAACATATTTAAGCACCAGCAAGCTGCTAGAAAGGAATCTTTAGTTATTGACACTCTGTTGCAAAAAAGCTTCAACTCAGTGAGATAAACACTTTTTGACCATATGGCTATATCTTATTAAAATGTTGCAGGATCACAATGATTTTGACTTATATTATGCAGAATCAAGCCCTTTTCAACATATTTCAGCACCAGCAAGCTGCTAGAAAGGAATCTTTAGTTATTGACACTCTGTTGCAAAAAAGCTTCAATTCAGTGAGATAAACACTTTTTGACCGTATGGCTATATCTTTTCAAAATGCTGCAGGATCACAATGATTTTGACTTATATTATGCAGAATCAAGCCCTTTTCAACATATTTAAGCACCAGCAAGCGGCTAGAAAGGAATCTTTAGTTATTGACACGCTTTAACAAAAACGCTTCAACTCAGTGAGATGAACACTTTTTGACCGTATGGCTATATCTTTTTAAAATGTTGCAGGATCACAATGATTTTGACTTATATTATGCAGAATCAAGCCCTTTTCAACATATTTCAGCACCAGCAAGCTGCTAGAAAGGAATCTTTAGTTATTGACAATCTGTTGCAAAAAAGCTTCAACTCAGTGAGATAAACACTTTTTGACCATGTGGCTATATCTTTTTAAAATGTTCCAGGATCACAATGATTTTGACTTATATTATGCAGAATCAAGCCCTTTTCAACATATTTCAGCACCAGCAAGTTGCTAGAAAAGAATCTTTAGTTATTGACACTCTGTTGCAAAAAAACTTCAACTCAGTGAGATAAACACTTTTTGACCATATGCTATATCTTTTTAAAATGTTGCAGGATCACAATTATTTTGACTTATATTATGCAGAATCAAGCCCTTTTCAACATATTTCAGCACCAGCAAGTTGCTAGAAAAGAATCTTTAGTTATTGACACTCTGTATCAAAAACGCTTCAACTCAGTGAGATAAACACTTTTTGACCGTATGGCTATATCTTTTCAAAATGTTGCAGGATCACAATGATTTTGACTTATATTATGCAGAATCAAGCCCTTTTCAACATATTTCAGCACCAGAGAGCTGCTAGAAAGGAATCTTTAGTAATTGACACTCTGTTGCAAAAAAGCTTCAACTCAGTGAGAAAAACACTTTTTGACCATATGGCTATATCTTTTCAAAATGTTGCAAGCTAAGAATCAAGCCCTTTTCAACATATTTAAGCACCAGCAAGCTGCTAGAAAGGAATCTTTAGTTATTGACACTCTGTTGCAAAAAAGCTTCAACTCAGTGAGATAAACACTTTTTGACCGTATGGCTATATCTTTTTAAAATGTTGCAGGATCACAATGATTTTGACTTATATTATGCAGAATCAAGCCCTTTTCAACATATTTCAGCACCAGCAAGCTGCTAGAAAGGAATCTTTAGTTATTGACACTCTGTTGCAAAAAAGCTTCAACTCAGTGAGATAAACACTTTTTTACCATGTGGCTATATCTTTTTAAAATGTTGCAGGATCACAATGATTTTGACTTATATTATGCAGAATCAAGCCCTTTTCAACATATTTCAGCACCAGCAAGCTGCTAGAAAGGAATCTTTAGTTATTGACACTCTTTATCAAAAAAGCTTCAACTCAGTGAGATAAACACTTTTTGACCGTATGGCTATATCTTTTCAAAATGTTGCAGGATCACAATGAATTTGACTTATATTATTTAGAATCAAGCCCTTTTCAACATATTTCAGCACCAGCAAGCTGCTAGAAAGGAATCTTTAGTTATTGACACTCTGTTGCAAAAAAGCTTCAACTCAGTGAGATAAACACTTTTTGACCGTATGGCTATATCTTTTTAAAATGTTGCAGGATCACAATTATTTTGAATTATATTATGCAGAATCAAGCCCTTTTCAACATATTTCAGCACCAGCAAGTTGCTAGAAAAGAATCTTTAGTTATTGACACTCTGTATCAAAAACGCTTCAACTCAGTGAGATAAACACTTTTTGACCGTATGGCTATATCTTTTCAAAATGTTGCAGGATCACAATGAATTTGACTTATATTATGCAGAATCAAGCCCTTTTAAACATATTTCAGCACCGGCAAGCTGCTAGAAAAGAATCTTTAGTTATTGACACTCTGTTTCAAAAAAACTTCAACTCAGTGAGATAAACACTTTTTGACCGTATGGCTATATCTTTTCAAAATGTTGCAGGATCACAATGAATTTGACTTATATTATGCAGAATCAAGCCCTTTTCAACATATTTCAGCACCAGAGAGCTGCTAGAAAGGAATCTTTAGTTATTGACACTCTGATGCAAAAAAGCTTCAACTCAGTGAGAAAAACACTTTTTGACCATATGGCTATATCTTTTCAAAATGTTGCAAGCTCAGAATCAAGCCCTTTTCAACATATTTCAGCACCAGCAAGCTGCTAGAAAGGAATCTTTAGTTATTGACACTCTGTTGCAAAAAAGCTTCAACTCAGTGAGATAAACACTTTTTGACCATATGGCTATATCTTATTAAAATGTTGCAGGATCACAATGATTTTGGTTATATTATGCAGAATCAAGCCCTTTTCAACATATTTCAGCACCAGCAAGTTGCTAGAAAAGAATCTTTAGTTATTGACACTCTGTATCAAAAACACTTCAACTCAGTGAGATAAACACTTTTTGACCGTATGGCTGTATCTTTTCAAAATGTTGCAGGATCACAATGATTTTGACTTACATTATGCAGAATCAAGCCCTTTTCAACATATTTCAGCACCAGCAAGCTGCTAGAAAGGAATCTTTAGTTATTGACACTCTGTTGAAAAAAAGCTTCAACTCAGTGAGAAAAACACTTTTTGACCGTATGGCTATATCTTTTCAAAATGTTGCAGGATCACAATGAATTTGACTTATATTATTTAGAATCAAGCCCTTTTCAACATATTTCAACACCAGCAAGCTGCTAGAAAGGAATCTTTAGTTATTGACACTCTGTTGCAAAAAAGCTTCAACTCAGTGAGATAAACACTTTTTGACCGTATGGCTATATCTTTTCAAAATGTTGCAGGATCACAATTATTTTGACTTATATTATGCAGAATCAAGCCATTTTCAACATATTTCAGCACCAGCAAGCTACTAGAAAGAAATCTTTAGTTATTGACACGCTTTAACAAAAACGCTTCAACTCAGTGAGATAAACACTTTTTGACCGTATGGCTATATCTTTTCAAAATGTTGCAGGATCACAATGATTTTGACTTATATTATGCAGAATCAAGCCCTTTTCAACATATTTCAGCACCAGCAAGCTGCTAGAAAGGAATCTTTAGTTATTGACACTCTGTTGCAAAAAAGCTTCAACTCAGTGAGAAAAACACTTTTTGACCGTATGGCTATATCTTTTCAAAATGTTGCAGGATCACAATGATTTTGACTTATATTATGCAGAATCAAGCCCTTTTCAACATATTTCAGCACCAGCAAGTTGCTAGAAAAGAATCTTTAGTTATTGACACTCTGTATCAAAAACACTTCAACTCAGTGAGATAAACACTTTTTGACCATATGGCTATATCTTTTCAAAATGTTGCAAGCTCACAATGATTTTGACTTATATTATGCAGAATCAAGCCCTTTTCAACATATTTCAGCACCAGCAAGCTGCTAGAAAGGAATCTTTAGTTATTGACACTCTGTTGCAAAAAAGCTTCAACTCAGTGAGATAAACACTTTTTGACCGTATGGCTATATCTTTTCAAAATGTTGCAGGATCACAATGATTTTGACTTATATTATGCAGAATCAAGCCCTTTTCAACATATTTCAGCACCAGCAAGCTGCTAGAAAGGAATCTTTAGTTATTGACACTCTGTTGCAAAAAAGCTTCAACTCAGTGAGATAAACACTTTTTGACCGTATGGCTATATCTTTTCAAAATGTTGCAGGATCACAATGATTTTGACTTATATTATGCAACTTCAAGCCATTTTCAGCATATTTCAGCACCAGCAAGCTGCTAGAAAGGAATCTTTAGTTATTGACACGCTTTATCAAAAACGCTTCAACTCAGTGAGATAAACACTTTTTGACCGTATGGCTATATCTTTTCAAAATGTTGCAGGATCACAATGATTTTGACTTATATTATGCAGAATCAAGCCCTTTTCAACATATTTCAGCACCAGCAAGCTGCTAGAAAGGAATCTTTAGTTATTGACACTCTTTATCAAAAAAGCTTCAACTCAGTGAGATAAACACTTTTTGACCGTATGGCTATATCTTTTCAAAAAGTTGCAGGATCACAATGAATTTGACTTATATTATTTAGAATCAAGCCCTTTTCAACATATTTCAGCACCAGCAAGCTGCTAGAAAGGAATCTTTAGTTATTGACACTCTGTTGCAAAAAAGCTTCAACTCAGTGAGATAAACACTTTTTGACCGTATGGCTATATCTTTTCAAAATGTTGCAGGATCACAATTATTTTGACTTATATTATGCAGAATCAAGCCATTTTCAACATATTTAAGCACCAGCAAGCTGCTAGAAAGAAATCTTTAGTTATTGACACGCTTTAACAAAAAAGCTTCAACTCAGTGAGATAAACACTTTTTGACCGTATGGCTATATCTTTTCAAAATGTTGCAGGATCACAATGATTTTGACTTATATTATGCAAGTTCAAGCCATTTTCAACATATTTCAGCACCAGCAAGCTGCTAGAAAGGAATCTTTAGTTATTGACACGCTTTATCAAAAACGCTTCAACTCAGTGAGATAAACACTTTTTGACCGTATGGCTATATCTTTTCAAAATGTTGCAGGATCACAATGATTTTGACTCATATTATGCAGAATCAAGCCCTTTTCAACATATTTCAGCACCAGCAAGCTGCTAGAAAGGAATCTTTAGTTATTGACACTCTTTATCAAAAAAGCTTCAACTCAGTGAGATAAACACTTTTTGACCGTATGGCTATATCTTTTCAAAATGTTGCAGGATCACAATGAATTTGACTTATATTATTTAGAATCAAGCCCTTTTCAACATATTTCAACACCAGCAAGCTGCTAGAAAGGAATCTTTAGTTATTGACACTCTGTTGCAAAAAAGCTTCAACTCAGTGAGATAAACACTTTTTGACCGTATGGCTATATCTTTTCAAAATGTTGCAGGATCACAATTATTTTGACTTATATTATGCAGAATCAAGCCATTTTCAACATATTAAGGCACCAGCAAGCTGCTAGAAAGGAATCTTTAGTTATTGACACTCTGTTGCAAAAAAGCTTCAACTCAGTGAGATAAACACTTTTTGACTGTATGGCTATATCTTTTCAAAATGTTGCAGGATCACAATGATTTTGACTTATATTATGCAGAATCAAGCCCTTTTCAACATATTTCAGCACCAGCAAGCTGCTAGAAAGGAATCTTTAGTTATTGACACTCTGTTGCAAAAAAGCTTCAACTCAGTGAGATAAACACTTTTTGACCGTATGGCTATATCTTTTCAAAATGTTGCAGGATCACAATGATTTTGACTTATATTATGCAACTTCAAGCCATTTTCAGCATATTTCAGCACCAGCAAGCTGCTAGAAAGGAATCTTTAGTTATTGACACGCTTTATCAAAAACGCTTCAACTCAGTGAGATAAACACTTTTTGACCGTATGGCTATATCTTTTCAAAATGTTGCAGGATCACAATGATTTTGACTTATATTATGCAGAATCAAGCCCTTTTCAACATATTTCAGCACCAGCAAGCTGCTAGAAAGGAATCTTTAGTTATTGACACTCTTTATCAAAAAAGCTTCAACTCAGTGAGATAAACACTTTTTGACCGTATGGCTATATCTTTTCAAAATGTTGCAGGATCACAATGATTTTGACTTATATTATGCAGAATCAAGCCCTTTTCAACATATTTCAGCACCAGCAAGCTGCTAGAAAGGAATCTTTAGTTATTGACACTCTGTTGCAAAAAAGCTTCAACTCAGTGAGATAAACACTTTTTGACCGTATGGCTATATCTTTTCAAAATGTTGCAGGATCACAATTATTTTGACTTATATTATGCAGAATCAAGCCATTTTCAACATATTTAAGCACCAGCAAGCTGCTAGAAAGAAGTCTTTAGTTATTGACACGCTTTAACAAAAAAGCTTCAACTCAGTGAGATAAACACTTTTTGACCGTATGGCTATATCTTTTCAAAATGTTGCAGGATCACAATGATTTTGACTTATATTATGCAAGTTCAAGCCATTTTCAACATATTTCAGCACCAGCAAGCTGCTAGAAAGGAATCTTTAGTTATTGACACGCTTTATCAAAAACGCTTCAACTCAGTGAGATAAACACTTTTTGACCGTATGGCTATATCTTTTCAAAATGTTGCAGGATCAATATGATTTTGACTCATATTATGCAGAATCAAGCCCTTTTCAACATATTTCAGCACCAGCAAGCTGCTAGAAAGGAATCTTTAGTTATTGACACTCTTTATCAAAAAAGCTTCAACTCAGTGAGATAAACACTTTTTGACCGTATGGCTATATCTTTTCAAAATGTTGCAGGATCACAATGAATTTGACTTATATTATTTAGAATCAAGCCCTTTTCAACATATTTCAACACCAGCAAGCTGCTAGAAAGGTATCTTTAGTTATTGACACTCTGTTGCAAAAAAGCTTCAACTCAGTGAGATAAACACTTTTTGACCGTATGGCTATATCTTTTCAAAATGTTGCAGGATCACAATTATTTTGACTTATATTATGCAGAATCAAGCCATTTTCAACATATTAAGGCACCAGCAAGCTGCTAGAAAGAAATCTTTAGTTATTGACACGCTTTAACAAAAACGCTTCAACTCAGTGAGATAAACACTTTTTGACCGTATGGCTATATCTTTTCAAAATGTTGCAGGATCACAATGATTTTGACTTATATTATGCAGAATCAAGCCCTTTTCAACATATTTCAGCACCAGCAAGCTGCTAGAAAGGAATCTTTAGTTATTGACACTCTGTTGCAAAAAAGCTTCAACTCAGTGAGAAAAACACTTTTTGACCGTATGGCTATATCTTTTCAAAATGTTGCAGGATCACTATGATTTTGACTTATATTATGCAGAATCAAGCCCTTTTCAACATATTTCAGCACCAGCAAGTTGCTAGAAAAGAATCTTTAGTTATTGACACTCTGTATCAAAAACACTTCAACTCAGTGAGATAAACACTTTTTGACCATATGGCTATATCTTTTCAAAATGTTGCAAGCTCACAATGATTTTGACTTATATTATGCAGAATCAAGCCCTTTTCAACATATTTCAGCACCAGCAAGCTGCTAGAAAGGAATCTTTAGTTATTGACACTCTGTTGCAAAAAAGCTTCAACTCAGTGAGATAAACACTTTTTGACCGTATGGCTATATCTTTTCAAAATGTTGCAGGATCACAATGATTTTGACTTATATTATGCAGAATCAAGCCCTTTTCAACATATTTCAGCACCAGCAAGCTGCTAGAAAGGAATCTTTAGTTATTGACACTCTGTTGCAAAAAAGCTTCAACTCAGTGAGATAAACACTTTTTGACCGTATGGCTATATCTTTTCAAAATGCTGCAGGATCACAATGATTTTGACTTATATTATGCAGAATCAAGCCCTTTTCAACATATTTAAGCACCAGCAAGCTGCTAGAAAGGAATCTTTAGTTATTGACACGCTTTAACAAAAACGCTTCAACTCAGTGAGATAAACACTTTTTGACCATATGGCTATATCTTTTCAAAATGTTGCAAGCTCACAATGATTTTGACTTATATTATGCAGAATCAAGCCCTTTTCAACATATTTCAGCACCAGCAAGCTGCTAGAAAGGAATCTTTAGTTATTGACACTCTGTTGCAAAAAACCTTCAACTCAGTGAGATAAACACTTTTTGACCGTATGGCTATATCTTTTCAAAATGTTGCAGGATCACAATGATTTTGACTTATATTATGCAGAATCAAGCCCTTTTCAACATATTTCAGCACCAGCAAGCTGCTAGAAAGGAATCTCTAGTTATTGACACTCTGTTGCAAAAAAGCTTCAACTCAGTGAGATAAACACTTTTTGACCGTATGGCTATATCTTTTCAAAATGCTGCAGGATCACAATGATTTTGACTTATGTTATGCAGAATCAAGCCCTTTTCAACATATTTAAGCACCAGCAAGCTGCTAGAAAGGAATCTTTAGTTATTGACACGCTTTAACAAAAACGCTTCAACTCAGTGAGATAAACACTTTTTGACCGTATGGCTATATCTTTTTAAAATGTTGCAGGATCACAATGATTTTGACTTATATTATGCATAATCAAGCCCTTTTCAACATATTTCAGCACCAGCAAGCTGCTAGAAAGGAATCTTTAGTTATTGACACTCTGTTGCAAAAAAGCTTCAACTCAGTGAGATAAACACTTTTTGACCGTATGGCTATATCTTTTCAAAATGTTGCAAGCTCACAATGATTTTGACTTATATTATGCAGAATCAAGCCCTTTTCAACATATTTCAGCACCAGCAAGCTGCTAGAAAGGAATCTTTAGTTATTGACACTCTGTTGCAAAAAAGCTTCAACTCAGTGAGATAAACACTTTTTGACCGTATGGCTATATCTTTTCAAAATGTTGCAGGATCACAATGATTTTGACTTATATTATGCAGAATCAAGCCCTTTTCAACATATTTCAGCACCAGCAAGCTGCTAGAAAGGAATCTTTAGTTATTGACACTCTGTTGCAAAAAAGCTTCAACTCAGTGAGATAAACACTTTTTGACCGTATGGCTATATCTTTTCAAAATGCTGCAGGATCACAATGATTTTGACTTATATTATGCAGAATCAAGCCCTTTTCAACATATTTAAGCACCAGCAAGCTGCTAGAAAGGAATCTTTAGTTATTGACACGCTTTAACAAAAACGCTTCAACTCAGTGAGATAAACACTTTTTGACCATATGGCTATATCTTTTCAAAATGTTGCAAGCTCACAATGATTTTGACTTATATTATGCAGAATCAAGCCCTTTTCAACATATTTCAGCACCAGCAAGCTGCTAGAAAGGAATCTTTAGTTATTGACACTCTGTTGCAAAAAACCTTCAACTCAGTGAGATAAACACTTTTTGACCGTATGGCTATATCTTTTCAAAATGTTGCAGGATCACAATGATTTTGACTTATATTATGCAGAATCAAGCCCTTTTCAACATATTTCAGCACCAGCAAGCTGCTAGAAAGGAATCTCTAGTTATTGACACTCTGTTGCAAAAAAGCTTCAACTCAGTGAGATAAACACTTTTTGACCGTATGGCTATATCTTTTCAAAATGCTGCAGGATCACAATGATTTTGACTTATGTTATGCAGAATCAAGCCCTTTTCAACATATTTAAGCACCAGCAAGCTGCTAGAAAGGAATCTTTAGTTATTGACACGCTTTAACAAAAACGCTTCAACTCAGTGAGATAAACACTTTTTGACCGTATGGCTATATCTTTTTAAAATGTTGCAGGATCACAATGATTTTGACTTATATTATGCATAATCAAGCCCTTTTCAACATATTTCAGCACCAGCAAGCTGCTAGAAAGGAATCTTTAGTTATTGACACTCTGTTGCAAAAAAGCTTCAACTCAGTGAGATAAACACTTTTTGACCGTATGGCTATATCTTTTCAAAATGTTGCAGGATCACAATGATTTTGACTTATATTATGCAGAATCAAGCCCTTTTCAACATATTTCAGCACCAGCAAGCTGCTAGAAAGGAATCTTTAGTTATTGACACTCTGTTGCAAAAAAGCTTCAACTCAGTGAGATAAACACTTTTTGACCGTATGGCTATATCTTTTCAAAATGCTGCAGGATCACAATGATTTTGACTTATATTATGCAGAATCAAGCCCTTTTCAACATATTTAAGCACCAGCAAGCTGCTAGAAAGGAATCTTTAGTTATTGACACGCTTTAACAAAAACGCTTCAACTCAGTGAGATAAACACTTTTTGACCGTATGGCTATATCTTTTTAAAATGTTGCAGGATCACAATGATTTTGACTTATATTATGCAGAATCAAGCCCTTTTCAACATATTTCAGCACCAGCAAGCTGCTAGAAAGGAATCTTTAGTTATTGACACTCTGTTGCAAAAAAGCTTCAACTCAGTGAGATAAATACTTTTTTACCATGTGGCTATATCTTTTTTAAATGTTGCAGGATCACAATGATTTTGACTTATATTATGCAGAATCAAGCCCTTTTCAACATATTTCAGCACCAGCAAGTTGCTAGCAAAGAATCTTTAGTTATTGACACTCTGTTGCAAAAAAACTTCAACTCAGTGAGATAAACACTTTTTGACCATATGGCTATATCTTTTTAAAATGTTGCAGGATCACAATTATTTTGACTTATATTATGCAGAATCAAGCCCTTTTCAACATATTTCAGCACCAGCAAGTTGCTAGAAAAGAATCTTTAGTTATTGACACTCTGTATCAAAAACGGTTCAACTCAGTGAGATAAACACTTTTTGACCGTATGGCTATATCTTTTCAAAATGTTGCAGGATCACAATGAATTTGACTTATATTATGCAGAATCAAGCCCTTTTAAACATATTTCAGCACCGGCAAGCTGCTAGAAAAGAATCTTTAGTTATTGACACTCTGTTTCAAAAAAACTTCAACTCAGTGAGATAAACACTTTTTGACCGTATGGCTATATCTTTTCAAAATGTTGCAGGATCACAATGATTTTGACTTATATTATGCAGAATCAAGCCCTTTTCAACATATTTCAGCACCAGAGAGCTGCTAGAAAGGAATCTTTAGTTATTGACACTCTGTTGCAAAAAAGCTTCAACTCAGTGAGAAAAACACTTTTTGACCATATGGCTATATCTTTTCAAAATGTTGCAAGCTCAGAATCAAGCCCTTTTCAACATATTTCAGCACCAGCAAGCTGCTAGAAAGGAATCTTTAGTTATTGACACTCTGTTGCAAAAAAGCTTCAACTCAGTGAGATAAACACTTTTTTACCATATGGCTATATCTTATTAAAATGTTGCAGGATCACAATGATTTTGGTTATATTATGCAGAATCAAGCCCTTTTCAACATATTTCAGCACCAGCAAGTTGCTAGAAAAGAATCTTTAGTTATTGACACTCTGTATCAAAAACACTTCAACTCAGTGAGATAAACACTTTTTGACCGTATGGCTGTATCTTTTCAAAATGTTGCAGGATCACAATGATTTTGACTTATATTATGCAGAATCAAGCCCTTTTCAACATATTTCAGCACCAGCAAGCTGCTAGAAAGGAATCTTTAGTTATTGACACTCTGTTGCAAAAAAGCTTCAACTCAGTGAGATAAATACTTTTTTACCATGTGGCTATATCTTTTTTAAATGTTGCAGGATCACAATGATTTTGACTTATATTATGCAGAATCAAGCCCTTTTCAACATATTTCAGCACCAGCAAGTTGCTAGCAAAGAATCTTTAGTTATTGACACTCTGTTGCAAAAAAACTTCAACTCAGTGAGATAAACACTTTTTGACCATATGGCTATATCTTTTTAAAATGTTGCAGGATCACAATTATTTTGACTTATATTATGCAGAATCAAGCCCTTTTCAACATATTTCAGCACCAGCAAGTTGCTAGAAAAGAATCTTTAGTTATTGACACTCTGTATCAAAAACGGTTCAACTCAGTGAGATAAACACTTTTTGACCGTATGGCTATATCTTTTCAAAATGTTGCAGGATCACAATGAATTTGACTTATATTATGCAGAATCAAGCCCTTTTAAACATATTTCAGCACCGGCAAGCTGCTAGAAAAGAATCTTTAGTTATTGACACTCTGTTTCAAAAAAACTTCAACTCAGTGAGATAAACACTTTTTGACCGTATGGCTATATCTTTTCAAAATGTTGCAGGATCACAATGATTTTGACTTATATTATGCAGAATCAAGCCCTTTTCAACATATTTCAGCACCAGAGAGCTGCTAGAAAGGAATCTTTAGTTATTGACACTCTGTTGCAAAAAAGCTTCAACTCAGTGAGAAAAACACTTTTTGACCATATGGCTATATCTTTTCAAAATGTTGCAAGCTCAGAATCAAGCCCTTTTCAACATATTTCAGCACCAGCAAGCTGCTAGAAAGGAATCTTTAGTTATTGACACTCTGTTGCAAAAAAGCTTCAACTCAGTGAGATAAACACTTTTTTACCATATGGCTATATCTTATTAAAATGTTGCAGGATCACAATGATTTTGGTTATATTATGCAGAATCAAGCCCTTTTCAACATATTTCAGCACCAGCAAGTTGCTAGAAAAGAATCTTTAGTTATTGACACTCTGTATCAAAAACACTTCAACTCAGTGAGATAAACACTTTTTGACCGTATGGCTGTATCTTTTCAAAATGTTGCAGGATCACAATGATTTTGACTTACATTATGAAGAATCAAGCCCTTTTCAACATATTTCAGCACCAGCAAGCTGCTAGAAAGGAATCTTTAGTTATTGACACTCTGTTGAAAAAAAGCTTCAACTCAGTGAGAAAAACACTTTTTGATCGTATGGCTATATCTTTTCAAAATGTTGCAGGATCACAATGATTTTGACTTATATTATGCAGAATCAAGCCCTTTTCAACATATTTCAGCACCGTCAAGCTGCTAGAAAAGAATCTTTAGTTATTTACACTCTTTATCAAAAACGCTTCAACTCAGTGAGATAAACACTTTTTGACCGTATGGCTATATCTTTTCAAAATGTTGCAGGATCACAATGATTTTGACTTATATTATGCAGAATCAAGCAATTTTCAACATATTTCAGCACCAGCAAGCTGCTAGAAAGGAATCTTTAGTTATTGACACGCTTTAACAAAAACGCTTCAACTCAGTGAGATAAACACTTTTTGACCGTATGGCTATATCTTTTCAAAATGTTGCAGGATCACAATGATTTTGACTTATATTATGCAGAATCAAGCCCTTTTCAACATATTTCAGCACCAGAGAGCTGCTAGAAAGGAATCTTTAGTTATTGACACTCTGTTGCAAAAAAGCTTCAACTCAGTGAGATAAACACTTTTTGACCATATGGCTATATCTTTTCAAAATGTTGCAAGCTCACAATGATTTTGACTAATATTATGCAACTTCAAGCCATTTTCAACATATTTCAGCACCAGCAAGCTGCTAGAAAGGAATCTTTAGTTATTGACACGCTTTATCAAAAACGCTTCAACTCAGTGAGATAAACACTTTTTGACCGTATGGCTATATCTTTTCAAAATGTTGCAGGATCACAATGATTTTGACTTATATTATGCAGAATCAAGCCCTTTTCAACATATTTCAGCACCAGCAAGCTGCTAGAAAGGAATCTTTAGTTATTGACACTCTTTATCAAAAAAGCTTCAACTCAGTGAGATAAACACTTTTTGACCGTATGGCTATATCTTTTCAAAATGTTGCAGGATCACAATGAATTTGACTTATATTATTTAGAATCAAGCCCTTTTCAACATATTTCAGCACCAGCAAGCTGCTAGAAAGGAATCTTTAGTTATTGACACTCTGTTGCAAAAAAGCTTCAACTCAGTGAGATAAACACTTTTTGACCGTATGGCTATATCTTTTCAAAATGTTGCAGGATCACAATTATTTTGACTTATATTATGCAAAATCAAGCCATTTTCAACATATTTAAGCACCAGCAAGCTGCTAGAAAGAAATCTTTAGTTATTGACACGCTTTAACAAAAAAGCTTCAACTCAGTGAGATAAACACTTTTTGACCGTATGGCTATATCTTTTCAAAATGTTGCAGGATCACAATGATTTTGACTTATATTATGCAAGTTCAAGCCATTTTCAACATATTTCAGCACCAGCAAGCTGCTAGAAAGGAATCTTTAGTTATTGACAGGCTTTATCAAAAACGCTTCAACTCAGTGAGATAAACACTTTTTGACCGTATGGCTATATCTTTTCAAAATGTTGCAGGATCACAATGATTTTGACTTATATTATGCAGAATCAAGCCCTTTTCAACATATTTCAGCACCAGCAAGCTGCTAGAAAGGAATCTTTATGTATTGACACTCTTTATCAAAAAAGCTTCAACTCAGTGAGATAAACACTTTTTTACCGTATGGCTATATCTTTTCAAAATGTTGCAGGATCACAATGAATTTGACTTATATTATTTAGAATAAAGCCCTTTTCAACATATTTCAGCACCAGCAAGCTGCTAGAAAGGAATCTTTAGTTATTGACACTCTGTTGCAAAAAAGCTTCAACTCAGTGAGATAAACACTTTTTGACCGTATGGCTATATCTTTTCAAAATGTTGCAGGATCACAATTATTTTGACTTATATTATGCAGAATCAAGCCATTTTCAACATATTTAAGCACCAGCAAGCTGCTAGAAAGAAATCTTTAGTTATTGACACGCTTTAACAAAAACGCTTCAACTCAGTGAGATAAACACTTTTTGACCGTATGGCTATATCTTTTCAAAATGTTGCAGGATCACAATGATTTTGACTTATATTATGCAGAATCAAGCCCTTTTCAACATATTTCAGCACCAGAGAGCTGCTAGAAAGGAATCTTTAGTTATTGACACTCTGTTACAAAAAAGCTTCAACTCAGTGAGAAAAACACTTTTTGACCATATGGCTATATCTTTTCAAAATGTTGCAAGCTCACAATGATTTTGACTTATATTATGCAGAATCAAGCCCTTTTCAACATATTTCAGCACCAGCAAGCTGCTAGAAAGGAATCTTTAGTTATTGACACTCTGTTGCAAAAAAGCTTCAACTCAGTGAGATAAACACTTTTTGACCGTATGGCTATATCTTTTCAAAATGTTGCAGGATCACAATGATTTTGACTTATATTATGCAAGTTCAAGCCATTTTCAACATATTTCAGCACCAGCAAGCTGCTAGAAAGGAATCTTTAGTTATTGACACTCTGTTGCAAAAAAGCTTCAACTCAGTGAGATAAACACTTTTTGACCATATGGCTATATCTTTTTAAAATGTTGCAGGATCACAATGATTTTGACTTATATTATGCAGAATCAGCTCCTTTTCAACATATTTCAGCACCAGCAAGCTGCTAGAAAGGAAACTTTAGTTATTGACACGCTTTATCAAAAACGCTTCAACTCAGTGAGATAAACACTTTTTGACCGTATGGCTGTATCTTTTCAAAATGTTGCAGGATCACAATGATTTTGACTTATATTATGCAGAATCAAGCCCTTTTCAACATATTTCAGCACCAGCAAGCTGCTAGAAAGGAATCTTTAGTTATTGACACTCTGTTGCAAAAAAGCTTCAACTCAGTGAGATAAACACTTTTTGACCATATGGCTATATCTTTTTAAAATGTTGCAGGATCACAATGATTTTGACTTATATTATGCAGAATCAGCTCCTTTTCAACATATTTCAGCACCAGCAAGCTGCTAGAAAGGAATCTTTAGTTATTGACACTCTGTTGCAAAAAAGCTTCAACTCAGTGAGATAAACACTTTTTGACCATATGGCTATATCTTTTCAAAATGTTGCATGATCACAATGATTTTGGTTTTATTATGCAGAATCAAGCCCTTTTCAACATATTTCGGCACCAGCAAGTTGCTAGAAAAGAATCTTTAGTTATTGACACTCTGTATCAAAAACGCTTCAACTCAGTGAGATAAACACTTTTTGTACGTATGGCTATATCTTTTCAAAATGTTACAGGATCACAATGACTTTGACTTATATTATGCAGAATCAAGCCCTTTTCAACATATTTCGGCACCAGCAAGTTGCTAGAAAAGAATCTTTAGTTATTGACACTCTGTATCAAAAACGCTTCAACTCAGTGAGATAAACACTTTTTGTACGTATGGCTATATCTTTTCAAAATGTTGCAGGATCACAATGACTTTGACTTATATTATGCAGAATCAAGCCCTTTTCAACATATTTCAGCAACAGCAAGCTGCTAGAAAGGAATCTTTAGTTATTGACACTCTGTTGCAAAAAAGCTTCAACTCAGTGAGACAAACACTTTTTGACCATATGGCTATATCTTTTTAAAATGTTGCAGGATCACAATGATTTTGACTTATATTATGCAGAATCAAGCCCTTTTCAACATATTTCAGCACCAGCAAGTTGCTCGAAAAGAATCTTTAGTTATTGACACTCTGTATCAAAAACGCTTCAACTCATTGAAATAAAGACTTTTTGACCGTATGGCTATATCTTTTAAAAATGTTGCAGGATCACAATGAATTTTACTTATATTATGCAGAATCAAGCCCTTTTCAACATATTTCAGCACCAGCAAGCTGCTAGAAAGGAATCTTTAGTTATTGACACTCTGTTGCAAAAAAGCTTCAACTCAGTGAGAAAAACACTTTTTGACCGTATGGCTATATCTTTTCAAAATGTTGCAGGATCACAATGATTTTGACTTATATTATGCAGAATCAAGCCTTTTTCAACATATTTCAGCACCGTCAAGCTGCTAGAAAAGAATCTTTAGTTATTGACACTCTTTATCAAAAACGCATCAACTCAGTGAGATAAACACTTTTTGACCGTATGGCTATATCTTTTCAAAATGTTGCAGGATCACAATGATTTTGACTTATATTATGCAGATTCAAGCCCTTTTCAACATATTTCAGCACCAGCAAGCTGCTAGAAAGGAATCTTTAGTTATTGACACTCTGTTGCAAAAAAGCTTCAACTCAGTGAGATAAACACTTTTTGACCGTATGGCTATATCTTTTCAAAATGTTGCAGGATCACAATGAATTTGACTTATATTATGCAGAATCAAGCCCTTTTCAACATATTTCAGCACCAGCAAGCTGCTAGAAAGGAATCTTTAGTTATTGACACTCTGTTGCAAAAAAGCTTCAACTCAGTGAGATAAACACTTTTTGACCATATGGCTATATCTTTTTAAAATGTTGCAGGATCACAATGATTTTGGTTTTATTATGCAGAATCAAGCCCTTTTCAACATATTTCGGCACCAGCAAGTTGCTAGAAAAGAATCTTTAGTTATTGACACTCTGTATCAAAAACGCTTCAACTCAGTGAGATTAACACTTTTTGTACGTATGGCTATATCTTTTCAAAATGTAACAGGATCACAATGACTTTGACTTATATTATGCAGAATCAAGCCCTTTTCAACATATTTCGGCACCAGCAAGTTGCTAGAAAAGAATCTTTAGTTATTGACACTCTGTATCAAAAACGCTTCAACTCAGTGAGATAAACACTTTTTGTACGTATGGCTATATCTTTTCAAAATGTTGCAGGATCACAAAGACTTTGACTTATATTATGCAGAATCAAGCCCTTTTCAACATATTTCAGCAACAGCAAGCTGCTAGAAAGGAATCTTTAGTTATTGACACTCTGTTGCAAAAAAGCTTCAACTCAGTGAGACAAACACTTTTTGACCATATGGCTATATCTTTTTAAAATGTTGCAGGATCACAATGATTTTGACTTATATTATGCAGAATCAAGCCCTTTTCAACATATTTCAGCACCAGCAAGTTGCTCGAAAAGAATCTTTAGTTATTGACACACTGTATCAAAAACGCTTCAACTCATTGAGATAAAGACTTTTTGACCGTATGGCTATATCTTTTAAAAATGTTGCAGGATCACAATGAATTTTACTTATATTATGCAGAATCAAGCCCTTTTCAACATATTTCAGCACCAGCAAGCTGCTAGAAAGGAATCTTTAGTTATTGACACTCTGTTGCAAAAAAGCTTCAACTCAGTGAGAAAAACACTTTTTGACCGTATGGCTATATCTTTTCAAAATGTTGCAGGATCACAATGATTTTGACTTATATTATGCAGAATCAAGCCCTTTTCAACATATTTCAGCACCAGCAAGCTGCTAGAAAGGAATCTTTAGTTATTGACACTCTGTTGCAAAAAAGCTTCAACTCAGTGAGATAAACACTTTTTGACCGTATGGCTATATCTTTTCAAAATGTTGCAGGATCACAATGAATTTGACTTATATTATGCAGAATCAAGCCCTTTTCAACATATTTCAGCACCAGCAAGCTGCTAGAAAGGAATCTTTAGTTATTGACACTCTGTTGCAAAAAAGCTTCAACTCAGTGAGATAAACACTTTTTGACCATATGGCTATATCTTTTCAAAATGTTGCAGGATCACAATGATTTTGACTTATATTATGCAGAATCAAGCCATTTTCAACATATTTAAGCACCAGCAAGCTGCTACAAAGGAATCTTTAGTTATTGACACGCTTTAACAAAAACGCTTCAACTCAGTGAGATAAACACTTTTTGACCGTATGGCTATATCTTTTCAAATTGTTGCAGGATCACAATGATTTTGACTTATATTATGCAGAATCAAGCCAGGACATGATTCTGCACAATATATGTCAAATTCAGTGTAATCCCATCACAGGTTCAAAAGATATAGCCATTCATTGAAAAAGTGCTTATCTCACCGAGTTGAAGCGTTTTTGATTCGGAGTGGAAATAACTAATGAATTTCATCAAGCTGGTTTCTGTTGTTGAAATATATTGTTAGGACATGATTCTGCACAATGTATGTCAAATTCAGTGTAATCCCATCACAGAGTCAAAAGATATAGCCATTTGTTCAAAAAGTGCTTATCCGACCGAGTTGAAGCGTTTTTGATTCGGAGTGGAAATAACTACTGAATTTCATCAAGCTGGTTTCTGCTGTTGAAATATGTTGTTGAGGACATGATTCTGCACAATATATGTCAAATTCAGTGTAATCCCTTCACAAGTTCAAAAGACATAGCCATTCGTTGAAAAAGCGCTTATATCACCGAGTTGAAGCATTTTTGAATCGGAGTGGAAATAACTAATGAAATTCATCAAGCTGGTTTCTGCTGTTGAAATATGTTGTTTAGGACATGATTCTGCAAATTATATGTCAAATTCAGTGTAATCCAGCCACAAGTTCAAAAGACATAGCCATTCGTTGAAAAAGCGCTTATATCACCGAGTTGAAGCATTTTTGAATCGGAGTGGAAATAACTAATGAATTTCATCAAGTTGGTTTCTGCTGTTGAAATATGTTGTTTAGGCCATGATTCTGCACAATATACGTCAAATTCAGTGCAATCCAGCCACAAGTTCAAAAGATATAGCGTTAAGGTCAAAAAGTGCTTATCTCACCGAGTTGAAGCATTTTTTATTCGGAGTGGAAATAACTAATGAATTTCATCAAGCTGGTTTCTGCTACTGAAATATGTGGTTCAGGACATGATCCTGCACAATACAAGTCAAATTCAGTGTAATCCCATCACAGGTTGAAAAGATATAGCCATTTGTTCAAAAAGTGCTCATCTCACCGAGTTGAAGAGTTTTTGATTCGGAGTGGAAATAACTAATGAATTTCATCAAGCTGGTTTCTGCTACTGAAATATATGGTTTAGGACATGATCCTGCACAATATATGTCAAATTCAGTTTAATCCAGCCACAACTTCAAAAGATATAGCCATTCGTTCAAAGAGTGCTTATCTCACCGAGTTGAAGCGTTTTTGATTAAGAGTGGAAATAACTAATGAATTTCATCAAGCTGGTTTCTGTTGTTGAAATATATTGTTAGGACATGATTCTGCACAATGTATGTCAAATTCAGTGTAATCCCATCACAGAGTCAAAAGATATAGCCATTCGTTGAAAAAGCGCTTATATCACCGAGTTGAAGCATTTTTGAATCGGAGTGGAAATAACTAATGAATTTCATCAAGCTGGTTTCTGCTGTTGAAATATGTTGTTTAGGACATGATCCTGCACAATATATGTCAAATTCAGTGTAATCCAGCTACATGTTCAAAAGATATAGCCATAAGGTCAAAAAGTGTTTATCTCACCAATTTGAAGCGTTTTTGATTAGGAGTGGAAATAACTAATGAATTTCATCAAGCTGATTTCTGCTGTTGAAATATGTTGTTAAGACATGATTCTGCACAATATATGTCAAATTCAGTGTAATCCAGCCACAAGTTCAAAAGACATAGCCATTCGTTGAAAAAGCGCTTATATCACCGAGTTGAAGCATTTTTGAATCGGAGTGGAAATAACTAATGAATTTCATCAAGCTGGTTTCTGCTGTTGAAATATGTTGTTTAGGACATGATTCTGCACAATATATGTCAAATTCAGTGCAATCCAGCCACAAGTTAAAAAGATATAGCGTTAAGGTCAAAAAGTGCTTATCTCACCGAGTTGAAGCGTTTTTGATTAGGAGTGGAAATAACTAATTAATTTCATCAAGCTGATTTCTGCTGTTGAAATATGTTGTTAGGACATGATTCTGCACAATATATGTCAAATTCAGTGTATACCCAGACACAAGTTCAAAAGACATAGCCATTCGTTGAAAAAGCGCTTATATCACCGAGTTGAAGCATTTTTGAATCGGAGTGGAAATAACTAATGAATTTCATCAAGCTGGTTTCTGCTATTGAAATATGTTGTTTAGGACATAATTCTGCACAATATATGTCAAATTCAGTGCAATCCAGCCACAAGTTCAAAAGATATAGCGTTAAGGTCAAAAAGTGCTTATCTCACCGAGTTGAAGCGTTTTTCATTCGGAGTGGAAATAACTAATGAATTTCATCAAGCTGGT
The DNA here is from genome assembly GCF_037954325.1 of Fistularia commersonii. Lineage (NCBI taxonomy): Eukaryota > Metazoa > Chordata > Actinopteri > Syngnathiformes > Fistulariidae > Fistularia > Fistularia commersonii. The sequence continues at coordinate 17,893,590 of NC_141297.1, forward strand.
TTCTGCTATTGAAATATGTGGTTTAGGACATGATCCTGCACAATACAAGTCTAATTCAGTGTAATCCCATCACAGGTTGAAAAGATATAGCCATTCGTTCAAAAAGTGCTCATCTCACCGAGTTGAAGAGTTTTTGATTCGGAGTGGAAATAACTAATGAATTTCATCAAGCTGGTTTCTGCTCTTGAAATATGTTGTTTAGGACATGATTTTGCACAATATATGTCAAATTCAGTGTAATCCAGCCACAACTTCAAAAGATATAATAAATAAGGTCAGAAAGTGCTTATCTCACCGAGTTGAAGCGTTTTTGATTCGGACTGGAAATAACGGGTGAATATCATCAAGCCGGTTTCTGCTGTTGAAATATGTTGTTGAGGACATGATTCTGCACAATATATGTCAAATTCAGTGTAATCCCATCACAGGTTCGACAGATATAGCCATTCGGTCAAAATGTCCTTGTCTCACCGAGTTGAAGCGTTTTTAATTAGGAGTGGAAATAGTTAATGAATTTCATCAAGCTGGTTTCTGCTGTTGAAATATGTTGTTTAGGACATGATTCTGCACAATATATGTCAAATTCAGTGCAATCCAGCCACAAGTTAAAAAGATATAGCGTTAAGGTCAAAAAGTGCTTATCTCACCGAGTTGAAGCGTTTTTGATTAGGAGTGGAAATAACTAATGAATTTCATCAAGCTGATTTCTGCTGTTGAAATATGTTGTTAGGACATGATTCTGCACAATATATGTCAAATTCAGTGCAATCCAGCCACAAGTTAAAAAGATATAGCGTTAAGGTCAAAAAGTGCTTATCTCACCGAGTTGAAGCGTTTTTGATTAGGAGTGGAAATAACTAATGAATTTCATCAAGCTGATTTCTGCTGTTGAAATATGTTGTTAGGACATGATTCTGCACAATATATGTCAAATTCAGTGTATACCCAGACACAAGTTCAAAAGACATAGCCATTCGTTGAAAAAGCGCTTATATCACCGAGTTGAAGCATTTTTGAATCGGAGTGGAAATAACTAATGAATTTCATCAAGCTGGTTTCTGCTATTGAAATATGTTGTTTAGGACATAATTCTGCACAATATATGTCAAATTCAGTGCAATCCAGCCACAAGTTCAAAAGATATAGCGTTAAGGTCAAAAAGTGCTTATCTCACCGAGTTGAAGCGTTTTTCATTCGGAGTGGAAATAACTAATGAATTTCATCAAGCTGGTTTCTGCTATTGAAATATGTGGTTTAGGACATGATCCTGCACAATACAAGTCTAATTCAGTGTAATCCCATCACAGGTTGAAAAGATATAGCCATTCGTTCAAAAAGTGCTCATCTAACCGAGTTGAAGAGTTTTTGATTCGGAGTGGAAATAACTAATGAATTTCATCAAGCTGGTTTCTGCTCTTGAAATATGTTGTTTAGGACATGATTTTGCACAATATATGTCAAATTCAGTGTAATCCAGCCACAACTTCAAAAGATATAATAAATAAGGTCAGAAAGTGCTTATCTCACCGAGTTGAAGCGTTTTTGATTCGGAGTGGAAATAACTGGTGAATATCATCAAGCCGGTTTCTGCTGTTGAAATATGTTGTTGAGGACATGATTCTGCACAATATATGTCAAATTCAGTGTAATCCCATCACAGGTTCGACAGATATAGCCATTCGGTCAAAATGTCCTTGTCTCACCGAGTTGAAGCGTTTTTAATTAGGAGTGGAAATAGTTAATGAATTTCATCAAGCTGGTTTCTGCTGTTGAAATATGTTGTTTAGGACATGATTCTGCACAATATATGTCAAATTCAGTGAAATCCCATAAGAGGTTCAAAAGATATAACCATTCGTTCAAAAACTGCTTATCTCACCGAGTATAAGCGTTTTTGATTCGGAGTGGAAATAATAAATGGATTTCATCAAGCTGGTTTCTGCTGTTGAAATATGTTGTTTAGGACATGATTCTGCACAATATATGTCAAATTCAGTGTAATCCAGCCACAACTTCAAAAGATATAGCCATTCGTTCAAAGAGGGCTTATCTCACCGAGTTGAAGCGTTTTTGATTAAGAGTGGAAATAACTAATGAATTTCATCAAGCTGGTTTCTGCTGTTGAAATATGTTGTTTAGGACATGATTCTGCACAATATATGTCAAATGTCAAATTCAATGAAATCCCATAAGAGGTTCAAAAGATATAACCATTCGTTCAAGAAATTGCTTATCTCACCGAGTATAATCGTTTTTGATTCGGAGTGGAAATAACAAATGGATTTCACCAAGCTGGTTTCTGCTGTTGAAATATGTTTTTTAGGATATGATTCTGCACAATATATGTCAAATTCAGTAAATCCCATCAGAGGTTCAAAAGATATTACCATTCGTTCAAAAACTGCTTATCTCACCGACTATAAGCGTTTTTGATTCGGAGTGGAAATAACAAATGGATTTCACCAAGCTGATTTCCGCTGTTGAAATATGTTGTTAAGGACATGATTCTGCACAATATATATCAAATTCAGTGTAATCCAGCCACAAGTTCAAAAGATATAACAATAAGGTCAAAAACTGCTTATCTCACCGAGTTGAAGCGTTTTTGATTCGGAGTGGAAATAACTAATGAATTTCATCAAGCTGGTTTCTGATTTTGAAATATGTTGTTTAGGACATGATTCTGCACAATATGTGTCAAATTCAGTGTAATCCAGCCACAAGTTCAAAAGACATAGCCATTCGTTGAAAAAGTGCTTATCTCACAGAGTTGAAGCGTTTTTTATTAGGAGTGGATATAACTAATGAATTTCATCAAGCTGGTTTCTGCTGTTGAAATATGTTGTTTAGGACATGATTCTGCACAATATATGTCAAATTCAGTGTAATCCAGCCACAACTTCAAAAGATATAGCCATTCGTTCAAAGAGGGCTTATCTCACCGAGTTGAAGCGTTTTTGATTAAGAGTGGAAATAACTAATGAATTTCATCAAGCTGGTTTCTGTTGTTGAAATATGTTGTTTAGGACATGATTCTGCACAATATATGTCAAATGTCAAATTCAGTGAAATCCCATAAGAGGTTCAAAAGATATAACCATTCGTTCAAAAAATTGCTTATCTCACCGAGTATAATCGTTTTTGATTCGGAGTGGAAATAACAAATGGATTTCACCAAGCTGGTTTCTGCTGTTGAAATATGTTTTTTAGGATATGATTCTGCACAATATATGTCAAATTCAGTAAATCCCATCAGAGGTTCAAAAGATATTACCATTCGTTCAAAAACTGCTTATCTCACCGACTATAAGCGTTTTTGATTCTGAGTGGAAATAACAAATGGATTTCACCAAGCTGATTTCCGCTGTTGAAATATGTTGTTAAGGACATGATTCTGCACAATATATATCAAATTCAGTGTAATCCAGCCACAAGTTCAAAAGATATAACAATAAGGTCAAAAAACTGCTTATCTCACCGAGTTGAAGCGTTTTTGATTCGGAGTGGAAATAACTAATGAATTTCATCAAGCTGGTTTCTGATGTTGAAATATGTTGTTTAGGACATGATTCTGCACAATATGTGTCAAATTCAGTGTAATCCAGCCACAAGTTCAAAAGACATAGCCATTCGTTGAAAAAGTGCTTATCTCACAGAGTTGAAGCGTTTTTTATTAGGAGTGGATATAACTAATGAATTTCATCAAGCTGGTTTCTGCTGTTGAAATATGTTGTTTAGGACATGATTCTGCACAATTTATGTCAAATTCAGTGTACTCCCATCACAGGTTCAAAAGATATAGGCCTTCGTTCAAAAACTGCTTATCTCACCGAGTTGAAGCATTTTTGAATCGCAGTGGAAATAACTAATGAATTTCATCAAGCTGATTTCTGCTGTTGAAATATGTGGTTTAGGACATGATTCTGCACAATTTATGTCAAATTCAGTGTAATCCAGCCACAAGTTCAAAAGACATAGCCATTCGTTGAAAAAGCGCTGATCTCACCGAGTTGAAGCGTTTTTTATTCGGAGTGGAAATAACTAATGAACTTCATCAAGCTGGTTTCTGCTCTTGAAATATGTTGTTTAGGACATGATTTTGCACAATATATGTCAAATTCAATGTAATTCAGCCACAACTTCAAAAGATATAACAAATAAGGTCAAGAAGTGCTTATCTCACCGAGTTGAAGTGTTTTTGATTCGGAGTGGAAATAACTAATGAATATCATCAAGCCGGTTTCTGCTGTTGAAATATGTTGTTGAGGACATGATTCTGCACAATATATGTCAAATTCAGTGTAATCCCTTCACAGGTTCAAAAGATATAGCCATTCATTTAAAAAATTGCTTATCTCACCGAGTATAATCGTTTATGATTCGGAGTGGAAATAACAAATGGATTTCACCAAGCTGGTTTCTGCTGTTGAAATATGTTTTTTAGGATATGATTCTGCACAATATATGTCAAATTCAGTAAATCCCATCAGAGGTTCAAAAGATATTACCATTCGTTCAAAAACTGCTTATCTCACCGACTATAAGCGTTTTTGATTCGGAGTGGAAATAACAAATGGATTTCACCAAGCTGATTTCCGCTGTTGAAATATGTTGTTAAGGACATGATTCTGCACAATATATATCAAATTCAGTGTAATCCAGCCACAAGTTCAAAAGATATAGGCCTTCGTTCAAAAACTGCTTATCTCACCGAGTTGAAGCATTTTTGAATCGCAGTGGAAATAACTAATGAATTTCATCAAGCTGGTTTCTGTTGTTGAAATATGTTGTTTAGGACATGATTCTGCACAATATATGTCAAATTCAGTGTAATCTCATCACAGGTTCGACAGATATAGCCATTCGTTCAAAATGTCCTTGTCTCACCGAGTTGAAGCGTTTTTAATTAGGAGTGGAAATAGTTAATGAATTTCATCAAGCTGGTTTCTGCTGTTGAAATATGTTGTTTAGGACATGATTCTGCACAATATATGTCAAATTCAGTGAAATCCCATTAGAGGTTCAAAAGATATAACCATTCGTTCAAAAACTGCTTATCTCACCGAGTATAAGCGTTTTTGATTCGGAGTGGAAATAACAAATGGATTTCACCAAGCTGGTTTCTGCTGTTGAAATATGTTGTTTAGGACATGATTCTGCACAATATATGTCAAATTCAGTGAAATCCCATCAGAGGTTCAAAAGATATAACCATTCGTTCAAAAACTGCTTATCTCACCGAGTATAAGCGTTTTTGATTCGGAGTGGAAATAACTAACGAATTTCATCAAGCTGGTTTCTGCTGTTGAAATATGTTGTTTAGGACATGATTCTGCACAATATATGTCAAATTCAGTGTAATCCAGCCACAACTTCAAAAGATATAGCCATTCGTTCAAAGAGGGCTTATCTCATCGAGTTGAAGCGTTTTTAATTAAGAGTGGAAATAACTAATGAATTTCATCAAGCTGGTTTCTGCTGTTGAAATATGTTGTTTAGGATATGACTCTGCACAATATATGTCAAATTCAGTGAAATCCCATAAGAGGTTCAAAAGATATAACCATTCGTTCAAAAAATTGCTTATCTCACCGAGTATAAGCGTTTTTGATTCGGAGTGGAAATAACAATTGATTTCACCAAGCTGGTTTCTGCTGTAGAAATATGTTTTTTAGGACATGATTCTGCACAATATATGTCAAATTCAGTAAATCCCATCAGAGGTTCAAAAGATATAACCATTCGTTCAAAAACAGCTTATCTCACCGACTATAAGCGTTTTTGATTCGGAGTGGAAATAACAAATGGATTTCACCAAGCTGATTTCCGCTGTTGAAATATGTTGTTAAGGACATGATTCTGCACAATATATGTCAAATTCAGTGTAATCCAGCCACAAGTTCAAAAGATATAACAATAAGGTCAAAAACTGCTTATCTCACCGAGTTGAAGCGTTTTTGATTCGGAGTGGAAATAACTAATGAATTTCATCAAGCTGGTTTCTGATGTTGAAATATGTTGTTTAGGACATGATTCTGCACAATATGTGTCAAATTCAGTGTAATCCAGCCTCAAGTTCAAAAGACATAGCCATTCGTTGAAAAAGTACTTATCTCACAGAGTTGAAGCGTTTTTGAATCGGAGTGGAAATAACTAATGAATTTCATCAAGCTGGTTTCTGCTATTGAAATATGTTGTTTAGGACATGATTCTGCACAATATATGTTAAATTCAGTGCAATCCAGCCACAAGTTCAAAAGATATAGCGTTAAGGTCAAAAAGTGCTTATCTCACCGAGTTGAAGCGTTTTTCATTCGGAGTGGAAATAACTAATGAATTTCATCAAGCTGGTTTCTGCTATTGAAATATGTGGTTTAGGACATGATCCTGCACAATACAAGTCAAATTCAGTGTAATCCCATCACAGGTTGAAAAGATATAGCCATTCGTTCAAAAAGTGCTCATCTCACCGAGTTGAAGAGTTTTTGATTCGGAGTGGAAATAACTAATGAATTTCATCAAGCTGGTTTCTGCTCTTGAAATATGTTGTTTAGGACCTGATTTTGCACAATATATGTCAAATTCAGTGTAATCCAGCCACAACTTTAAACGATATAATAAATAAGGTCAGAAAGTGCTTATCTCACCGAGTTGAAGCGTTTTTGATTAGGAGTGGAAATAACTGGTGAATTTCATCAAGCCGGTTTCTGCTGTTGAAATATGTTGTTGAGGACATGATTCTGCACAATATATGTCAAATTCAGTGTAATCCCTTCACAGGTTCAAAAGATATAGCCATTCGTTGAAAAAGTGCTCATCTCACCGAGTTGAAGCGTTTTTGAGTAGGAGTTGAAATAACTAATAGGTTTCATCAAGCTGGTTTCTGCTGTTGAAATATGTTGTTTAGGACATGATTCTGCACAATATATGTCAAATTCAGTGCAATCAAGCCACAAGTTCAAAAGATATAGCCATTCGTTCAAAAAGTGCTTATCTCACCGAGTTGAAGCGTTTTTGATTCGGAGTGGAAATAACTAATGAATTTCATCAAGCTGGTTTCTTCTGTTGAAATATGTTGTTTAGGACATGATTCTGCACATAATATGTCAAATTCAGTGTAATCCAGCCACAACTTCAAAAGATATAGCCATTCGTTCAAAGAGTGCTTATCTCACCGAGTTGAAGAGTTTTTGATTAAGAGTGGAAATAACTAGTGAATTTCATCAAGCTGGTTTCTGTTGTTGAAATATGTTGTTTAGGACATGATTCTGCACAATATATGTCAAATTCAGTGTAATCCCATCACAGGTTCGACAGATATAGCCATTCGGTCAAAATGTCCTTGTCTCACCGAGTTGAAGCGTTTTTAATTAGGAGTGGAAATAGTTAATGAATTTCATCAAGCTGGTTTTAGCTGTTGAAATATGTTGTTTAGGACATGATTCTGCACAATATATGTCAAATTCAGTGAAATCCCATAAGAGGTTCAAAAGATATAACCATTTGTTCAAAAAGTGCTTATCTCACCGAGTATAAGCGTTTTTGATTCGGAGTGGAAATAACAAATGGATTTCATCAAGATGGTTTCTGCTGTTGAAATATGTTGTTTAGGACATGATTCTGCACAATATATGTCAAATTCAGTGTAATCCAGCCACAACTTCAAAAGATATAGCCATTCGTTCAAAGAGGGCTTATCTCACCGAGTTGAAGCGTTTTTGATTAAGAGTGGAAATAACTAATGAATTTCATCAAGCTGGTTTCTGCTGTTGAAATATGTTTTTTAGGACATGATTCTGCACAATATATGTCAAATTCAGTGAAATCCCATAAGAGGTTCAAAAGATATAACCATTCGTTCAAAAAATTGCTTATCTCACCGACTATAATCGTTTTTGATTCGGAGTGGAAATAACAAATGGATTTCACCAAGCTGGTTTCTGCTGTTGAAATATGTTTTTTAGGACATGATTCTGCACAATATATGTCAAATTCAGTAAATCCCATCAGAGGTTCAAAAGATATTACCATTCGTTCAAAAACTGCTTATCTCACCGACTATAAGCGTTTTTGATTCGGAGTGGAAATAACAAATGGATTTCACCAAGCTGATTTCCGCTATTGATATATGTTGTTAAGGACATGATTCTGCACAATATATATCAAATTCAGTGTAATCCAGCCACAAGTTCAAAAGATATAACAATAAGGTCAAAAACTGCTTATCTCACCGAGTTGAAGCGTTTTTGATTCGGAGTGGAAATAACTAATGAATTTCATCAAGCTGGTTTCTGCTGTTGAAATATGTTGTTTAGGACATGATTCTGCACAATTTATGTCAAATTCAGTGTACTCCCATCACAGGTTCAAAAGATATAGGCCTTCGTTCAAAAACTGCTTATCTCACCGAGTTGAAGCATTTTTAATCGCAGTGGAAATAACTAATGAATTTCATCAAGCTGATTTCTGCTGTTGAAATATGTGGTTTAGGACATGATTCTGCACAATTTATGTCAAATTCAGTGTAATCCAGCCACAAGTTCAAAAGACATAGCCATTCGTTGAAAAAGCGCTGATCTCACCGAGTTGAAGCGTTTTTTATTCGGAGTGGAAATAACTAATGAACTTCATCAAGCTGGTTTCTGCTCTTGAAATATGTTGTTTAGGACATGATTTTGCACAATATATGTCAAATTCAATGTAATTCAGCCACAACTTCAAAAGATATAACAAATAAGGTCAAAAAGTGCTTATCTCACCAGGTTGAAGCGTTTTTGATTCGGAGTGGAAATAACTGGTGAATATCATCAAGCCGGTTTCTGCTGTTGAAATATGTTGTTGAGGACATGATTCTGCACAATATATGTCAAATTCAGTGTAATCCCTTCACAGGTTCAAAAGATATAGCCATTCATTGAAAAAGTGCTTATCTCACCGAGTTGAAGCGTTTTTGATTCGGAGTGGAAATAACTAATAGGTTTCATCAAGCTGGTTTCTGCTGTTGAAATATGTTGTTTAGGACATGATTCTGCACAATATATGTCAAAGTCAGTGTTATCCCTTCACAGGTACAAAAGATATAGCCATTCGTTCAAAGAGTGCTTATCTCACCGAGTTGAAGCGTTTTTGTTTCGGAGTGGAAATATCTAATGAATTTCATCAAGCTGGTTTCTGTTGTTGAAATATGTTGTTTAGGACATGATTCTGCACAATATATGTCAAATTCAGTGTAATCCCATCACAGGTTCAACAGATATAGCCATTCGTTCAAAATGTCCTTATCTCACGGAGTTGAAGCGTTTTTGATTAGGAGTGGAAATAATTAATGAATTTCATCAAGCTGGTTTCTGTTGTTGAAATATGTTTTTTAGGACATGATTCTGCACATTATATGTCAAATTCAGTGAAATCCAATCAGAGGTTCAAAAGATATAACCATTCGTTCAAAAACTGCTTATCTCACCGAGTATAAGCGTTTTTGATTCGGAGTGGAAATAACTAATGAATTTCATCAAGCTGGTTTCTGCTGTTGAAATATGTTGTTTAGGACATGATTCTGCACAATATATGTCAAATTCAGTGTAATCCAGCCACAACTTCAAAAGATATAGCCATTCGTTCAAAGAGGGCTTATCTCACCGAGTTGAAGCGTTTTTGATTGAGAGTGGAAATAACTAATGAATTTCATCAAGCTGGTTTCTGCTGTTGAAATATGTTGTTTAGGACATGATTCTGCACAATATATGTCAAATTCAGTGTAATCCCATCACAGGTTCAACAGATATAGCCATTCGTTCAAAATGTCCTTATCTCACCGAGTTGAAGCGTTTTTGATTAGGAATGGAAATAATTAATGAAATTTATCAAGCTGGTTTCTGCTGTTGAAATATGTTGTTAAGGACATGATTCTGCACAATATATGTCAAATTCAGTGAAATCCCATGAGAGGTTCAAAAGATATAACCATTCGTTCAAAAAATTGCTTATCTCACCGAGTTGAAGCGTTTTTGATTCGGAGTGGAAAAATAAAATGGATTTCACCAAGCTGGTTTCTACTGTTGAAATATGTTTTTTAGGACATGATTCTGCACAATATATGTCAAATTCAGTGTAATCCAGCCATAAGTTCAAAAGATATAACAATAAGGTCAAAAACTGCTTATCTCACCGAGTTGAAGCGTTTTTGATTCGGAGTGGAAATAACTAATGAATTTCATCAAGCTGGTTTCTGCTGTTGAAATATGTTGTTTAGGACATGATTCTGCACAATATATGTCAAATTCAGTGTAATCCCTCACAAGTTCAAAAGACATAGCCATTCGGTCAAAAAGTTCTTATCTCACAGAGTTGAAGCGTTTTTGATTAGGAGTGGATATAAGTAGTGAATTTCATCAAGCTGGTTTCTGCTGTTGAAATATGTTGTTTAGGACATGATTCTGCACAATATATTTCAAATTCAGTGTAATCCAGCCACAAGTTCAAAAAAATAGCCATTCGTTGAAAAAGCGCTTATATCACCGAGTTGAAGCGTTTTTGATTCGGAGTGGAAATAACTAATGAAATTCATCAAGCTGGTTTCTGCTGTTGAAATATGTTGTTTAGGACATGATTCTGCACAATTTATGTCAAATTCATTGTACTCCCATCACAGGTTCAAAAGATATAGGCCTTCGTTCAAAAACTGCTTATCTCACCGAGTTGAAGCATTTTTGATTCGGAGTGGAAATAACTAATGAATTTCATCAAGCTGGTTTCTGCTGTTGAAATATGTTGTTTAGGACATGATTCTGCACAATTAATGTCAAATTCAGTGTAATCCCTTCACAGGTTCAAAAGATATAGCCATAAGGTCAAATAGTGTTTATCTCACCAATATGAAGCGTTTTTGATTAGGAGTGGAAATAACTAATGAATTTCATCAAGCTGATTTCTGCTGTTGAAATATGTTGTTAAGGACATGATTCTGCACAATATATGTCAAATTCAGTGTAATCCAGCCACATGTTAAAAAGATATAGCCATAAGGTCAAAAAGTGCTTATCTCACCGAGTTGAAGCGTTTATAATGCGTAGTTGAAATAACTAATGAATTTCATCAAGCTGGTTGTTGCTGTTGAAATATATTGTTAGGACATGATTCTGCACAATGTATGTCAAATTCAGTGTAATCCCATCACAGAGTCAAAAGATATAGCCATTTGTTAAAAAAGTGCTTATCTGACCGAGTTGAAGCGTTTTTGATTAGGAGTGGAAATAACTACTGAATTTCATCAAGCTGGTTTCTGCTGTTGAAATATGTTGTTAAGGACATGATTCTGCACAATATATGTCAAATTCAGTATAATCCCATCACAGGTTCAAAAGATATAGCCATTCGTTGAAAAAGTACTTATCTCACCGGGTTGAAGCGTTTTTGATTCGGAGTAGAAATAACAAATGGATTTCACCAAGCTGGTTTCTGCTGTTGAAATATGTTTTTTAGGACATGATTCTGCACAATATATGTCAAATTCAGTGAAATCCCATCAGAGGTTCAAAAGATATAACCATTCCTTCAAAAACTGCTTATCTCACCGACTATGAGCGTTTTTGATTCGGAGTGGAAATAACAAATGGATTTCACCAAGCTGGTTTCTGCTGTTGAAATATGTTGTTAAGGACATGATTCTGCACAATATATGTCAAATTCATTGTAATCCAGCCTCAAGTTCAAAAGATATAACAATAAGGTCAAAACTGCTTATCTCACCGAATTGAAATGTTTTTGATTCGGAGTGGAAATAACTAATTAATTTCATCAATCTGGTTTCTGATGTTGAAATATGTTGTTTAGAACATGATTCTGCACAATATATGTCAAATTCAGTGTAATCCAGCCACAAGTTCAAAAGACATACCCATTCGTTGAAAAAGTGCTTATCTCACAGAGTTGAAGCGTTTTTGATTAGGAGTGGAAATAACTAGTGAATTTCATCAAGCTGGTCTCTGCTGTTGAAATATGTTGTTTAGGATATGATTCTGCACAATTTATGTCAAATTCAGTGTACTCCCATCACAGGTTCAAAAGATATAGGCCTTCATTCAAAAACTGCTTATCTCACCAAGTTGAAGCATTTTTGATTCGGAGTGGAATTAACTAATGAATTTCATCAAGCTGGTTCCTGCTGTTGAAATATGTTGTTTAGGACATGATTCTGCACAATTTATGTCAAATTCAGTGTAATCCCTTCACAGGTTCAAAAGATATAGCCATAAGGTCAAAAAGTGTTTATCTCACCAATTTGAAGCGTTTTTGATTCGGAGTGGAAATAACTAATGACTTTCATCAAGCTGATTTCCGCTGTTGAAATATGTTGTTAAGGACATGATTCTGCACAATATATGTCAAATTCAGTGTAATCCAGCTACATGTTAAAAAGATATAGCCATTCGTTGAAAAAGTGCTTATCTCGCAGAGTTGAAGCGTTTTTGATTAGGAGTGGAAATAACTAGTGAATTTCATCAAGCTGGTTTCTGCTGTTGAAATATGTTGTTTAGGACATGATTCTGCACAATATATGTCAAATTCAGTGTAATCCAGCTACATGTTCATAAGATATAGCCATAAGGTCAAAAAGTGTTTATCTGACCAATTTGAAGCGTTTTTGATTAGGAGTGGAAATAACTAATGACTTTCATCAAGATGATTTCTGCTGTTGAAATATGTTGTTAAATACATGATTCTGCACAATGTATGTCAAATTCAGTGTAATCCCATTACAGAGTCAAAAGATAGAGCTATTTGTTCAAAAAGTGCTTGTCTCACCGAGTTTAAGCGTTTTTGATTAGGAGTGGAAATAACTAATGAATTTCATCAAGCTGGTTTCTGCTGTCAAAATATGTTGTTTAGGACATGATTCTGCACAATATATGTCAAACTCAGTATATTCCCGTCACAGGTTCAAAATATATTGCCATTCGTTCAAAAAGTGCTTATCTCACCGATTATAAGCTTATTTGATTCGAAGTGGAATTATCAAATGGATTCCACCAAGCTGGTTTCTGCTGTTGAAATATGTTGTTAAGGACATGATTCTGCACAATATATGTCAAACTCTGTATAATCCCATGACAGGTTCAAAAGATAGAGCCATTTGTTCAAAAAGTGCTTATCTCACCGAGTTTAAGCGTTTTACATTAGGAGTGGAAATAACTAATGAATTTCATCAAGCTGGTTTCTGCTGTCAAAATATGTTGTTTAGGACATGATTCTGCACAATATATGTCAAACTCAGTATATTCCCGTCACAGGTTCAAAATATATTGCCATTCGTTCAAAAAGTGCTTATCTCACCGATTATAAGCTTATTTGATTCGGAGTGGAATTAACAAATGGATTTCACCAAGCTGGTTTCTGCTGTTGAAATATGTAGTTAAGGACATGATTCTGCTCAATATATGTCAAATTCAGTGTAATCCAGCCACAAGTTCAAAAGATATAACAATAAGGTCAAAAACTGCTTATCTCACCGAGTTGAAGCGTTTTTGATTCGGAGTGGAAATAACTAATGAATTTCATCAAGCCTGTTTCTGATGTCTAAATATGTTGTTTAGGACATGATACTGCACAATATATGTCAAATTCAGTGTAATCCAGCCACAAGTTCAAAAGTCATAGCCATTCGTTGAAAAAGTGCTTATCTCGCAGAGTTGAAGCGTTTTTGATTAGGAGTGGAAATAACTAGTGAATTTCATCAAGCTGGTTTCTGCTGTTGAAATATGTTGTTTAGGACATGATTCTGCACAATATATGTCAAATTCAGTGTAATCCAGCTACATGTTCATAAGATATAGCCATAAGGTCAAAAAGTGTTTATCTGACCAATTTGAAGCGTTTTTGATTAGGAGTGGAAATAACTAATGACTTTCATCAAGATGATTTCTGCTGTTGAAATATGTTGTTAAATACATGATTCTGCACAATGTATGTCAAATTCAGTGTAATCCCATCACAGAGTCAAAAGATAGAGCTATTTGTTCAAAAAGTGCTTGTCTCACCGAGTTTAAGCGTTTTTGATTAGGAGTGGAAATAACTAATGAATTTCATCAAGCTGGTTTCTGCTGTCAAAATATGTTGTTTAGGACATGATTCTGCACAATATATGTCAAACTCAGTATATTCCCGTCACAGGTTCAAAATATATTGCCATTCGTTCAAAAAGTGCTTATCTCACCGATTATAAGCTTATTTGATTCGAAGTGGAATTATCAAATGGATTCCACCAAGCTGGTTTCTGCTGTTGAAATATGTTGTTAAGGACATGATTCTGCACAATATATGTCAAACTCTGTATAATCCCATGACAGGTTCAAAAGATAGAGCCATTTGTTCAAAAAGTGCTTATCTCACAGAGTTTAAGCGTTTTACATTAGGAGTGGAAATAACTAATGAATTTCATCAAGCTGGTTTCTGTTGTCAAAATATGTTGTTTAGGACATGATTCTGCACAATATATGTCAAACTCAGTATATTCCCGTCACAGGTTCAAAATATATTGCCATTCGTTCAAAAAGTGCTTATCTCACCGATTATAAGCTTATTTGATTCGGAGTGGAATTAACAAATGGATTTCACCAAGCTGGTTTCTGCTGTTGAAATATGTTGTTAAGGACATGATTCTGCACAATATATGTCAAATTCAGTATAATCCAGCTACATATGCAAAAGATATAGCCATAAGGTCAAAAAGTGTTTATCTCACCAATTTGAAACGTTTTTGATTAGGAGTGGAAATAACTAATGACTTTCATCAAGCTGATTTTTGCTGTTGAAATATGTTGTTTAGGACATGATTCTGCACAATATATGTCAAACTCAGTATAATCCTGTCACAGGTTTAAAAGATATAGCCATTCGTTGAAAAAGTGCTTATCTCACCGAGTTGAAGCGTTTTTGATTAGGAGTGGAAATAATTAATGAATTTCATCAAGCTGGTTTCTGCTGTTGAAATATGTTGTTTAGGACATGATTCTGCACAATATATGTCAAATTCAGTGTAATCCAGCCACAAGTTCAAAAGACATAGCCATTCGTTGAAAAAGTGCGTATCTCACAGGGTTGAAGCGTTTTTGATTAGGAGTGGAAATAACTAGTGAATTTCATCAAGCTGGTTTCTGCTGTTGAAATATGTTGTTTAGGACATGATTCTGCACAATATATGTCAAATTCAGTGTAATCCAGCTACATGTTCAAAAGATATAGCCATAAGGTCAAAAAGTGTTTATCTCACCAATTTGAAGCGTTTTTGATTAGGAGTGGAAATAACTAATGAATTTCATCAAGCTGATTTCTGCTGTTGAAATATGTTGTTTAGGACATGATTCTGCACAATATATGTCAAATTCAGTGTAATCCAGCCACAAGTTCAAAAGACATAGCCATTCGTTGAGAAAGCGCTCATATCACCGAGTTGAAGCGTTTTTGATTCGTAGTGAAAATAACTAATGAATTTCATCAAGCTGGTTTCTGCTTTTGAAATATGTTGTTAAGGACATGATTCTGCACAATATATGTCAAACTCAGTATAATCCCATCACAGGTTCAAAAGATATAGCCATTCGTTCCAAAAGTGTTTATCTCACCGAGTTGAAGCGTTTTTGATTCGGAGTGGAAATAACAAATGGATTTCACCAAGCTGGTTTCTGCTGTTGAAAGATGTTGTTTAGGACATGATTCTGCACAATTTATGTCAAATTCAGTGTAATCCAGCCACAGGTTCAAAAGATATAGCCATTCGTTGAAAAAGTGCTTATCTCACCGAGTTGAAGCGTTTTTGATTCGGAGTGGAAATAACTATTGAATTTCATCAAGCTGGTTTCTGCTATTGAAATATGCTGTCTAGGACATGATTCTGCACAATATATGTCAAATTCAGTGTAATCCAGTAACAAGTTCAAAAGATATAGCCATTCATTCAAAAAGTGCTTATCTCACCGAGGTGAAGCGTTTTTGATTCGGAGTGGAAATAACTAATGAATTTCATCAAGCTGGTTTCTGCTGTTGAAATATGTTGTTTAGGACATGATTTTGCACAATATATGTCAAATTCAGTGTAATCCAGCCACAACTTCAAAAGATATAGCCATTCATTCAAAAAGTGCTTATCTCACCGAGTTGAAGCGTTTTTGATTCGGAGTGGAAATAACAAATGGATTTCACCAAGCTGGTTTCTGCTGTTGAAATATGTTGTTAAGGACATGATTCTGCACAATATATTTCAAATTCGATATAATCCAGCCACATGCTCAAAAGATATAACAATAAGGTCAAAAAGAGCTTATCTCACCGAGTTGAAGCATTTTTGATTCGGAGTGGAAATAACTAATGAAATTCATCAAGCTGGTTTCTGCTGTTGAAATATGTTGTTTAGGACATGATTCTGGAAAATATATGTCAAATTCAGTGTAATCCCATCACAGGTTCAAAAGATATAGCCATTCGTTGAAAAAGTGCTTACCTCACCGAGTTGAAGCGTTTTTGTATCGGAGTGGAAATAACTAATGAATTTCGTCAAGCTGGTTTCTGCTGTTGAAATATGTTGTTTAGGACATGATTCTGCACAATATATGTCAAATTCAATGCAATCCAGCCACAAGTTCAAAAGATATCGCGTTAAGGTCAAAAAGTGCTTATCTCACCAAGTTGAAGCGTTTTTGATTAGGAGTGGAAATAACTAATGAATTTCATCAGGCTGGTTTCAGTTGTTGAAATATGTTGTTTAGTACATGATTCTGCACAATATATGTCAAATTCAGTGTAATCCCATTACAGGGTCAAAAGATATAGCCGTTCATTCAAAAAGTGCTTATCTCACCGAGTTGAAGCGTCTTTGATTAGGAGTGGAAATAACAAATGAATTTCACCCAGCTGGTTTCTGCTGTTGAAATATGTTGTTAAGGACATGATTCAGCACAATATATGTCAAATTCAGTGTAATCCAGCTATATGTTCAAAAGATATAGACATAAGGTCAAAAAGTGCTTATCTCACCGAGTTGAAGCGTTTATAATGCGTACTTGAAATAACTAATGAATTTCATCAAGCTGGTTGCTGCTGTTGAAATATATTGTTAGGACATGATTCTGCACAATATATGTCAAATTCAGTGTAATCCCATAACAGAGACAAAAGATATAGCCATTTGTTCAAAAAGATCTTATCTGACCGAGTTGAAGCGTTTTTGATTAGGAGTGAAAATAACTAATGAATTTCTGCTGTTGAAATATGTTGTTAAGGACATGATTCTGCACAATATATGTCAAACTCATTATAATCCCGTCACAGGTTCAAAAGATATAGCCATTCGTTCCGAAAGTGCTTATCTCACCGAGTATAAGCGTTTTTGATTCGGAGTGGAAATAACAAATGGATTAAACCAAGCTGGTTTCTGCTGTTGAAATATGTTGTTTCGGACATGATTCTGCACAATTTATGTCAAATTCAGTGTAATCCAGCCACAACTTCAAAAGATATAGCCATAAAAAGTGTTTATCTCACCAATTTGAAGCGTTTTTTGATTAGGAGTGGAAATAACTAATGACTTTCATCAAGCTGATTTCTGCTGTTGAAATATGTTGTTTAGGACATGATTCTGCACAATATATGTCAAATTCAGTATAATCCAGCCACAAGTTCAAAAGACATAGCCATTCGTTGAAAAAGCGCTTATATCACCGAGTTGAAGCGTTTTTGATTCGGAGTGGAAATAACTAATGAATTTTATCAAGCTGGTTTCTGCTGTTGAAATATGTTGTTTAGGACATGATTCTGCAATATATGTCAAATTCAGTGTAATCCAGCCACAACTTCAAAAGATATAGCCATTCCTTCAAAGAGTGCTTATCTCACCGAGTTGAAGCGTTTTTGATTAAGAGTGGAAATAATTAATGAATTTCATCAAGCTGGTTTCTGTTGTTGAAATATGTTGTTTAGGACATGATTCTGCACAATATGTGTCAAATTCAGTGTAATCCCATCACAGGTTCAACAGCTATAGCCATTCGTTCAAAGAGTGCTTATCTCACCGAGTTGAAGCGTTTTTGATTAAGAGTGGAAATAATTAATGAATTTCATCAAGCTGGTTTCTGTTGTTGAAATATGTTGTTTAGGACATGATTCTGCACAATATGTGTAATCCCATCACAGGTTCAAAAGATATAGCCATTCATTCAAAAAGTGCTTATCTCACCGAGTTGAAGCGTTTTTGATTCGGAGTGGAAATAACTAACGAAAATCATCAAGCTGGTTTCTGCTGTTGAAATATGTTGTTTAGGACATGATTTTGCACAATATATGTCAAATTCAGTGTAATCCAGCCACAACTTCAAAAGATATAGCCATTCCTTCAAAGAGTGCTTATCTCACCGAGTTGAAGCGTTTTTGATTAAGAGTGGAAATAATTAATGAATTTCATCAAGCTGGTTTCTGTTGTTGAAATATGTTGTTTAGGACATGATTCTGCACAATATATGTCAAATTCAGTGTAATCCCATTACAGGGTCAAAAGATATAGCCGTTCATTCAAAAAGTGCTTATCTCACCGAGTTGAAGCGTCTTTGATTAGGAGTGGAAATAACAAATGAATTTCACCCAGCTGGTTTCTGCTGTTGAAATATGTTGTTAAGGACATGATTCAGCACAATATATGTCAAATTCAGTGTAATCCAGCTATATGTTCAAAAGATATAGACATAAGGTCAAAAAGTGCTTATCTCACCGAGTTGAAGCGTTTATAATGCGTACTTGAAATAACTAATGAATTTCATCAAGCTGGTTGCTGCTGTTGAAATATATTGTTAGGACATGATTCTGCACAATATATGTCAAATTCAGTGTAATCCCATAACAGAGACAAAAGATATAGCCATTTGTTCAAAAAGATCTTATCTGACCGAGTTGAAGCGTTTTTGATTAGGAGTGAAAATAACTAATGAATTTCTGCTGTTGAAATATGTTGTTAAGGACATGATTCTGCACAATATATGTCAAACTCATTATAATCCCGTCACAGGTTCAAAAGATATAGCCATTCGTTCCAAAAGTGCTTATCTCACCGAGTATAAGCGTTTTTGATTCGGAGTGGAAATAACAAATGGATTAAACCAAGCTGGTTTCTGCTGTTGAAATATGTTGTTTCGGACATGATTCTGCACAATTTATGTCAAATTCAGTGTAATCCAGCCACAACTTCAAAAGATATAGCCATAAAAAGTGTTTATCTCACCAATTTGAAGCGTTTTTTGATTAGGAGTGGAAATAACTAATGACTTTCATCAAGCTGATTTCTGCTGTTGAAATATGTTGTTTAGAACATGATTCTGCACAATATATGTCAAATTCAGTATAATCCAGCCACAAGTTCAAAAGACATAGCCATTCGTTGAAAAAGCGCTTATATCACCGAGTTGAAGCGTTTTTGATTCGGAGTGGAAATAACTAATGAATTTTATCAAGCTGGTTTCTGCTGTTGAAATATGTTGTTTAGGACATGATTCTGCAATATATGTCAAATTCAGTGTAATCCAGCCACAACTTCAAAAGATATAGCCATTCCTTCAAAGAGTGCTTATCTCACCGAGTTGAAGCGTTTTTGATTAAGAGTGGAAATAATTAATGAATTTCATCAAGCTGGTTTCTGCTGTTGAAATATGTTGTTTAGGACATGATTCTGCACAATATGTGTCAAATTCAGTGTAATCCCATCACAGGTTCAACAGCTATAGCCATTCGTTCAAAGAGTGCTTATCTCACCGAGTTGAAGCGTTTTTGATTAAGAGTGGAAATAATTAATGAATTTCATCAAGCTGGTTTCTGTTGTTGAAATATGTTGTTTAGGACATGATTCTGCACAATATATGTCAAATTCAGTGTAATCCCATCACAGGTTCAAAAGATATAGCCATTCATTCAAAAAGTGCTAATCTCACCGAGTTGAAGCGTTTTTGATTCGGAGTGGAAATAACTAACGAAAATCATCAAGCTGGTTTCTGCTGTTGAAATATGTTGTTTAGGACATGATTTTGCACAATATATGTCAAATTCAGTGTAATCCAGCCACAACTTCAAAAGATATAGCCATTCCTTCAAAGAGTGCTTATCTCACCGAGTTGAAGCGTTTTTGATTAAGAGTGGAAATAATTAATGAATTTCATCAAGCTGGTTTCTGTTGTTGAAATATGTTGTTTAGGACATGATTCTGCACAATATGTGTCAAATTCAGTGTAATCCCATCACAGGTTCAACAGCTATAGCCATTCGTTCAAAATGTCCTTATCTCACCGAGTTGAAGCGTTTTTGATTCGGAGTGGAAATAACAAATGGATTTCACCCAGCTGGTTTCTGCTGTTGAAATATGTTGTTAAGGACATGATTCAGCACAATATATGTCAAATTCAGTGTAATCCAGCTATATGTTCAAAAGATATAGACATAAGGTCAAAAAGTGCTTATCTCACCGAGTTGAAGCGTTTATAATGCGTACTTGAAATAACTAATGAATTTCATCAAGCTGGTTGCTGCTGTTGAAATATATTGTTAGGACATGATTCTGCACAATATATGTCAAATTCAGTGTAATCCCATAACAGAGACAAAAGATATAGCCATTTGTTCAAAAAGATCTTATCTGACCGAGTTGAAGCGTTTTTGATTAGGAGTGAAAATAACTAATGAATTTCTGCTGTTGAAATATGTTGTTAAGGACATGATTCTGCACAATATATGTCAAACTCATTATAATCCCGTCACAGGTTCAAAAGATATAGCCATTCGTTCCAAAAGTGCTTATCTCACCGAGTATAAGCGTTTTTGATTCGGAGTGGAAATAACAAATGGATTAAACCAAGCTGGTTTCTGCTGTTGAAATATGTTTTCGGACATGATTCTGCACAATTTATGTCAAATTCAGTGTAATCCAGCCACAACTTCAAAAGATATAGCCATAAAAAGTGTTTATCTCACCAATTTGAAGCGTTTTTTTGATTAGGAGTGGAAATAACTAATGACTTTCATCAAGCTGATTTCTGCTGTTGAAATATGTTGTTTAGGACATGATTCTGCACAATATATGTCAAATTCAGTATAATCCAGCCACAAGTTCAAAAGACATAGCCATTCGTTAAAAAAGCGCTTATATCACCGAGTTGAAGCGTTTTTGATTCGGAGTGGAAATAACTAATGAATTTTATCAAGCTGGTTTCTGCTTTTGAAATATGTTGTTTAGGGACATGATTCTGCAATATATGTCAAAGTCAGTGTAATCCAGCCACAACTTCAAAAGATATAGCCATTCCTTCAAAGAGTGCTTATCTCACCGAGTTGAAGCGTTTTTGATTAAGAGTGGAAATAATTAATGAATTTCATCAAGCTGGTTTCTGTTGTTGAAATATGTTGTTTAGGACATGATTCTGCACAATATGTGTCAAATTCAGTGTAATCCCATCACAGGTTCAACAGCTATAGCCATTCGTTCAAAGAGTGCTTATCTCACCGAGTTGAAGCGTTTTTGATTAAGAGTGGAAATAATTAATGAATTTCATCAAGCTGGTTTCTGTTGTTGAAATATGTTGTTTAGGACATGATTCTGCACAATATATGTCAAATTCAGTGTAATCCCATCACAGGTTCAAAAGATATAGCCATTCATTCAAAAAGTGCTTATCTCACCGAGTTGAAGCGTTTTTGATTCGGAGTGGAAATAACTAATGAAAATCATCAAGCTGGTTTCTGCTGTTGAAATATGTTGTTTAGGACATGATTTTGCACAATATATGTCAAATTCAGTGTAATCCAGCCACAACTTCAAAAGATATAGCCATTCCTTCAAAGAGTGCTTATCTCACCGAGTTGAAGCGTTTTTGATTAAGAGTGGAAATAATTAATGAATTTCATCAAGCTGGTTTCTGTTGTTGAAATATGTTGTTTAGGACATGATTCTGCACAATATGTGTCAAATTCAGTGTAATCCCATCACAGGTTCAACAGCTATAGCCATTCGTTCAAAATGTCCTTATCTCACCGAGTTGAAGCGTTTTTGATTCGGAGTGGAAATAACAAATGGATTTCACCAAGCTGGTTTCTGTTGTTGAAATATGTTGTTTAGGACATGATTTTGCACAATATGTGTCAAATTCAGTGTAATCCCATCACAGGTTCAACAGCTATAGCCATTCGTTCAAAATGTCCTTATCTCACCGAGTTGAAGCGTTTTTTGATTCGGAGTGGAAATAACAAATGGATTTCACCAAGCTGGTTTCTGCTGTTGAAATATGTTGTTAAGGACATGATTCTGCACAATATATTTCAAATTCGATATAATCCAGCCACATGCTCAAAAGATATAACAATAAGGTCAAAAAGAGCTTATCTCACCGAGTTGAAGCCTTTTTCATTCGGAGTGGAAATAACTAATGAAATTCATCAAGCTGGTTTCTGCTGTTGAAATATGTTGTTTAGGACATGATTCTGGAAAATATATGTCAAATTCAGTGTAATCCCATCACAGGTTCAAAAGATATAGCCATTCGTTGAAAAAGTGCTTATCTCACCGAGTTGAAGCGTTTTTGATTCGGAGTGGAAATAACAAATGGATTTCACCAAGCTGGTTTCTGCTGTTGAAATATGTTGTTTAGGGACATGATTCTGCACAATATATGTCAAATTCAATGCAATCCAGCCACAAGTTCAAAAGATATAGCGTTAAGGTCAAAAAGTGCTTATCTCACCAAGTTGAAGCGTTTTTGATTAGGAGTGGAAATAACTAATGAATTTCATCAGGCTGGTTTCAGCTGTTGAATATGTTGTTTAGTACATGATTCTGCACAATATATGTCAAATTCAGTGTAATCCCATTACAGGGTCAAAAGATATAGCCGTTCATTCAAAAAGTGCTTATCTCACCGAGTTGAAGCGTCTTTGATTAGGAGTGGAAATAACAAATGAATTTCACCAAGCTGGTTTCTGCTGTTGAAATATGTTGTTAAGGACATGATTCAGCACAATATATGTCAAATTCAGTGTAATCCAGCTATATGTTCAAAAGATATAGACATAAGGTCAAAAAGTGCTTATCTCACCGAGTTGAAGCGTTTATAATGCGTACTTGAAATAACTAATGAATTTCATCAAGCTGGTTGCTGCTGTTGAAATATATTGTTAGGACATGATTCTGCACAATATATGTCAAATTCAGTGTAATCCCATAACAGAGACAAAAGATATAGCCATTTGTTCAAAAAGATCTTATCTGACCGAGTTGAAGCGTTTTTGATTAGGAGTGAAAATAACTAATGAATTTCTGCTGTTGAAATATGTTGTTAAGGACATGATTCTGCACAATATATGTCAAACTCATTATAATCCCGTCACAGGTTCAAAAGATATAGCCATTCGTTCCAAAAGTGCTTATCTCACCGAGTATAAGCGTTTTTGATTCGGAGTGGAAATAACAAATGGATTAAACCAAGCTGGTTTCTGCTGTTGAAATATGTTGTTTCGGACATGATTCTGCACAATTTATGTCAAATTCAGTGTAATCCAGCCACAACTTCAAAAGATATAGCCATAAAAAGTGTTTATCTCACCAATTTGAAGCGTTTTTTGATTAGGAGTGGAAATAACTAATGACTTTCATCAAGCTGATTTCTGCTGTTGAAATATGTTGTTTAGGACATGATTCTGCACAATATATGTCAAATTCAGTATAATCCAGCCACAAGTTCAAAAGACATAGCCATTCGTTGAAAAAGCGCTTATATCACCGAGTTGAAGCGTTTTTGATTCGGAGTGGAAATAACTAATGAATTTTATCAAGCTGGTTTCTGCTGTTGAAATATGTTGTTTAGGACATGATTCTGCAATATATGTCAAATTCAGTGTAATCCAGCCACAACTTCAAAAGATATAGCCATTCCTTCAAAGAGTGCTTATCTCACCGAGTTGAAGCGTTTTTGATTAAGAGTGGAAATAATTAATGAATTTGATCAAGCTGGTTTCTGTTGTTGAAATATGTTGTTTAGGACATGATTCTGCACAATATGTGTCAAATTCAGTGTAATCCCATCACAGGTTCAACAGCTATAGCCATTCGTTCAAAATGTCCTTATCTCACCGAGTTGAAGCGTTTTTGATTCGGAGTGGAAATAACAAATGGATTTCACCAAGCTGGTTTCTGCTTTTGAAATATGTTGTTAAAGACATGATTCTGCACAATATATGTCAAATTCGGTATAATCCAGCCACATGTTCAAAAGATATAACAATAAGGTCAAAAAGAGCTTATCTCACCGAGTTGAAGCATTTTTGATTCGGAGTGGAAATAACTAATGAAATTCATCAAGCTGGTTTCTGCTGTTGAAATATGTTGTTTAGGACATGATTCTGGAAAATATATGTCAAATTCAGTGTAATCCCATCACAGGTTCAAAAGATATAGGCCTTCGTTCAAAAACTGCTTATCTCACCGAGTTGAAGCATTTTTGATTCGGAGTGGAAATAACTAATGAATTTCATCAAGCTGATGTCTGCTGTTGAAATATGTTGTTTAGGACATGATTCTGCACAATTTATGTCAAATTCAGTACAATCCAGCCACAAGTTCAAAAGATACAGCGTTAAGGTCAAAAAGTGCTTATCTCACAAAGTTGAAGCGTTTTTGATTAGGAGTGGAAATAACTAATGAATTTCATCAGGCTGGTTTCTGCTGTTGAAGTATGTTGTTAGGACATGATTCTGCACAATATATGTCAAATTCAGTGTAATCCAGCCACAACTTCAAAAGATATAGACATAAAAAGTGTTTATCTCACATATTTGAAGCGTTTTTTGATTAGGAGTGGAAATAACTAATGACTTTCATCAAGCTGATTTCTGCTGTTGAAATATGTTGTTTAGGACATGATTCTGCACAATATATGTCAAATTCAGTATAATCCAGCCACAAGTTCAAAAGACATAGCCATTCGTTGAAAAAGCGCTTATATCACCGAGTTGAAGCGTTTTTGATTCGGAGTGGAAATAACTAATGATTTTATCAAGCTGGTTTCTACTGTTGAAATATGTTGTTTAGGACATGATTCTGCAATATATGTCAAATTCAGTGTAATCCAGCCACAACTTCAAAAGATATAGCCATTCCTTCAAAGAGTGCTTATCTCACCGAGTTGAAGCGTTTTTGATTAAGAGTGGAAATAATTAATGAATTTCATCAAGCTGGTTTCTGTTGTTGAAATATGTTGTTTAGGACATGATTCTGCACAATATGGGTCAAATTCAGTGTAATCCCATCACAGGTTCAACAGCTATAGCCATTCGTTCAAAGAGTGCTTATCTCACCGAGTTGAAGCGTTTTTGATTAAGAGTGGAAATAATTAATGAATTTCATCAAGCTGGTTTCTGTTGTTGAAATATGTTGTTTAGGACATGATTCTGCACAATATATGTCAAATTCAGTGTAATCCCATCACAGGTTCAAAAGATATAGCCATTCATTCAAAAAGTGCTTATCTCACCGAGTTGAAGCGTTTTTGATTCGGAGTGGAAATAACTAATGAAAATCATCAAGCTGGTTTCTGCTGTTGAAATATGTTGTTTAGGACATGATTTTGCACAATATATGTCAAATTCAGTGTAATCCAGCCACAACTTCAAAAGATATAGCCATTCCTTCAAAGAGTGCTTATCTCACCGAGTTGAAGCGTTTTTGATTAAGAGTGGAAATAATTAATGAATTTCATCAAGCTGGTTTCTGTTGTTGAAATATGTTGTTTAGGACATGATTCTGCACAATATGTGTCAAATTCAGTGTAATCCCATCACAGGTTCAACAGCTATAGCCATTCGTTCAAAATGTCCTTATCTCACCGAGTTGAAGCGTTTTTGATTCGGAGTGGAAATAACAAATGGATTTCACCAAGCTGGTTTCTGTTGTTGAAATATGTTGTTTAGGACATGATTTTGCACAATATGTGTCAAATTCAGTGTAATCCCATCACAGGTTCAACAGCTATAGCCATTCGTTCAAAATGTCCTTATCTCACCGAGTTGAAGCGTTTTTGATTCGGAGTGGAAATAACAAATGGATTTCACCAAGCTGGTTTCTGCTGTTGAAATATGTTGTTTAGGACATGATTCTGGAAAATATATGTCAAATTCAGTGTAATCCCATCACAGGTTCAAAAGATATAGCCATTCGTTGAAAAAGTGCTTACCTCACCGAGTTGAAGCGTTTTTGTATCGGAGTGGAAATAACTAATGAATTTCGTCAAGCTGGTTTCTGCTGTTGAAATATGTTGTTTAGGACATGATTCTGCACAATATATGTCAAATTCAATGCAATCCAGCCACAAGTTCAAAAGATATAGCGTTAAGGTCAAAAAGTGCTTATCTCACCAAGTTGAAGCGTTTTTGATTAGGAGTGGAAATAACTAATGAATTTCATCAGGCTGGTTTCAGCTGTTGAAATATGTTGTTTAGTACATGATTCTGCACAATATATGTCAAATTCAGTGTAATCCCATTACAGGGTCAAAAGATATAGCCGTTCATTCAAAAAGTGCTTATCTCACCGAGTTGAAGCGTCTTTGATTAGGAGTGGAAATAACAAATGAATTTCACCAAGCTGGTTTCTGCTGTTGAAATATGTTGTTAAGGACATGATTCAGCACAATATATGTCAAATTCAGTGTAATCCAGCTATATGTTCAAAAGATATAGACATAAGGTCAAAAAGTGCTTATCTCACCGAGTTGAAGCGTTTATAATGCGTACTTGAAATAACTAATGAATTTCATCAAGCTGGTTGCTGCTGTTGAAATATATTGTTAGGACATGATTCTGCACAATATATGTCAAATTCAGTGTAATCCCATAACAGAGACAAAAGATATAGCCATTTGTTCAAAAAGATCTTATCTGACCGAGTTGAAGCGTTTTTGATTAGGAGTGAAAATAACTAATGAATTTCTGCTGTTGAAATATGTTGTTAAGGACATGATTCTGCACAATATATGTCAAACTCATTATAATCCCGTCACAGGTTCAAAAGATATAGCCATTCGTTCCAAAAGTGCTTATCTCACCGAGTATAAGCGTTTTTGATTCGGAGTGGAAATAACAAATGGATTAAACCAAGCTGGTTTCTGCTGTTGAAATATGTTGTTTAGGACATGATTCTGCACAATTTATGTCAAATTCAGTGTAATCCAGCCACAACTTCAAAAGATATAGCCATAAAAAGTGTTTATCTCACCAATTTGAAGCGTTTTTTGATTAGGAGTGGAAATAACTAATGACTTTCATCAAGCTGATTTCTGCTGTTGAAATATGTTGTTTAGGACATGATTCTGCACAATATATGTCAAATTCAGTATAATCCAGCCACAAGTTCAAAAGACATAGCCATTCGTTGAAAAAGCGCTTATATCACCGAGTTGAAGCGTTTTTGATTCGGAGTGGAAATAACTAATGAATTTTATCAAGCTGGTTTCTGCTGTTGAAATATGTTGTTTAGGACATGATTCTGCAATATATGTCAAATTCAGTGTAATCCAGCCACAACTTCAAAAGATATAGCCATTCCTTCAAAGAGTGCTTATCTCACCGAGTTGAAGCGTTTTTGATTAAGAGTGGAAATAATTAATGAATTTGATCAAGCTGGTTTCTGTTGTTGAAATATGTTGTTTAGGACATGATTCTGCACAATATGTGTCAAATTCAGTGTAATCCCATCACAGGTTCAACAGCTATAGCCATTCGTTCAAAATGTCCTTATCTCACCGAGTTGAAGCGTTTTTGATTCGGAGTGGAAATAACAAATGGATTTCACCAAGCTGGTTTCTGCTTTTGAAATATGTTGTTAAGGACATGATTCTGCACAATATATGTCAAATTCGGTATAATCCAGCCACATGTTCAAAAGATATAACAATAAGGTCAAAAAGAGCTTATCTCACCGAGTTGAAGCATTTTTGATTCGGAGTGGAAATAACTAATGAAATTCATCAAGCTGGTTTCTGCTGTTGAAATATGTTGTTTAGGACATGATTCTGGAAAATATATGTCAAATTCAGTGTAATCCCATCACAGGTTCAAAAGATATAGGCCTTCGTTCAAAAACTGCTTATCTCACCGAGTTGAAGCATTTTTGATTCGGAGTGGAAATAACTAATGAATTTCATCAAGCTGATGTCTGCTGTTGAAATATGTTGTTTAGGACATGATTCTGCACAATTTATGTCAAATTCAGTACAATCCAGCCACAAGTTCAAAAGATACAGCGTTAAGGTCAAAAAGTGCTTATCTCACAAAGTTGAAGCGTTTTTGATTAGGAGTGGAAATAACTAATGAATTTCATCAGGCTGGTTTCTGCTGTTGAAGTATGTTGTTAGGACATGATTCTGCACAATATATGTCAAATTCAGTGTAATCCCATCACAGGGTCAAAAGATATAGCCGTTTATTCAAAAATTGCTTATCTCACCGAGTTGAAGCGTCTTTGATTAGGAGTGGAAATAACAAATGAATTTCACCAAGCTGGTTTCTGCTGTTGAAATATGTTGTTTAGGACATGATTCTGCACAATATATGTCAAATTCAGTGTAATCCAGCAACATGTTAAAAAGAAATAGCCATTTGATCAAAAAGTGCTTATCTGACCGAGTTGAAGCGTTTTTGATTAGGAGTGGAAATAACTAATGAATTTCATCAAGCTGGTTTCTGCTGTTGAAATATGTTGTTAAGGACATGATTCTGCACAATATATGTCAAACTCTGTATAATCCCATCACAGGTTCAAAAGATATAGCCATTCGTTCAAAAACTGCTTATCTCACCGAGTATAAGCGTTTTTGATTCGGAGTGGAAATAACAAATGGATTTCACCAAGCTGATTTCTCCTGTTGAAATATGTTGTTAAGGACATGATTCTGCACAATATATGTCAAATTCAGTGTAATCCAGCGATATGTTCAAAAGATATAGCCATTAAAAGTGTTTATCTCACCAATTTGAAGCGTTTTTGATCAGGAGTGGAAATAACAAATGGATTTCACCAAGCTGGTTTCTGCTGTTGAAATATGTTGTTAAGGATATGATTCTGCTCAATATATGTCAAATTCAGTGTATTCCTGCCTCAAGTTCAAAAGACATAACAATAAAGTCAAAAAGTGCTTATCTCACCGAGTTGAAGCGTTTATAATTCGTAGTTGAAAAAACTAATGAATTTCATCAAGCTGGTTGCTGCTGTTGATATATATTGTTAGGACATGATTCTGCACAATGTATGTCAAATTCAGTGTAATCCCATAACAGAGTCAAAAGATATAGCCATTTGTTCAAAAAGTGATTATCTGACCGAGTTTAAGCGTTTTTGATTAGGAGTGGAAATAACTAATGAATTTCATCAAGCTTGTTTCTGCTGTTTAAATATGTTGTTTAGGACATGATTCTGCACAATATATGTCAAACTCAGGATATTCCCATCACATGTTCAAAAGATATAGCCATTCGTTCAAAAAGTGCTTATATCACCGATTATAAGCATTTTTGATTCGGAGTGGAAATAACAAATGGATTTCACCAAGCTGGTTTCTGCTGTTGAAATATGTTGTTAAGGACATGATTCTGCACAATATATGTCAAATTCAGTGTAATCCCATAACAGAGACAAAAGATATAGCCATTTGTTCAAAAAGATCTTATCTGACCGAGTTGAAGCGTTTTTGATTAGGAGTGAAAATAACTAATGAATTTCTGCTGTTGAAATATGTTGTTAAGGACATGATTCTGCACAATATATGTCAAACTCATTATAATCCCGTCACAGGTTCAAAAGATATAGCCATTCGTTCCAAAAGTGCTTATCTCACCGAGTATAAGCGTTTTTGATTCGGAGTGGAAATAACAAATGGATTAAACCAAGCTGGTTTCTGCTGTTGAAATATGTTGTTTCGGACATGATTCTGCACAATTTATGTCAAATTCAGTGTAATCCAGCCACAACTTCAAAAGATATAGCCATAAAAAGTGTTTATCTCACCAATTTGAAGCGTTTTTTGATTAGGAGTGGAAATAACTAATGACTTTCATCAAGCTGATTTCTGCTGTTGAAATATGTTGTTTAGGACATGATTCTGCACAATATATGTCAAATTCAGTATAATCCAGCCACAAGTTCAAAAGACATAGCCATTCGTTGAAAAAGCGCTTATATCACCGAGTTGAAGCGTTTTTTATTCGGAGTGGAAATAACTAATGAATTTTATCAAGCTGGTTTCTGCTGTTGAAATATGTTGTTTAGGACATGATTCTGCAATATATGTCAAATTCAGTGTAATCCAGCCACAACTTCAAAAGATATAGCCATTCCTTCAAAGAGTGCTTATCTCACCGAGTTGAAGCGTTTTTGATTAAGAGTGGAAATAATTAATGAATTTCATCAAGCTGGTTTCTGTTGTTGAAATATGTTGTTTAGGACATGATTCTGCACAATATGTGTCAAATTCAGTGTAATCCCATCACAGGTTCAACAGCTATAGCCATTCGTTCAAAGAGTGCTTATCTCACCGAGTTGAAGCGTTTTTGATTAAGAGTGGAAATAATTAATGAATTTCATCAAGCTGGTTTCTGTTGTTGAAATATGTTGTTTAGGACATGATTCTGCACAATATATGTCAAATTCAGTGTAATCCCATCACAGGTTCAAAAGATATAGCCATTCATTCAAAAAGTGCTTATCTCACCGAGTTGAAGCGTTTTTGATTCGGAGTGGAAATAACTAATGAAAATCATCAAGCTGGTTTCTGCTGTTGAAATATGTTGTTTAGGACATGATTTTGCACAATATATGTCAAATTCAGTGTAATCCAGCCACAACTTCAAAAGATATAGCCATTCCTTCAAAGAGTGCTTATCTCACCGAGTTGAAGCGTTTTTGATTAAGAGTGGAAATAATTAATGAATTTCATCAAGCTGGTTTCTGTTGTTGAAATATGTTGTTTAGGACATGATTCTGCACAATATGTGTCAAATTCAGTGTAATCCCATCACAGGTTCAACAGCTATAGCCATTCGTTCAAAATGTCCTTATCTCACCGAGTTGAAGCGTTTTTGATTCGGAGTGGAAATAACAAATGGATTTCACCCAGCTGGTTTCTGCTGTTGAAATATGTTGTTAAGGACATGATTCAGCACAATATATGTCAAATTCAGTGTAATCCAGCTATATGTTCAAAAGATATAGACATAAGGTCAAAAAGTGCTTATCTCACCGAGTTGAAGCGTTTATAATGCGTACTTGAAATAACTAATGAATTTCATCAAGCTGGTTGCTGCTGTTGAAATATATTGTTAGGACATGATTCTGCACAATATATGTCAAATTCAGTGTAATCCCATAACAGAGACAAAAGATATAGCCATTTGTTCAAAAAGATCTTATCTGACCGAGTTGAAGCGTTTTTGATTAGGAGTGAAAATAACTAATGAATTTCTGCTGTTGAAATATGTTGTTAAGGACATGATTCTGCACAATATATGTCAAACTCATTATAATCCCGTCACAGGTTCAAAAGATATAGCCATTCGTTCCAAAAGTGCTTATCTCACCGAGTATAAGCGTTTTTGATTCGGAGTGGAAATAACAAATGGATTAAACCAAGCTGGTTTCTGCTGTTGAAATATGTTGTTTCGGACATGATTCTGCACAATTTATGTCAAATTCAGTGTAATCCAGCCACAACTTCAAAAGACATAGCCATAAAAAGTGTTTATCTCACCAATTTGAAGCGTTTTTTGATTAGGAGTGGAAATAACTAATGACTTTCATCAAGCTGATTTCTGCTGTTGAAATATGTTGTTTAGGACATGATTCTGCACAATATATGTCAAATTCAGTATAATCCAGCCACAAGTTCAAAAGACATAGCCATTCGTTAAAAAAGCGCTTATATCACCGAGTTGAAGCGTTTTTGATTCGGAGTGGAAATAACTAATGAATTTTATCAAGCTGGTTTCTGCTGTTGAAATATGTTGTTTAGGACATGATTCTGCAATATATGTCAAAGTCAGTGTAATCCAGCCACAACTTCAAAAGATATAGCCATTCCTTCAAAGAGTGCTTATCTCACCGAGTTGAAGCGTTTTTGATTAAGAGTGGAAATAATTAATGAATTTCATCAAGCTGGTTTCTGTTGTTGAAATATGTTGTTTAGGACATGATTCTGCACAATATGTGTCAAATTCAGTGTAATCCCATCACAGGTTCAACAGCTATAGCCATTCGTTCAAAGAGTGCTTATCTCACCGAGTTGAAGCGTTTTTGATTAAGAGTGGAAATAATTAATGAATTTCATCAAGCTGGTTTCTGTTGTTGAAATATGTTGTTTAGGACATGATTCTGCACAATATATGTCAAATTCAGTGTAATCCCATCACAGGTTCAAAAGATATAGCCATTCATTCAAAAAGTGCTTATCTCACCGAGTTGAAGCGTTTTTGATTCGGAGTGGAAATAACTAATGAAAATCATCAAGCTGGTTTCTGCTGTTGAAATATGTTGTTTAGGACATGATTTTGCACAATATATGTCAAATTCAGTGTAATCCAGCCACAACTTCAAAAGATATAGCCATTCCTTCAAAGAGTGCTTATCTCACCGAGTTGAAGCGTTTTTGATTAAGAGTGGAAATAATTAATGAATTTCATCAAGCTGGTTTCTGTTGTTGAAATATGTTGTTTAGGACATGATTCTGCACAATATGTGTCAAATTCAGTGTAATCCCATCACAGGTTCAACAGCTATAGCCATTCGTTCAAAATGTCCTTATCTCACCGAGTTGAAGCGTTTTTGATTCGGAGTGGAAATAACAAATGGATTTCACCAAGCTGGTTTCTGTTGTTGAAATATGTTGTTTAGGACATGATTTTGCACAATATGTGTCAAATTCAGTGTAATCCCATCACAGGTTCAACAGCTATAGCCATTCGTTCAAAATGTCCTTATCTCACCGAGTTGAAGCGTTTTTGATTCGGAGTGGAAATAACAAATGGATTTCACCAAGCTGGTTTCTGCTGTTGAAATATGTTGTTAAGGACATGATTCTGCACAATATATTTCAAATTCGATATAATCCAGCCACATGCTCAAAAGATATAACAATAAGGTCAAAAAGAGCTTATCTCACCGAGTTGAAGCATTTTTGATTCGGAGTGGAAATAACTAATGAAATTCATCAAGCTGGTTTCTGCTGTTGAAATATGTTGTTTAGGACATGATTCTGGAAAATATATGTCAAATTCAGTGTAATCCCATCACAGGTTCAAAAGATATAGCCATTCGTTGAAAAAGTGCTTACCTCACCGAGTTGAAGCGTTTTTGTATCGGAGTGGAAATAACTAATGAATTTCGTCAAGCTGGTTTCTGCTGTTGAAATATGTTGTTTAGGACATGATTCTGCACAATATATGTCAAATTCAATGCAATCCAGCCACAAGTTCAAAAGATATAGCGTTAAGGTCAAAAAGTGCTTATCTCACCAAGTTGAAGCGTTTTTGATTAGGAGTGGAAATAACTAATGAATTTCATCAGGCTGGTTTCAGCTGTTGAAATATGTTGTTTAGTACATGATTCTGCACAATATATGTCAAATTCAGTGTAATCCCATTACAGGGTCAAAAGATATAGCCGTTCATTCAAAAAGTGCTTATCTCACCGAGTTGAAGCGTCTTTGATTAGGAGTGGAAATAACAAATGAATTTCACCAAGCTGGTTTCTGCTGTTGAAATATGTTGTTAAGGACATGATTCAGCACAATATATGTCAAATTCAGTGTAATCCAGCTATATGTTCAAAAGATATAGACATAAGGTCAAAAAGTGCTTATCTCACCGAGTTGAAGCGTTTATAATGCGTACTTGAAATAACTAATGAATTTCATCAAGCTGGTTGCTGCTGTTGAAATATATTGTTAGGACATGATTCTGCACAATATATGTCAAATTCAGTGTAATCCCATAACAGAGACAAAAGATATAGCCATTTGTTCAAAAAGATCTTATCTGACCGAGTTGAAGCGTTTTTGATTAGGAGTGAAAATAACTAATGAATTTCTGCTGTTGAAATATGTTGTTAAGGACATGATTCTGCACAATATATGTCAAACTCATTATAATCCCGTCACAGGTTCAAAAGATATAGCCATTCGTTCCAAAAGTGCTTATCTCACCGAGTATAAGCGTTTTTGATTCGGAGTGGAAATAACAAATGGATTAAACCAAGCTGGTTTCTGCTGTTGAAATATGTTGTTTCGGACATGATTCTGCACAATTTATGTCAAATTCAGTGTAATCCAGCCACAACTTCAAAAGATATAGCCATAAAAAGTGTTTATCTCACCAATTTGAAGCGTTTTTTGATTAGGAGTGGAAATAACTAATGACTTTCATCAAGCTGATTTCTGCTGTTGAAATATGTTGTTTAGGACATGATTCTGCACAATATATGTCAAATTCAGTATAATCCAGCCACAAGTTCAAAAGACATAGCCATTCGTTGAAAAAGCGCTTATATCACCGAGTTGAAGCGTTTTTGATTCGGAGTGGAAATAACTAATGAATTTTATCAAGCTGGTTTCTGCTGTTGAAATATGTTGTTTAGGACATGATTCTGCAATATATGTCAAATTCAGTGTAATCCAGCCACAACTTCAAAAGATATAGCCATTCCTTCAAAGAGTGCTTATCTCACCGAGTTGAAGCGTATTTGATTAAGAGTGGAAATAATTAATGAATTTGATCAAGCTGGTTTCTGTTGTTGAAATATGTTGTTTAGGACATGATTCTACACAATATGTGTCAAATTCAGTGTAATCCCATCACAGGTTCAACAGCTATAGCCATTCGTTCAAAATGTCCTTATCTCACCGAGTTGAAGCGTTTTTGATTCGGAGTGGAAATAACAAATGGATTTCACCAAGCTGGTTTCTGCTTTTGAAATATGTTGTTAAGGACATGATTCTGCACAATATATGTCAAATTCGGTATAATCCAGCCACATGTTCAAAAGATATAACAATAAGGTCAAAAAGAGCTTATCTCACCGAGTTGAAGCATTTTTGATTCGGAGTGGAAATAACTAATGAAATTCATCAAGCTGGTTTCTGCTGTTGAAATATGTTGTTTAGGACATGATTCTGGAAAATATATGTCAAATTCAGTGTAATCCCATCACAGGTTCAAAAGATATAGGCCTTCGTTCAAAAACTGCTTATCTCACCGAGTTGAAGCATTTTTGATTCGGAGTGGAAATAACTAATGAATTTCATCAAGCTGATGTCTGCTGTTGAAATATGTTGTTTAGGACATGATTCTGCACAATTTATGTCAAATTCAGTACAATCCAGCCACAAGTTCAAAAGATACAGCGTTAAGGTCAAAAAGTGCTTATCTCACAAAGTTGAAGCGTTTTTGATTAGGAGTGGAAATAACTAATGAATTTCATCAGGCTGGTTTCTGCTGTTGAAGTATGTTGTTAGGACATGATTCTGCACAATATATGTCAAATTCAGTGTAATCCAGCCACAACTTCAAAAGATATAGCCATAAAAAGTGTTTATCTCACATATTTGAAGCGTTTTTTGATTAGGAGTGGAAATAACTAATGACTTTCATCAAGCTGATTTCTGCTGTTGAAATATGTTGTTTAGGACATGATTCTGCACAATATATGTCAAATTCAGTATAATCCAGCCACAAGTTCAAAAGACATAGCCATTCGTTGAAAAAGCGCTTATATCACCGAGTTGAAGCGTTTTTGATTCGGAGTGGAAATAACTAATGAATTTTATCAAGCTGGTTTCTACTGTTGAAATATGTTGTTTAGGACATGATTCTGCAATATATGTCAAATTCAGTGTAATCCAGCCACAACTTCAAAAGATATAGCCATTCCTTCAAAGAGTGCTTATCTCACCGAGTTGAAGCGTTTTTGATTAAGAGTGGAAATAATTAATGAATTTCATCAAGCTGGTTTCTGTTGTTGAAATATGTTGTTTAGGACATGATTCTGCACAATATGTGTCAAATTCAGTGTAATCCCATCACAGTTTCAACAGCTATAGCCATTCGTTCAAAGAGTGCTTATCTCACCGAGTTGAAGCGTTTTTGATTAAGAGTGGAAATAATTAATGAATTTCATCAAGCTGGTTTCTGTTGTTGAAATATGTTGTTTAGGACATGATTCTGCACAATATATGTCAAATTCAGTGTAATCCCATCACAGGTTCAAAAGATATAGCCATTCATTCAAAAAGTGCTTATCTCACCGAGTTGAAGCGTTTTTGATTCGGAGTGGAAATAACTAATGAAAATCATCAAGCTGGTTTCTGCTGTTGAAATATGTTGTTTAGGACATGATTTTGCACAATATATGTCAAATTCAGTGTAATCCAGCCACAACTTCAAAAGATATAGCCATTCCTTCAAAGAGTGCTTATCTCACCGAGTTGAAGCGTTTTTGATTAAGAGTGGAAATAATTAATGAATTTCATCAAGCTGGTTTCTGTTGTTGAAATATGTTGTTTAGGACATGATTCTGCACAATATGTGTCAAATTCAGTGTAATCCCATCACAGGTTCAACAGCTATAGCCATTCGTTCAAAATGTCCTTATCTCACCGAGTTGAAGCGTTTTTGATTCGGAGTGGAAATAACAAATGGATTTCACCAAGCTGGTTTCTGTTGTTGAAATATGTTGTTTAGGACATGATTTTGCACAATATGTGTCAAATTCAGTGTAATCCCATCACAGGTTCAACAGCTATAGCCATTCGTTCAAAATGTCCTTATCTCACCGAGTTGAAGCGTTTTTGATTCGGAGTGGAAATAACAAATGGATTTCACCAAGCTGGTTTCTGCTGTTGAAATATGTTGTTTAGGACATGATTCTGGAAAATATATGTCAAATTCAGTGTAATCCCATCACAGGTTCAAAAGATATAGCCATTCGTTGAAAAAGTGCTTACCTCACCGAGTTGAAGCGTTTTTGTATCGGAGTGGAAATAACTAATGAATTTCGTCAAGCTGGTTTCTGCTGTTGAAATATGTTGTTTAGGACATGATTCTGCACAATATATGTCAAATTCAATGCAATCCAGCCACAAGTTCAAAAGATATAGCGTTAAGGTCAAAAAGTGCTTATCTCACCAAGTTGAAGCGTTTTTGATTAGGAGTGGAAATAACTAATGAATTTCATCAGGCTGGTTTCAGCTGTTGAAATATGTTGTTTAGTACATGATTCTGCACAATATATGTCAAATTCAGTGTAATCCCATTACAGGGTCAAAAGATATAGCCGTTCATTCAAAAAGTGCTTATCTCACCGAGTTGAAGCGTCTTTGATTAGGAGTGGAAATAACAAATGAATTTCACCAAGCTGGTTTCTGCTGTTGAAATATGTTGTTAAGGACATGATTCAGCACAATATATGTCAAATTCAGTGTAATCCAGCTATATGTTCAAAAGATATAGACATAAGGTCAAAAAGTGCTTATCTCACCGAGTTGAAGCGTTTATAATGCGTACTTGAAATAACTAATGAATTTCATCAAGCTGGTTGCTGCTGTTGAAATATATTGTTAGGACATGATTCTGCACAATATATGTCAAATTCAGTGTAATCCCATAACAGAGACAAAAGATATAGCCATTTGTTCAAAAAGATCTTATCTGACCGAGTTGAAGCGTTTTTGATTAGGAGTGAAAATAACTAATGAATTTCTGCTGTTGAAATATGTTGTTAAGGACATGATTCTGCACAATATATGTCAAACTCATTATAATCCCGTCACAGGTTCAAAAGATATAGCCATTCGTTCCAAAAGTGCTTATCTCACCGAGTATAAGCGTTTTTGATTCGGAGTGGAAATAACAAATGGATTAAACCAAGCTGGTTTCTGCTGTTGAAATATGTTGTTTCGGACATGATTCTGCACAATTTATGTCAAATTCAGTGTAATCCAGCCACAACTTCAAAAGATATAGCCATAAAAAGTGTTTATCTCACCAATTTGAAGCGTTTTTTGATTAGGAGTGGAAATAACTAATGACTTTCATCAAGCTGATTTCTGCTGTTGAAATATGTTGTTTAGGACATGATTCTGCACAATATATGTCAAATTCAGTATAATCCAGCCACAAGTTCAAAAGACATAGCCATTCGTTGAAAAAGCGCTTATATCACCGAGTTAAAGCGTTTTTGATTCGGAGTGGAAATAACTAATGAATTTTATCAAGCTGGTTTCTGCTGTTGAAATATGTTGTTTAGGACATGATTCTGCAATATATGTCAAATTCAGTGTAATCCAGCCACAACTTCAAAAGATATAGCCATTCCTTCAAAGAGTGCTTATCTCACCGAGTTGAAGCGTATTTGATTAAGAGTGGAAATAATTAATGAATTTGATCAAGCTGGTTTCTGTTGTTGAAATATGTTGTTTAGGACATGATTCTGCACAATATGTGTCAAATTCAGTGTAATCCCATCACAGGTTCAACAGCTATAGCCATTCGTTCAAAATGTCCTTATCTCACCGAGTTGAAGCGTTTTTGATTCGGAGTGGAAATAACAAATGGATTTCACCAAGCTGGTTTCTGCTTTTGAAATATGTTGTTAAGGACATGATTCTGCACAATATATGTCAAATTCGGTATAATCCAGCCACATGTTCAAAAGATATAACAATAAGGTCAAAAAGAGCTTATCTCACCGAGTTGAAGCATTTTTGATTCGGAGTGGAAATAACTAATGAAATTCATCAAGCTGGTTTCTGCTGTTGAAATATGTTGTTTAGGACATGATTCTGGAAAATATATGTCAAATTCAGTGTAATCCCATCACAGGTTCAAAAGATATAGGCCTTCGTTCAAAAACTGCTTATCTCACCAAGTTGAAGCATTTTTGATTCGGAGTGGAAATAACTAATGAATTTCATCAAGCTGATGTCTGCTGTTGAAATATGTTGTTTAGGACATGATTCTGCACAATTTATGTCAAATTCAGTACAATCCAGCCACAAGTTCAAAAGATACAGCGTTAAGGTCAAAAAGTGCTTATCTCACAAAGTTGAAGCGTTTTTGATTAGGAGTGGAAATAACTAATGAATTTCATCAGGCTGGTTTCTGCTGTTGAAGTATGTTGTTAGGACATGATTCTGCACAATATATGTCAAATTCAGTGTAATCCCATCACAGGGTCAAAAGATATAGCCGTTTATTCAAAAATTGCTTATCTCACCGAGTTGAAGCGTCTTTGATTAGGAGTGGAAATAACAAATGAATTTCACCAAGCTGGTTTCTGCTGTTGAAATATGTTGTTTAGGACATGATTCTGCACAATATATGTCAAATTCAGTGTAATCCAGCAACATGTTAAAAAGAAATAGCCATTTGATCAAAAAGTGCTTATCTGACCGAGTTGAAGCGTTTTTGATTAGGAGTGGAAATAACTAATGAATTTCATCAAGCTGGTTTCTGCTGTTGAAATATGTTGTTAAGGACATGAGTCTGCACAATATATGTCAAACTCTGTATAATCCCATCACAGGTTCAAAAGATATAGCCATTCGTTCAAAAAGTGCTTATCTCACCGAGTATAAGCGTTTTTGATTCGGAGTGGAAATAACAAATGTATTTCACCAAGCTGATTTCTCCTGTTGAAATATGTTGTTAAGGACATGATTCTGCACAATATATGTCAAATTCAGTGTAATCCAGCGATATTTTCAAAAGATATAGCCATTAAAAGTGTTTATCTCACCAATTTGAAGCGTTTTTGATCAGGAGTGGAAATAACAAATGGATTTCACCAAGCTGGTTTCTGCTGTTGAAATATGTTGTTAAGGATATGATTCTGCTCAATATATGTCAAATTCAGTGTATTCCTGCCTCAAGTTCAAAAGACATAACAATAAAGTCAAAAAGTGCTTATCTCACCGAGTTGAAGCGTTTATAATTCGTAGTTGAAAAATCCAATGAATTTCATCAAGCTGGTTGCTGCTGTTGATATATATTGTTAGGACATGATTCTGCACAATGTATGTCAAATTCAGTGTAATCCCATAACAGAGTCAAAAGATATAGCCATTTGTTCAAAAAGTGATTATCTGACCGAGTTTAAGCGTTTTTGATTAGGAGTGGAAATAACTAATGAATTTCATCAAGCTTGTTTCTGCTGTTTAAATATGTTGTTTAGGACATGATTCTGCACAATATATGTCAAACTCAGGATATTCCCATCACATGTTCAAAAGATATAGCCATTCGTTCAAAAAGTGCTTATATCACCGATTATAAGCATTTTTGATTCGGAGTGGAAATAACAAATGGATTTCACCAAGCTGGTTTCTGCTGTTGAAATATGTTGTTAAGGACATGATTCTGCACAATATATGTCAAATTCAGTGTAATCCAGCTACATGTGCAAAAGAAATAGCCATAAGGTCAAAAAGTGTTTATCTCACCAATTTGAAGCGTTTTTGATTAGGAGTGGAAATAACTAATGACTTTCATCAAGCTGATTTCTGCTGTTGAAATATGTTGTTTATGACATGATTCTGCACAATATATGTCAAATTCAGTGAAATCCCATCACAGGTTTAAAAGATATAGCCATTCGTTGAAAAAGTGCTTTTCTCACCGAGTTGAAGCGTTTTTGATTCGGAGTGGAAATAATTCATGAATTTCATCAAGCTGGTTTTTGCTGTTGAAATATGTTGTTTAGGACAGGATTTTGCACAATATATGTCAAATTCAGTGTAATCCAGTGACAAGTTCAAAAGACATAGCCATTCGTTCAAAAAGTGCTTATCTCACCGAGTTGAAGCGTTTATAATGCGTAGTTGAAATAACTAATGAATTTCATCAAGCTGGTTGCTGCTGTTGAAATATATTGTTAGGACATGATTCTGCACAATATATGTCAAATTCAGTGTAATCCCATCACAGAGTCAAAAGATATAGCCATTTGTACAAAAAGTGCTTATCTGACCGAGTTGAAGCGTTTTTGATTAGGAGTTGAAATAACTAATGAATTTCATCAAGCTGGTTTCTGCTGTTGATATATGTTTTTAAGGACATGATTCTGCACAATATATATCAAACTCAGTATAATCCCATTACAGGTTCAAAAGATATAGCCATTCGTTAAAAAAGTGCTTATCTCACCGAGTATAAGCGTTTTTGATTCGGAGTGGAAATAACAAATGGATTTCACCAAGCTTGTTTCTGCTGTTGAAATATGTTGTTAAGGACATGATTCTGCACAATTTATGTCAAGTTCAGTGTAATCCAGCTACATGTTCAAAAGATATAGCAATAAAGAGTGTTTATCTCACCAATATGAAGCGTTTTTGATTAGGAGTGGAAATAACTAATGACTTTCATCAAGCTGATTTCTGCTGTTGAAATATGTTGTTTAGGACATGATTCTGCACAATATATGTCAAATTCAGTGTAATCCAGCCTCAAGTTCAAAAGACATAGCCATTCGTTGAAAAAGCGCTTATCTCACCGAGTTGAAGCGTTTTTTATTCGGAGTGGAAATAACTAATGAAATTCATCAAACTGGTTTCTTCTGTTGAAATATGCTGTCTAGGTCATGATTCTGCACAATATATGTCAAATTCAGTGTAATCCACTCACAAGTTCAAAAGATATAGCCATTCGTTCAAAAAGTGCTTATCTCACCGAGTAGAAGCGTTTTTTATTCGGAGTGGAAATAACTAATGAATTTCATCAAGCTGGTTTCTGCTGTTGAAATATGTTGTTTAGGACATGATTCTGCACTATATATGTCAAATTCAGTGTAATCCAGCCACAACTTCAAAAGATATAACCATTCCTTCAAAGAGTGCTTATCTCACCGAGTTGAAGCGTTTTTGATTAAGAGTGGAAATAATTAATGAATTTCATCAAGCTGGTTTCTGTTGTTGAAATATGTTGTTTAGGACATGATTCTGCACAATATATGTCAAATTCAGTGTAATCCCATCTCAGGTTCAACAGATATAGCCATTCGTTCAAAATGTCCTTATCTCACCGAGTTTAAGCGTTTTTGATTCGGAGTGGAAATAATTAATTAATTTCATCAAGCTGGTTTCTGCTGTTGAAACATGTTGTTTAGGACATGATTCTGCACAATATATGTCAAATTCAGTGTAATCCCATCACAGGTTCAAAAGATATAGGCCTTCGTTCAAAAACTGCTTATCTCACCGAGTATAAGCGTTTTTGATTCGGAGTGGAAATAACAAAGTGATTTCACCAAGCTGGTTTTTGCTGTTGAAATATGTTTTTTTAGGACATGATTCTGCACAATATATGTCAAATTCAGTGTAATCCCATCACAGGTTCAAAAGATGTAGCCATTCGTTCAAAAAGTGCTTATCTAAACGAGTTGAAGCGTTTTTGATTCGGAGTGGAAATAACTAATGAACTTCATCAAGCTGATTTCTGCTGTTGAAATATGTTGTTTAGGACATGATTCTGCACAATATATGTCAAATTCAGTGTAATCCAGCCAAAAGTTCAAACAATATAGCATTAAGGTCAAAAAGTGCTTATCTCGAGTTGAAGCGTTTTTGATTAGGAGTGGAAATAACTAATGAATTACATCAAGCTGGTTTCTGCTGTTGAAATATGTTGTTTAGGACATGATTCTGATCAATATATATCAAATTCAGTGTAATCCCAACACAGTTTCAAAAGATATAGCCATTCGTTCAAAAAGTGCTTATCTCACCGAGTTTAAGCGTTTTTGATTCGGAGTGGAAATAACTAATGAATTTCATCAACATGGTTTCTGCTGTTGAAATTTGTTGTTAAGGACATGATTCTGAACAATATATATCAAATTCAGTGTAATCCCTTCACAGTTTCAAAAGATATAGCCATTCGTTCAAAAAGTGCTTATCTCACCGAGTTGAAGCGTTTTTGATTAGGATTGGAAATAACTAATTAATTTCATCAAGCTGGTTTCTGCTGTTGAAAGATGTTGTTTAGGACATGATTCTGCAAAATATATGTCAAATTCAGTATAATCCAGCTACAAGTTCAAAAGATATAGCCATTCGTTCAAAAAGTGCTTATCTCACCGAGTTGAAGCGTTATTTAATAGGAGTGGAAATAACTAATGAATTTCATCAAGCTATGTCCTGCTGTTGAAATATGTTGTTTAGGACATGATTCTGCAAAATATATGTCAAATTCAGTGTAATCAAGCTAAAAGTTCAAGACATATAGCCATTCGTTCAAAAAGTGCTTATCTCACCGAGTTTAAACATTTTTTATTTGGAGTGGAAATAACTAATGACTTTCATCAAGCTGATTTCTGCTGTTGAAATATGTTGTTTAGGAAATGATTCTGCACAATACATGTCAAATTCAGAGTAATCCAATGACAGGTTCAAAAGATATAGGCCTTCGTTCAAAAAGTGTTTATCTCACCGAATTGAAGCGTTTTTGATTCGGAGTGGAAATAACTAATTAATATCATCAAGCTGGTTTCTGCTGTTGAAATGTGTTGTTTAGGACATGATTCTGCACAATATATGTCAAATTCAGTGTAATCCAGCTACAAGTTCAAAAGATACAGCCATTCGGTCAAAAAGTGCTTATCTCACCGAGTTTAAGCGTTTTTGATTAGAAGTGGAAATTACGAATGAATTTCATCAAGCTGGTTTCTGCTGTTGAAATATGTTGTTTAGGACATGATTTTGAACAATATTTATCAAATTCAGTGTAATCCCTTCACAGTTTCAAAAGATATAGCCATTCGTTCAAAAAGTGCTTATCTCAACGAGTTGAAGCGTTTTTGATTCGGAGTGGAAATAACTAATGAATTTCATCAAGCTGGTTTCTGCTGTTGAAATATGTTTTTTAGGACATGATTCTGCACAATATATATCAAATTCAGTGTAATCCCATCACATGTTCAAAAGATATAGGCCTTCGTTCAAGAAGTCCTTATCTCACCGAGTTGAAGCGTTTTTGATTCGGAGTGGAGAAAATTCATGAATTTCATCAAGCCGTTTTCTGCTGTTTAAACATGTTGTTCAGGACATGATTCTGCACCATATATGTCAAATTCAGTGTAATCCCGTCACAGGTTCAAAAGATATTGGCCTTCGTTCAAAAAGTGTTTATCTCACCAATTTGAAGCGTTTTTGATTAAGAGTTTAAATAATTTATGAATTTCATCAAGCAGGTTTCTGCTGTTGATATATGTTTTTTAGGACATGATTCTGCACTATATATGTCAAATTCAATGTAATCCCGTCACAAGTTCAAAAGATATAGCCATTCGTTCAAAAAGTGCTCATCTCACCGAGTTGAAGCGTTTTTGATTCGGAGTGGAAATAACTAATAAATTTCATCAAGCTGGTTTTTGCTGTTGAAATATGTTGTTTAGGACTTGACTATGCACAATATATGTCAAATTCAGAGTAACCCCATCACAGGTTCAAAAGATATAGACCTTCGTTCAAAAAGTGCTTATCTCACCGAGTTGAAGCGTTTTTGATTTTGTGTGGAAATAACTAATGAAAATCATCAAGCTGGTTTCTGCTGTTGAAATATGTGCTTTTGGACATGATTTTGCACAATATAAGTAAAATTCAACGTAATCCCATCACAGTTTCAAAAGATATAGCC
This sequence comes from Fistularia commersonii, assembly GCF_037954325.1. Classification (NCBI taxonomy): domain Eukaryota; kingdom Metazoa; phylum Chordata; class Actinopteri; order Syngnathiformes; family Fistulariidae; genus Fistularia; species Fistularia commersonii. The sequence continues at coordinate 17,938,326 of NC_141297.1, forward strand.
ATTCATTCAAAAAGTGCTTATCTCACCGAAATGAAGCTTTTTTGATTCGGAGTGGAAAAAATTTTATGAATTTCATCAAGCTGGTTTCTGCTGTTGAAATATGTTTTTTAGGACATGTTTCTGCACAATATATGTCAAATTCAGTGTAATCCAGCTACAAGTTCAAAAGATATAGCCATTCGGTCAAAAAGTGCTTATCTCACCGAGTTGAAGCGTTTTTGATTCTGTGTGGAAATAACTAATGAAAATCATCAAGCTGGTTTCTGCTGTTGAAATATGTTGTTTAGGACATGATTTTGCACAATATATGTCAAATTCAACGTAATCCCATCACAGGTTCAAAAGATATAGCCATTCGTTCAAAAAGTGCTTATCCTACCGAGTTGAAGCGTTTTTCATCAGGAGTGGAAATAATTTATGAATTTCATCAAGCTGGTTTCTGCTGTTGAAATATGTTGTTTATGACATGATTCTGCACAATATATTTTAAATTCAGTCTAATTCAGCTACAAGTTCAAAAGATATAGCCATATGGTCAAAAATTGGTTATCTCACCAAGTTGAAGCGTTTTTGATTCGGAGTGGAAGTAACTAATGAATTTCATCAAGCTGGTTTTTGCTGTTGATATATGTTGTTTAGGACATGATTCTGCGAAATATATATGACAAATTCAGTGTAATCCAGCTACAAGTTCAAAAGATATCGCCATACATTCAAAAAGTGCTTATCTCACTGAGTTGAAGCATTCTTTGTACACAGTGTAAAAAAGTCATGACAGTCGTCAAGCAGGTTACTGGTGCTGAAATATTTCTAAAAGGGCATGAATCTACACAATATATGTCAAAATGACTTTAATCCAGCATCATATTGAAAAGATATTGCCATATGGTCAAAACGTGCTTATCTCACTGAGTTGATACGTTTTTGTTCAGAGTGTAAATTACTAAAGATTCCTTTCTAAAAGCTTCCTGGCGCTGAAATATGTTGAAAAGTACCAGATTCTGCACCATATATGTCAAAATCATTGTCGTCCTGCAACATATACAAAAGATATAGCCATACGGTCAACAAGTTCTTATTTCACCGAGTTGAAGCGTTTTTGGTACACAGTGTAAAAAAGTCATGACAGTCTTCAGGCAGTTTACTGGTGCTGAAATATGTTGAAAAGACATGAATCTACACAATATATTGTCAAAATCATTTTAATCCAGCATCATATTGAAAAGATATAGCCATACGGTCAAAAAGTGCTTATCTCACTGAGCTGAAGGTTTTTGATACAGAGTGTAAATAACTAAAGGTTCCTTTCTAGCAGCTTAGTGGTACTGAAATATGTTGAAAAGGACATGATTCTGCATATATGTCAAAATCATTGTGGTCCTGCAACATATTCAAAAGATATAGCAGTATGGTCAAACAGTGCTTATCTCACTGAGCTGAAGGTTTTTGATACAGGGTGTAAATAACCAAAGGTTCCTCTCTAGCAGGTTAATGGTCCTCAAATATGTCGAAAAGGACATGATTCTGAATATATGTCAAAATCACTTTAATCCAGCATTATATTCAAAGATATAGCCATATGGTCAAAAAGTGCTTATCTCACTGAGATGAAGCGTTTTTTTTTCAGAGTGTAAATAACTAAAGATTCCTTGCTAGCAGCTTGCTGGCGCTGAAATATGTTGAAAAGGACATGATTCTGCATAATATATGTCAAAATCAATTTTTATCCAGCATCATACTGAAAAGATATAGCCATACAAAAAGTGCTTATCTCACTGAGTTGAAGCGTTTTTGATTCAGAGTGTAAATAACTAATGAATTTCATCGAGCAGGTTTCTGCTGTTGAAATATGTTGTTTAGGACATGACACAATATATGTCAAATTCAGTGTAATCCCATCACTGGTTCAAAAGATATAGCCATTCATTCAAAAAGTGCTTATCTCACCGAATTGAAGCTTTTTTATTCGGAGTGGAAAAAAATTTATGAATTTCATCAAGCTGGTTTCTGCTATTGAAATTTGTTGTTTAGGACATGATTCTGCACAATATATGTCAAATTCAGTGTAATCCAGCTACAAGTTCAAAAGATATAGCCATTCGGTCAAAAAGTGCTTATCTCACTGAGTTGAAGCGTTTTTGATTAGGAATGGAGTTACGAATGAATTTCATCAAGCTGGTTTCTGCTGTTGAAATATGTTGTTCAGGACGAGATTCTGCACAATATATTTTAAATTCAGAGTAATCCCATCACAGGTTCAAAAGATATAGGCCTTCGTTCAAAAAGTGTTTATCTCACCGAATTGAAGCGTTTTTGATTCGGAGTGGAAAAAATATATAAATTTCATCAAGCTGGTTTCTAATGTTGAAATATGTTGTTTAGGACGAGATGCTGCACAATATTTGTCAAATTCAGTGTAATCCCGTCACAGGTTCAAAACATATTGGCTTTCGTTCAAAAAGTGTTTATCTCACCATGTTGAAGCGTTTTTGATTTGGAGTGGAAATAACTAATGAATTTCATCAAGCAGGTTTCTGCTGTTGATATATGTTTTTTAGGACATGATTCTGCACTATATATGTCAAATTCAATGTAATCCCGTCACAAGTTCAAAAGATATAGCCATTCGTTCAAAAAGTGCTCATCTCACCGAGTTGAAGCGTTTTTGATTCGGAGTGGAAATAACTAATGAATTTCATCAAGCTGGTTTTTGCTGTTGAAATATGTTGTTTAGGACTTGACTATGCACAATATATGTCAAATTCAGAGTAACCCCATCACAGGTTCAAAAGATATAGACCTTCGTTCAAAAAGTGCTTATCTCACCGAGTTGAAGCGTTTTTGATTTTGTGTGGAAATAACTAATGAAAATCATCAAGCTGGTTTCTGCTGTTGAAATATGTGCTTTTGGACATGATTTTGCACAATATAAGTAAAATTCAACATAATCCCATCACAGGTTCAAAAGATATAGCCATTCATTCAAAAAGTGCTTATCTCACCGAATTGAAGCTTTTTTGATTCGGAGTGGAAAAAATTTTATGAATTTCATCAAGCTGGTTTCTGCTGTTGAAATATGTTGTTTAGGACATGTTTTTGCACAATATATGTCAAATTCAGTGTAATCCAGCTACAAGTTCAAAAGATATAGCCATTCGGTCAAAAAGTGCTTATCTCACCGAGTTGAAGCGTTTTTGATTCTGTGTGGAAATAACTAATGAAAATCATCAAGCTGGTTTCTGCTGTTGAAATATGTTGTTTAGGACATGATTTTGCACAATATATGTCAAATTCAACGTAATCCCATCACAGGTTCAAAAGATATAGCCATTCGTTCAAAAAGTGCTTATCCTACCGAGTTGAAGCGTTTTTCATCAGGAGTGGAAATAATTTATGAATTTCATCAAGCTGGTTTCTGCTGTTGAAATATGTTGTTTATGACATGATTCTGCACAATATATTTTAAATTCAGTCTAATTCAGCTACAAGTTCAAAAGATATAGCCATATGGTCAAAAATTGGTTATCTCACCAAGTTGAAGCGTTTTTGATTCGGAGTGGAAGTAACTAATGAATTTCATCAAGCTGGTTTTTGCTGTTGATATATGTTGTTTAGGACATGATTCTGCGAAATATATATGACAAATTCAGTGTAATCCAGCTACAAGTTCAAAAGATATCGCCATACATTCAAAAAGTGCTTATCTCACTGAGTTGAAGCATTCTTTGTACACAGTGTAAAAAAGTCATGACAGTCGTCAAGCAGGTTACTGGTGCTGAAATATTTCTAAAAGGGCATGAATCTACACAATATATGTCAAAATGACTTTAATCCAGCATCATATTGAAAAGATATTGCCATATGGTCAAAACGTGCTTATCTCACTGAGTTGATACGTTTTTGTTCAGAGTGTAAATAACTAAAGATTCCTTTCTAAAAGCTTCCTGGCGCTGAAATATGTTGAAAAGTACCAGATTCTGCACCATATATGTCAAAATCATTGTCGTCCTGCAACATATACAAAAGATATAGCCATACGGTCAACAAGTTCTTATTTCACCGAGTTGAAGCATTCTTTGTACACAGTGTAAAAAAGTCATGACAGTCTTCAGGCAGTTTACTGGTGCTGAAATATGTTGAAAAGGACATGAATCTACACAATAAATGTCAAAATCATTTTAATCCAGCATCATATTGAAAAGATATAGCCATACGGTCAAAAAGTGCTTATCTCACTGAGTTGATGCGTTTTTGTTCAGAGTGTAAATAACTAAATGTTGGAAATAACTAAATGTTAAGTTTGCAGCTTCTTCGTTTTCCATGTTTCAGAAGGAATTCACAAGTTTGCCTTGTTTGAATCGTCTTTTATTTTCTTCTTCACAGCTCCGGGAATCAACACCGGTTAGCCATGGGACATGTACAGTACAGAGTGAGGGAAAAATTCACGCCAGCACCGCAATACCAAAAAAAGAACACTGACGTGGAAGTTAACGTCAAGTTAGCTGAACAGTCGCGAAAAACTAAAACAAGTCCCAAACCTTGTCATAAAGTGCCATATATTTCCTGAGAGTAGATACAAATAAAACATATGTATACTAGAATGTAAACTCAAATAAAACTAATGAGATCACCTATTTCAACACTATAGATTCCATTCCAGAAGCTTGCTGGCGCTGAAATATGTTAAAAAGGACATGATTCTGCATAATATATGTCAAAATCACTTTAATCCAGCATCATATTGAAAAGATATAGCCATACGTTCTAAAAGTACTTATCTCACTGAGTTGAAGCGTTTTTGGACCACAGTGCAAATAAGTCATGACAGTCTTCAAGCAGGTTACTGGTGCTGAAATATGTTGAAAAGGACATGATTCCACATATTATATGTCAAAATCATTGTGATCCTGCAAAATATTCAAAAGATATAGCCATTTGGTCAAAAAGTGCTTGTCTCACTCAGTTAGACCGTTTTTGATACACAGTGTAAATAACTACAAATTCCTTTTGAAGCAGGTTACTGGTGCTGAAATATGTCGAAAAGGACATGATTCTGCATAATATATGTCAAAATCATTTTAATCCAGCTACATATTGAAAAGTTATAGCCACACAGTAAAAAAGTGCTTATCTCATTGAGTTGAAGCGTTTTTGGCACACTGTGTATATAACTCAAGATTCCTTTCTAGCAGCTTGCTGGCGCTGAAATATGTTGAAAAGGCATTGATTCTGCATAATATATGTCAAAATCACTTTAATCCAACATCATATTGAGAAGATTTAGCCATACGTTCAAAAAGTGCTTATCTCACTGAGTTGAAGCGTTTTTGGTACACAGTTTAAATAGGTCACGACAGTCTTCAAGCAGGTTACTGGTGCTAAAAATGTTGAAAAAGGACATGACTCCACATAATATATGTCAAAATCATTGTGATCCTGCAACATATTGAAAAGATATAGCCATTTGGTCAAAAAGTGCTTGTCTCACTGAGTTAGACCGTTTTTGATACACAGTGTAAATAACTACAAATTCCTTTTGAAGCAGGTTTCTGGTGCTGAAATATGTCGAAAAGGACATGATTCTGCATAATATATGTCAAAATCATTTTAATCCAGCTACATATTGAAAAGTTATAGCCACACAGTAAAAAAGTGCTTATCTCATTGAGTTGAAGCGTTTTTGGCACACTGTGTATATAACTCAATATTCCTTTCTAGCAGCTTGCTGGCGCTGAAATATGTTGAAAAGGCATTGATTCTGCATAATATATGTCAAAATCACTTTAATCCAGCATCATATTGAGAAGATTTAGCCATACGTTCAAAAAGTGCTTATCTCAACGAGTTGAAGCGTTTTTGGTACACAGTTTAAATAGGTCACGACAGTCTTCAAGCAGGTTACTGGTGCTGAAATATGTTGAAAAGGACATGATTCTACATAATATATGTCAAAATAACTTTAATCCAGCATCATATTGAAAAGATATAGCCATATGGTCAAAAAGTGCTTATCTCACTGAGATGAAGAGTTTTTGTTCAGAGTGTAAATAACTAAAGATTCCTTTCTAGCAGCTTGCTGGCACTGAAATATGTTGAAAAGGACATGATTCTGCATAATATATGTCAAAATCACGTTTATCCAGCATCATACTGAAAAGATATAGCTTACAAAAAGTGCTTTTCTCACTGAGTTGAAGCATTTTAGGTCGGACTGTAAATAACTAAAGATTCCTTTCGAGCAGCTTGCTGGCACTGAAATATGTTGAAAGGGACATGATTCTGCATAATATACGTCAAAATCATTTTAATCCAGCTACAAATTGAAAAGTTATAGCCATACGGTCCAAAAGTGCTTATCTCATGGAGTTAGAGCGTTTTTGATATATAGTGTAAATAACTACAGATTCCTTTCAAGCAGGTTACTGGTGCTGAAATATGTTGAAAAGGATGAGATTCTGCACCATGTATGTCAAAATCCTTGTGATCCTGCAACATATTCAAAAGATATAGCCATATGGTTAAAAAGTGCTTATCTCACTGAGTTGAAGGTTTTCGATAAAGAATGTAAATAACTAAAGATTCCTTTCTAGCAGCTTGCTGGTGCTGAATATGTTGAAAAGGACATGATTCTGCATAATATATGTCAAAATCACTTTAATCCAGCATCATTTTGAGAAGATATAGCCATATGGTCAAAATGCGCTTATCTCACTGAGTTGAAGCGGTTTTGTTCGGAGTGTAAATAACTAAAGATTCCTTTTTAGCAGCTTTGTGGCTCTGAATTATGTTTAAAAGGACATGATTCTGCAAAAGACATGTCAAAATCACTTTAATCCAGCATCATATTGAAAAGATATAGCCATATGGTCAAAAAGTGCCTATCTCACTGAGCTGAAGGTTTTTGATACAGAGTGTAAATAACTAAAGGTTCCTTTCTAGCAGCTTAGTGGTACTGAAATATGTTGAAAAGGACATGATTCTGCATATATGTCAAAATCATTGTGGTCCTGCAACATATTCAAAAGATATAGCAATATGGTCAAAAAGTGCTTATCTCACTGAGCTGAAGGTTTTTGATACAGGGTGTAAATAACCAAAGGTTCCTTTCTAGCAGGTTAATGCTACTCAAATATGTCGAAAAGGACATGATTCTGAATATATGTCAAAATCACTTTAATCCAGCATCATATTCAAAGATATAGCCATATGGTCAAAAAGTGCTTATCTCACTGAGATGAAGCATTTTTGTTCAGAGTGTAAATAACTAAAGATTCCTTTCTAGCAGCTTGCTGGCGCTGAAATATGTTGAAAAGGACATGATTCTGCATAATATATGTCAAAATCACTTTTATCCAGCATCATACTGAAAAGATATAGCCATACAAAAAGTGCTTATCTCACTGAGTTGAAGCATTGTAGGTCGGACTGTAAATAACCAAAGATTCCTTTCTAGCAGCTTGCTGGCACTGAAATATGTTGTTTAGGACATGATTCTGCATAATATACGTCAAAATCATTTTAATCCAGCTACATATTGAAAAGTTATAGCCATACGGTCCAAAAGTGCTTATCTCATGGAGTTAGAGCGTTTTTGATATATAGTGTAAATAACTACAGATTCCTTTCAAGCAGGTTACTGGTGCTGAAATACGTTGAAAGGGATGAGATTCTGCACCATGTATGTCAAAATCCTTGTGATCCTGCAACATTTTCAAAAGGTATAGCCATATGGTTAAAAAGTGCTCATCTCACTGGGTTGAAGGTTTTCGATAAAGAATATAAATAACTAAAGATTCCTTTCTAGCAGCTTGCTGGTGCTGAATATGTTGAAAAGGACATGATTCTGCATAATATATGTCAAAATCACTTTAATCCAGCATCATTTTGAGAAGATATAGCCATATGGTCAAAAAGCGCTTATCTCACTGAGTTGAAGCGTTTTTGTTCAGAGTGTAAATAACTAAAGAAACCTTTTTAGCAGCTTTGTGGCTCTGAAATATGTTTAAAAGGACATGATTCTGCAAAAGATATGTCAAAATCACTTTAATCCAGCATCATATTGAAAAGATATAGCCTTATGTTCAAAGAGTGCTTATGTCACTGAGTTGATGCGTTTTTGGTACACAGTGTAAAAAAGTCATATCAGTCTTCAAGCAGGTTACTGGTGCTGAAATACGTTGAAAAGGACATGATTCCACATAATATATGTCAAAATCATTGTGATCCTGCAACATATTGAAAAGATATAGCCATATGGTCAAAAAGTGCTTATCTCACTGAGCTGAAGGTTTTTGATACAGAGTGTAAATAACTAAAGGTTCCTTTCTAGCAGCTTAGTGGTACAGAAATATGTTGAAAAGGATATGATTCTGCATATATGTCAAAATCATTGTGGTCCTGCAACATATTCAAAAGATATAGCAATATGGTCAAAAAGTGCTTATCTCACTGAGCTGAAGGTTTTTGATACAGGGTGTAAATAACCAAAGGTTCCTTTCTAGCAGGTTAATGGTACTCAAATATGTCGAAAAGGACATGATTCTGAATATATGTCAAAATCACTTTAATCCAGCATCATATTCAAAGATATAGCCATATGGTCAAAAAGTGCTTATCTCACTGAGTTGATGCGTTTTTGTTCAGAGTGCAAATAACTAAAGATTCCTTTCAAGCAGGTTACTGGTGCTGAAATATGTTTAAAAGGACATGATTCTGCAAAATATATATCAAAACCATTGTAATCCTGCGACATATTCAAAAGATATAGCCATAGGGTCAAAAAGTGATTATCTCACAGAGTTGAAGGTTTTTGATACAGAATGTAAATAACTAAAGGTTCCTTTCTAGCAGCTTATTGGTGCTGAAATATGTTGAAAAGGTCCAGATTCTGCACAATATAAGTCAAAATCACATTAATCCAGCAACATATTCAAAAGATATAGCCATACGGTACAAAAGTGCTTATCTCTCAGAGTTGAAGCGTTTTCTTTCACAGTGTAAATAATTAAAGATTCCTTTCTAACAGCTTGTTGGCGTTGAAATATGTTGAAAAGGACATGATTCTGCATAATATCTGTCAAAATCATTGTGATCCTGCAACAAATTCAGAAGATATAACCATATGGTCAAAAAGTGCTTATCTCACTGAGTTGAAGCGTTTTTGGTACACAGTGTAAATAAGTCATGACAGTCTTCAAGCCGTTTACTGGTGCTGAAATATGTTGAAAAAGACATGATTCTAAAAAATATATGTCAAAATCACTTTAATCCAGCATCATATTGAAAAGATATTGCCATACGGTCAAATGGTGCTTATCTCACTGAGCTGAAGGTTTTTGATCCAGAGTGTAAATAACTAAGGATTCCTTTCTAGCAGCTTACTGGTGCTGAAATATGTTGAAAAGAACCAGATTCTGCACAATATGTGTCAAATTCATTGTGATCCTTCAAAAATTACAAAAGATATAGCCATATGGTCAAAAAGTGCTTATCTCACTGAGTTAGATCATTTTTGATACAGAGTGCAAATAACTAAAGATTCCTTTCAAGCAGGTTACTGGTGCTGAGATATGTTGAAAAGGTCCAGATTCTGCACAATATAAGTCAAAATCACATTAATCCAGCAACTTATTCAAAAGATATAGCCATACGGTACAAAAGGACTTATCTCTCAGAGTTGAAGCGTTTTATTTCAGAGTGTAAATAACAAAAGATTCATTTCTAGCAGCTCGCTGGTGCTAAAATATGTTTAAAAGGACCTGATTTTGCACAAGATATGTTAAAATCATTGTGATCCTTCAACATATTCAAAAGATATTGCCATTGGGTCAAAAAGTTCTTATCTCACCAAGTTGAAGCGTTTTTAGTACACATTGTAAATAAGTCATGACAGTCTTTAAGCAGGTTACTGGTGCTGAAATATGTTGAAAAGGACATGATTCTAAAAAATATATGTCAAAATCACTTTAATCCAGCATCATATTGAAAAGATATTGCCATACGGTCAAATGGTGCTTATCTCACTGAGCTGAAGGTTTTTGATCCAGAGTGTAAATAACTAAGGATTCCTTTCTAGCAGCTTACTGGTGCTGAAATATGTTGAAAAGAACCAGATTCTGCACAATATGTGTCAAATTCATTGTGATCCTTCAAAAATTACAAAAGATATAGCCATATGGTCAAAAAGTGCTTATCTCACTGAGTTAGATCATTTTTGATACAGAGTGCAAATAACTAAAGATTCCTTTCAAGCAGGTTACTGGTGCTGAGATATGTTGAAAAGGTCCAGATTCTGCACAATATAAGTCAAAATCACATTAATCCAGCAACTTATTCAAAAGATATAGCCATACGGTACAAAAGGACTTATCTCTCAGAGTTGAAGCGTTTTATTTCAGAGTGTAAATAACAAAAGATTCATTTCTAGCAGCTCGCTGGTGCTAAAATATGTTTAAAAGGACCTGATTTTGCACAAGATATGTTAAAATCATTGTGATCCTTCAACATATTCAAAAGATATTGCCATTGGGTCAAAAAGTTCTTATCTCACCAAGTTGAAGCGTTTTTAGTACACATTGTAAATAAGTCATGACAGTCTTTAAGCAGGTTACTGGTGCTGAAATATGTTGAAAAGGACATGATTCTAAAAAAAATATGTCAAAATCACTTTAATCCAGCATCATATTGAAAAGATATTGCCATACGGTCAAATGGTGCTTATCTCACTGAGCTGAAGGCTTTTGATACAGAGTGTAAATAACTAAAGGTTCCTTTCTAGCAGCTTACTGGTACTGAAATATGTCGAAAAGGACATGATTCTGCATATATGTCAAAATCATTGTAATCCTACAACATATTCAAAAGATATAGCTATATGGTCAAAAAGTGCTTATCTAACTGAGCTGAAGTGGTTTTGATACAGAGGTTAAATAACTTATGACTTCTTTCAAGCTGGTGTCTGGTGCTGAAATATGTTCAGTGGGACATGATTTTGCACAATATATGTCAAAGTCACTCTTATCAAGCCACAAGTTCAAAAGATATAGCCATTTGGTAAAGTAGTGCTTATTTCACCTAGATGAAGTTGTTTTGGTACAAAGTGTTAATAACTATTAAATTCTTTCAAGCAAGTTATTGGTGCTGAAATACATTCAATAGGACACGATTTTGCACAATATATGTCAAAATCACCCTTATCCAGCCACCGGTTCAAAAGCTTGAGCCTTGTGGTCAAAAAGTGCTCATCTCACTGAGTTGAAGCGTTTTGTACAAAGTGTAAATAACTAATGAATTCTTTCAAGCTGGTGTCTGGTTCTGAAATATGTGGAATAGGACACCATTTTGCACAATATATGTCATATTCATTGTAATCCAACCATAGTTCAAAAAACATAGCCATGTGGTCAAAAAGTGCTTATCTCACTAAGTAGAAGCATTTTTGGTACAAAGTGGATATTACTTATGTATTCTTTCAAGCTGGAAATTGGTGCTGCAATATGTTCAACAGGACATGATTCAGCACCATATATGTCATATTCACTGTAATCCAGCCACCGGTTCAAAAGATATAGCCATGTGGTCGAAAAGAGCTTATCTCACTGAGTTGAAGTGTTTTTGGTACAAAATGTAAATAACTAATGAATTCTTTCAAGCAAGTTACTGGTGCTGGAATATGTTAAATAGTACATGATTGTGCACAATATATAACAAAATCACTCTTATCCAGTCACCGGTTCAAAAGACATAGCCATGTGGTCATAAAGTGCTTATCTCACTGAGTTTAAGCTGTTTTGGTACAAAGTGGATATAGCTTATTAATTCTTTCAAGTTGGTTTCTGGTGCTGAAATATGTTGAATAGGACATGATTGTGCACAATATATGTCAAATTCACTGTAATCCAGCCCCCAGTTCAAAAGCTTTAGCCATTCGGTCAATAAGTGCTTATCTCATCTAGTTGAAGCGGTTTCAGTTCAGAGGTTATATAACTTCGATAGTCTTTCAAGCTGGGCTCTGGTGCTAAAAAAAGTTGAATAGGACATAATTGTGAACAATATATCTCTAAATCACAGTTATAAAGCCACAGGTTAAAAAGATTTAGCCATGTGGTCCAAGAATGCTTATCTCACTAAGTTGAAGCGTTTTTTGTAAAATTTGTTAATAACTAACGAATTCTTTCAAGCAAGTTACTGGTGCTGACATATGTTGAATAGGACATAATTGTGCACTATATACTTCAAAATCACTCTTATCCAGCCTCGGGTTCATAAGATATAGCCATGTGGTCAAATGGTGCTTATCTCACCGAGTTGAAGTGGTTTTGGTACAAAGCTTATGTTACTTATGAATTCTTTCAAGCTGGGGTCTGGTGCTGTTCAATAGGACACGATTTTGCACAATATATGTCAAAATCACTCTTATCCAGCCACAGGTTAAACAGATATAGCCATGTGGTCAAAAAATGCTTATCTCACTAAGTTGAAGCGTTTTTGGTACGATTTGTAAATAACTTGTGAATTCTTTCAAGCTGGGGTCTGGTGCTGAAATCTGTTGAATAGGACATAATTGTGCACAATATATGTCAAAATCACTGTTATCCTGCCCCTGGCTCAAAAGCCTTAGCCATGTGGTCAAAAAGTTCTTATCTGGCTAAGTTTAAACATTTTTGGTAAAAAGTGTAAATAACTGATGAATTCTTTCAAGCTGGGGTCTGGTGCTGAAATACGTTGAATAGGACATAATTATGCACAATACTCTATATGTCAAAATCACTGTTATCCAGCCACAGGTTAAAAATATATAGCCATATGGTCAAAAAGTGCTGATCTCACTAAGTTGAAGAGTTTTTGGTACAATGTGTAAATGACTAATGAATTCATTCAAGCAAGTTACTGGTGCTGAAATATGTTGAATAAGACATGATTGTGCACAATATATGTCAAAATCGCTGTTATCTAGCCACAGGTTAAAAATATATAGCCATGTGGCCAAAAAGTGCTTATCTCACTGAATTGAGGCATTTTTGTTACAATGTGTAAATAACTTGTGAATTCTTTCAAGCAAGTTACTCATGCTGAAATATGTTGACGAGGACATAATTGTGCACTATATATGTCAAAATCACTGTTATCCTGCCCCAGGCTCAAAAGCCTTAGCCATGTGGTCAAAAAGTTCTTATCTCGCTAAGTTTAATCATTTTTGGTACAAAGTGTAAATAACTAATGAATTCTTTCAAGCTGGGGTCTGGAGCTGAAATACGTTGAATAGGACATAATTGTGCACAATACTGTATATGTCAAAGTCACTGTTATCCAGCCACAGGTTAAAAATATATAGCTATGTGGTCAAAAAGTGCTTATCTCACTGAGTTGAGGCATTTTTGGTACAATGTGTAAATAACTAATAAATTCTTTCAAGCAAGTTACTGGTGCTGAAAGATGTTGAATAAGACATGATTGTGCACAATATATGTCAAATTCACTGTTATCCAGCCACAGGCTCAAAAGTCTTATTCATGTGGTCAATAAGTGCTTATCTCACTAAGTTGAAGCCTTTTCGGTACAATGTGTAAATAACTTATGAATTCTTTCAAGCGAGTTACTGGTGCTGAGTTATGCTGAATAGGACATGATTGAGCACAATATATGTCAAAATCACTCTTATCCAGCCACAGGTTCATGAGAAATAGAAATGTGGTCAAAAATTGCTTATCTCACTGAGTTGAAGCGTCTTTGGTACAAAGTGTATGTAACTTATGAATTCTTTTGAGCTGGTGTCTAGAGCTGAAATATGTTGAATAGGACATAAATGTGCACAATATATATCAAAATCACTGTAATCCAGCCCCAAGTTCAAAAGCCTTAGCCATGTGGTCCAAAAGTTCTTATCTGGCTAAGTTTAAGCATTTTTGGTAAAAAGTGTAAATAACTTATGAATTCTTTCAAGCTGGGGTCTGGTGCTGAAATATGTTGAATCAGACATAATTGTGCACAATATATGTCAAAATCACTGCTACCCAGCCACAGGTTAAAAAGATATAGCCATTTGGTCAAAAAGTGCTTATCTCACTAAGTTGAAGCGTTTTTGGTACAATGTGCAAATAACTAATGAATTCTTTCAAGCAAGTTACTGGTGCTGAAATATCCTCCACCTGTTGTCTGCTCTCACTACAGATCACAATGTCATCCGCAAACATCATGGTCCATGGGGATTCCTGTCTAACCTCATCTGTCAGCCTGTCCATCACCATTGCGAACAAGAAGGGGCTCAGAGCTGATCCCTGATGGAGTCCCACCTCCACCTTGAACTTCTCTGTTACCCCTACAGCACAACGTGCCAGTGTCTCACAGCTAGCATATATGTCCTGCACCAGTCTACCATACTTCTCTGCCACTCCAGACTTCCTCATACAACACCAGAGCTCCTCTCTTGGCACCCTGTCATATGCTTTTTCTAAGTCTACAAAAACGCAATGCAACTCCCTCTGGCCTTCTCTGTACTTTTCTATTAGCATTCTCAATGCAAACACTGCATCTGTAGTACTCTTCCAAGGCATGAAGCCATACTGCTGTTCACAAATGCTGACTTTTGTTCTCAGTATAGTTTCCACTACTCTTTCCCATAACTTCATTGTATGGCTCATCAACTTTATCCCTCTATAGTTGCCACAATTCTGCACATCCCCTTTATTCTTAAAAATAGGCACCATCACACTTTGTCTCCACTCTTCAGGCATCTTCTCACTCTCTAAGAACCTGTTAAATAATTTAGTCAGAAAATCTACGGCTGCCTCTCCTAGACACTTCCACACCTCCACAGGTATATCATCAGGACCAACTGCTTTTCCACTCTTCTTCCTCTTCAATGCCTTCCTCACTTCACTTTTACTAATTTGTGCTACTTTGTGGTCTACAATAGTCACCTCTTCTACCCTTGCCTCTCTCTCATTTTCCACATTCATCAGCTCTTCAAAGTACTCTTTCAATCTTCCATCACTCTTCTAGCATCTGTCAATACATTTCCCTCTCTATCCTTAAACACCCAGACCTGTTGTACATCCTTTCCATCTTTATCTCTGTTTCGCCAACCTGTATAGATCATTCTCACCCTCCTTACTATCCAACCGAGAATACAAGTCATCATACGCCCTTTGTTTTGCCTTTGCTACCTCTATCTTTACCTTTCGCCACATCTCCCTGAACTCCTGTCTGTTCTCTTCAGTCCTCTCAGTATCCCACTTCTTTTTCGCTAACCGCTTTCTCTGTATATACTCCTGCACTTCCTCATTCCACCACCAAGTCTCCTTATCTACTTTCCTTCCAGATGACACACCAAGTACTCTTCTACCTCTCTCCCTGATAACACTAGCTGTTGTTGTCCAATCATCTGGAAGCTCTCCCTGACCACCCAGACCCTTTCTCAATTCCTCCCTGAAAACCATGCAACACTCCTCCCTTTTCAGCTTCCACCATTTTGTCCTCTGCCTTTGTCCTCTTCATCTTCCTTGTCACCAGAGTCATCCTACAAACCACCATCCTATGCTGTCTGGCTACACTCTCACCTACAACTACTTTGCAGTCACTGATCTCTTTCAGGTTACCTCGTCTATACAAGATGTAGTCTACCTGCGTGCTCCTACCGCCACTCTTATAAGTTACCCTATGTTCCTGTTTTTTTCCGGAAAAAGGAATTCACTACAGCCATTTCCATCCTTTTCGCTAAGTCTACCACCATCTGTCCCTCTGCATTCCTATTCTGGATACCAAATCTGCCCATTACTTCTTCATCCCCTCTATTGCCTTCACCAACATGTCCATTGAAGTCTGCACCAATTATCACTCTCTCATTTCTGGGAATATTCTGCATCACTTCATCCAAATCATTCCAGAATTTCTCCTTCTCTTCAGATTCACATCCCACCTGCGGGGGATAGCCACTAACAACATTGAGCATCACACCTTCAATTTCCAGTTTCAGACTCATAAGTCTATCTGATGTTCTTTTCACCTCTAGTACGTTCCTTACGAACTCCTCCTTCAAGATAACTCCTATTCCATTTCTCTTCTTATCAGTACCAAGATAGAACAACCTAAAGCCTGCTCCTAAGCCTCGAGCCTTACTACCTTTCCACTTGGTCTCCTGGACACACAGTATATCCACCTTCCTTCTCTGCATCATGTCGACCAACTCTCTACCTTTTCCTGTCATAGTCCCAATATTCAAAGTCCCTACTCTCAGTCCCAGACTCTTTCCTTTCCTCCTCTCTCTCTGCCTCCGAACACGCACTCCTCCTCTTCTTTTTGTTCTTGTTCTTCGACCCACAGTAGCCCAATTTCCATTAGTACCCTGTAGGTCATCAGTACCAATGGCGGTCGTTGTTAACCCGGTCCGCGACCGATACGGTATGGTATAGTTTTGGTTGGCTCGCATGTTTGGTTTTGGCAAAAGTTTTACGCCGGATGCCCTTCCTGAGGCAACCCTCTGCATTTATCGGGCTTGGGACCGGCACAGGGAGACACTGCTCCGTGTCCCCCCAAGGCAGGCTTGGAGAGACACAGGCCAGTGTCGCCCTGTGGCTGCATTAAGACGTGATTCAACACTATATATGTCATAATCAATCATATTCAGCAGCATGTTAAAAAGTTATAATACTGTTGTCAAAAAGGTCTTATCTCACCGAGTTCAAGCAGTTATGGTAAAAAATTGTAAAAAACTCATGAATTCTTTCAAGTTTGTGTCTGGTGCCTAAATATGTTAAAAGAGACATGATTCTGCATAATATATGTCAAATTCACTCAAATCCAGCCACAGGTTCAAATGATAGAGCCACATGGTCAAAAAGTGCTTATCTCTCCAAGTTGAAGCGTTTATGGTAGAAATTGTAAACAACTTATGAATTCTTTCCAGTTTTTGTTGTGTGCTGACATTTGTTAAATAGGACATAATTCTGCACTATATATGTCTAACTCACTCAAAACCAGATACAGGTTCAAAAGTTATAGTACTCTTGTCAAAAAGTGCTTATCTCACCGAGTTCAAGCAGTTATGGTAAAAATTGTAAAAAACTTATGAATTCTTTCAAGTTTGTATCTGGTGCTGACAAATGATGAATAAGACACGATTCTGCACAATATATGTCAAAATCACTCGTATTCCGCAGCATATTCAAACATTATAGTACTGTGGTCAAAAACTGCTTATCTCACAAAGTTGAAGGGTTTTTGGTACAAATTGTGAATAACTTAAAAAGTCTTTAAAGTTGTGTTGGTGCTGAAGTATGTTGAATAGGACATGATTTTACACAATATATTTCTACATCATTCAAATACAGCCGCATGTTAAAAAGTTATAGTATTGTGGTCAAAAAATGCTTATCTCACTGAGTTGAAGCATTTATGGTAAAAATTGTAAAAAACTTATGAATTATTTCAAGTTTTTGTCTGGTGCCTAAATTTGTAAAATATGTCATATTTCTGTACAATATATGTCAAACTCACTGTAATCCAGCCACAGGTTCAAAAGATATAGCCATGTGGTCAAAAAGTGCTAATCACACCGAGTTGAATCATTTATGGTAGAAATTGTAAACAAATTATGAGTTCTTTCAAGCTTTTGTCTAGTGCCTATATATGTTAAATAAGACATGATTCTGCACTAACCATGTCAAATTCACTCAAATCCAGATACAGTTTCAAAAGTTATAGTACTATTGTCAGAAAGTGCTTATGACAAGCAGTTATGGTACAAATTGTAAATAACTTATGAATTCTTTCAATTTTGTGTCTGTTGCTTAAATACGTAGAATATGTCATGTTTCTGAACAATATATGTCAAATTCACTGTGACTGAGACACAGGCTCAAAATATATAGCCATGTGGTCAAAAAGTGCGAATCACACCGAGTTGAATCGTTTATGGTAGAAATTGTAAAACAACTTATGAATTCTTTCCAGTTTTTGTTATGTGCTGACATTTGTTAAATAGGACATAATTCTGCACTATATATGTCAAATTCACTCAAATCCAGATACAGGTTCAAAAGTTATAGTACTCTTGTCAAAAAGTGCTTATCTCACCGAGTTCAAGCAGTTATGGTAAAAATTGTAAAAAACTTATGAATACCTTCAAGTTTGTATCTGGTGCTGACATATGATGAATAAGACACGATTCTGCACAATATATGTCAAAATCACTTATATTCAGCAGCATATTCAAACGTTATAGTACTGTGGTCAAAAAGTGCTTATCTCACAGAGTTGAAGTGATTATGGTACAAATTGTAAACAACTTATGAATTCTTTCAACCTGTTGTCTGGTGCCTAAATATGTTAAATAAGACATGATTCTGCACTATATTTGTCAAATTCACTCAAATCCAGATACATGTTCAAAAGTTATAGTGCTGTTGTTAAAAAGTGCTATCTCACCAAGTTCAAGAAGTTATGGTAAAAATTTTAAATAACTTATGAATTCTTTCAATTTTGTGCCTGTAGTAGACAGGCACAAAAGTTGAAGAATATGACATGTGCCTGAACAGTATATGTCAAATTCACTAAAATCCGGCCACAGGTACAAAAGATTAGCCACGTGGTCAAAAAGTGCTAAACACACCAAGTTGAATCATTTATGGTAGAAATTGTAAACAAGTTATGAAGTCTTTCAAGTTTGTGTCTGATGCTTACATATGTAGAATGTGACATGTTTCTGAACAATAAATGTCAAATTCTCTGAAATCCTGCCACAGGTACAAAAGATTAGCCATGTGGTCAAAAAGTGCCAGTCACACCGAGTTGAATCATTTATGGTAGAAATTGTAAACAAGTTATGAATTCTTTCCAGTTTTTGTTATGTGCTGACATTAGTTGAATATGACATAATTCTGCGTTATATATGTCAAATTCCGAGTTGAAGTGTTTACTGTAAAAATTGAAAAAAAAACTTATTAATTCTTTCAAGTTTGTATCTGGTGCTGACATATGATGAATAAGACACAATTCAGCAAAATAAATGTCAAAATCACTCTTATTCAGCAGCATATTCAAACGTTATAGTACTGTGGTCAAAAAGTGCTTATCTCACCGAGTTGAAGTGATTATGGTAAAAAATTGTAAACAACTTATGAATTCTTTCAAGCTTTTTCTGGTGCCTAAATATGTTAAATAAGACATGATTCTGCATAATATATGTCAAATTCCCTCAAATCCAGCCACAGGTTCAAAAGATAGAGCCACATGGTCAAAAAGTGCTTATCTCTCCAAGTTGAAGCGTTTATGGTTCAAATTGTGAACAACTTATACATTTCTTTCAAGCTTGTGTCTGGTGCTGACATATAATGAATAAGACATGATTCTGCACAATATATGTCGAAATTACTCAAGTCCAGCCATATGTTCAAAAGTTATTGTACTGCGATCAAAAAGTGCTTTTCTCACCGGGTTGAAGCATTTATGGTACAAATTGTAAATAACTTATGAATTCCTTCAAGTTTTGTTTGGTGCTGAAATAAGTTGAATAGGACATGAATCTGCACAATATATGTCATTATAACTCAAATTAAGCTGCAGGTTCAAAAGTTATAGTACTGTGGTCAAAAACTGCTTGTCTCACCGAGTTGAAGTATTTACTGTAAAAATTGTAAATGACTTGTGACATCTTTCAAACATTTGTCTGGTGCTGAAATAAGTTGAATAGGACATGATTTTATGCAGTGTATTTCAAAATCACTCAAAGTTCAGGGCATGTTCAAAAGTTTTAGTACTGTGGTCAAAAAGTGCTTTTCTCACCGAGTTGAAGCATTTATGGTACAAATTGAAAATAACTAATTAATTCTTTCAAGCTTGTGTCTTGTGCTGAAATATGTTGACTAGGATACGATACTGCATAATGTATGAGATGAGATGAGAACAACTTTATTTATCCCGAAGGAAATTGTTGTGCCAGAATTAACTTAATTGTTACAAAAGCAAGAAGAAGTAATAGAAAAATAGAAGCAGAGAATTTAGGAAAAAGAGACACTAAGGTGAAGAGAAACTCTAGCAGGCAGCCGCCCGAGACAGCGCCGGAAGTAGTAAGTCAAAATCATTCAAATCTTAGAGCATATTTAAAAGATAGCCATGTGATCCAAATGTGTTTATTGCACTAAGCTGAAACTTTATTGCACAAGTTGTAAATAACTATGGATTCATTCAAACCTTGTTCCTGATGCTGATATATGTTTAATAGCACTTTATTCTACACAATATAAGTCAAATTCACTCAGATCCAGACGCAGTTTTCAAAGTTTTGGCCATGTGGACTAAATTTGTTTGAATCACCGAGTCGAAGCGTTATTGCTCAAGTCGTAAAAAACTTTCGAAATCTTTAAGGCCTTTGTCCGGTGCTGAGATATGTTGAATAGGATGTGATTATACACAATATATATCAAATACACTCATCCAGCTGCAGGATTGAAAGGGATTAGCTCTAAGCCCCTTCTTGTTTGCACTGTTGATGAAGAGGCTAACAGATGAGCTTAGAAAGGAATCTACATGGACCATGATGTTTGCAGATGACATTGTGGTCTGTAGTGAGAGCTGAGAAGCGGTTGAGAAAAATTAGAGAGGCGGAGGTCTGCGCTGGAAAAGAGAGGAATTACAGTTAGTTGTAGCAAGACATAGTATATGTGTGTGAATGAGAGGATCTCAGGTGGAACGGTGAGGCTACAGGGAGTGGAGATCAAGAAGTTGGAGGTTTTCAGGTACTTGGTGTCAACCAGTGACGTGCGGTGAGGTTCATGGCTGGTGAGGCACTGACGTCATCAGTCAGATTTACAAACATATGAACCCTACGGAGTAGCTTATTCACCATTTTATTGACAGTGGTTAAAGTATTTTGTTTAAAATATCATATCAGCATACTTTACATATACAAACTGTAGCATAGAAAAAAGCACATTAAAAAAACGTTATTATCTCCTACCTTTACTTATAAATGAAGTCCATGCAGCGCTGAGCGGTTTTCTTTTACCCTAGCATTGTGGATGCTGATGTTGAGTCTTAGCTGTTCATTTAAAGCCAAATCTATCCTGGACATCCCGAATGTTAGCGCGATTTGACTTTGAATGTGAGTGGCCAACCACTCGTTTGATTTTCTGAAGTTGAGAAAAGAATGCAGGAAAAGCAGAAAAGGCGCTTTCTTACTGGACATCTGTAGAATATTGACTGTGGACGCAGTAATATTGAACAGTTAACCATATATGTTTACTTGCAATCTGCACATGCGCAGACTCGCTGTAGGCGGGGCTCATGTCTGCTGGTACGAATTGCTATCATCACCTGTGCTCTGCTCTTCAGTAAAATAACAAAGTGCTACTCTATTATCTCCGGTCGCCTCTTTAACACAAAAGACAACATGGTGTCAGAAGTTACGGACGCACATTTTTTCACAGAAAACCTGTGTGTTGTAAGTGGCTTGTTTCTTATCGAGCAGGACCATCGCGCTACCACGCTATGTTTTTTTTTTTTCCACCAACATGGCGGAGGGTTTCAGGCAACCCGACCCACTGTTGTTTGAAGGCAACTTGGCAGAAAACTGGCGCATATTCGAGCAGGAGTATGACATTTTTATCGCTGCAGCGCACTCTGACAAGCCAGCGCGGACTCGAGCCTACATTCTCTTGAACCTAGCCGGACCCGAAGCCATCGAGTGGGAAAGGTTTTTCGTATACGCGGTGGAGGTGCGCGAAGATGAGAAAATGAGAACGTGCTACCATTGCTAGGACTCAGTGCCTCACTCCAAATGGGACTTGTGTCTCTCAGCAGAGAAGTCCACCAAGTAAGTATTTCAACAGTTCAATATTTTACGGGACAAATCGAAGGTGAATACAGTGACCTTTTTTCTAATGAACTTGGAAGATTACCTGTCACATATTCAATGACCCTTGACCCAGAGATAAGACCCGTAGTTCGACCAGCACACCGCATTCCAGGTGCGATGAAGGACCAAGTCAAAGCTGAACTGGACAGAATGCAGGAGCTAGATGTGATCACACCTGTCTCGGAGCCCACTGACTGGGTTTCCTCAATGGTCGCTACCAGAAAAAAGGACAATAAGGAAATTAGGATCTGTATCAATCCTAAAGACTTGAATGTTGCTTTGAAAAGACCACATCACCCAATGAGAACAGTAGATGAGGTTGCATCTCAAATGTCGAACGCAACAGTGTTCTCAGTCTTAGATGCAAAGAACTCGTTCTGGCAGATATCCCTTGACCAGAAATCCTCAATGTTAACCACTTTCAGTACCTGTTTTGGCCGTTACAGGTTCCTGTGGATGCCGTTTGGAATCAGCTCTGCCAGTGAGGTGTTCCAGCGCTCCATGGAGCAGAGTTTCGCTGGTTATCCCTGCACAATCATTGTGGACGATATACTGATTGGAGGCAAGGACATCGAGGAACATGATGCACATCTGAGAAAAGTACTCGACCGAGCTAGAGAGGTGAAGTTGAGACTCAACCCCCTAAAATGCAAGTTCAGGCTGAACCAGGTCACTTACGTTGGTCATGTTTTCACTGCTCAAGGTCTAAAAGCTGACCCAGCTAAGACTAAAGCAATTAAAGACATGCCTGTGCCAACCGATGTAGCAGCCGTGCAACGATTTCTTGGTATGGTGAACTACCTTGGGAAATTTATCCCCAACTTCAGCCAAATCGCCGCTCCACTTCGACAACTCACACACAAAGATAATGAGTGGTCATGGTATGAACAGCAGCAATGTGCTTTCGACACTCTAAAGAAACACATGTCTAACCCCCCTGTACTGTCATATTACGATGTTCATAAACCTGTGACACTGACATGTGATGCTTCGCAATTTGGACTTGGTGCAGCATGCCTGCAGGAAGGCAAACCTGTAGCTTATGCGTCACGTACCCTCACGGACACAGAAACTCGATACGCACAGATAGAAAAAGAGCTGCTGGCAGTTGTCTTTGCATGCTCAAAATTTCATGATTATATTTATGGCAAACCAGTCACTATAGAGACTGACCATCAACCTCTGGTTACAATCATCAAAAAGCCTATTCATGCAACACCGGCAAGGTTACAACGCATGATGTTGAAGCTCCAGAAGTATAACATCAAGCTCGTGTATAAAAGCGGAAAGCAAATGCACTTGGCTGATACTTTATCACGGGTTCCCAGTAACACCAAAACTCAGCTGGCGGACGAAGTTGATGATTTTGATGTGATGCCAGTGTGTTACGTGTCTTCTGCTCGTTTACGGGAACTAAGAGAACACACTGCCACTGATCTGACTCTCCAGATGCTCAGCAACTTTATAAGACATGGCTGGCCAGACAAGTTTCATAATCTCCCAGATGCGGTGCGTCTCTACTTTACTTTCAGGGATGAACTGGTCATTGAGGATGGCATTGTCATGAAAGGACAGAAAGCGGTTATTCCTCTAAGCTTACAAAAGCTGTACACTGGCATTTTACACAGAGGGCATCCAGGTACAGAGGCCACAAAACGGAGAGCAAGAGGAATAGTGTTTTGGCCGACAATGACTAGAGACATTGATGAGGAAGTGCGAGCATGCTCGGTGTGCAACAGCACAAAACCACACCAACAAAAAGAGCCGCTTCTTCTCTACCCTATTCCGGAGATACCTTGGTCGACTGTGGCAGCAGACATCTTTGACTGGCATAACCGACAATACTTGGTACTTGTAGATTCCTTTTCAGGCTGGTTTGAGATTGACCTGCTGCGTACTCTCACATCAACAACAGTCATTGGAAAGTTGAAACGTCATTTCTCTGTCCACGGTACACCTCACACTCTTATCACCGACAACGGACGACATTTCACGAGTCAGCGTTTCAAGGACTTTGCAAGGCAATGGGACTTCACTCATGTGACAAGCAGCCCTGAGTATCCCCAATCAAATGGATTGGCGGAGAGAGCTGTCCGTAGTGCTAAAAGCCTCATGGAGAAATCTCACAGAGACAAACTGACATCTTTCTCAACCTACTCAATTCGAGAAACATTCCTCGTGACACTAAGCTTGGGTCTCCTGCACAAAGACTTATGTCGTGACAGACGCGCACTACTCTCCCTGTCTCCAAAAAGCTGCTTGAACCCGACACGTGCAAGCTAGAGGACGTACGTGCTCAACTTCTAAATAAAAGACTCGCACAAAAACGCTACTATGACAAAACAAGCCGACCTCTGAATCCTCCAACAGAAGGACAGGTAGTCAGGCTTCAAACACCGAAAGGACATGAGCGCACAGGAGTTGTGAAAGAACCATGCAATGAGCCCAGATCATACCTGATTCAGTCGGAAGGATAAACATACAGGAGAAACAGAAAACACATCTTAACTGTTCCTGAACCCGCACCGACTCAGGTTGACCCGAGAGACTCTTATCAGGACACTGGACCTGATCCGACAAGGCGTATGACAGTTACCGGACATGGCTATGCAGAACAGAATGCCGACTCTGAGTGCCCAGCGTATCGAGCCTCTGCTTCTGAACCGCCTGTAAACGTGGATGTTTATAGAACGCGCTCAGGTCGCATCAGTAAACCTAACCCCAAGTACAAAGATCTATACTGCTAAGAGGGTATTTTGTTAATGTCTGACTAAGTTACATGATGACTTGTTGAATGGTTATCACAGTTATTTGCACACTTCTTTTCATTGTTTGGATATGTCGTATTTCATGATTCAGTCACATAAGTATGGAATAAGTTTAACACTGTATTACTATTAAGATGTTGGGACTGTGTTCATGGTTAGAGGTTCCAACTAAGGAAAGGGGATGTAGAATATTGACTGTGGACACAGTAATATTGAACAGTTAACCATATATGTTTACTTGCAATCTGCACATGCGCAGACTCGCTGTAGGCGGGGCTCATGTCTGTTGGTACGAATTGCTATCATCACCTGTGCTCTGCTCTTCAGTAAAATAACTAAGTGCTACTCTAATATCTCCGGTCGCCTCTTTAACACAAAACACAACATCCACACAGCCATCCTTTTCGTGTGTACCACTCCGTTTGAAAAGACAGAGTCTTCCGCCTCCTAGTCTGAAGCAAATCCGTTAGCGCCGGCGTCGATCTTCCCTTACTTATTATTTCCTGCTTCGACCGAAAGTCCAGTTTAGAAACCTCTTTCAGTTTAGCTGTGTAATCCTGATTATGGAAATAAAGCCAACCAAGAGAAAAAAATTACTGGATGGCTGGACTTGACTTGCTAACTGTTTACAGTAGCTTGCTATTGCAAATTCTAGTATTCTACAGCCGAGTAGTAAAAAGGATCCCTGGGATCGCCAGCGCCCCCCACCAGGAGGCCCCGTCACTGCATGCCTCACTTTGTCTTCGCTGCCACTTCACGATCGCTCAGCAGGAGAAACACCTTACAGTTGTTGACGAAAAAAATTATACACATCAGGTAAAGTTTGGAAATTTAGTTCATATATTAGTGCTTGTAGTGTTTGAAAATTTTAATTGTGACATCCACATAGACAGCAATACGGTCTCAGACGCATAGCATGGCTGTCTAGTTATTGCGCAATCCATAGCAGGGCTCCGCTGGCTGCCACGTCACCGCGCAGGTCTTTTTCATATTTTAGCACTAAATGTTATTTTTTCAGCGATTTTGGAAGAAAACACTAAAAATGGTGAAGTTAGGTGGAAAATAACTTTATAGTGCAAATCACTGAATAAATAGAACCATTCAAATTATTTTTTCATATTACTTTTTTTTCTTTCCATGATGCTAGGTGAGGCACCTCACCTGCCTCTACTGACTGCACGCCACTGGTGTCAACAGTCCAGAGCAACAGAGAGTAGAAAAGAGGTAGAGACAGGTTCAAGCAGGTTAGAATGGTTGGAGAAAAGTGTCCTATGTGTATACTATGCGATAGAAGACTATCAGCCAGAATGAAAGGAAAGGTGTACAGACAGTGGCCAGCGATTCTGTATTGACAAGAAACAGTTACAATGATGAAAAAAACAGAAAAAGAGCTAGAGGTTGCAGAGATGAAGATGCTAAGGTTCCTTTTGGGAGTGACCAGAATGGATAGGATCAGAAATGAGTCTATCATAGGAACTGCACATGTTCGATGTTTTGGAGAAAAGGTCAGAGAAGCCAGACTGAGATGGTTCGGTCATGTACAAAGGAGGGATAGAGAATATATTGGTAGACAGATGCTGGAATTGGAGCTGCCAGGCAGAATATTCCCAGAAATGAGAGAGTGGTAAATGGAGCAGACTGCAATGGACATGTTGGTTCAGGCAATAGAGAGGTGTGTTATCAGGGAGAAAGGTATCAGAGTGCTTGGAGTGTCATCTGGAAGGAAATTAGATAAGGAGACTTGATGGCGGAATGAATGCAGCCTCAGGGCAGCACTGGCCCGTGCCTCTCCAAGCCTGCCTTGGGAGGGCACGGAGCAGTGTCTCCCTGTGCCGGTCCCAAGCCCGGATAAATGCAGAGGGTTGCGTCAGGAAGGGCATCCGGCGTAAAACTTTTGCCAAAACCAAATATGCGAGACAACCAAAACTATACCATACCGGATCGGTCGCGGACCGGGTTAACAACGACTGCCATTGGTACTGATGACCTACAGGGTACTAATGGAAATTGGGCTACTGTGGGTCGAAGAACAAGAACAAGAAGAAGAGGAGGAGTGCGTGTTCGGAAACAGAGAGAGAGGAGGAAAGGAAAGAGCCTGGGACTGAGAGTAGGGACTTTGAATGTTGGGACTATGACAGGAAAAGGTAAAGAGTTGGTGGACATGATGCAGAGAAGGAAGGTGGATATACTGTGTGTCCAGGAGACCAGGTGGAAAGCTTAGAAGCTTAGGAGCAGGCTTTAAATTGTACTATTATGGTACTGACAAGAAGAGAAATGGAGTAGGAGTTATCTTGAAGGAGGAGTTTGTTAGGAACGTCCTAGAGGTGAAAAGAATGTCAGATAGACTTATGAGTCTGAAACTGGAAATCGAAGGTGTGATGCTCAATGTTGTTAGTGGCTATGCCCCGCAGGTGGGATGTGAATCTGAAGAGAAGGAGAAGTTCTGGAATGAGTTAGATGAAGTGATGCAGAATATTCGCAGAAATGAGAGAGTGGTCATTGGTGCAGACTTCAATGGACATGTCGGTGAAGGCAATAGAGGGGATGAAGAAGTGATGGGCAGATTTGGTATCCAGGATAGGAATGCAGAGGGACAGATGGTGGTAGATTTTGCAAAAAGGATGGAAATGGCTGTAGTGAACACCTTTTTCCAGAAAAAACAGGAACATAGGGTAACTTATAAGAGCGGAGGTAGGAGCACGCAGGTAGACTACATCTTGTATAGACGAGGTAACCTGAAAGAGATCAGTGACTGCAAAGTAGTTGTAGGTGAGAGTGTAGCCAGACAGCATAGGATGGTGGTTTGTAGGATGACTCTATGCTCGGTTGGATAGTAAGGAGGGTGAGAATGATCTATACAGGTTGGCGAAACAGAGAGATAAAGATGGAAAGGATGTACAACAGGTCCGGGTGATAAAGGACAGAGAGGGAAATGTATTGACAGATGCTAGAAGAGTGATGGGAAGATGGAAAGAGTACTTTGAAGAGCTGATGAATGTGGAAAATGAAAGAGAGGCAAGGGTAGAAGAGGTGACTATTGTAGACCACAAAGTAGCAAAAATTAGTAAAAGTGAAGTGAGGAAGGCATTGAAGAGGATGAAGAGTGGAAAAGCAGTTGGTCCTGATGATATACCTGTGGAGGTGTGGAAGTGTCTAGGAGAGGCAGCCGTAGATTTTCTGACTCGATTATTCAACAGGATCTTAGAGAGTGAGAAGATGCCTGAAGAATGGAGACAAAGTGTGATGGTGCCTATTTTTAAGAATAAAGGGGATGTGCAGAATTGTCGCAACTACAGAGGGATAAAGTTGATGAGCCATACAATGAAGTTATGGGAAAGAGTACTGGAAACTAGACTGAGAGCAGAAGTCAGCATTTGTGAACAGCAGTATGGCTTCATGCCTAGGAAGAGTACTACAGATGCAGTATTTGCGTTGAGAATGCTAATAGAAAAGTACAGAGAAGGCCAGAGGGAGTTGCATTGCGTTTTTGTAGACCTAGAAAAAGCATATGACAGGGTGCCAAGAGAGGAGCTCTGGTATTGTATGAGGAAGTCTGGAGTGGCAGAGAAGTATGTTAGACTGGTGCAGGACATGTATGCTAGCTGTGAGACACTGGTACGGTGTGCTGTAGGGGTAACAGAGAAGTTCAAGGTGGAGGTGGGACTCCATCAGGGATCAGCTCTGAGCCCCTTCTTGTTCGCAATGATGATGGACAGGCTGACAGATGAGGTTAGACAGGAATCCCCATGGACCATGATGTTTGCGGATGACATTGTGATCTGTAGATTTTCCTCTACCTGTTGTCTGCTCTCACTAGAGAGGTGGAGGTATGCTCTGGAAAGGAGAGGAATGAAAGTTAGTCGCAGCAAGACAGAATATATGTGTGTGAACGAGAGGAACTCGGGTGGAGCGGTGAGGCTACAGGGAATGGAGATCAAGAAGCTGGAGGATTTCAGGTACTTAGGGTCAACAGTCCAGAGCAACGGAGAGTGCGGAAAAGAGGTGAAGAGACGGGTCCAAGCAGGTTGGAATAGGTGGAGAAAAGTGTCAGGGGTACTATGTGATAGAAGACTATCGGCCAGAATAAAAGGAAAGGTGTAGAAGACAGTGGTGAGACCAGCGATGATGTATGGACTAGAAACTGTTCCAATGACCAAAAGACAGCAGGCAGAACTAGAGGTTGCAGAGATGAAGATGTTGAGGTTCTCTTTGGGAGTGACCAGGATGGATAGGATCAGGAATGAATCTATCAGAGGGACGGCACATGTTCGATGTTTTGGAGAGAAGGTCAGAGAAGCCAGACTGAGATGGTTCGGTCATGTACAGAGAAGAGATAGTGAATATATTGGTAGACGGATGCTGGAATTGGAGCTGCCAGGCAAGAGGTCTCGAGGAAGACCAAAGAGAAGATTTATGGACGTAGTGAGAGAGGATATGAAGGTAGCTGGTGTGACAGAGGAAGATACAGAGAATAGGGTTAGATGGAGAAAGTTGACTCGCTGTGGCGACCCCTAACGGGAAAAGCCGAAAGAAGAAGAAGAAGAAGGAGGGAGCCATCCCTTGGGGGGGGGGGGGGGTTCTGTCACAGTCTGCTCTCCCCTGCTCCGTTGCTCAGCCACACCCCTCATCAGCTTAGCTGTTGTCACCTGCTCACCATCTCCAATCAAGCCAGCTTATATGCAACCTCACTCCACTCACTCTTTGCCAGATTGTCTTCACTCTCATGCCTGACTCTCCAGTGTTTGTTTCCGGATTGCTTCCCTGGTGTCGACCCGACTTGCCTCTGCTTCTCGTCTCAGCCCCGACCTACTGCGTCAGCTTCACCCCGTCAGCTCCTCACCGCTGGTACTGTCGGCCGACCCGACCCAACTGCAGTCTCGTGGTACCGTTCCTGCCTGCCACACGGGAGACCTGGTTTCAAATCCAGCCATACCCACTGACGCATCTGTGTGCCCGCTGAAATAAACCTGCTTCACTGCAGACCTGATTCGTTTGTGCTGCAATTGGGTCCATCCTACACCCATTACATTAGCAACAAGGTAGCAAGCTTTGAGGGCTCTTTCGTTTACCTTTGTGGTTTTTCTCCAAAAAATTGTCCGTTTCTCATTGTTTGTACGTAAGCGTACAAAATAGTCAATCGGCTTGTTTTGAACGGAAGGGTGTTTCGTTTGGAGATGAAGTTTAAGTTTGCTTGGCATCATGGCGCTATTGATAGCTTCAATAACCACAAAAATTGACATGAACATAACAGCCGCATGTTGCTCGGGAGCCACAGATTGGCCAGGCCTGCTATACAGTATTAAAGGAGTACCCAAAAACTCCAGTCTTGCTAGTGATGTATGTCAAAATCACTGAAATCCGGCAAGTTTAAAAGACATAGCCATGGTGGGCCAGAGCAGTCCATGAGCTCTGGACCTCAGCTTAATTACAGCTTGCTGTATCAAAATCTTATCCTGCAGTCCAGACGAGTTCAGGTAAAACAGTGTTGGAATTTTTGATGTGAGCAGCACAACCTCAGCATCTTCTCAGAAAGGGCAGCACATGAATGTAGCAATTGGCTTGAGTAAAGCTCAAAAACTTCAAACATACTTCAAAAATGACACTAAAAAAAGTCCTTCTCTCACCCTGTCAATTGCAGGAAGCTTTTAACAGAGTGAACTTCTAAAGTAAAAAGCTAGCTTGATTCCAATTAAATAATAACAGTAATAATAATAAGTAGTCCGAGGGAAATAATTGTGAGACCTTTATTTCAGAGGATTGAAAACAGAAAAGTCAGACTGAAATAAATTAAAAAAGTGGAAATAGCTGAAAAGCCCTTTTCCCTCTTACATTAAAGACATACTGAGAAAACAATAAATAAAAGTGTCGCTTTTAGGAAAGAAAAGCTGCAAATGCAGCATTTATTAAACATTTGCGTCTTTTTTCCTTAAATTAAAGAGGTACCAACATAAAAAAGATTGAAGGCCTACTTTTCAAGAAAAAAAAACTTCTCCAGAAAACAAGAAATAAAAACCCACTGTATAAGGGTGAAATGTAGTTTAAGGACATAGTGAAAGAGGATATGAAGTTAATCGTTGTGAGAGAGGAGGATACAGGGAATAGGATTAGCTGGAGAAGGTTGATTCGCTTTGAAGGAAAAGAAAAAGATTGGATAAGGGGAAAATTATTTGAAACAGACCTTTGAAAACCATAATTTCTCTTTGAATCTTTCTTTTTAATTACTATTAATCTTTTTATATTACCCCAAAATCCACAATACCTTCAGAGAACATTTGTTTGCATGTTGTTGGGTTGTAAATGTATGTGTCGGGTATATCTGTTGTATAGTGCTTGCAGTTTGGTTATTTTGCAATCCCTCAGCTCAAATTTCAGCGGACAACTTTGCTCTTAAGGGCTGTGCTTTGTTTAATAGTGGTGCTTCACATTGCCAATTTTAATTGATGCCACATTTTCGGAGCATATGAGGCCTCTGGTTTTTGACTGGTTTTTCAAGAAATTATTTTGGCTTCCCCCCTTAGCTCTCTCAGTGCTCAGCACCAGTTCTTCTCATGACAGAACTTTGTTTCCATTGGCCAGCATTGCAGCCAAGTTTCCCTGTCATCCAAAGTAGAGCCAGATAAATAGAAATTAGTAATAAATATACTGTTGTAACCAGATATAAACAGAACAGTGAAAGGCATACAGTGCAGGGAAATGTAAACACTACACAGAAAGGTAAACGGTAAAAGTTAAATGTAACTTTAAATGTGTAACTCACAAAGTGCAGGTGCGGTTGTATACAGACAGTTTAAATAGTTAGGTTACATGAACAGTTGAGCACAACACTGGCGGTGCTGGATATAAAGTGAATAATCGTCTTGAGGTAGTACATGGCTACCGACTCTTGTCAGTCATTCAGGTATCCAATGGCTGTTGAGTAGATTGAGTTCTTCAGTTGTGATGTTCTATATTTCACACTCCTGTGCCTCTGGTAGGAGTGTGAACAGGAGTGTGAACAGATTATATCCATGATCCTTGGTGATGGAGGCAGCTCTCTGGTGGACTCTGCAGTGGGACATTGTCAGAGTAATTTACTTTATGTGGCAAAACTGTCTGTGTTATATCATGTGTAAGAACCATATTCTGTTTTTGCGAGCTATACAAGCTGTAACCTTATCCTGTTACACATCTGCTATGCAACCTGTACCCATGTCCTCTGATGCAAACAATCCTGTGAAAAGTGCTGGCTGTACTAAAAACATGATTATCCCGTGAGAAGCGACACCCCACATGCGTCCACCCGCTAACTATTATCTTGCTTACGCAAATGTAACGACACACGTTAAGAATAAAAGCTTAAGCTATTGAAGGGAGGTCAGAGCTGTCAGGAGACTACTATGGTGGTCCTCCAACTGACTCTCCTCGCGAGCTGAACAGACTTGACTCGTCTCCTGTCTTCCTTATAGTGTTGATGTCGGCCTTTGAACCCTGACAGAGATCCTCGGCAGAGAAGGGAGTGGGTGATCTTCTACGCTGTCGTTACTGCTCACTGCAGGCGTTTGCAGTACCATAGAGTGATGCAGGCGGTCGAGATCCTCTCAATAATGCAGCTGTAGTAGTTGCTAAGGATCTCAGTCAAGATATGAAACCTCCTCAGCAACTACAGCCACTGTTTAGCCCTCTTAACGTCTGTATGGTGTTGAGGGACCAGGTGAAGTCCTAACTGATGCAGACTCCCAGGTATTTAAATTGCTCACCCTCTAAACCTAAAAACCAACCTTTTCAGCGAAATTTAACCACTGCATATAACCCATCATGGATGAACCATGAGCAGAAGGCATCTAAGGTATCTGAGGAACAATGCCAGGGGGAGCTGTTGGAGGTTAAGTGTCTTGCTAAACAACACTTCAACAGGCTCAGATGGGATGTTCGGTTTCAAGGACGACTGCTCTATCCCCCTGAGCCACATCACCCCATATGGTGAACATGGTGTAGAGCAGGGTGGGCAAACCTTTTGACTCATGGGCCGCAATGGATTCGAAAATTTGACTGAAGGCCTTGGCCAGGAACAGACTAATGGAGTGTTTGTGTGAACTAATCTAAATGACATTTGATAAAAGTACATGTAAAATCCATTACATGAAATGATTTGGCCTTTTAGCAAAGCATGAATAGGCAAGACTCCTTGTACAAACTATTCTCCAAATGAATTGATTTCATAACACAGTAGAGAAAGTCACGTTTAGTTACAGTGGGAGAGTGCATTAAAGTCTGGAGTTACTTTTGTTGTGGCAATTCTCCATGCTCTGAGCCCCGTGCTCTGTCACTGGGCTTTGGGAGCCCCGCAATCCGTCACCGCGTGCCTTCCTAGTACCAACCTTGCCTGTCTCCGTTTTCCCTGCTTCGTCTGCATTCTGCTATTAAGGTCTGCTCGAGCCTCTGTAAAGTCTATTGACTCAAAGTCTTGGTGTGGAGTAGTTGCATTGCAACTGGGTCCATACCCTATCCATTTCATTGGTACTTGACTACTGAATCACGGTTTGTTGCTGAAACTTTAGTTTGCTGAGTCTGTAAATTAGCTGACAAACTCTGAGCTGCGACTGCCCATTCTGGTGTTGACTGCTCACAAGCATAGCTACCATGCTTTGTGGCAAAGTAATGACTGATATTGTATTCACAACAAGTTTTCTTGGTATATCAGACATATACCTGTTGATCTGACGTGAGTGATTTTTTTTTTTTTTTGTCAAAAACTCAGAACTCACTGTTGGCACTTTCACTTTTGTTTTCTGTGATCCGCTCATTTTTATAGACAGGCTCAGGAAAACACTGATGTGATGTAGAGAGTAATATGCCATACTTCAACAGAGGTCTGTTTACGAAGAGTGCGTCATCTATTGAGGGACATAGGCTATTTCATGGAAAGTTAAAATTAATTAAGGTTAAATTATGATATAATTTCAACTCAGTGTGCTCAGCTGGTTGGAATAAAATGGCCAATATATGTGACCCATGGGCTGTAGATTTCCCATGCTCGAGGACACATCCCTGAGGAATGACCTTTTTTGCGATCCTGGCTGAAGTCATATAGTTGGGGAGTTTTCCTAATTCATGCTGGTCTAAGTTGAAACCTATAAAGAGGAGACTGAGGTTATCATAGGAAATAACACAGACAAGCAACTATTCTTTTGAGCTCTGCAGAGGGGGAGACTCAGAGCGTTCTTTGGAGGCACATTTAGAGAACCACACTGAGTCTTCCTTGCTCAGCCTTTTAATGTGTGAGTCTGTTTATTTACATATCAACTTTCATAAGATGATGCTGTTCATGCATAGTCATACAGGAGCAAGGTCAGCTCATGTTACACCTGTGCATAGTTTTTTCATACAGTTCCTTTGTGCTTTGTGATATGTTGTCCAAGGATGATATGCTCAGGGAGGATCGGTTCCTTTTCAAGGATGACTGTGCTCAAAGATGGAAAACGCATCTGGTTGTCATCATGTGAGTAATCGAAATAACATAGTTATAATACATTCAGAGTATGGTACATAGGTATGACTATAGAGAGAAAACTGTAACACATATTACCTACCCTGACAGACTGGGGTCTGCTAGTCAAGATGGCCAGGAGCCAGTCACAGAGGCTGGGGTGCAGGCCCAAGGAGGACATTTTCTGGGTGATGACCATGTTGAGGGCAGAGAGGAAGTCCACAGCAGGAGTATGGCAACTGGCTTATGTGTTTGACCTGTTGGGGTGGTATGTAAATTACAGGAGGGCCAACAGGTCCGGCCTGTCGCTCTGAATGTGGGCCAGCACTTCTCTCTCAAAACACCTTGTAATGATAAGAGTGTGTGCTAATCATTCAGGCATGAATCCGGCAGGTGGTTGGATGGGCTCTTCCTGGAAAGGAGGATAATGGTTGTGTCCTTGAAGCAGAAGGTATGGTACCCTGGCTTAGGGAGAGGTTGACGATGGAGGTGAGAACATCGGCCAGCAGTTTGCGCACGCTCTGAGGGCCTGCCTATATTGTCTGGTTCTGCTGCTGCCTTGCAAGGGTTTATCCTCTCTGTTGGGAGAGAGGAGGGATGGGAGGGTGGTCCCATTGAGTGTGTGACTCTCCCCTGTACTGTTGTTGGGGTCTTGAAGTGGGGAAAATAGGTATTGAGGTCATCCAGTAGGTTGTCTGCTGAGCTGCGGATGCTGAGAGAGGACTTGTAGTCTGTGAAGATACAGGATCATACCATTCTTTAAAAATAGAGAGCGGACAGTGGTCCTCTGCAAGCGAAACAGCAGATAGGTAAGGGATGTGTTTGAGTGTGTTGTGTTGTCACTTTAAAGATATTGGGAACAACACAGCAGAGTTCAAAATTAAAATAACTTTAAGAGCATGTTCTACCACAAACCTGCATGGATATTTGAATTGTCCATCCTACAGTGCAGATAGACAAGAGAGGCACCTCGGCCAATGAGCGGAAGACCAACTGAGCTGGTGGCAGGTGATGGGGGGACTATTGTGGCAGCAGCAGTTCCTTCTGAAAGAATCTTCTCAAAAATGGGGCAGATTTTCACAGAGAGAAGAATTCAGATTCGCTCATCCAAGCTGAGGCATTTGATTTTTCTGATTGCTAGCCTGTACTGAGGACATTAAGACCATCTGCTTGAGTTTGTTTCTGGTTCTGTTCTTTGGATTTGTTTGCAGTTTTTTGTTAATTTGTGCAATATAAAAGTTTGATTAAAATATTTAATAAATTTAGAATGGTTTTGTAACAGAATAAATGCACAGAATTGGTAATTACAAAATTTCTCTTAAAAATACTGAAGCAAAAGAGTTTTCAAAACACAAACCATTCATCTTTATGAAGTTAAGGTGAAATGTAAGTTTAAAAAAGACCCTAAATTAAGACCCATTTGGAAGTCAAAAGAGCTGCCTTTTCTTTCGAAAGTGCGCCAAAAGTAAAGAGCTGTATTTCCCATCACTAGTGCAAGGGTTAATCTTCTTCAGTGCTTTGTGTACCTGTCAGACTACTGCTCAAGTTTTTGTGGACTATGATGTGCTGCAGGACATGCTCCATAGACCCTGGATTAGCAGTGGAAGTAGCCGCAAACAAGAAGGGGCTCAGAGCTGACCCCTGATGTAATCCAATTTAAACCTTGAACCACTCTCGCAGCTTGCATAAATATCCTGCATGAGCCTAAGATACTTCTCTGCCAGGTCAGACTTCCTCCTGCAGTGCCCTAGCACATTTTTACCTTTGCTACCTCTACCTTTACCCTGTGCTGCATGGTGCCCCTGTACTCCTGTCTGCTCTATTCAGTCCCCTCAGTGTCCCATTTCTTCTTTGCTATCCTCTTTCACTCCCGCACTTCCTCATTCCACTACCAAGGCTCCTTATCTTCTTTCCTTCCAGACAACGCATCCCAGGCCACAATGAATGTCAGCCCAAGGGGGTCGATCGCCCTCCCTAGACATCTGCTGAGGCGGATCCAGTCGGATGTGCAGATGAGGAAGATTCGGCCCCCCTCTGAGGGAGAGTGGGTGATTTATACCACCATCTCAATGGTCAAGGTTACTTCCTAATAAGGAGTTGTTTTTCACACTTTTTGGAAGTGGGCAGCTAGGTGTACCAGGCTGTGTCTTGGACTGGGTGTACCTGAGTTGGGTGTACCTTTGTCATCACATGACGTGTTCCTGCGCATGAATTTTAACAGTTTTTACAAGCACACTTGGTAACACAGTAATGCTGTACTAAGGTAGGGAATTTTGCAAATCTAATTTGTGTGATGTGAATCCTCACGTCACACAAATTATAAACTCAGTGAGTAGAACGAAAGGCTTCATGTTGTACAAAAATACAAAACTTAGTAAGTGGAACGAAAGACTACAATTTATACAAAAATGTAAACTTAGTGAGTGGAGCAAAAAACCTGCTGGCCTTGTTACATGTTTGGGTTTGATCAATGGTGCAGGGAAATTCTCCACACGGTTCCCTTGCCTGGGCAGCCATTACATGAGATGAGACATATACAATGAGAAAAGCATCATGCATTTTTATCGTTGCTTGGGATTTTAACAACCCTCAGAGTGACAGGTTAGTGGAGAGATTTCACTGCACTTTCAGACAGCGGCTTGTCATTCTCATGCCACAACACCAGCAGGACTAGGATGACAATCTGCCTGTGGTGCTTATGGCATGTCAGTAAGCAGTCCAGGAGTCCATTGCCTGCACCCCTCATCATGCTGGGGAGGGAGCTCTGAACCCTGTCAGCGGTGGCATTCAGTCGGCCCCCCGATTCTGTGGATACACCTGTGGGTCCTGAGTATGTCATGAAGCTTCAGACCGTCTGGATACAGCACACAGTTTTGCTCGAGAGCAGCGGCAGAGGGCTGGGGTGAGGCAAAAACGGAGCTATGATGTAGGAGCTCAGGAGAGACACTTGCTGGCAAGAGAGTTGGTCTGGGTGTACAGTCCTCAGTGCAAGAATGGCCGGTGTCCTAAGCTGGACAGCCATTGGGTGGAGCATTGTAGAGTCCTAAAGCGGCTGGGGGAAGTAGTGTACAGCAGTGATCCCCAACCCCCGGGTTGCAAACCAGTACTGGTCCGTCGATCAATTGGTCATTGGGGGCCGCCCAAGAAATAATCAATTATTTCTGTTGGATTTATTATCTGAGTCTGAACAATCTTTATTTTGAAAAGTCTTTCATTTTGAAAAATGACTGGAAACTCTCGGTTTCATCTCGGTGAATTGAGCGCCAAAGCTGTAACCCACAAGCTAGCAAAATTAGTAAAAAACAGACGTTAGACAGAAAGTTTCTTTTTGAAAGGGAAAAGGTATAGTGAAGAGACAGAAGAAGAGCCTACAACTTCCAAGAAAAAACAATTCAACAGACAGTACCAGGAATTCTACTTGAAATGTGGATTTATCATAACAGGTGATTCCCACAGACCAAGCCGCTCTGCATAATATGCGGCAATGAGGCAATGAAGCCTTCTTTATACTCATGTTGTTGGTGCAATGTTACGAGGAAGCTGCTAATAAAGTCACAGAGTACACAGAGGATTCAAGTTTATTATTATAGTCGCAATATAAACAATCTACATGTACACCCGGCTGCAGTAAAATTGTCAAGCATTGACCAGTCCGCAGTGATAAAAAGATTGGGGACCACTGGTGTACAGGGTGCTGTTGCCTTGCTGAAGAAGAGACGTGGCCCTGCACAGAGACAGACTGGCCTCCTACAGAGGGGGGCTCTCCTTGGTTGTTCAGAGGAGAGCAGAAAGCCCTTCCCACTCTGGGTCCCCCCCCCCCATAGCTCATTCTCCCTCTTCCCCCGCTGGAGGCAGAACTGGCAGTTCCCCGGCCCCCATCTCCTCAGGCAGCTGGTCCTCAGAGGCAGAGAAGAGCTTCAGCTTGGCTCAGAGACTTTGTGGGTCCCCTTAGCAGGGAGTGAAGCGCTTTGAATAAAATGTGTTAGTATTATTATATGACTATTATATGTAGTAGTTTTCTAACTCATAACGTACCGAAACCTTGTCTCTACAGTCCACTTTCTGCTTTGCAAATTAAATTTTCCCCACTGGGGAACAATTAAAGGCACATTCTATTCTATTCTCCCTCCATCTTCGACTGCTTATCCTGCAGTCAGGGTCACGGGGATGCTGAAGCCTATCCCAGCTGTCATCAGGTGAGAGGTAGGGTTTCCAATCAATCATATGGCCACATATGTAGATAAACAAACACATAAACAGCCACTTCACCCATTTGGGACAATTTATCTGCTGCATGTTTTTGGACTGTGGGAGAAAACCGGATCCGAAAAGAACCCATGCATACATCATGCAAACTATACACAGAGGGACCCTTGTCGGAATCGAAACAGTGTCCTTCGTGACACTGACCGAAGCGTTAACCACTACGCCGCCGTGCATTTTCACCGTTCTATTCTATTCTATTCTATTCTATTCTATTCTATTCTATTCTATTCTATTCTATTCTATTCTATTAAAAATATGTAGTTAGATAAAAAGATATATTCAAACCTTTGGAAATATGTGATCCAAGTGCTGTTCCGTGGCGTATAATATGTAAATTTGTTAAGCAAGACGTTAGAAATTTAAAAAAAAAATCGTTCATTTTTCCGGTCATGGGACAGTGGCGTTTAATGCATGCTGGGAATTGTAGTTCTTTGTTGCCACATTGGTCTCAGAAGGAAATCTTCGAGAGGACTCAATCTCCCAGAAACACTGTCCACATTCTCTCAAGACTTCATTTTCAGTCTGAGCGAGACGCAGAACTGTTAACTTCTCTTGTTTGTTGCAAATAAGACTGAAGACAACCGATTTAGAACAGAAGTTTGTAGCAAGGCATCCCGGCTACACTGAAATATTGCGATGGATTGAGCGATGACAAGCGGCAGCCTTGCTAAGTAACAAGTGGCTTGTTCTTTATGGTCAGAAGATGGAAGCTTACTCTCTTGACTGCTATTAAAACAATGGGAAGCCATTCTAG
Source organism: Fistularia commersonii (assembly GCF_037954325.1). Classification (NCBI taxonomy): domain Eukaryota; kingdom Metazoa; phylum Chordata; class Actinopteri; order Syngnathiformes; family Fistulariidae; genus Fistularia; species Fistularia commersonii. The sequence continues at coordinate 17,977,430 of NC_141297.1, forward strand.
TATCCTCTTAGTAAATATTCACAAATTAGCCAATAGAATCTAATGTTTTGCGATATCCCTGTTAGCTAACAGCTAGAAAGGAACCTCAGTAATGGAGGAAGTAGACAAAATTCTGATCCACGCCCTCAAACATGCCGGAACGTAAGTATTAAATTTGAATCATGGTTTCAGCGCTTCTCTTGCCAAAATGAATTGCAGGGTGAGCGTGCAGTTGCGTTAGTCAATTGCTACAGCCGTATGTCATGAAGTATAAAACTTAGCTCAGCGAGGTATGCAGTCAGTAATGTATGATTCAACACGCAGCAGCGCAAGTCAGAAAGGCGTGCCCCCATTCCTTCAGTCGCCTTTTCTGTTACACAAGGGGTTTTACTCTCAAATACTTACTTTTAATTTTTTGTAATCTACTGGAAACTTAACTTCGTATCTTTTTTCAGGAATTACAATGCACTTATTGTCTCAGCAAAGCCAGAGGGAACTATAGCTAGCAGGAAACTATATTAAGAAGATTGTTTTTTTGTTGTGGCTGTCGCTGGTCTGGTGACCAACTAACCATGGTTGGTTTTAGTTTTTCCTTTTGAAGTGAGTGAATTAAACCCAGAGAGTAATTGCATCTAAGACTGGCATAATATTTTGGAAAAGTGTGTTGAATTTGTTGTAATATTTCATTTTGGTACTTCTTGTGCGACTTGTAGAGAGGTGGGTGAGGAGGTCCACAGCATCAAAGAGTTCACAATAGAGCTGATCGTTCAGGCCGTTGTCCAATGCATCCGGGTGATTGATCCAGGTCTGGGCAGCACGCTGCGGACCTTGCTACCCCCTGGCATGTCCGCACGCTTTAGAGTGGGTATGAGTTTGGCACAGGCTTGTCAGGTAAGACGTGATAAATCATAAAATCTTCATTTTTATACAAAAGGATAGTTTAGGCGAAAACAATTGAAAGATTGCCGCATCTGTTTAATTGCTAATTATGTTAAATTGCTAAATTCCAGGACATTGGCTATAAAGGAGAGATAGGCTACCAGACCTTTCTGTACAGCAGTGAGCCAGAGATCCGCTCCCTGCTCATGTTCCTGGTTGAGAAACTTCCCAGGGAGAGTGCTGAGGTCTCAGACCAGCCAACAGGTACCATGCTCATATTTGTTCAGCCTTATCCAACAGTTTATCAACGTCTCAATGCGATATCTAATTATATTCAAATTGTTCGAGGGTTGATAATCAGGGTTTTAGCAATGTCACTTTCTCAGGGACTAAGATTAGACCACTCACACTGAGATGATTCGATTAAAGTCTTGATCCGTTTTCATCAACAAGATCCTATTCAGTTCTTGTCAAACTCATCAGTCCAGTTGCTTTCATCAAAAGCAACTTGACTTGACAAGAATTCACCATGACCTTGATGACTGAGAACCTCCACAGACATACTATCTAATAGGTGTCAAATTGCCAATTATTCAGTGTGATACAATCCAAAATGTGGGCCTTCTAGGGCTGAAATGTAATTTTATAGCTGTGTGTACTATGACAGTCTTATGTCTTTTCTTTTTTTAAATCAATTTAGTGTAGAAATATCAGCATGGTTTATTTTCTCCAGTTTAAGTTAATCATATACTTGCAAGAAAGCAGTACATGAGTCATAGGTGAGTAACTTGTGTTTCCAAATTGAAGATTTTCACCTTGTTTTTCTGGGTGCACTTTATGCAAAACCTCAACCTTGGGAAATTTTAGATAAGAATGTTGTGTGATATTTTATATAATGCTCAGCATATGTTTTCTTCTTAAACATTTGTTCAGTAGTTTTTTGTTTTTTATATCTGGCTTTGACAACTCTACCTATCCATCCAACACCTTTTTTTTGTTGTGACGAGTTGACATTGATATCATCATTCTTTGCACTGTTGACTGGACATTGATTGTTTTCCCCCGAAGGTAAATTGGCAGTCCTCCAGAGAGCCATTGCAGGTTCCATTAAAGCCCAGTTGGCTATCCCCAGGCTGCCTCCAAACTGCAGACTGCCACTGCATGGTGAAATACAAGTAAACTTTTTAAAATTGCTTTTTGGTATCTTGGAATAAAAGAATGTTGATAATTGAACCTCTAAGCCAGGAGTCCCCAAGCTTTTTCCTGTAAGGGCCAAAAAACTTTTCCCTTCTCTGACGGGGAGCCGGGCCAGTTTGTAGCAAAAAGTGTGACGATCGCATAGGTGTCTTAGTCAACATTTATTGTTTACCAAAAGCCACACATAACCAAAAATTGACTCTTTCTGGGATCTTGACAGGAAAAAAAAATCAGAAAATAAATAACATTATTAATGAAATAAATAACACTATTTATGAAATAAATGATAACCAAACAACCCTTTTCAAGTTTTTCACAGAAAAAGACCAATGAACATTGACTTTTTTTCTTGTTAAAACTGTTTTCAGCTCTCTCATATCAAATTCACTGTGAAAACCAGAAAGCAAGCAGGCTATGAAACCGAACTGATACCAACACCTGCCAACACAACACATTTCATTATCAGTATGGTTGTAGAATGGATTTTATCCCAGTAGATTTCATTATGATTATACTTGTTTGTACTCAGAATGGCTCGTTCAAGTCAAAAAAGTAAGCTTACTTATATATGTTCATCCCGATTAGACCAGCCCAATTAGACTGCAAGACGCGCCCACCATACTAGGAGCTCTGTCAGTAGTGATGCTTACAAGCTTTGACCAGCCCAGGTTCAACTCTCCCATGGTTTGGCATACTTTGCCAAAAATATTCTCCCCCGCCGTAGTCCCCTTGAGACTTTGGGGGGCTGCCAGATCCTCGCATATTTCAAAGTTTGGTCTAACTCCACAAATAAAAATTAGCAGCTGCGCTGTGTCCTGCACATCCGTGCTCTCATTCAGTGCTAATGAAAAAAAGTCAAATTCTTTAATCTTCTGCTGCAGCTGGGCATATACATTACCTCCAATTTCTTCGATGCATCTTGTGATTGTAGTCACCGACATACTCACGACATTAAGACATCTTTCTTCTCGGGACACACCCCCTCTGCAACAGCATTCTTGACAAATTCTCCATCAGTGAAAGGTTTACCGCTCCTTGCTATCAGTTGAGCAACCCAAAAGCTCGCTCGAACAGAGGACTGATTCAGCTGAGCTTGGCATACAAATGCATTCTGCTAAACTAACAGTCCATTTTTTAGCTTTGAGAGTTTGTCTCCGCATTTGGCCTTGCAAGCTACCATACTCGTCTTTGTGACGGGATTCATAGTGTCGGTGCAGATTGTATTCTTTGAGAGAGTCATTGAAGATATGTCCAGGTTTCACCACCAGGTGTATTTTAGGTCTAATCCGACATGGCAACGGAATTGACTTCAAGGAAAAGACTGGATGACAACCTCGAAGGCATGGTGACAACTGGAGAGACAGAGGACAGCTTGGAGAGATGGCAACTGGGGGAGGGAGGGGTAGCATCCCGAGCTGCAGCTCCCACAAGGGAGCACCCACACAACGCTACAGAGAACCCAAAAGAGACATACCCCCAGGGGTGCCCGAGAGGGGGGGAGAATGAGCACCCCAAACGGACGGATTTTCTGGTAACAACCCTCGCAAGTTGACAATCAACCGTGGGCGCAGTCTGCAAATGTTGCAAGATCCACAAAAATCTGAGAGGTCTGAAGATTCATCAGACAGAGATGCGCTGCCTAAGGAATCCCGTGGTGCAACGCACAGTGCCAGTACCTAGTACGGCATCTGGTGAGGCGGAGGAGGATCCAGGCCCGGAGACAGCCCACAGTGCCCAGAGCCTCCACGCACTACTGGTAACACCCCAAAGTAGACCATCAGTACATCGACGGATTTTGTGGCCCGCTGCTAACAAGGAGTCTGAATGCAGACAATTTGATGAAGATGTTGATTCAGCCCTGAAAGTAACAGCAAAAGGTCGTGTGGACCAGAGGCTGAAGACAATGAACACGTTCATTATAAGCATCGCATCAGACAGGCTTGGCACCAAAGAACAGCAAGCCACCAAGCCTACAACAGCACCAATTCCAAACCGGCATGAGAAAAAGATCTCTCAACTCAGGCAAGAGCAGAGGACACCAAGGAGCCAGTTCAGGAATGCGAGTGACAATGAGAAGGAAGCCTTGGCAGAACTGAGGGGCGTGGTAAGGGAGAAGCTACTCACCCTCCGTCGGGCTCAGTGGCACAGGAAGAGGGGCAAGGAGAGGGTTCACAAGCGCAGTGCCTTCATTGTGAACCCTTTTGGATTTTCCCTCACCAATGCACCTACCCTGAAGGAAGTCAGAGAGACCATCAGAGCTTCCAGGGTGGCATCTGCATCAGGCCATAGTGGAGTTCCCAACAAGGTCTTCAAACAGTTCCCGTGCGTGCTGGAGCACCTGTGGAAGATCTTCAGAGCAATCTGGAAAACAGGGAAGGTACCCCAGAAGTACCTTATACAGAGGGAGTATTGATTCCCAAGGAGGAGAATGCAAAAGACATCGAACAGTTCAGATCAATCTCCCTTCTCAGCGTAGAGTGCAAGGCCTTCTCCAAGATCGTTTCCAACTGCCTCGAGATTTCTGCTGAAGAACACCTACATCGACACCTCTGTGCAGAAGGGAGGAGTCCGAGGGGTGTATGGAGCACACTAATTCGTGAAGCCAGAGAGAGAAGGGGTGATCTGGCAGTACTTTGGCTGTACCTTGCCAATGCTTACAGGTCGATTCCACATAAGCTGGTGGAATTAGCCCTGAGCAAATACCATGTCCCAGAAAGGTGCGCATCCTCGACTATTAAGACAATTTTAGTCTGAAGGTGTACTGGGGCATTTACATTTGATTGGCACCGTCTGGAGAAAGGCATTATCACCGGCTTCATAATCTCGATGTCCCTGTTCGCCCTCGCCATGAATATGCTGGTGAAGTCTGCAGAAGTAGAGTACCGAGGCCCATTGTCTAGATCTGGTACCCGACAGCCACCGATCAGAGCATTAATGGATGATCTCACGGTAACCACAACACCTGTGCCCAGCTGCAGATGGCTCCTGCAAGGTCTGGATCGTCTCATCACTTGGGCAAGAATGAGCTTCAAGCCCGAAAAGTCCAGGTCCCTGGTCTTCAGGAAGGGGAAGGTGAAGGACTGCTTCCGATTCAGCCTGGGTGACGCCACTTTTCCATCCGTGTCAGAGAAAACAGGGAAGAGCATCGGAAAGCTCTTCACCACCAATCAGAAGGACACCGCTGCAGGTCGAGCAGCCAGCGGCCAGAAGCTTTCTACTGTGGGCAAGTCTGGACTTCCTGGGAAATTCAAGGCCTGGATCTATCAGCACAGCGTCCTGCCTTGTCTCCTGTGGCCACTGCGGATGTGAGAAATCCCAGTTATGACCGTGGAGGGCTTTGAGAGAAAGATTAACCAGTACCTGCACAAGTGGCTGGGCCTGCCGCAGAGTCTGAGCAGTATCGCGCTGTTTGGACAGGGACCAAGCCCCAGCTACCTTTCAGCAGTGTCACTGAGGAGTTCAAGGTCGCCAAGGCTAGAGAAGTGGATCTGATCTGTGGAGGGTGGAGCCACATCATTTCAAGTTCCTCGTACAATCTGTGTACTCCCAAGCCCCTGCTAACCTGTTCACCTGGGGCCTGAAAGATGCACCTTAGTGCCAGCTCTTTCAGCGGAAGGGATCATTAGAACACATCCTCGGCTGTTGCTCAAAGGCCTTGGGAGATGGGAGGTACTGCTGGCACCACGACCAGGTCCTGCGGGCAATAGCAGACACCAGCTGCACCGGCATCAACATCAGCAAGGGACAACAGCCAACCAAGAGAGCCCTTGCCTTTGTCCGAGCAGGGGAGAAACCTTAACCCTCCAAGAAGACACAAGGGGGCCTGCTTTCAACAGCAAGGGACTGGCAACTCTTGGTTGATCTGGGGAGGCACTTGCGTTTCCCAGACAACGTTGCAGCCATGACACTCCCTCCAGACATAATGTTGATGTCAACTTCCAGCAGGCAGGTGGTGCTCCTCGAGTTAACTGTTCCCTGGGAGGACAGAATGGAGGAAGCCCAGGAGAGGAAAGAGCAAGATACGCAGAGCTTGTGGCTGAGTGCCGGAGGAACGGTTGAAATGCCCGCTGCGAGCCTATTGAGGTGGGCTGCAGGGGCTTCGCAGGCAGATCCCGACATCATGCCCTTGGACTCCAAGGAATTTGCGGACTGCAGAGGCAAAGAGCCACTAAAAACATCTTGGTAGCAGCTGAGAAAGCTTCACGGTGGCTCTGGCTGAAAAGGGGGGAGGCGGGGCATAGGGCGCTACCTGGACACAAGTCAAGGGACTGATCAACCCTTGCTGGGTCGCCCCAGTTAGTGTGTATGACTAAGACCCGAAACACCTAGTGCTCTCGGAAGAGTCACTGAAGATGTGGCCAGGTTGCACCACCAGGTGTATTTTAGGTCTTTGTCTCATCTGTCAAGAGACGGTGGCTGTATTCAAACAGCCTTTTCTTTGCATTGAACCAAAAAATAATCGTTTGTCCACTGCAGGTTAAATACTCTGCATTCTGTATCTATTTTTTTCTTGCCTAATCTTTTCACCATTATTCCATGTTACTTGACAGGGGTGTGTCCAGGATTTTTCTTTTTATGAGGGAGGGGTTTCAGATTGCACAGACTGCAGAAGTGTGGACTACAATGTTACGTTTTATGCATGTACAAGTCACGATTACATGGGCAGAAAAAAAAAAAAAAGTCATAATGCATCTTTGGTATTGTTCAGGGGCCGGGCAAAATGTGGAGGCGGGCCGTATCTGGCCCCCGCGCCGTAGTTTGGGAACCACTGCTCTAAGCTGTGCTGTAGGATTTAGGTTTTCCAGAAATGATTGTCAGGAAGCACAGATGCAAAGAGTCATACCCTTCTAACAAGTAAATATCTTGATTAAAATCAACATTATTTTCTCCTGTTGTCCCTTTCACTTTTGCCATAATTATTTTTCAATTCCAATGATGATAAATTGTAGGGCATTCATTTAACCTTTCATTAATGTCAGTGTACATTGTACAGTGACATTGCATACATTGGTTTATACATGTTTCATCCTGTCAAATTCATTAATACTAATAACCCCCTATTGTTTTGTACTGTTTCAATTGGAACTATAAATAAAATATGATAGAACCCCAAACACCTAGAAGAAGAGCCAATTTTCTTTCACTTTGTCAGTTCATGTGGTTTGGGAACGTAATAGTTTGTCTGATCTATATCTTTTGGGGACCTTTTATTTCAAGATTCAAAGTTTATTGTCATATGTACAGTCTGGAAACGTGTTTCCCTGTACAATTAAATTCTTACTTTGCTGTCCACAGATTAGTATTATGACTAAATAATAACAATAATGATAATAAACATACTGTCATAACCTGATGTAATAGTGCCGTGAAAAAAACAGCAAGGCACTACGAACGTACACAGAAATGTAAACTGTATTAGAAAATGTAAATAGTATTGTCCAAGTTAAAGTTGAGAATGGCTTTGAGTGTACAAAGTACAAGTGCTGGTTGTATGCAGATGGTGTAAATAGACAATTAAGTGATATGAACAGGGCTGAAATGAAGAGTTGAGTACAGCACTGGCTGTGCGGCATTTAAAGTGCAGAATTGGAGAACTGTCGTGAGGTGGTACATGACTGCATTAATTCCTGTCTCCTGTTCGAGAATCTGATGGCATTTGGGTAGAATGACTTCTTCAGTTGCAACTGAAGAGGTAAAAGTCTTAAGGGTGAGGAAGAAAGACAATAAGTCTTCTGAGTTTACGGGAATTTATTACAGAAACAATGCAGGGATTACAATGAACAACCAGCAATTGTCAGCAATGGCTGACAACGATCATCAGTGATCGGCAGTCACTTGCAACCAGTATCAGAGTTCAAGCTTCTCTATTTGGCCAAATAGGATGCAGTCTCCTTACAGACTGGACACCAATTGAGGTTCTAGGCAAGCTTTTATAGAGAAAACGAGACATAGAACATGCACACATAATTGTCATCTAATTAAGAAACAGAGAAAGTATATGTTACACAATAAGGATAGCCTGAATCCTCCCCCAGGGATGTCCTACATTTTACACTGCCTTATACCTCCTTTAAGATGTTGACATAGGAAGCTCTTTGTTACAACCATAACAAACTGGAGACAGCAAATATATCCCATCAAACCTTGGCATGGAAGAGTTAGAGTACGATACTTGGGACAGAGATGCCCAGATTGAGCTAATTCAGTCTGCTGCCCATGTGAACTGGCCCTGGATAAGTCATGAGACAGTGACGACAATAATTTGTTTTGATACCTAATTGAAATTTGGTAAAATTTTGCTGTGGTATGTTCCGAAAATTAAACCTTAAATGTATTTTGCTTTTTAAATTTAATCATGTCACAGAATGGGCAGTCTGTAAGATGAAAATGCAGTTTGGATTGCCTATTACTCCTTTAGTTATGAATCAAAATGTGCTGCTGCATTCTGAAAAGGAAAAAGCAATTCTGGTCATGCATTTTAATTTTCAAATTTGCCTTATCTAATTGAAATTTGATAACATTTTGCTGGGGTATGCTGTAATAATTGTATTTTAAATGTAATAAATGTTTTTTGCCTTTTCATTTGGATTATGTCACAAAATGAGCAGCCTGGAAGAAGAAATTGAAAATGCAGTTTGGATTACTTATTACTCATTTTAGTTAGGAGTCAAATTGCTGCCACAAAATGAAAATGAAAAAGCATTCTGCTCATGCATTTTGATTTGAATGTGTTGGAATTGTTGTTAACCTTTTATACAAGTGAAGATCAAGCAATATGTTCACCCCCCCCCCCCCCCATAAAAAAATAAAATCATTGTATGATATAACAAGACTTTGTCCCAGTATATGGATGTTTGATGTATTTCACATGTTCTTGATGTCCAAGATACTTACCACTAGTAGCAAAAATCACTTGTGTTGAAACAATTTACCGGTACTTTGTTGCAACTGACAACTAATCTGTCTTTGCTGTTTAGACACAAGGGGCATCCCACAGCTTCCACATGCAGCCCCTTAGTATGCCACACTTCAGCACCGAGGCACTGAGAGGTAGGCTCCTTTTCACCTTTAGCAAATGTTAAAAGTAATGAATCTGACCTGTGTAAAAAGGCTGTAAAAATGGATGGTAGGCTACCACTGGTAGCAACTTGGTCTGACTTATTAATCAAGGTAAAAGGTATCAAGGTAAACATTATAAATGTATTTATATTATCTATGAAGAGAATTTAAAGAAAATAATGATATTTGCGAAAACAATTTTCTCTCTCATCTTTGGTCCAGAATGTTATATACTTTCATGACACAAAAGTCCACACATTTGGAAAATGGGTTAAAAGGTTATGTGCACACATGTTATGCTGTCACACTGTCTTTAGTGGGCATATTGCAAATGTTAGCATGAATTAATAGATATAAACATTACAACTATCAGTCGGTCAATTTTTCTTTTATATTGCAACTTTTAAACAAGTTAAATGCAATTCAAAGATCCATGTTTACAAAAAAATCAACAAGGAAAAGTTAAGGTAAATGTGGTTGGTTCCTCTGCTGTAACTGAGCGTCTCAACTCGTGGAAGCCTCTCACCCTGAGGGAACCCTCTTTTCCCTCAGTCCTAGTCTCTTTTTTGCTCTCTCATTGTGCCCCCCTCTTCATCTTCCTTTGCTCATTCGCTGGTTCCTCAAACCATGCAGATACACATAAACTTTAATCAGAATGCTTCAGGAAGTTCCAAGTAACTGTTTGTTGAGATTAACCAAAGGAACATAGCCTAAACATCCAGTATGTATCTCAGGTTGTTCGTATGGTGTCCCTGGGTCAGGTCTCGGCTCCTGCTGGAGAGTTCTACAGACTCATAAATTATCATAATTGTCTTATTAGTGACCCTAGGCAGGAACATGTTGTCCAACTTGAAGTATGACAGAGCAAGGGAACCATAATTAACAAGAGAGAGAAAACAAACGCTAAATTGAGAAGGTACTGTATAAAAGCACAAGAAAAACACAGTTCTTCAACTTCAGTGATCATGCATTGCATGTAAAAATCTTATGTGATCCCAACATTGTCAATATTCAGTTTTTGTTGTTACTCTGAGTTCTAACCAGTTATGTGACTTTGTGGATATCATTATATGGGGACTAAGACTGTTTTCTGACGTATGATTCAGAGATGACAGACTACCAACAACAAATTCTGCCACCCGTAACAGCTCAGCCTTCTTATCATGCCTCTGTGGTGGCATCTATACTGGAGCAACACACAGCTGAGCTGAGTTCTGCTCAAGAGTGGGGTAACGAGTGGAACAGTCAGGGACTCCTGTCTCGCCTCACACCACAGGCAAGTTGTGTCTCTTGCTAAATTCATGTAACTTTCTTTTGTATTACTCCTTTTATGTGAGGATGGAGGACTACATCAATTTTACGTCATCATTGGCCATTATCCACCTCTTTGAATTACAACTTTCTGAGGAACGGCCTATGACAAGATATTTAAAGTCCTTACTGACTGATCTTAATGAGAAATTGATTAGAATGGCCTTCTTTTTAAGAGAAACATTTTGTTTGTTGATTGACCCTTGGCACCATTCAATTATTTTCCATCAGCGGTTTCTGTGTGTTGCATTCTGTATTACCTAATGTTTAGGACAGCCAGTCCTGGACTTTGAAAACCCCTATCTTACTGCTTCAAGTAGAAAAAAAGTCAAAACTTTCTATATTTTATATGTCCAATATAAAAGCCTTTTCCATGTGATTGAAAGTTGTCACATTCATATGGTTTTCATCAAGATTTATATAGATAGAAATAGCAACATAAATGGCAAAGCAAACATCAGTATTGGATTGGGTCTTTACTTCTTTGATGTTTTGCTTCTTGTCATGTCCATGTGATCATTATAGCTCAGAGATTTTAGCTCCGTATTCAGATGTAACAACATCTCAGGTTGTTTCATTACTTAACACCACAAAATGTTCCAGTAAAAGGTAATGCATAGTTTGCATTATTCCAAAGCAGAATTGCTCATCAGCTTCTCCCCCGCTGTCCTCACGAAGTGATAATTGTCACTGCATCTTGATCACTGCCACATCTTTTCAGTGTCAGCTCACTTTATGTATCTTAATGCACTTACGTTTGTCTTTGGGTTTTTTCAACATACTTTCAGAGCAGTCATGTTGGTCTGTGTTCTGTATACTGTTCAATCCACATATAATTTGCAAATAGCTTTGCACCTTGCAATGGTTGTTGATTAAAAAAAAATACTATTAATACTCAAATACTATTAATTACATTTACATCTAACTTATTTACATCTCACGTATGCATGACTGTAGCTTTCAGCCAGGAGAAGATGTCGTCAAATGGGTCAGACTTTCACAGGGTGTTTCAACCCTGGACCACTTGTCCTCCAGTTGGTGGGTTTACAGTGAGCGCCAGTCACTGCCTGTCTCCTGGACCCCTGCTCAAAGAGATGCTAAAGGGCTCCAGTCTCCAGATTTCAAGCCACATGAGTTTCCTCTTCGGTAGGTCTCACTTTATCCAGACTCCTTTTTAACTAAGTTCGACTGCCCAAGACCTGGGCCTTTCCTGCTCCAGGTGTCGGACCTCAGCTTGTATCATGTCTCTCCTCTTCCTTGGGTCTCCTTTTGAAGTGGTTGGATCTGAGTCCTTGCCTCCCTATGCATGGGTTTCTAATGATGTCCTTCAGCTTCAGCGTGCTTTCATCTTGTGCCACTGATGTGTCAGGTATCCATTTGTATCCTGAACTTGTAGTGACCCCTGCACTTTAGACCTTTTCATCAGTGGAGTTGTAGCACATCATCACAACCCTGCACTTTGCCACCTTGAACTCTTGAACTCTTCAACCACTGATGATAGTAATACTTGTAAATGGCCAGACCTGTATATCTCTATTGATGTGAATCTTGATGGGATTTAAGTCACTTGCGAAGACGTTTATTTGCTCTCTTCTCGACTCCTTCCTGGTATCCTGGTAAGGATGGTTGTATATGGCTATGCCTGAACAGTTCTGAGCTTTGAGGGCACTGCTGCAGTTGATAATAGGTAGTGTGATGAGCTTGTTGGCGAGTGGTGGTCTCTAAATTTGCGTTGCTTGGATTTTCTATGCACCTCTGTAGTCCTTTTCTGCTCACTGAAGAGCACTTGTGTTGATGCAGTTTTGCGCCAAGTTTGGCGGTCTTGCTCCAGAACTTCCCAGGAACTTGGGTCGCTATCAAAACTCTTCAAAGAGACACACTTTCAGCCATACAAAGGCAGACCTTGCCCAAGCAATACACACGTTCACTTCATGCATGCATTGGAGAAACAATTCACGCTGTCCTGCATCTTGGACCCTGTGGCAATTTTGAGTGCACAGTTATATGTGAACAGGACCTTTTCACCTTAAGGTTGGGCAGTAGCCTCTGCTAGTTTAGTTAGTTGTGTGTGTGGTGGTTATGGCTCCAGCTTCCACTGTATCCTTGCCTGCTGCTTTGTCACTTGCCCATCACCACAGGAACTGACTGAGAGGATGTGAATGGGAGACAGGTGATGTCTTGACTTGCATAAATTGGATTATAATGAGAAAGAGTTATGCAAGTTTTCTGTATCACTCTCTCTCACCCCAGCCTGTCATAATTCAGTTGTCCTAGTCAAGACAACTGGAACCAAGGCAGAATTCAATAAATGCTCAGCAGTGTCCTGGTGTGTGTCACTGTGACCTGGTTGTGATCCACAGAGCCTTGCTAGGTCTACCTATCTGCCCATTAAAACTAGTTGATTTCCTCTGTGCAATCCTCTAGGTCCAGTCTTCACATGCATAGACAAGCCTTGACTTGACAGTTTTGCAGATCCACTTACCTTCACCTATTATTGATGCACAGTTGGAGCCGTTTCCAGGGTGTGGCTGCTGTTGCAAACAGCTACAGGGAGCCACAGGTGGGAGTTGAGTATCATGTGGGGTCCAAGGTGAACAAACTACTCAGGACAGCATGACAAGTTTCTCCAACAGAAGTACTACCTCTCCTCTGGCACCTCATGTACTATTGACACCCCATAAACCCATAAATGTGTACAGGATTATAAAGGTGTATACAAATGACATCCATCTCTTACTTTTTCCTATTGCATTATATATGATGGAAAAAAGATGTTGCGTAAATATTGCTCTGGCTCAGAAAATATATATTTAGCAGTCAGAACTAATACATTGTGACTGTGCTTGAAAACTTTGCGTTCATGTATTTCAATCTAATGTAAAAATAGTATGTTAGCCTGACTAATCACTTTGAAGATTAAATTGTTCTGAAGGCTAAGCATGATGCAAAACAGGCTTTGTGTGCTGTCAACATCCTGACACATTTTCTTTCTCTCTCAACAGGACTACAGGGCCAGGAAACTGATGCGATTGCAAAAACGCATCCAGGAGCAGCTACGGTTTGCAGTACATCCACCTCCTAAAAGTGCCTTTGGTCATTTTCACTTTAACACTGACCTGTCAGATGTACTACAAGCCTTCAGAGGCTCCGCCCCTCATGAGGACATCCTGACCAATGGCTCTCACTTTACCCATACCCAGAAGTTCAACTTCTCATCAGTGCGTAGCACACTAGGGCCAGAAGTATTAAAATTTGTGTCTGGAGTATGTCTGGAGTATGGTGTATTATTGATCTCTATTATATGCTGTTGGATATAAGTGTATGCTAACTGTAACATTGTGTGTTTAAGATCCAGGATCCAGAAAATCTGGCTGGTCCTATACAACTTGGGCGCCAGTCAGGGAGTGACACTCAGCGCTGTCAGCAGAAAGAGCTGGATTCACTGCTGCTGCAGTTCAAGCAGCTTTGCTGTGATGTGGACCAGCTAGCAGGAAACATGAAGCAGCTGAGTGTCACAAATGCACAGGTCCTACCCACACAGACACTCTTTCTCTAAATTTCTCTTCATCTGGTATTATACTGTAAATGTAGTTCTAATTAAGTTGCATAGTTGATGCTGTTATTACTCACATATTGAAGTATTCAAGGGAAATGTAAATGGTCACAACATTCATCTCAGCTGGTGTTTACTTTGCACAATGCACTGCATGACTGCAGGATTGCATCAGCTCTGTAAATAAATTGTGTCAGTAGTTTGTAAGGTTGAGGATTTTATTTTATCTTTTATGAAGTAACTGTACAGTCACATCATCGCCACAGCTTTATTAAAGACCCACAGAACATCCAGAAATATGCTCTTAGTTGGAATTAAGATATATGCATGGCTGCATATAAATATGCATATATAGGTATATATCAAAAAATTGAATATCATGGTTGGTTGTCTATTTGTGTGGCCCTGCAATTGACTGGCAACCAGTCCAGTGTGTACCCTGCCTCTCGCCCAATGATAGCAGGGATAGGCTCCAGCATCCCCTGCGACCCTGAGTGCAGGATAAGCAGCAGAAGATGGATGGATGGATAAATGGATAAATGGATGGAAGTTCAGTATTATTTGCTGGATAACGAAAACCAAATTTCAGTATCTCAGAAAATTAGCATATTACACAAGCGGCCTTGAGGTCATCTGCGCTGTTAAGTCTGGTGTGTCTCATCTTCCTCTTGATAATACTCCATAGTTTCTCTATGGGGCTCTGGTCATACAAGATTGCTGGCCAATCAAGCACTGTTACACCAGATATTCAAAATTTACTTAGATTTGAAAAGAGGAGTTTGGGCCACTGAGCAACAGTTCAGGTCTTTTTCTCCAAAGCCCAGATAAGACACTTTTGATGTCCATGGTTCAGGATTGACTTGACAGAATTATTGCAACATTTGTTGCAAGATTTGTCTATGCGTTGTGGCACTAGATACACGGACCCCAGCCTCAGTCCACTCCTTGTGAAGCTCCCTCAAATGCTGTAATGGATTTTGCTTGACAATCTTCTCAAGGCTGTTATCCCTTGTGCTTCTGCACCTGTTCCTACCACTCAACTTTCTATGAATATTCTTGGATACAGCACTCTGAACAACCAGTTTCTTTAGCAATGATCTTTTGCGGCTTATCCTCATGTGGAGGTGTCAATGACCATCTTCTTGGCATATGATTGTGTAGCCTATTGACCCAGACTGAGACCATTTAAAGGCTCTGGAAACCTTTGCAGGTGTGTTGACTTGATTAGGCTTTTAGGGTGTGACACTGACTTTTCAAGGTTGAACTTTTCACAATATTCAAATTTTCTGAGACACTGAATTTTGCATTTCAGTGTCTGTAAGTCATAATCATCAAAGTAGCTTGAAAGGCTTAAAATATTTCATGCAGTGTGTAATGACTGTATAAAATGTGTTTCACTATCTGAAATAAGTGACAAAAATATTCAACTTTTTCATGACATTTAATTTTTTGGGATGTGTATATGAGGAATATCAATATTCTTTTTGAACAACTTGTTTTTTTACCCCTGAAACCTAAAAGAAAGTTCAAAAAAGTAGATTGTAAACTACAAGGGCCCCCCCCTCCCCCCCTCCTGTAATTTCATGTCAATGTAATTTGGTGTCTAATGAGACTCCAGAGTTGACGAAAGCAAATAAGGAAATACTTGATTAAAAAAGATGTACAGGAGCGGTGTCATAACAGCAGCCATAATGTTTGAACAGTAACAAAAATCTTTTTTCAAATGTATAATTGTTTGAGTGCAGGTGTATGATGAGTTGAAGCAGCGAGAAGTGGAAAACAGTGAGGAAGTGGAAAAGGTACACTTAAAGAAGAAAACAATTGACATGTTGCCAAATGCAGAGACCCACCTAGTGAATCTTCAGGTAAGAGAGCTGAGTTAAATAGGTCTGTCCTTCAAATGTTATTGGGCATCCAAACTTATTTGAAATTCTGGTTTGTTGTTGCTAGGATCTGGTAGAGGCCAGTGCCAATCATGTATTGAGCCTTGCCACTCAGTGGGAGAAACACCGTGCTCCACTCATTGATGAGCACCGCAGGCTCAAAGAAATCTGTAGTCATCAGGATGTAAGTGTGTGTAAACATAGATTAATTGATTTATTTCTTCCTCTTCTTTCGGCTTTTCCCTTAAGGGGTCGCCACAGCAAATCAACTTTCTCCATCTAACCCTATTCTCTCTATCCTCCTCTCTCACTCCAACTACCTTCATATCCTCTCTCACTGCGTCCATAAATCTTCCTGTTGGTCTTCCTCGAGACCTCTTGCCTGGTAGCTCCAATGCCAGCATCCATCTACCAATATATTCTCTTTCCCTCCTTTGTACATGACAGAACCATCTCAGTCTGGCTTCTCTGACCTTCTCTCCAAAACATCTAACGTGCGGTTCCTCTGATAGACTCATTCCTGACCCTATCCATCCTGGTCACTCCCAAAGAGAACCTCAACATCTTCATCTCTGCCACCTCAAATTCTGCCCCCTGTCTTTTCATCATTGTACCTGTTTCTAGGCCATACAACATCGCTGGTCTCACCACTGTCTTGTACACTTTTCCTTTCATTCTGGCCAAAAGTGTTCTATCACATAGTACCCCGGACACTTTTCTCCACCTATTCCAACCTGCTTGGACCCGTCTCGTCACCTATTCTCCACCCTTTCTGTTGCTCTGGACTGTTGATCCCAAGTACCTGAAATCCTCCAATTTCTTGATCTCCACTCCCTGTAGCCTCTTACTACAGATCGCAATGTCATCTGCAAACATCACAGTCCATGGAGATTCCTGTCTAACCTCATCTGTCAGCCTATCCATCACCATTGAGCTAATCCCTGATGGAGTCCCACCTCCACCTTGAACTTCTCTGTTACTCCCACAGCACACCGTACCACTATCTCACAGCTAGCATACATGTCCTGCACTAGTTTAACATACTTCTCTGCCACTCCAGACTTCCTCATACAATATCAGAGCTCCTCTCTTGGCACCCTGTCATATGCTTTTTCTAGGTCTACAAAAACACAGTGCAACTCCCTCTGGCCTTCTCTGTACTTTTCTATTAGCATTCTCAACACACATACTGCATCTGTTGTACTCTTTCTTGGCATGAAGCCATGTTCAGAAATGCTGAATTCTGATAGAGCAAAATTAGTCTGCTAATTATTTTGTTTCTTTCAGCGGGAATCCTCCCAAAAACTGTCTGAAATCAAGTCTCTTCATGATAAAATCTGCGTTTCATCAGATGAGGCAAAGAAGAAGGAAGAACTATACAAGCAGCTGGTACCAGTCAATTCAATTTATTTTGGAAGCCTGGGCATACTCTATTAATCCATTCATTAATTAATTTAGATTGTCTGTTGTCCACTCAAGGTAACACAGTTAGATAGTCAAGCCCAAGACACTTCTCGAGCGTCTTATACCCAGAGGATCCTTGAGATTGTAAGCAACATCAAGAAACAAAAGGCTGAAATTACAAAGGTATGTGAACAAATCATTGTGAGAAGATGGCTGCTTTGACGTTTGGGGGTTCATCTGTGAAGTTGTTTAAGGGGCAATGCTCAATGTTTTTAGCGGCTATGTCCCATAGATAGGGAAATTCTGAGGTGAATTAGATTAAGTGATGCTCAATGTCTTCAGAGCTGAGAGGGTGGTATTTGATATGCTGATGCAGACAACAAAGGTGATAAGGAAGTGATTGGCAGGTTTGGTGTCCAGGATAGAAAGACAGAGAAACAGATGGTGGTAGACTTTGCAGAAAGGATGGAAATTGCTCTTGTGAATACCTTCTTCTAGAAGGGGCAGGAACATAAGATAGACAAAAGAGGGACAGACTTTTTGTGGGGTGGATAAGCAAGTAGTGAAATTTATGATTGTAAAGGTTCTCAATCATCCAGGTCAAGTGTTGCTAACTCACAACTGACAGCCAAATGAACCCTGCTCAACCCCTACTCAAGACAGCCAACCAGTGTCTATTGTTCCTAACAATGCACATTTTTTGCCAAGCACAGGAAACTTCAGGGCCTACCCCTTTCCCTAGTGCTTATATACTTCAAACTCCCCACAGTCAGTTAGAATTGAAGAAGCTCTTGGATGAGAGGCTATATCCTCAACAAACCAAGCCAAGTTCAATTTTATGATAAAATGAGAGGGCAAGAGATAAAACATTTGTCTGCAAGAAGCTTCAAGGCAAATGGTATCCATTGGAAGCATAGAGGTTCGGAGGAGCTAAAACAGAGTTTAGTGGAAGCAATAAATTATGCAGTTCAGAATGGGGACCATGAAAATGTTTGCAGTGTAGAAAATTCAAAGCAAGTCATGAATTTCTTAGAGGTTGCAAAAACATAACAGCAACTTGTATAAAAGACTGACATTTTACTTGACATCAAGCATTTAATGGACTATCTCTGGTGAACTAGACAAAAAAAAAAACAAATCTTTAGAATGTAATTGATCTCTTTTTTTTAAGTATAGTTCTAGAAATTTTCCATTAGCCCTTCATTCAGGATTCTTGTCTTATTCTTGTCTTTAATATCTGGTATCTTGAACGATATAGTCAACATTCACATCGTCAACAGTCAAAAGATTTCTTTGGGAATCGAACTAAAACAAAATTGTGTTTGATCTCTTTCACACTTGTAGTGCAGCTATTTCAATGAAAATGAGTAATAAAAGTGCAACCACCTCTGAGACTCACCCCCTATTTCATAACCTAAACAATTGAAATACATTTTGTATCTATTATTGGCATAATTAAAGAATTTAAAAGAAAAATAACTGATTGTGTGAACTTAACTACCATTCATGGGCTAGCTTGGCATGTATAGACGCAAAGAAAGATCTTGCTGAGGTAAACAAATTATGTTTACAGTAGTAGGGACGGGAAAATACAAAATTGACAGTGACAGCGGTATTTGAGATGTGATGAGACTGGTCAGCGCAGCGAATCTTAGTAAACTGTTGTTCTAACAAGAGCCTTATGTTCTTTACCAACCGATGATCTGAAATGTGAAAAATGTTTTTGTTTTTAAGTTAAACTGCCTTGAAAGTTGACTGAACCTTGACATGCCTATGACAAGGATTAAATTTAGGAATGCAGAAAGTCAGAAGAATGAGTTGTCAAAAGAAAAACTCAGTCTGTGCTATCAACGAGAAGCAAATTTCTCAACAAAACTGTTTTTATCCCCTCCACAGATTTTGTCTGACACCAAGGAGTTGCAAAAAGAGATAAACAGTCTTACCGGAAAATTGGATAGGACTTTTGCTGTGACTGATGAGCTGGTCTTTAAGGTCTGTGTTTCATTTTGTGTATCTGTCAGGTTAAGCAACAATGTGATTTTTCTAAGTGAAGACAGCTGAGTCCTTCTGACTTTTGGTGTGATAAAATTTGTTTGATTTGGAACACTAAATATGTGTTATTCATTCAATAGTCCGTGTGATGGATTGCAGCGGCCCCCAACGTTTTTTGTGCCGGGGACAGGTTTTATGCATGAAAATGTTTCTGCAGACCAGTTAGAGGCTCAGGGGTTCAAATAATATAAACTTTTGTCAGTTCACAGTATTTATCTGAACACAACAATTACACTTTATCTTAGGCAACAGTAAGGCGAAAGCGGAAACAATCATTTTTCAAAATAAGATCCAAAACATCAAATGAAAAAACTACAATTTGTTCAAGAAAGATTTTCTTTGCAGACCAGTACCAAATGATCTGCGGACCGGTACCGGGGGTAGGGGAACACTGATTTAGTGGATTATTGTTTTTAGTGAAAGGAATATCTAACTCATGTAAGTCTCATTTGTCCTTCTTTTACTATTTGTAAATAAAATCCAATTCAAAGGCTATCACTATCAGAGGACAAAGGCGCCTAAGTTGTGAAATTCTGTGTAATAAGTAAATGTGGCAAGGAAGTATAAGCATAGTACAAAATACATTCAATGAATTATAACAAACATCTATTTTTGTATTTTTGATTATGTAAACCATATAAATAGGTTCTGATGTTGCTCTGAATTGCACAAACATTATGCAATACATAGCTTTCAGACTTTTAAATGATACCTCCATACCTGTGAGAATACATTTTATGACATGGGTCTTTACAAATTACCCATCTCCTGATGGGATGGGTGGTAAGGAACTATTTGCAAAGAAAAGTGAGAAAATTATTTGTAGGTCAAGAGATAGCAAGAACTGGGCAATTACAATGGCAAGTTTGGAAGAAAGTGGCTGCCTTGAGTTAAAAGTGTAAATCACAGGAACCGAGACACTCCACTATTGGAAAAAAAAATATGCTCATGTTGTGATATGATGATTTGGAAAGAAAACCGAAAAGAGATGAGGTTTTCATAAATGTTTGTTCCCAGATTTATCAAATCATTGTTCAATCAATCGTCAGTATTTTTGTGAGTGTAATTGACCATTTATTTCAAATTACCTTAAAGGATGCCAAAAAGGACGAGTCTGTCCGCAAGGCCTACAAGTACCTGGCTGCCCTACATGAAGTAAGATATACATCATCTTTCTTTTGTTTTACTCTTTAACACATTTGAGACATGGTTTTACTTAATCTAGCTTTGCACCCCCTCCCCAGAACTGCCACCAATTGATTCAAACAATTGAGGACACGGGCACGATCCTAAGAGAGATTCGAGACCTCGAAGAACAGGTGGGAATTTGATTTACATCAAACACTTTTAAGATGTTGCATGCAACATTCTGGAACTTTACCCTGTTAGCTTTTGACAGGAAATCCCAGGAAAATCAGATTAATCACAGCGATTACTTCAGGATCTGCTAGACAAAAACCGTAAAATACAGGAAGGGGTGAATTTTAAATTTGACCCCTTGTTAAATTACTGCCAAACTCTGCTACAATCAGTAAGAAAATGGAGAAATAATGATAGCAATGTAAGAAAAAGAATGCAAACATCTTGTCATTGTATATGAAGGTTTGTTTTACTGTCTTAAGAATGGTTCCTTCTTAAAGCCTTCATTACTAAAAGTGGTGTAATACCTGCCATATCATGGTGAGCCCAGACATTGAACTGCTAGTGGTGACCCTGCATCTATACTGTTTGGAAGAGGAGTTCACATGTGCCATCATTATCATGGTTTACATTCTGCCGACTCTGGCAGCTACTGAGCAGATAACGTCACATGCAGACTCCAGACACATCCAAATGCACTCCTAGTCATCTCTTGTCATTTCAATCACACCTCTGGTGATTCACAAACTTCTCATCAATTCGTTAGATCACATATGTCAAAGTCACGGCCCGCGGGAGCCCGTGAACAAATTATCTCTGGCCCCTGGGATGAAATTGAATTATTATTAGAACCAGCCCGCAGGCCACAGCCGCCTGCTGGTGTTTTGGCCTCACCAATACTACATTCACTACAATGCAACGGTACCGCGCGAACTCACTGCGGCGCAGCTGGTTTCATTCTTCATCAGCAGTCAGAGCAGATGTCAAATTTCAGCTACCTCCTCCCCGAAAATGGCTTGACAAAAGGTGGACGCTGAAAACAGGGGAATTCAAGGCAGGTGGGAGGCAGAGTACATGTAAAAGGCAAACCTGTGTGTCTTTTATGGGGAGAAAGTTTGGCTGCAGATGCGTATAGAAAACTTGAGCCACTTTCCAGCTGCCAGACCATTGGAAGTAGTACAGTTTGCCTATATGATCAACATACTTGCAGCCGACTCCCGACGGCGATTTGCTGACTTTGAAGCCCAAAAAAGCAGGTTTGCACTGCTCTGCAATTCTTTTGCAGTTGACGTGAAAAGCGCACCACCAAACCTACAAATGGAGTTGATTGAGCTCCAGTACAATGACACACGGAAGGAAAAACATGAGAGTGGGTGCTGCTGAGTTTGCACGTTTCATCCCCGTCATAATGCCCCAGCTGCGCATCCAAGCTGCTCGGATGCTCTCTATGTTTTGCAGCATATACCTGAGTGAATAACTGCTCTCTTTGATGAAGCTAAACAAATCATCGCTCAGGAGCCGTCTTAATGATAAGCACCTTCGCTCAATCCTGAGGATTTCCTCATCTCAGAGCCTGACCCCGAACATTGATGAACTTGTACAAAAGATGAGACACCACCAAGTATCAGGCTCAGCCTCAGACAAGTGATCATCACAGAGCATGAACGTATTTTTAGTTTTTCAGTCAATTAAATTTTTACATTTTTTTCTACAAGACATGTGATTTTTCTTTGAAAAAAATATTATTTTGTCTGTGTGCCATAGATTTTTGTATTTTATTTGTTCATATTTATTTTTCAGTTAATAGATTTATTTTTCAGTTAATGGACTGATTGCAGATAGGAGCCATCAGAAAGAATACAACTGATTTGATTTATTTATTTTTATTTTCTCATTTTACTATTTGAAAGCAGTAATTGATGTGATCATAGAGCAGCACGATATTGCATCTTCAGTTTAGAATGCATGCAATTTCATTTATGTATTTAGGTCTTGGTTCAATAGGCTATGTTCGGTCAGTTCAATATGATATAATAAACACTGAATTGGTCTGGCCCTCAGCTTGTAACAAATTTGTTTTTTTGGCCCTCCGTGTATTTGACTTTGACACCTCTGCGTTAGCTGCTCTAAGAATACGTTGAGGACGCATACCAGTCTCCTACCTTACCCTCACTTATGGAACTCCGATCACAACTGGTACTTCTCACCTGTAAGTACTCTCCCATTTTCCAACAACAGTCCACTGCAACCAGAAATGTGAGAGACTGGTCAGAAGACGGACAGAAATCTCTGCAGGGGGTGCTTTAAAGCCACTAGCACCATGACTAACTGTCTATCCAGTGCACAACTACTTCTGTGTGGATGCTGTTATCCCATCAAAGACTGCCCAACAATAAAACCTGGACCACAACTGACCTGAAGGAGCTTTTGAATAAAAAGGAAAGATGCTTCAGGAATGGGGAAAGAGCAGAGGAGAGCACAGAAGGAGCTGAAGCTGAAAGAGAGCGCAGAGAATGTGGTGTATCCTGTCACTTGCATTTAGGATTGTGATGATGTCTACATTGGAGAGACCGAACAACCGCTGCACAATCTGATGGCCCAACACAAACGAGCCACCATTTCACCCCAAACAGCCTTACGTCTACTTTCCTCCATCAAGGGGCACAGAGCAGAAGGCATCCTTCAGAGAACCCAATGACAGCTTCTTAATGAACGGATAAGACAGACACACTTCATGATAGACGTCCTGGAAACCAAACTCACACAAATAAGGGAAGAAACAACATCACATTTTTCTGGTTTGGTCATGGAGGACATTAACAGGTTTGTAGAGAAGGCACAGACAACTCAACACAACATTAGCAAGGAAAGACGGAGACAGAAATTTCTGCTATCTCCAGAAGAAACTAACCAGGCCTCATTCCAACGCAATCCTTACATGGAACGGAAACAAAAATACCCCCAACACAGACAACAAGAACTGGGTTAGGAAGTTATGCAGCCACCAACTAAACCCAATGATATTGGTGTCCTGTCTAGAGGTCTAAATTTTGCAGTCAACCCAGATTGGGTCCCAATAGATGACATCATCATGTTAAATGAAACAGCCATACGCAACAACCACATCTCCGATACAGAAGCTGAGCATATCCAACTCAAGGTCTCAGCAGCACTCTTCAGTGCCAAACCACCCCCATCCAATTTAATACCTGAAGACAAGACGGCGCTCTCCCCACTCCAAAAGAACAAGAGCATCCATCCTCCCAGCCGACAAAGGTAGATGTACAGAAGTTCTGGATAAAAAGGATTACTAAGCAAAGATGGACAATCTCATCAGGGACACAACAACATATGAAACCCTGAAACAGGACCCAGCCAACACATACAATACAAGAAGAAAGTGGTCAGCTGTCTACAGCTTCTAGAAAAGGATACAGCCATGGACAAACCACTTTATTATCGACTGTACCCAGAAGCCCATATCCCCTATAGTGATGAACATGTACATGGAGGAGGTTAAGAGGAAGGCCCTCGCTTTGTTCAAGGGAACACCACCAAGCCACTGATTCAGGTATATAGACAACACAGGGGTCAAGATCAAGAAGATTGAGATAGAAGCTTTCACCACTCACCTCATCATGATCAACACCCCCTCAAATTCATAAGGGCGGACGTCACTGCTAACCAACTCCCCGTCTTGGACTGTTGCATTCACATCCAACAAGACAGAAGCTTGGACATCAAGATTTAAAGGCAACCAACACACAGAGAACAGTATTTACTTTTCAACTCACACCACCCCCTTGAGCACAAACTGGGGGTAATCAGAACTCTACCTCAACCTTGTTGCCTTCAGCAGTTGATGGGATGTCCTTGGCTCGATGAGGTAAACACATTAGGAAAGCCCTGAGATGCTGCGGCTACCCTAATTGGGCCTTCCCCAAATCAAAAACCACTACACGCAGGAATATAGAACAGGAGGAAAACAAGGAACAAAAGCTCATCATCAAACAATATGTTGCTGGTGTTTCAGAGAAACTCCGAAGGGTGTTCAACAAAAAACATATACTGGTGCATTTTAAACCCCACAACACCCAGAGACAAAAACTGGTACATCGAAAGGACATAACACCCAGGTATAAGATAGAGAATGTGGTGAATGCTGTCACTTGCACTGAGGATTGCGAGGATGTCTACATCCTCGCAATCCTGGAGAGACCGAACAACCTCTGCATAAACCGATGGCCCAACAACGGAGAGCCACCACTTCAGGGCAGGACATCGTGGTCCACTTACACCTGAAGGACAACGGTCACTCTGTTGAAAGGAGCAATGCCAGATGATTCAAGAGAGGAGTCAAAGAAGCCAACTTTGTCAAAACAGAAAACCATCTCTGAACAGAGGAGGGGGACTCAGACACAACCATTCACAAACGTATGGACAACGGTCACTCTTTTGAAAGGAGCAATGCCAGATGGTTCAAGAGAGGAGTCAAAGAAGCCAACTTTGTCAAAACAGAAAAACATCTCTGAACAGAGGAGGGGGACTCAGACACAACCATTCACAAACGTATAACCAAGACAGGTTTGCACACATGGACTAGGCCATCTGCACCCTCCAAACAACCAGGATTTACCTTCACCACCAGAACCAGGCCCCGGTAACATCTGCATGAGCCTCAGTTCATGTGCTCCAAGAGGTTTCACTCCTTTGTTTAGCTTTACCTTTTCATAATCCAATCTGGGTAATCCCACAAAGTTGCTATTTAGTTCCAATGAATGGCACCCCCCTTAGCAAAAAAAAACCCCTTAGATAGTTTCTGTTTGCCAACTCTGTCATTTACATAACAAGCCACCATAACCTTGATCCACTCAAAACCCAGAAACTCCCCACAAGTCATTAGAACAAAGAAGCCTCTCAGATGAGTGGTGAAGCATCTTCAATTGAAGATATTAAAGTCCAGATGCCACGACAGGAAGATTTCGACAAATGAGTGAATGGTTGTTTGCCTATTGCCCATACAACCCTGAGCAGGATAAACTGTAGACCAGGAGTGTCAAACTCATTTCACATCGTGGGCCACATACGGCCTGGGTAGATGTCAAGTGGGCCGGACCATTAAAATTATAGCATACTTAGCTATAAATAACCAAAATATCATGTCTTTCCTTTGTTTTGGTGTAAAGAAGCACAAGAACATTAGGAAAATCTTGAAATTTAATCAACAGTCCTTTTACAAAACATTTCATGAAATACCTCATATTTTCTTAGACCTCTAGGTTGGATGAAATTTACAGCATGAACAACCACCTCCATGACGTGGTCCATTTTCAAGGACCTTCAACACAATGCCACCTTGTGCAAAATACAGTGAAATGTCCAGAAACAATCTCCTCCATTAAGGGCTTGTACTCTCTCTCTGAACTTTGTCACGACACCTGTTTTCTTTCCAATCATCTCTGTTTCAATTGGCTGTCTAAATCTGCCGATAGTTCCAAAATCCTCTCTGCCATAGTATTCTTCCTCAGGCTAATATTGGCAAAAGCTGGTCGCTTCTCGGGACATACGAGTTCAGCCGCCTTCATCATGCATCTTTTAACAAAGTCACCGTCGGAATATGGCTTTGATGCTAATGCTATTTCACTAGCAATTAGGTAGCTGACTTTCACCGTCGATTCACTGACTTCTCGGCTATGGGTGAAAGTGGACTGCTGTTTCCTTAGACCAGCCAACAGTTCGTTGATCTTATCTCTTCTCAGTTGTCCTTGCAAGCTGTGATATTTTTTGCTGTGATGAGTCTCATAGTGGCGCCGAATATTATATTCCTTAAATACCGAAAGTTGTTGCAATCTCACCAAGCACAAAGGCTTCTCGTGCGTCTCCGTAAATAAATAGGACGTAGTCCATTTTTCTTTGAAAATTCTACACTCTTTATCTACTTTTCTCTGTTTTGATAACATTTTGGCTAATAAGATGGAGTGGGGAGGGAGAAAACAGGGTAGAAACAACGTCTTAACAAGCAGCAGACAGCGCATTGATACCGTCTGCTCTTTGGCCTGTCTCGGTGATGTGGGTTTTCTACTCTGACCAAAACGGTGCACCCCGAGTGGATAATTTTTGAGTTGCATTTAATTAAGAAAATATAATCCATGTCTTTTATGCATTTTTTTTACTCTCAAATCATCCTGCGGACTTGATCGAACCTCCTTTCGAGCTGATTACGGCCCACGGGCCGTATATGTTTGACACCCTTGCTGTAGACAGTGGATGGATGAATGGATAAATACTACCCTAAGCAGGAAATTGTGTTAGAGATTAAGGAGGGGGAGTAAATTTGCTCTCATGCAGTTCTAGCAGTCATTGGGGGTTTATAGTGTGGAGAGAATTGAGGAGTTTGACAGCATGCAGGGAAAAAGACTTTGCAAGTCTCTTAGTTCCTTAGTGTCTACCTTATGGCAGAACTGTGAAAAGGTTGTCTTGCGGAGGTGTAATGTCCTTTGTGACACCTTGGGCCCTCCTGATGCTCTTGATATGTCAATGTCCTCTAGTGACAGGAAGACATTTTCTTAGCTGTCTTGATCACCCTCAGTATAGCCTTCCTGTCCTGAGCTGTGCAGCGTCCACACAGTGATGGAGCTGTTGACACTCTTCATGATGCGTCTGGGGAAGTTCAGCCACTGCTATGACTTCCTCAGGAGGTGATAGGTGTTGTGAGACCAAGTGACATAATTGCTACTGTGAGTCCAGAGAAACTTTTTTACCCTCTCCACCTGTTGTTGGTGTTGGTCTGGGACACCGTGCAGTCACAGGTTAAGAGGATGTATAGCACAGAGCTCAGCTCAGAACCCCGGGGGGGTCCCTGATGTGCAGTTCCCAGTTCTCACTGACTGGGGTCTGAGTGATGTTGGGGTGATGGGGTCTGTCGGACCTTCGCTGGGCCCCCTGCAGTTCGCATACCAGCCCCGGATAGGAGTGGAAGACGCCATCATCTTCCTGCTGCACAGAGTCTACACCCACCTTGAGGAGGCAGGAAGCATTGTGAGAGTCATGTTCTTTGACTTCTCCAGTGCTTTCAACACCATTTGACCTGCCCTGCTGAACAGGAAGCTTCTGGACGTGCAGGTGGATGCTCCACTCGCGGCCTGGATCAACAACTACCTCACAGGTCGGCCGCAGTACATGAGCCTGGGAAACATCATGTTGGACACCATTGTGAGCAGCAGGGGGCGCCACAGGGGACGGTCCTGTCTCCCTTCCTGTTAACGCTATACACCTCAGACTTCAGGTTCTCCTCGCAGTCCTGCCACCAGCAGAAATTCTCCGATGACTCTGCCATCGTGGGCTGCATCAATGGAGGCCAGGAGGAGGAGTACAGGAGTGTGGTGGACAGGTTTGTGGAGTGGTGTGGACTGAACCACCTGCAGCTCAATGTGTCTAAGACAAAGGAGCTAGTGGTGGATTTCAGGAAACAAAGGACCCACCTGAATCCGGTCACCATCAGGGGTGCTGAAGTGGACATTGTGGACACCTACAAATACGCTGGTGTCCACTTGGACAATAAACTCGACTGGACCTTGAACACCAATGCCATCATCAAGAAGGGTCAGAGCCGCCTGTTCTTCCTCAGGAGCCTCAGATCTTTCAACGTCTGTAGGACCATAATGCAGATGTTTTACCTCTCGGTGGTGTTCAGCGTCATCTTATACGCTGTTGTGTGCTGGGGCAGCAGGCTCAAGACAGCTGACACCAACAGACTCAACAAGCTCATCAGGAGAGCTGGGTCTGTCCTGGGAGTGAAGCTGGAGTCTGTTGTGCAGGTGTCAGAGAGGAGGATGCTGAGAAAGCTCCTCAGCATCATGGCCAACGTCCATCACCCCCTGCATGCCACACTGACATCCTGTCAGAGCTCTTACAGTCGTAGATTGATACCACCAAGGAGCTCAACTCAACGCCACAGGAGGTCTTTCCTACCTGAGGCTATCAGACTTTTTAATTCCTCTTCCCTCAGCCGCAGAAAATCTTCAAATCTTTGTTATTAAGACCTAAAAACACTTGATAGCCTTAACCTTGACAATATATATTTTATTGTATTTCTTATTCTCCCTCCTTCCTACTATTTTGTATTATTGTTATGTTTTTGCTTGAAACTCTGGCACAACAATTTCCTTCAGGATAAATAAAGTTGTTCTTATCTTACCTTATTATAAAGCTCAACACCTAGTTGCAGAGGGCATGTGTCAGACCAAGGTTGAGGAGCTTCTCAGCAAGTCGATGTGGGATGACTGTGTTGCATTCTGACCTGTAGTCAATAAACAGCATTCTGACATAGGTGCCCTTGCCTTCTAAGTGGGTGATGGCTGTGTTGACTGCGTCACCAGCACACCATTTTTTCCTGAATGCATATTGTAGTGATCCACATTAAAGGTACCATCCTTGCTACCTTGGACCATGACTGTCCGTTCAAAGCACTTCATTATTGTTTAGGTGAGTGCAATAGGGTGATAGTCATTGTGGTTGGCCACTGCGGTTTTCTTAGGGAGGGGCACAATCATGGTGGACTTACAGCACGTGAGAACAGAGGCCTGGGTGAGCGACAGGTTGAAAGTGTCTATGAAGATGTGTGTCTGCATCAAACAGCTGTGCTTCAGTGCCTGACTGAGGATGTTGTCCAGGCCAGCTGCCTTCTGGGGGGTTTTTCCTCCTCAGAACCAAGCTCACTGCTGCCAGTGACACAGAGTGGTGTGCCCTGAGTGTCTCTAGTGACAAAAGTCCCACTAGGTTGGTTGAAGCGAGTGTAGAAGTCGTTCAGCTCATCTGGAAGTGCGCTTGAGCTGTTTGCTGCCCCCAGTCACTTCTGATGGTACTGCAGGTGATATGCTGCAGGGTGTGGCACATGTGCTGGGAATCTGCTACAGCAAAATGTCCCTCCAGCTGGTTCTGCTCTCAAGATGAAGATCTTGTAACATGAAATAAAACGTGTTTAATTTCTTTTAGACGCCACTCATTGAGCTTTTACAGCAGTGTAAAGATGCATGCAGATAAACCAGGTAAAATGAATATTTTAATTGACTGTTTGATTTATAAATATATTTTGCAGTGCTCAGTGAAATCCATTTTTGAGCATTTGGGGTTGCTTTGGAGGAATCCTATAAATTCGGTCCTTTGTTTCCTAATTAATAGGATAAATACAATGGTTTCTTTTCTATGGGAAATTATTACAAATGGCTCTTTAAGCATTAAAGGTTGCCGCCCCCTGATCCAGGTAATGAAAAGGGAAACTTGCACAAGTGATACATACTTATGTCGTTTAAGGTCTTGCTCAATGTGATTTGATACATAAGAGTTGATACATATTTGTCAAGGCCTTAGTCACATTCAACTTGTTCTGATTGTGAAACAGTGGAAAAGACAAGATGAGTGTTTCTTACCATTTTCCCAATATTTCCTCAGATTGAGACAGAAACTGGTAACAAAACTGTGGCTAACCTGGAGAGAATCCTGGAGGACTACAAGGCAATTCGACAGGAGAACTCTGCACTTGCTGCCAAAGTCAGAGATGGCTAACTAAGAGATGGGGTTTCTTCTAAGTTGATGACTGAGGCTTAAGCTCAAAAACAAACCAAACAGACCAGAGCAGGACTGAGGCACTTCTTCATTTTTAGAAAGATTTGGTTATTAATCCAATCAAGCACCAACAGCTGATTTCCCGAAGAGAGATTAACTCATTTTGGATTGATGAAAATTTACCAGAAATTATCAGGTAAAATGGTGATTGTATGGTTCATTTTGTTCATTTCTCTGGCTGGAAGAGCTCTGTGAGGGTCTGTGAACTAGTGGGGTCATTCTGTACAAATTAAACTACACTGGACTTCTGATTTGAGCTCAGTCACTTATTGATATGTGAATGACACTGTAGAATTTAAATCTTTGATTTAGACTTTTAAATACAGGAAATATTCCCAGTATTGTCACTCTTTTGCAGTTGGCTATATTTGATGAAAGAAATGTCAAGTGAAAGAAACCAGATATGGGGCCCTTTCACAAATTTGTTCACCACCAGCAAAGCATCATTGTATATTATCAGTTTAAATAAAGAAGTCTTAAAAACTCAGAGAAGCATTTGTTTCACTATGTCCTTTTTTGTTTGACCTAACTTGCTCATTAGAAGTATTTTAAAATTAAGCTTTTACCGTGCCTGTGAGGGTCTCACACCTGGGTTCAATTCGTAATCGGCGCCAGCTGCAGCAGCGGCCGCTAATCAAGATCCCTATAAAGGGCAGCGGCACGCTCTGCCTGGTGCTGGGGGATTGTGGTTGTCCAACAACCCTGACCACAGCGGATCCCTGTCACGACCGGACCCCTATCCTGCCTTCACCCTGCCTGGGGCCCGTCCTGGTGAGACCCAGCCTTGTGCAACTCTGTCTCGGGGCCAGGGAACTGCCAACGACACCCTACCTGCCTGTCTACCTAAATAAAGCGCTTCAACCCTGATTTCAGCCTCAAAGATGTGGTTCCCTGCCTGAGTCTGCGCCCTGTGACAGCGCCACCTGTGTCCACATAATCCATTGCAGTTCTAGCTACAAGCACACACTATTCTCCAAAGACTTAGGAGATCCCTCCATCTACATTGTACAACATTATCAAAAGATTGTGAGAATGATGACGAATCTGTGCGTACAGGACAAGAATGAAGGTTAGCACTTGATGATTGTGATATTTGAGTTCTGAGGTGGCACTGCATTAGAAAAAAAGATGCGTCTCGGAATAGGCTCAGGAACACCTCGAGAAATAGCGGTCTGTGAATTGTTTTCTGTGCAATCCACAAATTAAAGTTAATGAAAGTATCATACAATGAAGAAGCCATATGCGAACACAGTTCAGAAACACCATGGTCTTCTCTTGCCCAAAGCTATTTTAAAATGGCCTGAGGCAAAATTGAAAACTGTTCTGTTGCCAGAGGAATCAAAATTTGAAGTTCTATTTAGAGACCATGGACACCATGTCTTGCAGACTAAAGAGGAGAGGGATCATCCAGCTTATCAGTAGACTGTTCAGAAGCTGACATATCTTATGGTATGGGGTATTATTAGTGCCTATGGTATGGGCAGCTTACACATCTGGAACACCACCATTAATGTTGAAAAGTTTATCATGGGTTTTTTTGTCATTATTTATTTTTCAACAAATCATACAAATAACAGAAAAACCAAAATATAAAAAGGCAGTCAAAACTAAACTAAAAGGACAACACCCCTTTTCATCCCTCTATACTCTATATTTGTGATTATAACAACTGTGATGCATTTCAACATATGTTCAATGTAACAAGCCCTTAATTTATAAGAAGAAATTGCTCCACGCTAGATGAAACTTCCCTTTCATATTGTTCTTCCTGGCAATCCTATATTGGTACGGTAATATGCAGTCTCAGTCATCAAGTGAGTCAAATGCAGCCTCAGGGCAGCACTGGCCCGTGTCCCCCCAAGCCTGCCTTGGGGGAGCATGGAGCAGTGTCTCCCTGTGCCGGTCCCAAGGCCGGATAAATGCAGAGGGTTGCGTCAGGAAGGGCATTCGGTGTAAAACTTTTGCCAAAACTAAACATGCGAGTCAACCATAACCATATCATACCGGATCGGTCGTGGACCGGGTTAATGACCGCCATTGGTACTGATGACCTACAGGGTACTAATGGAAATTGGGCTACTGTGGGTCGAAGAACAAGAACAAGAAGAAGAGGTGGAGTGCGTGTTCAGAAGTAGAGAGAGAGGAGGAAAGGAAGGAGCCTGGTACTGAGAGTAGGGACTCTGAATATCGGGACTATGACAGGAAAAGGTAAAGAGTTGGTCGACATAATGCAGAGAAGGAAGGTGGATATACTGTGTGTCCAGGAGACCAGGTGGAAAGGTAGTAAGGCTACAAGCTTATGAGCAGGCTCTAAGTTGTACTATTATGGTACTGACAAGAAGAGAAATGGAGTAGGAGTTATCTTGAAGGAGGAGTTTGTTAGGAACGTCCTAGAGGTGAAAAGAATGTCAGATAGACTTATGAGTCTGAAACTGGAAATCGAAGGTGTGATGCTCAATGTTGTTAGTGGCTATGCCCCGCAGGTGGGATGTGAATCTGAAGAGAAGGAGAAGTTCTGGAATGAGTTAGATGAAGTGATGCAGAATATTCCCAGAAATGAGAGAGTGGTCATTGGTGCAGATTTCAATGGACATGTTGGTGAGGGCAATAGAGAGAATGAAGAAGTGATGGGCAGATTTGGTATACAGGATAGGAATGCAGAGGGACAGATGGTGGTAGATTTTGCAAATGGATTGAAAAAAAGGATTGAAATGGCTGTAGTGAACACCTTTTTCCAGAAAAAAACAGGAACATAGGGTAACTTATAAGAGCAGAGGTAGGAGCACACAGTCAGTGACTGGTAGACTAAATCTTGTATAGACGAGGTAACCTGAAAGAGATCAGTGACTGCAAAGAAGTTGTAGGTGAGAGTGTAGCCAGACAGCATAGGATGGTTGTTTGTAGGATGACTCTGGTGACAAGAAAGATGAAGAGGACAAAGAAGTGGGATACTGAGAGGACTGAAGAGAACAGACAGGAGTTCAGGGAGATGCGGCGAAAGGTAAAGGTAGAGGTAGCAAAGGCAAAACAAAGGGCGTGCGATGACTTGTATGCTCGGTTGGATAGTATGGAGGGTGAGAATGATCTATACAGGTTGGCAAAACAGAGAGATAAAGATGGAAAGGATGTACAACAGGTCCGGGTGATTAAGGACAGAGAGGGAAATGTATTGACAGATGCTAGAAGAGTGATGGGAAGATGAAAAGAATACTTTGAAGAGCTGATGAATGCGGAAAATGAAAGAGAGGCAAGGGTAGAAGAGGTGACTATTGTAGACCACAAAGCAGCACAAATTAGTAAAAGTGAAGTGAGGAAGGCATTGAAGAGGATGAAGAGTGGAAAAGCAGTTGATCCTGATGATATACCTGTGGAGGTGTGGAAGTGTCTTGGAGAGGCAGCGGTAGATTTTCTGACTAGATTATTCAACAGGATCTTAGAGAGTGAGAAGATGCCTGAAGAATGGAGACAAAGCGTGATGGTGCCTATTTTTAAGAATAAAGGGGATGTGCAGAATTGCGGGAACTATAGAGGTATAAAGTTGATGAACCACTCAATGAAGTTATGGGTAAGAGTAGTGGAAACTAGACTGGGAGCAGAAGTCAGCATTTGTGAACAGCAGTATGGCTTCATGCCTAGGAAGAGTACTACAGATGCATGCTAATTGAGAAGTAGGCCAGAGGGAGCATTGTGTTTTTGTAGACCTAGAAAAAGCATATGACAGGGTGCCAAGAGAGGAGCTCTGGTATTGTATGAGGAAGTCTGGAGTGGCAGAGAAGTATGTTAAACTGGTGCAGGACATGTATGCTAGCTGTGAGATATTGGTACGGTGTGCTGTAGGGGTAACAGAGAAGTTCAAGGTGGAGGTGGGACTTCATCAGGGATCAGCTCTGAGCCCCTTCTTGTTCGCAATGGTGATGGACAGGCTGACAGATGAGGTTAGAAAGGAATCGCAGCAAGACATAATATATGTGTGTGAATGAGAGGAACTCGGGTGGAACAGTGAGGCTACAGGGAGTTGAGATCATCAAGAAGCTGGAGGATTTCAGGTACTTGGGGTCAACAGTCCAGAGCAACGGAGAGTGTGGAAAAGAGGTGAAGAGACGGGTCCAAGCAGGTTGGGTGGAGAAAAGTGTCAGCGGTACTATGTGATAGAAGACCATCGGCCAGAATAAAAGGAAAGGTGTACAAGACAGTGGTGAGACCACCGATGCTGTATGGCCTAGAAACTGTTACAATGACCAAAAGACAGCAGGCAGAACTAGAGGTTGCAGAGATGAAGATGTTGAGGTTCTCTTTGGGAGTGACCAGGATGGATAGGATCAGTAATGAGTCTATCAGAGGAACAGCACATGTTAGATGTTTTGGAGAGAAGGTCAGAGAAGCCAGACTGAGATGATTCGGTCATGTACAAAGGAGGGATAGAGAATATATTGGTAGACGGATGCTGGAATTGCAGCTGCCAGGCAAGAGGTCTCGAGGAAGACCAAAGAGAAGATTTATGGACGCAGTAAGGGAGGATATGAAGGTAGTTAGTGTGAAAGAGGAGGATATGGAGAACAGGGTTAGATGGAGAAAGTTGATTTGCTGTGGTGATCCTTGAAGGGAAAAGCCGAAGAAGAAAAAGATTTATTTTATACATGTACTACTCTCAGATTCACATAAAGATTTTACACATACAGCTTGGGTGTTAATGACTCCTGTAGGTCAGTTCACAAGCCTCAGTGAGACAAGCTTCTGGTCTCACTCAAGGGGTTGCTTCCTAGGCACAGCAAATCTTTTAATTCACGCCAAATATTCCGCACCAACCCAAACCCCAACCTTGATCCCCACAGAACAAGAATTAGGAGGATTTTTTTTTCCTATAACTGCACATTTCACTGATATTTAAGTACTTTAAAAAGCTTTCAATTCAACCAAACCTATACTGCAGTGGGTCAGACTTTTAACAAGAAAAGATATTTTTCAACTACGTACATGTTGAGACTTCACCAGGTGCTCTGCCTCCTAACTCAACATTTTCTTTAGGGGTACTCTAACCCCCTCAGGACTTTAGCCCTTCGGGTGGACTCTAACCCCCATGGGACTTTAACCCTTTTCCTTTTTTTTTTCTATTGTATTTTGACTGCTGCCGACTGGGACATATGGTAATACAATGACAACAAACAATTGTGTCATTTTCAATTGCAGAACTCTGATAAAACAGGCGTCTGCTTACCCCTTTTTATTGTGAATGACGCACGCCATTGTTGTCAGAGTAACCAGTTGTCCGCTGTGGATGATTATCTGTTTAGCCTTCACTTCTCTGTCTTCATCATGTCGGGGTCAACAAATTGTTGGATCGTGTCCCATTCTACCTCGACACTATGAACGGGTGGATCCTGCATGTTTGTCGATGAAGCAATAGGGGAAGCTATTTAAGCTTCAATTAGTCTTTAATTTAATTTAGTCTTTTAATTTAGTCTAAACAAAGTGTGTCAGTTCACGAAGTCTGACTGGCCCAGTTTCCCTGACCCAGTATTTTATGATACAAAGAATGAAATGTGCATTTGTAGGTGTCTTCTTCTCATTGGTGATCTCCCAGAGTGTAGCTCCGGCAGATTGGCCTGTCTTTATCTGACTCCTGACGTCTTTTGGGTTCCCCAGAGCAGGGGCTGCAACTCAAAAGTCATCATGCTCAGCACACACTCCTCCTCTACTGTATCTAAAGAACTCTCAGTACCTACTTCTTTGTTTTTGTTGATCATCTATGGAGTTGTTATCCATTTCTCTACAACCATGTTCTTTACATGAGGCCCTCTAATGTGGTTAAGTATGACCACATACTTGTGGTCATACTTGATCGGATGGCCAGGCACCATGAGTCCTTTGTATCTGTAAAATGTGCTTGGAACTTCTGTCCATAGACACACTTGGCTTTTCTCAGACCCAAGTGCAAGTTGGCCCTGGCAGATTTAAAGGGCATCCTTGTCCCCTGACTTGAAGGCACCATTCCATGCTCTCAGAAGCTCACATACCTCAGCGAGGTTTTTGATGACCGTCACACCTTCAGTACATTTTGCTTGGCATGCAGTAACAGTACATGCTGCCAGGTTGACATGCTTGTTGGTGATTGCAGTCTCCAAAAACAGTCCAGTCTGTGCAGTTTAAACAATTCGGGAGAGCGACGGTAGCTTCTTCTGGCCATGAGTCACTGTCACTTCACAGGCGGCTTGTTTCTGGTCAATAGTTGTCTGTAAATGGGAGTTAGGAGAGATGTTCCCCAGGTGGGGGTTGGGACCAGCTCTTAAAGCCTGTTTGATGTGAGTGTAGACCTGCTTAATCGCCTGCTCTCCCCTGTTTGAAAAAGTTTATATGTTTGTAGTAATGTGGTGGTACGGTCTTCAATTCAGCATGAATAGAATCACCCATGATTATGTGGAGTTCAGGTTGGAGTTCTTCATGGAGCTGACAGACTGATACAGCATGGATCTCCAGTATAAACTTGCTTTACCTGAATGCATTATATAGTGAGTAGTTGCTTAGCAGCTACTTGGATCATCATTAGTCACAATGAGGCACTGAATTCAGTTGCAAATATCATTTTTAAGCATGTGTCTCATGGAGAGCAGGGCGGACTCGGGCAGGGAACCACACCTCAGAGCAGGAATCTGGGCTGAAAGCGCTTTATTTGGATTGAACGGCACGTATGGTAGGACGGGTTGCAGGCAGGACAGACCCCCAGGCAGGGTGACGGCAGGCTCTCGGGCTGGGTCAAGGTCCGATGGTCCACCAGGGGTTCCCGGTCTATACACAGAGTCTGGTGGCTCACCTGGGTCAAGGCAGGATCTTGGGCTGGGTCAGAGTTACGCCGGCTGGCTGGGTCCGGTCGTGGCAGGGGTCTGGGACATCCGCAATCCTCCGGCGCCAGGCAGAGTGTCCCGCTGCCCTTTATAGGGATCTTGATTAGCGGCAGCTGGCGCAGATTGCGAATTAATCTCAGCCGTGTCTCCTCTGGGCTGCCAAGAGGAGATCCTGACAGTACCCCCCCCCTCCCTCAATGGGCGCCTCCTGGCACCCCACGGAGCCAGCCTGGGTCGGTGTGGTTCCCCGAGTCCATGGTGGCCGGAGGATTCTGTCACGGAGAGCAGGGCGGACTTGAGCAGGGCACCACACCTCAGAGCAGGAATCTGGGTTGAAAGCGCTTTATTTGGATTGAATGGCAGGTATGGTAGGACGGGTTGCAGGCAGGACGGACCGGGTCTCACCAGGACAGGTCCCAGGCAGGATCTCGGGCTGGGTCAAGGTCCGATGGTCCACCAGGGGTTCCCGGTCTACGCGCAGGGTCTGGTGGCTCACCTGGGTCAAGGCAGGATCTCGGACTGGGTCAACGTTACGCTGGCCAGCTTGGGCGGGGCAGGGGTCTAGGACATCCTCATTCCTCCGGCGCTAGGCAGAGTGTGCCGCTGCCCTTTATAGGGATCTTGATTAGCGGCAGCTGGCGCCAATTGCGAATTAATCTCAGCCGTGTCTCCTCTCGGCTGCGGAGAGGAGACCCTGACAGTGTCCAACAGCAAGCAGATCTAAAGTCAGAAAATTGCCTTTATTGGGGGTAGAGAACACATTTATTAGCAACAGTCTATACTGGCAGCTGGATTGGTCACTTCATCTGTAGCCTGCATTTAAACTTGGGTAATCAACTACATTTCCTTAATCATCTTGCACCAAATTCTTTAAGGCCAGACTTATTGCAATCATTTGCATCTTCTGAGGCAGTGGTGCTGGTAAACCTGACTGTTCAGCGGTAGAATTGGATGGAAGAAGCCAGGGATCTCAAGTGGGATGAGTGCCATAAACTGGTGGAATAAGGTCAGAAAAGGGGCATGAAATCTCCCTGTGGGGTACTTGATTGGGTTATTAATGTTGGTGAGGTCAATCATATTGAAAGACGACAACCGGTTGACCTGATTTGACATTGGAGGAGCAACAAATCAAGCGACAAAGCCATCATGTCCACATGTGGAAGTGTTTTGTGACCAAGGATGTGGATTTGATTGCTTCTGGCTGGGTTGCTTAAGTTAAAGTTTCTGAGTTTGTGACAATTTTATAACTCAATTTGCTTCATAGGATGCATTTTAAAATTCCTGTCTTGCCTCTGAAAGTTGTGTTTAGGAAAATGTAATGCCTCATAGGGAAGGAGAGATAGTTGGTTCTAAGTATAGGATTATCTGTTAGGATAATCCAGAGTACTAATGGCCTTTTGAGATAACCTATATTGTATATGTATATCTATACTTGTATTACTAACACACAAACACGCATTATATATAGTGAAATGGCTATGTAACATTCTTACCACCAAGTTTTCTTTGTCTAGCAGACTTACCTTCCACTTAATCCAACCCAACACCAGGTGTTGATCAGTTGACAGCTCTGCTCCTCTCATCAGATGTCATAGACATACGGTTCCAGACCCAATGATACAATTGCATATTTCTCTGATCTTTGACCTGAGGTGTTACATGGTACCATGTACCATGTTTATGAACAACCATTTGCTAAAATATCATTTTTCCTATGGCCACTTCATACAGAATTCCACTGGCAAAACAGTATTTTGGTTAAAATCAGATAGGGAGTTTGTTCCAATAGCATTGTCAAGCTTTCTATATCACTGCATTAGGAGGGGTTGAAGTGTCCCAGCAAAACTATCGAGTCACATCATCCAACAATTTCCTGAATGCTTGATATTCTGATGTATTTGTTTGCAGGTAAATCAAAACAGCCAGAGAGAATCCCCCAAAACCTTTATTAAGATATACTATAGGTAGCAACAGACAATGTATTCAGTGAATGATGATTTCATATGTATAGCAAATATCTTTTTCTACGGTTATGAGATACATCTTGTGATGCAGTTTCTTGGACACATCATCAGTGATAGTACCTGGGGTCACAGTGGTTTTGGGTCTTTCAACTTCAGACCCCCTCACCCAGGCAACCTGGCCAGGAGTGATCAGTTCCCGACCTGTGTCCAAGAAGCGCTGATCTTTGTCCCTCTGAATCCAGAGCCATCTGGATGCCTTCTCAGTGGCCTCTGACGCTGAACAGATGGCTCTCCTTTTGCGTGCCCCTGTGATGCCCCGGAGACTGTAGGCCCGGCAGAGAGACTTCCCTGCAAAGCCCCTTCCCCGACCTCAATGGGCAAGCATTGTGCATGCCACCCCCTGTTGCGGCAGTCTTCCACCAGCTCAGCATACTTCTCCTTCTTTCTTCTGCCGGCTTCCTCCATTCTCTCCTCCCAAGGCAGTCAGCTCTAGCATGATGACCTGCTTGGAGGACTCTGAGTGTAGGACGATGTCTGGTCTTCGGCGGGTTTCTATGATGTTCTCAGGGAACCTCAGCTGTTTGCAGAGGTCCACTCTTAGCTGTCAGTCCTTTGCAGTTCCCAGAAGTCCTATTTGGGTCTTTGGTTGAGGAGGAGGTTGTTCCCCGGCTCTGATGAATGTCACGCAATGCCTCTGGGGCTGGAAGCGCTTGCTGTGGTCAATGGCAGAGTGGATGGACTCAGCAATTGCCTTAAGCACATGGTCATGGCGCCAACGATAGCGACCTTCTCCAAGTGCTTTTGGGCAGCTGCTAAGGATGTGCTCCAGAGTTCCCCTTCCTTTGCACAATGTGCATGATGGCATTTCACTCTTGCCCCAAAGACAGAGGTTTGACGGGCTGGGCATGACATCATAGACCAGGGGTCGGCAACCCATAACACCCAAAGAGCCATTTGGACCCGGTTTCCTCGGAAAAGAAAACTCTGGGAGCCACAATTACTTTTTGACATCTAAAATAAAGGTACCACTGTATATATTGCTTTTTATTACGATTACACTTTGTGAATTTCAGAAGCAACACACTACACACTTAGTTATACAAAGTATTGCAGAGAAAATTAAATTTTATTTATGTAATGAACTCATTTTGAGCTTTGGGCTTTAAGAGCGTGTAGCGGAGCCTTAACCTGAATTTTAAAAATGAATCGGGAAAAAAATCCCTGTGTCAGTAAAATATCTTCATAAATATTTATTTTACCTAGTTTATGGGACTTCTGCTCCTGAACTTCTGCGCACAGCATCTGCAAATTGGAACTTTACTGGCTGGCAGGTATACCGGCTTCCACGAGTGTGACGTTATTTTGTGCAGCGAAAAATAATAAATATAATTTTATTTAATATTTCAAGATCACAATAATCTTCCAACTTAGAACTAAAAGTTAAAAAAAGGAATTAACACAAATGAAATACACTTCAATTAAATATTTATAATTTATTTTCCCAAGCCACTCGGAGCCGCAGTGTAAAGATGATAGAGCCGCATGCGGCTTCGCAGCCGCGGGTTGCCGACCCCTGTCATAGACCGACTTGATGAGGAATTTTATGCGGAGTGGCTCAACCCTCCACAACTCCATCCACGAGATCTTCCTGTCCATGGCTACCTCCCATGTAGTCCATGCACCTTGCTGCCTTAGCCCGACCCACTGGCTCGCACGCTGCTCTTCGACACCAGCCCGCACCTCGAGTTGGACCCGGTCCCACCTTTCCTTGCCCTTCAGCTTACTGAGGTGCGTTGTCGGAGTAGTTCCTGGGCCTGCCCGACCAGTTACCAAGGACCCCACAAGCTCGTTGTGGAACAACAGAGCTTCTGCCTGGTCCACTGGCTCTTGCGCCTTCCACCTTCTACCTGTCCTCACCATGATACCGGCTTGAGCAACCTTTGGGTCCTTTGATTCCCTGCACTGGAGAAACTCCCTTGCCCTGGTGACCATGAACTCCTCAGTAAGGCTGTTGATTGGTAGGGTCAGCTTGTTTTTATTGCCATAGAGGGCAATGCTGTTGAGACTCCGGGGAAGCCCCAACCAGCGTCGGAGGTGGCGCTGACCCTCCGCTCAAACCCTTCCACGATGGATATAGTAAATTCATAGACAAGCAAGGGCCACAGTATCCTGGGCAGAATACCGTGCTGGTACATCCATGCCTTAAACTTCCCCAGGAGACCTGACTTGTCCACTGATGTTAGCCAGCCTTCCAGCTGATTGTTGGTAGCCCTGATAGAGGCTGTATCCTTCAGGGATCAGTCAAAGATCTTGCCAAGGCTTTTCACAGGTTTCTCCGTAACTAATGGGATCTGGGAGCCTCCCAGGGAGAAGCAGAAACGGTTGGTCACCCTTCCACCCTTCGGGACTAGAGACCTGGATTTCTCCGGCTTGAAGTGCATGCGTGCCCAGGTGGTGAGTTTCTCCAAGTCCTGGAGGATCCATCTGCATCCTGGAACTGACGCAGTTGTTACCATCAGGTTGTCCATAAATACTCTGATGGTGGGCTGACGGATCCTGGACTTGGTTGTGGGCCCTCTGTACTCTGGTTCGGTGGACTTGACTAGCATGTTCATAGCCAAGGCAAAGAATATCACTGAAATGGTACATTCAGTGATTATCCCTTTCTCTAGCCAGTGCCACTCTGATGTGACTGTTCCAGAGGAAAATCTCAGGTGAAAGCACAGTAGTCCATGATTAAGGCCTTGATGTTACATGGGACATGGTGCCGTTCCACTTCCACCAGCTTGGGGGGTATGGAGCCATATGCATGAGCTAGGTCAAGCCAAAGCCCAGATAGGTTCCCTTTCCCCTCTCGAGCCTCCCTTATCAGCTGTGTCACTACTCCGCTGTGTTCCAGGCATCCTGGTACTCCTGGGATCCCACCCTTTTGCACAGAAGGGTCGATGTAATGGTTCTGGAGAAGATAGTCGGACAGTCGATGGGAAAGAATTCTGAAATATATCTTTCCCTCGACATTGAGCAGTGAGATGGTTCGAACCTGTTCAATGGTGGTAGACTTCTCTTCCTTTGGGATCCACACCCCTTCAGCGGATCTCCATTGATGGGCAACCTCCCCCCTCCTCCCGGTCACCCGTATGATTTTCCACAGGCGCTGAAGTAGCTTGGGGCACCTCTTGTAAAGCAAGTATGGGACTCCATTGGGTCCAGGTGCTGAGTTGTTCCTTGCAGTCTTGACCACAGTCTGAATTTCTTTCCAGGTGGGGGTTTTGGTGTTGAATTTACAAGCTGA
The DNA here is from genome assembly GCF_037954325.1 of Fistularia commersonii. Taxonomy (NCBI): domain Eukaryota; kingdom Metazoa; phylum Chordata; class Actinopteri; order Syngnathiformes; family Fistulariidae; genus Fistularia; species Fistularia commersonii. The sequence goes on from NC_141297.1 coordinate 18,019,606, forward strand.
TTCAGGTGGCTTGATTAGCTCTCTGTATTCTCCTAGGTCCTCCTCCCTCACTGCGTCGCTGTATGTTTCATGAAGGTAGACATCTACCTCCTCTTTCGTGCAGGTTAGATGGCCGCTGCGCTTCTGACCTAGCAGCTGTTTGATGAACCCAAAGGGGTTTGCTAGGAAGGCTAGCCTGCCTCCTGTGCCACTCTGCTCTTCTGAGGGTGAGCAGCTTTTTCCTCAGGACGCCGCAAATATCCACCAGCCCCTGTCTCTGGTCCTCACTTGCACCCAAGAACTGCTCCTTCAAGTCCCTGAGTTCCTGACGCAGCTGTGAGATCTTCTCTGGCCTGCGTTTCTTAGAGTAGGGGATTGCAGCAGCACGCCTCTCCTCTGTACCGAACCTTCTGTGGCGAGGCTGATGACCATGGTGGCCATTATCAGGAGTTTCCAGTCAGCCCCTCCGTCCATTGTGGCTTCCAGAATACCATCCATATTGTCATCGAACTTCTGCCACTCACTTGTTTTGCTGGCTGGAGGCCACTTGACCAGTTTTTGTTGTTGTGGGATGTCTGGCGCTTGGGCTTCCTGAGTGGAGGTTCTGGGCACTGTGGGGTGACTCCTGGCCCGAGTCCTCCTGCGTCTCACCATGGTCCTCCAGAGTACGTTGTTGGAGGAGACTGTGGGGCTCGTCGCCTCCTGGCACCTCCTGCCGCTCGCTTCGGCAGTTCCTTGTGCGCTGCTCTGGTTGCACTCTTGCCAAGCATCTCATCTTGGTCTGATGGATCTACAGACCCCGCATGTTTTTGCAGCTCTTACCGCATATGCATGTAACAGTATTCGTTGTCGATTGTCCGTTTGCATGGGTCGTTGCCTGGTTGTCCGTCCGGTTGGGGCGCTCTTTCTCCCCCCCCTCTCGGGCTCCCCTGGGGGTGTGTTCCTTTAGGACGTTTTGTAGCTGAGTCGGGGTTCTACAATAATTGTAGTACAGATTTAATGTCCGCATGATTTCTTTATTATTTATTATATATGTTATTTAATGCAGTCACAGTTAATCCCACCAAATCAATTTTTGTTTTGCTACACTGCATGCAACATATATACTGCAAATAATTTGAAGATAATATTTATTCCACTTAGCTTTTAGTATTACAACATTTTCCAAATTCCTTGAATTCCTAGTGTTAACCGGCTATGGATTGGAAAGAAAATGTGAACCAAGGGGTAATCTAATGTGACCCAAGACTTCGCTTTTTTCCACTTGTCCAATCGAGTCCAATGAATGTCAGGCTCATAGTCATAAATATAAAACCCAGTGCTGTAAAACAGGCAGCCTGAAAACACAGAGACATGGAATCAAATGACCTTCTTTGAAGTAAATTTTAAGCAACAAATGGAACAGACAGCCTGACCAATATTTTCTGCCGACATACCTGGATCTTTGGCCTGGAGTTCATGGGCTCCTGATTATTAGGGATGATTTGTATATAAAAGAGTCCAGGAAGAATGAAGATCAAACTGGGAGCAGTTGTTGCCCCTGGATTCAGAGAAGAAACATATACCTTACAGAAAAGTTAATTTACCTTGTATGGATTTCGAAGTCATTCAATAATGATCTGTCACCATTGTATTTTCTGAGATTTTCTGTACTTTTCATCTTCGTGAATTTTTCTCCTCCTCAACATGAGACAAAATGCCCTCACTCCCCTTGATCCTTGATCTTCCTTTCACCCTTCTGTGACTCTTCTTGTTTATGGGGAGCTCTTGACTTCTTACAACAGCTTTGGGGATAGGTGCCGTTCACATTCTATCTTTATACTATTTTGTGGGTAGCACCCCACTACCTCGCCTCAAGACAGTCCTTAACAATTTATAGCATTACATAATATTTAATTATAAATAGATTGGCATGCTCTACTGATACTTTTTATTCAAACAGTAAACTAGATAGTGCTAATATTGTTTGTGCCTCCTGGCATAAACAGCCCTGATTTTCCCAGTTTTCCTTAAAAACTCAACCAAAATAATAACTGACTTGAAAAATATTGACAAGAAATTTCACAAGAACAGCACAAGAATCAGAGTATAAGTTTAATATCTTACCTGTTATTCCAAAGATATCGCGGATGTTGGGCACAAGGATGACCAGAATGTTGACAGTGAATAGAAGACAAAGAGCAATGGTGATGTGACGCAGCCAACTGAAACTTTTTCCTGGGAATAGAAGTTGCAGGAGAGCCCGACGGATCTAACAGAAACATAAATGCATTATAACACAATGATAAAATTTTAACAGTTCATGACTTGAACATTTCTGTCTTTAATGCAATCTTGGACAGGACTTCTCATTAAACTACATTGCCCACCCCTTTTTTGTTATATTGTCTCCCACTAATTCTGAAAACATATTTCAAAACACAGAACAGCAGGGATTTGAATAAATTACTGCATGAATCAGCTCAGTATGTGAAAGAGGGTATATACAAATATACATATAATATACAAATATACATATAATGTGCACACTGATAGCAGGGTGATCCTTTGTTGCCTTGCTCTGCCTCCTCCATCTTTTTCAATGGTAAATGAACTCCACTTACACAGCACTCATCATTTTGTGGTTTCAAAGTCTTTTACACTGGATTCATCCATTCACAGACAAACTGATGGCAACAGAGCTGTCATGTATAACCAGAAGGTCCAATGTCTTGCCCAAAGATAATTCCACATGTGTGGATGAGTTGGGAATTGAACCGCCAATCTTGCGATGAGACAAGTGCCAACTCCACCAACTGAGCCACAGCTTCCAACCACAACTGACAAAGCTTATACAGATATGTACAGCTTTCTTTACGCCATATATGTCAACTTTACTCACAGTTGAATTATATTTGAATATTAACAAAAGTAATATATAAGCAAATTGTGAGAGTGATGTGTTCATACTGGAAACAGGACCACTGGAACAGTCAGAGTAACTGCTACGAGGACAGCCAGGCGAACACACAAGATCAAGGTGTCTAAAGGGTCCACCTTACTGTACGTATGAAGGAGCTCTGCCTCAGTATTCCCTGAAGATGTAAGTCAAACACACACACACACGCACACACACATACACACACACACACACACATACACAGATATAAAATCTGAATATCTGCTGTCTCTATTAGAATTATTTGAACTGTAAAAGTTGTTTGTCTCACCAAAGAAGGTCAGATAACCAAATATAGCAGTGAGGAAGTACATGATTAACATGCAGATGATGGATACATTGCCAATGTTCTGCATTCTTCTTTTGGTTGGGCTTGAGTCAAAAGAAAGATCAATAACAGGATATCAAATGAGATCATTGGAGGACATCTCACATAGCAGGCAAATTTTTGCTAATCTCGGGAACTGTGACTCTGGTCAATGGCAGTTCAAACATAAGTTAACCTTTTGTTGAGTTTGGCCGGACAAACAAGACGCATGCTTCATGAGCTGTGTTGGCGGTTATGGCATGTTGTGGGAAAAAATGCACTTGACCTTGTCAAATGTGATCCATGTATTGTGGATCTGTCACTTTGTATGGATAGTTACACTCACCCTGGGTCAGTCCAATAATTTCTTTCAGTTTTTGAAATTTCAATAGTATAATCCTGAGCATTATACTGATGTACAGTCAACTTTCCCTGGATGTGCCTTTTGTGTAAAATCACTACATATGAAAAATGTATTTCAACGTAGTCTTCATTTGACTGAAATTGGAATCTATTAATAAACACAACAGATTAATTCTGAGTATGTGGTAAATAGCTTTTTAGCTATTTAGTTCATTTAGATGTATAAATATGTCCACAATTCTCACAACTTTATGTTCCCATGACTTTTATGAAAAATTGATAAAACTGCATAATATACACCTATTTGAATCTAAATGGTAAAAACCATACATTTAATTGTAATTGGAAATATTTTGTTTGATAATGAGCAGAAAACATTTCGCATTGCTGCCGTATCCAGTATTAATGTACACATACCATAATAAACTAATTTCCATATATAGAGCTGTATTCATTCTTTAGACATGGTAATACAAACAGAAAAAAGACAACCCTAAATGAGACGGTAGTTCTTATATGTTTTGTACTCATGTTTTTTACTTATACGTTTCCATTGTAAAAAAAATCTTGGTTGTTATATGAGTGTTGTACTTTGGATTACAAAATAAATGCAGTATTCAATGTTGTTGAAAGGAGTCTGATTGCATTGGCCCTTAAAATCACATTTTCCAGTCTATGTCTTCCTCTTCAGCAGCCCACAACCACTCCTGGTGTGAAAGTCCCAACATTTTTTTTTTTTAATTTTTCATTTGATAAACCATGATTATCAGTGTGGAAAATGTATGTTCTGTGCTTTTTTATTCTGTATACATAATGCAACTAACCGCTGGAAAAAAAAAATAAATTTGGTGCCCAAACAAGTGTTTTCCCCCCCCATTTGAGCCCTCGAGTTCATGATCATGAAATCAATCTTAATATATTAACACTGAAGTTGTAAATAATCAGAAATTTTCTTAACCAAATGAACAGATATCATTAATGATGAAATGAGAGGATATTTTAGGATGAGAGCTATAAAATGCATATGGCATGTGTTGAAACCAGACATAGCTTACCTCTGCAGTTCAGTGTAGATGGGAAGGACTTCAGGGTGACATACAAATGCAAATGCCAGAATGGGTATTGCATATGCAGTCTGCAAATCAAACGACAGATCATCCTCGCTTAGATAAATAAAGACGTCAAGTATCACAAATGAATTGCGAGGCAAACAAAAATTATAATAAGTTTTTTGAAGGCAGTCGTCTCTAACCTCTTGGTTGATGTTGAACATTTTCATAGAACATGTGTCCTCTGGGTCTCCTGTGCTCACTGAATGGTTGCCAAACTCTTTCAGAGGACATGGGATGTTGAATCTCTTGTAGATTACCTAATATAACCAAGTAGAAGAAGTAGAATAAATTAAAATGATCATACTTTTTGGAATGGAGCTCTCCCCTCCCTTGTATGAAGGTCAAGGTCTTGTAGTGGAATTTTGCATTACATTCACTATCACGTCAACATGTACTATATGTCTGCTGTTTGATCCTGAGATTTATGGTGATTATTAACAGCATTTTGAAGCAATGATGATCTACAATTAAAAAACTTTTCGAGGATAAAGGCAGAAACTTAAGAAACGGTTCAGTTTGTGAGATTTATTATGAGGTACCTGTGCATGGTCCTTTTTTTCCACAAAACTCAACCATTGAAAATGTATTTTGATTCTTATTCTTGTTCTCTTATCACAAAATTATAATACATTGTATATTAATATTAAATCTCAATTTAATAACATAAAAATTGCAGCATTATTTCTTTACAAGACTTGTCACATCAGAAACACCACTTCTGATACATCTGTGTTTTAAGTGAGACTCTTTAAATGGTCTTTTAAGACCAGCTTTCTTTTTCTTTGAGTTCTTGGGGCCTTCTTCTGTTTCCCTGTCTATCCCTTTGCAAAGACTCTCTCCAAAGACATCTGATTCTTAGGTTTGCTGTGGGCTCAAATTTTGCTGCTATGTATCATGTGACTGAGACAAGGGGAGTAGAATGAAGCAGTAAGGTGACCAGTCTTTCCTTTTTTTCCTAAAACTCAAATGAATATCCTTTAGACTGATAATCCATCAAATTGAATTAAGTTATTTATCCTTTCTGGGCTAGAGTGTGGCACAGGGTGCATTTTGATGTCTGAGCTCAACTCCATTAGAGTGCTTTAACTGACTCTGACCTGAACAGTACGTCACAGAATCAAGTAACCTATGTACCAATACTGATCAGAGTCCCTGTAGTTTTGAACAGCTGATCTAGACAACAGAACCACCTCTTTACTTTTAGGCACTTGAGCTGTTGGATACATTTGTTAAACAAATCATTTGGTTAGGTTTTGACCCTTACAAAACTGCAATTTAGCATTGAAGTAGATTTTCTACTGACAGTTGATAAAACTCATACACTCACCACTGAGAGAAAGAAAATCATGCACGAGAGAGAAAAGCCACTGGTGTAACCAAGGTACCCTGTGAAATAAAAGTGAAGAAAAAAGAAAGTGAAGGAAAAAAATCATGACACTCATGATTACATGGCTACAAATTGTCTGTTCTGAATTACATACAGTATATCCGATGGTTAATTTTACTTTCAGTGGATTTATACTAAAATGGAGTGTGAGAGGGACTGGAAAAGTGGCATACCAAGATGTTTCATCAGAGCCAGTGGGAGGATGATGCAAACAGAGACAATGATGATAAGGTAGTTTCCATTCATAAACCATTCACTAGATGAAAACCATAAGACAACACACAATTATTTTTAACTATAAATATTACTGCGATGTTAACACCATTATTCATATACTGCCAACTCCAATTCCAATGAAGTTGGGACGTTGTGTAAAGCATAAATAAAAACAGAATACAATGATTTTTGAATCACTTTCAACCTATATTCAGTTGAATACATTCCAAAGGCAACACATTTAATGTCCCATTACTGGGACAGAGGCATCAAGACTGTGTGAAGCTGAGGAATGCTCTATATTCCACAGGTGAATTCTGAAAGATGGGGCGAGGTTCACAACTTTATGAAAACTCTATGAGAAAAACAGTCCAAGAGTTAAGAACAACATTTCTCCATAAGCAATTGCAAGGAATTTCGGGATTTCATCATCTGTGGCCAATAATATAATCAAAAGCTTAAGCACAGGTTAATTCAAAGTTGAGCAGCTATTCCAGGCAAGCTGCATCAGCGACACTTTTCTGATGGTTGAGTGCTTAATTTATGGGTACACAGTAAGAGCCCTTCTGCTGTCTCCTATATATGACCTCCAGACAGCATCTTCTTTATTCTTAAATCCCACCTTCACACTTGTAAACATGTGTGACGTCTTTTTGAATGGTTTGGTGTTATCAAGATGACAGATATTTAGAAAACCTATCATTATTCTTTCCACAGTTGGTATCTACAGGAACACATTTTGCAGTGCTTACACATTATCTTTCATACACAAGACCAATAGGGAAAAAAACAAAAACTATAGACATAAATTGGCTAAGCATAGACCACAATGTTCAGGGTAATTCATCAAATCCTCATTGTTCCGTGCTGTAAATGCAATTTTGAAGGTCAAACACTTTCTTTTTGACAATAACAAAGTCTCTGTTTGGAATGTTGATGTTCACACTATTTCAATTACTTATCTTTTATTGTTTCCATGATATACAACTCTTTGTGTGAAAGAGCCACCAGCTAGGCCATTGGAACAAAATTTAGTCATTGGAAACTACACCACATTTAATTTAAAGAGAACTGATATTTGATGACCTGTGGGATTCAGATTACATTTCAGAGGATATTACAACATTGCATAGACACACCTATTGGAACAAAAGTCATTAGAAAAGTCATTAGAGAACCAGTACGGTTGAGTTTCATTCCTCCCTGAACAAGACAAAATGTTTCCACTAGCTTCCACTTCTCTTCTCTAGCTGGTAGGGAGATGCTGCTTTTATCTCGTTCTACCTCTGATAATAGCCAATGTAAGTAACCTGAACACAACATGCCAATAAGCCTGGCTCATCAATGAACGCATTGATGCTGTCTTGAGAATTTCCACAGCAAAACTGCCACAAGATTTTTACACTCAGAATAAACTTTGTTGATGAGGTATGGCCACACATACAAGGAATTTTGCTCAAGTTGACAGCTACACCTTGTGCTGACATGAAGGTAAACTATGACTGGACGAGAACAGTTTACACAATTCAAAATAAAAAGTGCGCTCATAAAAAAAGGCTGACCAAGCAACACTGTTCCCTTTAAATCCATCAATGGTTGGTTGTTTTTTCATGTATGAATCTATCACTTAAAAATAGGGCAATTGAAATGGACTTCACATATGTTTCATATCTAATCCCCACACATTTTTTCAATGTATCTACCAAAATTCTGTCCTACTGCTCAGTTTAAAAAACTAAATGTGGCTCTGCACCCTACCACTGCATTAGAGTGTAAAGTAATCAGGTTAAGAGTCAGCACCACAAAAGTTCTGTTCCTGAAACTGTTGATTGTCCCCTCCAAGTTAAAAGAAAAGTACTGTATGCTTCAGGTGAGGGAGTTCAAGTATCTTGGAGTCTTGTTGACTTGTAAGAGGATAGAAGGGCACGTGAAAGAAAAAAGGGCCTTGACACAAGTGTCTGACATGAATTTCCACTGGAGAGTGGTGAGTTTCAGCTTTAGCAGTAGGGTGGGGGGTACTGATACGCAAGGGTAGCTCAGGGTTGATTCACTTCTCCCTACTGTCAAAAGAAGTCAGATGGTAGGGACGGCTATTAAAGATGCTTCCAAGGCGCCTCGCGTAAAAGATGTTCTGGGCGCATCAATCTGGAAAGAGGCCTCCGTGGTCAACCCAGAACAACTTGGAGGGATTATATCAAGTTTGGACCGGGAACACCTTGGGAAGAGCAGGATATCATCTCTGGGGACAGGGAGATTTCAGACTTCTCAGTCTGCTGCCACTACAATATGGCTCCAGATAAGCAGTGGGAAAATGAATAAATGACTTCTGTTACATTTGTTTTTTCTTTTTGCCTTTCAGTTCTCCTTTCACCTTTACTTCCCATGACCATTCTTGCCTTGTTATGTCCAGTATCTTCCAGAGAAAAATTAAAATAATCATGGTGTCTATTCAATCAGAATTGGTGAAAACACAATGTGATAGTTCCTCACACTCTATAGTAGACTGTGATGTACTTCCCCCCTCTAAATATTAGTCAGCTACTGTACCACTTGGCAATTGGGTGTTTTGAGACACTGCTTTAATCCTGTGGTTCATTTATCATCTAAATCACGGGTATCAAACTCATTTCACATCGTGGGCCACATACGGCCTTGGTAGATGTCAAGTGGGCCGGACAATTGAATCAATTGACAATTGATCTTATCTCTTCTCAGTTGTCCTTGCAAGCTGTCATATTTTTTGCTGTGATGAGTCTCATAGTGGTGCCGAATATTATATTCCTTGAATATCAAAAGTGGTTGCAAACACACCAAGCACAAAGGTTTTCCGTGCGTCTCCGTAAATAAATAGGACGTAGTCCATTTTTCTTTGAAAATTCTACACTCTTTATCTACTTTTCTCTGTTTTGATAACAACATTTTGGCTAATAAGGGTGGAGCAGGGTGGTAGAGAACAGGGTTGAAACAACATCATAACAAGCAGCAGATGGCGCATTGATACCATCTATTGTTTGGTCTGTCTCAGTGATGCAGCATGTCTTCTACTCTGACCAAAACAGTGCACATCCTAGCGGATAATTCTTGATTGCATTTAATCAAAAAAATTTGATCCATGTCGTTTATGCATTTTTTCACTTTCAAATTATTCTGCAGCCTGTATGTTTGACACCCCTGATCTCAATTGTTTTGAATTGCAAACACTGCATGTTGTTTTAGCTGATTTGTTTGAAATACGCCACATATTCAAATATTTTTTTAAATTTCTTTCAGAGCAATTTTTTATCACTGCATTTTTATCTGCGACACTATAAATATTTCAACCACTGTGCTATATATGTTGTTCACACAATAAATATCTACTCACTCAGAGGAGGATGTCTGACCTAGAGACGCTTGAATGACAAGCGGTAACTCCGATTTCACAATGAACAGGTAGCTGGACATGGCTGAAGAGATAAGATGAGAGAGACCGGGGATTATTTATTACCTCTCATGAGCACATTTATTTTCTTGAAACAAATCTCTTCTGCAATTTTTGGGTTGTTCTTGCATTATCTTGTTCTAGGTTCTCATGATTAGCTGTAAATGTCAAAACAATGCATCGAGATCTTACCTCCAATATTGTGTAACATTATAATAATACCCGACAGAATCTTCCCTGGTTTTCCGAATGCCCGGAGGCCCAGCTGCTCATATGCACGAATACCTGAACAGGCAAAAAACAACAGACACTTGGCATTTAAGTCCTGAAAAGAAGTTATAGCTCAATATGTTTTTCAGAGAAAGGGAAAGACAATCCATTGGAGTAATTGCTGATTCTTCATAGTGTTCCCGATAGAAAGAATGCTTACCCACAACTCCAGCACTACACAATAGCAGGTGGATGGAATAACAGGATAGCCAAGCAATACAAATGAGTAGGATCCTGCAAAGCAGAAACGTTGAAGAAGAGAACTGTTTTGATAATATTTTACTCAGGTTTGCATGAAATAGAGGTTCTCATCATTGGTTTCTAATTTAGTATTCAAGAGGATCTGTAGAAATTGACATCTATTCAAACTCAAACAAGTTTTTCAATTATACAGTAATAATACAAACACCCAAATACCAGAAAAAGTAAAAAACGAATAAACAGACACAAAAAATATCACTGATTGTTTGTACAACTTGTGCCGAGGTTATGGTGGGGCCGAAGCAAATTTTACATCTTGGCTACACTTTGATGGGCTGCCCATTTGATCACGGTGCTACATTTAAGGGCATACATCCTTGGATAGGGTTAATTTGATATTTATTGAGATCCCCATCAAATACTTTGGAAACCCTGAAATTAAAGGGAAAAAAAAACATGATTCAAAACAATATTAGTAATGTATCTTCTTTTTGATTTGCAGGTTTGGTTTTCCTGACACAACCCCTTGCATTTATCCGGGCTTGGGACTGGCTCAGGGAGACACTGTCCCATGCTGCCTTTAGCCTGCATTAAGATTAATAATGTAACTACTTCAACTAATTTCATTTCTAATGTAGCCTTAGGGGGGCACAAGCTAGTATGTTTTTGAGCCCCTCCCAATCCTGGATTAATGCAAAGGGTTGTGCCAGGAATCGCATTCAGCATAAAACTTGTGCCACAACCAAATATGCAAATGTAACGTATGACTCTCATACCAGATCTCTCAAGGCCAAGGTTAACTATGGATGCAATTGGTGCAGATAACCAACAGGCTACTAGTGGGAAATTGTGCAACTGTGGGTTGAACAAAGAGAAGATATAAGCAGAGAGAGAAGAGGAAAAGTAAATGTTGGGGACTGAAAGTAGGGCCTTGAATCTTAAGATGATGTTAGGATTGTTCTGGAGTTGAAAAAACTGTCTGATAGACTCATGAGTCTGAAACTAGAAACTGAATCCATTATGCTAAATGTTGTTAGTGGCTATGCCCCTGAAGGAGATAGGTGACTGCAAGGTAGAGTGTAACCAGACCACATAGGAAGGATGGTTGGCTGTAGGATTATTCTGGTGACATGGACATTGAAAAGGACAAAAACAGAGCAGAGGACAAAGTTGTGGAAACTGAAAAGTGAGGAGTGTTGTATGGTTTCCTGGGAGGAGTTGAGAAGACAGGAATCTTCCTGATCTATGATGTTTGCAGATGATATTTGATCTGCAGTGAGAGCAGGGAGCAGGTGGAGGAATATTTAGAGAGGTGGAGGTATGCCATTGAAAGGACGGGAATGGAGGCTAGCAAAAGCAAGACAAAATACATGTGTGCAAATGAAAGGGACACAAGTGGAACATTGAGGCTACAGGGAGTGGAGATACAGGAGGAGGAGGAACTTAGGTAGTACTTTGGGTCAACAGTCTGGAGCTTTTTCGAGTGTGGAAGAGACATGAGAGAGGTGAAGAGACATGTTCATGCAGATTTGAATAGTTGAAGAAAAGGGTCAGGGGTAATGTGTGATAAAAGAGTATTATCCAAAATGAAAGGAAAGGTGCATAAGACAGTGCTGAGATTAGCTATGCAGCACTATGGTTTAGACATAGTAGCACTGTGGAAAAGACAGGAAGCAGAACAGGAGGTAGCAGAGATGAAGATGTTGATGTTCTCTTTGGAAGGGATAAGGATGGATAGAATCAGGGATGAGTCCATCAGAGGGGCAGCACATGTTAGCTGTTTTTGAGATAATGTCAGAGAACCCAGACTGAGATGGTTCCATCATGCACAGAGAGGGGCTCATGAATATATTGGTTGAAGGGTACTGAAACAGTGAAAGAGGACATGAAATTAATTGGTGTGAGGGAAGAAAATACAGAAACAATGGCTAGTTTGAGGAGGTTGATACACTGTGGCAATCCTTTAAGAGAGTAGCTGAAAGGAAAAGAAGAAGAACAAAAACTTTTACTTCTAGCAATTGAAAATAACAGTTGAATGTCATAACTATTTTTGTCTCTTAGTTTGCTAATTCTGCAGACCTTTTCATGAGTCATGTGATTAAAATGTTCAAAAGAAACCTAACCAGTCATATTACTTGTAACTACAGGTAGATATAAAGTCTTTCTGTTGTATAATGCTGATTAATGATTTTCAGAAAACATTCCTACCTGTTGCAAGAGGACATCAAAAGCCTCTTCATTTGTGTCAGCAAGCAGGGGTATGTCATAACCATATTATGTAAAGTTTACCTTTTACCCTCTGGTCTCTGTTTGTCTTTTATCTGTCTCTCTCAGGGTACCTATTTGGGCATTTGTGGTGGTTTGTGTGACATTTAGTTATGCTCTTTGCTCTGTAACTTACAGAAAAAGGATAATCCCTGTGTTTGACATGGCATATGAGAGACCCAGAATGCCACTGCCCATGATAGCATTGCTCAGGTTGAAGACAGACATTGTGAAGGATGTTTTACCCTGAAACTGGAGGAGACATATGATGGAGGATTACCTTAAAGACAACAATTTCAACTTCACTTTTACATTGTGACTTAAATGACATGTCATCAAAGTAAAGAAATGCCATGTTTTTCTGTATCCTACCACAAAATGAATGTAAATGTCAACTTTGAAGCTGTAAATCCTATATAACTCATTTTAAAAGAAAAAGGAAGTTATAGAGTGGAATGTCAAGCAGTCCTTTTGTCTTACACTCACATCAGTGAACTGAGATCTCTTTGACTCCTCATTCTTGGGTTGCTGGAACATGTCTTCTTCATCTGGGGAACTAAAACATCTGTCAAAAACTTTTTTCAACTTCTAACAGTATATATTATTTATTCCATGGCATATATGATATTACTCATATTTTATTATTCATGTCTGTACCAACAGTGTGTGCTATGTTTTGAAAAATTATGCCACAGACAGATATCAGGCCTGCATTCGTTAAATAGATGAACTGACAATTATACAATGTGACCATCAAAATTTTCTGTCTAGCCATGCAAGAGTCCTTTTTTACACTGGAAAAAAGGACATATTTGACAATGTTGTTTCGATTCCTTACAACAAAGCCCTTAGATTTCAAGTCATCCACATCCAATATACTGTATGTTTTTCCAAACATCAAATTACTTCTTTCGTGCACACACAAGCTAGCTAGGCCACTGTTCTTTGATTCTTTGAATTTATCTGAAAATTTACTTTATGACAACAAACATCTAGGAAGACCTAAGTAAACTATGAAGGGAACATACCCTCCTTCCAGTGGTGCACTTTCTTGGTGATGAGTACCATTTGATAACTTCTGCAACTCCATACTTCCAGAAAGGTGGGAATTTCAGAAAAAATGGGAGAGACAGCGAAATTTAATCTGAAGGATAGAAACAACAGAACACATAGAGCTAATGATTGGTAATGCTCCATAGACCAATGATGTCATGTTCCAGATGTGAAAAGATTATTGTTGTTTAGAAAATGATATTGTAATTAATCTTTTTTATTTTCTGAGAAAGGTTTTTGGGATAAAACTGCTAGAATTAGATGAAGTACAGGTGAGGCTTGGTCACATTGAAACACAAAACAGTAACCTCAGCAACCTTTTCAATGCTCAAAGATAAAAGTGACTTTCTGGCTTGAATCTTTTTTAAATTCTTTTGTTTTTTTTTTCTTATTTTTGAGATACTTTTACCAAATGAAGACAGAACATGATAAGTAATCACAATGAACCTGTTGTAGCTCTAAGAGATCCTCACCAGGTCGTCAAGCGATGCCTGGAGAACTATTTATTGAGGCAGAAAAATGCACCTTCCACGCCTCCTCTGTGTTATTTCTGGGGCTAATCTGGAGGGTGGACGGACTCGGCCTGATCCCCGGAAGATGCAGGCAGTCATTGACTAGCCAAAGGGCACTAATTGGGAGCAACTGCAGAGTTTCATCGGCAATTCATACGGCGCTACAGCAGAGTTGCATCACCCCTCAACCCCCTTACATTGTCCCTAGACCCATTTGTTTTGACTACGATAGCCAGCACCACTTTTGAGGCCCATCCTGCTGCACCTTGACCCCTCCAATGCCTTTGTAGAGGTGGATGCCTTCAACACAGTTCTGGGGGTGATGCTTTCACAGCAGTCAACCTCCAACAACAAGTTGCACTGCAAGTTCTTCTCACTGCCGTTCACACCCAGTGAGGAGATTACAAATGGAATAATATTATTCTTGAGTCCAGTTCAGTGGTCTGTTGTTGTTGTCCGTCTCCATCATTAAATGCTTTTCCTAGGCACTAATCTCCTATGTAGCTGCGATTTGGTTCAAAGACAACCAAACCAGAATAGATCCTACATTTTTTAATTATCTTTTTGCCCAGCATTTCTATGAGCAATTATACAAAAATATTTTTTGATGACAAGGGGGTGACGGGCATATATTTTTTTTCTGAGGTAAAATTATCCATGCTTATCCATGCTTCATCTGCAACAACATGCAACAACAGAGTCTTCTTACCTGATGCTAATGATGGTACAACGATGTTACTTCGTTTGTTGTTGTCTACTCTACGTTGTTGGTGTTTCGGAGAAACTCCAAAGGGTGTTCAAGAAGCACCATATACCGGTACATTTTAACACCACAACACCCTGAGGCAAAAATTGGTAAACCCCAAGGACAAAAACACCCAGGCATAAGATAGAGAATGTGGTGTAAGCTGTCACTTCCACTGAGGACTGTAATGATGTCTACATTGGAGAGCCCAAACAATGGCCAATGCACAAAAAATGCACAAACGGATGGCCCAACACAGGAGAGTCACAACTTCAGGACAGGACTCCGCAGTCCACCTACACCTGAAGGCCATTCTTTTGAGGACAGCAATGTCTACATTCTGGCCAGAGAAGACAGATGGTTTGAGAGACGAGTCAAATAAGCCATCTTTGTCAAAACAAAAAAAAACATCTGTGAACAGAGGAGGGGGGCACAGACACAACCTTTCACAAATGTACAACGCCATCTGGGATCAATACCAAGATGGATTTGCACATATGGACCAGGCCCATCTACACCCTCCAAACAACCAGGAAAGACCCACCACCAGAACCAGTCCCCGGTAAAGTCCACATGAAGCTTAGTCTATACGATCCAACAGGTTTCACTGCTTTGTTTAGCTTCACCTATTCACATTCCAATCCAGGTAATCCCACAAAGCTGCCCTGTGTTCCAACGAACGACACCTCCATTAGCATAACAACCCGCCTTAGATCCTGCAGTTCAACTCTTCCATTTACACAACAAGAAACCATAACCTAGATCCACCCACAACCCTGGCACTTATATCCAGAAAGTCCCCATAGGTCATTAAAATTGAAGAAGCCTCTTGGATGAGGGGTGAAACATTTTCAAGTGAGGTAGTTCAAATCTAGTTGCCAAGACAATAATGATTTCGACCAGAATTCTCCATGACCTGGATGACTGAGAACCTCCACAGACATAGTCATTAACTAATTTATTTATGAGGAGACACTTTAAATTGAGGCTGTTTTGGTATGTTACTATGTAGTTTTAGAGAACAGTGTCACAGTGCCAAGGCTATATTTATAACTTTCATAGTAGGCCTGACAATGGATATAATAGATACAGAAGGAAAATAAAAGAAGGAAACATATACTCTACACCAGGGATCATCAACCTTGATGAAACCGAGGACCACATTTCTGGGTACTGATTAAGGCGAAGAGCTACCGGTTTGATAAACACTTCTAAATAGCAAATTTGCTCAATTTAGCTTTAACTATATGTTATTATTAATCATCAATGGTTTTTAGCCATGTAAAGGCACTGATCATGTTAATAATTTCTCACAAAAAACAACAATGATAACAGGATAGGAAATAAATTAATATCAATATGCAACACTTTATTACTATGTTTTCATGTTTAAGTATTTTTCAAATTGAACATTTTCAAATGATCACTTCTGCAAAAGTCTAAGGAAATCACTATGTACCTCTGCAGCATTTTTAACATTTTTAACAAACACTCTGTATAAGCCTAAGAAAAAAGAAAACTCAAAAAATTGTGCTGTAAATTGTTACATTTTACAAACACATTTAACAAATCATGAATGACACATTTTGAAATGGACATAAAATCTGGTATCTGTTTTGTCAATTAGTGGGAAGCCTGAAATTTCATGCTCTCCACCAGTGTATTGTACTCTGGTGGGTAATTTGACACTGTAACTCTGAGTGAGTCTTGCAGATGTGCATCAGTGAGGTGTGGTCTGAACCAGAGGCCACCAACTTTTTTGGAACTGAGGGCTACTTCTTGCAAAGGGCAACCAGTTTGATACACACTTATGAAATAACAAATTTGCTAAATTTACCGTTAATTATATGTAATTACTAATAAATAATCATATTTATCTATGTGAAGACACTGATCCCTGATTTAACAAGGTAGGAAACAGATTAATATAAATTTGCAACACTTTATTTCTGTAATTTTCTGCAAGTATTTTTTTTCAAATGATCACTTCTACAACACTCTCACTAGCCACCAACAATTTTTTAACAAATCATGCACTACATTGCACCATGTTTGTACAGATTGTCAATTATTTGACATACAAAAATTAACTTTCAGATTTTATTGAGCGAATCACCCAATCTACAGCATTTAAAAAAAAAAAATCATATCCTACATGTAAAAAACACATTTGTCATGATATTTTAATAACTGAATTCAACGTTTTGGGAGTTTTTCACCAATCTCATGAAAAAAAGACAGCTGTATGTTCAACCTCCCTTTAACTCACTGGCTTTTTCTGCTCGTAGTGTGATGCCCGGCGAGTAGTTAGCATGGTAGCTTGCGTGACACATTTAGAAATGTCTCTCCACACTGCGGTGCTTTGCAGTCGCCACAATCGCCACGCAAATGTGATACACGCAGGAATCTTTCACAGTGGTAAAAAGGATCTCTTGCTCCCATTCATTGTGAAAAAAATATTTTCTGTCTTTTTTTCTGCCATGTCTTCAGGGATGAATCACCTCACCTTCATTGCGCCTGTTAGCAAGTCTCCACGGCAACAGTTGCCGTAGAGACCAGCTAGCTAAAATTTAATATGAAAAGATTTATAATATGGCACATTTTTATTGTAATTTTCAAATTCACACAAATGCAAGTGTGATTTAAAAAAGAACGGCAACAAAAAAAATTATGTGCAGCTCACTGGTAAGTAGCACTATGGGTGTTTTTGGCCATGGGAAAAACACAATCGGGTGCCAATCAGGCACCATGTTGGTGACCCCTGCTCTACACTATATGTAGTGTCCTCCACTAGGAGGTAACAGTTAAAAATGTATTAATAAGTCGTGTTGGCACTGGTGTTATTTTCTAAAAGAGCTGAAAAAATTTCTTTATGTGCAAATTTTAAAAAGCAACTCTAAATTTTACAGAAATAATTAATTTAACATGTAAGACTAGATACTTTTTAGAGATTGTTCAAGTGATACAGATAATTTTGACATTTCGCCTGAATCAGTGTGACTGACCCACCTTTCAATTGCACCAATCAGACTAAATAAATATTTCCCGTGACCTTTTGCTTAAAACTTTCATAAACCCATTCTGAAAACTGTTTATGATGGTGATTACTCATTGCATTGGATGGTTTGGTCATAATGAAATTACCATTCAATAAACTTCAATAAACAGTCAAATAACTATTAATGAATAATGGCTGGTATAATAATTTACATGTATGGACAAAAGTTCATATAATTATTTGTGCATTTTCACATGTTGATAAACAGAATGAACATTCCTTTACCTAACATTTACCTAAACATCTAGAAACATCATCACGTCATCATGCGTCATCACTATATGTCTAACACTGAATGGACAGCAGCAGTTGTAAAGCAATTGTTAACTCTTATTGTGTTATAGGAAAAGAAATCAGATATATACATGTATTTTCAAATCTTTTATGGTCGTCTACCAGAAATGGTCAGTTAAAAACAAAGCCATCACATGTAAGAAAAAATAAGAACTGAATTTAACTTTATTTCTTTTGTAAGTTTGAAAATGAAGCTAAGTAAAGTAACAGTTGTTGTTTTAGTTGAGAAATTCAGATTTGGACTTTGTATTATGATCAGTATGAAACCATTTGAAATGAGCTGAGCATGCAACATTTAGGCAGTGAATAATAACAAATAGCATATCTTACTCCCACTTGTACTGTGTGTGGTGGGAAATTTTTCAAAAATGTTTATTCATCAAACAATAAAAAGAACAGGCATTGGAAGGGTCAGAGCTATTCAAACACAGCTGCTCAACCTACAGCCTGAGCGTTTCAGATATGAAGAGAACCTTGAATTTTTCCCATTGTAGAGTTCTTCCCTGTCCCCAGTTTTTCTGAGCAGATCTCTTCAAGCATCAAACATATGTGGCAGTGCACCTTATAGAGGAGAGTCAAGACTTACCTCAAGAAACAGACCCAGCTGGCTCTCCCAAGCAGAAATGGAGACTGGAGTAATGAAGTCCAAAGGTCAGAGCAGTTTGTGGAAGAGGATGGTAGTGTTTGGAGCTGTTTGGAGAAGTGCAGTTTTCAGAGAGGGGGGCAAGTGTGGGAATGTGCAAGAGGGGTTGCCATGAAATTATTGTGTCAGTTTTCTTGTTGTCACATAAACAATCACTCTTCTTCCTTTCCAAAACACACACAAAAAAGAAACAAAACTAAAACAGCAACAAAAAAAGATCTTCTTTCTTTTGTATTATAGTTGATAGGTCGGTGGACTAGTACTGTTTATACCCACTTTCCCTGCAGGATTATTGGGCGTATGTAAATGTATGAATAGAAATATGAAGTAGTAGACACAGAGCTCAACGTCAGATCAACAGAAAAAAATAACCGAAGATACCTTTATAGGTTTTAGCAAATCGTTTCACCAGCACATACAACCTTGATCAGGATCTCGCAAGCTGGCTAGTGGACTTCTTAACTGACAGACCACAGAGGTTGAGGGTAAATGGTGTTTTATCCAATGTGCTTTTATCTTCCATTGACTCTCTCCGGGCCTGTGTCCTCTCCCCTTTTTTATTCATTCCATATAAAAATGAGTGCCAGAGTCAACATGAAAAAAGGAAAATTATTAAGTTTTCAGATGATATCCTGTAGAAAAGAACAGGGCTGTCCCATTCACTGCCCGGTAGGCAAGTACCAGGATCTTGAACTTGATGTGGGCGGCTACTGGGTGCCAGTGAAGGGACATGAGAAGAGGAGTTGTGTGGGAGAATTTGGGACGGTTGAACACCAGGTGGGCTGCCGCTTTCTGGATAGGCTCTAGAGGCCTGATGGTCACCGCTGGGCACCGGCAAGGAGGGAGTTGCAGTAGTCCAAACCAGAGATGACTAGAGCCCAGATGAGTATCTGTGCTGTATCCTCCTTGAGGAATCTGCAAATCTTCCTGATGTTGTAGAGGAGGAATCAGCAGGAACTTGCAACTGCTGCAATGTTCACTGAGAATGACAGTTGGTTTTCTCGGACCACACCCAGGTTTCTCGCAGTTGCGGTTGGTATTACCACGGTGTTGTCGATGGTGATGGCCACGTCTCTGTGTGGACAACCTTTCCCCGGGAGAAAGAGCAGCTCACTCTTGCTAGGTTGAGCTTCAGGTGGTTAGTTGCCATCCAATCTGAGATGTGGGACAGGCAAGCTTTAATTCGGGTTTCCACTTGTGTGTCTGACGGAGGGAAGGACAGGATCAGCTGTGTGTCGTCGGCATAGCAGTGGTAAGAGAAGCCATGTGAGCGAATGACAGAACCAAGCAATTTTGTATACAGGGAGAAGAGGGGAGGGCCTAGAACCGAAGGAGAGGGCCTAGAACTGTTTGTTTTCCCTTTGTTTCCCTGCTTGATGTGAATACAAATACCCCTTCACAGGGACAGCAAAGTTCAACTTTAAATAGGTGCAAGACAGCCAGGGTGCAAGTGTTTTTTAGACCACAGATGGTTTGAGACACACATTTTCCCATGAGTCTGATGATGCATTATTTCCACATAGGAGCACAGCTGTAAAAGCTGTATAGTTTGTGCCTGTGTGGCTGTGTGTGTATGTTTGCATGCGTACCCATCACTATAGGATTAATAAAATGCAGGAGAAAACATTTTTACTTGTGTAAGGTCAATCACAGAGGATTGTTTTTGATGTGAGGCACAGCGTAAAATGTAAACAATTGAGTCATTCATGTGTGAACAATGGAAGTTTCCTTTAAAAAATCAACTTGCCTTTACTCCTTGTCAGATCTTATCTTGGAAACTTAACTTAATTTCTTCTCTTGAAAAGAGTTCAATTACATGGATTTACCATAACCTGGATAACAAAAAACCTCCATAGACAATTTTCCTTCAACCGAACTAGTCAGCCCTGTCCATCCCGCACCTCTTTCTGCTCAACACACTTAGCACAATTCCCTTCGTCCTTAAGCAGGAACCTATCCCCATGATTGTAAAATCAAATAAGCACAATGGTGTTGCAGTTCAGTGGTAGAGTGCATGTTTCACATGCATGAGGTCATGGGTTCAATCCCACCACCTTCACTTTCGATGAAAGTGTCTGCCAAATGTCTGTAAAGCAAGTGGGAACCTACCCCCCTGAGTGTAAACAGGAATTACCCCCTCCCTATTTATGATCTTGTCAACACATTCACACAATAAAAGGCCGAACAAGGAGGAACTCCGTGGGATTCACTGGATCTTGCCTCCAAAGAGTGTACTGAGGCTCCCCCTCTGCAGAACTCAAATTAATAGTTGCTTGTCTGTGTTATTTCTTATGACAACCTCAGTCTCTTCTTTACAGGCTTCAACTTAGACCAGAATTAGAATTACTCCCCAACAGCAATGTCATCTGCAAACATCATGGTCCATGGAGATTCCTGTTGCACCTCATTTGTCAGCCTTTCCATCACCACTGCAAACAAGAGGTTAAGAGCCGATCCCTGATGGAGTCCTACCTCTAGCTTGAATTTCTCTGTCACCCCTATAGTACACCAAACCACTGTCTCACAGCTAGCATACATATCCTGCACCAGTCTAACATACTTCTCTGCCACTCCAGATTTCCTCATACAATACAAGAGTTCCTCTCTAGGCACCCTGTCATATGCTTTTTCCAGGTCTACAAAAACAGAGTGCAGCTCCCTCTGTCCTTCTCTGTACTACTTAGCATTCTCAAAGCAAATACTGCATCTGCACTACTCTTTCAGGCATGAAGGCATACTGCTGTTCACAAATGCTGACTTTTGCTCTCAGTCTAATTTCAACTACTCTTTTCCATAACTTCATTGTATGGCTCATCAACTTTATCCCTCTAAAGTTGCCACAATTCTGCACAACCCCCTTATTCTTAAAAATTGACCCAATCACACAGTCATCAGGCATCTTCTCACTCTAAGATTCTGTTGAATAATCTAGTCAGAAACTCTATCGCTGCCTCCCCTTCTTTTAGGACCAACTGCCTGTCCACTCTTCATCCTCTTCAATGCATTCCTCACTTCACATTCACTAATGTCTGCTACTTTGTGGTCTACAATAGTCACTTCTTCTACCCTTGCTTCTCTTTCATTTTCCTCATTCATCAGCTCTTCAAAGTACTCTTTCCATCTTCCCATCACTCTTCCAGCATCTGTCAATACATTTCCCTCTCTATCCTTACTCATCTGGACCTGCTGTACATACATTCCATCTGTATCTCTGTTTCCAACCTGTATAAATCATTCTCTCCCTCCTTACTGTCCAACCAAGCATATAAGTCATTGAACGCCCTTTGTTTTGCCTTTTTTTTGTCCCCTCAGTATCCCACTTCTTCTTTGCTACCTGCTTTCTCTGTATATACTCCTGCACTTCCTCATTCCACCAACAAGTCTCCTCATCTACCCTCCTTCCAGACGATACACAAAGTACTCTCCTACCTCTCTCCCTGATCACATTAACTGTAGTTGTCCAGTCATCTGGAAACTGTTCCTGACCACCCAGAGCCTTTCTCAACTCCTCCCTGAAAACCATACAACACCCCTCCCGTTTCAGCTTCCACCACTTTGTCTTCTGTTCTGCCTTTGTCCTCCTCATCTTCCTTGTCACCAGTCATCTTACAAACCACCATCCAATGCTGTCTGGCTACACTCGCACCTAACCCTACTCACTGACCTCTTTCAGGTTACATTGTCTACACAAGATGTAGTCTACTTGCGTGCTCCTAACTCCACTCTTATAAGTTACCCTATGCTCTTATCTTTTCTGGCAAAAAGTGTTCATTACAGCCTTTTCCAAATCTCCTGTATCCCAAATCTGCCCATCACTGTCAATCACCTCTATCGCCTGTGCCAACATTGCCATAGAAGTCTACACCAATTACCACTCTCTATCACATCATGTATCTCATTCCCGAACTTCTCCTCAACTCACGTCCCACCTGCAAGGCATAGCCACTAACAACATTGAGCATCACGCCTTCAATTTCTAGTTTCAGGCTCATAAGTCTATCTGACATTCTTTTCACCTCCAAAATATTCCTAACAAACTCCTCCTTCAAGATAACGCCTACACCATTTCTCTTCCTGTCAGTACCATGATAGTACAACTTACAGCCTGCCTCTAAGCGTCTAGCCTTACTACCTTTCCACCTGGTCTCCTGGACACACAGTACATCCGCCTTCCTTCTCTGCATCATGTCAACCAACTCTCTACCTTTTCCTGTCATAGTCCCAATATTCAAAGTCCCTACTCTCAGTCCCAGACTCCTGTTTCCTGGAGGTCATCGGTACCAATGGCAGTTGTTGTTAACCCGGGCCTCGACCGATCCAATGTTTGATCTGGTTATTGGGTTTGAGTCACATGTTTGGTTTTGGCAAAAGTTTTATGCCAGATGCCCATCCTGATGCAACCCTCTGCACAAGGGTGCCTTAACAACTGAAATTTACAAGTGTGTAAGTATGCACATCCATTTTCACGATAAAATCTAAAGTTCCACAAATAAGTCAAAATCACCAATGTCCAGCATTTTGATTCAAATTTCTTTCTTTCTGAGAAATATTATTGCGTCACTGTCCAATTTTGGGGTGCCATGGTTCCCTACTTTTCCTCAATGGCACTGTTTCTAAACCATACAACGTTGCTGGTCTCACCAACTCTCTTGTACACCTGTCTATTCATTTTCGCTGAATACTCTTTTCTATCACACATTTACCCTGACACTTTTCCCCAGCCATTCCAACCTGTTTGCATCCATTTCTTGAACGTCTTTTCCATACTCTTCATTGCTCTGGAGTTTTGATCTTAAGGACTTACAATCCTTCACCTTCTTTATCTCCCTCCATGTAGCCTTACGGTTCCACTTGGGTTCTTCTCATTCACACAGATTTCTTCTGTCTTGCTGTGGCTAAATTACATACTTCTCATTTCATGAAATGTGTGTGATTAATTCATTTGTTAATATGAATTAAAATAAAATGAACAGTTTCCTCAAAACTATCTTGCCATTAAAGTTGATAGAAGTGGTTATATTTTCTAGAAAGAAACCTATTTCAGGAGTGTTTAGCTACAACACTCAAAAGCTGTTAGAAGTACATTTTTACTTCAAATTCATTTAAATAGACAAATTGCAGGGAAACCTTTGAATGAATTATATCTAGATTATGGTTCATTTTTTTCTTTTGAATTCAGTCTATTATTGATAAAGCTGTTCAAAGAACATTTATGGGAAACAAAACAATTTAGAGTTTATTCTACAACTCGGGAAAAGTCACAAGTGCATTTCCACTTCAAATACAGTAATAAGACATGCAAGTAAATGTCTTAAGTTTCGGAATTAATTGTGTAACAGATGAGGTTAACCATATCCTCCAAATTGTCTCTCGATGAGAAAAGCTGCTGTGGCAGATCTATCTCTAAACAAGCTTGCTTCAAAATTGTACAAATTCTACTGCTTACATACTGTATCACATTTACAACTGTTTTACACACACACTAACCCAGTAACCTTGTTGAAATAATAGCCTACCTATAAACTAAACACTGCCTTTATCTGAATTATGGGGGGAGAAGCAGTGATGTATCTACCCTGGATCTTTTTAAAATGTTAACAACCAAGTCATCATTCCTCATTGTTATCACAAGTGTAGTTTTCATTCACACAGGGTTATAATATTGACCTATAAAAATTTAGGCTAGCATTGTCAATGGAGATGGTCAATGATATAGTATGGTAGACTGACACAGATGTGTATCCAGCACTCCCTCTTTGCCAACTTCACACTTTTGGTTAAATGGAGCCAAACTGCCAAATTCCAGGTTCTGGGATGGGAGGCAATATACTATCAGTGTGTGTGAGTGAATATGCCCCTTTTTTCAGATTCGAGTGTCCTCAAACAATGCCAATAGCAAAGCACACAATCATTGAAGATGTCACCAAAGAGACAATTAGAGCGTGTACAGCAAAGAAATTAAAATTAATTTTTGTTCAATTTGGAAAAGCTATGCCCTTTACGCAAAAAATTAGTGTTGATGACACTGTTGCTTCAACCAATCAGATTTTAAGTTGGCGACATCAAAGCCTTCTAGCAGGCTTCAGCAACGTCAGTATATTCACACCCTCTGATTGCATAGTCAGAGAGTGGACAAGTGTATTTGCGAGGAGAAGCGTATTAGCTAACAGAAAAATAGTTGTGTTTATTTAATATTGTTTTTTTCAACCCACAATGGCTGCAGGAGGAGAAGAAACGGATTTAGTTACTAATATATTGTTGAAGCGATTTTCTTTTTGAAGAAAAGCTGGACATAGTAAAGAAAGGTTGGGCAACTCCTAAGGTAGTGAAGCTGTCACAACCAGGAAAAGGATTTGTCCGACATTTTCAAGCCACGAACAACGACCGGTACCCCTGGCTCACAGGCTCCGAGGTACACTGGAAATTTTAATGCTTGGAGTGCTTGGAGCCAAAGCGCACGGATAATCTGTGCAACACAATAATTGAACTCTATTTGAGGAAAGAAAGGAGGATGGATTTGGTCTACAAATGATCAGAATTTTGGTGAGTAAAATGCTGCTATTTTCCTAAATAATACTGCAAGTTTATAAGGTTATTATTGATGCTTTTTATGTGTCACAGCTGTTTGCTATAAAGGCATTTATTGTGGCTGCTGTCCGCTTTTGTGGCTCCCGCCACAGGACCGGACTTTTGCGTTCAGGAACTGATCAAGCAAGAATGGTTTATTCAAAGTCAGGAAATTCCCTTACGAGATATCCCGGGCCAGAGATATCCCGGGCTAGAATGAATGTCACCCCAAGAGGATCGTTCACCCTCTCTGGACACCCACTGAGCATGGATGTGCAGGTGAGGAGGTTCTGGCCCCGAGCCGAGGAGGCGCGGTCATTTTATACCATCGCCTCAACGGTAGGGTTTATTACCTAATAAGGACTTGTTTTACACACTCAGGGAATTTGGGCACTCAGGGGATTTGGACACTACATGGGTTATCTATCTCCGATGCACCTCTTTTTATACTGCATTTCTCCATAATAGGATGTTTTTTATAGCCATTAACTAATAATTGGGGGTTGGATTGATTCAGAGCACTACTGAAGGCCGAGGTGTAAAACGCACGGCCTGCCACTGCAGGTGAGGCTTGGCCTCCCCTGCCACTACTGACTGCACGTCATTGCTATTGTTATTACTCCTGAGATATCATGTATTGACGCAATTACTTGTCAACCTCAGTGCCTTTTTGGGAATTATAAAGCACAAATAATCTATATTTTTAAAAACTCAAAATCAGCAAAACTAATGATAACAAAAAGAAATAAAAAAAATCAGAATGTATATACCATTAACTGGCCCTGTGATTGACTGGCGACCAGACTGGGGTGTACCCGCCTCTCACGGGTACAGCTGAGAGAGGCTCCAACACCCCCCGCGACCCTAAGTGCAGGATAAGCGGCAGAAGATGGATGGATGGATGGATGGATAGATGGGTAGATGAATGACCGAGAGCATAAGAGCTACGTGCAGGAGCTCACGTCCCCAATACAGCAGGGCTCCTCCTGTTACCAACCCCACTCCCGTCGGAAGTGGGCGGCCTTGCGCCGCGCTCAGTTTTTACCAAGGCATGTCTTTCTGCTGTTTTCGGAATGATTTGAGTATGTACTGACAGTGCCTCTGTGCGTTGTGTTACTGTATAGAAAGACGGTGAAAGGAGGTACCAGCGGCGACCATACTCAGTCCACGTAAACGGAGGTTGAAAGGATCTACGTTACACTGAGACTACGGGGATTTTAGGGTTTTCGTAGAACTACGATGAGATTGTTGTCTGTGCCGTTGTTAGTGGGGTTCTTGGTCTGTTCACTTTTCTTGCTGATACACTGTGGAGAAGAGGAACGGCCAGAAGGTAAGTTTTGCGCACTTTTTAACGTTTCAAGTTTGGTACAGGGGGTAAGTTTGGGCTGAAAATGGCTCTTGTGAGTCTCAGCTTGTGAGAAACTCCGATGAACATCTGTGACTCCAGTGCATTGTTTTTTTTTATTGGTAACATCTGAAAAAAGAGAAACTCTGAAAGAGTGAGAGTTAAAAATCCATTCGAACGTATTGTCAAGAAATAGCTGGTTCACAAACCTTCAGCAAAGAGCTGTTAGCTAACCCCTACCTTTATAGCTAGCTAGCTACATGGTAAGTTATATAGCTATATATAGTTGGAGTTTACTTGTTAACAAGCCCTAACTGATATTTCTGAGACACGTCGCTCCGGTTGTGATTTAAAGCTGTAAAGCGCGCACACACAAAGGCGTGCGCTCACACGCACTCACATGCGCGCGTTTACATCGGAGGACCGGCCTGTCGCTGACGTGGACAGGACATGCTGCTTGAAAGGCAAAGTCAGGAGGAGGTAGGCTAGGCTGTCGCAACATCGCCAATCGATTATATATGTATATGTATATGTATATGTATATGTATATGTATATGTAAATGTTTATGTATATGTATATGATCGATTGGCGAAATTCGACACACAGTGTGTGTCGATTTTCGTGTGTGGGTCACACACACACACACACACACACACACACACACACACACACACACACACACACACACACACACAAATTAATTCATTGAGAATACAGAATTCCCGTGAGAAAAATTAAATAATTAACTATTTACTCGTCATCTATTTTCTCTTTAGAATATATTACATATGTTGTTTCATTTTGTATAAAAAGTTACTGAACAGACTGTAACATTAAAGAGACAGTTTCACATTTCAAGAAACAGTGGACATTTGACATCTAAAGAATAAAAAAGATCAATATTTTTTACCAGGCTTTTTGTCATCAAGCATCTGAATGTTGGGTGCTGTCCCTGTATGAGTACTGAACAGTGCTTGCTACCCATTCAACAGTTTGATTTTTTTGGATACACGGGTAAGGCCATTGCGCAACCATGGTTCTGAACAGCATTTGCGCTAAAAGAAGATGGTTTTCACACCAATATCCTGCAGTGCAATGTAGCCTGTGGTGAGGCTGGACTTGTTCACCAGGATGCTTTCGTTGTCTATTTGGTTAGATTGTCTACACTATTGCCAAGACTCCTATTTCCTGATAATCCACCTGCGGCTTTACAGTGACTGCAGTGAGCACCTACATAGTAATAATTCTGATGGAAACACAACATCAAAATAATTTAGAATTGATTCTAGGTTATGTTCAGACAGTCAAATTGGGGACTCAGAAAGGCTTCATGTTTTTTAGGTTTACTGTACTCAGAAAGGCTTCATGTTTTTAGGTTTACTGTACGTGTTGTCAGACTGGCTGTTACCAGATTGCCAGTATCCTCAGTCAAGCACATCTCAGAAACATTCATGAACCATACTAGAACTGTGGCATCTAATGCTTTGTATTGAAAAAGAAAAAACTGTCATAATTCCTGTTTTATTCTGTTGCTTGCAGAGAAAATTGTCGTTGTGACGGTTGCAACAAGAGAGACTGATGGCTTCAAGCGATTCTTGAGATCAGCTAGACATTTTAATTACACTGTGAAGGTAAGAGACAGTTGTTTAGCTGTCTGTCTTATCAAATGTGTCATTACATTTCACCTATTCCTGTGTTTTTGTTAGTATGATTTTATAAATATATCTAAAAGTATATAATATTATTTATAAGATTAAACATATACTTAATTAATATAATGCAAGTTAAAAAACTACCTTATATACTGTGTAAAAATATTTCTGACACTCAGACAACATGAATATCTATCTCATAGGATAGATAGTAATCTAGGAAAATTATATCCAGGAAAAATAATCAATTATGGATGTGACTCCTTACACCTACTGTACATTGATCACTGTGTGTGTGTGTTTGTGTGTGTGTGTGTGTGTGTGTGTGTGGGCGCATGTTTGTGTGTCGGTCTGGTTAAGGTTCTTGGTCAGGGTCAGGAATGGAAAGGAGGGGATTTCATGTCACCTGGAGGCGGCCAGAAAGTCCGACTTCTTAAAAAAGCTCTGGGGAACATGACAGATGAGAGCAAACTTGTACTTTTTATTGACAGGTAAGTGACTATACCTGAGGGAAAAAAAAAACTCTATCCACTCAAGCAACACTTTAAAACCCTTATCAAATGGGGTCTTTACTTTGATTTTGGTATCCACAAATTTCAAAATTTAATTGCAATTACTTTCTACACGACTAAAGAGATACACATAAAGCTAAAAACGAAAATCAATATAACTCGGTGGACTGTAGAATAGGTAGATGCGATCAATTTCTATTTCAATTACCAAATCCATTCAAAAGTTGGAATTTGGCACTAGAGAATGGTGCATCACAATGACTGTTTCAGTCTTTACAGAAGGAGACATAATGTGCAATAGATACCTTTAATTTGTCAGTGTGACAGATAAACAGTATGACCATCCCAGCACCATAAGCTCAAGGGATTGCAGAAGTTTTTAAGCGCTGGCACACTTATAGTCTATCTACCATCATTTCAGTTTTATTTGGGTATTAAAACTATGAACAGATAATGTATTAAACACATGCCAAGAACATATATTGTTTAGTAAAATGTTTAATGCAAAGCAGATGTTCTCTATAAAACCCGTAGCTCCATCATTAGCAAAATGCTTCTCAGCTGAATTTTAAGTTGAGGCTTGTTTTTTTTCTGTGGCAGTTTATCTCAAGTCAGTGGCCTTCAGAAGCTCCAAACATTTACATGCAGGAACAAGGCTAAAACCAATATAGGTTATCTCTACGTGACTGTCTAAATCAGGGATCTGTAGTCTTGTCCTATTTAAAAGACCCATTCCCCCAAAATAAAATTAATCTGGAGCAGCAAAACCTATTTGACCCAAAAAGGTGTGAATGCTCATATTGTATAGCTGTTCTTGTTTGTTATAATAAAATAAATCCCAAATCTTTATGAAGACCATAAAACGAGGCAAGCAAAACCTCTGACATACATGTTATTACAAAGTAAAAAAATGGATCATGCTGGCCTATATGAGGCCTTCCTTTGTGTGTGGAGTTATATTAGATTAAATACAAAGCAGCCACTTTTGAAATTAATTCAAGGACTATAGCACTAGAAGAGTTTCATAAAGGGTAAATTTTAAGACTGGTTGGGTTACATTTGATTATAACTTAAATCATTTTGAGTGTGCTGTTGAACTTCCATGTTTTATTCCCCTGCAATATATTTTTTTGCAAAATTGCAGCACATTAACTGTTAATGTATTCACCTGCTTTTTGTAATTTCTATTTCTGAACATTGAGAAACGCTAGCAAAAGATTACCCTTTTATAATGGGCTCAATTCAAATACACCCTGAAAATGAAAAACTATAAATAATACTAAAGGCTTATCCACTTAACTGAAATTTATTTGCAGCCCTTCAAAATGATATTCAATAGTTTGTATTATCCCAATGTGCTTGTATACATATCTGGCAACCTCCAGGAATGCTCCCAATGAGACAATGAATGTGTCCTGGGTATCTCCTCCAAGATCGGGACCAGGGCATCATTGAGCTCCTGGACAGTCTGAGGTGCAGTATGGAAAAAATGGATTGAAACAGAGTTGTCCTGTTGGACTTTGGTTAGGTTAGCATGGGGGCCAGTCGGTGGTGTTAATTCCTTCATCGTCCAGGAGCTTTCTACATACCCTCGTCACATTAGGCCAGTCACTGTCATGCACCATTGTCCCCTTACCTAATGGCAGTCAGGAATGCTGTGGTTCTGTGCATCCCTCCATATATATACATACCAAGCCCATCGCAAACCCAGAGATAAAAGACGAACTGGTGAGACACAAGCCTTCAGACCTCAACACTCTCATCAGCCTGGCCACTGAAGTTAACCAACGCCTGTGAGTGCTGCAGAGCACTAAAATTTGACAGAGGCCCGAGTCAGGAACAAATGGATGGAGTGTTTATGTCAACTAATATAAATACTAGGTAGAATAGAAGTAAATGTAAATTCCATTAACACAAAAGCAACTGAAACTGATTAACTTACCCCTCTGCTACTTAATTTACCAGAAGTTCAATTGATTTGACACTGCACTCTGACACTACACACCTTTAATCTCTGTGGCCAAAACACTTGTGTGTGATGCTAGACTCATTTGAGTGACATAAAAAAAAAAAGAATTTTCATTGTCTTTCTGAGATTTTAAGTTAAGTTATTTTGCTATGGTATAAAAAATGATGAGATCTCTTGCAGAAGCCTTATATGTTTCCACAATGATAGATCATCTATAGAGGATTAATTTAAATACAGAAATCACTTAAATTTTTCTGTAAAATAAGAAATAAACTTACGATCCTTCAAAATAAAATAATTGAACCTCTAATATCTTGTTCAAGTGGGTGAGTTGTTGAGGTTAAATTGAAAGAAATACTACAGCATTGTCTGATAAGACTGTATTATCTATAGTCCTATTGAAATTTAATATACCAGTATTTTGGTGTTAAAGAATAATCCATTTCTGTGTTGCATTTATGAACATTCAAAAAAGAAAGACAATTACCTCTCCCTGGGATGTAATGCTCTTATAAAAGCAACCCCATCATTTGACATAATACAGTGTGATATTTATTTTTACATTAAGAGATATTTTTACATTCACTGCCTGTTTTGACACAGCTACGATGTAGTGTTCACCTCAAGTCCCAAAGAGCTACTCAAGAAGTTCCAACAGACCAGACACAAAGTGGTGTTCTCTTCAGAGACCCTCATCTGGCCTGATCGACACCTGGAGGACAAACACCCAGAAGTTAGGGAGGGCAACAGGTTCCTAGGTTCAGGGGGTAAGTTCAACTCTCCTGAATTTCCCTTAGATCACCTTGGCCACTTACAACTTTTTGAAATATTTTTTTCTTGACTACTAAAGAACTACTACTATATAAGAATGATTAGAAGGGTAACGTTCCCATGTAATGTTTTTTCTACTTTGCTGATTGTTTCTTGTTTTCTGTTTTGTTTTTGTTTTTTTTATTATTATTTTTAATTTAATCTAAGGTAAGAGAACCCAGGCTGAGATGGTTCAGTCATGTACAGAGGATGGATAGTGAATGTATTGGAAGAAGGATGCTGTGGATGGATGTTGAAAAAGGGCATGAAGTTAGTTGATGTGAGAGAAGAGGATTCAGAGAATAGGGTTTGAGGTTTCCAAAAGGAATTGAAGGAGTTAAGGAGTTGTCTAATAGTTTGTCTATATTAAATACTTATTTTTTTATACTTATAACTTTTTCCTTATTTTTAAAGTAAACACTGATTTATTGTATCTATTATCAATATCAATACTAATGTATCAATACTGCAACTATTCAAAAATCCATGTAAAGGATGATATAATGTTTCCGTGTATGTTGTTGACCAGGTTCAGGTAGATACAGTAAAGGCACTAATGTTGTTGATATCCGAAAGCAAACATTCCTGCAATATTAGCAGCTACTGTTAGAATCAACCTTAATGTAATATGATTATTAGCACAACTTCAGTTGTATAGTAATTCTGAGTCAGGTTTATTGTGTGGAGGGACAGAGGCATTATCATTGAAGCATTGCAAGGTTAGATGGACTTGCACCATGGTAGTGTTATATTATAGACAGAACCCAGTGGGCTTTGTTGTTACTTTGACAGTTTCACTTGGATTTTTCATAACCATGGCATTTGCAGTGGTATAAAAAAAGCATATAATCTCAACTCCTTAACAATGAATTTGTTTTGCATACATTTTACATCAGATATTATTTTGCTTACACCTAAAGGCTAAATAGAACATTGCCACTTTTTAGATGTAGCAAATTTTCCAGACTATAAGTCGCTTACAATAACAATTACAATTACAATGGTAATAGCAATAGAGTAGAGAACAAAAGGCTGAACAGGTGTCTGGTAAGTTAACGTAACCTATAAACAGCAATTTAGATAACTACAGCATAAACAACACAGCATAGCAAGTTTACCAAACTCTTTATCTCACTCCAAATCACTAAATCCATTGAATTTTTCATCCTCTGTGCCACCTCTGAGCAACTCCGCCAACTCCTGAGGTAGATGGTGTGCCACTTCCTCTTGTGCGTGGCTGTTTTTAGGACTTTGTTGTCCATGCTCTGATAAGGCGGTTACATAGCATGAATCTGTAACACCAAGAAGATCCTGCTGTAAAGTGATTTCTATTCATCGACTTGGCAACGACCTTTGGCATTGAGATGTAACTGCACCATCGACAAGCCTCTTGTTAATAGTGCAGCACAACGGCAGCACGTTGTTCAAGCACCCATTTGTGAACATGTTCCTCTAGCTATGGAAATCTAGCTATTAGAATTTTTTATTTTCTTCATTGCAGTTAGAGTATCCTCCGCTTTTAGCCAGTTCCTCACTTGTTTTTTGCTCACTCCAAACTTTCTTTCTGCTGCTCCATTACCGTTTTTAGAGCTACATATTTCACTACTTGCAGCTTGTAATATGCAGAATATGATTTTACTTTTGGGGACATTTGTGTAGAGTTTTACCCGGTTGTCTTTATAAGGTATGTTTAAATTTTGAGCTTTCCGTGGACAGGAGCAACAGGAGTAGCAGATACTGGCACACAAGCCTAGAGCCCACTCTCACAGCTGTCAGTGTGATAATAATGAACATGTGAAATCACTGTATATGTTTTTAATACAGAAGTCACACCCGAGTGTGACTTATAATCCGAAAAATACGGTATGCAAAATTATCAGTGGTAATTTTAAGCCAGTTTTGCAGTGCTCCCAAGTATTGAAATATAATAATAATAATAAGTTATCCTTTCTTAATCTCCATGGGGAAATTTGTTCTATGAAATTAACCCATCAGTAGGCTGCTGGCAACCAGCACCAGGGTAGCAGTTAGAGGTTGTGTCTTGCTCAGCAATGCTGTGACACACATCGAACTAGGAAAGTTTGGTTCCAAAGATGATTGCCCTACCTCCTGCACCATACCCCCACAAAACCAGGCTGTTAATCATATAAGTTACAGTGAAGGTCATCCTTACATCCAACCAGAGAACAAAAAACATTGGTGTAACCATCCAATTACATAAATGAAAATTAAATTCCATCTGGAAGAAACAACAAACAAAAGCACCACAAATGTGGGGTCATTATAACATGGCCTAAATTTCTGTATGAAAGATTCAGTATATTGATTCTGTTCTCTTTGACCACAGTTGACTGATGAGACTTGTTAAATATTCTTTAAACCTAGATTAAGATTTTGGACAAGAAGATATTCTGTGTCAGTCACAATTATTCTTTTGCAAAAGTGGTTACAGTATATACAAAAATATCAGCACAGACAACGGTCAGTCATGAGACCCCACTGACCTTATGTCATTAAATACCAGCAATACCGAAACGTTTTACCTCCATTATGCTGTATAAAGATCATAACTGTCTCAATGTCTTGGGTGAAAATGCTTTGAAACTGAAGGAGCTGTGCTGAAAGGCAAAGCTCTCGATTTCCTGGTTAATCTACGTTCCCACCTTCTGTTGTCATGAGCTGTTTGTAGTGACCGAAAAACAAGATATCTCATTTAATGGTCCGAAATTAGTTTTCTTTGCAGGGTGTCCAGGCTCAAACTAATAGGTAGGGTGAGAAGCTCAGTCATCAGGGAGGGGCTCAGAGTAGAGCCACTGCTCCCCTGCATCCAGAGTCAGATGTGGTGGCTGGAGCACATCTACTCAGGATGCCTCCCGAATGAGTTGCTCGAGGCATGCACCACCTAGAGGAGGCAACCTGATGCTGGCTGAGCAGCCGAATTGTGATGATGGATGAAAAATTGTTATACAGAAAAGTATTATATAAAAGTGATAAACACATCACTGCTTAAAATTTCTTCATAATGTGTTGAAATTTGAATGGTAGCTTTGTATTTCTGTACTGTATTTTTTATGTTCATACGAAGATCAATGACATACAATTTGAATAATTCCATACATAATGATCGGATGAATTTTCTCTAAATTACTCTTTCTCTCAGGTTTCATTGGCTACCTTCCCAATGTCAAACAAATGGTTGCTGAGTGGACTGGAGGGGACAATGATAGTGACCAGCTTTTCTTCACCAACATTTATATCAACCCAAAAAAAAGAGTAAGACAATACAGTTTTCAGATCTTTCTTAATCTATTATTTTTTCACCAAATGATCAGTTAATCCATCTTTTTTTTTAATTTATTTTTGATTATTCTTTTTAAAATTTATAGTAAATATAACGTTTTGAGTGTATGCTATTGTAACATACAGGAAGGGCCTTTGTACTAGATATGTCATTGTGTTGCTAAAATGACGAGAATAATTTTCATAAAAGTAGTCCATTTTTATTTAACAGTGGCAATTTAGTCCTCAAACTGTTTAGAGACTTGATTGGCTGGCATCACTACAGCTGAAATCTGCCGTTTTTTTTTTTTAAGTGAGCTGATTAGATAGTTTGATATATTTGGTAATTACCAAGTACAATAGGGGAGGTGACTATAAGTCTCAAGGCCTTCTTCTACAATGTTGCACACATGGATTTCATTGAATAGTAGCAGAGGGATTATTATCCTTCCTTTTCCTGAATTTAACACATATGAGGTTCAAGTCATTTGGACTTTTTCCAACAGACATACTGTAGCAACTCAGCAAGCCTGAGGCAATAAAAATTGAGTAGTAAAGTAAAACAGCATGTCATTATGAAATTATGCCACATAAAGAGTAATGATTTGTCTTATCTATTTTTCAGAATTATATGAATATCACACTGGACAGCAAATGCAGAATATTCCAGAACCTTCATGGAGCGCTGGGTGAGTTCTCGAACAATTATCTAACCTGACCTGAAGAAGGTTCTACAGGTTTGCTCTCTGCAGGTGCAATGTTGAAAATGTTAAAAACACCCCTCTTCAACTCCTTCAAATTTTTGATAGCTTTCGTTACTTTAACTAAAAGTTCAGTGTCTTTACCATCCAGTAGATATTGTTGTGGAATCATTAGCATCAGAATGCTTTTTATTTCCATTGAAAAATTGGTGTTGCAACAAAATTGTCATGACAATGATATTGAATACAAGACATTCTCACATGCCCACTGTAAAACCAATTAGACTTCAAGCATGGGAGTGTTTCCTGGAGATATAGTAATTCCCACAAGTCCTGTCCAAAGAGAGGCTATAGGTTCAGACCAAGAGTGGCCTCTATTTGGCAAGTCTCTTGCTTTGGGGAAATGCCACACCTGCAGTAAGGGTGCAAAACTTACCTTAAAGAAAAGTGTTAAACAGCGAAACAGCAGTTGAAAGGAAATCTTTCATTCTCCCACTTGGAGTGAAGGAGCCTGTCACTGAAGGAGCTGTTCAGTGCTGCAATGAGATCTGCATGGGATAGGAGACATTGTCCATCCGAAATAATAGCTCTATTATTATCCTCTTCTCTTCCGCCACCTGAACTGAGTCCATGGGAAACAGCTGGCCCCGTTCAGCAGTTTGTCCAATCTCTTCCTATCAGCCACTACTACTCCAGCAGGCTGCCTTCTCGAAATGGCTGATGCCACCATAAGTAAAAGATAAACCAAACTAAAAAATACTCAAAAATCAAGTAATGTGGACAGTATGTTCCAAGGGGAGGAGACAGATGACCCATTATGATGAAAAAACAGCCCTTTCAGTTGATGATCAAATTTTCCTGGACATTTTTGACACAGAGGTGTTCATGGTAAATGTGAACAACTGGGTTGCACCGCTTTTGCTCTTCAAACCCTGCTGACTGTTATTCCTTCTACAAACACCGGACAGACACACAGATATGAAAGAATATTTCCTCAAGTTCATGAAAAAAGGATTTCAGAATGGTCAAGCAGAACCAGCACCTGAATTAGAGGAAGATCAAGAAAGTGGGTACTTACCCATTTTCGGAGTCTGCGACCCCAAAAACCAAACCAAATCAGGGTTGTAATTGATTCAAGCATCAAACATCACAGTGTCTCAATGATTTGCAACTCAGCGGGCAAGACTTTCGAAAGAATACCAGACAGGATGTTCTCATGCATTTTAGAAAAGAGAGTATTGCAATGACCACCGATTTTTAAAAACAAGTTTTATGCATTTGTCAACTGTGAAGACCAATGTGACTACCTATGGTTCTTTTGGCACAAAAATAAAGGCTAAGACAGGGAGATAATTGAATTCAGGATGAAAATGCACATACCAGTATGTGGTAATGGTTTCATCACCAGTCTTCCACCAGGATAAATGTGGGACTCAAATGTAGGCACAATAAGAATTTTGATTTTGGTGCATATCCTCTCCGGCGTCAATGGAATCTTGGGCTAAAGTAGAATCTGGAGAGTGCTTTGGTTACCGAGTATCCCAAGAAGACAAAGCTTTCACATCCAGGGCCATTCTATCTAAGAGTTAATAAGCAGGTGATTGAAGCAGGTAGAATTGAGATAACAGACAGTAGGCAATTTTGAATAGTTGGCTTTTGAGATTTGACTTACACCAAGGAGGGGAACCAGCATTTCTGATGTCAGGGAGAAGTGACTTCCAAAGCTCCTTGAAGTCTTCCAGGAGCTTCCTGGACTTCCAGAGCTCCTGCTCCTGGAAGGAGCAGAGGGACAGAACTCTCTGTATCCCATCGTATTAGCCAGATGGAACAACAAGTTAGGTCAAGGTTGAAGACCTAAAATAGCAGATAAGAGTGGCAATATGAAACAGGCTTGATAGGTAGTGAGAGCCTGGTTATGTATGCATTTATAGCAAGTAGCATATTTTAAAGTTAATCCTTGATTTTATGGGCAACCAGTTGAGCTGTTGAACAACTGGGTTGACTGCGTTCATTTTAGGTGGACAGCAGAATTCTGGAGGAGCTTGAGTTTTGTTTGGGTATTTGTTCAGGAGACTGAAAAGAAAGGACTTATAGTGGTTGTAGTAACTGGGAGGTAACAAGGCCATGGGTAAACAATGGGCACTGTGTTCAAGGTTCAATGTGTTCAGAATCGAGATTCAAAGTGTTTATTGTCATATGTACAGTGTGGAAACATGTTTCCCTGTTCAATGAAATTCTTATTTTGCCGTCCACAGTGAAGCCAGATACGTTCCAAAAAAAAACTAAATAGATAGTAAGCAGGTCCAGTGCACATAGGTGGGACAGTGGTTAGCACTTTAATTCCAACAGGGGTCGTTTCTGTGTGGAGTTTGCATGTTCTCCCTATGGGAAAATTGTGTGTGAACGCGAGTTAAAGGTTGTTTGTCTCTGTATATGGTCTTGTGTTTGTCTGGCAACCAGTCCACAGGGTGCACCTTGCCTCTCACCAAATAACTGCCTGGAAAGGCTCTGGCATCCCCCGCAACCCTTAGTGTGGGCTAAGCTGTAGTTAATGGATGGATGAAGTTGTAAGCATATTATTGCAACGTGGAGCAGTGGAGTAAGGACTTACAGCCTGCAGGCCAGATTAAACTGCTTTGACAGAGCTCTTTCTGTACTGTAAAGGAGGTGGAATGACAGAGGTTGTGATAATTGACGTGCTTATAAAGCTGGAAGGCTACAGCTTTCTCAATTATTAAAAATTGGGAGTATGCTTGTTTTATGTTTGTGGTCTATGTATCTGAGCCAGGCATTTTGAGAGTTTTGACTGATGAGGGAACACTTCCAGTGATAATGGAAGAATGGATGTTGGAGGTAATGAGAGATGCCAGTGAAATGAAACATGCTTTAACTGGAACAGTTGGGAGAGTCAAGCTGCCAGGTAGATGGTTGAGTTTTTACAGTGTTTTTGAAATATCAGTAATGGAGGGGAGAGTGACGTTTGAAAGGCATTGAGAGATGGACATTGGTTCGCCACCTGCTGATGTACAGTATCAGCGCCCAGTGCAGCTGCATCCACCGTTGCCGTGACTCTTGTGAACCCGACCCCTTTGCCCATCAGTAAGGGCCCAGTGCAGACAGGGCACGCACTGCAAACCCCTGTTCTCACTGCAGAGCAGGTTGCAGCTGGAAATGAGGCTTTATTTCTTTATTTCTAGGGGATGGGAAGCGCTTTGGGTTCTGTAAACAACCATGGCGAGTTGATGTTCTCATTCTGAGTTGATGTCCGGCCACTGAGCTATACTGAGTACCGTATTTTCACGACCATAAGGCGCACCGTACTAAAAGGTGCAGTCTCAGTCATGTGTGCCATAATTGTATTTAACACACACGTAAGGCGTACCTGATTATAGGGCGCAGGTTTTATATACAATCCACGCCTACACTTCCCCCTTTAACATTCTCATTGTCCTCTACTACGTCCGCCTTACAACACACTCACATTTTTTTTTAACCGGTAATCGTCATCAATCAGGGCCACCCCGCCCTATGTCCGCGAACCATCGTTTCATTAATCTTAAATTCTCTCGCGGCTGCTTGATTTCCATGTTCCTCTGCAGAGCTGATGACCATCAGTTTAAATTGTGCTTCATGAGCGTGTCTGCCATTTTCGGGGTTAAAACAACGATGTTCTGCATAACGCACAAACCCATTCTTTTGTATACAATCAACGCCCACACTTCCCCCTTTAAC
Organism: Fistularia commersonii; assembly: GCF_037954325.1. NCBI lineage: Eukaryota > Metazoa > Chordata > Actinopteri > Syngnathiformes > Fistulariidae > Fistularia > Fistularia commersonii. Next base: position 18,058,938 of record NC_141297.1, read on the forward strand.
GCTCTTATGGTGTTCTCTACTACGTCCACCTTACAACAACAAAACACAAAGGGCGCACTGCACTATAGGGTACTCCGCACATTTTGAAGAAAATCTAAGACTTTTATGTGCGCCTTATAGTCGTGAAAATACAGTACCTTACATTGAATTTATACTTGTTAGGCTCCTTTGAATGAAGGGAATTTTTAAACTACAACTCTTCTTCTTCTTCTTCTTCTTCTTCTTCTTCTTCTTCTTCTTCTTCTTCTTCTTCTTCTTCTTCTTCTTCTTCTTCTTCTTCTCATCTCATCTTGTTTGGTTATGTCCCCAGATGAGGTGGTGCTGAAATTTGAAGATGGACAAGTGCGAGCCAGAAATGTGCTATATGATACACTACCTGTCATTGTCCATGGAAATGGACCCACCAAGGTATGGTACTTATATGTAAACAAAGCAGTTGCTTAGAGCCAGAATGAAGCCAGATTGATTTTAGTATTTTGGGACAATTTAGTGTGAGACAATAATTTAGATTAACCAATTTCCTCTTCTTCTCCTTTCGGCTTTTCCCTTCAGGGGTTGCCACAGCGAATCAACCTTTTCCATCCAACCCTATTCTCTGTATCATTCTCTCTCACACCAACTACCTTCATATCCTCTCTCACGACGTCCGTAAACCTTCTCTTTAGTCTTCCTCTAGACCTTCTGCGTGGCAGCCCAAATTCCAGCATCCGCCGACCAATATATTCACTATCCCTCCTCAAATCCCTCCAAACCATCTCAGTCTGGCTTCTCTGACCTGCTCTCCCAAACCTCTAACGTGCTGCTCCTCTGATAGACTCACTCCTGATCCTATCCGTCCTGGTCACTCCCAAAGAGAACCTCAACATCTTCATCTCTCCTAGACACTTCAACACCTCCACAGGTAAATCATCAGGACCAACTGACTTTCCATTCATCATCCTCTTCAATGCTTAAGACTATCAGCCAGAATAAAAGGAAAGGTGTACAAAGACTATCAGCCAGAATGAAAGGAAAGGTGTACAAGACAGTGGTGAGACCAGCAATGTTGTATGGCCTGGAAACAGTTACAATGACGAAAAGACAGGAGGCAGAACTAGTGGTTGCAGAGATGAAGAGAACAGAAGCCAGACTGAGATGGTTCGGTCATGTACAGAGGAGGGATAGAAAATATATTGGTAGACGGATGCTGGAATTGGAGCTGCCAGGCAAGAGGTCTCGAGGAAGACCAAAGAGAAGATTTATGGACGTAGTGAGAGAGGATATGAAGGTAGTTAGTGTGAGAGAGGAGGATACAGAGAATAGGGTTAGATGGAGAAAGTTAACTCGCTGTGGCGACCCCTGAAGGAAAAAGCTGAAAGAAGAAGAAGAAGAAGAAGAAGATCCTCTTCAATTCCTTCCTCACTTCACTTATACTAATCTCTGCTACTTTGTGGTCCACAATAGTCACCCCTTCTACCCTTGCCTCTATTTAATTTTCCTCATTCATCAGCTCTTCAGAGTATTCTTTCCATCTTCCCATCACTCTTCTAACATCTGTCAATACATTTCGCTTTCTATCCTTAATCACCCAAACCTGCTGTACATCCTTTCCATTTGTATCACCCTGTTTTGCCAATCTATATAAAACATTCTCTCCCTCCTTACTGTCCAACCGAGCATATTAGTCATCGTATGCCCTTTGTTTTGCCTTTCCTACCTCTATATTCACCTTATGTTGTATCTCCCTGTACTCCCGTCTCTTCTCTTCAGTCCCCTCAGAATCCCACTTCTTCTTTACTAACCGCTTTCTCTATATATAGTCCTGCACTTCTTCATTCGACAACCATGTATCCTTATCTGCTTTCCTTCCAGATCATACACAAAGTACTCTCCTACCTGTCTCAGATCACATTAGCTGTAGTTGTCCAGTCATCGGGAAGCTCTCCCTCAACTCCTCCCTGATAACCATATAACCATACATCCTACAAACCACCAGCCTATGCTTTCTGGCTACACTCTCACCTACAACTACTTTGCAGTCACTAATCTCTTTGAGGTTAACTTGTCTATACAAGATGTATTCTGTTTGTGTGCTCCTATCTCCGTTCCTATAAGTTACCCTATGTTCCTATCTTTTCTGGAAAAACGTGTTCACTACAGCCATTTCCAAAGTCTACCTCCATATGTCCCTCTGCATTCCTATCCAGGATACCAAATCTTCCCATCACTTCTTTATCCCCTCTATTATCCGCACAAACATGCCCATTGAAGTCTGCAGCAATTACCACTCTCTCATCTCTGGGGATATTCTGCATCACTTCATCTAGCTCATTCCAGAACTTCTCCTTCTCCTCAAACTCACATCCCACCTGCGAGGCATACCAACACTGAGCATCACACCCTCAGTTTCCAGTTTCAGACTCCTCAGTCTATCTGACGTTATTTTCACCTCCAGAACATTCCTAACAAACTCCTCCTTAAGATTACTGCTCCTCCTATTGTCTTCCTGTCAGTACCATAATAGTACAACTTAAAACCCGCTCCCAAGCTTCTCGCCCTACTATTCCGCCACCTGGTCTCCTGGACACAGGGTATATCCACCTTCCCTCTCTGCATCATGTTGACCAACTCTATATTTTACTATCATTGTCCCAATATTCAAAGTCCCTACTCTCAGCCCCAGACTCTTTCCTTTCTTGTTCTCTCTTTGTTTCTGAAAAGCCTTCCTTCTCTCCTTCGACCCACAGTAGCCCTGGCAGTCGTTGTTAACCTGGGTCTTAACCAATCCAGTAGGAGATTGTTAGGTTGGCAAAGCTTTTATGCCAGATAACCATCCTGACGCTCTTCCTCTGCATTTACAGTGTTTGGGCTCGGGACCGGCTTAGTGAGACACTGGCCCGTGCCCCTAAGGCTGGCTTGGAGAGACACTGGCCTGTGCCACTTTGAGGCTGCATTATAATTTAGATTAACCATTGAACTGGCTCGGGGCTAGGTGATAATCAGTCCCACAATCCATTCATGGAAAATCCTAAATTCTGCTAAATCAGTGACACCATACAACACACAGGTGCATGTAAAAAAATTAGAATATCAGGAAAAAGTTCAATATTTTTTGTCACAAGTTTCAGAAAATGAAACCCACATTTTATATAAATGCTTTTCATATAGAGTAAAATATTTCAAGCCTTAATTATCTTGAAGTGATCTTCTTGTCTTCTTGTTCTGCTTCTTATCTTATCTTGAAAATGTATTTTTGATTTTGGATGACAAATAGTGAAACCCAAAATTCAATGTCTCAGAAAGTAAGACTATCATGAACAGTTTCACAATTGGGAAGTCATGGCATTACACTATAAAAGGCTAAATACCGCAAAACACATGCAAAGGTTTCATAGGCCTTTAAATAGTCTCAGCCTGTGTCAGTAGGCTACGCAATCATTGGGAATACTGCTGCCTTGATGGATGTCCAGAAGTGAGTCATTGACACCTGGGCTTTGGAGAAAAAGAACAAGTAGAAGTTGTCTTTACTCTCTAACGTGTACATTTTCCTGGAACCATATTTAAACAAAGCGTGTGAATTACAAAACACCCAACATAGATTATGACATCTTTCTTGACAAATATTTCTACACATTTACATCAGGAACGAAACTCCCTTGTGAGAGCTTTATTAACGAAATTATTAATTCACCTTTTTTAAGCATTTTGATTCACCTTGTTTACATGTTTTGTTTGGAATAGCTTTTGTTTAGTTTTTGTTTAGTCAGGGTCTTAAATTTCATCAAATTTTTTTCTATTTTCTAGATTCAGATCAATTACTTGGGCAACTACATCCCCAACTCCTGGACATTTGAGATTGGATGCACAGTGTGTCATGAGGATCTAAAGTCACTAACATCTCTGAAGGTCTGTCCTAGTCTCTGGTATGAGATAATTGTGTTTTTACAACCAAAATCAAATATTTTTAAGCAATTTCGAGTCCAGTGATTATTGATTTCTTGAGCAAAAATACTTGTGCCCAACAGGAGAGTGAGTACCCCCTAGTGTTGATCGGTGTCTTCATTCAGCAGCCCACTCCCTTCATTTCTGTTTTTTTTGAACGACTGCTTCAGCTTCAGTATCCTAAGGACAGGCTCAAACTCTTCATTTATAACCAGGTAACATAAGGAGATTCATCCACAGTAATAACATTACATCTAAATTGATATTAACAGTATTTTTGTCTTGTGTAGTCTTTGTTTTAAACAATTGTAATTTTATTCTAATAAAGGGAGATGTCAGACTCAAGAGTAATTGTTTTAGGCTTCTGTTAATTAAAGGTGTTTTTAATGAAATTTGTGACAATTCAAACTTGTTTTGCCATTATTCCTTACAGGAAACGCAACATGAGCGGGAAGTCAGCTCTTTCTTGCAAGACCACACAAGTCTGTATCGTGACGTCAAGTTCATCGGGCCTGAAGATGGGGTTGATGGAGTCACCTCCCGCAACATTGCCCTGTAAGTTCCATAATGTGTATGTTCGGGTGTGTGTGTGTGTGTGTGTGTGTGTGTGTGTGTGTGTGCTTTATTTGTAGCTTTTATTTTACTTCCAGCCTAAGTCAAACCAGATCCATCAGTTTTTTTGGTTTCGCACCTGATCCTTTGAACACTTTGATGCGTATGTTTTTGTTTTTGTTATTTTAACTTGGGCTGATTGAATGGCGTTTCTTTCAACCTTTTTCTTTGAGTTACACCTTAAGTGTTGGTGTTGGTATCGCCTTTCCTACAGTGATATGTGTCGGCAGCAAAAGGACTGTGACTATTTCTTCAGCTTTGATGTTGAGGTGGTTTTAAAGAATAAAGACACTCTGAAGCTTCTCATTCAACAAAATTTGTAAGTAAATTGATCACACTGAATTGACATCATTTTTTTATTTTGCATGATAAATTTCTGTACAAACTGAACAAACTGTACAAACAAAACATCGAACCCATCTTGCTTGATCTCCAGGCCTATCATTGCACCGATGATCACTCGAAGTGGCAGACTATGGAGCAACTTCTGGGGAGCCCTCAGTGAAGATGGCTATTATGCCCGCTCTGAAGACTATGTGGACATCGTGCAAGGACGCAGAGTGTAAGTACCTGCATTGTTGGTCTCTTATGTTGCTTGAGACCAATAATCACTGGCTGCTGAAAAAGAGCATCAAAATAGACTTATTTTCTGTCCAGACATTGTGTAGCAAAGTGAAGCTTTTGCACTTCACTGTAAGAAGGTTCCTGGTAAAATTTCAAGAAGGGCTTTTCTGCATTGGGCCTAGCTGGGTCCCTCCCAGAGGCCAAAAATAGCAACAAGTTGTTTTAATTGGTACAACTTTCAATCAGTGGCCCTGTAATTGACATACAGCCAGTCTAAGGTGTATTTCATTAACACTATTTGTGAATGAATACACCCTATTGTTCCCCTTTGACAAACTTGAAGAGGCATTCTTATGAGAAGATGGGTTATGACTCTTGTTTGTGACAATGCACCAAACATCGGCCCAGACTACCCACCCTTTTTGAAGTCTATTGACTTGGAAGGATGTGACTGGTGGAACCCCCCCCACCACCACCACCAACCCCCCACCCCCATCTGAACTTGAGTAATGTTTGGTTATTAAACTTCTGTGCTTGTCATTAACTTTTCATAACAAACACCATGTTCAGGCATAAGGGTGTGAGTATGTGTAATTGGCACAAACAAACCCTGGACCACCGTTTGATGATTGACTTTGTGGTTGTGTCATAGGACTTGCAGACACTGGGGTGATAAGAGGGGCAGACCTGTCAACTGATCACCATCTGGTGGTTGACTCCAATGGTGGGGAAGAATGCCAGTCAGGCTGGGCAAACCCAAATATTGTGAGGGAATTTCTGGCAGAATCTCCTGTCAGAAAGAGTTGCAATTCCCACCTCCAGTAGAACTTTAACTATGTCCAAGGGGTAATTGAGTTGGAGTTGGCCATATTCTGTGCCTCCATTTTTGAGGCTGTGATCATTAGGCGGTTGTGTCTGTCAAGGTGGTAACCACTGAATCCATCAATGGACACCGTTAGTGAGGGATGCCATCAAGCTTTAAAAATAGGCCCTTTCAGGCTGTGAGACTCTGGCAGCTGGCAGGTACTGCCAAAACTCAGATATGGGAGGAGTTTGGTGAGGCCCTGGAGAATATCTTTCAGACAGATTTGAGGAGATCCTAATCCACCATCGGTGGCTCAGGAGGGGGAAACATTGCACTGCCAACATTTTGTATAATGGAGACGGTGTGCTGCTGATATTGTGGGTCAGTTGTAGGAACACTTCAAAGACCTCATCAATCCCTCAGACATGCCTTTCAAAGAGGAGGCAGAGTCTGGACTCCCCTATTTCTGGGGCTGAAGTTGCCAAGATGGTTAAAAGGCTCCTTGGTGGCAGGGCCTAGGGATGGTTGAGATCTGGTCTGAGGTCCCTGAGGCTTGGGCTAAGTTGGGGCTGTCCTGGCTGACATGTCTCTCCAACGTTGCATGAACATCAGGGGCAGGGCCTCTGGATTGGCAATCCACGATGGTGCTCCTTCTCTTTTAAGGGGGATTAGAGGGTGTGTTCCAGTGGGGATTGCCCTCCTGAGTGTCTCAGGAAAGGTCCATTCAGAGGGTGCTAGAGAGGAGGTGCCTGTTGGGTAGTCGATAGTCAGATTCTCAGATTCTCAGATTCCTTTACAGTGGATCAGAAATTGCCCAAACAGTCTAAGTGTGTTTTGTGGACCTAGAGAAGGCATTGGATCCTGTGCATTGAGGAGTCCTGTGGGAGCTGTGGGAGGATTTCTCTCTATGGCAGATTTTAGATTCTGCTCTACATTGTTGGCTGTCAGCCAGATTTGTTTCTGGTAAGGGCAAAAATGCAAAAATGCAACACATACATGTTGAATTTTTTTGTTTTATTTGGACATGCTAGATTAGCTGATAGATTTTCCACCCTGTTTGCACTGCTTTTATGTGCCTTATGAAGAAAATCTTGAAATATCTTATTGAAAATGTACTGTTTTCACTGTTGTGGGATTGTAATTTCTGTTGCAGGGGTGTGTGGAATGTGCCATATGTATCCAGGGTGTACTTGATAAAGGCCAACATCCTTCGCTCAGAGCTCAATGAAAATGACCTGTTTTACTCACAAGAGGTAGACCCTGACATGGCTTTCTGCCACAATGTTCGCAACAAGGTTGGTGAGAAAATCCAAACATATTATGTTTTGACTATAAAAAAACATAGCACTGAAATTGTCACATATTTCAGAACTTTACAAATAATGAAAAAAATCCACAAGTTAAGAAAATGACTGCACTCATTCATTGTTTCTGGTGTATTCTTTACTGAATTATTGAAGTAATATGCAAAAGTATGTTAAGCACTTTGCCCCATTTGGGACTCTTTCTTTCAGGGTATCTTCATGTATGTAACAAACATGCACTCTTTTGGTCGCATCCTATCAACAGAGAACTACAAAACTGGTCACCTACATAATGATTTGTGGCAGATATTTGAAAACCCATTGGTAAGCACCTCTTCAGTCAATCAAATGCACAATATTATCTGCTGTACACTAACTACTGTCTCCTTAAATGACTAAAGCGTATTAAATTGATCAAACAAATTAGTTTTTTTTATTTAGCCTATTTGGATTTTCGCGTTTTAGATATACATACTTTCAAGATTAGCATGATTAACCCAACTAACACAAAACACCCAGAATTCCAGTACCAGATCCATTCATCCACTATCTACCGCTTATCCTGCGGTCAGTCGCAAGAAAGCTGGAGCCTCACCGAGCTGTCATTGGGAAAGAGACGGGGTACACACTGGACCGGTTGCCAGTCAATCGCAGGGCAACATATGGACAAACAATCATTCTCTCTCTTTTTCACACCTCTGGGCATTTTTTCCAATGTATTCAAATGAATTAAATTAAGTAAAATTAATTAAATTAAATCAAATTAAGATGGATCGCAAAAAATGTGCAGTTTTGGAAAGAATATGTAGGTTGTTTTTTTTTTTACAATATTTTTTCAATTTGATGGCTAATTTGAAGATACATGTGTCCTGACCTTTTTGGAACCCCAGTATATATTAATAATTTCATCTGAAAAATATATACATTTTATATAAAATCCCATATTGCCTGGATGATGAGTTTGAAAAAATCAAGCAATTTAGAACCACGTCCTCTTCATGTGAAAATTGTAGATGGCATGTGTCCGTATAATACTTTACTAAAAGTCAAGTTCTTTTTAATATTGAGAAATATAAAATCACAGATTGAGCATATAGTGATGAGCATAGTCATAAACACACCTTCAATACTAAAATCAACTTTGTGTCAACCATTTCTTGTTGTGTTATCTTTAATTTTTTACTTTTTTAGTTGATATTGATATCAATATCCTCAATATCTGAATTGAAATAAGGAGTAAGATTCAGTTAAATTAAACTATTTTAACTTTTCTTCTATCTTGACTTCTTTCTTCTTTTTCTTCTCCTTTCGGCTTTTCCATTCAGGGGTTGCCACAGCAAATCATCCTTCCCTATCTAACCCTATTCTCTGTAACCTTGTACACGTTGAACTGCTGTTCATCCTTTCCATTTGTATCTCTCTGTTTTGCCAATCTGTATAAATCATTCTGACCCACCTTACTGTCCAACTGAGCATACAAGTCATTGTATGCCCTTTGTTTTGCCTTTGCTACCTCCATCGTGACTTTACGTTGTATCTCCCAGTACTCCTGTCTGTTCTTTTCAGTTCTCTCAGCTAACCACTTTCTCTGTATATACTCCTGCACTTCCTCATTCCACCACCAAGTTTTCTCATCTACCTTACTTCAAGATGATACACGAAGTACTCTCCTACCTGTCTCCCTGATCACATTAACTGTAGTTGTCCTTTCATCTGGAAGCTGTCCCTGTCTCAGGATAACACCGGCCCGTGCCGCCCTGAGGCTACATTTTTCTTCTATCTCAAGTAACACTCTATTATATCATTTATCCATCTTCTGTAAAAAAAAAAAATAGACAGCTTTGATTTATTTATTTTTTTTGTCTTTTTATATAACATGGCATACCAACGTTGCATTTTTGTGGCTTTGTGAATAATTGGGTTTATTGTCATCATAGTAGCTCTGTATTTACGCTGATTTTAGGACTGGAAGGAGCGCTACATCCATGAGAACTACACTCACATCATGAAAGAGAAGCTGATTGAAACTGTGAGTTAAGCATGACTCATCTGCTGAGTAGTTTCAAGTAGTTTTTGAATGGCTGTGGATGGAGGATTGTCAGTTATAGTTGATGAATGTGAAGCAAGAGGTTCTTGAAAAGCCCCTAGTGGCAGAGGTACATGTCTCCAATCAGACTGACTTGATTTCCTCCCAAAAATAATTTTTGTTTGTCAATTTGCTGTCGCATATGACTGCAGAAATCTTTTTGGGGCAAAACCGAAATTGATTTAATTCACATGGAGACATTGATGAGTAAAATAACATTCTCGCAATAAATAAGCACCTTAATTGATTTGGCTTCATCAAATTTGAACATGTGTTTGGGAGGCTTTGAGTTTTTCTGTGCTTTCCTTGGTTTTTGCATGAGATTTAGCATTGCAAAATGAATCCATGATTAGTTTGTTTTATTCATCATTTTGTCAAGCATTTATTTTTTAACAAACGACATAGAGAATATATGATAAAATCAAAAAACACAAATGCTGTCAAAACTAAAGTTAAAGGACAACACCCCTCCCCGCCCTCTGTACAATTGTATTGTTCATCATTATTTCAATTATGATGCTTTTCCACATATGTTAAATGTAACAAGTCTGTCATAAATAAGAAGAAATATTTCTTCCTGGCAATCAGTTTTAAGAAAATACACTAATGGTGCAGATTGGACACATCTTGAGTTATGAACCCAGGCTTATGGGGTGTTTTGGGTCTTTGATCATCAGACACTTGCCCAGGCGAGCCAGCTGGGGTTGATCAGACCCTGACTTTTATCCAAGCAGTGCACTACTCCATACCTCACCCCTCTACCTGACCCCTCTGTATAGAAGCCCCTTTCTGGCTTTTGAAACTTTAATTCCTCTGTCAGGCCAGAGAAAGGAAACTGCAGTTTGTCAGTGTGACCATAAAGGGCAGTACAACTCAGACTCTTTGAGCTGCGGGGGAATTGGTTGGTGTTATGCTCGAAGGTCTCCACTGGTGTTGTTGGGTCTTGACACATTAATAATGACCACAGAAATCTCTCCAGGATGCCATGTTGATATATCCACACCGTGTATTTCCCTGACAGGCCTGACTTATCCACTGCTGCCAGCCAGTTTTTCAGCCCGGTGTGCATCGCTTGGATCACTGCTGTGTCTCCCAGAGTAGCGTAAAAGATCTTTCCGAAGCTCTTCACCGGCTTCTCTGTCAGCGATTTAATTTGAAGTTTGTTCATGTGGAAGTGGAACTTGTCCTCCACTTTCCCCTTCCTCACAACGAGGGACCTGCATTGGCTGGCTTGAATGTAATTCTCGCCCAAGATGTTAGCCTTTCGAGTCCTTTGAGGAGCCAGCAACACCCTGGCACCAATGTCGCTTTGACAGTTAGGTTGTCCGTAGAGGCTCAAATCAGAGATTGGCGAATGCCAAATCTAGAAAGAGGCCCTCTACATTCCACTTCCGCTGCCTTGACAAGCATGGTCATCGCCAAGGCAAACTGTGTTACTGATATGGTGCAACTAGGGATGATGCCTTTTCCCAGGCGATGCCGTGCCGATGCTGTTTGTCCAGATGTGAATCTCATGTTGAAACAGTTTTAGTAGTCCTGTATGAGCTCTGTAACCTTATGTGGAACATGGTAGGTTGGCAGGGCTTTAGTCACCAGTTTATGGGGATGGATCCATAGGCATGGCAGGTCAAGCCAGATGACTGACAAATCACCTTGGTTTTCCCGTACCTCGCAGTTTACGGTCGTATGAAAAAGTTTGGGCACCCCTGATCATTTTCAAGATTTTCCTTTCTAAATCATTTGTTGTTCGGATCAGCAATTTCAGTTAAATATATAGCAGTGATATTTGAGAAGTGAAATGAAGTTTATAGTATTTACAGAGTGTGCAATAATTACTTAAAAGAAAGTAATCATTTGGGCACCCCAACAGAAAAATTATATCAATATTTAGTTCAATATTTAGTTTAATTCTCCTTTAATTCCGCTTTTAGTCTAATTCTCCTTTTGCAGAAATAGCAGCCTCGAAACGCTTCCTGTAGCTTCCAATGAGGGTCTGGAATTTTGTTGAAGGTATTGTTGACCATTCTTCTTTACAAAACATCTCTAGTTCAGTCAGGTTTGATGGTTTCCAAGCATGGACAGCCCACTTTAAATCACACTACAGATTTTCAATAATATTCAGGTCTGGGGACTGAGATGGCCATTTCAGAACATTGTACTTGTTCCTCTGCATGAATGCCCTAGTAGAATTTTAGCAGTGTTTAGGGTTGTTGTCTTGTTGGAGTATCCAGCTCCGGTGCAACTTCAGCTTTGTCACTAACTCATGAACATTGTTTGTAAGTATCCGCTGATACTGACTGGAATCCATGCGACCTTCAACTTTAACAAGATTGCCAGTACCTGCACTGGCCACACAGCCCCACAGCATGATGGAACCACCACCAAATTTTACTGTGGGTAGCAAGTGTTTGTCCTGGAATGCTGTGTTCCTCTTCTGCCATGCATACCGCCCCTTGTTATGTCCAGATTACTCAATTTTAGTTTCATCAGTCCACAGCACCTTACTCCAAAATGAAGCTGGCTTGTCCAAATGTTCTTTAGCATACCTCAAGCGACTTTGTTTGTGGCATGTGCGCAGAAAAAGCTTCTGCCGCATTACTCTCCCATACAACATCTCCTTGCGCAAAGTGCGCTGAATAGTTGAATGATGATGCACAGCGACACCATCTGCAGCAAAACCATGTTGTAGGTCTTTGGAGCTGGTCTGTGGGTTGAGTTTGACTGCTCTTACCATCCTTCGCCTCTGCTTATCTGAGATTTTTCTTGGCCTGCCACTCCGGGCCTTAACTAGAACTGTGCCTGTGGTCTTCCATTTCCTCCCTATGTTTCTCACAGTGGAAACTGACAGCTGAAATCTCTGAGCTATCTTTTTGTATCCTTCCCCTAAACCAGGGGTCGGCAACCCTTAACACCCAAAGAGCCATTTGGACCCGGTTTTCTCGGAAAAGAAAACACTGGGAGCCGTAATTACTTTTTTACGTCTAAAATAAAGGTACCACTGTATATATTGTTTTTTTATTACCTTTACACTTTGTGAATTTCAGAAGCAACACACTACACACTTGTTTATACAAAGTATTGCGGAGAAAATAAAATTTTATTCATGTAATGAACTCATTTTGAGCTTTGGGCTTTCAGAGTGTGTAGCAGAGCCTTGACCTGAATCTTAAAAATAAATCGGGAAAAAAAAAAATCACTGTCAGTAAACAAAAAAGAAATATTTGCAAAATATCTTCATAAATATTTATTTTACCTGGTTTATGGGACTTCTGCTCCTGAACTTTGGCGCACAGCATCTGTGAATCTTGACTTACCGGCTGGCGGGTATACCGGCTTCCTTGAGTGTGACATTATTTTGAGCGGCAAAAAATAATAAATATAATTTTATTTAATATTTCACAATCACAATAATCTTCCAACTTAGAACTAAAAGTTAAAAAAAGGAATTAACACAAATGAAATACACATCAATTAAATATTTATAATTTATTTTCCCAAGCCATTCGGAGCCGCAGTGTAAAAATGAAAGAGATGCATGCGGCTCCGGAGCCACATGCGGCTGCCCTAAACCATGATGTCGAACAATCTTTGTTTTCAGGTCATTTGACAGTTGTTTTGAGGCTCCCATGTTGCCACTCTTCAGAGAAGATGTAAAGAGGAAAACTTGCAACTGGCCACCTTAAATACCATTTCTCATGATTGGCTTCACCAGTGTATGTAGGTCAAGGGTCAATGAGCTTACCAAACAAATTTTGTGTTCCAATAATTAATGCTAAAGGTATTCAAATCAATAAAACAACAAGGGTGCCCAAATTTATCCACCTGTCTACTTTTGCTTAAGTAATTATTGCTCACTTTCTGCAAATCCTATAAACTTCATTTCACTTCTCAAATATCACTGTGTTTGTCTGCTATATGATATATTTAACTGAAATTGCTGATCCGAACAACCAATGATTTAGAAAGGAAAATCTTGAAAATGATCAGGGGTGCCAAAACTTTTTCATTTGACTGTAACTAGGTGACCACACCGGTGTGTTCTATGCAGGCTGGTCTGCACAGTACATTCATATTGCAGCTCTTGTTACCAATCGCCCTGTTATAACAACCTGCTGTTTCTTTTGCTCTCCCTCTAATAGGGGAGACTGTTCCCTCTTCACTTTTCTCTTGTCCCCTCTCTGTTCCTTTAGTTCAATCCTTTCTCATTTTTTTTTCTTTTTTTTTTTTTACTCTCGCGGTTCTCATCTGGGGGATGGTTATGTACGCCCCAGACGTGAGCGTTTCTATGATTGATTTCCATCTCTTGGCGAAGGTGGATGGACCATCCAGACCCGCCTCCACTGACACCATCTTATGATCGGTTTGTTTTTTCAGTTTTTTCCTTTTTTTTCTACTCACACAACAATCTGTACCTTCACACTTACTTCTGCAGGCTGGCAATTTCGTTGCCCTCTCGAGGTTTCCACTGACCCAACTGCCTTCAGTGGTGCAGCACAGCATTCACACAAATACAAAATTCAAACATTTACTATAATTTTGGTAACGGTATCTTGAACACTAGCGATCCACACGGTGCAATCACTTCCGCTGACCCACTAGGTGGAGCCCTCGACTCCCACTGTCTTCTTTCACAGTGTACCAGAGGTTGTCCTAACCTCGACTAATCTTACGTCAAATCAACTCCTCCCTTCTCTCGGGGACGGTATCTTGAACACTAACGGCAGGCACGGATCATTGTCTCACTTTGTGAAACTAGTCAGTGAGAGTTGATAACTCCACTTAACAGAACATTGGACAGTGTCTCAGAGGTTTTCCTAACCTCGGCTGATAACAGATAAATCACCGTTCTCATCGTGAGTCCTCGACTCCTCCAGAGGCATTCCTAACCTTGACTTCTTTTTCTTTCTATACCTTCAGATCCAACACAATGTCCCTCTGACTCCCTACCTTGGTCAGCCAGTTCCTCTCCGTCACTTTGTCTTTTACCGGATTAATTTTCAGATTTCATTTTATTTCTCTCTATTTAAATCACCCATTCTCCCTCAGAGGGGTGCTGAATCTCCCTCATCCGCAAATCCGACTGGATGCGCCTCAGCGGATGTCTAGGGAGGGCGAACGATCCCCTCGGGGTGACATTCATTCGGGCCCGGGAATTCTCGTAAGTGTATTTCTTGACGTCTAATAAACCACTCATCACCTAATCAGTTCCTGTCAGTTTTGATGTCTTTCTTGGATCACATCTGAACACGCTGGGACAACACTGGGCGAATTTTAACACTGCAGGGCCAAAGGTCCTCCTCCCTTTGCCTGTCGCTGTACGTGTCGCAGTCATATATTTGCACAATGCAGTCAGTCTCATTAGCTGAGTCCAGTCTTCAAACCCTGGTGTACATGTACTCCTCCAATTCCTCAATAGCATCCCTGCTGCAGTGATGAGGCTTCCAGTTATTAGTGCGTACTTTCTTTTATTAACTCCCTGTGGCAACAGTGTGCCGCTATCTCCTAGGGGACAAAACAATATAGAGATTCTGGTCATTTTTGTACCAACCACTCTCCCAGTTTCTTTAATACTTCTTCCAGAAAGGTACCATAGGCCATTCCTAAAAGTCATGCAAAAATGTACCATCTTCTCCTTTACATTTCCAGCATCTTTTGTCTTCCACTAGGCCCAATTTAAAAGCTTCATAGGAGTACAGTAGCATCTATATAATTTTGTAATGGGTAAATTTGCTTCTTATATTCTACATTCTAAATCTCATTGCCATGTTGATCTTAGAATTTCAGTATTCACACTTTGTATTTCCATTACATTTTGTAAAATAATGAGGCACTATGAGGTGTACTTGGCAGGTCAAAAAGGTTTTTTATCCTATTAGATTCTTCTATGTTCCTTTTGAGTGGAAACACACTTTGTACACTGTTCCATTCTTGTCGATATTTCCAAAATTTACCCTTTCCTCCAAATGAAATTGATCCATAAACTCCTTATACGAGTTAAAAACTTCTTACTTAGATAATCAATCATATGTATGCTGTTCCTCTGCCAAAATGCTCCAACAAATTGAATGCTAACCTACCACAAAACGTGGGTTGTCCCATATGGAAGAATAATCCAGCTTGGAGGCAGCTAATATGGGAATTTCTTTACCCAATCTGGCTGAGATTCAGAGTTAACCCAAACTTCTTCTCCTTCCGGCTTTTCCCTTTAGGGGTCGCCATAGCAAATCAACCTTCTCCATCTAACCCTATTCTCTTTATCCTCCTCTCTCACACCAACTACCTTCATATCCTCCGTCCCTCTGATAGACTAATTCCTGATCCTATTCATCCTGGTCACTACAAACGAGAACCTTGGCATTGTTATCTCTGCGACCTCTAGCTCTGCCTCCTGTCTTTTTGTCATTGGAACTGTTTCTAGGCTATATAGCATCGCTGGTCTCACCACTGTCTTGTACACCTTTCCTTTCATTCTGGCTGATAGTCTTTTATCGCATTATACCCCTGACACTTTTCTCCACCAATTCCAACCTGCTTGAACCATCTCTTCACCTCTTCTCCAACCTCTCCGTTGCTCTGGACTGTTGACCCCAAGTACCTGAAATCCTCCAACTTTCTGATCTCCACTCCCTGTAGCCTCACCGTTCCACCTGGGTTCCTCTCCTTTACACACATATATTCTGTCTTTCTGCGACTAACTTTCATTCCTCTCCTTTCCAGAGCATATCTCAACCTCTCTAGATTTTCCACAATCTGTTCTCTGCTCTCACTGCAGATCACGATGTATTCTGCAAACAGCAAGGTCAAAGGAGATTCCTGTCTAACCTCATCTGTCAGCCTGCCCATCATCACTGCAAACAAGAAGGGTTTCAGAGCTGATCCCTGATGAAGCCCTACCTCCACTTTGAACTTCTCTGTTACCCCTACAGCACACCGCACAACTTCCTCACAGCTAGCACATATGTCCTGAACCAGTCTAATATACTTCTCTGCCACTTCAGATTTCCTCATAAAATACCAAAGTTCCTCTGCATTGTGGCCTACAAAAACACAATGCAGCTCCCTCTTGGCTTCTCTGCACTTCTGTTAGCATTGTCAAAGCATCTGTAGTACTCTTTCCAGGCATGAAGCCATACTGCTGTTCACAAATGCTGACTTCTGCTCTCACTCTAGCTTCCACTACTCCTACCAATAACATCATTGTATGGCCCATCAACTTTATCCCTCTATAGTTGCCGCAATTCTGCACTTACCCCTTATTCTTAAAAATTGACACCGTCACACTTCGTCTCTATTCTTCAGGCATCTTCTAACTCTCTTAAGATCCTGTCAAACTATAAACTAGTAAGAAACTGGACTGCTGCCTCTCCATACCTCCACAGGTATATCATACCACTGCCTCTCCATACCTCCACAGGTATATCATCAAGACTCACTGCCTTTCCACTCTTCATCCTCTTCAATGCCTTCCTCACTTCACTTTTACTAATCTATGCTACTTTGTGGTCTACAATAGTCATCTCTTCTTCCCTGGCCTCTTTCATTTTTCACATTCATCAGCAATTCAAAGTACTCTTTCCATATTCCGATTACTCTTTTAGCATTTGTCAATACATTCCCCTCTCTATCCTTAATCACCCAGACCTGTTGTACATCCGTTCCATCTTCTCTGTTTTTGCCAACCTGTATAGATCATTCTCTCCCTCCTTACTGTCCAACCAAGCATACATAAATGCGCGGTGCTTTACCTTACGTTGTACCCAATCTCATCTCAGGCTCTTGCCTTTCCTCTTCGCTGTCTGCTTTGGAACACACCTTCCTCCTCTCCATATTTGATTTACAGTAGCCTGGTTCCCTGTAGGTCAATGGCGGTAGTTGTTAACCCAGGCCTTGACCAATCCTTATGATTGATTCTCAAGTTTGGTTTTGGCAAAAGTTTTACGGTGAATGCCCTTCCTGACGCAACCCTCTGAGTCAGTCCCAAGCCCGGATAAATGCAGAGACACTGGCTGTCACGGGGGCGGACTCGGGCAGGGAACCACACCTCAGAGCAGAATCTGGGTTGAAAGCGCTTTATTATGTCGAACAGCAGGTAGAGTGTCGCTGGCAAGCCCCTGGCCCCGAGACAGAGTTGCACGGGGCTGGGTCTCACCAGGCAGGGTGAAAGCAGGACAGGGTCAGCTGTTACACCGCCCGGCTGGGTCCGGTCGTAACGGGGTAGGGGCCCAGTCATGGCAAGGTAAAAGCAGGGCAGGGTCTGGTGGCTCACCTGGGTCAAGGCAGGATCTCGGGCTGGGTCAAGGCAGGATCTCGGGCTGGGTCAAGGCAGGATCTCGGGCTGGGTCAAGGCAGGATCTCGGGCTGGGTCAAGGCAGGATCTCGGGCTGGGTCAAGGCAGGATCTCGGGCTGGGTCAAGGCAGGATCTCGGGCTGGGTCAAGGCAGGATCTCGGGCTGGGTCAAGGCAGGATCTCGGGCTGGGTCAAGGCAGGATCTCGGGCTGGGCCAGCTGTTGCACCGTCCGGGCATCCCAATCCCCCGGCGCCAGGCAGAGCACGCCGCTGCCCTTTATAGGGATCTTGATTAGCGGCATCTGCTGCAGCTGGCGCCAATTACAAATTGGACCCAGGTGTGATACCTTGACACTGGCCCATCCCCCCCCATCCTCGGGTGGGCTCAGGGAGACATTGGCCAGTGTCATCGCCCGATGTCATCATCCAGAAGTGAAAATGAGAGGTATCTGATTGGGAACAAGACTCAGATACAGGCATCACCTCTGATTTCTCTCAGATGCCTTAGGGGACAGGTAAATAATCCTTACCTTTTTTATGAAGCCATCTTCAAATCCAAAGACCCACAACCTATAAAGGAGATGAGCCAGTTCTACCCTGTATATGGTTTTTCAGAGTCCAATGCGATTGCCGCAGTAAACTTGTGCCAAAAGTGTGAAAATGTTTTCTGCATTCCACCTGTATTTCCATAGTATCATTGTGTAACCGGTAAAGTCAGATCATGCCATGTCATCTCTGTCTCTAGCCCTGTCCTGATGTGTACTGGTTCCCAGTCTTTACTGACATTGCCTGTGACCACCTGATTGAGGAAATGGAACACTTCGGGAAGTGGTCGGGAGGTGGGCATAAAGTAGGTTGTCATCCTGTATCAAAACTACTACAGTAGACTCTCAAAGTGACAAGAAATTAAAGATATTTAAGGTATTTTTGTGCTGCACTTTTCCAAACATCAGTGTTGTTTCATTAAGATTTTCAGATTAAAGCCCTAAATCAGAGGTGCTTGAGACATATGACTTCCCACAAACCCAAGTAATCAATATCTGTATTTTATATTGCGTATTTTGTCAAACCAAGATTGGCCATTTCTGATCATGTTATGATTTTACAATTTCATGGGAAATCTGCAAGAATTGCAAACCTGCAATTCTTGCGGATTTACATGTATTTCTTAGTTTAATTGTTATTTCTTTTTTTTTTGTTTTGAAATGATCAGATTCTATCAATTCCATATCGGTGAAAGTTGAGAAGTCTGTTTAAGGCAGTGCTTCTCAATTATTTTCTGTTACGCCACCCCAAGCGAGAAGAAAACAATTTGCCCACTCTCCGCCGCGACTACAAATAATATCATTTGTCTATAAAATTGTTATAAGTACACGTCTGCATAAAATTACATCCTTATTAACATTAAAGAAAACAAATAAGAAAGAAATATAGTTCAATTTACAACAAAGACTAACTTTATTAACATCGTTTTTAGGTCTTTCCTCGTCTCCCACTGTAGTCACGGTGAAGCCAAGCGCTACATACGCTTTGTCATTGTCATATTTCCTCGTCTTAGCTTTCGGGTGACTTTCTTTTGTCTCATTATCTTCGTGTCTCTCCGCCTCTCTTTTCATCCCTTTTAAAAAAAATTCATGTTGTCTCTTGAGGGTTTGTTTACTGCACTTCATATCATCTGCTCGGTGCAACAACAAAAAAAAACACCATAGAGCTAATACTCTCCGTGCACACTCTGACAATGAGAGCGCCACTGCCAACTACCGTAGTGGATGTGCAATTACACTTTATTCTTGTACGGCAAAAGAAGCATGTTCCCCCAGAGTCTCCCCCCCCCCCCCACCCCCGGCATCGCACCGCGCCCCCGCAGGGGGGGCACCCGCTATTTGAGAAGGGCTGGTTTAAGGGAACATTTTGAACTGAAAAGTGCTAGATCCTTAGAATGATCCAAGTATACCACTATCCCTATTAGCAAAGTCTCATTAGCCTCATTAACTTGATCAAATCTTGGTTATGTCTTGTCATTTATGAAGAGGATAAATTACCGGTAACTACTGTAAATTATAGAAATACAGAATATGGAAAATGTGCTGTGTAAGTCAGTAACATACTTTATATTGCTGGGCAGGATAAAAGAATCCAGGGTGGCTACGAGAATGTCCCCACCATCGACATCCATGTAAATCAGATTAATTATGAGAAGGAGTGGCAACAGTTCTTAGTGGAGTTCATTGTTCCTATTACAGAGAAGATGTATCCAGGGTACTACACCCAGGTAAGAAAAACCTTCATGTAACATAATTTAATGTCATGAATAATGTTATATGAATAACAACTAAAAATAGATTCTTGTTCTTAAAACTGTCATAACATTTATTCTGTTTGTGGATTCATTCTCTTGAGTCTAGAAATAGTTTAGGCTTCCTTCAAGCAATTAACCAACAACATTATTCTGAATTTATAGGATTTAATGAATATCAAAATCAAGATAAAGAAAATATATAAATAATGTATAATCACATTCCAAAATTTATTCTGCCACCCCATTGGCAGGGATTTTTTTTTTTATACCGATTTGTGCCTAACCTTTAGCAGAGGGTAGCACTCACCCCTTGTCATGTTTATTCTACATCATGCTAATGCTAGTTTGAGGGTCTGGCACGCAGGGAGCATTGTTCATAATGGACAATCACATTGCATACCTTCTTCTGTCAGCCAATAATTTTGCCTTACCATGACACCTTACCATTAACTATAAACACAGCTTTTACTACCAGTTAAACGAGGTGGTCAAAGCTTGAGGACATGTTGATGCAGGTAATGAGCTTTTCTCTGTTTCTGTGCCATGCCTTGAAATAAATCTTGTAGGGGGAGGTGATGCTTTATTTTTTGTGAGCACTACCTCTGTGAATGGACCTGAAGTGTCTGTTTGGTTGCAAGATAACTGTCTTTTTGTCTGTGTTTGCAGGCACAGTTTGACCTTGCCTTTGTGGTTAGATATAAGCCAGATGAGCAGCCCTTTTTGAGGCCACACCATGACGCGTCCACTTTTACTATTAACATTGCCCTCAATCAGGTGGACCAAGATTACCAGGTGAGTCTGTGAAAAAATAGAATTTCAAAAACACAAAAAAGGAATTTATGCCCTCTGTGTATATCCTGCCTTCTATTTTCCCTGTTCTTATTTTTTTGAAGTTTGCAAATACTGATTAACAATAGTATTGAAAACATAATGGAGCCATTTAGGACAGTTTTAGATTGCAATTGTAAAATAGAAATCTTGGGCCATATATTAAATAACATCAAAGACTAATGCTGTCTACACACCGTTTAACCTGTTTCATAGAACCCACACTGTATTTGTCTTTTCCTGAAACGTTTGACTCATATACAATCTTGTTGAAGTATTACAAAACATCCACAATGGATGCAGTGGATTTACTGTTCACATGAGCAGTGATCTACTGTAGTTTTAGTATAAATTTTCAGTAATAAAACTAACATCAATTATTCTTATGTCACACCTGGTGGAACTGAAGCCAAGATGAAAATTTTAAGGTGGTTTCAAGATTCCTGGGGTGGAATATTTTGTTCATATATTGGTTTAACAATAATAAAGTATCCTTTATTAATCCCTCTTTGGGGAAATTCGTTCTCTACAATTAACCCATCATGGAGGAGCAGTAGGCTGCCATCCACCAGCACCAGCAGTCAGGGGTTCAGTGTTTTGCTCACCAACTTCGACACACTAGGAGGTGCTGGGAATTGAATCCAGAATGTTCGGTTTTTAAAAGACGATCACTCTACTGCCCCACGCCGCCCCTTAAAACAGGTTAATTGACAAAGACTAAATTTTTTCCCCTCTGAATCACAAAAGTGCTGAGAGTAGGTTTTAGTAAGGTTATATTTGGAAAATGTACAATAAGATAATTGGGGTAGTTGTTGCTTAATGCACTTAATAATGTATAAGCAACATATAAGTGGACAAGAAAATTCAAGATCACAGTTATAGGTCCCCTCGTGACCCTGACTGCATGATATGTGGTAGATAATTCATGGATGGACAGTCATACATCCATCCATACATCCATCCATCCATCCAAACAGTCACACATCTGAGAGTTAAATGTAATAAAATCTTAGAATATAAAGTTATAGAAATGAAAAAAATGAAGTGATAGATATCCCAAATTTGATGGAAAAATAGTCTGATTTATTATTTTTGTAAAAAAAAAAGTCAGTGAGTTTAATTATACACTGAATAAGCCTCTTCACACAAGATTATGTGCATGCTAATTTTAGCATGCAATTTGAGTAGCAATACCTATTATTCATCCATAGCTGACCCTTTCCTGACAACCCAGTGGCCTCTCAGAGTTCCATTGTTCATGATGAGATTGTGAGTTTCAGGGAAATAAGCAGTAAGTCTTTCCTAATGTGTACTAAGGAAAAGAATAACATAATATAATTAGACCAGTGGTTATCTACTGCAGGAATAAAATTGGATTCTGAAAACACAATCAATCCACACATTTCCCAAATGAAATTCACTCATGTGCGCACACACATACATGCACACACACACACATGAGGTAGGTAGATGCTGTATGATTCATGTTTGCAGTTTGACACAAAATTAACCAAAAAATATTAGATTATTAAAAGTACCAACAAAACATACTTCGTCTTGACACAAATTTCTGATATAGAAAAATCATCAAAAGCCTTCCATTGAATCCTTGTGATGAGACACTTGCTGTCTGATGAAACTTTCAGAAACCAAAATTTTATATTTGAATTTTTGAGACTTGAGACACTGAGTATACCCAAAAATGTCTTTCAGTATTTACATGCTCATTTCCTAGGTCCCTCTCCTAATTTGGGTACACGCAAGTTATCTGACTGATAAAACTGATCTCCAAAAAATGAATACAAGCCTACCGCTTATGACATGATATTTAGAACAAACAAAACTCCTTTGCAGGGATTTTGGATAATGTGTCATGTTGTGATCACAGGGTGGTGGATGCAGATTCCTTCGCTATGACTGCTCAATTAAGGCTCCACGCAAAGGCTGGGCTCTCATGCACCCTGGACGCCTCACACACTATCATGAAGGCTTGCCTACCACAGCTGGAGTGCGCTATATCGCAGTGTCCTTTGTAGATCCTTGAAATTAAGACAAAGTACAAGTGTAATATTGTCATACTTTTATTTATATGTGCCATTTGAGAGACAAAGAGATGAGCCAGAGGATTAGAGTACTTTTCTTATCAATTATTGAGCAGTTCATCATGTTCATTTCCCTTGTTCTGATGTCCGTAATGATTATCTTTTTAACATAATATTTTTGACATTGATGCACCTGTAGCAGCAACAGATGACTTTATGATGGAAGTAAACTCCAATGCAAACAATGAAATAAAATAAACAATCATTAAGAAGATGTAACCATTTTTTATCATAAACATCTTTTTATATTTAAAGTGTGACTTTTTTTCAAATGTTTAAAAACGACAAATTACATCCCTGATCTGACTTAAAATTCTTATCCTTTCAGCTTTTCCCTTCAGGGGTCACCCTATTCTCTGTATCCTCCTCTCTCACACCAACTACCTTCATATCCTCTCTAAGAGAAGCCATAAAACTTCTCTTTGTTTTTCCTTGAGACCTCCTGCCTGGCAGCTCCAATTCCAGCATCCATCTACCAATATATTCACTATCCCTCTCACAGGGATAGTGAGAGATATCTGTACTATATCAGAATACAGAAAAATGGTTCCTTAAAAGAATGGCTTTGATTACATTAATTAACAAAAAACATCAAAATGGGAAAGATAATCTTAATAATTCCTAAAAAAAAAAAAAAAAGGAGTTAGTGAGCAGCAGATTGTTGAGCTGTTAATTTCATTTGAAGATAATCCTTTTCTAAGATGTAATGATGATCAAGCACTGATCTTGTGACATGTACAGACATATGCATCCAACACCAATTGTATGGGAAGGAAGTTATTTGCTCATTCAATCATCCATTCATTTTTCTTTCAGCTTACCCCCTACGCTGGGAAGCTGGAGGGCCAATCACTTCCAGATAAACACAGTTGCAAGTCAATCAAAGTTCTACATATGGATATCTAAACATTCACCTCTCATAGTCAGGCCTACAAACAAATTTCAGTAATCAGTTAACCCACTGACAATGTTCATTCAAATAATCAACAGTTGCTGTACTGTTACAGAATTTTTTCATATATATGACACTAATTCTGGGACATTGAAGTAACAGTTCATATGTAACTTCAACATGAGACTGGTTCATGGCTTTAATGAGCTTGGGTGCTTAAAAATGCTACTGAAAAGAAA
The DNA here is from genome assembly GCF_037954325.1 of Fistularia commersonii. Classification (NCBI taxonomy): domain Eukaryota; kingdom Metazoa; phylum Chordata; class Actinopteri; order Syngnathiformes; family Fistulariidae; genus Fistularia; species Fistularia commersonii. The sequence continues at coordinate 18,082,877 of NC_141297.1, forward strand.
ATCACTTTAAAATGAACATTTACTTCAAAATCCACACAAAGAAACTTCAAAATGCCCATATGAACAATGTTGAGCCCCACTGGTCAGAGGTGGGGGATCCTCCAGATGTTAAAATCATTATTATTGTATTAGTATAAGTTGAGTTTACTAGGCAGTACAATCCCTTGTACAATCCCTCTCACTTGGTGAGGGGTTGAGGGTAAAGGTATTAACGCTTCACAGGGACCTTCAGGTGGTGTTTGGTGTTTCATTGAAAGGCCCACGACACCGCTCAATGGCGACATCTGGCCTTCCAGATGTGCCCACCTCTGCATTTACCCTTCGTTGGTCATTTTGTAGCCCAGTTGCAGTCCCTTCTCTTTATTCCAATCCAGTTGCTGCTTCATTCAGCAGTGCCTGACAGTGATTTGACAGCATGCCGGAAAGCCTGTCCTCTCACTCCCATTCCCTTAGGAAGCAACCTGGTTGTGTCTCTTGGAATAGTGGCCCTGGGAAAAACTGGTTTGCAGCCAATGAGGATGTACCTCAGTGTTGCGGAGATTTGACGCAGCGCACAACAAGGATCTTTACAAAACCACTGGTTTAGGTTTGTGTGTGGGAAGAACACCATAGGTGTCTGTCACGATGTGCTGGGGCGGACTCGAGCAGGGAACCACACTTCGGGACAGAGATGGGTGGAAAGCGCTTTTATTTGGTTGAAGTTGCAGACTGGACTAGACGGGTTGCAGACTGGACGAGATGCAGACAGAACGGCAGAAGCTGGGCCTTAACGGTTCGGATTGCAGACGGGACGAGTTGCAGACGGGACGGCAGAGGCTGGGCCTCAACAGTACGGGTTGCGGGAGGGAACAGAGGTCACGCCGGCCAACTGGGCCCGGCCGTGACTCGGGAAGGGAACAGAGGTCACGCCGGCCAACTGGGCCCGGCCGTGACTCGGGAAGGGAACAGAGGTCACGCCGGCCAACTGGGCCCGGCCGTGACTCGGGAAGGGAACAGAGGTCACGCCGGCCAACTGGGTTTTGGCCATGACTCAGGAAGGGAAAGGAGGTCACACCTGGGGTCCGGTCATAGCAGGGGTGAGGTCCAGGTTGGCAGGGGTGGGGTCCGGGTCGTGGCAGGGTCCCACAGTAATCCATGAAGACCACAATCCCCCGGCGCCAGGCAGAGTGCCGCTGCCCTTTATAGGGATCTCGATTAGCGGCATCTGCTGCAGCTGGCGCAGATTACAACGGGGATCAGCTGTGAACCCTGACAGGTGTCTATGATGATAAAGCTGATTTGGCTTCCTGCCATCTCCCAGAGATCCAGAGCCAGTTGAGCTTTCCAAGTTCAAGGTTTTTTCAGCTACCCAGCTTACCCAGCCTTGTTTGGACGGCGAGACTGCCTTTGCGCATCTGTCTGCCTCTTGTTGCTGCACCTGAGCCACTACCAGCTTTCTCCTCTGGCTTGATTTTGCTTTGTGCCATATTGATTGACTCATCCCAAACCCAAATCCACCTCTTACATGCTGCAGCTGGCCTACAATGTCTCAATGCCTGAGAGCAGATTTTGCTTGCTTCAGGGCCTCAGATGGGATCAGTTTCCTCCCAGTTGCCAATCTGGGAGCAGTGAATTGAATCTTGGGACTCAGTCAGGGTCATGTTCAGCCTCACTTTGGTGCATTTAAACTCCTCTATGAGGCATATCCAGGGCACCATGTCCATACAAGCCCATGTTGCTGAGGCAACGCAGGAAGCAAAGCGATTTCTTGATGTATGATCTGATATTACCCTCAAGCTTCTAAAGTTTGGTCATAGGGATCTCGTAGACCATGAGACATCAGGTGATGGAGCAATCTAAACTGCAGGCACTACAGTTTCAACCTCCAAGGAAGCAAGGTCTTGTGACAAGGCCTTTGATGGTTTCTTTCCTCAACTGATCACTCTGGCCAGAGCCTTGAGGTTTGCGTAGTAACAGCACCCTAGGCCCTTTACTGGCAGCTCTGATACCAAGGCAATGGGTGTCTGCTTGATGTGGAACCTCTGGTTCACAAGTTTTCCTTTGACAATGGATATGCTCCTGGACTCACTGGGTTTGAACTTTATCCGTCTCCAGTCAATGTTGACCTGAAATTTTCTCAGTAGCTGTTTAGTGCATGCACCAGTCGAGGTCAAAGTGGTCAAATCACCATGATGTTGTATATTCTGTTGTTTGAATACAGAATTGCAGCTCTTGGAAGTAGTTCCTCACCAGGCCTGTGATGGTAGTTGGGATGTGGAAGAAGTCAAAGGCTGTCAAGATGAGAAAATGGGGGACGGATCCAAAGGCGTTGGCTCGGTCCAGGAATAAGACGTGCAGATCTCTTCCCTCCCTTTTGGCGCATTGGATCTGGTGACTTATCATGCTTGTATGCTCCAAGCATCTGAGAAACCAGGTATTCCAGCTCTCTGCACAGCTGTATCTATCATGTTATTTTGCTTCAGGTAATAATACAAATATTGCTATCTTCCGATAATGATAATGATAATTATTATCATTAACAATAATAGTAATAATATTAATTGACAAAAAACACCAAGAATGTTGTACATCCAGCAGGTGATGCTCTGTGCCTATAAATTATCCTCATAGATGAAAGGAGGTTATACAGTGAGGTTGTTGGATTTTTTTTTTGTCTCAGCTTATAAAAACTTCACACACATACTTTTTATATGTTCACGCACAACCAAATGAAACAAATTTTTATGCCACCCCTGTTTAACTCTCCCCATGAATAACATACTGCAGTAAAAATATGATCAAAATTGGTGAAAATTCCAAGTCAAAATGTGCTTTGTACTGGCCAGTGTGATGACAACGAATCAAAGCCATTTTGTCACACTTTGCAAGGCCTAGCAGATCTTGAATATACTCTTTCAAATTAGCATTTTATTTTGTATTTTGAAAACAACAAAAAATGATCATGAACAAAGATTAAATACTTTTCCAGGCAGGTGAATTGGACGGGTTTAGAATACTTGAAAGAACAGATTCAAAAACAGTGCAAGCAGGCATGCGCCCATGCAGTGCACATGCACACACACAATGGTGCAATGCCCGACACTAATTAAGAGCAGAAGTGAGCTAGAATATCACCGATATTGTTGTCACAAAAGTAAGGCACCAGTTTTTCTGTTTATTATAGACAAATCGCTATATTTAACAATTGTGCTTGCTGAACTTCAACTTTTTCAGAAGGCCATATGAAGACTTCTGAGTAATTCTCTCAATCAAATAGTAGGAAATGGAAGCAATGACTAATATTGTATTTAGATATTTCTATTTCATGTTTTAATTTAAAGCTTTTAGACACTAATTTTACATGTCTCACCTTTAACAATGGGTGCACAATAAGCAAGTAGATGTAACATGCTGAAATTGATAGATTATAAAAAAAACAATGACAGTGGGCATTAAATAATGCATCCCTGATATGGAGTAATTCTTTGTCTCTTTCATCATTATTTAAATAGTATCTCAGTGCAACTGTTAGTTTGATCATCAGTTGGACCTTTCATTCCCTCAGCAGTGGAAATGTCAACAAGTCAGTTTAATTAACATGTTATCTGGTGTCTTTGTCTGTGTATTCTGGCGTCAATGTGTCTCATCATCCAGCAAACTGAATCTCTGCTCATATGGGTCATCTGGCCTCTTTCCCTACATATAATGTGTGGAAAGAGTGACAAGCTCTGGAATACCTTTCTGTATATTTATCTATTTATTCTTCTAGTTGTTTAACCATGTGATAATATGGATGCAATTAATGTAAAATATATCTTAGATGCTGTTAAAACACTCCACAAGTGTATATAACCAACAAGCAGAGGTGAATGATAGTCTGGTTGTCATTGCAGTACTACTTTCAGTCTAGCAGCCTCAGACTCTCAATTTTCAGTCTGCTTATGGGAACATCAGACATTTTAAATGGTTGCTGTCCCTTAAAAGTAGGTGTTCAGTGTATAGGGTGAAAAGCAGATGTCTGCAAGTGACAAGGCAGTTTGCAATGTATAAAAATTATAGACCTTCCCTGAAATAGAAAAAACAAATCTAAGATGTCTTATTAATTTTAAAGAGTGTGGTCTGGACCTCAATATGTAAAGTGTCATGAGATAGCTCTGTTTTGAATTGGCATTATATGAATTTAATTTGAATGGACTTTACTTGAATTGACTACCAAATACCCAAAGTATGTTGTAGCGTCTGTGTTTTATGTGGTTGAAATTTTGTAATGGTTGACTCCCTATTGCCTGCCCAAAGAGGGAACACTTGAAGCATCAGACAGAAATGATCCGGAATTGTTGCTGCTGCTCTGTATGTGTATAGTTTGCATGTATAAAAAGTATTTTGTTCTCCCTCACTCTGACACTACCAGACAGAGAATGGACACTTAACAGAAATTCATTTATTTGTCACATTTCACACACATACAGCATAAAAAATAAAATTTGACCACTGCATTAAACCCGCAGACAGCCACTTAGCTGCAACAAGCTGCAGGCAAGCAGTTAGGGTTAGTGAAGCAGTTAGGGGTTCAGTGACTCTCAACACTACTTTGACCCCTTAATAGTGATTGGCTGTGAAATCTGTTTGAATCCCACCTGTGTTAAGCAGCCTGGTTTGGGTACAAATACTTTCCAGGCTTAATCGTATCTAGCCCCAGCTTTCGTACAGTATATTTGTTCAGTTTGGATTGAAGATCAGCATTTTTCGGTGAAGATGTCAATGGTGACATTTGACCAGGGTCTCTTCAGAATGGTCAGGTTTAAGGAGTTCTGCGGGTTCTTGCGCAGACCAGACACCTGCCACCCACCCACTGCTGAAGTATCTTATCCTGCTGCTGAAATATCTTATCTTTATTTTCACTGTCTCTGTACGAAGCTGTCCGCCCTTTGGCTTTGCAAAGGCCCAAGGGCATGACCAAGTATTTGAAGTGCCCAATGGGGGTCTTAAAGGCAGTCTTCCATTTGTCTCCAAACAAGATGGTAGGCGTTGTGGAGGTTGAGCTAGGAAAAAATGGTCCCACCTTGAACTGGTTTGAAGGCTGACAACAGGAGGGGTAAGGGATACATATTCTTGATGGTGATCTGATTCCATCCTCTGTAGTCGATACAAGGCCAGAGCGAGCCGTCCTTACCAACAAAGAAAATCCCTGCCCCAGGGGGAGATGAGTGGTGGATAATACCTGCAGCAAGTGATTTGTGGGTGTACTTCTCCAGAGCCTCCCTTTCCGGACAGGAAATATTATAGAGCCAAGTGGAAGGAAGCGGAGCCCTGGGGAGGAGATTCATTGCACAACCGTAGGCAAGGAGGAAGAGAGAGAGCCTTATCTTTGCTAAAGACCTGGTTGAACTTGTGATATTCTTCAGGGACATGTCAACCGGGTTTGCTTCTTTGGGATTGGTAGGAGGCAGACTTGGTGGGATGGCACTCTGCAGGCAACAGGATAGGCAGATAGATGACCATGGTTCGACTGAGCTTGGTTTGATGTACTGGAGCCAGTTGAAGCCAAGGAGAATGGGTGAGTGTGACATTGGGAAGACGTAGAAGGATATTTGTTCACGATGGTTTCCAGAAATTATCAACTCTAAGGGCTTGGTTTTGTGGGTGATCTGAGGTAAGGGTCTACCATTTAGGGCAGAACCGTTCAAAGGTGTGGACAGAGGTATGGTTTCAATGTCAAACTGTTGGACCAGAGAGTGGTGGGCCTTGGATGGGGGAAGAGCTGGAAGAAGAAGAAGAATGGTTAGTCTAATGCACAACCGGCTTCTCTCCCTCAGGTGATTATCAAGGCGGATAGCCAAGGATATAAGTCCATCCAGGGTTTCTGGCTCATCCACAGGAGCAAATTTATTCTTCAAGGAGTCTTTGAGGGTGTGAAAAAAGGCGCTCTTCAGCATGGGTGTTCCACCCAGATGCAACAGCAAATGTCCTAATGTCAGCGGCAATGTTGGAAACAGTTCGCTGACCCTGTGCAAGCATCCTGAGATTCCGGGATCAGGTGTTGTGGTCAGCTTGAACTCCTGAAAGAATTCCTTGAAGGTGTAAGGGATGGGTCCCAGAACCGGACCTTGGGCCATCTTGGGTCCTTGCTGGAAAAGAGGCCCAGGCCAAAGAAATCTTGGCATCATCGTGGGAGAAGCAATGTACGTAGCAATTAAAGGCTAGGGTGCATTGTAGAAGAAATCCCTTACAACCCCCTACCTGTCCCAAGAATTTCTCTGGCACAGGTGTGCTATCATCTCAGGAAGTGGCGAGAGCCTGAGAGACTGGCGGGGAGGTGGGGGCCTCTATAAGAGGAGGAGATGTACTAGGCTGAAGGCTCAGGAGTAGCTGGGTCGGCTGATCCAAGCACTGAGTAGCACTCTTATTGTAGGCTGAGGGACCTAAGAACAGCATCGTGAGAGTGGACAAGAAAACTCTGCTCAGCAATGGCTCTCCAGAGAGCATCCGCTGGGTCAGAATGGCCGATTGTTCTGTCATGTTTAAGGACATGCAAGGACACTCAAGAGGTTAGGGCATCTTAAGAGGTTTATTGACGAGGTAGGTGAATGGAGAGCTGTGCAGGGGTATAGTTGTGTTGGGAATGTCACAGGGGGCTCAGGAACTAGGAGCTGGCAAGGAGAGGCATCAGGGGTCACAGGAACTAGGAGTTGGCAAAGAGAGGCATTGACCATCAGGAATTAGGAGCTGGTGAGGTCACACAAGAGTATCTAAACCAACTTACAATTGCATCACATTTTCATTATTTATGTGCTGCACTTGCTTCAAAATTCTCAATTTGGAGCTCTAAACACAACAAAGGTTGACAAAGACTATATCTTTATATTCAATTATAGATTTGTTTAACATTGTTCTTCCATGGTTGCTTTTATTTTCGGTACTATAACATGATTACAATCTATAACTCAGCATTGTCTGTGACTGAAATTTCAATGTCCCAGCAGTCTGTCTGTTCCTACAAAATTCAACACTGTGACTTCTTCCAAATGGGGAAACAGTGCAGAACAAGCCATTCAAATAGATTTTACTCTCTTTGGAGAGGCTGTTTTCCTACCTTAAACAATCTGTACACTATGCTTGAGTGTACCCTGGTCCCAGTATGTTGCATGCGCCTTCAGTGCTACAGTATGTGCCAGTATCTTCAGAAACCCAGATAGTTACTGTCAGTGATGGCAAAGCAGTGTTAATATATTTTTGTCAGTATTTGGCTTGATATGAAATGAGAAAAGATCAGTCAGACCCTTGTCACTTACTTTCAATCATCATGATGTTAGCTGTCCTTTATTCCTACGCTTTTTTCCTTATCACTTTCATTGAAATGCCACATGACCAGAGCTTGGAAAGCTTGAAGAGGCTCGATATGCTCTGATGTATGAGTGTTATTCATGAGATGTGATAGACTAATTAAAAGCAGACTGTTTCTAGTGCTCAGCAATCCTAGATGCTACAAAATACCCTGTGAGAATGTGGAAATAAGTCTGTTAATGTTCCCCTTGTTTCAGTCACTAAGCCACTTGTTTTATCCTGCATTGTGCCTTATTTAATTACTGAATCCGAGAGAGAATAGTCATCAAAGCACAAAGCTATAAACCAGACATTAGATATACCGTTACAAAGTTACAACAGAATGTATGACAAAAGCCTTTGAATATTGTATTGAATTAAAGATTTGAGAAAAGGTACCAATGTTGGTTTGAAAATAATCAATATTCTGTGTCTCCCTATTTTGTCTCTGCAACTCCACACCAGCTTATTGCGGACCTTTATTAATCTCTTTAGCCGTAATCTTGTTGAACCAATGAGTGAAATAATAAAAATTAATCTGACTCATAAATAATTCATGTTCAACAAACAGTGATTTAGCATGCTTTGAGGGAGGTTATGTTGCAAAGGTCACTGAGAAACACAATTTTAACTCAATTTGGTTACATCATTTGCATCCTATAATTTACGAACAAGCCAAACTGATTACTTAGTTATGCTGAAGTATCTGTATTGGTCACTTTCATTTTGTTGAAAACAAAATCAAATCATATCTTTAAAAAAGGCCATGACAAATATATCCCTCAATCCTTTGGCCAAAGGGGGAGGTAGCAGGTACAGATTAGCCACATTGTAAACCAAAATGGTTTAGCATCTTGAGTGTAAACAATCTTTTATGTACCAGACAGAAAAGTCAATTCATGCAGGATGAGAAGTCAAAACAGAGCCCCTTCAAATTTATACTCATCTAAAAAAATAAGCTGTTCGGTTCCACTTCTTGATCTGGTCTCCACAGAGTCCTTAAAGAGCTGGACAAAGGTCAATAGATTGCTTGATAGTGTAAGATGTTAGAGTACTATCTTTTAAATCAAAATGGCAATAGTGACTACCTTATATATTAACTGTGACCAATAAAAGTCCTCTTCTCCTTTCGGCTTTTCCCTTCAGGGGTTGCCACAGCGAATCAACCTTCTCCATCTAACCCTACTCTCTGTATCCTCCTCTCTCACACAAACTACCTTCATATCCTCTCTCACTGCATTCATAAATCTTCTCTTTGGTCTTCCTCGAGACCTCCTGCCTGGCAGCTCCAATTCCAGCATCCGTCTACCAATATACTCACTATCCCTGCTTCTTTATACATGACCAAACCGTCTCAGTCTCGGTTCTCTGATCTTTTCTCTGAACATATAACATGTGCCGTCCCTCTGATAGACTCATTCCTGATTCTATCCATCCTGATCACTCCCAAAGAGAACCTCAGCATCCTCATCTCTGCGACCCTTGGCTCTGCCTCCTGTCTTTTTGTCATTGGAACTGTTTGTGGCCAAACAGCGTCGCTGGTCTCACCACTGTCTTGTACACCGTTCCTTTCATTCTGGCTGATAGTCTTCTATCACATAGTCACCCTGACACTTTTCTCCTCCCATTCCAGCCTGCTTGAACCATCTCTTCACCTCTTTTCCACCCTCTCTGTTGCTCTGGACTGTTGACTCCAAGTACCTGAAAGCCTCAAACTTCCTAATCTCCACTCCCTGTAGCCTCACAGTTTCACCTGGGTTCTTCTCATTCACACACATATATTCTGTCTTGCTGCGACTAACTTTCATTCCTCTGCTTTCCAGCGTATACCTCCACCTCTCTAAATTTTCCTCAACCTGTTCTCTGTTCTCACTACAGATCACAATGTCATCCGCAAACATCATGGTCCATGGAGATTCCTGTCTAACCTTATCCATCAGCCTGTCCATCACCACTGCAAACAAGAAGGGACTCAGAGCTGATCCCTGATGGAGTCTCACCTCCACCTTGAACTTCTCTGTTACCCCTACAGCACACTGCACCACTTTCTCATAGCGAGCATACATGTCCCGCACCAGTCTAACATTCTTCTCTGCCATTCCAGATTTCCTCATACATTTCGGATCTTATGCGACTGAATTGAACTTTTTGTAAGTCGCTTTGGATAAAAGCGTCTGCCAAATGACTGCAATGTAATGTAATGTAATGTAATGTAATGTAACAATACCAGAGCTCTTCTCTTGGCACCCTGTCATATGCTTTTTTTAGGTCTACAAAAACGCAATGCAGCTCCCTCTGGCCTTCTCTGTACTTGTCCATTAGCATTCTCAAAGCAAATACTGCATCTGTAGTACTCTTTCTAGGCATGAAGCCATACTGCTGTTCATGAATGCTGACTTCTGCTCTCACTCCAGTTTCCACCACTCTTTCCCATAATTCCATTGTATGGCTCATCAACTTTATCCCTCTATAGTTGCCACAATTCTGCACATCCCCTTTATTCTTAAAAATAGGCACCATCACACTTCGTCTCCATTCTTCAGGCATCTTCTCACTCTCTAAGATCCTGTTGAATAAACTAGTCAGAAACTCTAGCGCTGCCTCTCCTAGACACTTCCACACCTCCACAGATATATCATCAGGACCAACTGCCATTCCACTCTTCATCCTCTTAAATGCCTTCCTCACTTCATGTTTACTAATCTGTGCTACTTTGTGGTCTACCAACAAGTTTCACCAACAAGTCTCCTTATCTACTTTCCTTCCAGATGACACGCAACCTTTCTCTACCTTTCTCCTTGGCAACACTAGCTGTAGTTGTCAAATCATCTGGAAGCTCTCCCTGACGACTCAGAGCCTTTCTCAACTCCTCCCTGAAAACGATACAACACTCCTCTCTTTTCAGCTTCCACCACTTTGTCCTCTGCTCTGCCTTTGTCGTTTTGATCATCCTTGTCACCAGAGTCATCCTACAAACCACCATCCTATGCTGTCTGGCTACACTCTCACCTCCAATTACTTTGCAGTCACTGATCCCTTTCAGGTTACCTCGTCTATACAAGATGTAGTCTACCTGCGTGCTCCTACCTCCGCTCTCATATGTTACCCTATGTTCCTGTCTTTTCTGGAAAAAAGAGTTCTCTACAGCCATTTCCATCCTTTTTGCAAAATCTACCACCATCTGTCCCTTTGCATTCCTATCCTGTATACCAAGTCTGCCAATCACTTCTTCATCCCCCCTATTGTCTTCACCAACATGTCCATTGAAGTTTGCACCCATTTCCACCCTCTCATCTCTGGGGATATTCCGCATCACTTCATTTTTCTCATTCCAGAACTTCTCCCTCTACTCATCAGCGTGGCATAGCCACTTATAACATTGAGTATCATACCTTCAATTTCCAGTTCAGACTCATGAGTCTATCTGATATTCTTTTCACCTCTAAAACATTCTTAACAAACTCCTCCTTCAAGATAACTCCTACTCCATTTCTCTTCTTGTCAGTACCATGATAGTAAAACTAAAAGCCTGCTCCGAAGCTTCTAGCCCTAGTACCTTTCCTCCTAGTCTCCTGGACACACAGTACATCCACTTTCCTTCTCTGCATCATGTCGACCAACTCTCTACCTTTTCCTGTCATTTCCTGGCCCGGCAACCCCCCCCCCCCCCCCCCCCGAGACTGGCTCAGGGAGACACCAGTCTGTGCCGCCCTGAAGCTGCATTAACTGTGACCAATAAAAGTTCAATAAAACTGCTGTTATTTTATGACAATATAATACAACCTTAGATATTGAGATTGTCTGTAATTTTCGCCAAAAAATAGGCACCAAGAAAAGAAAAAAAACATAAACCACTTTTGCATTATAGATTGCAAAAGTGGAATTCAGTAGATGATATAAGAATGTAAAATGTTTTATTTATAATCTTAACTGTGAAATTTGAAGTTGAACTTAAGTACGACAGTCTTTTGCTGTGGTTACACCTTCAGACTTACAGTAAGACTAAAGATTTCAAGACTTGAGTAAAATTACCAACTCACATCTTGAGACTAGGTTTTAGAGTACTAGGATCTTAGAGAGTCAGAGGATGCCCTTGGAATGGAGGAATAGTTTTATGAAGAGTAGTGGAAGATAGACTAAGGACAGCAATTAGCATACACATATGGCCAAAAGTATTCACTCACCCCATCAAAATAACTTTATACATCAGTCATCTATTATCCAAAATTATTCCAAATAAGAGCTTCCTTCCAACTGATAATTTAAGATGCCCATCTTAAGCAAGCATTTCCTACAAAAGATACACTATGATGTTCTCCCCCACAATGGAGGTCAGCTCAAGGGTCTCGCAAATCTGCTGACAGTTACCTTAGGGCTAGAAGGGCTGCAGCTTTGGTGGCCCCACAAACAACGTCTGAGTGTGGTAGGAGTTTGGAGATGCCAAGTAAAAGGAATTTCATATGGCCTTGAGGAGATTCTGGTAATCTGTCAGAAACCTTGGGAAAGGAAGACAGTGCATACGCCAAGCTGACTGCAGTGGGTGAGGAGACCTATCGACAGCTTTCTGATTAAGGCTGGAATGGCCTTTGGAATGGCTGAGGTTGACCTGCTGAACCTTCTCTAATTGTTGTTGCTGTGGTCGTCAAGCTCGTAGCTCCTCAGTGCCTTTGTATCAAATGGGGAAAGCAGTTTATATCTGCTTTATGGACTTTGAGAAAGTACACAACTGCATCCCAAGAGGTATTCTATGGGGTGAGCAGTGTGAGTGTGAGATCCTGGGGTCATTCCTGCTAGCCATCCATTATGTGTATAAATTCTGCAAGAATTGTGTCCTCATTCTCATTATGATATCACACAAATTGTCAGTGGAGATTGTGCTAGCAAGACTTTGTTACTCAATCTGACCCTGGTCTTCAATTCCCATATTCTAGTCTGGGGTCCTCCAGATCAGTTCTCTTCTTTTCATGGATTCTTTTGTCATGTTGCCTTGTCATAGTATGAAGTCAAGAGTGATTTGGTTTGTTTGTGGTGAAGTGTGAAGCATTCTGGTTGACTGTCAACCCCCTAAAATCAGAGACTATAGACTATATGTGGATTGCCCACATCAGGTTGCTCAGTATAGAGCTGTTGCACCTTCTAATCAAGAGGAATAGGCTGAGGTGGATTAGGCCTGTGATTAAGCTGCCTCCTGGGCGCTTTCCATTAGAGGGAGACAAGTTTAACAGGCATGAAAGATACAGCAGAGATAAAATATCCTGTACAACCAGGGGATACTTTTGGGTACTGCAGGACGGGCTGAGGACAGGTACACCAGGGTCAACCTATTTAGTCTGCTGCCACAGTGACCTGGTCCTGGACCTGGAGCTATGGGACAAAGAGTGTATTTGTGATAAAATGGAAAGTATTGAAAGACTAGAATAAAATAGATAATTATGATAGTGGCACAGTTGTCAGACATTCATAGCTCTTTGCAGCCAGCTGTCGTTTCCCTTATTGACATGTAGAGAGCAGTACTGCTCCGACAATCCCCTGGGTGAGGAGTCAAACTTGGGACACAGCCAAATCCCTGACCTGTCTTAAATGTGGGATCAAATCTAATAATTGACCAGAGGCTGAGGGCTCAGGAATTGTGGATTAGATGATAATGTAGGTCTAGAAAAAAAAAACAATGTAGTTTTATTTATGTCTTTCTATCCTTTTTTCTTTCTTTGATCCTTTCATTTGTTTGAGAATGGGATCTTTCTTTGTTTCTTTTTATGTGAATAATTTACACTCTGTCTCTGTGTATGTGTGTTTGTGTATCTCTCTGTCTGTCTGTCATTGTCTGTGTCTGTGTCTGTGACCGTGCATTCTTAATCTGTGTTGTCCTGCCTCTCTGCAGGACACCACAGATTTCCTGCTGCGTCATTGTCAATGGAAAGATACATCCAGGCAAGACATGTTGATGTACAGCATGTTCTAACAGCAGATTAGAGGCTAGATTAGATCGGGATTATACCTGCACACAATTCATGGCATGGACAGGAAGTGGGATATTCTGGAGGATGAGGCTGCCTAATTTACCAATCAATTAACTCATCAATCAACTACTCATCCATAGTGTATTTTTTACCGTCAACCAGTAAATGATAGAATGTTGCAACCACTCACATCCAAATTTGGTCTGTCACTTAGTATGTGTGAGAAGAGAAATGGTAGATTCCAGAATAAAATAAAAAATATGATTTAAGACAAAAGGTCTACTTCTGTCATTGGGCCAAACTTGAGATTTGTGATGGGTTTGCAAAACAGATGTCTAGCCTTTGTCTGAAATAAGGAATTTCAACAGCTGCAAGTCAACCACATACTCCATCCCCATGTGCGACACCTTTTTTTGTCTCGGTCTGGGGGCAGGTATTATGGCAATGCAGAAACCCCCCATCTCTTCAGGGAATTGCTCTGCTTACCAAGCATGATGTTAAGCTGCTTGTGCACTGTTGTGACATCTGCACTACCCATTTGGACCCAGCTGGCATTTCAGTGCCCCTTTGTAGCAGTCATGGTGGGGGCCATAATTAAGCCATGAAGGACGAATATCCTTAGGACTTTTTTCAGTCAGATTCATGCTATGTTGTTGTGGCCATTGATAAGTTCACAGGGTGGCCTGAGGCAAAGGATGTGCCAAATTAGAGTGACAATACAATACGGGAGAGTCCAGTAGAGGACAATTGCTTGTTTTAGAGCCCCTATTCAAAATGTATTTCCAAAACATGGGAGAAATAATGAAAACAATAGATAAGATTCAACTTTATTGTCATTACAAATTTTCAAGAACAGGGACAAGAAATACATTGGCTAACATTTACAATAAATAACCTGAAAATGTGGTCTATCAAGTACAAGTTCCATCCATCTTCCAGCGCTTATCCAAAATCAGGTAGCAGCAGCTGGAGCAGAGAGGCCCAGACTTCCCTCTACCCAGCCACAAGATCCAGCTCTTCTGGGGGGATTCCAAGGCATTCCCAGGCCAGCTAAGAGACATAGTCTCTCCAGCATGTATGAGTTTTCATGTGACCCCCCCCAGATGGACATGTCCAGAATACCTCCCAGGAGGCGTTCAGGAAGCATCCTGACCAGGTGGCTGAGCCTCCTCATCTGACTCCTCTCTATGCGGAGGAACAGCGACTCTACTCTGAGCCCCTCCTGATGGCCACATTCAGCATCATATCTCTGAGGGCGAGTCTCTGAGAGACACCCAGTGCTGTGGTCACCGGATGCTCTCAACGCCATGGCTGTGGCGAGAAATTCTGTCCATAAAAGTTATGAACAGAATCATTGACAGCCCTGGCTGCCCTTTGAGTACACCGTAAACCGACTTACAACCGACAATGCGGGAAAAGCTTCGACACCGGTCATACAGGGACCAAACAGCATGTATAACGGGGTATAACCCCGTTATACTGTATTGTTTATAGGCAGGCTCCATTTGGGGTCCCCGGTGACCAGTGTTCGGGCAGGGGAAAACTGTGTCCAATTGCATTTTTCCTCATAGGCAGTCTTCTGAGCGGCGCTTTGTCTGTTAGCAACGGGGGTTCAGTGTCTTGCTCAACAACACTACGACACACTAGGAGGAGCCGAGAATTGAGCCAGGAATGTTGTGGGAATTCTATGAATTTTACAGCAAGTAAACAATAGTTGTCTCTGCAAGCATATTTAACAGGTCTGATGTACCTCCCATTGGTTGCTAGAACACATTGAGCGGATTCTACATTGGTCCATTCACCCCTGGCCTCCCTCTCCATTTCAATGCCTGCATCTACCCCTGTTTGCCCTGCCCCTCACTTATAGTAAGCAATGTACCCAGTGCAAAATAAGGAGGGCAGAACACTGGTATGTTCATGTGTGATGGGTGCATGTGAAGCCTTATGTGACTGTTGGCAGTCTGCATTAATATCCACACAAATTAAATCTAGTAGGATAAACTGGGAACATACATGTGCCAGGTGACAAAGACCACAGTCCTATAGGATGGATCTCTTGCCAACCTATATTCACTTTTAAAGGGCTTTTTGTGGGGGGCTATACTTTCCCACAACTCGGTTCACTGTTGCACCCTGCAAAAGTCCTGCTTTTTCAGCATTTAAAAGATAGAGTAGGTTAGCTGATCAATTGCTCACTCACTCACAAAGATACTCTCTTTATGATTGTTTTTTTGGGGAATTCCCTAAAAAATACATATGACTTAATCCAGGGTCAACCAATAAAACCAGTCTTCTGAAATCTCACTGTTGCAAATTACTTACATTCAGAATTTTGAGTTTGAATTATTAGATTTTTCTAGGCTCATTAAAAAAATACAATTCTTTGTCTCAGCACGTGCTTGTTATTGGGGTCTCAAATTTTTGACTTCATGTTGTACATATTAGCTTTGATTTTAATGACATCTTGGGACCGCTTTCCCCTTCAACTATGGACAAAATAATCCAAACATAGATTTTTAGTTTTAATCATATATTTCAAGAAAAGTTGTCATATATATATATATATATATATATATATATATATATATATATATATATATATATATATATATACATATATATATACATATATATACACACACACACACTAAAAAAATCTCATACATCTAATAGCTTGTGCCAGCTTTCTTGAACAAAAAACAGTATTTAAAACATTTTTAACGGACAGTGCTATACACACTTGACAAGCACTAAAGAAAAATACAAAAGTTTGCATACGGTCTAGTCAGTGTATTTAAAAGAGCTATCAATCTGTCAATCCTTTCCATGTCCGGGCCAGTTGAGGTTGCCCCCGTTGAGTCAAATTAAGCTGCAGGCTCCACGCCTGGTGGTGCCCTTACGTCAATTCCTTTACATTTCAGTTTTGGAACCATACTCCCCAAAAAGTGTTCTTATTTGGAATAATTGTTAGCATATAGATAGAGAGTTCAAACATTCGATTGACATCAAGGTGTTTGGACCAGTTGTAATTTTGATGATTTTGGACATCAATATCCTCAGGTAGCTAAACCATGCAAACAAAGACTTGGAAACATTTGGGAAAAACATTCAGTATCTTAAAGACGGAGGCACAGTTTGAAATTGGATTTTTGGGTTCAAAGATATTGAGAAGTAATGTAAAAGAACATACATGTCTTTCTTTTACACTGCATTTAAAGTCTACCCCCTGTCAGGGGAAATGGGTGATGAAACATTATCAGCCAGAATGAAAGGAAAGGTGTAGAAGACATTGGTGAGATCAACAATGCTGTATTGTTTAGAGATCGTAAGGATTGAAGCAGAGCTAGAGGTACCAGGGACAAAGAAGTTTAGGTTCTCTGTCAGGGTGATGAGGATGGATAGGATCAGAGGGACAGCACATGTCAGATGTTTCAGAGTTAATGTCAGAAGCCAGACCGAGATGGTTCAGTCATGTACAGAGGAGAGATGATGAATACATTGGTAGAGAGATGTTGGAGACATTACTGCCAGACAGAAGGCCTCAAGGAAGGCCAAAGAGAAGATCCGTGTCTTCTTTCGCTCAATAAATCTTATAATCATTTGATATGGAGTGAAAGACTATATGAAGTTAGTCTGTGTTAGAGGAAAAGATGCAGAGAATATGATGAGATAGAGAAGGTTGTTTGCTGTGCTGACCCCTGGAGGGAACAGCCAAAAGACTGAATTGGATCTTGATTTCAATAGAAGCTAAGACAATTCTTAAAAAGTAATCAAACAATGATGAAACAGTTTTTAGTTTATAGTTTTTTTTGACTGGTTTTAAAATTCTTTATGTTGAAAATTGAATAGGGTGCTTCTTTGTTCAAGTAAACAATGCAGAGAAAAATATTCAAATCCTTACATAATTTTGTGATTTTCTGATTAAAACCAACAGGAGCTTCAGTTAGCCCTTTGAACCAATGCAAACTGTGCCTGAAATTGGATGTTTCTATCCACAACAACAATACTTGAAATAGAATTGAAAATCCAAAGGGTTCGGTAATAGAAAATTGAACTACAGCTCCCATGAGTGACCAGTTTATTTCAGGTTACGGAAATAAATGCAATATCAAGATCCTTTGACCTAAAATCAAGACCAAATTGTCCATAGACAAAAGAACAACAGGTCAGCTGGTAACAATCAGCCTTTCCTGCATCTCCCTTACAGGTTATTCATCAATGTGATTTCAGAATGTCAGAAAGTAAACAATTCAACAAGAGTTGAATATCTAAATGCTTATTTTTGAAAAGGGGTCATCATTAGACTCAGTGGGGAAAATACATTAGAGTCTGTTAGAGTCAGAAATTAGTACTGCTCAAGATTTCAACAGGATACAGGTATTATCGCCCCATTCATTCTGTCTAATTTTGTATACATTTTTGGAAAAATTGCTGATATGAACAAAATCAAGGCCATTAATTTCCATGTTCAATGTTGGCTTAAACATCTGACTATCAGTGTGCTTAAAGCCAATGTGTCTATCATTTAGAGACAATTTGAAGTTCATTGATGATGACACAGAACAAGAATTTAAATGCACTGAGAAAGTAAAAGCTCAGTACCAACCACCATTGATGCTTGGCATTGTCCTAATATTGACTTGAGACCTTAATACATTCACTCAGAGATTATGGGAACTGCAGTTACCTTGGGTGGGAAAAGGTCTCTCATACAATTAAAATGAACGATTCTATGAATCAGACAAAAAAAGCAAATCAGCAAACAGAAAACTAGTCATTCAGGAATACAGTCCCTACGTTAGGGACAAAAAAATCTACACAGGGCTGCCATGACAATGCCAACATAAATAAATATTCAGATTGCAGAGAATGAGGTAGCGCTACACTACCAAATAACATGAATCACTGATGCCAGTTGGAATTTATTGGCTTGACACTTATTTGTTAGAGGGTATAATGTTTGACCTAGAAGGAAGTTGTTTTTATAACTCAAGATGTACTTCATGTTTTAGAATGAAGGGATTTACCTAACACTTGAATCCAAGTTACATGGCTCAAACCTGTATCTCACAATGCATCTGTAATCTAAAACAGAGGTGGTAAGATAAAAACCCACAGTATTGAAAGACTTTATTACATGCAACTGCAAAGTGTTTGACACAAGGAAAATAAGGAATCCACATCGCTGTTTTGTTGAGATGGCAAACAACAGAACACAATACCCCTCTATTAGGGTAACATTATTCTCATAAAAGAGGAGGAATAATAACTTACAAATGTTCAAATGTTTACTACATTATCATGCCATACCTGAAAAGAATTAACATATCTTTAAGATTTAAATGGCAATTCTCCTGGGACAAAAAAGAAAACTTACAAGTATATGGCTTTTACATCTGTGAATTGCACAATTTTTCACTTGTATGCTTCAGATTGAGTATGTGGAACTATCATTCAAGAAAGTTTCAATTTCTAACTATCCAAGAAATGTTACCATGGCAAACAGGAGCCATTGCCCAGTTATCAGCAAATACATTTAAAAGGTCCTGAAACGCTATACCTCCTTTGCAATGTAACAGACATAAGTGCAAAATCCACAAACCATTTTCAGCACTGTCAAAGCATCAGGGTGAACAAAGAATAAGACTTTTTTTGGATTAGCCAATTCATTCCTAAATTTGTTTGTGATTTTTGGTAGATCTCATTTGCATGATTTAAGAAACTGCTCTTTGGATTCAGTGGAATTTGAGCTCCGGTGGTGCTTTAAGTCATTTGGTCACAGTTGATAGCCCACTGCTGAGTTGTTTAACCGCAAAAGAAATTAATTTCCTTTGAAAGGTGGGGCATGAAGCTTCTCCATAGAATGTGCCTTTTCAATTACTGTCTCCCCTTATTTATGCTTCATTGTGATAATTGAAAAGGAAGATTAGATATTATTACAGCCACCTCTGATAAAGTGCTGTCTAACAGAAACTCAACTTCAAATATAATGGCACTTTGTGTCCTTGGTCTTTAACACAATTCTCTGAAATTAAATGAGAAAAACTTTTTTTTTGTTAGAACTACAAATAATTTACATAATTGTACAAAATTAAATACAACCGTAGCCAAAGCCCAACTTAAGTAACCAGATACAAAATTATTTTAACATAATCACGCAAGTTCATGATTTGTGATTGTTTTTGCCTTAAGTGCTGACTAAACAGGTGAAAATATTGCTTTTCTACTGTATTTCTGTTGTCGATTACCTTCACTTTAACTTGATTGGGGTCCTGTGGCCTCTGAGGTCTCCGTGTGCGTGTGTGTTTAAATTTGATAAAGAATTACCTACCTTGCCGCTAAATAGGACTTATCTTTTCCCACGTATTATTTAATTTTCTTACTTGTTTTTTGTTTACTGAGTATCAATTTCTTTTTTTAATTGATTAAACATAGCTTTCAGCAAACCTGTTGGAGTTTCATCTAGAATTGCCAATACTATCTGAAAACTTATTTTATTATTTTTTTGTTTGAAATTCATAGATAATCGCCTGATTTTCAAGGGGATTAAAAGCCAATAGTACAGTGCAATTTTAAAATGTTTGATTTTGAATTAAATCACTTCAGTGGAAAAACCATTTAGTTCAAGATAGTATGATAATATCTTACAATTTTCGATGTAAAAATGTAACCACGTGAAATCATAGTAAGACAATATTCAAGATATCATCCAGCCATATTCAACCTGTTCTCCATAAGACACTTTTTAAGGCACGTGGCTGATGGGATAGAGTCTGGTATCACTGCAGCTGTATGTAGCTATAGTAGAATGGGTTGTTACACTCTTACTTGTCTAGACATCAGTGAGGGAGAGCAGGGGAGGTCTCTATTTAGGCAGCTGACAAAAGAAATATCATGAAAGCTGGTAATCAATCCTCAGAGAGACATCCACCAGTCTATATCTTTCAATCCACAGTCGTAGTAACTGATACCGGGTTGGGGCTTGAAATGATGCCGTTCCAGTCCAGGGCTTAGGAAACATGAGCCACCTTCTGCTTCTGCTCAAATATGATTGTGGAATCTGCACAGTTTGAGAGAGTCCCTTTTTCCACTGTAGTCTGCATCCATATAGTAAACAAATCTGTGGAGACAAGATATCATATCAACTGGTATATAAATATATATGTACTGTATGAACAGCAAGTTTAAACAAATGGCCCTTAAACTGCTTCCAAAAGGATTCATTTTAAGTCTTGAGGCAATGCTTGAAACTACCCCAGAGACCTGCTAGTAACGGGCTAGGTATGTCTATGACAGTGCACCGTTCTGTAGTATTCTCAATTCGACTGCAAGCCAGTGTAAAGCAATTACATTTGGTGTCAAATGAGACATGCTTGAGGAAAGCATCAACAGTCGCAAAAAGTTATAGGACATGAGCCAAAATAAAATACAATCTAAAGCTGGTTCACCTAAGCAAGATTCTCTAGTGTCGGAATTTGCTGCAGGCCTGTGGATTAAAATACAAGTTAACTCTAAATGTCGATCAACGTACTTCTTCAATGGGTGTGGTCTAAAGAGTATCTTTTTCTTTTTGTACACTACTTTATCATTTATGATAAAGACTGATTACACTCCCAATTAGTCACCTTAACCTTCTCCAGGCAGATGTTGCAGATTTGCGACAGCCAAATATCAGATTTTTCCTGCAACTACAACTTAATTTGAGCCTGAGAGGGTTAAAATTAAAATTAAAATTATGCTATAAAAGTTGGTGAGGAAATACAATTCTATTTTTTATCCATTAGTCACTTTAATGTTGACTGTAATGAAACTCAAGAGGCAATCCTAAACACACTAATTTTCCAGCTTCTGCTCAATGCTGCAAATCTAATAATGTCCCTGCCACCAATGTGTCATGGCCTGTGGAACTATAGGGTTCATGACCTTGATCTATGCTTACAGGACAGTAAAAAGTGGGTCAGAGCAGACATCCATGTCAAAGATAAATCGAGGATAAATGTATACATGGAAAGTGTTCAATGTTGAGAATGAACAATTTGGACACACACACACACACACACACACACACACACACACACACACCTTCTGTTCCTAATGTTGTTCTCTTTAAATGTTTTAACTGTGAAAACGGTGAAAACAAACTCACAAAAAAATCTGTAAAAACAATTATTAAATAATATTGCTAAGACAAAACAATAGTTGTGCAAACCTGTAAAATGTTAATCAATTATGTCTGCATTTTAGATAATAAACATCGCCAGGTCTGGTAAGGTCTGGTAAGACGAGAACAACAGGCAGGAAGCAACCCAAAGAGACCGGTCTGTAGACCGGTCCATACAAATCCTCCTCAGGCAACCCAAGTCCATTTGGCAAAGAGAGAGAGGATAACATGGCCAAACATGTCATACAACACAGATACAGGTCAATGACAACTTTGATGACATCCTGGAAGAAACCTCATCAGGCCCAGTAAAGAAGAAAGTTGACTCCATGCAGCTTTACCAAGTCACTTCTTGGCCAACAAAAATCTGGCACACTCTCCAGCTCAAAGTCGGCAATAGAAGAGTTCCTTTTGGAAACTCACAGCAACATTAATAGGAGTCTGGGTCTGGGAGCCAATTGCAACATCCCTAGGACTAGAAAACCATCAACCTAGCTGAATGCAAAGGAACCCATGTGGCAGGAAACTCAGGACATTGTCCGCAAAGCCAGATCAACAGCTACCCCTTGTCCAAGGGTTATACCATATAAGGCGTACAAGAAATGCCAAATAACAAGGAGGTTGTGAAAGATCAGGCGCAAGATCTGGGCCAAGGGTACAATTCCACCAAGCTGGAAATTGGCAGAGGGATGTTTTGTTCTGAATGATCTAAGACAACATCACCAGCTACCTTTTTTTCAGTTCACATCAGCTTTTTTTCACCACCAGTTGGCTGGACCTCAAAAAGAGGATTGCAACAGGGTGCACAATCTCTCATAGGACATAACCAGGGGCCCTAAATTAGTCCGGAACTGTCCAGTCAGTCCTGTGAGTGTTCATGGATAATATCACAATAACAACTGTTACTCATTTTCAAGTAGGATGGGTATTGGAAAATTTGGGCAGCGTCGCCCTTGGGCAGGGACGCTGTTCAAAGCCAAGAGGTCCAGGCGCTTGATCATAAAGAAGGGCAGAGAGTCACCAGCAAGTTCAGTCTCCGAGTTCAGGGTGAAGCCGTTACATCATTTAGGGCAATTCAATAAAGTGCCTGGACAAGTGGTTCAATGCATTGCTGACAGACAGAGTCAATGTTGCTGAGGCTGTGAAGCAGACTGAGGAATGGCTGAAGATGATTAACAAATCTTTACTTTTGGTTCACGATTCAAGAGTTGGCCATCCCAACAAGGGCTCTTGCCAAGGTTTCTTTGGCTCTTCACTGTCTACGAGTTCCCCATGACTGCCATAGAGGTCATTGAGAGGAAAAGCAACAATCACCTACAAAGATGGTTGGGTATTCCCCCACGTATCTCCTCACTGGGCTTCCACGTCCTTTCAAGGTGGCTGCAACTCCCTCCCCCTGTCATCTTGTGGAGTACAAGGTGGCAAAATGCAGAGTCCTGTTAAGCCTGAGGGAATCCAATAATGACCTGGTTAAACAAACGGACGTCACAACCAGGTCTGGGCACAAGTGGGCCGCCAAAGCAGCTGAAGAGCAGGCAGTGAGCTTTCTAAACCTGTGAGAAAACATCAGCAACCAATGTGTCTGTTGGTAAGGCCTCAGCTCTGCTCATTTCCAATCATGGGGGTATATAATTGCAAGGACCGGATGAGATAAAGTACAGGCGGAGGTCAGGAGCAGGGAGGAAAAGAGCAGTTAGCCAGGACAGTGGCGCCAAGGGGGCTTGGACAAAACAGGATTCTCCTCCCTCTTGACGTCTGTGTACAACACCCTTCCTTCACTACCACATTTGCACACCCGTGAGCTGAGAAAGGATCCCCTCTGCAAGCTCTGTGGCCACAATGGGACTCTGGCACATATACTGTACTATCTGGGTGCAAAGCAACAATAACCCAAGGGCGGCATAGATGCACCATGACAAAGTTCTTCTCTCACTCGCTAACATAATAGAGCAAGAAGTCTCAGTGAGAGCAATTGCATTCTTTAGGGAAGTACCAAGGCCTATACTTGCCACAACAAGACACAGAATTCTTCAAGCCACAAGCTCCTGGTAGATGAGGGTTGATGTTAGAAGGAGGCTTCAGTTCTCAGAGGTGGTCCAAACAACCCTCTAGCCAGATATTGTGCTGCGGTCAACCAAAAATCAGAAGACAATTCTGGTCAAGCTAACAGTTCAGGTAGGAAGGCTGCAAAGAGGCTCAAGACCTCAAAGCACCAACCTCTAAGCCAAGACTAGAGACAAAGACTAGTAGGCCTAGTTGTTCTCTTTGGAGACTGGATACAGGGCCCAGCCAAGGTGTTTGCTACCTGGAGGAGCAGAGCCAGAAGCAAGCTGCTCGTACAATGAGGGAAAGAGGTGGAACAGGGGTGGGCAAACTTTTTGGCTCAGGGGCCGCAGTGACTTTTAAATTTGGCAGACAGCCGGGTCAGCACAAGATACGATACATATGAAAAAAAAAAAAAAAAAAACACATTTGTTAACAATACATATCAGACTCATCTAACATTTGTCTGAACATTGTCTGACATTTGCTTGTATTTCACGCACAAATCAGTTTTTCCCCTTTTAGCTTCACGTCCAGCTCGTTCATGTGTGTCAGTACATCCAAAGTAAAGGCTAAATCACAAACCCAATCTGTGTCATTCAGCTCAGGAAAATTCTCAAGCAGCTCCAAAAATGAAACAATCTCCTGTTTGAGCTCCCACATTCATTGATCCAATCACTCAATCATTCACATCAAGTAGGAATTCTGTACCAATCTTCAGTGGGCCGGATTAAAAAGACCAACGGCCCAGATATGTCCCACGGGCCATAGTTTGCCCACCCCTGAGGTAGAATGAGCTTGGTGTTGAATTTGGCGTAAGCAAGAGGAGGGAGGCTGGAGCCCAGGAGTCAGTCCACCAACAGGGAAGTGTCTGGGCTGAGGGCCGAAACTCTCTGTGACGGTTGTGCACCACCTGATGACATCTGCTCCTGGCCAATGGCTATAGTAACCTGCTAAGGTAGTTGAGGAAGGCACCCACAAGTGTCTGTAACAATAAGTGAATCCATGCAAAAATTTTACTTTATTTAATTTCTGAAAATCACTTCAAGATCCCAAACCTTTTCTTCAGGTTCCTATAAACGATCCAGACACGCTGACAGTCGCACTTCATTGATCAAATGTATGATCAAAGCTGCATTTGACTTATTCTGTGTATCTCTGAGCTTAAAGCAATGACATGATTATACATGTTCTATCAACTTCACACCATCCCTGATTTCTCTGCCCTTCAACCATTAGCTTTTTGCAAATTCCCATATATTCATAATATATATTCTATTCTTTGTCTTTCCTTTGAATCATTCAAAATAAAATGTATAATTTTGTGTTGGCAGTTTCCAAACTTAAACCAAGCCATAGGGAGCCTCCACAAACTGAAATTTTTATATTATAAATTATTATATATAAAATCATATTAATCTTAACTTAGTTTACAATTAGTGATGAATGGATGAAGGGGTGAATGAAAGTCTTGACTGGCTTTGTTCAGAGGTATGATGAAATTTCAATTACTGCATTCACATGGTAAAAGAATGGTAAAAAAAAAATTACTAGGTTCATTCAAAGACACGGTATTGTACTTGAGGTACAAGACGATTTCAAAAATACTGTTTCACTTGGTTGTATTGCATTTTGGGTTCAGGGTATATATAAACAAACAGAATTTTGATTGTAAAGTGACTGGCCATAATGAGTACTACAAGTCTTATTGTTCCCTGTTCCTCATTTGATTATCAGTCTGAGATAGTTGGATGCTGTTTTCATATTTGTATGTCGGTGTTTTGGGGAATGTGGAAGGAAAGAGGACAGTTGGAACACTCGAAATATCCACTCTGCTGAGGCACTGTGCGTTGGGAATGCCGTCAAGAGAGGGCAATAGTAGGTTTATACTTTTTTCCACCTACTGCAATCAAGGGTAAAACTTTTTTTTTTTTTTTTTGCTTGACAAAGAATTAATAGTTCAATTGAAGACTTCATTAACTCAAGTAGACACTGGTTTTAACAACAAAAATTGAATAGGATCTAAACAGATCAGTTGCATAACAAAATGTCAGGATATTACCTTCGGTAAAAATCAGTTAGATAAAGTAATGAAAAATAAGATTTGAAACAATTAGTGTTGTAGACAGCATATGTCCTTTTTGATTGGTTCGTAGCTCCCACCACCACCCTCACCTCAAGAATTTATGTCATACCGTAAATTCCGGACGATAAGCCGCAACTTTTTTCCACTTAAACAACGATGCGGCTAATTTATGGATTTTTCCAATGTGACATTTATCGTCACATTGGACCGGTGAAATGACCGAGAAATTCTGGGGCCGTTCAACTCCTACACCGAAGATGACAACTTTGAGTTTTATTGTGCAGGAGGAAGCCCAAGATAGCAATTGGCTAGCCGGTGCGGCATATATTGAGGTTCTCTCAACAGTCCGGAAATTACGGTTCATTGAAAACAGCAGCTTGGGAAGTAATGGTTTAAGTTATGATTAGGTCTCTGAATGTATTCATGATTTTCTTAGACGGATGGAAACGGCCTCAATTTGCATAGATCAACCATCAGCCACATTATTTTCATAACTAATGACAAGTTAGTCATCAAGACGTTTCAAAAAATAAATGAAGCATTTTAAATTTACCTATAGGGATACAGAACATCAATTAGGAAAAGAAAAATATGCCATAATTTAAAGCAGATAAGAGAAACAGTTTGTCCAAATAAATCATATTGTCAATTATTATTGATGATAAAATTGATTTAATTTTATTAATTTATTTGAATTGTCATGTTAGGTCTCACGACAATAAGAAGGATACAGGGTCAGGACTTTAATAGAAAAACACAGGGGGTTAGAGTAGTCACCCATGGAACCCAACATTCCTGGTTCAATTCCTCGTTCCTCCTAGCCTGTTGAAGTGTTGTTGAGCAAGACACTTACAACTGTTCTTTAGCTGCCTTCTGCTCATGGTTCATCCATGATGAATGCGGTGGACGAAATTTGCTGATGTGCTCTATTTATAACTGTATGTGACAATAAAGGCCTTTCATCTTCAAAGTTTACAGGATTTATAATTTTGAATGTGCCTTTGGCTGGATAAGATAGAGGTGATATATTTTTTTTGCCAACTCCTTTTTGTGTCTTTCAGCAAAAGTAGAGCCTGGTAAGACATACGCTCCCTCAGTCACTCATTTGCTGTGTTGATTTTATTGTCACTTGGAGAGAGTGTAAGACATATTGCCCATCAGCTCAGAGACTGCATTTTGCTGCTACAATTATATACACTTGGACAGTAATGGTACAAAGGGAGAGATCAGTGGGATCAGTCCAGATCTCAGCAAAATAAATGAAAATCTTTAACTTTACACTTCATTATACATTAATTTATTAATGTACTTATGGCTTTGCTTGATTTTACTGTTATTGACAACAGATGGATGAGCCCGATGTGAAGTCATGCCAAAAAGGGAAGAGTGCACCCTGCAATGATTGTGAAAATCTACCTTGTTGCAGCAGAGGTTTGCCTTGCCTCTTTTCATTTCAGTAATTTACAGATCAGAATAAATCCTTCTCACACTGTCAGGCCAAACAAACGCAGAGCACAACCACAATTGGACATAAAGCACCTGGAGACTCAGCTTCAGTCTGAGTCATGGACAGACAGTACACTAAATGGGTGGAGATTATCGCCATGTAAAGAGCTTACCCTTTGGTTTAACGGTCACTGTGATTGAGGACAATGGGTTGGAACAGATGTGGATTCATGTTGCTCCAGAGCACTATGGGATAAAAAGGTTTCCTGGATGGTATCAAGAGCTATAAGGGGAGAAGATAAAAGCCCAAATGCTTGATGTGCTCTTCAATTACACATTTCCTTTCACACTCAGTAGTAATGAAACTTAGATCTGCTCCAGCAGAGCCTTTTTGATAGAAAGTTGTTTTTGCAGGTCCTTATTACACAGGGAAATATTTAAAAGCACCTTACCCAATGAAGCTCACTTATACGTGCATACTTTTGCATAAGTGCACTTTTATCACATCCACTCCTGAAATTGCATAAAGCAGGTCCCTTTCCATTGCAGAGCAAAGGAGTACCCACAACTGACTGAGCCATTATCGAACATACCCTCTCCACCCTTAAAACTGCTGTCTAAACAACTCAATTTCCTTTACACAGGCAAGGTCAGCATTCTCTGGTTCACTCTATCTACTGTATGCTTCTGTGGAATGCTGAGATGAAGGACACAGAATTAGTGATTTTAAAAAAAAGTCATAGTACTTGGCCATACAAAATAATGATAGGACCCTTATAGCACCTGACTTTGCCTTTATCTGAGCATTGGCAATGCGATAAATTAAGTAAAACGTGAACATGGGACATGTGCAGAAGGCCTAGTAGGTTACATCACTGTGGCATGGCTTAAAAAGAGAATGCATACAGCTAGCAAACCACAATAGGACAAAATGTTCCTAACGCAAGCCTCCATAAGCCCTGAATTAAGAGCAGCACTCGCATTGTCCAGCAGGAGCGGGTGCGTTGGTTGGTTCATACACATTGTTATGATAGCTTATGCCTAGGAAGCCTATTAATTAACGTTCTTGTTGTTTTTAGTTTAAATGAGACTTGTTTTTACCAAGAATTAAAGAGAGTGATGCTATTTACAACTAATAAATGTGGAACAATATCTCTTTTCACCTCAATCGCATGCAGCATTCTCTCTGGATTCCATTCAATTTCCTCAAGAAACATATTAACCACAAAATTACTAGCTGAGGCAATTAACATTTTCAAAATGAAAATTATTGTTAAAATACCTGCTTCCGTAAACCTCATGAACAATTAAGTTTGATTTGCAAGAACATTGGTGTTTTATTTTCCACCAATGATTTTGTACATCCTTTTCTTCGTTGCTATCAGGCCACAGTATTTCTCAGCTTATGAAAGCTAGCCGTTCTTTCTGATCTAATATTCTACTAGCTTTTTATAGATTCTTCTAGTATTTTTTGTGGGTTATTCTACAGATTTCAGTTCTCAACAAGTTATTTTATTGTACCATGTAGTGCTTGTTTTCCTTATACAGCTGGTTGCTGACAAACTGCTCCCCTAATTAGACATGCGGATGAACTGAACTCAGATTTCATTTATCACAAATCCAGGAAATAATTTGAAAGGCTCAACTAAAAGGCAATGCCAGGTAACTTTTGCTATACACAATCTCTTCTGACAGCTTTAAGGTAGAACATGGCATGGTAAGAAAATCATGGAACTTGCAACATCAATCAGTCCAATTCACCTGCCTTGTTGTTTAGAAGTTTTAAAATAAAATGAAAGTTTACTGAGTGAAATTAATTTAAGATATTCCAATTCTGACATGGCTTATGTCAATTTAGATTTTGCACAGGGTATTCTTTATGTGCCTGCTAAACTTTGTTTGCATGTTTGTGAATAAGATAACTTAGTTGAAATAGCAGTCACAAACCTCTGAAAATCAGAGTTGGCAATCGTATTTTTACACAGTTGCGTGTCCATTCATATCCATAGTGAACCAGTACAAAACCTGTGAAGCGTGGCGTGAAAAACTACTCCAACATACAGTGGATTAGGGAAAAGTCTAATCTGTTCAGGACGTGTTCCACACAGTGGCTTGTACAGAGCATCTGCAGCTCTATTGAGACTGGGAAGATGAAGGGATTACATCACAAATCATTACCAGAATGGCCTCTGGGCAAGTGGTAAGCAAAGAAGGAGGTATCCAGGGATAGTTGTAGCATCTAACAGACTATTGTCTAACTTAGTCCTAGTCAATGGATGGTTCAATTTCAAACAGATAGTACTTCAGTTCAAGGCTTATCTCCTCCTAACTGCATATATGCAGGGGTCGGAGGGTGAGGTCAAGCTCTTGTTTGACTATTGCAATGGGGCACAGAACAAGATGGCGAGAGAAATCTCAGAATAAGAAAACAAAGCCTTACTGAGCATTTAGTTCTCTAGAACCTTTAACATTTCCTTGGAACATGGTCTCAAAAAGAATCCCCAAAGATCACGCGGCCACTCAATATGTCAGCTGTCAAGTTTGACATCTTACAGTGTTTAGCCATAATATTAAGAATCTTCTTTTGATATGAATACATCCCAATATCTCCTTGGATATGGAAAAATAGTTGAAATCATATCTAAACCCAGTGTTTTGAGTCTATCGAGAGAGGTTTAGTTTCATTTTAATTGCACCAGTCATGAGTACAATTAGTTTGACAAATGCACTGGTGTGAACTAAAAAATAGGGGAAACTTTTAGAAGAACTGAAGAAGCCTCAGAGATAAGGGGTTAAATGTCTTCAAGTGAAGAAATTAAGTCCAGTTGCCAAGACAAGAAGATTTTGACAAGAATTCACCATGACCTGGATGACTGAGTTCCTACCCAGACAAAAGTTAGTTTAGTTGAACTTAAAAGTTAGTTTGTCATTAGTGGACATAAAGTCCAAAATCTTGAGTATTGCATTTTCCCATCTGTTAATTTTGAGACTGAGAGGAGAGGGTGTCTTTTGCAGCAATGTCGTACATCACTCCTAAATACAAAAAGACATTTGGCCTTATTATAATTCATAATTTCAATGTCATAGGCATACAAAAAACATACTTTTGTGTAGTTTGTAACATTAACCAGAGATCAAAAACCTTATGTGTATGTGTATGTTTCCTTTGTAAAATGTGGTATAATTCAGTTTCAATTTTAAATAAAATACACAAGATAGACTGGAATTTAGCTTTCTTCTGAAGGTGTGGTCTGGTGACAGACAAATAGCTTAAGTGGGAAATTCAAACAATATTTGCAATTGACTGGAAATCAAAAATGTGATATTACAGTCCAGTAATAGCTTGGGTGCTTAAAATGGGTGATTAAGGAGATTCAGCCTACCTGGGAACTAAAAGGTCCCTTCTTTGACTGGTTAGTGTAGAAAAAGGTTGCAAAAATGTCATGCTGCACATGTGACTTGGTCCATCCGCACCTCTAGCTGGAAGGCATCTGGGCGATCCTGAGGGTTAAAGGCGAGCATCTCCTGTATGAGTTTCTTTACGCCATCAGACATAGAGCTCCTGGCCTTCTGTGGGATGTGGAGGACCATCTTTGGGTTCTCCAACAATGCTTCACCAACAGGTACAATGTCTGAGCCTTGCCGGATGTAAGTGCCCAGCAGTTCGCGTTTGGACTCTGCATCGATGAAGGTGATCCGCTCGATCATTGCCCAGATGATGATGCCCAGGGCAAAGATGTCAGCCTTCGCTGTGTAGTGACCTTCCCACACTTCAGGAGCCATGTAGAAGTCTGATCCACAAGCTGATGACAACCAGAATTTGTTTATATTGGTAATGTTATTCTGGTTACTGCCTCTGCTGCTGCCATCTGCGGCAGGGCACTCCTCACTGTTTTTAGAGCCAAGGCCAGCACAAACTTTACTGAGGCCAAAGTCAGCAACTTTTAAAATGGGCAAACCAGACTTCTGTGAGATAAGAATATTGTCAGGCTTCAGATCACGGTGGACAATGTTGTTTTTATGCAGGAAAGCTACAGCACTTGTCAGCTGGCGCATGAAGCTCCTGTTAGTGTGGGGATCAGGCCGGCGAGATAAGATGTACTGGTTGAGGTCCCCACCTTCACAAAACTCCATGACAAACCAAAGGTAGCATGGCTCCTCTGGGTAACCTATGATGCGTTCGCCTGCACAGGTACAAGAATACAAGAAATATGTCATATGAAGTCACTTCATACTTCCTCCATATTGCAGTTTAAAAGCTATTGGTGGTTGATGTTAAGCACAAAGGTCAAGTACTTTCACAAGTAAATGAGTTTGTTGATCACACACCATGCAAAATGCAGCTGTTCTGCAAAACTGGGGTTACAGCACATTATCAACATATACATGTAGCTGAAAAAAAAAAGCTCATTATTTAGAGCATTTTTGCTCAATAAATGCAATGATAACTTAGTGGTAAATACATATATTCATATATATGTATACATCAAGTGAACTGACACCAAATATTTCAATAAACTGAATTTTATAGGGACTACAAGATGTAATTACACACACACACACACACACACACACACACACACACACACACACACACAGACACACACACACACACACACACACACACACACACACACACACACACACACACACACACACACTCTTTCGGCTTTTCCCTGTAAGGGAACTTTTCCATCTAACCCTAGTCTCTGTATCCTCCTCTCACACCAACTACCTTCATATCCTCTCTCACTACATCCATGAATCTTCTCGTCTTTCTCGGGACACCATGCTTGGTAGCTCCAATTCCGGCATCCATCTACCAATATAGTCACTATCCCTCCTCTGTACATGACCGAACCATCTCAATCTTGCTTCTATGACCTTCTCTACAAGGTCAGAGACCTGTGTTGTTCCTCTGATAGACTCATTCCTGATCCTATCCATCCTGGTCACTCCCAAAGAGAACCTTAGCATCTTCATCTCTGCGACCTCTAGCTTTGCCTCCTATCTTTTGCTCATTGTAACTGTTTCTAGTCTACAGAGCATGGCTGGTCTCACCATTGTCTTGTACATCTTTCCTTTCATTCTGGACAATACTCTTCTATCACATAGTACCCCTGACACTTTTCTCCACCCATTCCAACCTGCTTGAATCTATCTCTTCCTCTCTTTTCCACACTCTCCATTGCTCTGGACTATTGACCCCAAGTATCTGAAATCCTCCAACTTCTTGATCTCCACTCCCTGTAGAATCACCGTTCCACCTGAGTTCCTCTCATTCACACACATATACTCTGTCTTGCTGTGACTAACTTTCATTCCTCTCCTTTGCAGCGCATACCTCCACCGCTAGATTTTCCTCAACCTGTTCTCTGTTCTCACTACAGATCACAATGTCATCTGCAAACATCATGGTCCATGGAGATTCCTGTCTAACCTCATCTGTCAACCTGTCCATCACCACTGCAACCAAGAAGGGGCTCAGAGTTGATCCCTGATGGAGTCCCACCTCCACCTTAAACTGCTCTGTTACCACTGTCTCACAGCTACCATACATGTTCTGCACCAGTCAAAGATACTTCTCTGCCACTACAGATTTCCTCATACAATACCAGAGCTCCTCTCTTGGCACCTTGTCATATGCTTTTTCTGGGTCTAAAAAAACACAATGTGGCTCCCTCTGGCCTTCTCTGTTACCATTCTTAAAGCAAATACTACATACAGGGCATCGTACACCCTTTGTTTTGCCTTTGCTACCTCAATCTTGACTTTATGTTGTATCTCCCTGTACTCCTGTCTGTTCTCTTCAGTCCTCTCAGTATCCAGCTTCTTCTTTGCTATATATATGCTGTATATACTCCTGCACTTCCTCATTCCACCAACAAATCTACTTTCCTTTCAGATAGACACACCAAGTACTCTTCTACCTGTCTCCCTGATAACCCTAGCTGTTGTCCAATCATCTGGAAGCTCTCTCTGACCACCTTTCTCAACTCCTCCCTGAAAACCATACAACACTCCTCCCTTTTCAGCTTCCACCATTTTGTCCTCTGCTTTGCTTTTGTCCTCTTGATATTCCTTGTCACCAGAGTCATCCCAAGCCACCATCTTATGCAACAGTCTCACCTACAACTATTTTGCAGTCACTAATCTCTTTCAGGTTACCTTATCTATACAAGATGTAGTCTACCTGCGTGCTCCTACCTCCGCTCTTATAAGTTACCCTATGTTCCTATATTTTCTGGAAAAAAAGTATTCACTATAGCCATTTCCAACCTTTTTGCAAAATCTACCACCATCTGTCCCTCTGCATTGCTATCCTGCATACCAAATCTGCCCATCGCTTCTTCATCCCCTTTTTTGCCTGCACAAACCTGTCCAATAAAGTCTGCACCAATTACTACTCTCTCATCTCTGGGGATATTCTGCATCACTTCATCTAGCTCATTCCAGAACTTCTCCTTCTCCTAAAACTCACATCCCACCTTCGGGGCATAGCCACTAATAACATTGAGCATCACATCCTCAATTTCCAGTTTCAGACTCATAAGTCTATCAGACATTCTTTTCACTTCCAGAACATTCCTAACAAACTCCTCCTTCAAGATAACTCCTACTCCATGTCTCTTCTTGTCAGTACCATGATAGTACAACTTAAAGCCTGCTCCGAACCTTCTAGCCTTACTACCGTTCCACCTGGTCTCCTGGACACACAGTCAATCCACTTTCCTTCTCTGCATCATGTTGACCGACTGTCCACCTTTTCCTGTCATAATGCCAATATTCAAAGTCCCTACTCTCAGTCCCAAACACTTGCCTTTCCTCTTCTCTCTCTGCCTCCAAACACACCTTGCTCCTCTCCTTCTTTGACCTACAGTAGCCTAGTTTCCATTGGTCCTCTGTGGGGCATCGGTACCAATGGCGCTTGTTAACCCGGGCCTCGGCTGATCCAGTATGATTGAACACAGATTGAAAAAAACAATAAACCTCGAACCCTCCCTCAAGACCCTGGTCTTCACTAGCCTGCTCTGGTGGTCAATTCTGAACAACTGACAATTTAAGAAACTAGACTGAGTGTCTGAACAAAACATGAGCTAACAGGAGGAGCTAAAGAAGTAAAGAAATGAATTGCCTTCATCAAAAAATAATGACTGATATTGTACAAAAAATGACAGCAAGAAATACAAAGATGTCATCTTTAGTTCCATAGCTCATTTACAGAGTCTGAATGGGCACACTTACACAACTGCCCTGCGATTAAAAGAAAACCACAGACAGAATGGTCTTACAGCCCCTTTCAAGAAATTTACTGCCATACAAAAATGTAGATGTTTAAAATGACCAAATAGAATCAAATTTAATCATACCGTTTTACAATAATTGAGTTCTAGTGCCAAGCCTTAACAAAAGACATAGATAAGTAGATCAAACTGAAAACGGCAATATTAAAAATAACATTGGGCCAATTGTAAGAAAATCTTTATTTCTTATTTATTTTTATTTATTCTTTTTTATCGGGCAATGTTAAATATTTGATTTCAGCCAACAGGCAATGGGTTAACATGCTGCATGTTGAGTGGAACACTGTGTTCTCGCGGGCTGAGGAAACACAGTGTTCCCTCTGTGCTGCTATAGATGACATATAGGCTTCAGACTACAGGAGCACTGAATGCACAGAGCCATTAACAGGGGAGTTTAAATTACGTAGATTGCAAACAATCTTCTCGTTGCTCGAATTAGTTCACTTAATTTCAATTTCTATTCAGTTTTAACCACCAAACGATATCGTGATTTTTTCACCGATAACATTAATGAAGTGGGCATTTTTTATGAATGGCAAATGCAACTTGTCAGGGCAGAATTATTGATATTTAGGACGACATCAGCCTTTCATAGAGCTACTTCGCAGTGGATAATGTGATTAAAATCACCTTATTAAGTCCAAATTAAACATTGCTTTCGGTTTTTGAGTCAAAACAACGGAGCTTATTTTTGACAATGATTCTGTAGTCGTCAAAATGCAAGAGAGCTTTATATACCTTTCAAAGACGTTTCCACCAGACGCAGGTATTGTTTGGACCTCTTGTTACCGTGGCTCATCTTCTGGGCCAAGCCGTTCCTTTGCAGAACACACTCTTCCAGCTGCACCACATTCTGGTGTCGGTTTTCGAGGCTCGTCAGGGCCCAGAACTCGGCCAGAGCGAGTTCTACGTTCTCCGGAGCTTCGCATTGGAGCCTCTTCACCGCCAGCCTAGCCCCCGTTTTCCGCGCTATTGCCTCGTACACCACTCCGTAGCTTCCTCTGCCGATCTCCCGCAACAGAGTGTATCTGGGAGACGCAACCGGGATGGTCTTCAGGTTGTCGCTTCGGTACGAGCTGAAGGAGAAGCAGTCGTCGTCCTCCTCCTCGTTCTCCTCCATGCGTTCCATGTGGTTGTTGTTATCCACCTTGAGGGAGCGGAGGACTTTACCCACCTCCCGCTTCATCTTTCCGGACACATTCCGCCTGCAACCACGACCACTCGCGCTTACCTTTCTCCTCTTTTTGCCGTCGCAAATATCCATAACCTCTTTATTGGTGTGATTGAGCATGAAGGGGGGACGTGTTTATCGGTCATTACTTTAAACAAAAAAATATTCAAGTTTGACGCCTTTCACGTCTAACCCTGTCTTTACAGATGGTGTTAATGCCGTAAAGACGAAAGTGAATTGTGCCGACACTAGCACCGCCCAGTTGCAGCCAGTCTACCTCATAAACAAAATGTTCCAGCAGCTCGAGGGAACAGGGGCGGGGCTTGGTGTTCGACACAGCAGGTTGGCGTCGCGCTGATTGGTGGACAAATAAAACAGCTTGCGGGGATTCCGCGGATCATAATGAGCGTGATATGGTTGTTTTTATCATGCAACGGGACACCGACGGTCGGCATGGCACTTTTATAGTTGTTGAATGCTTTTCCCGCCGATAGATGGACACGGAGATAGGGTTTACGTTACAGTGGATAGGTCCATCGCCGCGTGGTGAGCACGAGGGAAGAACCGCACGTGTACAGAGGCATGGGTGCCCCGCCCCTCAACACTGCGTCTCTCCCAAATTCACCAAAGCCCCACCCGTTCATCAGCTAGCCTTGGCGATTCGCTTGTGGTCAACTGTCAGCAACCTTTCTCCACCAAAAATGGCTAAACGAAAGGTGAACTTTGAAAACAGGAGGTTTCAAGATAGGCGGGAGGCAGAGTACATTGTAGTGTGTGGCTGGGAGACTGGCTGGCGGAACCCCAGACTTTTTAGCGCGTGAGTATGACTGTTGGGAGCTTCTCGTGGTTCTGTGTTACAGAACCCCATTGTTAAATGGCTGTAAAATGTTGTGCTTGATGTGTGACAGTAACTTGCACCGTCAGTTATCGTAACATGGGGGTTCACCCTTAGTCTAACTAAGGGGTGGGCAATCATTTTGTCTGGCGGGCCACATTTCTTATTCCAATTTTATGTGGGGGCCAATTAGGTATCATGTAAATTGAACAAAATGAAAATTGCAATTTAATTTTTTTTTTTTCACATTTTATTTAAACTTTTAAATAATTCAGCATTATTTTGTGTGTAACCATCCATATAGAATTTAAAAAACGGGAAAAAAAAGAGTTTTCTAAATTCAATATTGATTGACAATACGTAAAATGTTACACATAGGAGGCAGAAACTAGTGTGTCACGTGATTTATTCCTGGAATACACAAGTCAATATGTTTTAGTCAGAGTGGCGAGTGACTGCTGGAAGCCTGACGCCGACAACCGCCGTTTGTGCGCGAGGCTTGAGCAGTTAACCACCCGCTGTTGTGTCACTACCGCCACCCCCGGTCAAAGTAAGAACTACAACAGCGTCAATTCAAACATTTCCAGCATAGAGTGGGTGAGTGCCATCTGAAATCAAAACAACAACAATATACACATAAAACAAAAATGTCGGGGTGTGTCTCCACATCCAACAATACCAATCCAATTATCAAAATAGTCCTGGGTGCCACAAAAATATTCAAAGAAAGTAGTTTGGCAGGCCGGATAAAAAAGCAAAGTGGGCCGGATGAGGCCCGTGGGCTGTAAAATGTCCAGGTCTGGTCTAACTGTTAGCACTGAGATAGACCCCCCCCACCCCCTCTTGGGTTTCCCCTGTGAATTGACTGTTGAATTAAAATCATCTTCTAAAGAGCACAATCCTGAGAGCAAGTTATCCTTTACTCAATTGTCACTTTGCTAAAGCCCAGCTTGCCACAATATGTATGCGGATATAAATAGCAAAGCTGTTTGTCTTGTGTGGAGACAGTGTGGCTGTAATGAAAGAATACAACATCATGCGGCACCATGAATCGAAGCACTACGACAGGTAGAAGCATCTGGTCATAAAACAGAGGCGCCAGACGGTAGAAGAACTGAAGTCTGGTGAAACAGTGGACCATGTTCAAAAAAGCCAGGTCACAAATTGATGCTGCTGTAAAGGACAGTTTTATTGTAGCAGAAGAGATCACAAAATCCGCCCAGCCCTTTAATGTGGGAGAATTTCTCAAAAACGGCATAATGAAAGATTGCGTGCCCCAATAAAAGACAAGTGTAACCCTTATGAATATAGGGCTACTAAAATGTAGTCTTCCTCTTCTTCGCCTTTTGGCTTTTCCCTTCAGGGGTCGCCACAGTGAATCAACTGTCTCCATCTAAACCTATTCTCTGTATCCTCTCTTACACCAACTACTTTCATATCCTCTCTCGCTACGTCTATAAATCTTCTCTTTGGTCTTCCTCGAGACCTCCTGCCTAGCAGCTCCAATTCCAGCATCCGTCTACCAATATACTCACTATCCCTGCTTCTTTATAAATGACCAAACCACCCCAGTCTCAGTTCTCTGATCTTTTCTCCAAACATATAACATGTGCCGTCCCTCTGATAGACTCATTCCTGATTTTATCCATCCTGATCACTCCCAAAGAGAACCTCATCATCTTCATCTCTGCGACCCTTGGCTCTGCCTCCTGTCTTTTTGTCAATGGAACTGTTTGTTGGCCAAACAGCGTCGCTGGTCTCACCACTGTCTTGTACACATTTCCTTTCATTCTGGCTGATAGTCTTCTATCACATAGTAACCCTGACACTTTTCTCCTCCCATTCCAGCCTGCTTGAACCCATCTCTTCACCTCTTTTCCACCCTCTCCGTTGCTCTGGACTGTTGACCCGAAGTACCTGAAATCCTCCAACTTCCTGATCTCCACTCCCTGTAGCCTCACCGTTCCACCCGAGTTCCTCTCATTCACACACATATATCCTGTCTTGCTGCGACTAACTTTCATTCCTCTCCTTTCCAGCGTATTCCTCCATCTCTCTAAATTTTCCTCAACCTGTTCTCTGCTCTCACTACAGATCACAATGTCATGTGCAAACATCATGGTCCATGGGGATTCCTGTCTAACCTCATCTGTCAGCCTATCCATCACCATTGCGAACAGGAAGGGACTCAGAGCTGATCTCTGATAGAGAAGTTCAAGGAGGAGGTGAGACTCCGTTACCCCCACAGCACACCGTACCAGTGTCTCACAGCTAGCATACATGTCCTGCACCAGTCTAACATACTTCTCTGCCACTACAGATTTCCTCATACCACACCAGAGTTCCTCTCTTGGCACCCTGTCATATGCTTCTACTAGGTCTACAAAAACACAATGCAGCTCCTTCTGGCCTTCTTTGTACTTCTTTGTACCATTCTTAAAGCAAATACTGCATCTGTAGCACTCTTTCTGGGCATGAAGCCATACTGCTGTTCACAAATGGTGACTTTTGCTCTCAGTCCAGTTTCCACTACTCTTTCCCATAACTTCATTGAATGGCTCATCAACCAATGTATGGCATCTTCTCACTCTAAGATTCTGTTGAAGAATAGTGAGAAACTCCATCGCTGCCTTTCCTAGACACTTCGACACCTCCACAGGTATATCATTAGGACCAAGTGCCTTTCCACCCTTCATCATCTTCTATGCCTTCCTCACTTCACTTCTACTAATCTCTACTACTTTGTTGTCTACAATAGTCACCTCTTCTACCCTTGCCTCTCTTTCATTTTCCACATTCATCCACTCTTCAAAGTACTCTTTCCATCTACCCATCACTCTTCCAGCATTTGTCAATACATTTTCCTCTCCATCCTTAATCACTCGGATCTGTTATACATCCTTTCCATCTTTGTCTCTCTGTTTCGCTAACCTATATAGATCATTTTATCCCTCAGTACTGTCCAACCGAACATACAGGTCATTGTACACCCTTTGTTTTGCCTTTGCTTGACTTTACGTTGTATCCCCCTGAACTCTTTGCTGTTCTCTTCAGTCCTCTCAGTATCCCACTTCTTCTTTGCTAACCACTTTCTCTGTATATACTCCTGCACTTCCTCATTCCACCAACAAATCTACTTTCCTTTCAGATGACACACCGAGTACTCTTCTACCTGTCTCCCCGATAACCCTAGCTGTTGTCCAATCACCTGGAAGCTCTCTCTGACCACCTTTCTCAACTCCTCCCTGAAAACCATACAACACTCCTCCCTTTTCAGCTTCCACCACTTTGTCCTCTGCTTTGCCTTTGTCCTCTTGATATTCCTTGTCACTGGAGTCATCCCAAACCACCATCTTATGCTGTCTGGCTACAGTCTCACCTACAACTATTTTGCAGTCACTAATCTCTTTCAGGTTACCTCATCTATTCAAGATGTAGTCTACCTGCGTGCTCCTACCTCCGCTCTTATAAATATCCCTATGTTCCTATATTTTCTGGAAAAAAGTGTTCGATACAGGCATTTCAATCCTTTTTGCAAAATCTACCACCGTCTGTCCCTCTGCATTCCTATCCTGTTTACCGAACCTGTCCATCACCTCTCCATCCCCTCAATTGCCTGCACCAACATGCCAATTGAAGTCTGCTCCAATTACCTCTCTCATCTTTGGGGATATTCTGCATCACTTCAACTAACTCATTCCAGAACTTCTCCTTCTCCTCTAACTCACATCCCACCCGCGGGGCATAGCCTCTAATAAGATTGAGCATGATACCTTCAATTTCTAATTTCAGATTCATAAGTCTATCTGACAATCTTTTTCACCTCAAGAACGTTCCTAACAAACTCCTCCTTACAGATAACTCCTACTCCATTGCTCTTCTTGTCAGTGCCATGATAGTCCAACTTAAAGATGAGATGAGAACAACTTTATTTATCCCGAAGGAAATTGTTGTGCTAGAGTTTCAAGTAAAAACATACCGGTAATAGATATTAGTAGAAAGGAGGAAGAATAAGAAATACAATGAAATATAAATTGTCCTAACTGTTAACTGTAACTACAAAGATTTGAAGATTCCCTGCGGCTGAGGGAAGAGGACTTAAAAAGTCTGATAGTCTCAGGTAGGAAAGACCTCCTGTGGCGTTCAGTGGAGCTCCTTGGTGGTATCAGTCTACGACTGAAAGAGCGCTGACAGGACATCAGTGTGGCATTCAGGGGGTGATGGATGTTGTCCATGATGCTGAGGAGCTTCCTCATCATCCTCCTCTCTGAAACCTGCACAACAGACTCCAGCTCTACTCCCAGGACAGACCCAGCTCTCCTGATGAGCTTGTTGAGTCTGTTGGTGTCAGCTGTCTTGAGCCTGTTGCCCCAGCATACAACAGTGTGGAAGATGGGGCTGGACACCACCGAGTGGTAAAACATCTGCAGCATGGTCCTGCAGACGTTGACAGATCTGAGCCTCCTGAGGAAGAGCAGAGGGCTCCGACCCTTCTTGATGATGGCATTGGTGTTCAAGGTCCAGTCCAGTTTATTGTCCAAGTGGACACCCAGGTATTTATAGGTGTCCACAATGTCCACTTCAGTACCCCTGATGGTGACCGGATTCAGGTGGGTCCTTTGTTTCCTGAAATCCATCACCAGCTCCTTTGTCTTAGACACATTGAGCTGCAGGTGGTTCAGTCCACACCACTCCACAAACCTGTCCACCACGCTCCTGTACTCCTCCTCCTGGCCTCCGTTGATGCAGCCCACGATGGCAGAGTCATCTGAGAATTTCTGCGGGTGGCAGGACTGCGAGGAGAACCCGAAGTCTGAGATGTAGAGGGTGAACACGAAGGGAGACAGGACCGTCCCCTGTGGCACCCCCGTGCTGCTCACAATGGTGTCCAACGTGATGTTCCCCAGCCTCACGTTCTGCGGCCGACCTGTGAGGTAGTTGTTGATCCAAGCCGCGAGTGGAGCATCCACCTGCATGTCCAGAAGCTTCCTGTTCAGCAGGGCAGGTCGAATGGTGTTGAAAGCACTGGAGAAGTCAAAGAACATGACTCTCACAATGCTTTCTGCCTCCTCAAGGTGGGTGTATACTCTGTGCAGCAGGAAGATGATGGTGTCTTCCACACCAATCCGGGGCTGGTAAGCGAACTGCAGGGGGTCCAGCGAAGGTCCGACAACATTACAAAGTTGCCTTAGGACGAGCCGAACCAGCGACTTCATGACGTGTGATGTCAGGGCCACTGGTCTGTAGTCGCTGTGTGTGCTGGGATGCTTCTTCTTGGGCACTGGGAGCAGATATGACCGGTCAGGGACAACCATCTGGATCAGGCTCAGGTTAAAGAGGTATGTGAAGATCCCACACAGCTGAGAGGCATATCCTTTCAGCACTCAGGGGCTAAGTCCGTCAGGGCCGGCGGCTTTCCTGGGATGAAGGCGACTGAACTCTCTCCTCACCTCCTCAGCGGTGAAGGCAACAGGAGGGGGTGGAGAGAGTCCCAGTGGGGGGCAGGAGGGCTGAGGTGTTAACGAGATATCGTATACGGAAGCAGAAGACGTGCGTGGGGGAGGGGTAAAAGTCTTAGAGGTGAGGGGTGAGGGCACAGGGGGAGGAAAGTCCTGAGCGGAGCTGGGGGGAGGGTGGGCAGAGGCTACTTCATCAAATCTGTTGAAAAATAGGTTTAGTTCGTTGGCCTCATGCAGGTCTCCAACCATCATCTGACTTCCTTGTTTTCCATGGCCAGTGATGGTTTTTAACCCACTCCACACCTCCCTTATGCTGTTCTGCTGGAGTTTGCTCTCCAGCTTTCTCCTATAACTGTCCTTGCCCTCTGCGATCTTCTCCCTCAGCTCAGTCTGCACCTTCTTCAGCTCCTCTTTGTCTCTGCTCCTGAATGTCGCCTTCTTCCTGTTCAGCGTGGCCTTAATGTCCTTAGTCACCCAGGGTTTGTTATTTGTGAAACAACGCACTGTCTTGGGGGGGATGATGTTGTCCGTGCAGAAGTTCACATAGTCCGTAATGCAGGCAGAGAGTCTTTCAATGTCCTCTCCCTGATCTTCGCAGAGCACATCCCAGTCAGTCGTCTCAAAGCATCCCAGAGAGACAGTTCTGCCTCCTGAGACCAACTTCAGACAGTTCTGGTGATCACAGGTTGCCGCTGGACTTCAGGCACATAGGGAGGCTTTAGATGGACCAGGTTGTGGTCTGCCCTGCCCAGAGCAGGGAAAGCTGTGCAGCTGTATGCATCCTTGGCATTTGCATACAGAAGGTCCAGGGTTTTCTTGTCTCTGCCCACTTTCAAACAGTTTGTGGACTGCAAGACCAGAGAAGATGACAATGTGGCGTGGTTGAAATCCCCAGATGTGGCTATGAAGGCACTGGGGTGCTGAGTCTGGAGTCCTGCGACGCTTGAGCTAATGACGTCATTAGCCAGCAGTGCAACGGCAGATGGTGGGATATTAACCGTTAAGATGATGGCGTGGGAAAACTCTCTGGGCAGATAGTACGGCCGGAGACTCACAGCCAACAGTTCGATGTCTGGGCTGCACACACGCTCCTTTACCGTGATGTGTTCGGGGTTGCACCATTTGTTGTTTACAAACACAGCGACACCCCCTCCCGTCTTCTTGCCGCTTAAAGCCTGATCCTAAGCTTCTAGCCTTACTTCCTCTCCACCTGGTCTCCTGGACACACAGTATATCTGCTTTCCTTCTCTGCATCATGCCGACCATCTCTCTACCTTTTCCTGTCATAGTCCCTATATTCAAAGGCCCTACTCTCATTCCCAGACTCTTGCCTTTCCTCTTCTCCCTCTGCTTCTGAACTGGCCTTCTTGCTCTCCTTCTTTGACCTACAGTTGCCCACTTCCCAATGGTTCCCTGTAGGAACCCTTGGCGGTCGTTGTTAACTCGGGCCTCGACCGATCTGGTATGATGCCATGATGGTTATCATGTTTGGTTTTAACAAAAGTTTTACGCCAGATGCCCTTCCTGACACAACCCGCTGGATTTATTCAGGCTTGGGACCGGCTCAGGGCCCATGCCCCCTCGAGGCTGGCTCGGGGAGACACCAGCCCGTGCTACCCTGAGGCTGCGTTGGCAACTAAATATAGGAATTATATTACTATGCACTACGCTGCTCGGAGAATAGAGATAAACTAGGTTCTTCTTCAATTTTTTTTTTTCTTTCAGCCCCCGCTTTGAATGTGAGTTAATGAGCTCCCTGCTCTTGAATTAAAAAAAGATAAAGAATACTTTAAACGGATTATTTTCCATCCCCTTAGTTTTTTAAGTTACCTTTATACCCGAAATGAAGGTTGATGCAAGAAAGCAAGACTGTGACATCGAGTTTTATCGTATTGATAACTCAAGTGAGTTGAACACATTCTTGTCCTCTGCTAAATCAGCCCTTGCTAGCCAAGCAGGGATATTAACATTTAGTTTACTGACAAGAAGGATTCCTATAAAACCAGTCTGAGTATATGTTGAGAATTGTGTTATGAGTTGTCACAGTTACAAAAGTTCATTCTATTGTGTGATGCATGCAACATATTTAATTTACACTGAGGAGTCAGTTTATAAGTAATGCAAATGCTTATACATAACATTATGGGTTGATGTGATGCGTACTTCATCTCATTGTTAAAAAAGGGATGTATCCTTCGTTATTGGTTACACAAATTAGTCTGCACTCTGTATAGATTGGTTTTATTGTGAGCGACAGATTCTGATCCAAGATTGCGAACCCAGCCCAGTGAAGACTGAGGATGGTCAAGAAAGCAGTGGCCAACTGTGTGACTTCCTCAGAGGAACCTGATATTGGATCACTTCAGCAACAGATAAGAAACCAAATAAGAATACTTCCACTGACTCAACTCATTTGATAATACACATTTTTTGGGGGATACTGTTTGGAATTTATTTTAGACTAAGGACTGAATTATTTTTGTTCTTGCTTTGAACAGTTCTTCCTTTTCTTCTTTTTCCTGTTTTATTCAGTCAATAAATTTGTTAACTGTTCAGCTCATTTTTACCGGTCTCTGTTACTTTTGTGAGACACCTAAGCCATACCTCTCTCCGGAGCCTAGGTAGATGTTTAGTGCTTACAGGTCCAAGTCCACAAGTGCTATACAGGCATTTTCAAATGTGAGCCAGAGCAGACACACTGTTGCTGTTCATGTACATGAGCTTGCCACCAATCTACAACGTTAGGAAAAGGGAAAATATTTCATTGCATACTCCATTGCTGTAGATGAGAGCAGCAACACTTCTGATAGTGCGCAGCTGTCGATTTGTATCCACGGAGTGGACTCAGATCTGTGCGGAACAGAGAAACTTTCGGGGTTAAGATCAATATACATGGCACAATTATAGGAAAGGATATCTTTGAAGCGGTATGTGGATGAGCAAATCAAATTGCCCTGCCTTGGGATAAACTTGTGGTGCTGACAACAGATGGAGCACCTGCGATGTGCGGTGAAGCATGGGCTGGTGGGCAGGATCCAGGAGAAAATGCACAGGTGATTTCATTCACCTGGAATCGTTGTGTGGCAAAGCCTTGAAAATGGAACATGTCATGATGACCATACAGTGATATGCAGTCAGGCCGGGCCTCACCTGGCATCATGGAAAGAAAAAAGTA
The DNA here is from genome assembly GCF_037954325.1 of Fistularia commersonii. Taxonomy (NCBI): domain Eukaryota; kingdom Metazoa; phylum Chordata; class Actinopteri; order Syngnathiformes; family Fistulariidae; genus Fistularia; species Fistularia commersonii. The sequence goes on from NC_141297.1 coordinate 18,127,819, forward strand.
AAATGAAAAAATAATTTGAATGGTTCTATTTATTCAGTGATTTGTACTATAAAGTTATTTTCCACCTAACTTCACCATTTTTAGTTTTTTTTTTTTTTCCAAAATCACTGAAAAAAATTACATTTAGCGTGTGGTGACACGGCAGCCAGCAGAGCCCACTATGGATTCCGCAATAACTGCACTGCCATGCTATGCAGCTGAGACCGTATTGCTGTCTCTGTTGATGTCACTATTAAGATTTTCAAACGCTTCAAGCACTAATATATGAACTAAATTTCCATACTATAGCTGATGTGTATAATTTTTTTTGTCAACAACCGTAACGTGTTTCTCGTGCCGAGAGATTGTAAAGAGGCAGCGAAGACACACTAAGTGAGGCTCGCAGTGATGGGGCCTCATGGTAGGGGGCACTGTTGATTCCAGGGATCCTTTTTACTACTCGGCTAAAGAATAATAGAATTTGCAATAGCAAGCTATTGTAAACAGTTAGCAAGTCAAGTGCAGCCATCCAGTCATTTTTTCCTCTTGCTTGGCTTTATTTCCAAAATGGAGGATTACATAGCTGAACCGAAAGAATTTTCTAAACCAGACTTTCAGTTGAAGCAGGAGATATCAATTAAGGGAAGACTGATGCCGGTGCTAACGGATTTGCTTCAGACTACTAGACAGAAGACTTGGTCTTTTCAAACGGAGTGGTACACAGGAAAAGGCTGGCTGTGTGGATGTCCAGTAAGAAAGCGCCTTTTTTGCTTTTCTTGCACTTTTTTCAACACCTGACAATGTCTGGAGTCAAATGGGATATTGTGACCCGAAGAATCCGCAAAGAAGCCAAATCAAACATGAGCAGTAGGCCAACCACATTCAAAGTCAAATCGCACTAAAAACATTCGGGATGTCCAGGATAGATTTGGCTTTGAATGAACAGCAAAAACTCAACATCAGCATCCACAATGCTAAGGCAAAGGAAAACCGCTTGGCGCCACATGGACTTCATTTATAAGTAAAGGTAAGAGATAATAACGTTTTTTTTAATGTGCTTTTTTCTATGCTAAAGTTTGTATACGTAAAGAATGCTGATATGATATTTTAAACAAAAGACGTTAACTGCTATCAATAAAATGGTGAATAAGCTAATCCGTAGGGTTCATATGTTTGTAAATCTGACCGATGACATCAGTGCCTTACCAGCCGTGAACCTCACTGCATGTCACTGTGACCATAACATGTGCAATCAGCTCCATAAGAGCCAAAGGTTTAAATCACCACTAGTTTAAGACTTTTCTGGAGGAGTTGGGTTCAGAATATGGTGAGTTCCTTAATCACACAGAAGTATGATGGCTAAGCCGAGGAAAAGTGCTGAAAAGATGTTTCAAGTTGCTTGAGGAGATCTGTCAGTTCATGGTTAGTAAAGGGAAGGGACAGAGCTCAGTGATAAAAAAGATGCTATGTGAATTGGAGTTTCTGTGTGATATCATGAACCAGCTCAAGGCGCTCAACCTGCAGCTCAGGGGTGGGGCCATGTGGTCACAGACACGTATGAATGAATGAATTAATGAATTTTATTTAAGGACAGACAGTACAGTGCCATTAAACATTTCAGCATAAAATGCGATATGAGAAGATGGATGTACCAGACAGGCTTAGCAGAGTTGCTATATTGCACCCGTCTGTCCATGGGTGGAGTAAATGTACTCCAGTGGGGAATAAAAACAATTAGTAAGTAGCTAAAACAGGTTGAAGACAGGTTAAAACCAGAAAACAAGTTAAAACATGTTAAAACCAGTTAAAACCGCTTGCTTGTGGTTAGGGCCGTGATAAGAGGTTCATATCATTCTTTTTTTTTTTTTTTTTTTATGTGCAAAAGCAAGGCGGAAGCATCAAGGAGGCTGGCGGAGCAGGTCGCTAGACAGTTTGGCTCGAGACGGAGACGGTTCTGGCTTAGTGTTGGCATATTTGTTTTCTTAGCAGGAGCTGTTTGGTGGCTTCAATGAAGCTCCGAAGACTCAAAGTTTTAACTCCTAGGGGCAGATTGTTCCAGAGTTTTGGGCCGACGAAAGAGAGCGAGTTCTGACCGAAAGATGTTTTTTTGTTTGGAATGGAGCAGTTTCCCTGGGTGCCACTTCTTAGGTTGTTGTGGGATTTGTCGAAGAATTTGTCTAGGGGGCCGGGGGCTGCACCGCTTAGTATTTTGTGGACTAGGGTGAGGTTTTGTGGACTAGGGTGAGGTTCGAAGATGTGTGGGAGGGCAAGAAGATTATGTTTTTCGAGGATTCTACAGTGGTGATGTGTGAGATTTTTTTTATCTAGAATTTTTAGTGCTCTTTTGTGCACAGCTGTAATTTTGAAAATCGCATTACTAGTGGCGAAACCCCAGGTAGTGCTGCAGTATGTTATTCGGGAGATGATGAGGGCGTTATAGAATGTTTTGGCGGCCTCTAGGGAGAGAGAGTCTCTTATCTGTTTGAAGGTGTATACTGTCCTTTTCAGTTTGTGGGACAGGGCGTTGGCTTGTTTTTCGAAGTTTAGGTGGTTGTCAATGATAATGCCTAGGTATTTTGTTTCGGTGACGTTTTGGATTGGCTCATTATTAACCGTAAGAGTGAGATTGTGGTTGGGTGGTAGTGCTCTGATTGAGAACAAGACCGCCATTGTTTTTTTGACGTTGAGCGCTAAATGGTTGGTTTCTAACCAACCCGCGATTCTACTTAGAGCGCTGTTTAGGGTAGTGTTGATTTCGCTTATGCTTTTCGCATGAGCCAGGTTATGAATACATACATTTGTGTCATGATATTTGGGCAGATGCTTGGGAGGTCGTTGATGTACATACTAAATAGGAGCGGAGCTAATGTCGAACCTTGTGGCACTCCCATGGTGCATTTTCCAAATGTGGATTTGCTTCCGTTGATATTTACGGTTTGGGTTTGGTTGTTTAGGTAGGAGGCGAGCCAGTCGCGTGTGTTATTAGATAGGTTGAAGAGTTTCAATTTTTCAATGAGAGTTTTATGATTGACGGTATCAAAAGCTTTTCTGAGATCCAGAAAGATGGTGCCTACCTTAAAGCCGTTGTCTAGATGTTTTTTGATAAGTTCTATTAGATGGCAGCATGCAGTTTCGGTGGAGTATTTGGGTCTAAATCCGAATTGCATGGGGTGAAGTAGTTGGTTGGCCTCTAGATGGTTTGTTAGTTGCTTCGCTACTGTTTTTTCTATTACTTTGGAAAAAACCGGTAGGATGCTAATTGGTCTGTAGTTATTTACGTCTTGAGCGTTTCCCGCTTTATGAATCGGCGTGACCACAGATTTTTTCAGCGCCTCAGGGAAGGTGTTGTTGACAAAGGAGTTGTTGATCAGTGACGTTAGGGGGAGCACAAGTGCTAATTTGTTACGTTTGACCGTGCCGGCATCGATGTTATATAAGTCCTTGGCTCTGGAGTTCGAGAGCGATGTGATGTAGTTTAGGGTCTCTAACTGTGTTATTGGTAAGAGCTCAAGGGGTGGTGTTTGGAAAAGGGGGGCTGAGACAGAGATAACACTGTCCGCCATTGGACAGATGTTGAGGAAGTGTTTGTTAAAAGCTTCGGCAACTGTGATGCTGTCTGTGATGAGTTCGCCTTCCATATTCAACTGTAGATTTTTTGGGCTTTTAGCTGGTTTGCCCGATAGTTTGTCAATCTGTTGCCAAAGTAATTTACTATTTCCTTTGGCTGCGTGAATTAGCATTAGGAAATAGTTTGCTTTGGCCAGTCTGAAGGCAGCGATCGTTTTATTTCTGAGTGATTTGAAAAGGAGGTGGTCAGATTGTCTTTTCGTTTTGATATATCGTTTTAGTGCCAGGTCGCGTTTTTTCATGATTACCTTTAAGTTGTCGCTGAACCATGGCAATTTTTTCTGCTTCTTGCAGGCTTTCGGGAGTACGGAGTGTTTATTAATTTTATCAGTTGTGTTAGCGATGATTGCTTCACAGAGTGCATCACAGTTCGTTTCCATTATCATCTCAGCCCATGGAATTCCTTTAATATCGTTGTCTAGTTGTGGAAAATTTTTGGGGGGGACGAAAGGGGTTTTTCTGAGAGACTGAGGGATATTTCTGGAGTTGTTGATTTTCCTGATTAAGAGGATGAGATTGTGATCTGATAGGCCCGTCAATAAATTGTAGGTTTTGGTGATTCGTTCGGGCTTATTTGTGAATATTAGGTCAATTGTAGAGTTGGAGAATTTGGAGATTCTGGTTGGGGAGTTAATGAGTTGGGTGAGGCCTGACTTTGAGCAGGTCTGTTTGAGCTTTGAACTGGTCTGTTTACTTTGCCAGTTAATATTGAAATCGCCAATTATGATTAATTCTTTGTCTCCCAGAGTTTTAATTATGTGGTTCAGTTGGGTGAAGTCATTGTCATTTTCTTTGGGTGGTTTGTATATGACAACGATATTCAAGGACATCTTGTTTGCAAAAACAATTTTTATACCTAAACATTCCACACATCCATCTGGGAGTGTGATCTCTTCACATTGAAATGTGTCTTTGATATAAAACACTATTCCACCACCTCTCTTGGGGCGGTCTTTTCTAAAGATTTTAAAACCAGGAAAAGTGACAAGGTTACTCTCAATTGAAGCAGATAACCAGCTTTCAGAAAGGGCTAGAAAGTCTAAATTTGTGTTTGATAGCAAGATTTCAAGTTGTGCTTTCTTTGGTAACATGCTGCGTATGTTAAGATGACCACCAATTAAACCTTTGTGTTTGAAGTAAGTTAGTTAGTCCTCTTGCAGGAAATGCGTAGAGCCAACTGTGGCTACCAGGTTTCTCCATTGGGGTCTGTCGTTGGCAAGTTGCCGTGCCTGTGCCAGGCTCACACCGCAGGCCCTGAGGTCTTGGGCCACAACATCAAGCCAGCGGGTGCGGGGGGCACCTCTGGGTCTTCTCCATCCGGCTAGCTGGGGATTAAAGGCCAAGATGGAGCTTGTGGGGTGTTCGGCAGGCAAGCGGATGATGTGGCCATACCAACGAACTCGCCGCATTGCTGCGAGGCGAGGCGAGATGCTGGGGGCTGCTGGGTTCGATCCCTTAGGGTCTTGTTGGTGACAAGCTGGGTCCAGCTGATGCCTTCTAATGTCCTCAGGGCCCTGGAGTCAAATCCATCAAGCCTGGCTGAAGTTGGGATTCCATATTATATTGGCGTGGTTAACCGTTTGGAATATTTTATAAGTGTTTTGAAAATGACAGACTGCCGGGTGCAACCCAGGACTCATCAGAACCTTGGTTCTGGTGGCGCCTGGGCATCGCTGATCGCGTCATTGTTTGAGATATTGGAGAATATTCTCCCTGATGATCTCGGCACCGCGGTAATTGATTCGCTCCCCGTATGCAAAAAGTTCTGGGCGTTTCCAGAACGAGTCGAAATTGTGTATGTATCCGTGACCAGATCGTGACGCATCGATTGATGTGTTCCATATAAACGACTGAATTTTTCGGAACCGTCCCGAGGTGCCGGGAAGGTTCCGGAAAGGATACAATGGCAGTTGAATTCGTTATTAATTTGGCGCGTGAGACTTTTTAATTCGGTCATCAATGCCCAATTTTGTCTGCGCCTGGCGTCATTGTTCCCGGTGTGAATGATAACGGTTCGTATTTTGGGGTGTTCCGTGAGAATCAGAGGGACGTGCCGTTTAATATCTGCGATGTTTGCATCGGCAAAAGAGTAAGTTATAGTTTCGGGTAGTGAAATCGAACTTACATTTTGGTCACCGATTAGCAGTCTTTTAGGAACCGTTTTATGAGGTGGGAACTGTTTTGGGGTGTTAGTGGTGGTCTTGTGACTGTCGACGTCTCGTCTCGGCGTGCGGCTCCGAACAGCGTTTTTGAGGAGTTGAAGTCTTTTGTTGGTGGAATTGCGACGAGAAGGGAGCGTACCTTCCGGCGCTGGGAGTGGTGGGAAAGCCAATTCACTGTTCAGTCTCAGCGGGGTGCTGGCTTTCCTCTCCCGCGTGGGGTATGGATCTCTGACTGGGTCCCAAGGAAGTGTGTCTTCCAAATCCTCTCTACTACCGAAAGAGGTGGCTTTGAGTGGGCTGAAGACCACTGTGTCGTCTTGGGTTGTTCTTGATGTGCATTTCGCTTCCGAGCCAGTGGAGAGTGATATCTCTATATCGCGCAAAAAGTCTTCTCCTTCTTTAATCGCCCGGAGGGTGTCAATTCTCTTTTCCAGAACCGCGATACGCTTGAGCAATTTCGCACAATTCTGACAGGCGCTGTCGTCCGGGTGGCATTGGTTTGCGAGCAGGGGGTGGGGCATGGTGCTGGCGGGGGAGCCAGCGGAGCCACTGACAGCGGTGAAAGTTCGCTCTAGGCTCTAGGTTCGCTCTAATCTTGCATCGATCCCGAAAACACCACAAATCCTACAATATACATCGGTTTCGTGCAAAAATCCACAAAGTGGGGCGCTGCCAGGTTATGTTGAAAGACGTTACAGCCACCTTTGCAGCGGCCAGGGAAACTAGCATGACAGAGGGACCGGCTCGCAGCAATCCGGAACGTTAAAGCAGTCCGAACACAGGTCGCAAGCGTGAAATAAAAACAAACTCAAATGATGTCTACAAACCTTCCTGAAATCTTTCGAGGGTCAGAATATGCGTTGCGCCTCCTGCAGTAATTGATTGCCCCCTCTTTGTTCCGATCTATCAATTTAACGTTGTTTCATAAAAAAATCCTCTGGATCGATTTTCCTCTAGCATTAGCCACCTAAGGCTACACAAAGCTGTCACGCGGCCGTGTACGGTGGGCTGCTACCCGGCAAGCTTAATCGGCTGTTATACAGCGGGATAGCTGGGGAGCCGGTTGTCTCTGACGGCCGTATACAACAGGCATATACAAAGGCACAAAAAAGTCGATCAAACTCGCACAAACCGACCGTCTGCAGCGTCTTAATGCGCCGCCATTTTGGAAAAAAATGGTATGCTGCAGTGATGGCTTTTAAAACCAAGCCGCGCTTGTAGGAGACCCAGATGCTACAAGGAAACATGAGCCATTTTCCATCATGCCAAACTATGAAAGAGTAAGTCTTTTGCTTGCTAACAAACTCTGCATACTTAGATCCGACTTAAAAAGCCAATTTGCAGATTTTGACGCACAAAAAAACAGACTTGAACTGCTTAGTAATCCATTCACTGCAGATGTGGAAAGGGGTCTGACCAAACTCTGAATGGAGCTGAACTCCAGAGTGGAGACAGGCTCAAAGCAAAGTATGACTCAGTGGGCGCTGCACAGTTTCCACGTTTCCTTCCCGACACAATGTCCGGGTTGCGTACTGCAGCCGCTCAAATGCTCTCTATGTTTGGCAGCATATATCGGTGTGAACAACCTTTTTTCTGTGATGAAGATAATTAAAACATCACTCAGGAGTCATCTTACTGATTCACTCGATATTGAGGATTTCCTCAGCTCAGAGCCCAACCCAAAACTTTGATGAACTTGCATCCAAGAAGAGGTGCCAAGTATCTGGCTTACACTGAAGTGCATCACAGAACAGCAAACAGGGCTTGAATATATTTTTCCCTTTTGTATTTTTTTCTTGTATCTATGATTTTTCTTTGAGGGAACGGTTTCTTGGTTGTTGCCTAAGGAGAAAAAAGTTTTTACTTGAGATTACTCAGGAAAAGCTGTTTATAGAGCCATAAAAGATAAATGCAACAGACAGGCAAGGGAACCGCTCCATGTGTTGGCAAATGACATTGAGGAGAGCATGTGCCCACATGACTGCTGAGGTCCAGGGTGAGCTGGTCGGCTCTAACAACAGGGCTGGCCCTGTTGTGAGAGCTTCAGGACAGGTGGACCCAGACCAGGAGAAGCCGGCATGGGTGGATGAGTTGTCAGAACTTATTCATGGTGTATCACTGCAACCACCCCACAGCAGTACCTGCCCTCGCCAGGGCACTCCGGTGTGTTTGGTGCGTGGCCAGCCTTGCCATATCTGCGTGCAATGCCTCAAGCGGACAGGCGTGTAGGGAAACACCACAGGCTCTGTGTAACAGGGACAATGTAGACCCAGTTTTTGCCACGTTTTTGCCATGACCCTATCAACCTGGCAGGAGCTCCATGCATAGCCCTTGTAGGCACCGGCTCCCTAGCATCACTGGTAAGGCCTGACGTAGTTCTGGCAGGATATGCAGGTGGAGTCTATGAAAGCTGTGTACAGTGAGTGGCGAACAAGCCCTGATGATTGAAAGATGGGTGGTGACTATTCAAGTGAGGTGGCTGTCTGTGACATTTGGAGTGTGGGTTGCAGCAGTACAGGACCTCTTAATACAGATCGTCCACAGTGTGTTAGACCTGGGGAGGAACCCATTGGTCTTTCCAGGTGGACCCCCAGTGGAAATGGTGTGTCCCTCTCAGGCGCCGAGACCACTCCCGGCAACCTGGCGAGCGGCAGTGGCACATCATGGGTCAGACCCCCCTCCCCCCACACTCCAGGCTCTCGCCTTACCACCTTGCCCCCCACAGCACATACACAGGATGTAAGATGGACAGGCTCGCAGCAGTACGGGAGGTAAGGCAACATTGATGCCGGTGATCCCCCGCCTTCCCCTGGCACACCAGGCAGCTGCTGATAGCGCTATTGAGGAGATATAAGAAGGCCTGCACATTGAGGGATCTGACAGCCCATGGGCCTCAAGCATTGTGATGGTGAACAAAAGGAAGAGTCATAAAATGAGGTTCTGTGTCGACTACAGGCCGCTAAACAGCGTGACAAGGAAAGACTCATACGCACTGCCCTGCATAGCTGAGTCTGGTTCTGGTTCTGGTTCTTCTCATTAGACCCACGCAGTGGGTATTGGCAGGTGCCCTAAAGCCAAAGAAGACTACTTTCTCTACTGGCAAAGGATTATGGCAGTTTCTGGTTCTCTGTTTCGGGCTGTGCAATGCCCCCACCAAGGTCAAATGGCTGATGTGTTTGCTGACATCCCCCGGCAGGAATGTCTGGTCTACTTGGATGACATACCGGTCCATGGTGGCTCCTTTGGTACAGCCTTGGGGGACCTCCAGCGGGTTCTACAGAGGATATCTGCAGCTGGTCGGGTTCTACAGAGGATATCTGCAGCTGGTCTGAAGCTTCACCCCAACAACTGTTGCTTCATGAGAAAAGAGCTGGAGTTTCTGGAGCACAGCGTTGGGGAAGAACACATCGGCACACTGGAGAAATTGCAGATAGTGGGAGACTGGCCAGTCCCCACCAATCTCCGAGATTAAGAGCTTCAATGGGTTGGCATCCTACTACAGGCAGTTTGTACTTGGGTTTTCATGCATTTCTGCACCCCCGTTCCACCTGCTGTGAAAGGACAGTGATTTTTTTTGGGCACCTGAGTGTGGGCAAGCCTTTGGGTCCTTGAAGAAGCCCTTGAGAGAGTTGCCCATCCTTGTTCCCCTGGACCCTAAGCTGCCATTCATCCTTGACATAGATGCCAGCCGGGTTGGGCAGGGAGCTGTGTTGAGCCAGTTGGGAGCACAGGGGGAGAAAGTGGTGGCATATTTCAGTAAAGGTTTCAACAAGGTGGAACGGCGTTATTGTGTGACACACAAAGAACTCCTCGCTATTGTGAGAGCAGTAAGCCACTACCAATATCATACAATATCATACTTCTATCATACTATTGTGCACTCCTTACCTCACTTGTTACTAAGACACTTATAGTTTTATCACTGCTTACTAAGACACTTTATAGTTTCACTGAGACACTTTATAGTTTATAGTTTATTTTTATTTCTAATTCTGCCTTTCTTTTATTATTTATTACTGTTATATTTTTCTGTAACTCTGGCACAGCAATTTCCTTCGGGATTAATAAAGTTGTTCTTATTCTTATTCTTATTCTTATTCTTATATTGTTTGTGCGGCCTACCCTTCACTGTCCCAACTGATTACTGTCCCCTCGAGTGGTGAATGTCCTTCAAAGAAATTGACATGCCAATGCTGACGCCATGTCCTGGTGCCCTTGGGCTGTTGGTACTGTGACAAGAGAGAGTCTTTCGAGAAAGTGCTCCATGCAGGAGAGCAAGACCCCATGCAGGATGGAGAAGGGCCTACCTGTACAGAGATGCAGGTTGTTGAGGCACTTGACTGAAAAGCACAGCAGGAACGGGATGCTAACCTGAGACTAGTGCTGCAGTGGGTGGAGTCAGGACAGAGGCTATAGTGGAATGACGTTGCTGAGTGTTGACCGGCAACTAAAGATCTGCTTGCAAAGTATGAGGCTAGCCGGTTTTATTTATTGTTTTATTTATTTTGCAATCATATACAATTTATATTGTGTCCCAGTTTAAGTTATCCAACCTCCAACAAGGATGATTACCAGCATCTCATGAATGCTCTCTTCCTGTGTGAGAGGGCAAGCTTAGATGATTAGGATTGGTCAATAAAGACATTCTTTTCTTGGTAAAGCTCCAGTTGTATATCCAACTTTGTTTTCATCAGGTGAGAGTTATGTTTCAGATCGGGACGTTGATATCAGCCAGTGCTCATCGGCAGGCTAAAAGTCGCTGGGTTAAAAAGGTGATTGACAAAGATCTTGAACTAAAAAAGCTAGAGTTACAGCATGACTTGGAGTTATGAATATTGGAATATGAAGCTCATGAGTGGGACCATGGCAGGGAATTCCAACGTGAGTGAGTTTGAACTAAAAAAAACTTGAGCTGGAAATCTGTCAAGAAATTCACCATATCTGTCTGTGCTTCCTACTCCCGGATCACAACCTGCTTTTCCTATTCGGTCCCCTGCTGTTTTTTTTCTGCCTCAGTAAGTTATGCTGATTCTGCTCCTCCAATGGGTGATCGTGGCCCTGTGCCTTAACATGCTGCATCCCATCAGGAAGTGCTGACTCAGCGAGCTTGTTTGTTCCATTGCCGACTCCTTTGCCTACTCCCAATCTTGGTAGCAATCTTAGCAAATGCTTCTGCTTTGTTTTGGCCGCTAGGTGACCCAACACTGGATGTCAGTAGACATGTTCTCAAAAATTCTGATGTACTCACTAACTTGTCGGATTTTCTTTCAGATTTGCCAGACTTTCATGTTAAGGAAGTGCAGAGGGTGATCAAGTCTTACTCCAATTTATTTTCAGATATCCCGTCTCAGACTCGCGTCCTGAGCCACGATATTGACGTGAACAGTCACCTATCAAACAGCACGCTTATCATGATAACCCGGTAAAAAGGGTAGCGATGGCTTCTGAGGTCCAGAATTTAGTGGATCATGGGTTAGCGCAACCCAGCTCCACCCCATGGAGCTCCCCATGTATCCTGGTGCCAAAACCAGATGGAAAAGGTCATTTTTGTACAGACTTCAGAAAAGTCAATGCAGTTACCAAGCCTGACTCTTTTCCACTCCCCCGTATGGAGGACTGTGTGGATCAAGTTGGTGACGTTTGGTACTAAGATCGACCTACTCAAAAGGTTTTGGCAGGTCCTGCTTATGTCTCATGCTGCTCAGATTGAACGTAGCCCAATGTGAGTTAGGTAAAGCCACTGTCACTTACCAAGGTAAGAAGGTTGGGCAAGATCAGGGTCATCCACTTGAGGCTAAGCTCGCAGGCAATTGAGTTTCCCACTCCCAAGACTAAATGTTGGGTCCACCAGTTCTTGGGAATGGCTGGCTACTACCGTAGCTTCTTTCGAAACATCTCAGATGTAGTCTTGCCACTGACTAATCTCCATTAGTCAGTGGCATGGAGGGAAGTTGCATGGAGTTGCATGGAGTTGGGAGACTAGCCCCGCTATTGCATTGTATGATAGATTTACTTGTCGTTGCATATTGAAGTGAATGAAATTTATCCGACGGAATTTATCCGTCTACATTCTTGCTCATAGTTGCCCACAGGCAAATAAATGATTCCAAGCCTGCTGCTATTTGGTCTGCTTGTTTATATTCATTCGGAACCCCCCGAGGTATGCCAAAAGAATCTATATAGGTGGTGTTGGGGGCTACAGGACTGTAAGTTTCCGACCTTTGGTTCCCAATTGCGAATTTGTTGTGGTATCATCTTCCTGGAGTAAAGCCTCTATCTGGTTTACTGCTATGGGGATCACAGACGGGATTTCAGTTAAAGCTATAATAATGCATGTACCTGTCCAATTGTGTGGTAAGATTGGGTATAATGCTGTCTTCCCACAGTACCACTACAGATTGTTCCTGGCCACTGGGAAAGAGTTATAAGTGCTAATCTGATTTATAATCTGATAATAATCGACGTGCACTGGGCAGCGGTAAGATTTCCCACATCTGTGTTGCCAATTGTTCATTGGATGCATGTATGATTCATTTGGGTCATGATCAACGCTGGGGGCGGGGAGAGATCCTTTTTCAGTATGTAAGTCTAGCACACACTGTTGATACGTTTTGCTCGAAAACAAGGAGGGGACCATCAATACTTGAGGTTTGTAAGTGCTACAGTAAAAAGCACTTCGAGCCATGTCATTTTGTCTTTGGAACCTGCTATTGTCTTTGCCAATTTCATTTTCAGAACCCGGTTGGCTCTCTACGAGTCCCTGACTTTGGGGGCTGGTACACTGAGCCATACTTTTGTGTGATATCGAAATGCAATTCTACCTGTCTCAAATGTTCATTCTTGAAATGTGTGCCATTGTCAGTCGAATTTCTCTAGGGAACCCGTGGTACGGCATGTAATGTTGGATCAAACCTTTAATCACGCAGCTGGAATCTTCCTTTTTGGTGGGGAATGCTTCTACCCACCCGGAGAAGGCGTCCACTATTACCAACATATATCGATGACCTCGCATTCTTTTGTCTCTTACCATATCGGTGTAGTCAATCACTATTGTGTGTCCTGGAGCATTTGGTGGTGGAAACAGACCTTTCTTTATCTTTACTCCTGGTTTAGGGTTGTATTGGCCGCATACTATGCACCCGTCCAATGTTTCTTTTACCTTTTGTTTCAAATATGGCAACCACCAACCCCTGAGCCTCCTTATTGTTTCTTTTTTGCACACATGAGTTTGGCCGTGAGCTTCTTGAATTACCCAGTGTGGAGCTTCCAAAGGGAGCACCATTTCTCCCATGGGTGTCTTCCAGAATCCTTCGTCATTTTTTCTTGCTCCATGTTCTGCCCAAACCAACTTTTCCCATGGAGTGCCTGGTTCTTGTAGCTGCTTTAGTCGGTCAGGGTCCATGCTTATCCGAGAGCTTTGTTCTATCTCTATTTGGGAGGCTCCCTCCGAAGCCTCATTCAGCATTAGCGGTAGTTCATCTTCCGTCGCAAATCCTGCAACTAGTTTTGCGTGTCTGTCCGCCTGTTCATTTCCTTGCGATTCTTCATCTAACCCTCCAGTGTGGGCTGTAACTTTTCTGATTGACAGTTCTTCTGGTTCCAAAATGGCTTGAGCCAACTGAGTTATTAGATCTCTGTGTCTGCATGGTGAGCCTGTTGATGTAGTCCAGCCAGTTCTGAACATTCTTGAAAATTCTGTATGGCATAATCCATCCACGTATTGGGAATCTGTGCAGATTTCTCCTCTTTGGCCTTTGAGCTCTATGAGTGCTTCCACCATGGCCTTTAGTTCTGCTCTATGGGCTGAGTGTTTCTCATCCTCTTTCAGCATTTGTGCTTTAACCACCTGCCATGCTCCTTGTCTTCTTTCCACAATTGCATAGCCTGTTCTCAATTCATATTTCCCATCAGGCTTGCGGTGGCAACAGCCATCGATGTACAGTACTCTTCTATCACCTGGTAGTGAGTCAGCTCGGAGGTCGGTTCAAAACTTTATGTCTTGGCTCACAATTGGGGCGCATTCATGTAATGGAAACGGCGAGGTCTCATCTGCCAGTAAAACGTCAGGTGTTTGGAATGAGACATTTGGTTTCAGCCTTATTTTGCTTAGTTGCCTTTTCCTTAATGCTGACATGGAGAAGGCTGTGGACTCCAGGAACGCTCACACTCTGTGTTGTCTACACTATCAGTGGGTGATGCATTGTCATATGTTCAGTTTTTTCAATTGCTTTAGCAATGCTGCCGCTGCTCTTGTGCAGACAGGCTGCGACAGCTCAGCAGGATCCAATTTTGAGCTGTAGTAGATTAATACTGCTCTTTGATCTTTTGCCTGTCCACTCCCTCTCTGCTGAAAAAGAATGGCATTAACAACGCCCTCAATTTCAGCCACTTCCAAACAAAAGGGTTTGGAATCATTTGGCATGGGAAGGGCAACGGCTTGGCTAATCAGGCCTTTAACCTCAATGAAATGCACCTCCATTTCCTGAGTCCACTTAAGAGGGGCAGAGAGGTTAGAGTATACCATAACCGGTTAAAGTATACCCTAGCCGGTTAAAGTATACCATAGCCAGTTTGATAGAAGCTCGGCCATCATCTGTCTCAAGGGGGCCGTTTGATTCACAAAATCAGGAATGTGGTATCTGTGATAGTTCAGGAGTCCGAGGAATCCCATCATGTCTCGGACTGTCTCTGGCCAAGCATATTGTAAGATTGAGGTCATTTGGGTGGTTGTAAGTGAAAGCCCTGCTGGAGTAGGGAGGCGTCCGAGGAATACCACTGATTGACAAACACACTGAAGCTTCTTCCTAGAGACCTTGTAGCCACGGTCTGCTAGTCGTAAAAGGATGTTTCTGGTGGCTTTTAGACATGATTGGGGATTTGTAGCCGCGAGTAGGATGTCATCCACATATTGGATGACCTCAACGTCATCAGGGAGTTGTATATCATTCAACGAAGCACGTAGGCAACGATTGAAAATACCAGGAGAGTTATCCATGCCCTGGGGGAGTCGAGTGTACGTATACCTTTTATTGTCGTATGTAAACGCGATTTGGTCCCAGCTGTCCTCATGCAGTGGGGCGCAGAAAAAGGCACTGGATAAGTCGAGAACTATAACCATGTTTGGGCTGGCGTTACGGCGTTAATAACCAGTGGATTAGGAACTGGTTCTAGACCCGTTATGTACTGTGCATTAACTTCTCTTAAGTCGTTTACCATTCGCACGGTTCCATCGGTCTTTTTGACTGGCAACAATGGGGTGTTTGAGGCTGAATTTGTGAGAATCAATACTCCAGCTTCTATCAAACTGGTTATGGTATCACAGATTCCCTCCGCTGCTTCTGGTTTAAGCGGATATTGGCCCTTATAAAATATGTCCTATTTGAATGCAAGCTTGACAGGCAGGGTATCGATCATCCCTACGTCAAAACTACCCTCAGACCACACATAGTCAGGGATCCCTGATAGCATGGCTTCCGCGGCAGGGTGGTCAGTTTTCTCTCGTTCATGGTATCTCTCTAGAATCTAGGGAGATCTGGAGTCTAGATCCATATCCTGTGTTGTGGAGTCATTTGTAGTCTCCGATATGATGCGATAATATGCTGTTGACGGAGAATAGACAACATTTAGTATCAGGGTAGGCACCCAGTCAATTAACAAAGACGCTTGTTTAGTCATGGGTCCTAAATTCTTGGCCTCGCCTTTGATGTTTGATAAGAGCAAGCAATGTGGCACAGCTGTATCGGACATACGGTACCATTCCATTTGTTCAAGTGTTAATTTAACAATCGCTGCTACTCCCGGCTCCCCCATGATGATGTCACCCATATGCAACACAGGTGGAATTTGGTCAGCGGCTGCAGCCCATCGCTTCACATAGGTCTCATCGTCCTCCCTGGTATAGTACATTGTTACATGCGGGGGATCTGGCGGTGGGCCATATGTGCCCATTTCCATGATCCACGGCTTCCAGCGATTAAAAAGTAGAAAGTAGTCCTGGATGTTCAGCAGTCTGCTGGTAGAAATTGATCGGAATGTCTTTTCAGGCGACATGTGTTGGGGAAGCTGGAGGCAGAAAACCCTTCTTAGTTTCTAAGGCTTTATTTTGCGTCTCTTTCAATTGGAGTTACATCAACAAGTTCTGTGTTGTGTCATGGTTGGCTATGATCTTTTCCTGTCTGTCCGTATGTCTGTCCACAGCATGGGTCACTTTCATAGAGAATTCTGTCCACTCGCATCCCATCAACAGGGGGTCATCTGATACCGCATCTGGCAAACCATTTAGCACTGCCGTCCAGAACCATGCTACCGCAACATCACCTGGTGGGCCTTGTGGGCAAACACTCACTGCGGACTCCCAGTCTTCCGCAGCTCACATCAAGACGACCACGCCCGACTCGCCTTCTTTTGGGGAATATTTGATGGCAGCGGCATGAGTCCAATTCCGAGGGAATGCCTTAGAATGGCATTATGGAGGGTACTTTGCACCTGTCTCAGTGGTGTTTGATGTCCCAAAGCACTTGTGCCAGCTTACATTTCCATATCAGAAATTATGGAAGCGGTAACTCCACAAGCAGCCAGGATCCTGCATACGTCTCCCAGGGCCAGGCTAGTTCCCATAGTGACATCCATTAATTTGGTGATCCAGGCTCCCCCACCTTGGCCAATAGGGGTCAGTCTGGCTGCTATAGCGGCCACATCTGTCATTGCATAGGGCTTATGACATTCTTGGCCCTGATTATCTATCACTAAGGGCATCATATCGAGTTTTCCAGGTTCCGGGGTATTATTCCCAGATGGGCATGCTCTGTCCGAAATGCAGCCTTAGGGCGGCTCTGTCTCTCCAAGCCTGCCTTGGGGGGGCACGGAGCAGTGTCTCCCTGTGCCGGTCCCAAGCCCGGATAAATGCAGAGGGTTGCGTCAGGAAGGGCATCCGGCGTAAAACTTTTGCCAAAACCAAACATGCGAGTCAACCATAACTATACCATACCGGAATCGGTCGCGGAGCGGGTTAACAACGACCGGCATTGGTACTGATGACCTACAGGATACTAATGGAAATTGGGCTACTGTGGGTTGAAGAACAAGAACAAGAAGAAGATGATGAGTGCATGTGTTACTTCTGCTAGTAATGTCTGCTAGAAGCAATGTCTGTTGTGTTTTCCCTGTTCCTCTCTCTCTCCCTTCTCTGATTCCAGGTGGGCGTGTGTGGTTGTGTGGCGGTGAGGCAGACAGGTGGAAGCAACTGACAATCAGCAAACAAGGCGCAGCTGATTGGCCACACCCTTCTTGTGCAGCTTAAAAGCCGCACACACCGGATGACTCATTGCCGGAACGTCACATTCCACAGCTAAGATCACCGGATTACACCTGCAGCCACCTGGACTGTTCACCTACTGGATCCTCCTCGCCAGCTCAGCTTCTGTCCGTCAGAACCCCTGGATCATTCCACCTGTCTGCTACACCGTCATCCAACTCCGCCGCCACACACTGTGCTCTGCCTGCCTGAAACCCCCAGCCTCACTCACTGCCTTCCCACCAGTTGAGTACCATAGGTTCGTTAAGATTAGGAATCCTTGCATTACTAGATTTGTTAGGTTGTTCGTTCGCCTGTTTGTTCGTAGCCCGTCCGATAATTGATAACGTTTGTTTTATCGCCACTTTGATGGTGACTAGCTTTAACGCTAGTGGACTGACCTGTTTGTTAGCCTGTTCACTAGTTTTGCTAGTTGTCCTTTGTCCCTTATTCAGTTCTTGTTTGGCTCCATTTCTGTTTGTATTTTGGCAGCCATTAAATATTTTTCACTAATTTCTGAGTCCTGGTCGTGTCTTGTTGCTCCACACCTGAGTCTTTGAACCATCCGTAACAGCGTGTTCAGAAGCAGAGAGAGGAGGAAAGGAAGGAGCCTGGGACTGAGAATAGGGATTTTGAATATTGGAACTATGACAGGAAAGGTAGAGAGTTGGTCGACATGATGCAGAGAAGGAAGGTGGATATACTGTGTGACCAGGTGGAAAGGTAGTAAGGCTAGAAGCTTAGGAGGAGGCTTTAAGTTGTACTATTATGGTACTGACAAGAAGAGAAATGGAGTAGGAGTTATCTTGAAGGAGGAGTTTGTTAGGAATGTCCTAGAGGTGAAAAGAATGTTGGATAGACTTATGAGTCTGAAACTGGAAATCGAAGGTGTGATGCTCAATGTTGTTAGTGGCTATGCCCCACAGGTGGGATGTGAATCTGAAGAGAAGGAGAAGTTCTGGAATGAGTTGGACGAAGTGATGCAGAATATTCCCAGAAATGAGAGAGTGGTAATTGGTGCAGACTTCAATGGACATGTTGGTGCAGGCAAAAGAGGGGATGAAGAAGTGATGGGCAGATTGGGTATCCAGGATAGGAATGCAGAGGGACAGATGGTGGTAGATTTTGCAAAAAGGATGGAAATGTCTGTAGTGACCACCTTTTTCCAGAAAAAAACAGGAACACAGGGTAACTTATAAGAGCGGAGGATGGAGCACGCAGGTAGACTACATCTTGGATAGACGAGGTAACCTGAAAGAGATCAGTGACTGCAAAGTAGTTGTAGGTGAGAGTGTAGCCAGACAGCATAGGATGGTGGTTTGTTGGATGACTGGTGACAAGGAAGATGCAGAGGACAAGCATTGGAATACACTGGGTATATACATCTGGATAAACATTCCCTTTTAGTCAAATATATCCGGCCTAATATTGATAAATCTCTTTGGAGCCATATATTCAATTTAGCTTTACTTTGATTCAGTTTAGATTCAATGTTCCTGGATTGCTTTAACTTTTGGTCCTTATATAGGAAAATGCTCAAGTATTTTATTTCTGATTTGATAGGAACATTGCTGATTTCCTTTAGTGGCGAGTCATGCAGCGCAAGAAGTTCGCATTTCTTTAAGTTTAATGACAATCCTGAAGCCTTGGAGAATGTTTTAATTTTTTCAACGCTTATTGGGACTTGATGTTCATATTGTATAGACGAGGTAACCTGAAAGAGATCAGTGACTGCAAAGTAGTTTTAGGTGGGAGTGTAGCCAGACAGCATAGGATGGTGGTTTGTAGGATGACTCTGGTGACAAGGTGGATGAAGAGGACAAAGGCAGAGCAGAGGACAAAATGGTGGAAGCTGAAAAGGGAGGAGTGTTGCATGGTTTTCAGGGAGGAGTTGAGAAAGGGCCTGGGTGGTCAGGGTGAGCTTCCAGATGATTGGACAACAGCAGCTAGGGTTATCAGGGAGACAGGTAGAGGAGTACTTGGTGTGTCATCTGGAAGGAAAGTAGATAAGGAGACTTGGTGGTGGAATGAGGAAGTGCAGGAGTATATACAGACAAAGCGGTTAGCAAAGAAGAAGTGGGATACTGAGAGGACTGAAGAGAACAGACAGGAGTTCAGGGAGATGTGGCAAAAGGTAGAGGTGATTAAGGACAGAGGGGGAAATGTATTGACAGATGCGAGAAGAGTGATGGGAAGATGGAAAGAGTACTTTGAAGAGCTGATGAAGGTGGAAAATGAAAGAGAGGCAAGGGTAGAAGAGGTGACTACTAATCTTTGCTACTTTGTGGTCTACAATAAAGTGAGGAAGGCATTGAAGAGTGGAAAAGCAGTCCTGATGATATACCTCCTGATGATATACCGGTGGAAGTGTCTAGGAGGCAGTGGTAGATTTTCTGACTAGATAATTCAACAGGATCTTAGAGAGTGAGAAGATGCCTGAAGAATGGAGTCAAAGTGTGATGGTGTCTATTTTTAAGAATAAAGGGGATGTGCAGAATTGTGGCAACTACAGAGGGATAAAGTTGATGAGCCATACAATGAAGTTATGGGAAAGAGTAGTGGAAACTAGACTGAGAGCAGAAGTCAGCATTTGTGAACAGCAGTATGGCTTCATGCCTAGGAAGAGTACTACAAATGCAGTATTTGCTTTGAGAATGCTAATAGAAAAGTACAGAGAAGGTCAGAGGGAGTTGCGTTGCGTTTTTGTAGACCTAGAAAAAGCATATGACAGGGTTCCAGGAGAGGAGCTCTGGTATTGTATGAGGAAGTGGAGGTGGGACTCCATCAGGGATCAGCTCTGAGCCCCTTCTTGTTTGCAATGGTGATGGACAGGCTGACAGATGAGGTTAGACAGGAATCCCCATGGACCATGATGTTTGCGGATAACATTGTGATCTGTAGTGAGAGCAGACAACAGGTAGAGGAAAATCTAGAGAAGTGGAGGTATGCTCTGGAAAGGAGAGGAATGAAAGTTAGTCGCAGCAAGACAGAATATAAGTGTATGAATGAGGGGAACTCGGGTGGAACAGTGAGGCTACAGGGAATGGAGATCAAGAAGCTGGCGGATTTCAGGTACTTAGGGTCAACAGTCCAGAACAACGGAGAGTGTGGAAAAGAGGTGAAGAGACGGGTCCAAGCAAGTTGGAATGGGTGGAGAAAAGTGTCGGGGGTACTATGTGATAGAAGACTTTCAGCCAGAATAAAAGGAAATGTGTACAAGACAGTTGTGAGACCAGTGATGATGTATGGACTAGAAACTGTTACAATGACCAAAAGACAGCAGGCAGAACTAGAGGTTGCAGAGATGAGGCTGTTTAGGTTCTCTTTGGGAGTGACCAGGATTGATAGGATCAGGAATGAGTCTATCAGAGGAACAGCACATGTTAGATGTTTTGGAGAGAAGGTCAGAGAAGCCAGACTGAGATTGTTCGGTCATGTGCAGAGGAGGGATAGAGAATATATTGGTAGACGGATGCTGGAATTGGAGCTGCCAGGCAAGAGGTCTCGCGGAAGACCAAAGAGAAGATTTATGGACGTGGTGAGAGAGGATATGAAGGTAGTTGGTGTGAGGGAGGAGGATACGGAGAATAGGGTTAGATGGAGAAAGTTGATTCACTGTGGCGACCCCTGACGGGAAAAGCCGAAAGAAGAAGTGAGAGTAACCTCCGCTTATTGCTAGTCCCTTACAAGTTTCTCACTAACTTCAAACTTTCTTTCTGCTGCTCCATCGCTGTTTTTGGCTGCATATTTCACTACTTCCAGCTTGTAACCTGCAGAATATGAGTTTCTTTTCTGTGCCATTATTGTTCAGCCCTTCTCAGTTGTTTTTGGAAGTTACTGGGAATGTCGAAATGATCACTTTTCATAGGTACAGAAGAGCAGTAGAATATCTGCTTTTTTATTAAACAGGGCATTAGAGAGTGAGAAGATGCCTGAAGAATGGATCCAATTTGAAGAGTTGATCCAGTTTGGGTGCCTCAGAATTGTGTCTCTACTTTTTGCAGATGAAGCAATTCTGTTGGCTTCATCAGTCTATTAAACTCCCAACAGTGTCCAAGATCCGAAGGGGTCTAGGACATTAGATGTAAAACTCTTCCTTTTCTCGCCTTGGATAAAAGCTTCTGCCAAGTAACTGTAATGTAATGTCTTTCAAGAAACCAAAGGAAGTCCAGTTACCATGGTAAGATTTGACAACAGTATGTGCTGGTGGGGCTGTGCCAGGACTGGTGAGGTCAACATGCTCAAAAAGTTCGTTAGGAAAGCCTGCTCGGTGGTGGGACTCAACCTGAACCTCAGTGGTAGGGGGGAGGGTGAAGTACAAACAGAGAGCTATCCTGGACAATCCTTCCCAAACCCCAGGGCGACAAGCTGTGGCTGATGGGCAGCTCTTTCAGCCAATGGTTATCCCACCCCGATGCAGAACTGAATGCCTTAGACCAAGAGTGTCAAACTTGCAGCTTGCGGGCCGCAATTGGCCTGCGGGCCACAAGTTTGTGACGGTAGTTTGCCCCTGCCCTGAGGTTGATATGTGTGGCACTTTACAGTGTTGTGTAAACCCAACCTACCAATCACGGTGGGGTATATGGCTCTTGGGGTTGGCACATTGGCCAGCCTTGATGCAAGCAGAGAAACATTTCTCAATGAGCGAAAGTTACAGCAGCGTTGCGATGGCGTGCTTTCTTCCGTGCCTGGCTGGCTGCCTTGTCACTATTGGGCATATGCAGACATTCGTCCCAGTGTGCTGCGTTCACAACACTTCAAAAAAAAGTTTTTTTTTAAGTTGCTTCCCAGTGTGACATTATACATATATAAGTGGACACACATCCATAGCACTTAGAGACTTAACATGAGGCCAGACAAAATAAATCAAAGTTATGCGTGTGCGGCGGGATAAAGGAAAAGTAAGGAACTCAATGCAGCCAAATGTAGTCTATGGTCACATAGCGACACCCGTCTATTGGCAATAACATTCCCCGGAAATTCTGACCAATTATAGGGTCGCACCGTTATTTGTGGGTCATTGTATTTTTAATTGCATCACACAATTTGCATTGTATTTGCATTGCCTCTCACAATGAACATTACATATATGATGATTATATGATGTACTTGTAGTCAAAACAAATTACATCAATAACAGCAAAAAGGAGTAAAAAAGAAGATTGCTACTGGGCTTTTATCCACCGACCATGATGCTGCGGTTACAAGAAAAAGAAGTAATGTTCTCTATGCGTTGAGACGTTCTCCATGAGTCTCTACATTGCATACAGACACTTGAATCTGAATACAACAGATATAGAAGACTGAAAAAAACACATTTTGTCGCTGACTAGAGAAATACTATCATTAATATTATTATTAGTATTAGTAGTAGTAGTGTCATTATTAATATTTACTGATTTATTTTTTCTTATTAATTCTTAATTTGATTATTTGTGTTTTCATCTTATTTTGTTAAGAAATTTAAATGAAGAGATTTAAGAAGAGAAGATTTGAATTTTTTAACAAAACTTTTCTTGTTGAAAACCTGATGTGGCCCAGCCTCACCGAGACTCTGCCTCCAACGGCCCCCAGGTAAATTAAATTTGAGACCCCTGCTTTAGACGCTACTTTGTGCCCATGGAGCATCAGACTGTATAACAGCAGTCTGGACGGCACACAACTCTGACCAGCTAGAGGTGTATCTGTGCTACCACAACTCCACTACGTCACCAATTCATTCATGTGTCATGCTCCAATGCTGTTGTCTTTTTTATCCTATTTGGTCTCAGGCCACTTGCTTCCTGCCTGTTTTTGTTGATTGTATTCTTGTTATTGTCATTCTGTTTATGTTGTTTAGTTTCGGTTGTCTATTTTCACCCTTTTTGTCTTTTTTTTCCCCATTCTGTTGTCTATTCTTATCCTCAATGTTGTTGCTGTTATTGTTCTCTCTGCTGTCTATTTATTTGTGGATGTCTTTTGGTTTTTCTTGTCTCTATTTATATTCATATTTATTTGACACTTATAACTGTTACGCTGCTGTGACAAAAGAATTTCCCCTATAGAGATCAATAAAGTTTATCTTATCTTGTCTTTATTTATCTTAACGATAGACCACGACCTTCATAACAATCTGAAAAGACATTTCCTTTGACTGTGGAGTGCATAATTCACACACTATAGGTAAAGCTTAATGGTATCCATTTGATAACAAAAAAAAACATAATCTGACCGGATGGTCAGGGCTGGGATGCCAAACATAAGCAACACTTGAATAACTGTTGTGAAATTATCGTCCCCGCAAAAGGCAACAAAAGTCTGTAATCAAGATTGGTAGAATATTAACAAATATTGATCATAGAGGACAGAATTATTTTATTTATCAGTGGTTAACTTCTCAAGATTATATAGTAATCTCCCTTGAATTAAAACACCAAACTCTGTTGGCATATATAACAGTTAGCTGGCAAAAGGTACTGGTGGCAGCTCACTGCTTTTTGTAAAAGGGAAGGCATTATCCCCTTGTGTACCAAATTTTCCCAAGTTGAGAACACTGAAGGGAAACTGACACACACCCATCCAGGGCTTTTAATGGCCTGAGGACAATTTTCTGATCTTCAATGTCATAGCATAACTGTATCATGTGGATGCAGGGGAGAATTGAACCTGACTGTATGGAATAACTGTCCATTGAGAATTTTGAGTCACGTAAAAAGAAAAATTTACTTGCTAAAGAAACCATAAAGGAATGTGGAATGGAAAGTACCTGGGACAGTTTTTACACTCAGGGAATCCACAACTATATAGAGGGCAGTGAGATGTAATCCAGCAGCCTCAACATATTGATAACATTTACTCCTACCAGGGATTGCATAACTTTGTCTAGTTTCAGCCCTTTGTCAGCCTAGGAGCTGCTGGATAACTAGACAGAACGAACTTTAAAAGGTCTCATAGCATGGATACAAAAACTGAAATAAGTTTTTAGCCTTATCATTTAATTGTAATCCCAGCCAAAAAAACAAAGGTTTTGGAATAAGATTAATGCCTCAAACATATAAATCCACAATGCCAAAAGTTGGCATAGCCAAGCCCTCATATATTCTTAATTTCGGTATGCCCAAGTCCCTGTTATTCAGACATCCATGAACACTGAATCAAATAACAATATCTGATCAACCCACAGTGCAACGAATTAATGATTCATCAAGCTATTTACAGAAGCAAGTGGTTTTAATTATAGACTTGAAGTGTTTACAGTCAGATTACACAAATTTTCAAGCAAATACTTGAAAATTCTCTGTAAAT
The DNA here is from genome assembly GCF_037954325.1 of Fistularia commersonii. Classification (NCBI taxonomy): domain Eukaryota; kingdom Metazoa; phylum Chordata; class Actinopteri; order Syngnathiformes; family Fistulariidae; genus Fistularia; species Fistularia commersonii. Next base: position 18,152,164 of record NC_141297.1, read on the forward strand.
AGATCAAATTTCAAAAGTCTACTGTATCTGTTAAGTATTTCAAGTGACGCTGTCCCCATGAGTTGTACACTCCCTCCACAACATGTTTGGATATTGGCTGTCTGACCAAGATCAGCAGTGCTGATCTTATTTAGAGCCCAAGATACAGCCTCTGATCTCTCCAGTGAAGAAAGCAGTTAAGAGATTGACATGTAACTCCCAATGAAGACCTTTGATTTTGAAGTCACACTGCACCAGTAAGAGGTGTACAAATTGCGGACTCAAAGCCTCTTATTATAGTCTGTGCATTTGGGAGCAGAGAGGTTGTCAAACTCATTAGAATTAAAATGCGCCTGGCTAATATTGTTTCAGAGGATAAACAATACTTTTAGAATTTTGGAAGATATAGTGTACAAAAGATACCCAAGCAAAGAACTTAGTCTTTAAACAAGATTGACGCGGATGGTGGGTTGTCAGTTAAGGAAGGAGACCTAGGTGCAAAGAGAGAATAGTGGGTAGATCTTTCCAGGGTTCAAAAGGGGCTCTTTACAGATGTCTTTAAGGAAATCAATACAAGGTGATAGCCAAAAAGAGTGACAACCAGAAGAAACATAGGAGAGCAAATATCTGTAGAGGTAACCAGACTTTGACAACCAGGGAGAAACTATAATAGAGTTAACCCTCATGTTATGTTAAGGTCAATTTGACCCATTGGGTCAATAGGTGAAATGGGTCAAATATGAGGGTTAAATAGGTCTCCAAAAATTAATAGTAAGTTAAATTGAAGCTTCCCAACCCATCACTCACTACAGGAAGGACTAAATTAATGAATGTATGAATTGTTTTTTTTCTTATCTCTTCTCATTTGTACATTTGTTTAGTGATACTGCAGGTGCATTTTTTGAAGTGAATTTGTGAATGTTTGAAAACAGTACAAAATGCAGCTTAATTAAAAAAACAGTATCTCCCTTCCTGCCCTTGTAATTTGTTTTCTTCTGTTTTTTTTTTTTTTTGCTGAGTGGAGAAAAGTGCAGTTGCATCAAATGTGTTCCATTAGTGCTGCTGTTGCATTGTGCTGGCACATTGTGGCATTCATGTGCTTGCATACCGGACTGGCTGAAGTAACACAGCAAACTGTCCATTGTCAGAGCTCAGTTGCTGGGGAATATTTGTTTGAGGGTCTAATCAAAAGGGGAATTTGCTGGAGCTTGGGCTTGTGCACTGTAATCGGCAGGACTCAAAATGACAATAGCAACATGGTCTATTCACTCAACTGAACACACAATACTGTCAAGTCTGCAATCTCATGGAGAAACTTGTCTTAGAAGTCACTCTAAATAAAACCAGTGTTTTTTTCAGTGACACAAATAAAAATTAGGTTGGATGGACTAAGATACTGCACAGAGTAAAAGCTGTTGTGTTAGGATTCGGCTGACGTCAGCTCGGTGTTTCCTACGCACAGCTGCAGCAAGTTACCAACAATAAGTGAGGACTAAAAAGCTTGAGCTTCAGTCTCACTAGTTGTCGGGTTATTCCTCACGTATGCTCATGCGCTCGCTCCCCTCTGTCTCCCACGCCATCAGCCCTTCCACTCGGGTCCTCACTTTGTCGCATTCCTCTGGGTCCCGATCAGGCTGGAGCCCTTCCGCCTGGCCTCCTGGTCTGAACTGGACCCCTCCTCAAGTTGCGGACTCCAGCACAGTTCTTCTACTGTACAACCCTTGTTTTGGTGCAGTTTTGTGCATGGGTCCAGCAGCAGACAAGTTGAACAGTGACATGCAGTCAGTAGAGGCAGGAGAGGCCGGGACTCACCTATCATCACCGAAAGAAAAAAATGCAAAATGAAAAAAGTAAATGGTTATATCTATTCAGTGATTTGTACTCTAAAGTTATTTTCCATGTAGCTTCACCATTTTCTAGTTATTTTCTTTTCAAAATCGCTAAAAAAATTCACATTTTCCTTTCAAATATGAAGAAGAGAAGTGCGGTGACGCGGCAACCAGCTGAGCCCACTATGGATTGCGCAATGAGTATGTTAACTGTACTGGCATGCTATGCACTGAGACCATATTACTGCCTCTATGGATGTCACGATTAAAAAAACACTTTTAATATATGAACTAAATTTCCATAGTTTAGCTGATGTGTCTGATGTTTTTTGTCAACAACTGTAACGTGTTTCTTGTAATCATAAAACGACTGCATAGAGACGTTAAGTGAGGCATGCAGTGACGGTGCCTCATGATGGGGGGGCACTGGTGATCCCAGGGATCCTTCTTACTGCTCAGATACAGAATAAGAGAATTAGCAATAGCAAGCTACGGTAAACAGTTAGCAAGTCAAGTGCAGCCATCCAGTTATTTTCTGCCAATCTCATCGGGCTGTATAGCTCACAAATGGTGAGGGATAAATGTAAATCTCCTGTGCAGCTTCTAAACTTTTTAGCCCAAAAGGATCTCATTCAAACTGTTCCTGAAGCGACAAAGTTGCTCTGGCCGGTGGTCACCGTTCTGGCTACGACAGCGTAGGTGGAGCGGTCATAATAGGCACCGAAAAGACTCAGGACAACTGTCTTCCCTGGCAGTGATTTCCACTGAGACAGGGAGACTTTTAAAACTGAAGAAAGAAATGGAAGACTTCTACAAGCAAGTTATCGATGCTTCAGAATAAGAATAAGAATAAGAACAACTTTATTTATCCCGAAAGAAATTGTGCTAGAGTTTCAAGTAAAACATAACAATAATAGATAATAGTAGGAAGGAGGGAGAATAATAAATACAAATAAAAATATAAAGTGTCAAAGTCAAGGCTATAAAGTGTTTTAAGGTCTTAAAAAGTACAAAGATTTGAATGTTCCCTTCGGCTGAAGGAAGAGGAATTAAAAAGTCTGATAGCCTCAGGTAGGAAAGACCTCCTGTGGCGGTCAGTGGAGCTCCTCGGTGGTATCAGTCTACGACTGTAAGAGCTCTGACAGGATGTCAGTGTGGCATGCAGGGGGTGATGGACGTTGGTCATGATGCTGAGGAGCTTCCTCATCATCCTCCTCTCTGACACCTGCACAACAGACTCCAGCTCCACTCCCAGGACAGATCCAGCTCTCCTGATGAGCTTGTTGAGTCTGTTGGTGTCAGCTGTCTTGAGCCTGCTGCCCCAGCACACAACAGCGTAGAAGATGGTGCTGGACACCACCGAGTGGTAAAACATCTGCAGCATGGTCCTGCAGACGTTGAAAGATCTGAGCCTCCTGAGGAAGAACAGGCGGGGCTCTGACCCTTCTTAAAGCTAAGACAATTTATATTTCATATATTTCATATATTTCTTATTCTTCTTCCTTTCCACTATTATCTATTACTGTTATGTTTTTTACTTGAAACTCTGGCACAACAATTTCCTTCAGGATTAATAAAGTTGTTCTCATCTCATCTCATCTCATCTCATCTCATCTCTAAAGATGGCATTGGTGTTCAAGGTCCAGTCCAGTTTATTGTCCAGGTGGACACCCAGGTATTTATAGGTGTCCACAATGTCCACTTCAGTACCCCTGATGGTGACCAGATTCAGGTGGGTCCTTTGTTTCCTGAAATCCACCACTAGCTCCTTTGTCTTAGACACATTGAGCTGCAGGTGGTTCAGTCCACACCACTCCACAAACCTGTCCACCACGCTCCTGTACTCCTCCTCCTGGCCTCTGTTGATGCAGCCCACGATGGCAGAGTCATCTGAGAATTTCTGCAGGTGGCAGGACTGCAAGGAGAACCTGAAGTCTGAGGTGTAGAGCGTGAACAGGAAGGGAGACAGGACCGTCCCCTGTGGCGCCCCCTGCTGTCCGACGTGATGTTCTCCAGCCTCACGTACTGTGGCCGACCTGTGAGGTAATTGTTGATCCAGGCCGCGATGGAGGATCCACCTGCATTTCCAGAAGCTTCCTATTCAGCAGGGCAGGTCAAATGGTGTTAAAAGTACCGGAGAAGTCAAAGAACATGACTCTCACAATGCTTCCTGCCTCCTCAAGGTGGGTGTAGACTCTAGAAGGAGTGGCGCATGGACTTTATTTATAGGTAAAGGTAAGAGATAATAACGTTTTTTTTACATGTGCATTTTTCTATGCTACAGTTTGTATATGATATGATATTTTAAACAAAACACGTTAACTGCTGCCAATAAAATGGTAAATAAGCTACTCTGTGGTGAATTTGCTATTACAATTCATGGTTTTAAATCAGTCTAAGAATGAGATGCATGTCTACAACTCTTGTGATAACACAACTCTTGTGGCTCCATAAACATTAGTATGACAATTGCAGCCACCAAAAGTACACCTGAGAATTTACGTGAGCAAAGTACTCCCTTTCCTTTTTTCAAATTTTTACATGTGGAAATGTGATAGTTGAATATAGATACTACCTTTACTGCATCACGATTTGCGGCATTAACCACTGAATGGTGAATATAGAATGCAGTCCATGTTTTGAATGTGCATGGGGACTCTGAAAACATAAACTGATAATGGCTTGTATGCCCAAGGTTTGGATGCTCCCATTTATAGGGACTCAATAATCTCTACCTGCCTGTAATTGCCACAGTTTTACAGTACCACGTACACCAGTGAGAGACGGATAAGAAAAACAAGACGAAAAAAGGCAGCGACAATATAAAGTAAATGCAATCTGGAACTGTCTAAATGGATTGCAATGAAATTAAGTAAATTTGTAATTACAATTGAAACACTAACCACAACGATGAAGTCTTTCAGCAGTGAATATAGAATTGTATGGAATTTGCTAGCTGTGTTGAAATATCAAATACCACAAAACCATATACGGTTTAACGAAAATAATTTACAGTAAGCATATATGGATTTAGCATACTCCCATTTGTATATGGACAAGAAGGATACCTAGACAATGTCATCTAGCAATATCCAATATTTATATAATTTCATCCCCTAAATGCCTGGCATACACACAGGGTTTTATATTAACTAAAGCTACAGTACCATTACAACAGTTAATTACTCTGAGGAACAAAAGGTCAAGTCCTGGTGCAATATGTTGTTCTATATTAATTTCCTGCAAGAAATTCATGTCTTAATAAGTTAATAAATCCATCAAAAGCAAAACAACATTGTGATAAGTTATCAAGTAAACAAACATGGTGAATAACATTCAAAAAATGTAAACAGGACATATCAAAACAGGCCAAAAGTTGGCAATGTCTATTTACATGACAAAAGGTAAGGGGAGTAAAAGTATACAAGCTGAGAGGACAATCTTGTATGGCCAAGGACATTGTTTGTGATGTGCAAGGTCACAATACAAATATAAAGTAAATTCAAATAAGGCAATATATCTGAATGTTGAATCACAAAGCATGAATTTGTTTTCACTTTGGAAAGTTTAGGGAATTGAATTTGTGTGTGAAACCCAGCCTGGTGTCTTGTAGATGGTAGATAGTCTTCTGTGACACACGACCCTTGCAGGCTATGAGTGTCAGAGCAGATGGCTTGCTGCAGCCTCGGCCAAGCATAGTCTCAATCCTTGGTCCTCTGCCCAGAGTGAGCAGACCAGTGTCATACAGCATTTATGTCCGGGAGAAAAAGAAGAGAAGTGCTTTACTATTTTTCACTCACGACTAAAGGTAATGCCAAGTGTGCCATTTGTAATAAAGTAGTACCAAGTAGCAGTAACACTAGCAACCTCTTTCAGTGTTTGAAGACAATACACTGACACTTATTAAGTCACCGAACATTACCATGAAGGAAACTTGCAAGCCTCAAAGAACCCTGCACCACCTGCTGCATGTGAAAAGGCATTGCAAAGGCAAAGAATATCCAGGTACAGTTGACTGTCAATGTGTTGTAAGAATTAAATGAGCATTATTTTATTAAACGAGCCAAAATATTTAACCTACCTATCTGAACGTCTCATTTAATTAATAAATATAAAGGTTTATATGCTGGTGCTGCTTGTGTGAAAAAATATTAACAAACATTATTTTTTGGAGTGATATCAATGAAAAATTCTGAAAATATGCTATAATGATACATTTCCAGATGAACAAATCTTCTTAGAGCACATTTACAGTTTTAAATTTATGGCCACTGAAGTGAATTTTTTTGCACACGAACGTAAGCTTAGGAGCTTGTTTGCTTTTTTTATGTCATCTTTACTGTTCTTGCTTCTGTTATCACTTAATTTCCCCACTGAGACTAATAAAGGAATATCTTATCCTATCATTTATTTCCCGTTTGTTTTTTATTTAATGTATTCATTGATCCATCTTATTATTGTTTTTTTATTGTCATTATTTTATAAGCATTTGAAACAATGTTATCTGGCCTCTGAGTACTTATTTTCACGACTTTTATTCATAAAGTTATTGATCAACACTTCAATCTAATAATTTCTTTTAAGGGGCAAAAAGCCCCTTGGTATGGATGAAAAACTACCATAAATTAATGTATGGAAATGTATGGAAAAACTACCATAAATCAATATGTGGAAAGGAAAAATTATGGTATTGCCGAACCCTATCTGGAAGTTTTCAATTACACCTGACACCCATTACAATTAATATAGTGACTTTTAATTTTGAGAATTATTGAAGTAATTCTTACTCACTAAATAACACTGTCTTTGGGTAAGCCAATTATTGCACTTATGGACACTGAGGGCTGGTCTACTCCTATTAGGAATCTCACAAACACTTGTGTTATTATTATTATTATCATTATCATTATTTACTACTATAACATGTTATTGGTGTGGAAGTAAGAGAGTGATTGATTGATTGAGGGTGATAATAATTGAAAAAGGATTAAGGACTGATAATGACAAAGGTGAAATTACTTGAGAGTTCAATATGTTTTATCTTATAAAATTTTGTTTGTATTTTTGCATTTGCACCTCCTTTTTTTCCTCTGACCCTCTTCTAAGTTATGACCAATGTGTTCAGCAAGACCCCATCAGCAATATGCAATTTTTAATTATCTGTTGCATGTCAAAGATTCAGGTCATCAGAATCATTTCAGCACTAGTAAAAGATAATTAAAATCAATATACAATGCAGTTTTTCAAAGTAATGATTTAATTTCTTATAAATGAATTTATCTGAGGTAAAATGCTACTCAGAACTGTCAGGCCTATGTGGAAATGTAAACAGAAAAAAGGGAAGATCAAGTGTGGTAATGTAAGGAAGGGAAAAAGGTCTAATGTAGCGCTATTTATTTTTGCTGACCAAAGAAACACTGGAGCATTTGAAAGAAAAGCACTGTGCAGTGCAGAAATGGTTACAAAGTAATTGTTATGATTATAGCATTCCAGTAAACCACAATGAGCTCCATCATCTGTTAATGTAGATAATTGAAACAGTGACCCATCCAGGAAAGGAAGAGAAACCATTAAAAGAAAGAGAAATAAACAAATATCCTTTTTTAGTATAAAAACAGACGTAGGGCCAATCATTGAGATTTTTCTACTTATTGAGAAAACGAGCATTAAAATATCCTGCTTTTCTGACCTCTTGTGGCTGATCTGGAACAAATGACCATAAATTTATGTTTCCTCTGTTGCCATGCACTGACATTTGCTCATCATGTTAGTGAATAAATAAATGCATCTGAGTAATGTTGCTTTGGGCACTCATGTGCCCTCATTTTATCCTGACTGCAGATAGCCTGAAGAATAAAGAAAGTAAAATCTCAACCAAACACTTTGATATGGTATCTAGCTTTATATTATTATTATTATTAGCTTCATCATCATCATCATTGTATGTCATATATATCAAACACTCAAAGTTAACATTAACTAAATTTATGAATTGGGACATTGTTATCAGCACCAGAAGAGGATTAAAACAGTTGCTTAATATGCTATATGTTATATAAACTGTAATCTATTTACATAGACATCTTTGTGACTGAATATCACAAATTCAGAATTTACAGTTATATTCCACAGGAAGAGGTGTGTGTGTTGAGAAAAAGACAAATAATCAAGTGGAGGTGGATATTCATGCTCTGTGTGGCTCTAACCTTCAATATTTGCCTGTAGAGGTTTTGAGACGGAGCAGGGCTCTCCAGTATTATTTTGTCCTTCTGGTCTTGGATAAATTTTTCATGGACATTCAGTTTAGCTTATGACTCAGACTTTGACAACTACAGCTCAATGTCTGATGTTGCCACAGTAACCTGAAGGCCAGCGTTTCCGAGAAAGAAGAGCATGGATGGAGATACTGAGATATTTATCTGTTTGCGTCTTTTGTTATGATTACCTCTGGAGTGAATTCATCATTCGACTGCATGAATGCAGCAATAATACCCACCTTAGTATCTATGTTTCTACCTAACCATGAATGCATGTATGTATCTATCTACTGTATATATATAGAGTGAATATGTGTGTATGTATGTGAATACATACATATATACAGCTTATTGTTGGGCCTTTTTTGTTTAAAAAACTGTCAGATGTCAGAAAAAATTGACCCTTACTGACCAAAAATCTAACAATCAAAAGAACAACAATCCAACAATTAAAAACAACAATCTAACAATTAAAAGCTTTCTCTTTTGTGTTGGTCTGTGGCATATTTCATGTCATGAATGTTACCTGAGGCAAAATCCATTCTAAGATTTTGATTGACTCTCAAGGACCAAGTCTGCTTCTGTTTTTGTTGAAGGTATGTTTCCACATCGACCAACTTCACTGACAATGACTCACTGGTCTATTAATGGTAGTTCGTGCGCAAGAACTACACATGATAGCTACCTGAAGAATTAATTGGTTGTGTGATTGGTTGTGTGATTGAATACGTTGAGACATACTATCTGTTAGTTTTATATTAACAGCTCTTATTCCGAAAGCAGAGATGTGGCACGAGAAGGGGACAACGGTTTGTTCTGTTTGACTTGTTATAGCGTGGTCTAGAAGGGAAGTTTTGTTCTTCTAACATTCCATCATATTAGAATACAGTCTGACTCATGTTTTACTTTGGATAAGATAAATGACATGGTGTCAGAAGTCTTGTAGATGTAGAGTGGCAGTTAGGAGTGTTTGTTCGAGATGAGGAAGAACAGTTTTTACACACTACCTACAATGAACAATGGATAGTAATGGCAGGAGAGAGCGCTATATCTAGCATCCAACCTCCTGAGGCATTTGCCTTTTATAAGCCACAGAAGTGGTCCAAATGGATATGACAATTTGAGAGATTTTGAGTAGCAAGTGATCTGAGTGCTGGCCCTAATCTGACACTGGAGTATGTGACAATCATGGCTAAGCAAAGTGGGTGAAATGACAACAAGCTACTCTGCGACTGGACATCGCTTAGGAGGCAACTGATGTTATAGCTGTGGACCAAGTGTATTGAAGCAGCAACATGTCAAATTCCAAAAATCCCCAGCATGCTAACAGCCAGGCTAAGGCACAGTGCATGCAACAGATGAAATAACAAGGTGCTCAGTTCTATAAAAGTGGCAAATCACCATGCCACCTGCAGCAAAAGTGCCCTGTGAATGATGTGAGATGGCATTCATGTTGCAAGAGGGGACATTATCAACCTGTGTGAAGATCTACAAAAACTATGCATTGAAGAGCAGGGTGAAGAAACAATTCCTTGGCAGTTATCAGTAGAGGCGGATGATCCTTTGATAATGGACACAGACATCAGTGAAAGGCATGTACCATTTTAGCTCGACTCCAGCGCTGATGCCACGGTTATACGCATTCAAGGAAATCTTCAAAGGATCCACCTGGTCTCCTAGACAATTAAATCCCTGTTGGGACCAGGTGGACGTTCACTGGACGATGTGGGCATTGTCAGGCTTGTGCTTCAGAGAGGTAAAAAAGTGGTGAGAGATGACATGAATGTTACCTGACACCTGCTCACCGCGCTGCTCTGGAGGCCAGAAATCCACAAGTTGCAGCTTTTGGCGCGTCTTGACACCATCACAGTTGAGATGGGGAAGGAATGCTAACCAAACATATACAGAGGTCTCAGGGAGATGGAGCAGCCCTATACAATCAGACTGAATCCACACAAGCTCAACCACTCCTGTTGAAAACACCCAAGAGAAGCCCACTTCCAATGATGGACAAGCATGACACTTGCCTCAATGCTGTACTGGGTGGATCGAAAAGGCAGGCGTCACAGCAAGCACTGAACCTATCGAAGAAGGAGGTGATCATCCTCAGTCACAAAATCTCTACCAGCGACATGAGCCCCCAACCAAAAACATGTTTGAGACATTGAAGGAGATGAAAGAGCCGACGAATGTGACTGAAACTGAGAAGCTTTCTCGGCATGGTAAACTAGTTGGGGAAAGTTCATCCCATGGCTGACTGAGAGAGATAAGCTTTTGAGTGACCCAAAGTCAAAGAAGAACTGCTGGCTCTGGGGTACCAACCAAGCCAGTGCATTCCAACACCTGATGGGCACCCTGACATCCCCACCAGTGCTGTCCAAGAATGATCCGAACAAGGATTGCAAAGTCTCAGCTGATGCTTCCTCTTATGGCTTAGGAGCGGTGCTTCTCCAAGAGGTGAAGTAAGGATGGAGATGGGTGGCATAAATATCACAGTCTCCCATACTAAGAGAGCAGAGATACACACAAGGCAAGAAGGAAGGCTTGGGCTTCACCTTGGCAATTTAGCAACTTAGCAACTTCCTCTCCCAAGCCTCCTTGGCTCCAAACCACTGGATACTCTCCCTCCTCTGATTTTCCATTCCCAAATGCAACTGATGCATTATTCTTACACAATCACACAGGCCCCAGGGAAGAGGCTGTGGACACTAGACACACTGTCAAGGGCTCCTGTAAAGAGCGAAGAAATATCAGATATGAAATAGTTCTTTAAGCACACCAATATCTATGTAGTCATGGTGATGAAGAATGTGATGATGCCTGAGGAAGGAGGAAGGATGACCTGTACACTGTAGGGACGAACCGGGAATAAGACTGTACTAGGCAGAACAGGTATTTCTCACAGTGCAAGATTGTCTTTTGCTGAAAAGAGGCAGGCTTGTTATTCCAGCAGCAATGAAAATGAAATTCTTGCCTGACTACATGAAGGTCACCTGGCAGTGGTAAAGTGCACAAGAGAGCACACTCATCAGTCAGTGTGATGGCCTGGGTTGAGGCAACAGCTAAATGAGTTGGTCCTAAATTACTGAACATGCAGCAAAGAGAGACAGAACAGCAAGGAGTTGCTAATGCTACCTGAACACCTAGATTTGCCATGCCAAAGGTCAGGAGCAGATTTGGAGAGAGACAACTACCTGCTGGTTATTGAATATGCTTCAAACTATGTCTAGTTTGCTCTGCTTACCACCACAAGATCAACAAATGTCATTCACCACCTGAAATCAATCTTTGCACGTCACGGAATTCCAGAGACTTTGGTGACAGACAATGGGCCACCATTCTCAGGAATGGCTTTTACAGAATTTGCAAAGTCCCATGGTTTCAGGCAGGTCACAGGTAGCCCATGATATCCTCAGAGCAACTGGGAAGCCAGCCCATGATATCCTCAGAGCAACTGGGAAGCCAAGTGTACAGTCAACATTGTGAAGGCTCTTCTGAAAAAAGCCACTGACTCATAGGGAGGAGGCTCTGAACTATGGTTTCAATGCTGCCAGCTCTGGTGACACCTGTTTTCCTTGACAGCGAGGCAGTTGTTTGCAAGGAATGGGAGAAGAGGATGAGTAATGTATGACATTACAATCTGCATCACTGGGAACAGGACTTGTTAAGCTCGCTCCAGGTTAAGAAGTAGGGATGACAGATCAAGGTGCCACAGTTATTGTGGTTGGCTGTCACCCTACTCCACCTTTGTATATTGTCAAGGGACCCAACAGGACTGTCAGTCATCACTGGAGCAGCATGACAATTTACCACAAACCCGGGGTGTGTCTCAGGAAGGAGCCATGCAGAACCACTACAGCAGACCACCTTTGAAACACAATCCAAGGGCTGGGAGAGCCATAGTGAGGCCAACTAGGTTTGACTTGTGAGAGAGATCTTCAAAAGTGAAATGTTAAATACAGGGAAAATCTTTTGCATGTTTAAGTTAGAGATAAAGACAGAAATAGTGAGAGGAAAAAAGTTGAGGTTACTGTCAGTTGTTATTATCATATAAGGATCCAAGCTGAACATTGCTTACCATATTTTCTGGACTATAGAGCGCACCTGTAAATAAGCCGCATCTGCTCTACTTAAAAAAAAAAGTAAAACAAAAATATACAAGCCGCACCAGGCTATAAGCCGCAGATATCTATGTTGAAAAAAAATGATATTTACTGCATGTACAGAACGATTTTGTACTGTAAATGTACATGTATGTACCTGAACAGATTCTTTCCGAATAGTGCCTTTTAACATGGCTGCAACTTTGCTGATTAAAACATAACAGATAACCAGTATTTATTTACCCTCATTTCTACTGTGTTTGAAACCACTTAAATCATCTTGGCGGAAACCCATGAAGTCATCTTCTTCAGTGTCGGAGTTGAACACACTCAGAAGCGCTTCGTCACATCTGTCTCCATCAGTCTCGGTCTCCGTGTCACTGTCAATCTCCGGTGAAGTTGGTTCTGAAGGTGCGCCGCTCTCCTCGCGTAGCAGTCCAGCCTTTCGTAACCCATTGGTAATGGTGGATTCTTTCACAACATGGCACACTGTTAGGATCCACTGACATACATCATAAAAGGATGCTTTTCGCATGCGGCCAGTTTTTGTGAAAGACTTCTCACCACTTGTCATCCAAGTCTCCCACTCAACCCAGAGTGCAGCTTTGAATGCCCGATTCACACTGATGTCAAGTGGCTGCAAACACTTTGTGGTACCTCCAGGAATCACAGCTGGAATTGAGTTTGTTTTCTTGATCGCTGCTTTCACAGAATCTGTGATGTGGGCCCTTATGCTATCCAAAACAAGCAGTACTTTTTTCCAGTGAAAAAATCCTCCCGGGCGCTTGCTGGAGCGCTTAACCATTCCTTCATTAGGCCTTCCGTCATCCACCCTTTGGTGTTAACTTTGACCATTATGCCTTTCGGGAGTTGTTCTTTCGGCATAGTTATGCGGTTAAAAATCACCATTGGTGGGAGTTTTTGTCCGGATGCCGTGCATGCCAGAATGCAGGTGATGTGCGTCCTCTTGTGTCCTGTTGTTTTCAACAACACGGATGATGCACGTGTCTTGTTAATAGTCGTGGTCAGAGGTAGATCAAATGTCAAAGGTACCTCATCCATATTTATGATGTCGTCTGGTCCGATGGAGTTTTCTTGTATCTTTGTTTCAAAGAATTTGTGGAAGTTTTCAACTTTTTCCTGTTAGTCAGGGGGAGTTGCTGACAGAGTGTGGTCCGTGCCCTGATGGACAGGTTTTTACGTCTCATAAATCTGAAACACCATGACGGTCTGCCTTTGAAATCTTCAATATTCATTTTGTGGGTGAATGTTTTAGCTTTCAGTCGGATCTGTACAGTGGATACACCTCGGCCACCTGCTCCCTGTGTGTTCACCCAGTCCTCCAGGACAGTTTCAAGTTTAGGGCACCTGCTTTTATGTCCTCTGAAAGCTTTTTTGGACTTTTGGCATTGCATGAGCTCTTCCCGCTGCTGTCTCCAACATCTTACCATAGATTCATTGACGCTAAGCTTGCATGCCGCAGCGCAGTTTCCTTCGTGGATAGCAAGCTCGATGGCCTTCAACTTAAAACTTGCATTATACGAGCTTCTTCTTGTGGTTTCCATGATGAAGGGGCGAGGATTTGAAAATAAGTACCAGTTAGTAATTTGTCGTGCGTGTGCTATCTGCTTTTTATCTGCTCTTTCTGCTATTCTTCTTTGCATTGATTTATACGTCTTATCTTATTTTGGATTCTACTTCCGCCCCCTAGCGGTGGAAGAAAAATCGACAGAATAGCCGCACTTTTGTATACGCTGCATGGCTCAAAACCTAGGAAAAAAGTAGTGGCTTATAGTCCAGAAAATACGGTAACTTGTTCAGGTAATCATCTGGGGTTTTATGGAATCAATGCCAGTCTACCCACTGATTCTAGAAAAGGGAGATGTGGTGTTGGTGATATATTAACAGCTCTTATTACTAAAGCAGATATGCCGCACGCAGGGATGACGTCATAGCGGGGACGATTCTGTTTGGGTTGTTAGAGGTCTTGGAGGGCAATTTTGTGTTATAAAAGTTACGTCATATTAAACCACAGCCGGATTCACGTTTCACTTTGGGTAACACAAGATACACAATACTATAAACCATATGTTGTCACACTTTACAATATTTTTTTTCACACTTTACAATATCAACAAAAATATCCAATCATTCATTATTCTGGAAACCTGCAGTTGAAATTAATAATAATAATAATACATAAGATCTGTATAGCGCTTTTCAAGGCACTCAAAGACGCTTCACAAATGAAAAACAGAGCGTCAGACCCGGGGCTGTGAGGAGGCAAGTGCTGGAGCTGGATGTTGGAGATGGTTGCTGGTGGAGGGAGAGATGGTGTTGCAGGCGGAGCAAGCAGATTTTGGCCGATGGAAATGCCGTCCTGCTAGGTGCCGTCGGGATCCGGAGTTTCGAGAGGGTAGCCGGCCAGCCAGCTAGCCAGCCTGCTCAGGTCGCCGGCCAGCTAGCCAGCCAGCCTGCTCAGGTCAGCGTCGGAATAGGAGTTCCGAGAGGATAGCCGGCCAGCTAGCCAACCAGCCTGCTCAGGTCACTGGCCAGCTAACCAGCCAACCTGCTCAGGTCGCCGTCAGGATTCGAAGTTCCGAGAGGATAGCCGTGCCAGCTAGCCAGCCTGCACGCTCAGGTCGCCGGCCAGCCAGCCAGCTAGCCTGCTCAGGTCGCCGTCGGGATCCGGAGTTTCAAGAGGGTAGCCGGTTAGCCAGCCAGCCAGCCAGCCTGCTCAGGTCACCGGCGAGCCAGCCAGCCAGCCTGCTCAGGTCGGCTAGCTTCACATGGCAGTTTGGGGATTGTCCAGGCGAGCCGTACCCAGGCAGCAGTGGTTATTACTCCCGATGGTTCAATGAAATGAGATGAGATGAGATGAGATGAGAACAACTTTATTAATCCCGAAGGAAATTGTTGTGCCAGAGTTTCAAGTAAAAAAATAACAGTAATAGATAATAGTGGAAAGGAGGAAAAATAAGAAATATAATGAAATATAAATTGTCTTAGCTGTTAGCAGTAACTACAAAGACTGAAGATTCCCTGCGGCTGAGGGAAGAGGAGTTAAAAAGTCTGATAGCCTCAGGTAGGAAAGACCTCCTGTGGCGTTCAGTGGAGCTCCTCGGTGGTATCAGTCTACGACTGAAAGAGCTCTGACAGAACATCAACGTGGCATGCAGGGGGTGATGGATGTTGTCCATGATGCTGAGGAGCTTCCTCATCATCCTCCTCTCTGACACCTGCACAACAGACTCCAGCTCCACTCCCAGGACAGATCCAGCTCTCCTGATGAGCTTGTTGAGTCTGTTGGTGTCAGCTGTCTTGAGCCTGCTGCCC
The DNA here is from genome assembly GCF_037954325.1 of Fistularia commersonii. Lineage (NCBI taxonomy): Eukaryota > Metazoa > Chordata > Actinopteri > Syngnathiformes > Fistulariidae > Fistularia > Fistularia commersonii. The sequence continues at coordinate 18,167,668 of NC_141297.1, forward strand.
CAGCACACAACAGCGTAGAAGATGGCGCTGGACACCACCGAGTGGTTAAGCATATGCAGCATGGTCCTGCAGACGTTGAAAGATCTGAGCCTCCTGAGGAAGAACAGACGGCTCTGACCCTTCTTGATTATGGCATTAGTGTTAAAAGTCCAGTCCAGTTTATTGTCCAAGTGGACACCCAGGTATTTATAGGTGTCCACAATGTCCACTTCAGTACCCCTGATGGTGACCGGATTCAGGGGGTCCTTTATTTCCTGAAATCCATCACCAGCTCCTTTGTCTTAGACACATTGAGCTGCAGGTGGTTCAGTCCACACCACTCCACAAACCTGTCCACCACGCTCCTGTACTCCTCCTCCTGGCCTCTGTTGATGCAGCCCACGATGGCAGAGTCATCTGAGAATTTCTGCAGGTGGCAGGACTGCAAGCAGAACCTGAAGTCTGAGGTGTATAGCGTGAACAGGAAGGGAGACAGGACCGTCCCCTGTGGCGCCCCCTGCTGCTCACAGTGGTGTCCGACATGATGTTCTCCAGCCTCACGTACTGTGGCCGACCTGTGAGGTAATTGTTGATCCAGGCCGCGAGTGGAGCATCTACCTGCATTTCCAGGAGCTTCCTGTTCAGCAGGGCAGGTCGAATGGTGTTGAAAGCACTGGAGAAGTCAAAGAACATGACTCTCACAATGCTTCCTGCCTCCTCAAGGTGGGTGTATACTCTGTGCAGCAGATAGATGATGGCGTCTTCCACACCAATCCGGGGCTGGTAAGCGAACTGCAGGGGGTCCAGCGAAGGTCCGACAACATTACGAAGGTGCCTCAGGACGAGCCTCTCCAGCGACTTCATGACGTGTGATGTCAGGGCCACTGGTCTGTAGTCGCTGTGTGTGCTGGGGTTCCTCTTCTTGGGCACTGGGACCAGACTTGAGGTTTTCCACTGGTCAGGGACAACCATCTGGACCAGGCTCAGGTTAAAGAGGTATGTGAAGATCCCACACAGCTGAGAGGCACATCCTTTCAGCACTCTGGGGCTAAGTCCGTCAAGGCCGGCGGCTTTCCTGGGTTGAAGGCGACTGAACTCTCTCCTCACCTCCTCAGCAGTGAAGGCAATAGGAGGGGGTGGAGAGAGTCCCAGTGGGGGGCAAGAGGGCTGAGGTGTTAACGAGACATCATCCAGTGAAGCAGAAGAGGTGCGTGGGAGAGGGGTAAAAGTCTTAGAGGTGAGGGGTGAGGGCACAGGGGAAGGAAAGTCCTGAGCGGAGCTGGGGGGATGGTGGGCAGAGGCTTCTTCATCAAACCTGTCGAAAAACAGGTTTTAATTCATTGGCCACGTGCAGGTCTCCAACCGTCATCTGGCTTCCTTGTTTTCCATGGCCATTGATGGTTTTCAACCCACTCCACACCTCCCTCATGTTGTTCTGCTGGAGTTTGCTCTCCAGCCTCCTCCTATAACTGTCCTTGCCCTCTGTAATCTTCTCCCTCAGCTCAGTCTGCACCTTCTTCAGCTCCTCTTTATCTCCGCTCCTGAATGCTGCCTTCTTCCTGTTCAGCGTGGCCTTAATGTCCTTAGTCACCCAGGGTTTGTTATTTGTGAAACAACGCACTGTCTTGGTGGGGATGATGTTGTTCGTGCAGAAATTCACATAGTCCGTGATGCAGGCAGAGAGTTTTTCAATGTCGTCTCCCTGATCTTCGCAGAGCACATCCCAGTCAGTCGTCTCAAAGCATCCCTGAAGAGTCAGTTCTGCCTCCTGAGACCAACTTCGGACAGTTCTGGTGATCACAGGTTGCCGCTGGACTTCAGGCACATAGCGAGGCTTTAGATGGACCAAGTTGTGGTCTGCCCTGCCCAGGGCAGGGAGAGCTGTGCAGTTGTATGCGTCCTTAGCGTTTGCATACAGCAGGTCCAGGGTTTTCTTGTCTCTTGTCTTGCAGTCCACAAACTGTTTGAAAGTGGGTTGAGAAGATGACAATGTGGCGTGGTTGAAATCCCTAGATGGTTGCACCCTTCGGCCAGTTTAGCGTCCAACAGGTGGCAAGTCCAGTAGCAACACACATACAGTCCCGGGGAGATGTCGTGGTTGTGTACGGATGAACGTAGCTTCTGATTGATCGGATTAATCGATTGATCGATCGGTTCTGTGTGAGCTCCGGACTGAAAGACCCTCTCCGAAACGTAGATTGAACATCTGACGGCACAAAGGGGAGCAGGTACGTAAGCATTACATGTCTGCACCTGTTCTTAATTTGAAAAATAATTGTCCGTCTCCTGCTGAGAACAGATCTCAGGTAGAGAAACTGAAACAGTAACGGTAGCTATAGAGCGATTAGTCTTTGATTTAGTTGGTTGGTTGGAGAGCAGGAAGCGGTAGCCAAACGCACCAGTGTCCTCCCGCCCGCCATCTTGTAGCATTCAATACGATCTAATAATCTAATAGATCTAATAGAATCAATCTAATAGAATAAATTCTAAACAATCTTCCAATACCTGTTTCAAATATATATTTTTTGTTTATCCAAGCAGTGACCCAAGCCTCTCTCCTTCAGTCTTTAATATGTACATGACATTGAAAGCTACTGACATGCCACACTATTGGCAAAAGGCGAAGCTCCCTCTTCACAATGACAGACCAATGCAGAGTTAGCGTCGCTGCAGACACCGCATCGATCGACCTGTCAATCTCCTGCTTCATCCTTCCCTCACTCGTGAACAAGACTTCGAGATACTTGACCTCCTCCACTTGGGGCAGGACCTCTTCCCTGACCTGGAGTGGGCAATCCACCTGTTTCCGGTTGCCCAGCATGGTCTCGGATTTGAAGGCGCTGCTTCACACTCCGCCGTGAACCACTCCAGTGAAAGATAGATCTCCAGGCTATGATTTCCAATCCGGAGATAACATCCTGATGGAGACAACAGAACCACATCATCTGCAAAATGCAGAGACTAAATCCTGGATCCCAAATCCCCTCAACGGCCTGGCTGTCCCTAGAAATTCTGTCCATAAAAGTTAGGAACAGAATCTGTGACAAGGGGCGGAGTCCAGCTCTCACCAGAAACGGGTCCAACTTACAACCGACAGCTTGGGCTTGTGGCCCAAGCTCCAACACAAATCATGCAGGGACTGACAAGCCGGTATGATGGGACCCCATCCTGTCGGAGCAACCCGAACAGGATTGCTCGTGGGACATGGTCAAATACTGTACCTTCTCCAGATCCACAAAAACAGAGACTGGTTGGGCAGTATATCAAAAGTATTCCTGCCAACAATCTACAAGGTCTCTACTTGAGGTCAGCAGCGCCCTGCTCCCACTGTACACAGTATTGACAGAGCACTGCTACCCCCTCCTGAGCTGCCGGATGGTGGACCAGAATCTCCTCGACGCCCACCCGAAGTCATTCTCCAAAACCTCCCCGAACTCCTCCCATGCCCGAGTTTTTGCCTCGCCAACCACCAAAGCCACATGCCGCTTAGCCTGTCGATTCCTGTCAGCTGCCTGCGGAGCCCCAAAGGCCAGAGCTGCCATTCAGTTTGATGGCATCCCTCGCTTCTGGAGTCCACCAGTGGGTTTGAGGGTTGCTGCCCCACCAGATTACGACTTCCTTACGGCCGCAGCACCAGTCTGCTGCCTCAACAATGGAAGCACAGAACATGGACCATTCAGACACCATGTCCACCGCATCCCTCGGGATGTGGTTGTAGTTCTGCCGGAGGACGTTACCATCACTCCCTTACATTACGTTTGGGTCTGCCAGGTCTAACCGTCATCCTCCTCCACCATTGAACCCAGCTCACTATCAGCTGGTGATCAGTTGATAGCTCCACCCCTCTCTTCACCTAAGTGTCCAGAACGTATAGCCGCAAGTCATTTGATACAACGACAAGGTTGATCAAAGAACTGTGGCTTAAGGTGTGTTGATGCCAAGCGCACACATGGACACCTTCATGCCTGAACATGGTGTTTGTTATGGACAATCCGTGACGAGCAAAGAAATCCAATAACAAAACATTGCTTGGGTTCCTCCCAATCACACCCTCTCAAGTTGCACTGTTGTTACCTCGTGAGTGTTGAAGTCTCCCAGTAGAACAAGAGAGTCCCTGGTCGAAGTGCTCTCAAACGCCCCCTCTAGGGACCCCTAGAGGGATGGGTAAACTGAACTGTTGTTGGGTGTATAGCCACAGTCAGAACCCGTCCCCCCATCTGAAAGTGGGGGGGACTTCAGCTACCCTCTCATCCACCGGGTTGAACCCTAACGTACAGGCGCCAAGACGTGGGGCAATCAATAAGCCCACACCTGCTCGGCCCCTGTCACCAGGGGCAACTCCAGAATAAAAAAGATTCCAGCCCCTCTTTAGAGGCCTGGTTCCAGACCCCACGCTGTGCCTAAAGGTGCGTCCGACTATATCTAGTTGGAATCTCTCAGCCTCACACACCAGCTCGGGCTCTTTCCCCGCCAGAAAGGTGACATTCCATGTTCCAAGAGCCAGCTTCTGCAGCCAAGGCTCATATCACCAAGGTCCCCCACTCCGGCAACTGCCTGGCTCACACTGCACCCAACCCCCTTAGCCCTTCCTGTGAGTGGAGAGCCCAGAGGAAGAGGGACCCATATTGTTCCTTCGGGCTGTGCCTGGCCGAGCTCCATGGGTGAAGGCCCAACCACCAGGGGCTCGCCGTCAAGCCCCGCCCCCGGGCCTGGTTCCAGCATTCACCCCTGGTGCCCCGCAAAAATTAGGTCCAGTGTTTGTCTTCCTCATGAGGGTCTTCTGAGCCACACTTTTTCTGGTCTCTCACCTGGGACCTGTTTGCCTTGGGTGACCCTTCAAGGGGCATAAAGCCCCCAAAAACATAACTCTCAGGATCACTGGGATGCGCAAACCTCCCACCATGGTAAGGTGGCAGCTCACAAAAGGGATTGATACTATAAATTTGTTTGATTCTTCCTATGCTAGTTGGCAGCCATTGAGGAAGAAGTTTGCGTTTTTGTCACACCTGCAGTAGCATGACAAATCGTCACATATCAGAGAGTAATACACATTGTATTGAAAAAGTTAAGTCAGGTGAAAGTGAGTCTCTCCGCCTTTAGTAATATTTACAATGTAATCTGGGTGGTTCATTCCGTAATTAGCTCAGCAGTAGTTAATACTGGTGAAGCAAAAGATTCTGGCGCTCTCACTGCATGTGTAAAACAAGTCAAACCCAATACTTTACCCCCCTCAAGCAATTTAGTTTTTCTGTAAGCTAATGTTCAGTAAGATAATGAACCAGAGCCATAAACACCATCAAGTGTAATATCAGCACCGTTGCTCTAATTTTTCACCCTGCCTCCCATAAAGTACTGCCATAACAGTACTATTGTTTTCAACAGCACCACACTTAACATTTACATTTATCCTTTATTGTTGAGGTAATCCACAGTGATCTGTTTGTCCACAGAGGAAAATATGGTATCTGTGTTGTGAGGAAGCAGGCTCATGACCATACCAAAGAAATTTTGCAGTAGCTAACTCACAGAACAAGATGAGAGTGTAGCCATTTACCGTAAAATAAGTCATCTTATTTAAAAACTTTGCTTTGAATTTCAAAGTTGTTTTTTTTTTAATAAAAGTGACAAGATGCTTAGAAGAGAATAGATGAAGAACGACAGAACATTTTTCCTGTATTTTCATTTGCAAATTAATTAGCTATACTGCTTATCCTGCACTCAAGGCTGGGGGATGCTGGACCCTATCATCCTATCATTGGGTGAGAGTCAGGGTATACCCTGGGCCAGTCGCCAGCCTGATTACAAGGCAACATATAGAGACATCCAGCCATCCATTCATTCATTCACACATCTGGCCAATTTAGGGATTCCACTTAACCTACTGCATGGTTTTGAGCTTTTGGAGGGAACTGGAGAATCCAGGGGGAACCTACGCAGACACAGGGAAAACATGTCATCTCACCAAGGAAAGGCCACCGATCTGAATTTAACCAGAGCCCTTCTTGATATGATGCAGAAAGACTTACCACCCCACCTCTGTGCTGCCAGTGCTTTATTTTGCAATTGACAATTTTCAGAATCCACCTTCTTGGTGGATGCACAAATTATTACCGGATGATGATGTGTGTTAAATGATGGAACCAGAGTTCTTGTGTCTAATACATACACATTGTCATAATGGTCATGTCAATTTATTACACAAATGAGAATAAGTGATATTGAATAATAAGACATTAAGAAAGCTTCAGGCTCTCAATGAAATCCCATAAGAGCTCTGAGATATAGACATATTTAAGCTCAATTGTCTATCCAGTTTGGGGGACCTGGCTAAAAAGGTGCTTGACAGCAGCAGGCCAGGTACAATGGAAAACCTTTAATTGACGCACAGAAAATAACAATGCAACCAGTCAGCCTTGACCAAATCCAAATCCAATCCTTAGATGTTACACAGGAGAAAACAGGTGAGAGACAGATATTTGCTGTTTATGGGTCATTTTTGTTTACATTCATTTTATAATTGACTACAAGGGTGATGTTCAAAGCTGCAGCAACAAAAAGGGGTATAAAGCTGATGAACCATACAATAAAGGTCTGGGAAAGAGTAGCAGAAGCTAGGTTAAGAAAAGTGCTTTAAAGTTATGAGCAGCAGCATGGTTTCTATCCCAAGGAGGAGTACAACTGATGCTATCTTTACTTTTAGGGTGCTGATTGAGAATGACGGAGGTCAGAAGGAGCTGCATTCTGTCTTTGTAGATTTAGAGATAGATTAAGACTGTCCCAAGGGAGGAATTGTGACATTGTAGGGAGACATCTGGAGTGGCAGAGACATATGCTAGCATGGTCAAAGAAATGTATTAGGGCAGCATGACAGTAGGTGAAGTGGGCAGTTTGAGTGGCACATAGGTTTCAAGTAGAGGTGGATAGGAATCTCCATTGACCATTATGTTGTCCATTTTTGTGGCTCCCGCCACAGGACCGGACTTTGTTGTCCCAGTGTGTTCAGATTTAATTCAGGGAAAGACGTCACAATGGTCAGGAACTAATCAAGCAAGAATGGTTTATTCAAAGTCAGGAAATACACTTCCGAGATGTCCTGGGCCAGAATGAATGTCACCCCATGAGGATCGTTCCAGACACCAGTTGAGACGCGTCTAGTCGAATGTGTAGATGAGGAAGTTCTGACCCCAAGCCAAGGGAGCACTCTCATTTTATACCGCATTCCTTTGTTGTCACGTGATGCGTTCCCGCGGGTAAATTTTAACAATCTTTTCATCTGACATTGTAATCTGTGGTGAGAGCAGGGAGTAAATGGAGGCAAATCTGGAGAGATAGGGATATTTTCTGGACAGAAGAGGAACTTGGGTTAGTCGCAACTAGACCAACTACTGTAGATGTGTGAACATGAAAAGGAACCAGAAAGAAGAGTGAGGTTGCAAGGAGATGAAGTGAGGAAGATGCGGGAGATAAAAATATGTAGGATCAGGTGTTCAGAGCAACAGGGAGTGTGGAAAAGTGGTGGGCGGGGTGGAGTCAATGGAGAACACTTTTAGATCAGAGGGGCTGGATCAGACTGTTTGGGCACATAAAGGGTAGTGAGAGAGCCTGCATATTGGTAGATGTGGCCGGTGAGGATATTGCAAAATGCTTTAAAAGGTGCCCATTGGGAAGTCACTGTGCCAGATCCAAACAAAGGAAACGTGGGAAGTCAACCAGGTGAGTGTGATCAAGAGTCTGGTTCATAATTTATCGGTGAGTCTAACAACAGAAAAAAAGCCTGTTATCTTCATCTGATATTAAGCTGAATAAACAAGGCCAATAGATGTCAAAGGGGTTCTCACCATGTGTCTGCTCTTTTGAAACATTTTTCACCAATAATAAAACATCTCCAAGTACCCTCATTGTAAAGGCGCTAAGATGAAATGGTGATTGTTTATACAATATATCCAAGCAACATTTTAAATGTGGATATTTGATAACTCAAGAGAGGACGTCATAAACTTGCTCTTGAATAGAAAGAAGTATAGAAGAAGTACTGTATTTTTGTAACATTGACATGGAACAATCATTAATCTTTTTTGTGAAAAGAATAATTCAAGGGGAAGTGGTCTTTCCTGCTGGACCTTAGGCATGTCGCATCTCTGACTGTGCCTTTGATGTGCTGTGCTTGGCAGGGGCGTCCTCTTCCCTGAGGTAGGGCTCAACCTGACTGCATACTGTAAGGTTTTGCTGCAAGGTCTTCAGCGGAGGACCAAAAGTCCTTGAGGTTTCGCCCCTCCACATAGTGTCGGGTCTAATCGCCCAACACTTCTATTCTCAAGAGGGGAGAAACGGAGACAGAACAGGTTTCTTGTTCGCGAAGAGAGCAAACGATGTCACACTCAGTAACAATCCGTTATACTCTGGCTGTGACTCGCTGCACCCTCTCTTTCTATTGTCCTTTGGGTGACCTTTTGGTTACATACAACTTTCATTGTCTGGAACATTTTGACACACACTATGAGACAGGAACAACCCAGTTCCCCTTTGCTCTTCACCATCTTAAAGAGGGAAGTATGACCATCTTGGAAAGGGAAGTACAAATGTCTTTGTCCATACAGGCTTATATTCAAATGCAGATAACATAAAAGAAGACTATGTTTTCAACATTTCCCTCCTGTTTATAATGCATTGTGAATTACAGATTGTTTCACTCCATAGCACCACTTCGTAACGATTTTCAGTACAGAGATCATTCATAGTATTCACTTTATACATTTAGCAGTTTAGGAACAAAAGCATGATTATAGCAGTTCAGAAGCAAGGAGGAGTTTGTAAGGAACGTTCTAGAGGTGAAAAGAATGTCAGACTTATGATTCTGAAATTGGAAATTGATGGTGTGATGTTCAATGTTGTTAGAGGCTATGCCCTGCTGGTGGAATGTGACTCTGAAGAGAAGGAGAAGTTCTGGTATGAGTTGGATGAAGTGATGCAGAATATTCCCAGAAATGAGAGAGTGGTCATTGGTGCAGACTTCAATGGACATGTTGGTGAAGACAATACAGGGGATGAAGAGGTGATGGGCAGATTTGGTATCCAGGATAGGAATGCAGAGGGACAGATGGTGGTAGACTTTGCAAAAAGGATGGAAATGGCTGTAGTGAATACCTTTTTCCAGAAAAAACAGGAACATAGGGTAACCTATAAGAGCGGAGGTAGGAGTACACAGGTAGACTACATCTTGTATAAACGAGGTAACCTGAAAGAGATCAGTGACTGCAAAGTAGTTGTAGGTGAGAGTGTCCCCAGACAGCATAGGATGGTGGTTTGTAGGATGACTCTGGTGACAAGGAAGATGAAGAGGACAAAGGCAGAGCAGAGGACAAAGTGGTGGAGGCGGAAAAGGGAGAAGTGTTGCATGGTTTTCAGGGAGGAGTTGAGAAAGGCTCTGGGTGGTCAGGGTGAGCTTCCAGATGATTGGACAACTACAGCTAGTGTTATCAGGGAGACAAGTAGAAGAGTACTTGGTATGTCATCTGGAAGGAAAGTAGATAAGGAGACTTGGTGGTGGAATGAGGTAGTGCATGAGTATATACAGAGAAAGCGGTAAGCAAAGAAGAAGTGGGATACTGAGAGGACTGAAGAGAACAGACAGGAGTTCAGGGAGATGCGGCGAAAGGTAAAGATAGAGGTAGCAAAGGCAAAACAAAGGGCGTACGGTGACTTGTATGCTTGGTTGGATAGTAAGGAGGGTGAGAATGACCTATACAAGTTGGCAAAACAGAGAGATAAAGATGGAAAGGATGTACAACAGGTCCGGGTGATTAAGGACAGTGAGGGAAATGTATTGACAGATGCTGGAAGAGTGATGGGAAGATGAAAAGAATACTTTGAAGAGCTGATGAATGTGGAAAATGAAAGAGAGGCAAGGGTAGAAGAGGTGACTATTGTAGACCACAAAGTAGCACAAATTAGTAAAAGTGAAGTGAGCAAGGCATTGAAGAGGATGAAGAGTGGAAAAGCAGTTGGTCCTGATGATATACCTGTGGAGGTGTGGAAGTGTCTAGGAGAGGCGGCGGTAGATTTTCTGACTAGATTATTCAACAGGATCTTAGAGAGTGAGAAGATGCCTGAAGAGTGGAGTCAAAGTGTGATGGTGCCTATTTTTAAGAATAAAGGGGATGTGCAGAATTGTGGCAACTATAGAGGGATAAAGTTGATGAGCCATACAATGAAGTTGTGGGAAAGAGTAGTGGAAACTAGACTGAGAGCAGAAGTCAGCATTTGTAAACAGCAGTATGGCTTCATGCCTAGAAAGAGTACTACAGATGCAGTATTTGCATTGAGAATGCTAATAGAAAAGTACAGAGAAGGTCAGAGGGAGTTGCATTGTGTTTTTGTAGACCTAGAAAAAGCATATGACAGGGTGCCAAGAGAGGAGATCTGGTATTGTATGAGGAAGTCTGGAGTGGCGGAGAAGTATGTTAGACTGGTGCAGGACAGGTATGCTAGCTGTGAGACACTGGTACGGTGTGCTGTAGGGGTAACAGAGAAGTTCAAGGTGGAGGTGGGACTCCATCAGGGATCAGCTCTGAGCCCCTTCTTGTTCGCAATGGTGATGGATAGGCTGACAGATGAGGTTAGAGAGGAATCCCTATGGACCATGATGTTTGCGGATAACATTGTGATCTGTAGTGAGAGCAGACAACAGGTAGAGGAAAATCTAGAGAGGTGGAGGTATGCTCTGGAAAGGAGAGGAATGAAATTTAGTTGCAGCAAGACAGAATATATGTGTGTGAATGAGAGGACTGGGATGGAACGGTGAGGCTACAGGGAGTGGAGATCAAGAAGCTGGAGGATTTCAGGTATTTAGGGTCAACAGTCCAGAGCAACAGAGAGTGTGGAAAAGAGGTGAAGAGATGGGTCCAAGCAGGTTGGAATGGATCGAGAAAAGTGTCGGGGGTACTATGTGATAGAAGACTTTCAGCCAGAATAAAAGGAAATGTGTACAAGACAGTGGTGAGACCAGCGATGATGTATGGACTAGAAACTGTTACAATGACCAAAAGACAGCAGGCAGAACTAGAGGTTGCAGAGGTGAGGATGTTGAGGTTCTCTTTGGGAGTGACCAGGATGGATAGGATCAGGAACGAGTCTATCAGAGGAACAGCACATGTTAGTTTGGCTTCTCTGACCTTCTCTCCAAAACATCTGAGATGGTTCAGTCATGTGCAGAGGAGGGATAGAGAATATATTGGTAGACGGATGCTGGAATTGGAGCTGCCAGGCAAGAGGTCTTGACGAAGACCAAAGAGAAGATTCATGGACGTAGTGAGAGAGGATATGAAGGTAGTTGGTGTGAGAGAGGAGGATACAGAGGATAGGGTTAGATGGAGAAAGTTGACTCGCTGTGGCGACCCCTGACGGGAAAAGCGGAAAGAAGAAGAAGAAGAAGAAGAAGAAGAAGAAGAAGAAGAAGATTTATCAAACAACTCGGTGGAACTGCTGCTGGAACCACTCGAAGCAGAGGACATGGGCTCATGCAAACTACACAGTCAGATTTGGTCAGGTTCGCCTGTTCTACTAATAGGGGCCAGTTATTTTGTTGACCTGAAATTCCCGTAACAAATTTGAACCAGTCATAAGTCGTACCATCGTTAGCCACACTTGTAGCCACTATTCCTGCTTGATTGGTTGGATTACTCAGCACCGGCTGTGCAGAATTGGGCATGGAACTGTTTTCACATATTATTATGGGGAACCTAGGGTCAGCCCCTTGGGACCAAGCCCAGAACAGTAAACCCCAACAGGAAGTGTAAAGACATTTGCACTGGGAGGTCTTATACTTGTGCCTGATGGTGAGATGGTAAGTCGCAGGTGTTCGTTTCTTGTTTTTCCCAATGTTACTTTGTCTTTAAAGTATTTTGCTTCAGGAGAAGTTCCTGGAGGCCAATACCTTCCTTGTTGTGTGGTAATTCAATCATCCCAGGTCAATCTTAAAGCATATTCTGTTAGGTACCACCAGTGTCCTCGCCACCTTCCTCCTGTGGCGTAGGTTTTTCCCCAAAATCCCTCAAGGGTAGGGTTTTAATGGGGATGTCTACAGATGTTGTTGTGTTTGGCACCACAGTCACTCTTACACTATTATTGTATGTTCATGATAGCAGCCATGGAATACAGTTTCTGCTGTTAGTACTATGAGCTGGTGTTCAAGGTTCTGAAGTGGTTACCGAGCTTCGAACACAGCTGACGAATACTATCAACACTCCAATTAAGACCAAAATGACCCTCATTATTCCTGAGTGAAAGTTCAACGTCAGCTTAACAGTTTTATTTCTTCCCTTTTTCAATCGAGGACTTTGATTTTATAGATATTATCACTTTCTATTCTAAATCCTCTTCTTTTGCCCTTCGGAGTCCTTGATTGATATCACCTTTTTACAAGGTACAAGATGTGTCCATGTTGATCGTTCGGCTATCTTTTCTGGTGTTGGCGTGGTTAGTAATACTTGATTGTCAGGGTTCACAGCTGATCCCTGTTGTAATCTGCGCCAGCTGCAGCAGATGCCGCTAATTAAGATCCCTATAAAGGGCAGCGGCACTCTCTGCCCTGGCGCCGGGGGATTGTGGTCCTCACGGACTAATGTGGGGCCCTGCCACGACCCGGACCTCAACCCTGCTATGACCGGACCCCAGGTGTGACCTCTGTTTCCTTCCCGAGTCACGGCCGGGCCCAGTCGGCCGACGTGACCTCTGTTCCCTTCCCGAGTCACAGCCGGGCCCAGTTGGCCGGCGTGACCTCTGTTCCCTCCCGCAACCCGTACTGTTGAGGCCCAGCCTCTGCCGTTCTGTCTGCAACTCGTCCTGTCTGCATCCCGTACTGTTCAGTCTGCCACCCTGCCTGGGGCCCGCCCCGTCTGCAATCCGTACTGTTGAGGCCCAGCCTCTGCCGTTCTGTCTGCATCTCGTCCAGTCTGCATCTCGTACAGTCCAGTCTGCAACTCGTCCCGTCTGTAACCCGTACTGGTGAGGCCCAGCCTCTGCAATTCTGTCTGCAACCCGTCCTGTCTGCATCCCGTTCTGCCACTTCAACCAAATAAAAGCGCTTTCCACCCATCTCTGCCCCGAAGTGTGGTTCCCTGCTCGAGTCCGCCCCAGCGCATCGTGACATTGATACGGTCCTTCCCACTTAGGGGAATACCAATGTTTCTTCCTGATGCTTCTGATTAATATCCAATCACCTGGTTCCACGAAGGGGCAATCCTGGTGAGAGACAGAGGAAGACTCGTCAATATAGTCTCTTTTTTTGTTTTTCCAATGTTTTTCTCATGTAATAAGCCAAATTACTCTCTTCTCCTGTTTCCCATTGGTTCTTAAACTGTGGTAATCTGTATAGTCGTCCGAACAGTTTCATAAGAGGTTAAACCTTTTGTACTGGTTATATTTATGTACAATTTTACCAATTCTAGACATTTAGTCCATGGCCTTCCGGTTTCTTCGATACATTTTCTGAGTCTATTTTTTACAGTTCCATTCATTCTTTCTACTAGCCCAGCACTCTGGGGATGATATGCACAATGATTCTTTAAATCGATGTGAAACATGGTTCCTATTTCTTTTATTAACTGACCACACAGTGTGTTCCGTTATCACGATAAATTCTTTCCGGGATGCCATATCTTGCAATTATTTCTGTGCATAGTGCCTAAGCTACTGTGAGTGCATTAGGATGTTTTGTAGGGAATAATTCTACCAATTTGGAGAACGCATCTATTATAACGAGGCAATACTTTTTCCCGTCACTTGGACTCAGTTCTATAAAATCCATATGGATGACTTGGAATGGATATTGAGGTGCCGAGAATTTTCCTTGTTTAGGTCTCAGATTTCCTTGGGAATTATGCTTTGGGCATATCAGGCATGCCCCTACAAAAATGTTTTGGGTATGTATTGAATCCATAAGTTGTATAATACTGATGTATTTGTCCGACCATCCCTCCTGTTGAGACATGTGTCTTCCCATGGCTCAATATTGCCGCCCATTTATAAGGTTCTTTGGTAGGATTGGTTTGTCATTTTGTCAGACATACATATTTTTTAGGGTTGCGCCATTTCGCTTTTATAACTCTTGTTTGACTGTAGGACTTTGGTTTTGCATTTCCTGCAGCGTTTCTGAATCTAAAGGGTCATTTTGTTGCACATGTAGGGTTTCAATTGTCCCTTCTGCTGCTGCTTTGGCTGTTTGATCAGCAAAAGCATTTCCTAGTGATATTACATCTTTGTTTCTAGTGTGTGCTGCACATTTGCACACCGCTATTTGTTTTGGTAGTTGTACTGCACTTAATAGATTAGTGAGTAAAAGTTGTACTGCACTTAATAGATTAGTGAGTAATTCAGCATGTGTTACAGGCTTGCCTATTGAGTTAATCATTCCTCTATTGTGCCAATATTGCGCAAATGTATGTACAGTGGCATAAGCATGTTGGCTGTCTGTATATATGGTTACTATTTGTTTCATCATTAGTTTGCAGGCTTCTGTTAGAGCTATTAATTCTGCAGCTTGTGCTGAGTAAAGTGATGGTAATTTTCCAGCTTTCAGGATTTCTTTCTGTGTTACCACAGCATATCTGGTTTGAGTTTTTCCAAATTCATCCTTTTTAGAGGCGCCATCCACAAACACGGTTACTCCTGTTGATAGTGGTTGGTCTTTATAATCTGGCCCGCTTTTAACTGACCTTTCTGTCATGTCTTGTTCCATCCTCCGGTAATGGTAATAGGGTAGCTGGATTTAAGGTCGTGCACCGTTCTATCGTCAAATGTGATTGCAGCAATAAGGTGGATATACACGACAGATGTCTCGCTGGGGACAAAAATGCCATATTCGTTTGCAATAGTAAGGTGGATATTGCATGTGGTACATTAAGGGTAAGAGGGTGGAACAAGACTATAGGTGCACTAACTTCTATTGCTAGTGAAGCAGCTACCACAGCTCGCACACAGTGTGGTAGGGCACAGGCAACGCTATCTAATTTAGAGGAGAAATACGCTATTGGCTTCAGTTTGTCCCCGTATTTTTGAGTTAGGACAGTTGTCATAAAATACTCTTTACAATCAACCATTTGTACGAATGGTTTGCTGTAATCTGGTAATGCCAATGCTGCACTATAGACTAATGCCTGTTTTATCTTGCAGAAGGCATCTTCAGTATCCTGTGTCCATGTCTATGGAGATGTCATTTTCAGATTCTCTTCATAAATCATTTTATTCAATGGGGCAGTGATTTCCGCATAATTAGGGATCCAACTTCAGCAATAATTTGTCAGGCCTAGGAATGACATCATATTTTTTTTAGTTAATGGCTTTGGTGTTTTTAGAATAGCTGCTTTGCAATCCTCTATTATTGTTCTTCCTCCAGAGCTTAGGTTGTGGCCCAAATACTTTACTTGTTCTCTACATAACTGTAATATTGTCTTGTTGACTTTGTGTCCTTCATCAGCGAGATGTCTCAGCAGTTCCATAGTGTCCTTTTGACAGGTGTCGTGGTCAGGAGATGCCAATAACACGTCGTCCACGTAGAGTAAAACTTGACTTCCTCCGGTTGGTTGAAACTTTGCCATACTGACACTCATGACTTGAGAATAGATGGTTGGACTTTCGCAATATCCTTGGGGAAGCCTGGTGTATGTATACCGCTTTCCGTTAAATGTGAAAGCGAACCAGAATTGACTATCTTTGTGCACTGGGACTGAGAAAAATGCATGATCCAGATCCAGCTTTTCTGGAATTGTCTTCAGCCATCCTTCTTCTTTTTCCGTCAACAGTATGTTTCATTGTTCTTTGGGCTGTAGGTGTATATACCCAGTAACTTGCATTGTCCAAAATAATGCTCTTCTTGTTAGTCCGGTGTCAGCACTTGTCCATGTGTTGGCAGACGTGGCTACCCAATCATTTGCATTCTGTCCTTCCCTTACTATTTTTCCCAGATCTTTCCAATAACTATGTTTGTCCTTGTATAGTGAGATATGTGGCGGGGTCCACATTCTGTATAATTTCTGGATGTCGGGATGTAAGGTTACTCTGGCTATGGAGGTACCTTTTGTATCAGAATATAGGTAGTTTACCGTCAATTGAGACAGGATTAATTGTTTCATGCTTTGTTCGTAGTCTTGATCCGCTCCCAGGGTGTGTTTGTACCACATGGAAACGTGTAAGTCATCGGCATTATTTGATCCTCAGGATGTGAGATGAGGCTTCGTCCTTCTTTAAGAGTGCTGTGCCAGTTATATGAGTCGGCTTGTTCGGTATGTCCTGAGAGTAATAATATCGAGGTTGTCCGGTGCCTTGTATCACAAAAACGTTGCTTTTGTTTACTCCAGATTGTCTTTTTACTGTTATGTATCCCTCATGATTTGGTATTAGTGCGATCCTTAGGAGCACCAATGCATCCCTTCCCAGCAGGTTTACTGGGCATTCCGGGAGCATTAACACCAACATCTGGCAGGATAGGCCTTTGGGATCTCTAATCCACACAGGTTTTGATTCAGGAACATTCTGTAACCCCCCATTTGCCACACTTACAGTAACTGAAGTGTGTCCTGGCTGTACGCCTGGTATTGATTCTCTTCATGTTGTTCTGCATACTCCAGTATCACACAGAAAGACCATTGGTTTCCCATTAACCAACAAAGTCACTTCAGATCTATATATGTCCATTTCCACTATCTCCTGTAAATTTAGAATTTCATCATGATCAGGGTCTTCTCTTAAAAGGGCTTCCTGACTTACTTCTTTCTCTTCTTCTTTTTCAGCAGCTAGTGCAGAGGTGTTCTGTAGTTGTCATGCAGAAATTTGATTGTAGTTCCTTTCCGGACAGTTTCGGGCTTGATGTCCTTCTTTTCCACATGACCAACATCCTCTATCTCCCACTCTATATCCTCCTCTTGCATTTCCACTTTCTCGGCATACTCCTCTCTGTCCTCTTTCTCGCATTCCGCAACCTCAGAATCCTCCTCTAATATTTCCTCTATTGCTTCCCCCTTGATAGAGGACCTCTGGTTCTGGTTCGTAATTATCGTGAAGAAAGGTATTTGCTGTGCTTGTCTCTTTCTGTTTTTTCTTGTCTCTGCACACTCTTTCTGCATGGAGAGCATGGTTTATGTAGTCTTCTAAACTTCCTGTCGCCAATCCTATGTAATGTTTATCAACCCAGCCTTTAATGCAGTCTCTGGATCCTGCATGCAGAGTGTTCTTCAGTTGCTATTGGAAAGGTCCGTTTGCTTCCTCGTCATCTATTATTCCGCCATTATTCTTGAAAACGGTCATCATTCTTACTCTGTATTGATCAAATGGCTCATTATCTCTTTGCTTTACTCTTCCTATTTCCTATAGTTCCTATAGTTTCTATAGTTTGCTTTGCCTCTGTATCTTGTGGTTATTCTCTCATTTAATTCTTGAACTTTAGGAGTCAACTCTACTTGATTATGTCGTAGCGTTTCACCATTGTCGTCCTTGGGTCTCCAATATCCTCTTACATGGTGCCAGTCTGTTCCCATCGTTTGCATCCAAACTCGCTGTACTTCATTACCATTCAAGTGGTATGATGACCGAAGATTTTCCATGTCTTTGACAAACTGTCGCACATCTACTTTATAAGGGGTTATTCCTTCCACGGCCTTCTTAATGTCATCCAGAGTCCACGTTTTATATACTAGAATAGTGGGTTCTCCACGACCGCAGGATTGGCCACTTGTATCATTGGGTAGGCTCCAGCTGCCCCGTCTTCAGAATCATTGTCCTGTCTTCGTTCTTCTCTTTCCTTCTTTGTTTTCGAACGAGTTATTCTGGAGGTGTCTGGTTCGTGATAAGGAGGTGGTCCGCCTGATCCCTTGGGCAGTTTTGGGTAGATTCTCTGCACAGGTGGAAAGATCTGGGTCTCATCATCGTTGTCTTCACTTCCTCTTACTTCTCTCCTTTGTCTCTGTCTTCTGCTCGGTCCTGTCTCATCATCTTCTTTACTATGATACAGCAACTGCTTGTTCTTATCTTCTTCATCTTTTTTTTTAATTTTGACTTTCTCTCCCCTTCTTCTCTTTTCTTTGCTTTTCCATCCAATATGGTATATCATCATAACCATCCTTTTTCATTTTACTTGGGTTATTTTTACATCCTTTTGTGATTGCTTCTCGTAGCATGGTTATCGCTTTAGTATTGAGTTTGCCATCAAACCCATATTTTGTTATCCATTTGCCCAGATATTTTAACTTCTCTGGTTCTCTAAGCTCTACATACTTCCAATCCTTCTTGGGTAAGGATTCCCTCACTTGTGCTTCAGCTTTTCTTAATTTGCTCGATCTTTTTCCACTTTGCATTTATTTATGTATTATTCACTTATTTTTATATTAGATTATTATTATTTTCGTTTACATTTTATTATCATTATTATTATTATTAGTAGTAGTAGTAGTAGTAGTAGTATTATTATTATTATTGCTTATTTCCACTACCAGTATTTCAACACATAGGGTGTTGTAGATACTGGTTTTATCTCCGTGGAACAGTGGTTCAAATATTACTTCCATGGTAGTTTTCTCTTCAACTCTTTCGAGTGGAAAACTCTGGCCTCTGCATCCACGAAAGTCCACTGTTTACCTTCCCACTGCTTTTAGTATGAGACAAAATACCTAATGGTATTTTCAGTCCCCACTCATTCACTTATGCGCTTATTTTTGGTCAACTTTTACGCATCCACGGAATTTAAGTGCACTCTTCGCAGGGTTTTAACATCTATTTCACGCAACACTGATCAGTCATTCATTAGTTTTAAAGAAACCTTTTCTTACTGTTTCGTCCCCTCTCTTTCTCTGCCGCTGTTTGGATTTCCGTCAATCTTTGGATTCCAACCGGCGGGGCGATTCCCCAGTCTCAGAAAGGGTACTCTTGACACTCTCTCTACAGAGTTTACCATGGCCATAGTTTTCCTGGTGTCTGCCTCGCCTGCCGGGATCCTCAATTTACATTACATTACATTACATTGCATTTGGCAGACGTTTTTATCCAAAGCGACTTACAATAGAGGACATAGGGACTGCAAATACACTTGCAAATACACGATGCACAGGAAATGTACAGAACAGTAAGCTTGGGTTAGTGAGGTTTTTTTTTTTTTTTTTTTGACAGAGACACACAAACGTACACACACACACTGCAAAGCCTAACTTGCTGCCAACCTGATCTGGGGCATCAGCGCAGTAAAAGGTCCTGAAAGAGAAATGTTTTTACCTGTTTCTTGAAGGTTGAGAGAGATGATGCTAGTCTTGTTGCTTCTGGGAGTTTGTTCCACCACTGAGGTAGTAGAACTGAGAACAGTTTTGCCTGAGATCGCTTAGAGCGAGCAAAAGGTACTGCTAATAGGTTTGTATTAGAGGAACGCAGCTCTCTGCCGGGAACACAAGGTCTTATCATTTCGGTCAGATATGCTGGACCTGTTCCTGAGGTGGTTTTGAATGCCAGGGTCAGGGCCTTGTGCTTGATCCTGGCAGCTACTGGTAGCCAGTGCAACTGGATGAACAGAGGTGTAACATGAGCCCTTTTGGGTTGAGTGAATACCAACCGTGCTGCAGCATTCTGTACCATCTGCAGTGGTTTTATTGCACAAGCAGGTAGTCCAGCTGGGAGGGAATTGCAGTAGTCCAGGCGGGAGATGACCATGGCCTGAACCAATAGCTGTGCCGACTGTTGGGTCAGGTAGGGTCTGATTTTCTGAATGTTGTACAGCACAAATCTGCAGGTCCGCGAAATTGATGTAATATGGTTCGAGAATGACAGCTGATAGTCGATCATGACGCCGAGGTTTTTTGCAACTTTGTTAGGGGCCACTGTGGTAGGGCCCAACTTGAGGCTGATGTGATGAATTGTCTCTTTGGCTGGGATCACCAGAAGTTCAGTCTTGGACAAGTTCAACTGTAGGTGGTGTTCTTTCATCCATGATGATAGTTCAGAGAGGCAGGCTGTGATGCGAGTTGAAACCGTGGCATAGATCTGGGTGGAAGGACGGGTGCAACTGTGTGTCGTCGGCATAGCAGTGATAGGAGAAACCATGTGTTCTAATGACATTTCCTAGTGAGGTGGTGTACATTGCGAAGAGAAGGGGCCCCCGCACTGATCCTTGGGGTACCCCGGTGGTGAGGGTGAGAGTTGAAGATAATTTCCCTTGCCATGACACCTTGAAGGAGCGGCCAGAGAGGAAGGAGTGGAACCAGGAGTGGACGGCACCAGTGATTCCCATGGATGTGAGTATCTTGAGGAGAATTCTATGGTTGACTGTGTCAAAGGCAGCTGATAAGTCTAGTAGGATGAAGACAGATGATAGTCCTTCTGTTCTTGCAGTCCTCAGAGCTTCTGTTACTGCCAGTAACACAGTTTCGGTTGAATGCCCACTTTTGAAGCCAGATTGTTTTGGGTCCAGTTGTCCAGTCTGATTTAAAAAGTTGGTGACCTGTTTTGCAGCTGCCCTTTCCAGGATTTTTGAAAGGAATGGAAGGAGTGAGACAGGGCAATAGTTTTCCACCTGTGCCGGATTAAGTGTAGGTTTTTTCAGTAGAGGTGTCACCCTTGCTTGTTTGAGGGCAGAGGGGACAGTTCCGGAAGACAGTGAGTGTCAGGATCTCCTCTCGGCAGCCGAGAGGAGACACGGCTGGGATTAATTCGCAATCGGCGCCAGCTGCAGCAGCTGCCGCAAATCAAGATCCCTATAAAGGGCAGCAGCACACTCTGCCTGGCGCTGGAGGATTGTGGACGTCCCAGACCCCTACCCCAGCCTGTTACGACCGGGCTGGGGTAGGGCCCGCCTGCCCGGCGTCATGTCTGACCCAGCCCGGGGCCTGTCCTGCCATTACCCTGCCTGGGGCCCGCCCTGGTGAGACCCAGCCCTGTGCAACTCAGTCTCAGGGCCAGGGGCTTACCAGCGACACCCTACCTGCCGTTCAATCCAAATAAAGCGCTTTCAACCCAGATTCCTGCTCTGAGGTGTGGTTCCCTGCCCGATCCGTGACAGTGAGGAGTTCATGATGCATGTTCTCGCTGGAACCACCGATGGGGCGATATCTTGAAGCAGGTTGCTGGGCACAGGGTCCAGTGGGCAGGTAGTGGGATGACTCTCAGTGATCAGTTTGGAGACATCCGCTTCAGAGAGTGGGGTAAATGTACTGAGTGTTGTAGTAGTGGTTTCTTGTGGTGAGTGCTTGTCGGGAGGGTCTTTGAATTTGAAAGACTGTCCTTCCTTCCAGCTCACCTTGGACCACAAGATGGGTTGGTTGCTTCAACCAAGCCCTGCCTATCCTGTCTGGACCATGCCCACAATTTCTGGGTGTTG
Organism: Fistularia commersonii; assembly: GCF_037954325.1. Taxonomy (NCBI): domain Eukaryota; kingdom Metazoa; phylum Chordata; class Actinopteri; order Syngnathiformes; family Fistulariidae; genus Fistularia; species Fistularia commersonii. Next base: position 18,188,993 of record NC_141297.1, read on the forward strand.
CAGCTTTCCTATAACCTTCTGCACCTCCTCTTGGCCCTCCATTTCCTACCGTACTCAGTCCTGGTGTTTGCATCAGCCATTGCCCTGTCAGAGGAGTCCATTGACTCCATCAGCAGTCTTCCCCTCTCTTGCTTGTATCCCAGGGTGATGGACTACAGGGGTAACCGGACTGGGTTCCATTCATACAGGCCAGCAGTTGAGAAGCCCTTCAGTAGGTTGAGCCATTTGCAAATGTAGGAGTTGACTTTTGCCTCCATCGGGCTGACAGTTGATAGGTGACTTCATACTGCTTCGGCTGGCCACATGACCTTTGGGTACAGGTTGAAGTGATAACACCATGACTTGTACTTTCCATCCTTTTCAAAGGATGATATTACACGTTTTTTTCTGCTGAGAGACCAGCTATATAAAGTCTTCCCAGGCTTTGGATGGGCTAATTCACAATATGGGGGATGTCTTCCCCGCTGATGGTGAATGTGACTCTCTCCCCCTTTCACAGTTTCAAGAATCTCTCTGACTTCCGGGATTTGAACTTCATCCTAGCCCAGGTGATCAGCTCATCCAGTCTCTTAAGCAGTCTGGTTCATAACAGACATGTTACATCATCCATATAGCTCCTTTGGGGCAGGAGTCTCTGGCCTGCGGGCAGCCGAATCCCACCTACTACTTGCCGTACCCCCATCAGGATGATCTCCTGAAGATGCCACAAAGAGGTTGGGGGAAATGGAAGATCTGATTTTTATCCAGACCTCTAGTTGTTCCCAGACAGAAATTACCTTTTTTAGTGCAAAGCGCATGTGCATTCCCTGGAAGTAGTTCATAATCATGGTCCTGACGTTGTAAGGAATGTAGAAGAATTTCAAGGTATAGCTATGCAGCAGATGTGGTACTTACGCATTGACATTGGCTAAATGTAAGGCAAATATATAAATGTAAAAATTGGTAGGTCTGCTTTCATGGGTAAAATCTAGGCTTAAAATCTAGGTTGATGAGTTAATTTAAAAGGCTGTAAATTTTCAGGTTTTATTTCTGAAGTGACTGCCTGAAAAGACCCACATATGAATTAAGATCATATACATGTTTATATACTGCAATGTGCTACTGATGGGTCCAGTTAATTTTTAGTCTGGAGTAACAACTTCTTCTTCTTTCGGCTTTTCCCTTCAGGGATCGCCACAGCGAGTCAACATTCTCCATCTAACACTATTCTCTGTATCCTCCTCTCTCACACCAACTACCTTCATATCCTCTCTCACTACGTCCATAAATCTCTTTGGAAAAAGGAGAGGAGGAAGGCATGTTCAGAAGCAGAGAGAGAAGAGGAGAGGCAAGAGTCTGGGACTGAGAGTTTGGACTTTGAATGTTGGGACTATGACAGGAAAATGCAGAGTTGGTTGATATGATGCAGAGAAGGAGAGTGGATATACTGTGCGTCTGGGAGACCCGGTGGAACGGTAGTAAGGCTAGAAGCTTAAGAGCAGGCTTTAGGTTGTTCTATCTTGGTACTGATAAGAAGAGAAATGGAGTAGGACTTATCTTGAAGGAGAAGTTTGTTAGGAATGTTCTGGAGGTGAGAAGAATGTCAGAGAGACTTATGAGTCTGAAACTAGAAATTGAAGGTGTGATGCACAGTGTTGTCAGTGGTTATGCCCTGCAGGTGGGATGTGAGTTTGGGTAGAAGAAGTCCGGGAATAAGCGAGATGAGGTGATGCAGAATATCCCCAGAGATGAGAGAGTGGTCATTGGTGCAGGCAATAGAGGAAATGAAGAAGTGATGGGCAGATTTGTTATTCAAGATAGGAACACAGAGGCACAGATGGTAGTAGATTTTGCAAAAAGGATGGAAACAGCTGACGTGAACACTTCTTTCCAGAAAAGACAGGAACATAGGGTAACTTATTAGAGCTGAGGTAGGAGCACATAAGAAGCACAGGGAGATACAACGTAAGATAGAGGTAGCAAAGGCAAAACAAAGGGCGTGCGATAACTTGTATGCTAAACAGAGATATCGGGATGGAAAGGAAAACAGGTACAACAGGTCTGGTACAACAGGTACAACAGTTTGGCTTCTCTGACCTCCTCTTACACCAACTACCTTCCTATCCTCTCCCACTATGTCCATAAATCTTCTCTTTGGTCTTTCTCTAGACTTCTTGCCTGGCAACTCCAATTCCAGCATCCATCTACCAATATGTTTACCATCCCTCCTCTGTACATGACTGAACCATCTCAGTCTCACCACTGTCTGGTACATCTTTCCTTTCATTCCGGCTGATAGTCTTATATTGCATAGTACCCCTGACACTTTTCACCACCCATTCCAACCTATTGAACCCGTCTCTTCACCTCTTTTCCACATTCTCCATTGCTCTGGACTGTTGACCCCAAGTACCTGAAATCCTCCAACTTCTTGATCTCTATTCCCTGTAGCCTCACCATTCCACCCGAGTTCCTCTCATTCACTTACATATACTCTGTCTTGCTTTGACTAATTTTCTTCCCTCTCCTTTCTAGAGCAAACCTCCACCACTCAATATTTTCCTCAACCTGTTCCTCGCTCTCACTGCTGATCACAATGTCATCTGCAAACATCATGGTCCATGGAGATTCCTGTCTAACCTCATCCATCAGCCTGTCCATCAACACTGCAAACAAGAAGGGGATCAGAGCTGATCCCCGATGAAAACCAGCATCCACTTGGAACTTCTCTGTTACACTTACCATACACCTCTTTACTGTCTCACGGCTACTACACATGTCGGTATAGTATATGCAGTATACTGTATACTGCACCAGTCTAACAAACTTCTCTACCCCTCCAGACTTCCCCATACAATACCACAGTTCCTCTCTTGGCACCCTGTCATATGCTTTTTCCAGGTCTACAAAAGCGTAATGCAGCTCCCTCTGACCTTTTCTGTACTTCTCTATTACCATTCTCTGAGCAAATACTGCATCTGTAGTAGTCTTTCTAGGCATGAAGCCATACTGCTACTCACAAATGCTGACTTCTACTCTCAGTGTAGTTTCCACTTCTCTTTTCAGTAACTTCATTGTATGGCTCATCAACTTTATCCCTCTATAGCTACTGCAATTCTGCACATCCCTCTTATTCTTAAAAATGCACACCACCACAATTCTTACCCATTCTTCAGGCATCTTCTCACTCTCTAAGATCTTGTTGAATAATCTAGTCAGAAACTCTTGTCAGAAACTGTACCGCTGCCTCTCCTAGACACTTTCACACCTCCATGGATATATCATCAGGACCAACTGCCTTTCCACTCTGCATCCTCTTCAATGCTCTCCTCCCTTTACTTTTACTAATCTCTGCTACTTTGTGGTCTACAATAGTCTTTTATCCTTCCTTTGCTTTCATTTTCCTCATTCATCAGCTCTTCAAAGTACTCTTTACATCTCCCCATCACTCATCTGGCATTTGTCAATATAGTTTCCTCTCTATCCTTAATCACCCAGACTCGTTGTACATCCATTCCATCTCTAGCTCTCAGTTTTGCCAAACTATATAAATCATTCCCTCCCTCCTTACTGTCCAACCGAGCTTACAAGTCATCGCATGCCCTGTGTTTTGCCTTTGCTACCTCTATCTTTACCTTACGCAGTATCTCCCTGTACTCCTATCTGTTCTCTTCAGCCCCGTCAGTGTCCCACTACTTCTATGCTAACAGCTTGCTCTGTATATAATCCTGCACTTCCTCATTCCATCACAAAGTGTACCTAATCTACTTTCCTTTCAGACGATACACCAAGTACTCTCCTAGCTGTCTCCCTGATAACGTTAGTTGAAGTTGTCATCTAGAAGCTATTCCTGACCACCCAGATCCTTTCTCAACTCCTCCTTGAAACATACAACACTCCTTTGTAGTTAACAGTTAATACTTAAGACAATTTATATTTCATTGTATTTCTTATTCTTCCTCCTTCCTACTATTTCTATTACTGTTATGTTTTTGCTTGAAACTCTGGCACAACAATTTCCTTCGGGATAAATAAAGTTGTTCTCATTCTCATTCTCATTCCTTCTTTTGCAGCTTCCACCACTTTTTCCTCTTGATCTTCCTTGTCACCGGATTAATCTTACAAACCACCATCGTATACTGTCTAGCTACACTCTCACCTACAACTACTCCGCAGTCACTGATCTCTTTCAGATTACCTTGTCTATTCAAGATGTAGTCTACCTGCGTGCTCCTACTTCAGCTCTTATAAGTTACCATATGTTCCTGTCTTTTCTGGTAAAAAGTATTCACTCTTCCTGGACAGAACCGGAAGACCAGGTTTCAGTTTGGCCAGAGGAAAGGGCAGGTGGGGAATTGCAATTCAGACACAGAAGAGTCCAGGAGACTAGCATTCGGCATTCCATTAAGTAACTCACTTAATTAAATAACTATCGAGAGACTTCTAGAAGTCTAGAAGTTAATTATTGTGAGTAGAAGTTAATTTACTTTAGTATGCAGTGTGAAACTAGCTTGTTGTTGTTGCTGTTGGGATTCTAGTCCTTGTTGTGATTGGTTTCGGTTTCTGATTGGCCCATCAAATTGGGGCGTGTCCGGGCGTATCCCAGTCTGCCGCCTGTAGGCGATTGACCAAAAATTAGTGTTCCTTAAATTCCAGACGCACTTGAAAGCTGGGCTTTCGTAGTGTAGGGCACCACAAATAAAGGCAAACGCAAAACAAGGCAGTCAACTTTTTCAAGGCAAAACTTCTCCAAGCGAAAACGCAGTCAAGTAAAACTGACGAAACCCAGTTACAAGCACCCGCCAACCCTATCCCTAGTTTGGACTATGTGCTTCCTTCCAACCCCCAGTGTAGTCACCACCCACAGATGTTGGGTTGCACCCAGTTGCCACAACCCTTCTAACCTCATATATCCAACCGCATCCAACTCCACTAAACAGGAGGTATATGTGGCTCTCTGGAACTGCCAGTCAGCAATGAAAGAAAAGGCAAAAGATTTCATTGCGGCCCGTATATCCACTCGCACACTAAACTTTCTAGCTCTCACGGAAACATAGATTGCACCCGAAAACACAGCCACACAAGCTGTACACTTTCACTCACACCCCCAGAGCTAATGAGGGTGGTGGTGTTAATCTGCCCGGAAAGGAAATCCCCTCCTGTTTCCGTCCCACACTTTCTCCCATCCTCCTCTGAGGAGGATGGAAGAATGCCGTCCTTGTCACTCATCAAGTGAGACTCACTATTATAGTTGTGTACCGTCCACCTAGGTCCTTCGGGGTATTTCTGGAGGAACTTGATGCATTCATATCACACTTCCCCATTGACAATTCTGCTCTTACTCACCTAGTCCTACACAACAGATCTTAGTGACTTAAACTGTGGGGAAAAGGACAAGCCAGAACGGCTAGTTTCTCTCCTCTCCTCCTTTGACCTTCACCTCTCTCCCTCCCCTCCCACCCATGCTGGTGGGTCGAATGAGGAAGTGCAGGGGTATATACACAGAAAGAGGTTATCCAAGAAGAAGTGGGACACTGAGGGGACTGAAGAAAACAGATAGGAGTATAGGGTGATACAGCGCAAGGTAAAGGTAGAGGTAGCAAGTGCATGATGGTGCAAGCATGCATGATGACATATGCTAGGTTGGAAAGTAAAGAGGGAGAGAATGATTTATACAGGTTGGCACAATAGAGATAGAGGTGTGAGGGGCATACAGTAGGTTTGGCTGATTTTATATCATGGGAAAACTACTGACAGGTGCCAGAAGAGTGGTGGGAAGATGGAAAGAATATTTTGAATATTTTGAGAGAGGAAAATGAATGAGAGCACAGTATAAGACTATTTTGACTATTGTGGACAATGAAGTAAAGGTGAAGTGAGAAAAGCATTGAAGAAGATGAAGAATGGAAAAGTTGGTGCTGTTGGTCCTGATGATATACCTATGGAGGTATGGAGGTGTCCAGGAGTTTCTGGTTAGATAATTCAACAGGATCTCAGACTATGAGAAGATGCCTGAGGGGTGGAGAAGAATAATAAGAATAAGAATAAGAACAACTTTATTAATCCCGAGGGAAATTGCTGTGCCAGAGTTACAGAAAATATAACAGTAATAAATAATAAAAGAAAAGGCAGAATTAGAAATAAAAATAAACTATAAACTATAAAGTGTCTCAGTGAAACTATAAAGTGTCTTAGTAAACAGTGATAAAACTATAAGTGTCTTCGTAACAAGTGAGGTAAGGAGTGCACAATAGTATGATAGAAGGGAAGATTGTAGTGTAGCTGTTATGAGATGAGATGAAATATTGCACAGTTTCTGAATATTGCACAGTGAAATGAAATATTGCACAGTTTTTGTTTTTTTTTTGTTTTTTTTTAGGTTAAAGATAGGTTTTTATGGTTGCCGGCAGCTGAATGGGGAGGAATTAAAAAGTCTGATCGCCTCAGGGAGGAAAGACCTCCTGTGGCGTTCAGTGGAGCTCCTCGGTGGTATCAGTCTACGGCTGAAAGAGCTCTGACAGGACGTCAGTGTGGCATGCAGGGGGTGATGGACATTGTCCATGATGCTGAGGAGCTTCCTCAGCATCCTCCTCTCTGACACCTGCACAACAGACTCCAGCTCCACGCCCAGGACAGATCCAGCTCTCCTGATGAGCTTGTTTAGTCTGTTAGCGTCAGCTGTCTTGATCCTGCTGCCCCAGCACACAACAGCGTAGAAGATGGCGCTGGACACCACCGAGTGGTAGAACATCTGCAGCATGGTCCTGCAGACGTTGAAAGATCTGAGCCTCCTGAGGAAGAACAGGCGGCTCTGACCCTTCTTAAAGATGGCGTTGGTGTTAACAGGCCAGCCCAGTTTATTGTCCAAGTGGACACCCAGGTACTTATACCTGTCCACAATGTCCACTCCTGTACCCCTGATGGTGACTGGGGTTGGATGGGTCCTCTGTTTCCTGAAATCCACCACCAGCTCCTTTGTCTTTGTGACATCGAGCTGGAGGTGGTTCAGTCCACACCACTCCACAAACCTGTCCACCACGCTCCTGTACTCCTCCTCCTGGCCTCTGTTGATGCAGCCCACGATAGCAGAGTCATCTGTGAATTTCTGCAGGAGGCAGGACTGCAAGGAGAACCTGAAGTCTGAGGTGTAGAGCGTGAACAGGAAGGGAGACAGGACCGTCCCCTGTGGCGCCCCCGTGCTGCTCACAATGGTGTTCGACGTGATGTTTCCCAGCCTCACGTACTGCGGCCGGCCTGTGAGGTAGTTGTTGATCCAGGCCGCGAGTGGAGCATCTACCTGCATGTCCAGAAGCTTCCTGTTCAGCAGGGCAGGTCCAATGGTGTTAAAAGCACTGGAGAAGTCAAAGAACATGACTCTCACAGTGCTTCCTGCCTCCTCCAGGTGTGTGTGGATTCTGTGCAGCAGGAAGATGATGGCGTCTTCCACTCCTATCCGTGGCTGGTATGCGAACTGCAGGGGGTCCAGCGAAGGTCCAACGACTGTGCGAAGGTGCCTCAGGATGAGCCTCTCCAGCGACTTCATGATGTGTGATGTCAGGGCCACTGGTCTGTAGTCGCTGTGTGTGCTGGGATGCTTCACCTTGGGCACTGGAACCAGACATGAGGTTTTCCACCGGTCGGGGACAACCATCTGGGTCAGGCTCAGGTTGAAGAGATGTGAGAAGATCCCACACAGCTGAGAGGCACATCCTTTCAGCACTCCGGGGCTAAGGCCGTCAGGGCCAGCAGCTTTCCTGGGACGAAGGCGGCTGAACTCTCTTCTCACCTCCTCAGCGGTGAAGGCAATAGGAGGGGGTGGAGAGAGTCCCATTGGGGGGCAGGAGGGCTGAGGTGTTAACGAGACATCGTCCAGTGAAGCAGAAGAGGTGCGTGGGGGAGGGGCAAAGCTCCTTAAAGTGAGGGGAGAGGGCACAGGGGAAGGAAAGTCCTGAGAGGAGCTGGGGGGAGGGTGGGCGGAGGCACCTTTATCAAATCTGTTAAAAAACAGGTTTAGTTCGTTTGCCTCCTGCAGGTCTCCTTCCATCGTCAGGCTTGCTTGTTTTCCATGGCCAGTGATGGTTTTCAACCCACTCCACACCTCCCCCATGTTGTTCTGCTGGAGTTTGCTCTCCAGCTTCCTCCTGTAACTGTCCTTTCCCTCTGCAATCTTCTCCCTCAGCTCAGTCTGCACCTTCTTCAGTTCCTCTTTGTCTCCACTCCTGAATGCCGCCTTCTTCCCGTTCAGCGTGTCCTTAATGTCCTTAGTCACCCAGGGTCTCGCACAGTCTTGGTGGGGATGATGTTGTCCGTGCAGAAGTTGACATAGTCAGTTATGCAGTCGGAGAGTTTTCCGATGTCGTCTCCCTGGTCTTCGCAGAGCACATCCCAGTCAGTCATCTCGAAGCACCCCTGAAGAGTCAGTTCTGCCTCCTGTGATCACCTCCGGACAGTTCTGGTGATCACAGGTTGCCGCTGGACTTCAGGAACATAGCGAGGCTTCAAGTGGACCAGGTTGTGGTCTGCCCTGCCCAGAGCAGGGAGAGCTGTGCAGCTGTATGCGTCCTTGGCATTGGCATACAGCAGGTCCAGAGTTCTTAATCATGAATGATGGTTAAGAATGATAGAGAAGAGGAGAGCTGCAGTATTCCTTTGTAGATTTAAAAAAACATACAACAGAGAGCAGCTATGATACTGTATAAGGAAGTCTGGAGTGGCGGAGAAGTATGTTTCACTGGTGAAGGACATGAATACAAGCTGCAAGACAGTGGTGAGGTGTGCTGTAGGTGTGACAGAGAATTTCATGCTGATTGCCAGACTGCATTGTACATCAGCTCTGAGCCTCTTCTTGTTTGCAGTTGTGATGGAGAGGCTGACAGACGAGGTTAGACAGGATTCTTCATGGATCATAATGTTTTCTTAGGACATTTTGGTCTGTAGTGAGAGCAGAGAGCAGGTGGAGGAAAGTCTTGAAAGATGGAGGATTCCTTTCCACTGAAAGGAAAGGAATGAACTTAAGCCACAGAAAAACTTCTTCTTCTTCTTCTTCTTCTTCTTCTTCTTCTTTCGGCTTTTACCGTCAGGGGTCGCCACAGCAAGTCAACTTTCTCCATCTAACCCTATTCTCCGTATCCTCCTCTCTCACACCAACTACCTTCATATCCTCTCTCACTACGTCCTTAAACCTTAACCTTGGTTTTCCTCAAGACCTCTTGCCTGGCAGCTCCAATTCCAGCATCCGTCTACCAATATATTCTCTATCCCTCCTCTGCACATGACCGAACCATCTCAGTCTGGCTTCTCTGACCTTCTCTTCAAAACATCGAACATGTGCTGTTCCTCTGATAGACTCATTCCTGATCCTATCCATCCTGGTCACTCCCAAAGAGAACCTCAACATCTTCATCTCTGCAACCTCTAGTTCTGCCTGCTGTCTTTTGGTCATTGGAACAGTTTCTAGGCCATACAGCATCGCTGGTCTCACTACTGTCTTGTACACCTTTCCTTTTATTCTGGCCGATAGTCTTCTATCACATAGTACCCCTGACACTTTTCTCCACCCATTCCAACCTGCTTGAACCCGTCTCTTCACCTCTTTTCCACACTCTCCATTGCTCTGGACTGTTGACCCTAAGTACCTGAAATCCTCCAGCTTCTTGATCTCCTCTCCCTGAGCCTCACCATTCCACCCGAGTTCCTCTCATTCACATACATATTTTCTGTCTTGCTGCGACTAACTTTCATTCCTCTCCTTTCCAGAGCATACCTCCACCTCTCTAGATTGTCCTCTACCTGTTGTCTGCTCTCACTACAGATCACAATGTCATCCACAAACATCATGGTCCATGGAGATTCCTGTCTAACCTCATCTGTCAGCCTATCTATCACCATTGTGAACAAGAAGGGGCTCAGAGCTGATCCCTGATGGAGTCCCACCTCCACCTTGAACTTCTCTGTTACCCCTACAGCACACCGTACCAGTGTCTCACAGCTAGCATACCTGTCCTGCACCAGTCTAACATACTTCTCTGCCACTCCAGACTTACTCATACAATACCAGAGTTCCTCTCTTGACACCCTGTCATATGCTTTTTCTAGGTCTACAAAAACACAATGCAACTCCCTCTGACCTTCTCTGTACTTTTCTATTAGCATTCTCAATGCAAATACTGCATCTGTAGTACTCTTTCTAGGCATGAAGCCATACTGCTGTTCACAAATGCTGACTTCTGCTCTCAGTCTAGTTTCCACTACTCTTTCCCATAACTTCATTGTATGGCTCATCAACTTTATCCCTCTATAGTTGCCACAATTCTGCACGATTTTGCACATCCCCAGGGTCAACAGGCAAGACTACAGTCTATCAGAGGAATAACACATGTCAAATGTTTTGGAAAGAAGGTCAGGGAGGCCAAACTGATCGTTTGAACATGTACAGAGGAGGGATATTGAATATATTGGTAGGAGGAAGCTATGGTTGGAACCGCCAGGCAGGAGGACAAGAGAAGCACAAAAGAGAAGATTTATGGATGGAGTGACAGAGGACATGAAGTTACTTGGTGTGAGACAAGAGGCTCTGGAGAAGGGGGAGGTCGATTTGCTGTTGTGACCCCAAAGGTAGCAGCCAAACGAAAAGAAGGAGACAACCAAAATATTCTGATAAAATATTATAAAAAAAGAAAAACACTAAACCCTGCAAAATCAGACTGGTTTTTTAGGTACACACATTTTTCCAGGTACAGACCAATGACAGAGTTAAGACATGATTTAAGCTGTGTATTGATCTAGGGTCAGTGACACATCTCTGATTTTTCTTGTTTGATATAAGGAGGCCAAAATCTCTCATGATCATCATAGGCCATCACAATCTTTAATTGGCTCAACAATGATGATGACAATATAACATAACGTATATAACAAAACAAGTAATTTAGGAAAAAAAAGAAAAAAAAATCGCCTCAGGTGTTCTGAGAAACATGTGTCCTTAAATACATTTGTGAGACACCAGGAGTCCCTGCTTGAAGGTTCAGACATTGGGTAACCTTAATACTGACTTTACCCGTCTCAAGGCATTCAAGCTCTTTATTTTCCCCATGTGTAGTCAGGTAAAACAGGATATGCTAGCTCTGGCTTGTGCCAAAGGAAGACTGTGGCTTAAGATTCAGCAAAGCTATAATCATGATTTTGTTTTTGTTTTACCACTATGCATTTAATCAAAGATATATTGTTGTCGCCTAAGAAGTACAACCTAGAAGATAAAAGATGTCTTGCATGTGTAACGGATGCAAAGCACCCATTTTGAGGGGGTGAGAATTAATCTCACTGTGGATTTCCGGGAGAAGCCAAAAGAGGTCCTTGCCCCCTGGTCCGATTAAATTCCCCCCTTAATTACCCTGCAGCCAATTAACAAATGGAATGAGTAGGGCCCCAGTGTCTATTATGATCACGATGGTAACCTAGGGTGTAGTTTGTATGAGTGAGGTGGTGTATTCTACCTTATGTGCCTCCCTCTCATGCATCTCTAAAGTGGTAAGTGAGGCGTGCCCACCTCAGGGTAGATACCTCAAGATGAACTCTTAGATAGTTTAATGACAGACCCGAGTTGTAGCCAACTTTGTAAGACAATATATTGATTATTTATTTAGTCCTCTTTTGTAAAAATAAAGCAACAAAAGCAAAGTACATTTCAATATTTAGTGATTTACATTTACATGAATAGTAGGAGCAAATACTAGGTTTTTGGGAGGTGTGTGCATTTTAGAATTGGGCATCAGTATCTGAGATTTCAGCTTAAAAAGATGTCATCTTAAAAAATCCACTTCCTCTATCAATCAATCAATCAGTCTGTCAATCAGTCAATCAATCATCTTTATTCATATATCTTTGAAAAAGCAAAAGCTGGTGCGAAATGCTGTGCACAGGGGCAGGTAGAAACAAAGGACTTCAAACAAACAATAACGCAGTACAAACTGAAACTCTAAATGCCAGTAAAAGTCCAGGAAAGATCAGTAAAAAAGGAAAAATAAAGTATAACCATGGAATGAAATCAATATCTCATTATTGGTTGGAGGCCAAGGAGTAAAAGTATGTGCAAGATGGATCTTAAAAAGTAAAAAGTGACTGTGACATGAACATAGCCCTGAATAATTCAAATCAACAGCAATCTATCATACTCTTAATTAGCTGTTTCTTTACCCTTTTAGTTCTGTTGCAGAATTTCAATAATACCGACTACATGAGTGAGTAAATGAGAGATGAGATGAGATATGAGAACAACTTTATTTATCCCGAAGGAAATTGTTGTGCCAGAGTTTCAAGTAAGACACATAACAGTAATAGATAATAGTAGAAAGGAGGAAGAATAAGAAATACAATGAAATATGAATTGTCTTAACTGTTAACTGTAACTACAAAGATTGATAATAGTGATCTGAGACGCAGAATTTTAACACTCTTCAGAAATCATTGACATAGACTTTGTACTAGCATAATATGTTATCAGATCTGTTGTGTAGGACTAGGTGTTGGTATCCCTTGATGAAAGCATACCTAAGGCACCGATGAGACTCTGTGGGGTTTCAAGTGAGCGATGGCCTCCTTCGGGTTGTCAAGTGAGCACCCTCCTTCATGGATGTTTCGCTGATTGGCCCACGACATCTCCAGAGGGTTCAGCAGTGAATCCCAGCGTCCCAGGTTCACTCCCTAGATGCCATCAGCTCACCAGAAAGCCCACATTGGATCTCTTCTCTTCAGCCACAGCCACTGGCTCCCATTTTCAGAAGCCCTGGAGAAGTCCTTGACTGCCTGTCTGTGGGCACGTCCTTTCACTCCCATCTCCCTGAGTAGCCTAAATGTTGACGTGGCTATGAAACCTCTGCAGCCTATTTCCACTGGACGAACCTTCGCTTTCCAGCCTTGTCGCTGAGCATCTCTGACAAGTTCAGCATATCTCAGCTTCTTCCGTTCATAAGCCTCCTCCACTGCACCCTCCCAGGGCATCGTGAGCTCTGTGATATAGACGAGCCTGAGAGAGGATGACCACAGAACGAGGTCTGGTCGCAGGTTGGTGGATGCGTCCTCAGCTGGGAAGCAAAGTTTCTTGTCCAGGTCCGCTAGCAGCTTCCAGTCCCGTGCACTGGCCAGTGGCCCAAGGTCAGTTCTCGTGGGGGGGAGGCTGGCTTGCCCCTCCTGCAGGAATGGAGTTGTGTGCCAACGGGATGACGGGGGAGGAAGGGCGTTCACACTTGTCCGGCGAGTTTCCAGCACCGCTGCAAGACATTTTAGTACCTGGTTGTGTCGCCAGGTATAACGGCCTTGGGTGAGGCTGGTCTTGCATCCCACTAGGATGTGCTTCAATGTTGCTGGGCTTGAGCATAGAGGGCATGTAGGGTCTTCGTCATACCACTGGTTTAGATTTGCAGGAGAAGGCAGAGCATCATAGGCTGCCCTGATGGTAAAGCTCGCCTTGAAGGCCTCCATCGCCCACAGATCTTTCCAGGAGATCTTCCGCTTCTCGACTCCCTCCCATGTCATCCACTGCCCTTGCTTCGCCTGTGACACAGCTTGTGTGCGCCTTCCTACTTCCTCCTCCTGGCGAACTTCCTGGACCACCAGCTTGTGTCTCTGGGCTGGATTGGCCTTGCTCCAGGCTAGTGTACTGGCCCCGAGCCCAAGTCCACTTCTCCCCTCCTGAACCCGGCCCATGATGTCCCTGTGTCTGAGGGCTGCCTTTGCCTGTTCAGTTGCAGCCAGCGGGGTCCACTTCCTCCCAGTTGCCAGGATGGGGGGCGCTTGGGCTACGAATGGGTCGCTTGAATCCAATAGCATCATCTCCAATCTGACTTTGGCACACTTGTACTCCTCTACCAGACTGGCAATGGGCAGGTGTAGCATCCCTTTGCTGTAGAGCCCAATGCTGCTGAAGCACCTGGGAAGACCAAGCCACTTCCTTGCATATGAGTTGACTAGTCTCTCTAGTCTTCTACCTTTGAGAGTGGAACCTCATAGAGGGTTAGTGGCCACAGGAGGCGTGGTAGTAGGCCATACTGCAAGCACCAGAGCTTTAGCTTGCCCGGAAGCAGGGTTCTGTCAATGTTCTCCAGGCCGCTGGCAACCTCCTTCCTGAGCTGCTCTATTTGCTCTTTGTCCTTGAGGGAGGCATCATACCAGCGACCTAGGCTCTTCACAGGCTTCTCCGAAAACCATTGGAATGGGTTCCTTGCCAATGTAGAAGCGGTGGTCTAACAGTTTCCCCTTCACAATGGAAGTGCTTCTGGACTTGCTCGGCTTGATCTTCATGCGAGCCAGCTTGATGTTATCTTGGAGCTTGCCTATTAGCCGTACTGTACAAGCCTTGGTTGTGGTGAGTGTTGTGAGGTCATCCATGTAGGCTCTGAATGGTGGCAGCCTCAGTCCGGATCTTATTCGCTGACCGCCAACCGCCTATCGCGAAGCCCGTATGATGACCTCCATGGCCAAGGTGAAGGCCAGGGGGAGATGGTGCAGCCGGCCATGATCCCCACCTTTAGCTGCTGCCATGCTGTGGTGTACTCTGCAGTTGTCACACAGAGCTGAATGTCTTGGAAGTAGGCCTCGATATGGGTTGTGAGAGCTGGTGGGACACTGAAGTAGTTGAAGGCTGTCCACAGGAGGTTGTGAGGGACTGAGCCAAAGGCGTTTGCAAGATCCAGGAACACCACATGAAGATCTGTTCCTTCTTTCTTGGCAGCCTGGATCTGATGCAGATGACGCTAGCATGTTCCACACACCCGGAGAAGCCGGAGATGCCTGCTTTCTGAATTGATGTGTCAATCAGGTTGTTTTCTTTCAGGAATCCTGCCAGTCTTTGAGTGACCATGCTGAAGAAGATTTTCCCCTCCACATTTAGAAGGCTGATCTGGCGAAACTGGCTGATTTTTGATGAATCCTTCTCCTTGGGGATAAGGATCCCTCCAGCCCCCCTGTATTTCCTTCTTTTGCCACACCACTCTCATCAGCCTCCAGAGAAATCGCAGGACATCTGGTGCGTTTTTATAGAGGCTGTATGGTATTCCGTAGGGGCCGGGGGCCGACGTGGCTCTTGCTCTACGCACAATTTTGTCCACCTCACTCCATCTGGGTGGGCGAATGTCTCGTACTGTGCTCGTACTCGTATTGTGGTGGGTTAACTGGTGGCATGTCAGTTGGGAGTACTAGCATAATATGTTATCAGGATAAATATGCATATTATATTGAAAAAAAAATTGGTTTCTTACAGAAAGCAAGCGCTTAAAATTTTCCTGAAACTGAATTAGAGGCCTGTCCTCACAGTTCTTCTGTAATCGCACCAATGAGCTTTCCAAAAACTCATTATTTCAGTCGCAAAGTGTCAGTGGGAAACAGCGCAGTCAACAAAGTTTTATTCTCAAAAAAGGGAAGAAGAATAAACGGTTACAAGTTATTCGGTCCCTAAATTTGATGAGGTGAAAATTTATAAATTGATCCTCTACTCAGTAAGAGGGACTATTTATAGTGGTGATGGGAGCTTTTTCAACAGCTGCTATGGTAACCATCACACCAGATACAGAGCTTACGTTGGTGATGGTGTTGTCACTTCTGTGTTTCTCTCACTTGACTTAGTATTTCATTTATTTATTTTTTTAATTTGGCAAGATGTGAGGTACCACAAACAAGTCATTTGGAATGATGCTGATGATAAGATAGGAAATATCATAACAAAAGTTGTATTGTGAAGGGACACACAGCAGCAAAATACAGAAGTGTGTCTGTGTGTGTGAGTGCATGAGTACTTGTGCATGCATGCACGCGTACATGTGGATGAGTGTGTCTTTGTGTGTGTGTATTTTACATCATTAATTTGCTGTTCATTGTGAGATGCAGGTGTCTCCAGGTTACTGGGGAATGCAATGAGCGGCTGCTCAAACAGGAAGGCTGAGCATTAACAAAAACCTGGGGCTATATATTCATCAATGACTCCTGCTGTGCCAGAAACCATGAGTTAATATATGACTAGGTAAGAAAAGTGTACTGTTGAACAGTATTTGTAATGATTTTAAACATTTTTATTTTGTAATTAGATAATCAAAATAGTTTGGCTTTCCATTTTCCATCTTTTTATCAGATGGTGGAAAAGTCACCTAAAGAACCCTATGGTTCTGGGCAAAGCGCATGCCAAGACACTATCAGTTTGTCAGAATTTTGAACAATGTGGGACATTTTGGATTTTGTGTCTGCAATGGAACAATGGTAATTTATTTAATTTTATTTTTGTTTCATTAACAGCTTAGTAATAGATGGCAACTCTTACCCTAACCTGAACCATGGTATTAAACCGCTGTAAAAAATCATGATTGCTATGTTCAAGCACACAAGAATGCAAAGTTCACACCACAGATTTGTTCCAAAAGGTGAAGGGTTCTTCTTTGATTTGGCAAACCCAACAGGTAAGGTAGTTTTTGTTGTTTGTTTGTTTTTCCAAATCTGAGACAAGGGCCACTTTGTCGGTTTTGCTTGGGAATGTTGACAGTGGGGAAATATGACCTGGACAACATCATAAATAGTGACTACGTTATCTTCTTCTTCTTCTTCTTCTTCTTTCGGCTTTTCCCGTTAGGGGTCGCCACAGCGACTTTCTCCATCTAACCCTATTCTCTGTATCTTCCTCTCTCACACCAGCTACCTTCATATCCTCTCTCACTACGTCCATAAATCTTCTCTTTGGTCTTCCTCGAGACCTCTTGCCTGGCAGCTCCAATTCCAGCATCCGTCTACCAATATATTCACTATCTCTTCTCTGTACATGACCGAACCATCTCAGTCTGGCTTCTCTGACCTTCTCTCCAAAACATCGAACACGTGCCGTCCCCCTGATAGACTCATTCCTGATCCTATCCATCCTGGTCACTCCCAAAGAGAACCTCAACATCTTCATCTCTGCAACCTCTAGTTCTGCCTGCTGTCTTTTGGTCATTGGAACAGTTTCTAGTCCATACATCATCGCTGGTCTCACCACTGTCTTGTACACCTTTCCTTTTATTCTGGCCGATAGTCTTCTATCACATAGTACCCCTGACACTTTTCTCCACCCATTCCAACCTGCTTGGACCCGTCTCTTCACCTCTTTTCCTCACTCTCCGTTGCTCTGGATTGTTGACCCTAAGTACCTGAAATCCTCCAGCTTCTTGATCTCCATTCCCTGTAGCCTCACCACTCCACCCGAGTTCCTCTCGTTCACACACATATATTCTGTCTTGCTGCGACTAACTTTCATTCCTCTCCTTTCCAGAGCATACCTCCACCTCTCTAGATTGTCCTCTACCTGTTGTCTGCTCTCACTACAGATCACAATGTCATCCGCAAACATCATGGTCCATGGAGATTCCTGTCTAACCTCATCTGTCAGCCTATCCATCACCATTGCGAACAAGAAGGGGCTCAGAGCTGATCCCTGATGGAGTCCCACCTCCACCTTGAACTTCTCTGTTACCCCTACAGCACACCGTGCCAGTGTCTCACAGCTAGCATACATGTCCTGCACCAGTTTAACATACTTCTCTGCCACTCCAGACTTCCTCATACAATACCAGAGCTCCTCTCTTGGCACCCTGTCATATGCTTTTTCTAGGTCTACAAAAACACAATGCAGCTCCCTCTGGCCTTCTCTGTACTTTTCTATTAGCATTCTCAACGCAAATACTGCATCTGTAGTACTCTTCCTAGGCATGAAGCCATACTGCTGCTCACAAATGCTGACTTCTGCTCTCAGTCTAGTTTCCACTACTCTTTCCCATAACTTCATTGTATGGCTCATCAACTTTATCCCTCTGTAGTTGCCACAATTCTGCACATCCCCTTTATTCTTAAAAATAGGCACCATCACACTTTGTCTCCATTCTTCAGGCATCTTCTCACTCTCTAGGAGAGGCGGCGGTAGATTTTCTGACTAGATTATTCAACAGGATCTTAGACACTTCCACACCTCCACAGGTATATCATCAGGACCAACTGCTTTTCCACTCTTCATCCTCTTCAATGCCTTCCTCACTTCACTTTTACTATTTTTTGCTACTTTGTGGTCTATAATAGTCACCTCTTCTACCCTTGCCTCTCTTTCATTTTCCACATTCATCAGTTCTTCAAAGTACTCTTTCCATCTTCCCATCACTCTTCAAGCATCTGTCAATACATTTCCCTCTCTGTCCTTTATCACCCGGACCTGTTGTACATCCTTTCCATCTTTATCTCTCTGTTTCGCCAACCTGTATAGATCATTCTCACCCTTCTTACTATCCAACCGAGCATACAAGTCATCATAAGCCCTTTGTTTTGCCTTTGCTACCTCTATCTTTACCTTTCGCCGCACCTCCCTGAACTCCTGTCTGTTCTCTTCAGTCCTCTCAGTATCCCACTTCTTCTTCGCTAACCGCTTTCTCTGTATACACTCCTGCACTTCCTCATTCCACCACCAAGTCTCCTTATCTACTTTACTTCCAGATGACACACCAAGTACTCTTTTACCTGTCTCCCTGATAACACTAGCTGTAGTTGTCCAATCATCTGGAAGCTCACCCTGACCACCCAGACCCTTTCTCAACTCCTCCCTGAAAACCATGCAACACTCCTCCCTTTTCAGCTTCCACCATTTTGTCCTCTGCTCTGCCTTTGTCCTCTTCATCTTCCTTGTCACCAGAGTCATCCTACAAACCACCATCCTATGCTGTCTGGGGACACTCTCACCTACAACTACTTTGCAGTCACTGATCTCTTTCAGGTTACCTCGTTTATACAAGATGTAGTCTACCTGCGTGCTCCTCCCTCCGCTCTTATAAGTTACCCTATGTTCCTGTTTTTTCTGGAAAAAGGTATTCACTACAGCCATTTCCATCCTTTTTGCAAAATCTACCACCATCTGTCCCTCGGCATTCCTATCCTGGATACCAAATCTGCCCATCACTTCTTCATCCCCTCTATTGCCTTCACCAACATGTCCATTGAAGTCTGCACCAATGACCACTCTCTCATTTCTGGGAATATTCTGCATCACTTCATCTAACTCATTCCAGAACTTCTCCTTCTCTTCAGATTCACATCCCACCTGGGGGGCATAGCCACTAACAACATTGAGCATCACACCTTCGATTTCCAGTTTCAGACTCATAAGTCTATCTGACATTCTTTTCACCTCTAGGACGTTCCAAACAAACTCCTCCTTCAAGATAACTCCTACTCCATTTCTCTTCTTGTCAGTGCCATAATAGTACAACTTAAAGCCTGCTCCTAAACTTCTAGCCTTACTACCTTTCCACCTGGTCTCCTGGACACACAGTATATCCACCTTTCTTCTCTGCATCATGTCGACCAACTCTCTACCTTTTCCTGTCATGGTCCCAACATTCAAAGTCCCTACTCTCAGTCCCAGGCTCTTTCCTTTCCTCCTCTCTCTCTGCTTCCGAACACGCACTCCTCCTCCTCTTCTTCTTGTTCTTGTTCTTCGACCCACAGTAGCCCAATTTCCATTAGTACCCTGTAGGTCATCAGTACCAATGCCGGTCGTTGTTAACCCGGTCCGCGACCGATCCGGTATGGTATAGTTTTGGTTGTCTCGCATATTTGGTTTTGGCAAAAGTTTTACGCCGGATGCCCTTCCTGACGCAACCCTCTGCATTTATCCGGGCTTGGGACCGGCACAGGGAGACACTGCTCCGTGCCCTCCCAAGGCAGGCTTGGAGAGGCACGGGCCAGTGCCGCCCTGAGGCTGCATTAAATAGTGACTACGTTATGATTTTTATTATACTTAACAGTGAGCTGTGAAGTTGGATAGACAGTGGTCCACATGTTTTATAATAAATGAAGTGAAACACTGATCTGACCCACCGTATTTGTAAGTGCCTTTTTACTGAAAACTCTAATTAGAAGTGAAGAGGCCCCTCAAGTGCGGGCCAAACATCTTTAAAAAAAATGAACAAATCAGTCATAATTAGCATATCATCCATACCACAGAAGTCTGTCTTTTAACACAAAGACATGAAATGAAATGGAAATTTTTTCAGATCCTTCCATCCATCCATCTTCATCCATTTATCCAGAATCGGGTTGTGAGGGCTGTTGCTGGAGCAGTGAGGCCCAGACTTGCCTTTCCCCCACAACATGGTCCAGCTCCTGTAGGGAGCGTGTCCTGGGTCTTCCCTGTGGTCTCCTCCCAGATGGACATGCCCGGAATACCTCCCCTGAGAGGCATCCAGGAGGCACCCTGAGCAGATGCCCGAGCCACCTTGGGTAGAGCAGTAGCTCTACTCTGAGTTCCTCCCGGATGACCAAACTGCTCACCCTATCTCCAAGGGAGAGTCCGGCCACCCTGTGGAGGAATCTCATTTCGGCCGCTTATATCCGCAAGCTTGTTATTTTGGGCACTACCCACAGCTCGTGACCATAGGTGAGATTGGGAACATAGATCGACCGGTAAATTGAGAGCTTTCCCATTTGGCTCAGCCCCCTCTTCACTACGACAGACTGGTACAGAGTCCGCAGAGTTCGCTGAAGGCGCCGCACCAATCCAATACTTGAACTCCTCCACTTGGGGCAGGACCTCTTCCCCTACTCGGGGTGGGCAAAAAGCGGAGACTCGATCCTGCGGCCACCAAACCGGGTCCCTGGCTGCGCCTAGAAATTCTGTCAATAAAAGTTATGAACAGAATCAGTGACAAAGGGTAACCCTAGTGGAGTCCAACTCTCATCAGAAACGGATCCGCTGGAATGCCGCTTCAGGGTGGCACAGGCCAGTAAGCCAGCCTTAAGGGGACATGGGTCCTTGGCCCGCATAAATGCAGAGGGCTGCATCAGAAAGGGCATCTGGTATAAAACTTTTGCCAAAACCAAACATGCAAATCAACCCTAATAATCGCATACCAGGTTGGTCGAGGCCCGGGTTAATAACAGCCGCCATTGGAGTCGGTGACTTACAGGGTACCAATGGAAACTGGTTCCTCCTTACTTCTCTCCTTTGACCGACAGTAGCCCAGAGAGAGGAGGAAAGGCAAGAGTTTGGGACTGAGAGTAGGGACTCTGAATATCGGGACTATGACAGAAAAAGGAGTTATCTTGAAGGAGGAGTTTGTGAGGAATGTTCTGGAGGTGAACAGAATGTCAGATAGACTTATGAGTCTGAAACTGGAAATTGAAGGTATGATGCTCAATATTGTTAGTGGCTATGCCCCGCAGGTGGAATGTGAGTTAGAGGAGAAGGAGAAGTTCTGGAATGAGTTAGATGAAGTGATGCAGAATGTCCCCAGAGAAGAGAGTGGTAATTGGTGCAGACTTCAATGGGCATGTTGGTGCAGGCGTAGAGGGGATGAAGAAGTGATGGGCGGATTTGATACACAGGATAGGAACGCAGAGGGACAGATGGTGATAGACTTTGAAAAAAGGATGGAAATGGCTGAAATGATTACTTTTTTCCAGAAAATATAGTAAGATAGGGTAACTTATAAGAGTGGAAGTAGGAGCATGCAGGTAGACTACATCATGTACAGACAAGGTAACTTCAAATCAGATCAGTGGCTTCAAAGGAGTTGTAGGTCAGAGCATTGCCAGACAGCATCGGATGGTGGTTGTAGGATGACTCTGGTGACAAGCAAAATCAAGAGAACCAAGGAAGATCAAGAGGACAAAGTGGCGGTGGCTGAAAAGGGAGGAGTGTTGTATGGTTTTTAGGGAGGAGTTGAGAAAGACTCTGGGTGGTCAGCGAGAGCTTCCAGATGACTGGAAAACTACAGGTAATGTGATCAGGGAGACAGGTAGGAGAGTACTACCCTATTGTCTGGAAGGAAAGTAGATAAGGAGACTTGATGGTGGAATGAGGAAGGGCAGGAGTATATACAGAGAGAAGTGGGACAATGAGGGGACTGAAGAGAACAGACAGGAGTACAGGGAGATACAACATAAGGTAAAGATAGAGGTAGCAAAGGCAAAACAAAGGGCCTATGATGACCTGTATGCTCGATTGGACAGTAAGGAGGAAGAGAATGATTTATACAGGTTGGCAAAACAGAGAGAGATAGAAAGGATGTACAACAGGTCCAGGTGATTAAGGATAGAGAGGGAAATGTATTGACAGATGCCAGAAGAGTGATAGGACGATGGAAAGTACTTTGAAGAGCTGATGAATGTGGAAAATGAAAGAGGCAAGGATAGGAGAGGTAACTATTGGAGACCACAAACTAGCAGAGATTAGTAAAAGTGAAGTGAGGAAGACACTGAAAGTGGAAAGGCAGTTGGTCCTGATGATATACCTGTGGAGGTGTGGAAGTGTAAAGGAGAGGCGGCAGTAGTTTCTGACTAAATTATTCAACAGGATCTGAGAGAGTGAGATGATGCCTGAAGAATGGGGAAGAAGTGTGATGGGGCCCATTTTTAAGAATAAGGGGGATGTGCAGAATTGCGGCAACAATAGAAGGATTAAATTGATGAGCCATACAATGAAGTTATGGGAAAGAGTAGTGGAAACTAGACTGAGAGTAGAAGTTAGCTTTTGTGAGCAGCAGTATGGCTTCATGGCTCAAAAGAATACTACAGATGCAGAATTGCTTTGAGAATGCTAATAGAGAAGTAAAGAGAAGATCAGAGGGAGCTGCATTGTGTTTTGTAGACCTAGAAAAAGTATATGAGAGGGTGCCAAGAAAGGAGCTATGGTATTGAATGAGGAAGTCTGGAGTGGCAGAGAAGTATGTTAGACTGGTGCAGGACATGTATGCCAGCTGTGAGACACTGGTACGGTGTGCTGTAGGGGTAACAGAGAAATTCAAGGAGGAGGTGGGACTACATCAGGGATCAGCTCTGAGCCCCTTATTGTTTGCAGTGGGGATGGACAGGCTGACAGATGAGGTTAGACAGGAATCTCCATGGACCATGATGTTTGCAGACGACATTGTGATCTGTTGTGAGAGCAGAGAACAGGTTGAAGAAAATCTAGGGAGGTTGAGGTATGCGCTTGAAAGGAGAGGAATGAAAGTTTGCGGCAATATGGAATGGTGAGGCTACAGGGAATAGAGATCAAGAAGTTGGAGGATTTCAGGTACTTGGTGTCAACAATCCAGAGCAATGGAGAATGTGGAAAAGAGGTGAAGAGACGGGTTCAACAGGTTTGAATGGGTGGAGAAAACTGTCAGGGGCACTATACAATAGAAGTCTATCAGCCAGAATGAAAGGAAAGATGTACTATGACAGATTTTATTTGAGAATATATTGTCTTGAATGAAACACATGTAAGTTTGAGACTTAATAGCATATCTCACCACTGTGAGTGATCTTTACTGTTGTTGGATTATCAGAGGGGTCTGTAGTCATGATAGTCTTTCATACAATGAATTTCCCTGTGTTTCCCTCAACATTCTCATTAGAGTCTGCAGTGCAGCAGATGAAATATCAAACTTTGTTTTTATCGTTGTTTGACAAATTGTTTTAAAACATTTTAATAGATTTGTGATTGCCTAGTTGGTTACCCTCTCCCTTTCTATGATCCAAGGGATGGATATTCTTCCAGTACACTTTTGTTTTTGTAAAACGTCAACAAAATATCAGTAATCATCACATTACATATCAATTATGAAACTCTATTAAACTGATTCATATTATGCATATGATGTAATTTGCCAAGAAGAACATGGGATACCTGATGTTTGCATTTTCTAGTATGAAATAAAGTTCCAGTAAATGAACAAATCTTTCACTTATTTTTTAATTTGCTTTTTTCCATTCCATTTTAACATAAAGTGAGATAATAAAATCATTTATTTTAGACACTTGAACAGAGGATTTGAATACTGTCATCATTTGAATCACTATGTGTGTGTGTGTGTGTGTCTTTGTGCTCATATGTGTGTCTGCACAGGCGTAAGATTGGGTAGGGGGGTGTGAACAGCCTAAGAAGTGGATTAATCATTCATTGAAAATAAAACAGTAGAACCAAACAGAACTGTGTCCTTCAGGAGGTGAGCTGTAACATCAATGTCTTGTGGGCTGGAGGCTGCTGTAACCAGTGCTCCCACTCACTAAAAGGAGACAGCTCCTGCACTGAAGCACACCACCATGACACTTCTATGTGAACAAGACCAAAGCATGAAATTGCAATGAAATGTTTTATATTTAATTATATATCTAATTCTCTATTTTTTTAAATATCCAGTTGTCAGATACACCGTATAATTCAATGATATTGAATATTTGTCAGTGTCTACAGATGATATATCCTAGATCATATCCAGAGGATGGTTGCAGAGAAAAACTGATCCATATAAAAGATGGAAAAAAAAGAATCTGAACAACCCCAGTCCGTCAAGACTATCAAAATCAAGATCTTACAGCAGAGCTTTGCTCAGACGTCACAATTGTGAGGCTTATCCCAATCAGTAAAACTTACCAAATGGAGAACAAAATGGTGAGACACAGGAGGTAGCAAATTTTAGCACACCTATAAACAGTGTCAGCCATAAACATCTAATTCAATAACAACTGATCTTTGATAGAACCATCCAAATACTTTTGTAACCCCATTAGAAAAAAAAGTGGTTTAAGTTCAGAACTGAGAGAAAGTTGTACTTGGTCTTATGGATATTGTGCTGAGGTCATAATAGACAAATAAAATTGACCAGATATTGACAGTTTTTGGTGTTTTGGTGAACGAGATTTTCTGGGAGGAATTGATGAGTATCAATAGTTAGAGGGACAAAAAAATTGCAGAAAGTAGTGATGGAGGCTTGTGTGTCAGATTTTTTTCTCTTGAAGCCATTTCATATGTCAACTGTAAGGCTTCTTCAGTTATACCAGACTTTGCAGGGTTTTCAGTGTACAGTAAGCATGCTGAGGTTGGGGTTGGACATTGGTTCCAGTTGGGGGGGGCTTGAAAAACTATCCCTGAATAGAGGAGGGGGTCTGAGGTATGACCTCTGTTGGTTGGTTGGCCTCAAAAGCACAAAGGAGGGAAATTAAGGTCAGGAAACTATAATCAGGAGGAGATAGGAGACATTAGAGACTGACATGTAGCTGTGTGAGTCTGAGTGCCCCAGACGTGACAAATGTTCTACAAAGAAAATGTATGTGCTTATGAATTTTCTTCTTCAATCCCCCCTGTTTTTCTTTTTTTTCTTTTTTTTCAAATAAGAAGACAAAAACAAAGCAAAGCAAAATTAAATTAATTATATTTTAGTGTACAGAAGAGTCCCACTTGGTCGTGTGTAATCAACTCCGGTTTAATTCCGGTATTCTGGTATCTGACAGTTTTATCCTTTAAGGAGAGGTCATTCTATTGTCCTGACAATGATGAAGAAGATGGTCTCCCCCGGAGAAAGACGAATCTTGCTTGCTAGTGGGGTTGTTCTCTTGCAGTAGAATGCGTGTAGTCTTGTAGGATGACCTTCACACTTGACTGCTATGTTAGTGTGCTGTGGTTCAGACCAGCTTGGTTTGAGAGCATTCTTCTGTCACAACTCCTTGATGCACACCCATCCCCTGGTTGGATGTCTTGACAGGACTGATCACTTGGAGAAGACTGGGCAGTTTTGACTTGTCTGTGAAATGATAATCTTTCAGCACTGCCTAACACATCTTTTCTTTGCTTACACGCGTCAAGCCGTGCGACATGCGAGCCAACCACAGGCACAGAGATGTTGGAGCCACAACATGGTTGTCACTGTGGACTCAAATGTTATTCACATTTTTACATCCATGGTAAGACAAAACCAATGCTTCTTCACATCAGTGGTCTCCTGTAGGACTACCATTAAGAGAAGCAAGGTCAATAGCAGTTACGGAAGGATAGAGCATTATGACAGGCTTACACCTCATGATTTTTCAGTTACAGACTTAAAACTGGCAGTCATGAGGGAATCAAAACTCAAAAATTTTAAGAGTCATTGGAAAGTTTTAACAGAGTCATAGCATGTTCCTGTCATCTCAGTTGTTAAGTGTTTGATATAATCACAAGTCTCAGCGTTACGTCACTGTAAAGGCTGAATCAACAACCAAGAGATGAGCTCCAACAAAGACAGGAAAAGGAAATCTGGTAGACAAACAATCAGCAGAGAGTATATAGCGGCAGAGACAGTAATTGTTTGGATATGGATGAACAGTAGCGGCAAAGGATGTCCAAATCGCTCATAAGCGTCCAGAAAGAGGAATGGACGGTGGAGCTGTGGGCAGAACAGCCCAGATTGTATGATGTCAACTCTCCAACTTATCATGAACGAGTGGGGAGGAAAAGTGATAATGATAATCAGAGCACATTTAATATAAGGACCATTATTGATGTTGGCGTTACTTTAATATTACTTCAATTTTTTTTTTCATTATATATAATTTTACATTTATTTGACATATTTATAGAAGTTTGACAAATGACCAATCCAGGGTGTACCCCACTTCTCACCCAATGACAGCTGGGATAGGCTCCATCATACCCCCCGCGACCTTGAGTGAAGGATAAGCAGCAGTCAACGATGGATATTTATAGACGTTATCTGCTCTAGGTTGCTATGCTACCTCTTGTGCCCTCCAATTGCCCCTCTGGGACAAATAAAGTTTCTCTGACACTGATTCTGATTATTGGACTGAGATAGAAGAGCCTCTGCAAATACCGGGTGAAATCATTCCATGGTAGCAAAAGATTGCTGAAAGTATCTAGTCTGTGGAGGTTCTTAGTCATCAAGGTTATTGTCAGTTCTTGTCAAAATCGTACCAATCGTCGCAATTGTAGCAACTGGACTTGATTTTCTTCACTTGAAGACAATTCACCTCCCATCCAAGAGGTTTCTTCAGTTTTGAACTGAATCCAGTTGTCATATTTTCAAAGTTTAAAAGTCTTTTCAAAACCTTTGAAAGTCTTCAGATGTGAGACCCACAGTCTTTGGTCTAAGACTATGCTAAGACAATGCTTGGACTGAAGACTAAAAACTAGTCTTAATATGAATGTTGGTGTGAGTTGATAGTTTTACTTGGGTCTTAACAAAATCTTTAGTCTTAAGTCTTAAGGTGTAAGCAAAGCCTTACTTGGACAGGATCACCAGTTTTGGCAGCTGCCTTGGCCGTATTGTCAGCCAAACCATTTACTTGTGAAACAGGATCGTTTAAGTGATGAAGGTGCTGAAAGAAACAGTAGCCTTTGTGGTCTGGGTTTCTTGCCTCTGGCCTATGATTCCACTCCTTTCATCTGTAGAATCTTGCCACTGCCACCTCCTCTAGTTGCTCCACCTTTATAATGTGAGAAAGCAATTGTATTCCTTGCATTTCATATTCTTTTCAGTCACAGGCATCCCAGTGATGCTGAGATACTCCTTTTGAACAGTTGCAGCTATTATGCTGTGAAATGTCTGCGTTTACTCTGATGAAATTCTGGCAAATTCAGCAGGAGGGAGACACTGAAGCCCAGATAAATGCAAACTGTTGCGTCAGGGAGGGCATCCGGCATAAAACTTTTGCTAAGACCAAACATGCAAATCTAATTATAATCTCTAATAATCTCTGATAATCTCTGATAATCTCATACCAATTTCCAAGAGTGTGTAAAACAAGTCCTTATCAGGAAGTAAACCCAACCATTGAGGCGATGGTATGAAATGATCGCGCCTCCTCGACTCGGGGCCAGAACCTCCTTACCTGTACATCCGCTTGACGCGTCTCAGCGGGTGTGCAGAGAGGGTGAACGATCCTCTCGGGTGACATTCATTCTGACCTGGGATATCTCTGGCCCGGAATATCTCCCAAGTGTATTTCCTGACTCTTAATATACCATTCTTGCTTGATCAGTTGCCGGAACAACAAAGTCTGGTCCTGTGGCGAGAGCCACAAAAATGGACAGAAGCCACAATAAATGCCTTTATAGCTATACAGCTGCGACACATAAAAGCTCCGATAATACCCTCATAAACTTGCAGTATTATTTAGGAAACTAGCAGCACTACTCACCAAAAATTCTGATCACTTGTAGACAAAATCCATCCTCCTTTCTTTCCTCAAAAAGAGTTCAATTATTCTGTCATACAGATTATCCATGCGCTTCAGCTCCATTCACTCCCAGCGACACAGTTTGCAGTTACCTCTGAGCCTGTGAGTCAGGGGTACCGGTTGTTGCTCATGGCTTGAAAATGCTGGACAAATCCTTTTCCTGGTTGTGACAGGTTCACTAGTTTAGGAGTTGCCCAATCTTTCTTTACTCTGTCCAGCTTTTGTTCAAAAAGAAAATCACTTTAGATATATTAGTAACTAAATCCGTTTCTTCTTCTCCTGCAGCCATTGGGGGTTGACAATACTGATATTAAACAAGCACAACTATATATCTGTGTATCGTGTATTTGCAAGTGTTATTTGCAGTCCCTATGTCCTCTATTGTAAGTCGCTTTGGATAAAAGCGTCTGCCAAATGCAATGTAATGTAATATATCTGTACGCAGCTGGCTGGTATGTTTCTCCTCGCTAATACACTTTTCCACTCTCTGACTATGCAATCAGAGGGTGTGAATATGCAGAGGTTGCTGTAGCCTGCTAGAAGGCTTTGATGTCGCCAACTCAAAATCTGATTGGTTGAAGCAACAACGTCATCAACAGATTTTTGGCGAAAATGGCTTGCAGAACTGATTGTGCAGCCTCCCCAGGCAGATTCCTTTGACTTTGAGCTTGCCCGGCAACAGATGATGGCTGAAATGTGATTGTGCCACTACCAGACATGCATTTTCATGTTAAAGCATTAAACCAACCAGAAGAAGAGCTATGAAAGGACGTGAACAGACCATTTGGAATTATTTAATAAGTATTCATGGACAAAATGTAATTAACATTTGTGATTCAGATCTTTTTTTTAGGCCAGCAGAGAAGGCCTTGCAGGCCCTGACGGCCCACCACTGCCGTATGTGCACTTGGCACTTACACACCTTAGGCCACAGTTCTTTGATCAACCTTGTGGTCGTATCATTGGACTTGCAGCCGCATGTCCTGGACACTTAGGTGAAGAGTGGGGCGTAGCTGTCAACTGATCACAACCGGGTGGTTAGCTGGTCCCAGTGGTGGGGGGAGGATGCCAGTCAGACCTGGCAGACCCAAACGTAATGTAAGGGTCTGCTGAGAATGTCTAGCACAGTCCCCTGTCAGAAGGAGTTTCAACTCCCACCTCCAGCAGAACTACAACCACATCCAAAGGGAGGTGGGGGACATTGAGTCTGAATGGTTCATGTTCCGTGCTTCCATTGTCGAGGTGGTAGACCAGAGCTGCAGCTGGAAGGCAGTCGGCGCTTGCCGGGGCAGCAACCCTCAAAGCCGCTGGTGGACTCCAGCGGTGAGGGATGCTGTCAAACTGAAGGCGTCCTACTGGGACTTTCTGGCCTGTGGTGCTCCAGAGGCAGCTGACAGGTACCGACAGGCCAAGGGGCATGTGGCTACAGTGGTTGACGGGACAAAAACTTGGGTATGGGAGGAGTTCGGGGAGAGCATGGAGAACAACTTCCCATGGGTGTCGAGGAGATTCTGGTCCACCATCCAGCAGCTCAGGAGGGGGGAGCAGCGCTCCGTCAACACTATGTACAGTGGGAGCAGGGTGCTGCTGACCTCAACTCGAGACATTGTAGTTTGGTGGCAGGAATACTTCCGAGACCTCCTCAACCCCGTTGAAACACCTTCCAATGAAGAAGCAGAGCCAGGGGACTCTGAAGTGGACACACCCATTTCTGGGGCTGAAGTTGCTGAAGCAGTCAAAAAGCTCTTCAGTAGCGGGGCCCCGGGTGTGGATGAAGTCCGCCCTGGGTTCTTCAAGGCTCTGAATTCTGTGGGGCTGTCCTGGCTGACACCCCTCTGCTTCATTGTGTGGGGACAGTGCTGCTGGCCTGGCCCACTGCGGTAATGATCCCCCTTTTTAAAAAGGAGGATCAGAGGGTGTGTTCCAACTACAGGGGGATCACACTCCTCAGCCTCTCTGGTAAGGTCTATTCAGCTGTGCCGCAGTGGCGGGTCCGCTGGGTCATTGAACCTGGGATCCAGGAGGAGCGGTGTGGTTTTCATCCTTCTCATGGAACTGAGGACCACCTCGATACCCTCGGCAGGGTCCTTCAGGGGGAATGGGAGTTTGCCCAACCAGTCCACATGTGTTTTGTCCCTAGGGAAATCCTGTTGGGGGGGGGTGCTCTGAGAGTATGGGGTACCGAACCCTTTCATACGGGCCATTCGTCCCCTGCATGATCACTGTCGGAGCATTGGCGGTTGTAAGTCGGACCTGTTTCAGGTGAGAGTTGTACTCCACCAGGGCTGCTATTTGTCACCGATTCTGTTCATAACTTTTATAGACGGAATTTCTAGGCGCAGCCAGGGCATCAAGGGGATCCGTTTTGGTGGCCACAGGATCAAGTTTCTGCTTTTTGCAGATAATGTGGTTCTGTTGGTTTCATCAGCCCATGATCTCCAGCTCGCACCGGAGCGATTTACAGCCGAATGTGAAGCGTCTGGGATGAGGATCAGCGCCTCTAAATCCAAGACCATGGTGCTCAACCGGAAATGGGTGGAGTGCCCACTCTGGGTCAGGGATAAGGCCGTGCCCCAAGTGGAGTTCTCACAGTCTTGTTCACAAGTGAGGGAAGGATGGAGTGGGAGACCAACAGGCGATCGGTGCAGCGTCTGCAGTGATGTAGACTCTGTACTGGTCTGTCATGGGTCAAGAGGGAGCTGAGCAAAAAGGCGAAGCTCTCTATTACTCCTTTATGTCTACGTTCCCACCCTAGCCTATGGTCACGAGCTGTGGGTAGTGACTGAAAGCACAAGATCATGGATACAAGCAGCCGAAATGAGATTCCTCCACAGGGTGGCCCTCCCTTAGAGATAGGGTGAGAAGTTCGGTCATCTGGGAGGAGCTCGGAGTAGAACCGCTGCTCCTCCAGACAGAGAGGAGCCAGATGAGGTGGCTCGGGCATCTGGTCAGCATTCCTCTTTGACGCCTCCCGGGGGAGGTATTCCTAGCATGTCCATCCGGGAGGAGACCACGGGGAAGACCAAGGACATGCTGGAGAGACTATGTCTCCAGGGTGGCCTGGGAATACCTTGGGGTCCCCCCAGAGGAGCTGAACCATGTGGCAGGGGAGAGGGAGGTCTGGGCCTCACTGTTATGGCTGCTGCCCCCGTGATCCGGCTCCGGATAAGCGGGAAGATGGATGATGTCTGGATGGATGGATCAGTCAAGGCTCGGGTTAACAACAACCCTTATTGGTACAGATGACCTACAGGTTACCAGTGGCAATTGCGACACTGTGGGTCGAAGGAGAGGAAGAAAAGGAAGGCGTGTTGGGAAGCAGAGAGAAAAGAGGTGAAGAGACGGGTTCAAGAAGGTTGGAATGGGTGGAGAAAAGTATCAGGGATACTCTGCGATAGCAGACAATTAGCCAGAATGAAAGGAAAGGTGTACAGGACAGTGGTGAGACAAGCAATGTTGTATGACCTTGAAGAAGAGGAATAGGAATTTTTCAAGCACACATCACTAACAGTTGCAAGCAATTGAGGACCGTATACAGCACATACTGAATCCCACTTGTATAACCATTTCTGTTTGTTCTACCTGATATCGTCTACAATTACCTAAGGCCTCCCAACTGGGAAAAACACCTGACCCCAACCCAACAGTTACACTGTAACTGTACACTGTATCCCTCTCACGGATCAGAGCTGATGCATCTTCAAGAGAGGAAAAAAAATCTATTACAGTTGCCTCTACAAGGCTCTACAATGATTAACTATGACCTGAATGACTAAGAAACTTCATAGCCATAAGGTTAAATGTGTCTAACCAGTTTAAGTGTGACTAATGTAGTCATAACTAGGGTAGTCCTAATACTGCAGAAGGAATGACGAGCAAGAGTGTGATGGATTCATGGGAGGGTCAGTTCACTGGTAACTCCCCAACCCCAGAAAAGCCATATCTTTTGGAATATCTGGGAGAGGTGTACTGTCCACAATAAATGCAGATACAGTGTGCACAAATGTACCGGTGAACAGTCAGAAAGTCTCATTCATCTCGGTTGCACCTGCTCCTCATGAACAGAGGTTAGAAAACAATTGACCGCACTGCTTTCTCCCTACATCTCTATGAAATTCTGTTGTCTGAACAAATGGCAGATCTTCCAAAGTTAGTTTGAACATGTATTGTCAATTCATCTAAAATATATTAAAGTTCCCGCTTGCTCTCAGCCACTAATATTTGGATACCAGTATTGTACTGAGACATAAAGGAAGAAAAGAAGCCTTCTCACAGTTTCCTTCCTTTAGGCTCGGTAATCAAATCTTTTTCCTTAGAATGTAAAAGCCAAAAGGGATTTGCTCACATTACTGTTCTGTAATGGCAACAGCCAACTTTGACTCTTTTCCAGTAAAGGGCTCATAATGAGAGATAATGAAAAAGCATCCCCGTGTATCCCTTGCAAAGTTAGTCATAGTAAAGACTTGAAGCTCAGTATAGGTGTCACAGAGCACAGAACCACACCTTTGGGGCTGAAATCAGGGTCGAAGCACTTTATTTAGGTAGACAGGCAGGGTGTCGCTGGCAATTCCCTGGCCCCGAGACAGAGCCACACAAGGCTGGGTCTCACCAGGACGGGCCTCAGGCAGGGTCCGAAGGGGGCTCTCGCAGGGTCAGGACCTCAGGCGGGGTCAGGGTCTGAAGGGGGCTCTCGCAGGGTCAGGTGGTCCACCAGGGGGTCCCTCAAGGTCAGGGTCCGAATGTCCAGAGAAGGCTCTCACAGAATAGGGGGGCCCAGTCATGACAGGGCTCCACCATGGCCAGGGTTGTTGGGCCACCACAGTCCCCCGGCGCCAGGCAGAGCGCGCCGCTGCCCTTTATAGGGATCTTGATTAGCGGCCGCTGCTGCAGCTGGCACCGATTACGAATTGAACCCAGGTGTGAGACCCTGACAATAGGAGGATGATGGAGCAGAATGGTCTAAAGTAATTGGATTAGATCAGGGGTGGGCAAACTTTTGCCCAGCCCTGGTTTAGATCAAATGACCTGCGCGACTATTTCATTTCTCCAACCTTTTAGTTGGCACTTCTTAACACTATATCATTGTTGATCTTTGAATGCCTCTTAATCACACTCTGTAGAGTCTGTTTAATGTTTTCCTTTAAGGACTCCTTGCAAGGCAAGGTCCTAAAAAGCATTACATGTCTGCTGAAGCCATGCCAGCGAGATTGTATCGGATATTAAGGGGCACATTTAATGTTGGATAAAATAATTCACACTCAGACAAATTGTATGACATCAGTCCTGGGGCCTCATTTATCAACCATGTGTATGCACAGAAGTGTGCAATAAGGTTGCGTACGAACATAGGATTCATCAACTTGTGATGAGTCCTACTAGTGCGTTGGAACTTGCGTAAACGTATGCACAACTCGTACCGTGTGTGCACAAAACCTAGTGGTAGACCAATTAAACTACAAACAGAAGGCACTCAGTCACAGTGGTCAGCGATCTTGAAGCTCGCACATGCCGCTTGTTCCCTGTAATGATAAGATTTCTCAATGACTAACTTGTTAGACAATTTGAATAATCGGTGTTACAGATTATAAAATACAGCTTGAAAGGGATGTGCCATGGCTTGTATGCCCTACAGGGGTATTTGGAGAACCATGTTTTCAAAGACTGTGCTTCTTAGCAGCTACCTCCTCCTCAAAACTGTACTGACTGATTGATGCCGAGATTCACAACGCATGTTGGAGTTTAACAAAACGCACCAAATTCATCCCATGGCACCTCCAGCTCCTGTCTACCCAGGGATTTTTGGCCACCAAAACATTTCAGTGGGAGATTGGGGACATATGTAGCATTTTGTAGCCAACAGTAAGCAGAAATATACCGGCAGTGTTGGATGCAACAATTTCACACCATCACTTGATTCCCAAATATAACTGGAGCCATAGATTGCAGCCACATCACAATAAAAGCACCATCATACAATAATTTCAGCTATGTGGACAGGACAGGCCTTCTAATATGGTACAATAATGTCAGCGTGTCATGTGCCCTTTGATTGGATAGTTAGAGGGACACTGCTTATACCCTGACAAGACAAGAGCACATTTTATTTACTGCTAGTAAGTGATTTAGCTTCTTTATAACTGTTTTACTGTGTATTTTTTGCATCTTGTGTGACTGTTAGGTTAATTGTATTCTTTCTTAAGTTGGTACAGCTGTTGTTGTTTGTTTGTCAGTGCAGTTTGAGTTTCAGTCAGGTGCTCACACCTGGCTGGGCAATCAGTGAGGCCACACCCTACAGCCTTGTCCAACTAATTGCTGTGGGCAGGGCTCAGCGTGTGGCACCGTTCCTATATAAAGAAGTCTTAACAGCGTCAGCTCGTGTTTGACTTCCTCGTGTGAAGACGGACGAATGCAAAGACGGGCAACCCCACCAAAGCATCTACTCCCATAAGGCACACACTTACTTTACTTCTGACCTACGCAAACAACGTGTTTCCAGAAAATACCTGTAATCTACAGGAGGCGCAGGCCTTATTGCTGCAACTACCCACGCAGAAACCTATCTAACCTCCGGTCACTGCAACCTCACACCACTGCAAACACCAACTCATTCACTGTTGGTCTCTGGAACTGCCAATCTGCTGTGAACAAGGCAGACTTTATCTCTGCTCACGCCAGTAGACTCTCTCTGGACCTGCTGGCATTAACTGAAACCTGGTTGAAACTGGATAACACAGCAACAACAGCAGCCCTATCCACCACCCACTCCTTCTCACATACCCCCCATATCATGCTGCGAGGTGGGGGGACAGGAATCCTAATTCACAACCAATGGATCTACACCCCCTTGCTGCCAAACTATGAATACAGCTCTTTTGAATACCATGCCATCAGGGTAACTGCTCCAATCAAGTTATCTGTAATTAGTGTTCAGACCACCTGGGCCACGAGGTGCCACGGTGGATGAATTGGACTTACTTATCTCCTCCATCCCAGATCTGGACTGTCCCCTACTCATCCTCGGTGACTTCAACATACACCTAGACAAGCCATATGCCAGTGACTTTAAAGACTTAATGAATGCTTTTGACCTTCATCTTGCCAGCTGCTCCCAATGCACAAAAACGGAAATGGACTTGACCTGATTTTCACAAAGAACTGTGAGGTGAATGATGTGAAGACAACACTGCCGCATGTTTCTGACCACTTCTTCATTCATTTCACAATCACTCTACCACAGTCACCAGCCAGCACTCCACCTGTGGTCACGTATAGACGGAACCTCCGCAGACTGTCTATCACAGACTTTGCATCGGCAGTTGCTTCTGTCTTGCCACCCCCCCAGCACACTGTTGCAATATCTACATCTGAGGAAGACAGAGTCGCTCAGCTCTACGCTGAGCTCCTGCCTGGACAACATGTGCCCTCTATCCACTAAGCCTGCACTTTCTACACAGCCTCGACCATGGCTGACTGAACCCATCCGCGCTCTGCGTTCTACCCTTAGAGCAGCAGAAAGAAAGTGGCACAAAACTGGCAACCCATTAGATCTCGAAAACCTGCAGTCTCTACTAGCGTTCTTTGCCACTTCTGTGACAACTGCCAAGACGGCCTACTACAACGAAAAGATCAGCAACACTACAGACTCTAGGAAATTGTTTTCTACTTTTAAGTCACTGCTTAACCCTCCCCCCCTCCTGCTGCTACAGATCTTACCCCAGACAAGTTTGCCACCTTCTTCACAGAAAAGGTAGCAAGCATCAGCAAGCAATTCAAAGATCCTCCCTCCGACGAGCATTCACCACAAGTAACCACTACCACTGCTGCAACACTCAGTACATTTACCCCACTCTCTGAAGCGAATGTCTCCAAACTGATCACTGAGAGTCGTCCCACTACCTGCCCGCTGGACCCTGTGCCCGGCAACCTGCTTCAAGATATCGCCCCATCAGTGGTTCCAGTGACAACATGCATCATGAACTCCTCACTGTCTTCCGGAGCTGTCCCCTCTGCCCTCAAACAAGCAAGGGTGACACCTTTACTGAAAAAGCCTACACTTAACCCAGCACAGGTAGAAAAGTACCGCCCTGTCTCACTTCTTCCGTTCCTTTCAAAAATCCTGGAAAGGGCAGTTGCAAAACAGGTCACCAACTTTTTAAATCAGACTGGACAACTGGACCCAAAACAATCTGGCTTCAAAAGTGGCCATTCAACCGAAACTGCGTTACTGTTAGAAACAGAAGCTCTGAGGACTGCAAGAACAGAAGGACTATCATCTGTCTACATCCTACTAGACTTATCAGCTGCCTTTGACACAGTCAACCACAGAATAGTCCTCAAGATACTCACATCCATGGGAATCACTGGTGCCGTCCACTCCTGGTTCCACTCCTTCCTCTCTGGCCGCTCCTTCAAGGTGTCATGGCAAGGGAAATTATCTTCAACTCTCACCCTCACCACCGGGGTACCCCAAGGATCAGTGCGGGGGCCCCTTCTCTTCACAATGTACACCACCTCACTGGGAAATGTCATTAGAACACATGGTGTCTCCTGTCACTGCTATGCCGATGACACACAGTTGCACCCGTCCTTACAGCCAGATGATGCCACGGTTTCGACTCGCATCACAGCCTGCCTCTCCAAACTGTCATCATGGATGAAAGAACACCACCTACAGTTGAACTTGTCCAAGACTGAACTTCTGGTGATCCCAGCCAAAGAGACAATTCATCACAACATCAGCCCCAAGATGGACTCTCGGCGTCATGATTGACGATCAGCTGTCATTCTCCAACCATATTACATCAATTTCGCGGACCTGCAGATTTGTGCTGTACAACATTCAGAAAATCAGACCCTACCTGACCCAACAGTCGGCACAGCTATTGGTTCAGGCCATGGTCATCTCCCGCCTGGACTACTGCAATTCCCTCCTAGCTGGACTACCTGCTTGTGCAATAAAACCACTGCAGATGGTACAGAATGCTGCAGCACGGTTGGTATTCACTCAACCCAAAAGGGCTCATGTAACACCTCTGTTCATCCAGTTGTACTGGCTACCAGTAGCTGCCAGGATCAAGCACAAGGCCCTGACCCTGGCATTCAAAACCACCTCAGGAACAGGTCCAGCATATCTAAACGAAATGATAAGACCTTATGTTCCCGGCAGAGAGCTGCGTTCCTCTAATACAAACCTATTAGCAGTACCTTTTGCTCGCTCTAAGCAATCTCAGGCAAAACTGTTCTCAGTTCTACTACCTCAGTGGTGGAACAAACTTCCGGAAGCAACAAGACTGCCATCATCTCTCTCAACCTTCAAGAAACAGCTAAAAACTTTTCTCTTTCAGGACTATTTACTGCGCTGATGCTTGAGCTGCCCCCAGATCAGGTTAGGCACCAAGTTAGGCTATGCAGTGTGTGTGTGTGTATGTACGTATGTGTACGTCTTTGTCTTGGAAAAAAATAAATTAATAACCCCAGCTTACTGTTCTGTATATTTCCTGTGCATCTTGTATTTGCAAGTGTTATTTGCAGTGCTTATGTCCTCTATTGTAAGTTGCTTTGGATAAAAGCGTCTGCCAAATGTAATGTAATGTAGAGTGTACTTGCCAGAGCAAGCAGGCTGCATCTGTAGCAAGCTGCACAAACACAAATATAGTTGTGTTGATGTAATAGCTAATTTGTCAAACCATGAAGGCTAAGGGAAGAGAAAAAGTGATGTGGTTACATATCTATTGTCAAAGCCATTGTCAAGACGGATATTTCAAGAAGGTTGGGCAATTGTGAAACTAGCAGGCCTGTTAGGAAGACGATTTGTCAGTCACTATCAGTCCTCTAACTATGAGTGGTACCCCTGTTATGTAACGGATCTTTATACTGCATTTTTACATAGTAAGATGATTTTTATAGCTATAAAACAATTATTGAGAGGTGGATTGATAAATGGAGCGCTACTGAATGCCTAGGTGTGAAATGCAGGCCCGCCACTGATGTATATATAAATGTATATATATGAATAAATATAAAATCTCCCTTTCTTGCCTAATGTTGAGGGAACCATGTCACACTTCAGCTCAGGTATTACCAAAGGAAATATTATAAGTGTGTGTGTGTGTGTGTGTGTGTGTGTGTGTGTGTGTGTGTGTGTGTGTGAATATTCTGTATATATACAGTATATACACACATACATATACTGCATATATAAAACAACTTTTTCTGTTGTGTCGAACTGCAAGTGAAATATAAATAAATGGATGGTATATGAAGAAAGTGTGTAAGACGGCAAGGGACAGAAAATACCATGCAACGTCTAATGCTTATGCACAGATCAAGACAAAGACAAGAATTAAGAATGATGATAAAGAAATATGCCTGCAGGTTGCCAAGGATACTTTTGAAGCACGCCAAAAATTAGATAATGTGTTGGTTTGAGGATTGAACTACTGTTTGGTTCAGTTCCGAAAGACACGCTTTAAAGCTTCTATGTGACATTTAAATGTGTACGTATATGGGGATTCTCTGTAAAGAGTGTGATCTGAATACATTGTTATAGACAAGACACATGAGATCCCGTTTCATTCACTGTCAAAGAGATTACATTCGTTGTGAAATATTGGAATGGACTCTTTCTGCAGTGTGTTCCAGAATATAATTTTTCCCAGCCTCTAGTTTGAAATAAAAGAACAGCCGAAGGAGTTGAATAATCACAGATTAAAAAAAAAATCCATAAATGTCTTATGGTAAATTAAGATGGTACAAACATCTGGAAGATCACCTGTTCTTGTACATCCCCCTGGCAACAGCCTCCTGGCATCCTCCTGGTAAGAGTCAGCCAAGAGCACTCTGGGGGGGTGGGTTAGGGGGGTTATTATTACACTTTAAATCCCACCTGGCTTGAGAAGACCTCCTTCCACAAAAAAGTTCTGGAATGCATTGGTAGTGATAAGGACATCTGGGTTGACTTCCTTGTTCTACTGCCAAAACCACCCAGCCCTGGATAAGCAGTTGGACAATGAATGAATGAATGATAAAAGAAACTGAGGGACAAAGCACCTTCAAGCACAGATTAATTCTGATATCCAGGTTTTCTGGCATTCCTTTCAAACTCCCATACAAGTCAAAAGTTTGTGGATGATCATTGCAAAATTTGTAGCAATATGTATATGAAGGTTCTGTCATTGAACTCATTGTATAGTTTTAGATGACATGGCCTTCCTTTTTTCTCTAATTATGAAAAGATTGACTAATCAGCACTAGTGGAGTTTCCATGGACTATGTTGTTTTGGGACATCTTTGTGGTCTGTAGTGAGAGCTGGGAGCATGCTCTGGAGAGAAGAGGAATGAAAGTAAAGACATTTTACACACACGTGTGAGTAAATTTAAAGGTCCCTTGGTGGAACACAAAGGGTGCAAGGTGGAGAGGTGAGAAAAGTTTAAATAGAGTCAAGGGAAGCATTTACAAGATGGTGGTGAGACTAACCCTTCTGTTGGTGGCTTTGACCTTAAGACAGAGCTGGAAGGTGTCAGAGCTTAAGATGCTAAGATCTTCTGTAGGCGTGACAATGAGAGACAGGACGCCTTCCTGAAATCTTCGTGTTGTGGCAACTGGACTTAAATTTCTTCTCTTGAAACCAGTTGACATCCAGTTTCCACGGCGGGAAGATTTCAACAAGAATTCACCATGACCTGGATGACTGAGAACCTACACAGTCATTGACAGGACTAGAAATAAGCACATCAGAAGGGCAACCCAGGTGAGACATCTTAGAAACAAAGTCAGAAGCTAGATTGAGATGGTTTGTGCATGTGAAGAGGAGAGAACATTGATAGGAGAGTGTTGGAGATGAAGCTACCAGGCAGGAAGAAGAGGGAAAGACTGAAGAGGAGACTTGTGGATGTGATGAAGAGGGACATGCAGTTAGTGGCCATAACAGGGGAAGATGCACAGGATAGGGCAAGATGGCAACAGATGATCTGCTCTGTTATCCCCCTACTAGGGAGAAGCCAAAAGAAGAAGCGAAGGGACTGCTGAAAGTGTCTAAACTGGATATAGGATTACCAGAACTATACCAAGGAGAAATTCATGAAAGGGGGCTGGCCAGTTAAATGAGGTTTATTATGGATCAGGGTCATGACTGTGTGCTTCAAGTGGATCTCTGGGGGAAAGGCACGACACCTGGATACACTGTTAAATAAAGGTAATATGGCAAGTGTGATGCTTTGGAATAATGTTTTTTCTAAAACTTGCTTCCTGAAATTATTGTGGATGTTATTTTACTACCTATGTGAATATTCCCGCAGACCAACTTTACACTTTCAAGTAAACAGCATCCTCAGATTGCAACTTTTTATTGTCTGTATACCACTTAACACAGTATACCTTTAAATTTCTTGTGGCATCCATGCCCTTATGGTTCTGGGTTCCTCTGACTGTATAATGAGGATGTACCCATACTTGACAGGTGGTCATAACGTTATAATTTATTGGTGTTTTACATCAAAACTAGGAGATGAAAGTGTATGCTCAATAAAAAAAAAAAAAGTGTCACGAATCGCTGGGGCGGACTCGAGCAGGGAACCACTCTTCAGAGCAGAGATGGGTGGTTGAAAGCACTTTTATTAGGTTGACATGGCAGGGTGGGTTGCAGACGGGACGGGTTGCAGGCGGGACTGCAGAGGCTGGGTCTCACCGGGACGGGTTGCAGACGGGGCTGGTTGCAGACAGGACAGGTTGCAGACAGGACAGGCCCCAGGCAGGGTGGCAGACTGGACAGGTTGCGGGAGGGGACAGAGGTCACACCGGCCGACTGGGTCCGGTCGTAACAAGGGAAGGGACAGAGGTCACACCTGGGGTCCGGTCCTGGCAAGGAATGGGGTCCGGTCGTGGCAGGGCTTCACAGTGGTCTGTAAGGGCCGCAGTGGCAGGAATGGGGTCCAGTCGTGGCAGGGCTCTGCAGTGAACTGAGAGCCACAATCCCCCGGCACCAGGCAGAGCATGCCGCTGCCCTTTGTAGGGATCTTGATTAGCGGCATCTGCTGCAGCCGGCGCCGATTACAATGGGGATCAGGTGTGAACCCTGACAGTACCCCCCCCTCAATGGGCGCCTCACAGAGCCGGCCTGGGTGGGTGTGGTTCCAAGTCCATGTTGGCCGGGGGATTCTGTCGTTGCGACAGCTGGGCTAGAATCGAGGAGATCTGGCCCAACTGAGCGTTAATGTTCAGGATCTGGGTTTGATTTCGTTGCAGAGAGGAGGCTAAGTCACATAATGTCCTCTCGTGTTGTCCCAGCCTCTGGTCTCGCATGGTCAGGGCCGCTACCAGATTGTCCTGGGGGCTGGGATCGGGCCTCGGTGGTGGGCTCCCCGGGTCCATGTTGGCCGGAGAATTCTGTCACGGCACGGAAGGACTCGGACAGGGAACCACACCACCAGAACTGTCTTGCAGGTCGGGGTCCAAAGGTCCAGAGTGGGGGCTTTCGCAGGATCGGGGTTCAAGGTCCAGGGTAGCCTAACAAGGTCAGGTGGAGAATAACAATTCTCCAGCGCCAGACGGAGCGTGCCACTGCTCTTTAAAGAGATCTTGATGAGCGGCAGCTGGCAGCTGGCTGCTGGCGCTGATTATCAATTGTGATCAGGTGTCTCCTCTTGGCTGCTAAGAGGAGATCCTGACAAAAAGTAAATCTTTCACATGTTGCTAAAAAGGATATTTATTTTCTACAAGCTCTAGAACAAGCATCTGAATTGAGGATTAAAGCGCAACCACGAATCAATCGGAATTTTTCAAGTTTTCATGTTTATGATCACTAGTCAGCAGTCCTTACTTGTGTGAAGTAGTGCTACATACTTCATCCTGTCTACTTTAATCTAAACACCCTGATACCATTTTCAATGTCAA
The DNA here is from genome assembly GCF_037954325.1 of Fistularia commersonii. Lineage (NCBI taxonomy): Eukaryota > Metazoa > Chordata > Actinopteri > Syngnathiformes > Fistulariidae > Fistularia > Fistularia commersonii. The sequence goes on from NC_141297.1 coordinate 18,230,850, forward strand.
TTTCAAAATTGGTATAATTGTAGATTTTAATAAAAGCAAATATCATATTGCTTACAAAAAATACATTATTTCAAATGTTGATGAAATCTGTTTTTACGACCTTGAAATTTAAGTTGTAGAAATTAGTATTAAATATCCGTCCAACCATGCATCCATCTATTGTCTGACATTTATCCTACTCAGGGTCGCGGGGGACGCTGGAGTCTATCCCAGCTGCCGTTTGGTGAGAGGCAGCGTACACCCTGGACCAGTCACCTGCCAATCACAGTGCACATATACAGACAACCATTCACTCCCTCATCCACACATCCGAGCAATTTTCCCTATTAATCTGCTGCGTGTTTTTGGATAACAGTGGATAAACCACTGACCCCATGCAAACAGGGGGAGAACATACAAACTCCACATAGAAAGGTCCCCTGTCGGAATTGAATCTGGCTGTCATTTTGAACATGAGAATCACCTAGAAAGGAGGCACAACATCCCGAGTAGGATGTCATGAGGTTATATTCACAGGGTTTTATAAAATTTTGTACACAAATTATACAGTCGTGGAAATTGCCATCAGTAACACACCTCAATTCCTCAATTTGACAACAAAGCAACATGGTGTTTATGAATTTATTCCAGGAACCAGTTGAAATTCTCTAGCATTGTACATCTTTTCATCTACGTGCTACCAGATTCCTTACAGCAATCATGTGCTTGTGAACTTCTATTGTGGAATTGACTTCTAATTGTATTACTGTATAATCCAGGGGTGGGCAAACTACGGCCCGCAGGCCACATCCAGACCGTTTGTAGGTTTAATTCGGCCCGCCAAAGATTGGTACAGAATTCATGATTGATGTGAATGATTTAATGATTTAATGAGCTCCCACAATGAATGTGGGAGCTCAAACAGAAGATTATTTCATTTTTGGAGCTAATTGAGAATTTTCCTGAGTTGAATGTCACAGATTGGCTTTGTGGTTTAGCCTTTACTGTGGCATACTGACACATATGAATGAGCTTCATGCGAAGCTCCAAGGGAAAATAAAGATAGTGCATGAAATGCAAGCAAACGTCAGAGCCTTCAAAACCAAGCTGTTTTTTTTTTAAAGCAAATGTCAGATGAGTCTGAAATATGCTGTTAACCAATGCATTTTTTTTATATGTATCGTATCTTGTGCTGACCCGGCCTGCCTGTCAATTTTTAAACGTCAATGCGGCCCCTGAACCAAAACGTTTGCCCTGATATAACCCATAGCAAAGATGTATGAGTAAGTACATTAGAATTACATCAACAATGGCACAATGTGAATCTAACTAAGAATACAGGGTCTTATAGTTGGATACTTTGAATCCTTATATTTGATACATTGCGGGGAGCATATTGCTTGGAATGTGAAAGATTGCAGGAGGAATACCCAAGGGTCACCCAAAGCAAACAGTTCCAAGGTAAGGGACCAAAGAAAGTGCTATTCAGATAGCGTCTGAATAGATAAAAACATGAAACAAGAGTCTGGTGGCCAAGCCTGCACAGCAAAGTGAGTCCCTCTTCCCATGGTTTCACCACCTGTGGAAGGAGCCAAGGGGTGCTGTGTGAGCTGGCTGGCCACCATAGGCAGGAACCATCATGGTCTGAACCTCAGCTGTAGATGCTGGCTCCAAGATGGTCTCCTCTCCGCTGGGGCAGGAGCCTGAGGTGCACGGCCGAGAGCTTGCAGCGAGATATTGTTGGGCTCACTGCTATTTACAGCCTGGGCTCCAGAGGCAGTCTCCTTGAGAGGGCTTGGATTCTATTTCCATCTGGAATACTGTTTTATACAGAGAAGAAGAAGATGAAATGCATTTATTGTCACATACAGTTATAGACCACAAAATCAGCAAAATTTGACCACTCAATTTAACCCAAAATAGATGAAACATGAGTATAAGGCAGCTAAGGAACAGCGCTAGGGGAGCAGCCAAGTTTTCAGTGTCTCGCTCAAAAGCACTTCAACAGGCTGGGAGGAACCAAGAATCAAACCAGGAATGTTCGGTTCCAAGGATGACTACTCTAACACCCTGCGCCACGAGCATGAATTCGCACCTCTGCTCAATCTATGTCCTGCCGACACCAGCTTCCTTAGATGTCCTATGGGGACAGGGAATGGAGGGGGTGTCAAACCTCATATTTAAAGATTGTTTGAAATGCCGATTTCCAGATTCCAGACTGCTGCCCCAAGCTTGGAATTGCAGCTTTTCACCGTCACCAAGCCTTCTGTGTTATTGATTGCTGTGATTTATTGCCCCTTACTACTGGTAGACCTGATGGTCTAAAATTAGGCCATTTCGATTGTTGGGCCTTTGATACTATTGGATGCTGGATAAACTGGAAAACCTTTTTGTTGTCTTCTTCTCCCTTCCTCAGGCATCCTCTCACTCTTTAAAAAACTAACGCTGCCTAGACACTTCCTTTCCTCCACAGGTATATCATCAGGAACAGCAGTCTTTCCACTCTTCATCCTCTTCAATGTCCTCCTCACTTCACCTTTACTTATCTTGGCTACTTCGTGGTCCACAATAGTGTCCTTTTCTTTGCTCTCCTTCATTTTTTTCATCCATCAACTCATCAAAGCACTCTTTCCATCCTCCAAGCACTATTTTTGTATGTCAATCGATTTCTCTTGCTTTCCTCAATCACCCAAACTTGCTTGAAAGCCTTTTCATCTATATCCCTCTGTTTGCTTACCTGTATAAATAAATATCTCCCTCCTTACTTTCCAATCGAGCTTACAAGTCATCATGCGCTCTTTTTGGCCTTTTCTACCTGTACCTTTACCTTGTGCCCCATCTCCCTGTACTCCTGTTTGCTCTCTTCAGCCACCTTAGTGCCCCACTTCTTCTTTATTTGCCTTTCTCTGTATATATTCCTATACTTTCTCATTCCAACACCAAGTCCCTTTATCTACATTCCTTCCGGGCGACACACCAAGTACTCTCCTCCCTGTCGCTCTGATCACTTTAGCTTCAGTTGTCCAGTCTTGAAGCTCTCCCTGACCACTCAGAGTTCCCCATAACTCTTCCCTTAAAAACCTACAACACTCCTTTTTTGCTTCCACCTCTTCATCCTCTGCTCTGCCTTTGACTTCTTCACCTCTGTACTCACCAGGTTAATCTTGCAAATCAGCATCCTATGTTGTCTGGCTACACGCTCACCTTCCACTATGCAGTCAATAAAATCCTTCAGATTACATAATCTATACAAGATGTAGTCTACCTTTGTCCTCCTACCTCTGCTCTTATGAGTTACTCTATGTTTCTGCCTATTCTGGACAAAATTATTCCCCACAGCCATCTCCATACTTTTTGCAAAGTCTACCACTCTCTGTGTTCCTCTGTGACAAAATTTAAAACCTTTTTAGTATCATTGTCCCAACCTTAAGGTGCTATATCTTACTTATGAAATATTTGAACTGATGCCGCTGTAGACGAGTCCTCGGTGGTGTTTGAGTAAGTTGTTTTTTCTTTGTTTTATTATTTTGTTTTGTTTTGTTTTTTCTTTTGGATGGCATGATGGGGTCTTGGTGGCACTTCTGCCAAACAGAAAGAAGATCCCTGTTTGAATCTGGACAGGGGGTGGCCCTCTGTATGAAGTTAGCATGTTCTCGCCATGTCTGTGTGGGTTTCCTCCAGGTTGTCTGGTTTCCTCCCACAGTCAAAAAGCATCCATTTGTTTAATAGGAAGCATCTAACCTAATCAGGTTTAGCAGCCTCTTGATTGGGCCTGCTTTTTGCCGATAATATGGTTCTGTGGCTTCATCTGACCATGATCTTCTACACTTACAAGGGCAATTCACAAATAAGTGTGAAGTGACTGGGATGAGAATCTGTACCTCCAAATTCAACACCAGGGTTCTATAGCCAGAAAACCTGCCCTCTCCGTGTTGGGAATGAGATTTTGCACCAAATGGAGAGCATCAAGTATCTCGGGGTATTGTTGTATGAGTGACATGAGAATGAAATAGAAGATAGGCAGGGGGATTGGTGCAGCATAAGCAGAGATGAGGATTCTACATCAGTCCGTCCTGGTAAAGGAGGAACTGAGGCAAAAGGCAAAGCTCTCAATTTACCTCAATCACCATCACCATCGCCTATATTCATGAGTGGTTAGTAAGCAAAAGAATTAATCCAAATACAAGCAGCTAAATAGAGTTTCCTGTGCAGGATATCTCCCTTGGAGATAGGGTGAGAAGATTGGTCATCACAGAGGGGATCAGAATAGACTGCCTGCTCCTCACATCCAGGGGAGCTAGATGAGGTGACTCAAACATTGGATCAGGATGTAAATTTGATGCCTCCCTGGTCAGCTGTTCTGAGCAAGGCTTACCTGGAGGAGGCCCGGAGAAGGCTGAGGACAAGTTGGAGGGACCATGTTACTCCTCTGGCCTGGTAATGCCTAAGGATTCCCCCAGGTGGCTGGATGAAATGGCAAGAGAGAGGAAAGTCTAGGCTTCTTTTGTTTTGGCTGCTGCCCCCTGCCAACCCAACATGTCCACGTCTATGGTAGCACTCACTTTATCTTACCCCATTTGCTATATGGCACAAATGGTTTGCCAATAGATGTAGAATATTCCCCAATAACTTCTGGTTTTTATCACCGTATTTCTCGCACTATAAGGCGTACCTAAAAGCCTTTAATCTTCTCAAATAACAACAGTGCGTCTTATACATGGATCAATATTGAGCCACAAGAGGTCTTGCAACTGCAGGATGCAGCCGCCGACTCCATTTTCTCCTGTAGAAGGTGTGGTGCGATGTATGCTGGGATGATACATTACAGTAATTTGGCAGACGCTTATAAACAAAGCAACTTAAGATGGAGATGCGGGGGATTGAATCTAGGAGCTCACCCATGTGAAGCATGCATTCTACCACTGAGCTACATACCACAAGTGATATCCCTGCGGAAATATGAGTCCAAGAAGCATGCATTTTCATTTCCGTTTGTGTGTGTGTGTGTGTGTGTGTGTGTGTGTGTGTGTGTGTGTGTGTGTGTGTAAAGACCCCAAAATACCTCCCTTCAGGAGACACTTTTACGACGTAGAGTTTAAACTCAAGGCTATAAGTCACGCAGTAGAACATGGGAATAGAGCAGCAGCTAGAAAATTCAACATTAACGAATCAATGGTGCGGAAGTGGAGGAAGCAACAAGAGGACCTGCGCCAAGTAAAGAAGGCCAAACAGAGTTTCCGAGGGAACAAAGCGAGATGGCTAATGTTAAAGGACAAACTTGAACAGTTGGTTGTTGAACAGAGAGCTGCAAGTAGACGTGTCACCATGGTCACTATTCAAATGAAGGCAACAGTGCCAGCACACAAACTTAACATGAATGAATCTAGAGGTGGTCCTTCTTAGTGCTTCCGTTTTATGAAATACTTCGAACTGTGTCAAATTGAGTTGGAAATACACTGTTTTCAACGAAGGCAGCGCAAATATCGGTGAGAGCTAACGGTACGTACGGTATCGTATTGTATATGCACTAACTTGTTTTGGGAGTGAACGGAGTTGTCAGAACGTTGGTTTGTATTCTATTAATAAAGTTTGACTGACTTATCTGACTGTTTTGTTGACATTCCCTTAAGCTCCATTTAGTGGATGCATAACGCAACCCCAGCCACTACTGTAGCTTCGATTCTATGTGCCTTATAATGCGGCGCGCCCTTTGTATGAAAAAAAAAATGAAATAGACCATTCATTGAAGGTGCGTCTTATAATCTGGTGCATCTTGTAGTGCGGAAAATACGGTACTCAATTTCATTATATTAAGGTGCTTACAACAATAGCTGACACACTGGAGCGAGACAGACGCAAGAAACAACCAAACAACATCCATCCAGTTTGTAAGGGAAGGGGAAAAGCCAGGCCCATGGCAACATCAAAAACAGCCTACTGCAAATGGCCAATTCATGGGACATGGAGTTAGACCTGGGGGAAAGGCAGCAGTTAATCCAGACAACCTTCAGACAGGATGTAATACTGAGGTCAGACGAGGCAAAGAAGATCATTCTCATGGAACTTACTGTCCTATGGGAGGGAGGATGCGATCAAGCTCAAAATACAAGTACCTCCTGGAGGACCGCAGGGGAAAAGGTTGGTCAGAGGAAGGAATTAAGGAGGATCCAGGAGGATAAGATGGGCAGGGATTTGGCCACCACTGTTGACCCACCGTTGAGAGGGTGTTACAGTTCAGGGTCAAAAACACCCGATGTTCAAAAGGCACTGTCTGATTACATCAACTCCGGCTGGTCAAGACTACATTCACCAACAGTGAGGAGGAGGCATCTTTTGATATGATTATATTCATTCACATAAGAAACTATTATCATTTTCTAACCTCAGTCATTGTTTGGGAGAAATACTAAAAAAAGTATGTTGATGCAATTATTTTGACCCAGAGCGTTCCAGACTTCTGTCTCCCCAGCCACTTGGTCCAGCTCTTTTGGGGTATCCGAAGGCCTTCGCAGGTCAGCCTAGAAACATAGACCCTCCAGGGGGTCCTGGGTCTTCCCTGGGACCTCCTCTGGGTTAGACATGCCCAGAACATCCTCACATCCAGGCATCCAGGAGGCATCCTAACCAGATGCCCAAGCCACTTCATCTGACTGCTCTTCATGTGGAGAAGCAGCAACTCTAGTCTGACTCCCTCATGGAAGGCCAAACTCCTCATCTCTAAGGGAGAACCCAGACACTTTGCAGAGAAAACTGATTTCGGCCAATCGGATCTGCAACCTTGTTCTTTCAGTAATGACCCACAGCTCATGACCATAGGCGAGGGTAGGAACATAGATCTAATAATAATAATAATAATACATGGGATTTTTATAGCGCTTTTCATGACACTCAAAGACGCTTCACAAGTAAAAAAAACAGAGGGAAAAGAACATACACAGAATTATTGGGAAGAAGTCCAAATTGGAGAGTGTGGCGATGAGCGCCAGTCCAGGGACAAGCTGGAGGGGCTTCGCCGGTGTGCAGCTGAGGGTCGTGCTGCTGTGAGGAGGCAAGTGTTGGAGCTGGATGTCGGAGATGGATTTTTGGTGGAGGGAGAGATGGTGGAGCAGGAGGAGCAAGAAGATTTCGGCCGATGGAGATGCCGTCTTGCTAGGCGCCATCGGGATCCGGAGTTTCGAAAGGCTAGCCGGCTAGCTAGCCAGCCAGCCTGCTCAGGTCACCGACGGGATCTGGAGTTTTGAGAGGTTAGCTAGCAAACCAGCCTGCTCAGGTCGGCAAGCTAGTTTGGTAGCTTGCTGGAGATTGTCCAGGTGAGCCTTTGTCTTTGGTTTGGTTGATTGGAAGGAGAAGGAGGAGAAGGAGGAGAGCGGGAAGCGGCAGCCAAATGCGCCAGCGTCCTCCCGCCCGCCATCTTGCCAAAAAAAAAAAAAAAAAAAAAAAAAAAAAAGATCTACCTGTAAATTGAGAGCTTTGCAAAAGGTCTGTCTTGGTGAAGAAGCTGAGCCAAAAGGCAGAGTCTGCATCACTGCAGATGCCTCGCGATCCATCTTACGATCTCTTTCTCCATTGTTCCCTCTCTCATGAGCAAGTCCTCGAGATACTTTAACTTCTCCATTTAAGACAAAACCTCCTCCCCAACCCGGAGAGGGCACTGCACCCATTTCTGGCTGTAAACCAAGGCCTCGAATTGAGATGTATTGATCCTTATCCCAGCCACTTCACACAGCCCAGCACACACTGGGATGGCATCAGGCCAGTGGTGGTTTTGGTGTGGGAGTTCTGGGAGAATTCTGCCCAAGGGAGTAGTTGGGCCCATTCTTGATGTTTGTCATGGTAGAAGGGTTGATTTCCTGGACCTTGCACTCTGTTTTGCTGTTTGACTGGCAATGATATCCAGACGTCAAACTGACTGTTACTGAGTATCTGAAGAAGGCCTTCCAGACTCAGGAGACAAACTGCGGCACTTTGTCGATACTATATCCTCAGGCATGCCATGGTTCAGGAACACCTGGTGGTGGAGGGCTGGGACCATCTCCACCGGGGATCAACTTTCAGGCCTCAGAGAACCAGTCGACGACCACAAGGATGCATGTGTTGCCTTCTGATCTGGATAAAATCAAAGTCAAAGTCCACCCCCAAGTGGGACCAGGTTTGGCAGGGGCCATAAGTTTACCCGCTAGCATAGCATGGTGCTTGCATAATGCCACATACCGTTGCCACCAATTCCCAGCCACCAATACCGATAGTGTTGTGGGTACCATACACCCTGGTGCGCCCCATCCAAAGTGGTGGCATGAGCTGTGGTGAGCAGTGTCTTGTAGGATCTGTGGACCATATACGTAGCCCTGGGGGGTATTTTCTGGAGCTGGGTTTTCAGCAGCCTGCATCAGTTTTTCCACAAGAACCCATTAGGTGGTTAGTCCCATACCGTCCCATGACGATGCTATGGTGTCGGGAGAGGCAGAGTTCTCGCATGACCTTGCAAGCGGGATACGGCTTCAGTCTTGCTGTTCTTGGGACCCAGGGCAGTAGAGAATGATAAAGCCAAAGCAGACAAAGAACAACATCTACCAGGCTTGTCAGGGGTTGAGACACTTGCCGGAACTGAGGTATTCTAGGTTCTTGTGATCCATGAGGATAAGGAAGGGATGCGTAGCCCTTCCAGCTAGTGGTGCCATTCCTACATTTCCCCACACAGTAATTCTGCTCCACCTTGTTCAGTTTCTGCAAGTAGCACGCAAAGGGTTGAAGAACATTGTGTTTACTTTATAATTTCACTGAAACACTTTATAGTTTATAGTTTATTTTTATTTCTAATTCTGCCTTTCTTTTATTATTTATTACTGTTATATTTTCTGTAACTGGCACTGCAATTTCCTTCGGGATTAATAAAGTTGTTCTTATTCTTATTCTTATTGTCGTGGGGGCCATGTCATAAGACTGCCACAAGCCTTGCAGTAGAGACATCCTCTTCTACAACAAACAGCCGTGATGGGTCTGTTAATCTCAGCATTGAGGCAGTAGTGAAGGCCTGTTTCAGGGAGTCGAGCATGGTGTTCACCTCTGAAGTCCAAACGAGAGTATTGGGTTTATTTCGGACCAGGGATGTCGGGCCAGTGATCCTGCTGTAATTCTGAATAAAACCAACAGTAGAAGTTGCTCTTGAGCCTACCACCTCACTCTTGCAGCGATCCATGCTGACTCCTTGAGCTGGATAGACATCCAGTAACAGAAAAATTTTAACATAGAAATTGAATGGGCAATTCCACCTTGAGAAATACTGTTCTGGTGAAGAATGAAGAACACTTGGCAAATGTAAGGACTGTGGTCAGATCTATTCTTTGAGTAAATTAAGATATCGTCAAAATACAAGATTACTGATTTATTCAATAATGCGCAAAAGACCAAGTTTGCAAAACTTTGTAGTATGACGAGGCTTTTTCACCATTCTATAAGGCAGTGGTCCCAAAACTACGGCTCAGGGCCCAGATACGGCCCGCCTCCACATTTTGCCCGGAGCCTGAACAATACCAGAGATGCATTATGATATTTTTTTTCATTCTGGCCACGTAATCATGACTTGTACATGCATAGAACGTAACATTCTATTCCACCTTTCTGCAGTCTGTGCCTTTTCTGAACCCCTCCCTCAAAAAAAATTACACACCCCTGTCAAATAATACGGAATAATGGCGAAAAGATTAGGTAAGAGAAAAATAGATTCAGAATGCAGGGTATTTAACCTGCAGTGGACAAACAATTATTTTTTTGTTCAATTCAAAGAAAAGACTGTTTGTCTCATCTGTCAAGAGACGATGGCTGTATTCAAAGAATACAATCTACGCCAACACTTTAAATCCCGTCACAAAGACAAGTATGATAGCAAATGCGAGCAGACAAACTCTCAAAGCTAAAAAGTGGACTGTTAGCTCAGCAGGGTACATTTGTACGCCAAGCTTAGCTGAACCAGTCTCTGTTCGTGCGAGCTTTCGGGTTGCTCGAGTGATAGCAAGCAGCACTAAACCTTTCACAGATGGAGAATATGTCAAGAAATGTTTGAATGCTGTTGCGGAGGAGATGTGTCCCGAGAAGAAAGATGTCTTTAATGTCTTGAGTCTGTCGGTGGCTACAATCGCAAGACCCATTGAAGAAATTGGGGGTAATGTATATGGCCAGCTACAACAGAAGATGAAAGAATTTGACCTTTTTTCATTAGCTCTGGATGAGAGCACGGATGTGCAGGACAGAGCGCAGCTGCTGAATTTTATTCGTGGAGTTAGCGCAAACTTTGAGACTTTGGATGGCTACCAGATCCTCGCACATTTCAAAGGGACTACAAAGGGGGGAAAATATTTTTTGCAAAGTATGGCAAACCATGAAAGAATTGAACCTGGACTCTCTGGAAAACAATAAATGTTTACGTTTAGACACCTCTGTGATGGTCATACTTTTTGTTACAAACTGGCCCTGCCCTCCGTCAGTGAAGGGAAAAGTTATTCAGCCCTCACAGGAAAAAGTTTGGGGACACCTGCTATAAGGCATTACTAGGTATTCATAGTGATCCATGGGGGTTATGAAAGTGGTTTTCCACTCGTCACCTTCTCGGATCCAAATGAGGTTGTTGGCAATTCTGAGGTCAAGTTTGGAGAAATTTTTGCTTGCCAAAGCTGTTCCAGGGCCACAGGAACCAGAGGGAGTGGGTACCTGAATTTAACAGAAGCTCAATTGAGCGACCTGTAATCTATGGATGGATATAACCTTGTTTGAGTGTTTCTTGCTCAGGGACTCAACCATGAGGCAGGGGTGAGTTGGGGATGAAAACTACACAGCAGTCCCAAGGACAAAATTTCCAATTGCTCCTATCCCCCTTCTCCTCCACTCTCTCAACATCAAAAGCCACCTTCTATCGTTCTAAAATTAAATCCTCTGCATGTAATCCCAAGAAACTCTTCGGAACCTTCACTACACTTCTCCAACCCCTTCCTCCTCTTCCCTTCTTCCCGACGACTTCACAAACTTCTTCAAAAAGAAAGTAAATGACATTAGATCCTCTTTCTGACCAGCTCCACAGCCACCCTCCCCCCCTCTTACAATCCAAAACGATATTACTCAGGCAATTGTTGCATTATTTCTGAGAATTTTCAAAAGTGCAATGAACATACACATCCCCAAAATATGAGCAATGGATGAAGAACAGACATGCGAAGCTTGACTTGCCAGTGTAATTAAGATACATATTATTTTTAAATCAGACATCACACAACCCCACCAAGTCTGACTTAAATTTGCATCTTGCGGCGAAGGCTGCTAGGATAGATGACTGCGCCTGTCATTCTTTGGACCACCACATTTCTCTCTAGGAGTTCTGGTGTCTGATTGAGAAAAAAAAAAAGAGAAACAATAACTCTATCTCTGTATACAATGCAATCTCCTTTTAAGGTTTACAAATGAATATTAAATCAAATATATGTAGATCACAAAATATAATAAAACTAGTTGAAATACTACGATGTTAGTGTCATGAGATGCTGGGGCGGACTCAAGCAGGGAACCACACTTTAGAGCAGGGATGGGTGGAAAGCGCTTTATTGCATTGAAATGGCAGGACGGGTTGCAGACAGGACTGCGGACGGGACAGGTTGCAGGTTACACCGGCCGACTGGGTCCGGTAATGGCAGGGATGGGGTCCGGTCGTGGCAGGGCTCTGCAGTGATTTTGAGAGCCACAATCCCCCGGCGCCAGGCAGAGCGTGCCGCTGCCCTTTATAGGGATCTTCATTAGCGGCATCTGCTGCAGCTGGCGCCGATTGCAAATTGGGATCAGATGTGAACCCTGACAGTTAGGAAATAGAATGGTTATAAATAACAAGCAAAACAAAAATACATAGCTTAATAACAGACCCAGTACTTAAGCCTTCTCATATTTCTTTCTGAGCAGTACTGAAAATTAAAATGTATCTATACATGTGAGTTTGTTTGTGACCAAACTTTATTGTTGGCACACAAGAAGCACAGGTAGTGGTTGGGGCTGCACTACTTCTCTTGTGGCTTTTAGGCTAAAGCTAACAGACTCTATGTATGACAACGCACATATGACTCAACCTGTTTAACATATGTATATTAACCCAACAACGGGAAAAAATTTTGGCTCAAGGGCCGCATTGACTTTTCAAATTTGACAGACGGGCTGGGTTAGCACAAGATAAGATACATATTAAAAAAAACATATCATATCATACATATGAAAATAACAAAAATAAAATGTTAACAGGACATATCAGACTCGTCCAACATTTGTCTGAACATTGTCTGACATTTGCTTTGGAAATATAACCAGACTGGTTATATTTGGAAGGCTCTGACGTTTGCTTGCATTTCATGCACAAACCGTTTTTTCTCTTGTAGCTTCACATCCAGCTCATTCATGTGTGTCAGTATGTCCACAGTAAAGCCTAAATCACTAAGCCAATATGTGTTGTTCAGCTCTCAAGTAGCTCCAAAAATGAAATAATCTCCTGTTTGAGCTCCCACATTCATTGATCCAATCATTCAATCGTTCACATCAAGTATGAATTCTGTACCAATCTTTGTCAGGCCGGATAAAAAGACCAACAGGCCGGATGTGGCCCCCGGTTTATCCACCCCTATATTAACCAGTGGACCGTTAGGACCTGGTGGGCCTTCTCTGCTGCCTCAAAAATATCTGGATCACAGTCTGATTTTAATTAGATTTTGTCCATGGATACTTATTAAATAATTCCAAAGTGTCTGTCGCTTCCTCGCATTGCTTTTTCCCTGGATGTGCTGTTTCCAGACATGTATTTTCATATTAAAGCATTTAACCAATCACATTTCAGCCATTATTTGTTTGAGGCCTTCTAGAAGGGTACGGTAACATCAGTGTATCACACACCCTTTGTTGGGCTTATACTAGCCAGAGCTTGCAGGCTGCATCTGTAGCGAGCTGCACAGACACAAATATAGTTGTGTTGATATAATAGCTAATAATAATAGCACATGGTGCCTCGAGGAAGAGAAGGAATTGATGTAGTTGCAGATTTGTTGTCAAAGCCATTTTAAAGACAGACTTTTCAAGAAATGCTGGACATTATTAAGAAAGGTCTAGCAATTCCGAACCTAGCAGGCCTGTTACAGCAGGCAAGGAAATGGACTTGTCCATCACTTTGACTCACAGGCTCCAAGGAACACTGCATTGCTGGGAGTGCTTGCTATTTGCCACTGATCAACATGGTGTTTGAAGCCACACTGGTTTTTAAATTTGACTTGCCCGTCCAAGGTAGCAACGAGACACCAGATCTCTGCCGGGCACTTAAAAGCAATGGTGCTGTCCAAAACTTTTGGGGAAACCACAGTGGATCAACATTTGAGTGAGTAAGTGTGCAGGGAGTTCTGCAACAAAAAGGTGAAGAAAAATAGGGAAATCTTAAAAAGACTGATAGAGTGAGCCATTTTTTTGGGCAAGCAGAAACTTTTAATTTCAAGGACTTTCAGCATGCACCAGTGGCCTGCTGGTGGATGTCGCAAACAGACATTTAATTGACGCTGTGTCTTTTGCCATCTATCCACATGATACAGAGGAAGTTCGGCCGCTGATGCACACTAATTTTTTAGCATTGGGAGATGTGTTACTTCTTGGGGCATTGCATTTCACATAAAAGGCATTAGCGTGCCCTGGCTAAAGCGACCCTTCTCGCCCATCCCGTACCCACAGCGTCCATGGCATTAATGACCAATGAATCTGACATTGCCTTAGGGCCTGTAGTTGAACAGCATGTGGCAAACTCGTCCAAGGCTCCACCATCCTTCTTCACAGCACCACAGAATAATATAGCTATATTTATATAAAAGAATGAATAGTTGACAGTATATAATCACACAAAGAGATGTCCCTCACTCAAACATGGGTTAATGTGAAAACAGATTATACTTGCCAAAGTTGGCAACCCATTTGCACCAAGAGTGTTGTGGAAAGCTTACTGCGAAATTTATCACAAGCCAATTGTCAAGTAAAATTGAATGGATATGATAGGTTAACAGGACTTGTAACTTACCTTAGAAAAGGACCTCAATAAGTATTTATACTCTAAATACACTATATATTTTATAGTGTAGTGGATATTGTAATGTAACAGTTAGTTTGAGTTTCAGAAAGTGGTGGTGGTGGTGACTTTATTGCTACAGATTACCCAACACAAAAAGACAGGAAATTTAAAAGAATTTAAAGATAATAAACTTACATAAGCTAAATACTTGTATTAATGTTAAAAAAGAAATTGGAAAAAATATCTGTATCAGATTTTGTCCAAATCAACTCTTCACTTTCTACTGTTTGTCCTTTTGGCAAATTAACAGCTAACCCTAATTCTCGGCATCATCATGTCTTCTCCATGTTCTCTTTCACCCCATCTTCTCTTTGGTCTTCCTCTATGCCTTCTGCCAAGCAATCCCAATCACAGTATCCCTCTATCACAATCCCTCCTCTGCACATGACCAAACCATCTCAGCCTGGCCTCTGACCTTATCTCCAAAACATCCAAGATGTGCTATCCCTCCAATGGACTCATGCCTCATGCCTGATCCTCTCCATTGTTTTTACGCCCAAAGAGAACCTCAACATATTCATCTCTGATACCTCCAGCTCTGCTTTCTCCCTTTTCACCAGTGCCACTGTATCTAAACCATACAGCATCACTGGTATCACTGCCTTCTTCTACATCTTGCCTTTCATTCTGGCTGATACTCTTATCACACATTGCCCCTGTCACTTTTCTAATTCAGCCTCAGGGCGGCATGGGCCGGTGTTTCCCTGAGCCAGACCCAAGCCAGGATAAATGCAAAGGGTTCAATGGGAATGGTTGGAGAAAAGTGTCAGGGGTACTATCTGATAAAAGACTATAAGCCAGAATGAAAGGAAAGGTGTACAAGACAGTGGTGAGACCAGCGTTGCTGTATGGCCTAGAGACAGTTACAATGACGAAGAGACAGGAGGCAGAGCCAGAGGTCGCAGAGATGAAGATACTAAGGTTCTTTTTGGGAGTAACCAGGATGGTTAGGATCAGGAATGTGTGTATCAGAGGAACAGCACATGTTAAAGTTTGTAGAGAAGAAGGTCAGAGAAGCCAGACTGAGCTGGTTCAGTCATGTATAAAGGAGGGATAGTGAATATATTAGTAGGCAGATGCTGGAATTGGAGCTTCCAAGCAGGAGGGCTTGAGGAAGACCAAAGAGAGGATTTATGGCCGTGGGTAGAGAGTATATGAAGGTAGTTGGTATGAGAGAGGAGGATACTGAGAATAGGGTTAGATGGAGAAGGTCAGTTCACTGTGGCGACCCCTGAAGGGAAAATCTGAAAGGAGAAGAAGAAACCCCTGTCACTTTTCTCCACCCATTCCAACCTGCTTTAACCTGTGTCCTTCACCTCCTTTCCACACTCTCCATTGCTCTGGAATTTTGACCCTTAGTCAAACCCTAACTCAAAATCATCCACTTTCTGTATATTAACTCTCTGTACTCCAGTCCTCATTGTCCCACTTTGGTGCCTCTCATTCACACACACACATTCTTTCTTGCTGCAAATAACCTTGATTCCTTCTCTTAATGAGCATACCTCCCCCTCTTGAGAATTTCTTCCATCTGCTCCCTGCTCCCACTACAGATCACAATGTCATCTGCAAACATCATGGCTCACGGAGATTCCCCGTCTAACCTCACAGGCCTGTAAGACTGTTCACCACTGCAAACAAGAGGGGGCTCAGAGCTGATCCCTGATGGAGTCCCACCTCCACCTTGAACTCCTCTGTTACCCCTACAGCACACCTTACCACTGTCTAACAGCTCGCATACATGTCCTGCAACAGTCTAACCTACCTTTATGTCACTCCAAACTTTCTCATGCAGTACCATAGCTCCTTACCCGGCATCCTGTCATAGTCTTTTCCTGCCTACAAAGGCACAATGCAGCTCCCTCTGATGTTCAGTACACTTAATTGGTATGCTGGTATGCACCAGCATATCAGATCCCCTATTATCATTATTATTATTACTATTATTATTATTATTATTATTATTATTATTATTATTATTATTATTATTATTATTGCCTGTTCTGCTTTACTTTCCAGTAAAATTTAAAGTCATTGTGTCTCTGTGCTTTAGTTTCAGCATCTCTTTATTTTTCATTGTTTCCAAATACTTAAAGTAAGCAACAGACTATCACAAGTAAATATAAAGGTTCTACTTGACATCTTTGTGTCATAAGCTTAATATGTGAGCATCCAACTGCAGAACAGTGTCGGGCGGACACTCCTCAGGGTCATGGCTTCTCTAAAAGTGCCTCCTTGCCCCACTCAAGTGATATGTATTTACATAACTGAGATGTCCCCCATAATGCCTTGCTTACATTGACTTCCAATTCAAAAGAGACTGCAGAAGTTGGAAAAACAGGAGAGCTTGCTATATCAGATTGAACACCTATTGATTTTTCTGGTCTCCATCATTTACCATCAGTCAGAGATGACAATAACATTGTTCTCATATCAAATAGTGATAGTCTACTACTTATAAGACCCATCAGACTAAAGACTTAAGTATCAATGTGATGTCACGTCAGTATCAGTAACCATCTAATATGCACAATAGAGCTGCTCAGAGTCACACATGGCAAAAAGACTGTCCTGTAAAGTGAGTAGACTTGAGACTTCACAAATCGGGACTGCGCTTGAAGAATCTGGTCAGTTCAGATTTCAGAGACTTCACTTTTTTCAATCATATAGCGTCATTCAAAGATCATGATTAAATTCTGATCAAAAAATCCGGCTATAATCAAGACCCAACATGAAATGGTGATGATGTTGTTAGCATTATTTGAAACATGGGGGTGGCAGGATAATTTACGCACGACGTTTCTCTCCCATTGGTCCATTGGTAGAGGCCTCTGTGATGCGCCGCAGTTACCCAGCGACTACGGCGATAAAAAGGAGTGCGCCGCGCAGTGAAAGCTACACACCACCAATAAAGGGCGGACGGAGAGTTTCCATTTTCTGTTGGATACGACTCTGCGAGTCTTGACGCTACTGGAAGTCGAACTCCTGAGGTACAGCCTCTGATCCCCATCAACATTTAAACTTTAAGGGACTTTATGTGACAGTTTCGTGCTTGGAGATGGATAATGTAGTGAGAGAAAGGACCGCTGCGCAAAACTACAACAGCACGGGAATATTTGACTTAAGTACAGTCAAATAGTTAGGAATTGTTATTTAAACGCTATCTATGGTCATCAGATTATCAAATCGCTCATAGTTTGCACATTGTTAATATTGACTTACTTTCAGGATTTTTTTCAATCAAACCAGTGAAGCTGTGTGTGTGTGTGTGTGTGTGTGTGTGTGTGTCAAGGATCTGGTGAAGAATGGAGTGGTATGTCCTGGTGCTGGCGCTGAGCTTGCCGCCCTCCATCCACACACATTGTACTTCTCAGTGCCAGAACTGCAGGACGCAGCAGCAGCAGATCCGCGGGGCGAACGCAGCCCTGAGCACCCTGGTAAGAACTGGGAAACAGAACAATGGACTCCGGTCATCTTGAACCAAGCAGGGAAAATGGAAAGCTAACCGTGTGTGTGTGTGTGTGTGTGTGTGTGTGTGTGTGTGTGTGTGTGTGTTGCAGGCATGTTATTCAGAGTGCGCTGGGCAGCCGGCGGAGAGCTGCGGCGGAGCCCGCGAACAGGCTGACTTCGCTCGGGCTGACGTTGCTGTGGAGGAGGATGCGCAGCAGGCGAATCTGGTAAAACGCTACGGCGGATTTATCAAGAGAATTGACAAGAACAAGAACAAAATCTTCACCTCGCCGTGGCGTGACAATTACATCGATAAGGTGGGCGGGCTCTCGATGAAATACGAGGACTTGTTGAAAAAGCTTGGTAAAAGAGACGCACATGAGGGGCAGACGCTCCGCGGTGCCGCCAAACGTTACGGCGGCTTTTTGCGCAAATTTGGTGCCAAGACGAAGCGGGGCGACTCGAGGGAGCAAGAGAGCGAGGAGGAGCCGGGGGAGCCGCAGAAACGCTACGGTGGGTTCATGAGGAGGATCCGTCCGAAATTGAGCAACGTGAAGTGGGACAAGCGGTACGGAGGTTTCTTGCGCCGCCACTTCAAAGTGTCCGTGCGCTCCGTGGAGGAGCCGTACTACTCCGACGACGACTCGAGTCTATAGAGGAACCCACAGGAACACGAATGGACTTGAGACACAGCCATTCGTGCAAAAGTGGTCATAGGTCTGTGTATTGATTGTTGTTTGTGTATCAGCTCTCAACTCTGTTAAAAAACATGTGCGATGGTCAGTCAATAAAGGATGCTTGTTTAATAAAATCATGAATCAAAACCATCCTATTTGTCCTTACAGTTCAGAGGAACCGCTCAGGCCGATTTAGTGAGTCGCATGTATATTACATATTCGTCATTGTGGACTGTGGCGGCTTTTTCACCTGGAAATTTATACAAATCTAAAACAAGGGGACGCCTCATATTTCAATCAAGCGGAATATGCTCTTGCTTTTGTCGCTAATACATGCCGATAGAGCTCATGAATATAAGTAAGTCATTCGTTTTATTTCCTTTCATACTGCATTTCACGCGGTCATCTACGTTCCGTCATCATAAATATATTCAATTTCTTCTTAAAACAGAGCCTGGGATTTCTTAAAACATTGAAATGACGGGCCTTACAAGTATTCAGGGCCGTGGGGGACACTAGAGATTATCCCGGCTGCCATCGGATGAGAGGCGGAGTAGACCCTGCACAGTCAATCGCAGAACCACAAATACACAGACAACCATTCACTTTGTCATTCACGCATCCGAGCAATGTCCTCATTTTATGCAGTTAACCTTCTGTGTGTTTTAGACTGTGTTGGGTAACCGGATCCTGTAGTAAACCCACGCACACACGGGGAGAAGTGCAAACTCCACACAGAAAGGTCCCCTGTAGGAATCGAACGAGGCTCCTTCGTGCTGAGGCAGAAGCGCGAAACAGCACCGCCCCTGAATGTCATACACATTGACACATCAAAAGCATATAGGTCATTTTTTTTCTAATCCTAGGTTAGAGAACGTCGATGAAAAGCTCATTATTTTTTAATTAAAGCCCGGTGATCAATTAATGGCCTCTCCAATTGTTGTACAGAGAAACCTGAGGCAGAATCTCAAAAACTCTTAACACCATCCAGAGTTCCTATTACTTGATGACAGAAATATTTGTCTTCTTTTCATGTTTGACTCTCCAGGGCTTGAGGAATCTTCACTGTAAAACACTTACTATGAGCTCTTTGACTCCGTCCAAATGTAAAATCTACACCACTGCATAGTCTTGAAAAAAATACAATATTTTAATTCTTTCAAATATTTAAATAAATTCTTGCTTGAACAAGCAAGCACAGTTCAAATAAATGCAATTTAATATTTTTGATAGCAGCTACACTCACTTTCTCATATATACAACTACACACATATTTTGTTGTGTGGGTGACTGTGCACACACACATACACAAACATTATCTCGATCTCTAACTGCCAACCAAATATGTTGAGAAAGGAAAGTCAAAATCCCATTAAAATTTGACAAAGGATTCTCATTTAAGTTAATGAAGGCAAAGATATGTGACTGTTATTAATTTCTTCATGAAAACATTGCATTTATTACCAAACTGCACAGAACAATGATTCTGTAACCTTATTTAAGAGTGTATGATACACAACAAATTAAGAACTTAGGGAGTACTAACAGATGCTGGTGAAAGTCATCTGATGTGGCACAGTGATGGACTCCAGAGGAAAAATCTGTATCACTTTACACCTCATCAGTCTCTTGCATCTCTTCTGGCTGACCCTCACTGACTCCATCAACTTGACCCTCCCTTAACAAATCATCCACAGTGGTGCCCATGGTGTCCACCACATTAATGGTTGCATCGGGCTCTGTGACATCTGTACACTGCGTGGAGGCCAGGTTCTGGAGCGGTGCTGGCAGCGTCACCAACTGAAACTGAGGGCCCACCATTTTAACAAAGTTGCCAGTGCTAGGCGTGCCCTCCTGACCTGCCACTGTGGACAGCACAGTCAAGTTTGGTGGTTCGGCTGCCAGCTCTGATCCAGTGAGTGGTGAGGTCAGAAAGGTGTATCCCCCCAGGTTGGTGGTAGCCTGCGCCCCCGTCAAAGTCAGCACCTTGCCCAGCGGCAGTCCAGTCAGATGGTTGAGAGGAAGCATGATCTGGTTGGGAGCAGCATTGATGGAGGCTGGACCAGAAACAGTGCGGATCATGCGAGGCCGTTTTGGGGTGGGGGGTGCAGGGACAGGGGCCAGTGTCATCAAGACATTATTTAGGTGCTGGGACTTGCTCTTCAGCTCCCTGGCTCGCTTCCGGTGCTCATCGCACTGCTGCTCTAAAGCTGAAGAGAAACAAAGGACCTTGTCGGACAAAAAAATTTCTAAGATCATTCACTGAAATATAGTACATTCTGAGTTAAGAAGCTTCCAAATTAATAAGCTGAAAGAGTAAGGAAAATGCAAATAAAATAGTAATTCAAGTGTTTCTTTCATATTCATATATCTATTTGTAATTAGTTCAAATGTTACGGATCTCAGATTCGCCTGTTTTCTCCAATTTCTGAACATCTGCAAACAACCTAAATTTTGCTGGTCTGTTATACAAACTTAATAGACACTTTAGTAGTAAATGCACAAAGTGACAAAGTTTCAGAACTAACTTTGTCCCAGTCTTCCTGCAAACATGCCTTAAAGTGTTCATCACAGTGGGGTCTTGAGACATGCCTCCTTGGGGAAAGGTTTGGATTGCAAAGTGGTTTGTCTAACGCCCAAACCCCCCATTTCTCTTTTAGCAATGTCTTTGAATGTAATGATTTATGATTTTTTGAATTATGTGCATTGGATGTGGTTCTGTATGATCCTGTAAAATATGACCGAGATCTGACATGTTTAGAGATGGGAAATGATTAAAAAATAATCTAATTAATTGAAACGGTTCTCATTTAAATTGCCTTTCAATATTTAAGGCAATGAAAAAAGACCTTTTGTTGTTTTTTTTCTGACAAATCAAAATGCATGGCCTTGAACTTAAAAATTTGGTTTGTATTTTCACTAGTCTACAACACAAGCCAATGGCTGAGTGGAGAGAACACATTTGTATTGCCAACATGACCCGTTGTAAGCCCCTTCCATCCTCATACAGCTGCTGGATTTGTTTTGATATGACTTTTGCAAAATATAGTGACAGACTCTGGCTTTTGTGTTGTTATGACACAGTATGGGTGTTCTTTTTAATCTGTGGTCTGGATCATACAGCCTGTTCCTGTGATATAAGACCTTAAATACTAAATTTTCTTACCCAAATTTCCATTTCTATTGTGTGATGTTCTATCTCAACCCAGCTGAGAGGATGATACTAATGGATGAGATTTCCCTCTGGCTCAGTGAAGCTATTGATGTCACTTGCAGATATAACTTAGTTTACAGTCATGGGCAAACGTTCTGAGAATGACACAGCCATAGAAACATCTGGCAAACACCTAAAAACCCTGAAAGAACAGACTTTGTGAAAGTGTCATTCTAACAACTTTTGGCCATGACTGTACAGTACAAATGGCTTATAGTAAAATGACATGTTGAAGTTTACCAGTTGATAAATTTACCAAAAACATTTGTTTTCAATTCACATTGGCAGCAATGCTATGCACGTCTAAGAATAAATATGAAAAAAGTATAGAAATCCAAGGTTACTATTTTGTTTTGCATTTTTGGTTTGAGTGATGTTAAAATGGGGAAATCCCAAATGAGATTGACCGGCAAGGCTGCGCGTATACTGCTCTCTGTAACGGTCCATCTGGCTCTTATGACTGGCTAGAACCTTCTTCACCAGGTCCAACATCCCAAAGTTCTGTACAATGTTATTCAGCAAAACAGCATCTAAAATACAAACAATTCATTGTTACATATAGAACACATGATACAACACAGCATTCTTTTCTGGTGTAACAAACCTCTTGGAAATTATGTCCTTACATGATAATGTCACATTCTGAGTTAGTCAGCAGTCTTTTAAACTTTTACTTCAGTTTTCCTAAAGCCTTTTTTGGTTCTTCTGACAAGTCTAAAATAACAGGACCAATTTTTTATTTGATTTTAAGAAACAATAATCTTTGCATCATGGTGAAAAGTGGTTGTGTAGTTTTTTTGTTTTTTTAATTTTCCAAATGTATCTCACTAGAACAGATTGGCACAAGATAAATCATTTTGTCCTTGTTCCGAAGATATTATGTGCAGTTAAAACTGCAAGCATGATGCAGTGATATAGAGGTCTGCAAGACTAATGAGGTCAGATGCAACTGATAGAATCTTGGAATGCCTAACAAGGATCCTGCCTTAGTCTGACCCTTATTTCTGGACAGCTAACGGCCTCTTAAGTTATGCTAATCAATAAAAGACATTTATATAACTCGAAACCTGCCTGGTCCATGGAATTTTCTGATAGACAGGACAGACAATAGTTAATTTAGGTCATGAGCACCTTTAAATAAATGCAACAAGACTTTTAACATCCTATTATGAAACAGGTTATTTACTTCTGTCACAAAGGGACTTCTTCTAAAGTATGATACAACTTAATACAATGGAACTCAAGTGGATGTGGACAAGACAAAAACCAATTGTTCCAATTTTGTGATTGATGTTTGGTGATTTTACCAATCCAGTCAATCAAAAATATTGGAAAATAGTTTAAAATGTAGGTTACTCTTCTGCTTGAACAATGATCTGTTTTTTTGGAAGCCTTTTTTCAGCATATGTATTGTAAACCTTCCTGGTTTACTTTGTGAATGAAATTCACTTGCTATCATATTATTCAAAATGTTTTCTTGTTTGCTTGACTTTTGTTTGTTTTCTTGAGTTTTGTTTTCTTAAGTCACATTGACATTTGCATTTTTTGAATATTGAAGAGTCAGTCATTTTTTGATGCTTTCACCCATTTCTATATGTTGGGGGGGTAAACAATTAATAGTGTATTGAAAACTCAAAGAGGTTTTACAACCGTAATACACCAGACTCTTAATTTGGAGCAAAGAGGACTTCTGTAAACAGCCTCTCAATGCCATGTGCCATGGTCCCCTATTAAAGAAGCATGTGGAGCTTTATGAAAATTTACAGGAATTTCCAAGAAAACCTGGAAATATTTCAATGAATTCAGTCATGAATTCACATTAAGCACATGTAAGTTTCTTTCACTTAGGACAAATGTAGATTCTGTGTCTTATTTTTAAGTGAGATTACTTTTCAGAATGTCCTTTCAAATCTACTGTGTTCTGCAAGTTGATGACAGCTACTTAAAGTTTATGTTTTTCAGTAATGACATTGACAAACAAATGACAAATATTTATTATCCTCTGCATCCCCCTGTCACCAAAGTCCATTTCTCCAGTATTGTGCTGACCTAGCTTTCGTATGTGGCTCTAACCTTTGACCTGTAGCGATGAGTCAGAGACTCTTTCCTGTAGCCCCTTCAGCAACTCCTCCAGCTCCTTTTGGAAGTCCTGTACCACCTCCTCCAGCAGCCCAGTCTCCTTCACCCCATGCCAGAATGCTATGGAGTCCTCTACATACACACATGAAATATATAGCACAGAGTATCCATCTTTCAACTCACACAATTCCAACTTTGATATGCAGATGCAGACTCACCCCCGATTGCTGTGACCCACTCCGAAGTTTCCTCTGACACATCTGCAAATGAGGCTCCATTCACTACAACAAAAACACAACACAGAACTATTTTAAGAATCTTTATGCTAACGTAAGGACTTGTTTGTCTGTCTGTCTGTTAAACTAAATATGAAAAACAGCATAAAGTTAAATGAATAACAAACTACTAACCTCGGCTCTGGTTGCAATATACTGATTGATTCAGAGTTTTTGTTCATGATTTTTTTAAGACTTGTTCTCTCTTTTTCATTTGTTATGCCTGTGTATTTTTCATGTTGAATAGGTCTAACGATGCTCCCTGCACCCCAAGTTAATATAAGGAAAGAAATTATTATCATTGGACTTTCTTTTTTTGTGTTTAATCCAATAAAACAGGTTGAGGGACAGTGAGCACACTGTACATTGGATGTCTTGAATTATAAGATTTAAGATAAAGTCAAATATATCAATGACAAGAGTCCTTCACTGAATGTATCCCAATATATAACTCGCTGGTTGTAAACTACAAACAACCTAAAGGTTTCACAGAATGAAACAGTTCCAAGAGAGATGAAATTACAGGTTCAATCTTCCTATCCTGGAAGATTTTAACTAGCATATACATTTACATATATATTGGGAAAGATAAGAGAAACCAGACGCAGCTGTTTTGTGAGGCTGAGGCGTCTGTGGCTAATGGCTTGTATCACGACTATATTTATAGATGACAACACTTCGATTTTATGTCAGCCGAAATATTAAATCTTCCCTCTTGGAGTTGTTTGTTAGCTTGTATCTCTTGTGGGCTGCTTTTTAGTTGACCAGGGAAGATGATTTACAAGAGCTCAGACTAATGTTGCACATCACAATGAAAACATAAGACATTGAGGGGAAAAAGGGTTGACATCTACAAGCCTTTACAAAGTTGTCAAGCTTCAGACGGTATCTGACGATTAATCAACATATTCAGGCATGTCTCATTTGTTGTAAGAGACTCTGCAGTGACTCACAGTCAGTTGATGACTGGGGGGCAGGACACAACTCAGCAGATTGATCACTGCTGATGGACATCTTGGTTCCAACTACATCGATCTTGGTGCTGCGGCAGGTGTTGGAGCAGACCTTTGTGTGCTGGTAGAAGTCTAGTTCACCAGAGTCCATGATCTTTCTGAAGAAACGTACATAAATGCAGCTTCAATATAACACCATGATTCCTAATGGAACACCAGCACCTTGAGTCTCATTCAAGGCCCACACGTCAAAAAACAAAAACTGGTATTGGATCATATTGAAATATGATCTTAGTCCACTGTTGACCTACAGTATAATGTCTCTTGCATGTCATCATTATCCCCACATTGTTACATTAAGCTGCATGTGAATACATTTGCTGGGATAAATGTCAATCAGCAATTAAATCTACCTAAAGACTGGTGCTGTGACAAAGTAGAATAGCATGAGACAATGGATGGATGTGCCGATGGGCTTATAATCCGCTTACATTGTCATAATATCCTAGATACATAAATGTATTTTCTATCTATATGCTGGCATAGTAAAAGAAGCCCCCTTTGCTAGGCACCATAAATCTCACTTACTTTAAATGTTATTGACGGAACTGACTCTTGACCCATTTTATGATTTGAAAATGTATACATGAAAATGTTTCTTCATTTAAATCTGAAATGTTGTCTGGTACATAGAATGTCTTGAGCTTTATTTTTGAAAATATTTTCATTGTAAATAAAATTCTGCTAAAACATATTGACTGGTTTGAAAACACCCTGAAACACATTGTAACTCCAAAAACAATACAAGAGTTCAAAAATCAACCAATGGCAATATTACCTGATTTTCCATCAAATAATGTTCCCTCCAGGAGCATAAGCAATAACATGCAATCTGTCACTGATGATAAACTAAGTGAATTGTTTCCCTGACCTGAGCATGGTACCGTTCAGACGGATGGCTCTTTTCCAGTCCTTCAGCGTGGACTTTCCTGCTAAGCACACAAACTCCTTTGGGCTTATAAGCTGCTCATTGAACTAATGGGACACAAAACACAAACACAAAACCAAGAACATGAGCTGGTGAAAAAAATAATTTAGAGTTACCTATATGTGACTAGATCCCTGTGTTTGCAGCTTGCCTTTATATGTTGGTGGTAGACTAAATAAAAAAAAAAAAAACTCTTTAATGTCTCCAAGAAATAACCACCGAGATCTGCAAAAGCTTTGGATTCATCACTGGGTGCCAGCGTCCTCAACTGCCAGAAAAGGTAGGTCAAGAAAATTGCAAATAACTAGGTATGATTTACAGCATGGTGATTGACATTAATTTCACTAATTGCCCTCCTAACTTCGAAAAGTATTTATATTATAAATGTCATTACTACTGTAACAATTCATACAATCCTCTGTTATAAAATAACTTATTTAATTTTTTGTCAGATAAGTATATAGTACAAATAAAATAATTATTCAAAACTCCTACAACTATCTTTCATACTGCTAATTTTTGTTAGAAATTCTTTTACACTCATTTCCCAATAATTTCCCTGTTAATTTTTTCGTGTCTCCTGAGGCTAGTGGTTTCATAGTTTCAGTATTTTTCTGATTTCTAATGTAAATATATAAGTAAAAAAGGCTTTAGCTGTTTTTGGGTACTTTCTGGTGGTTTTTAATAAATTGTGATGTCATGAAATTGTGTTTTTTGTGGTCATTATCTGAATTTTCTTTAATCCCTTTTAAATAAGTTTTGTCTTTGTTACTGCTCTGACCTTTAAATATATCATTTTAAAGATCAGATTATTTAAATGCTCTTAAAATATGTCCAGAGGCCTCATGTCCCTCCCCATTAAAAAGTATTTTATAAATGAAAGCTAGTATGCACATGTACTCATCCAAAGACAAAATGTATCTATATATGGAAAATCTGGCCAAGAATCTAAAAGTGAAAGCAACTCAGTGATCACCTGGACACATTTCACATTAATCCCTGGGCACACAAACTTCTTCCAGACCAGCGTTGCTTTAGTGCCTCCGCATGTAATGGGGTAGAACACATCAGCCTCCATGTCCACTTCCTCAGTTAATTTCACTGCACAGACAAAGACGCTCAAAAGTAAATTGTGTTTATAAACGGTGAGCCTGAGGGACTCCAACATTGAAATTGGTTTCATGAATCAAAAATTCACAAAACATTGTTACATCAATTTACCACAAGTCATTTTTATACTGACTATGGGCATTCAATGGATGTAAGGCTGTGATATTGTGAAAATTTGATTTTTTTTGGCATGGAAAACACATTTAGTGATTAAAAATGATGAGAATAAGTAATAATGATAAAATAAGAATACTAAAAATTGTTGATTTAAAACACAAGTGTATAACATACCAATAACAGCTTCTTCTTTTAACAGGGATTCTTCTCTATTAGCATCTGCTTTTGTGTCCACATGTGTCACAGTCATTATATCCTCTCTACAAAACCACATAAAGATGGTAACCACAAAGTCATCAAAATGACAGAATAATGTCAAACAGAGGACTGGGGGGTTACAAACATTTTTTCAGCACAAACCCTGCTTGGGGGATCAAATGTGCAGCCACCAACACGGCTTTATCCTCTTCTACCACAGAGGACAGATTTTCAGCCACTGCCTCCGGAATGGTGACAATCACCACCTCACTCATTTCCGGCATGCCTACCTCTGAAGAAGCCATGCTGCACAGATAGAGATAATACTAGTTAAAGGTGTAAAAATTCATGTCATCATAAAAGCTGAAATTTCAATATGGAAAATTTTCTATAATCATCATATGCAAAGTACCAATTAAAGAAAAAAAAGACCAATAACTTCTCACTTAAAATATAATATGATCAAATATATTTAGGACTTCAATGACAACATAACACTTACATGTCATCAGAGTTAAATTATTTTAAATACATGATAGCTGTTGCCTTTAATAGCCTGCTGAACTTAACATGAATATAACGTCAAGACATCGAATAAACATCTGAAAAAAAATGATTTAGCATAACGAAGACATCTATTAAATGGTAGAACCTGAACCCCTGGCATTGATTAATGACTCTGTCGGTTCACCATCCAAAGTGAAAAAAAAGGGAGAGGCAGATGGTCAGGTAAGGTGCAATGTATTTCTGGCAGTAGAGATGGAGTCCTAAGCGAGACACCACATTGGATGGCTAACTGGTTTGCAGGAAGTGGAAGTTTAACCTCTCTTGTGGGGAGGGAGACAGCTGGAGAGGGGGTAGAGGCTCTTTTTATACATTTATTTTTCTTAAAACTTTATTTGCTGAGATTAAAAGGCATTGAGAGGGTGTGGGAATACTCACATGTCTTCAGGTGAGCATCGGTATGTTGGAGTCTGCCCTGCTAAATGAGAATGACTTTGGAATTATGTGGGCATAGAAAGAGATCTCTAACAGCTGTTCTTTGTCTCTGCCTCTAACAGTCACAGAAACTGGTGGATGAACCCTCCAAGGGAGGGTAGAATGGAATGTGAACCGGAAAGGCAGATCAGTATGGCTTCAGATTTGACGTAGACTCTTCTGTCTGTTCTGGTGAGCAAGGAACAACCAAGCTGAAAAGGGAAGCTCTCAATTTGCCAGTTCATTTTTGTCTCAGATCTCACCAGCACTTTTAAGTTTTTTGTAATTCTGACGTAATGCAGTCTTCAATGCAAGAGGTTGAAATCAATTTCCTATGCAAATTGCCTGGCTTAGCTTTACAGACAGGATGAGATGTAAAGCCGCTGCTGTTTGTGGTCGTTAGGTCTAAAATTTATATTTCCTGAACTTCCTCCAGTAGGACGCAATGTTTGCGTTTAGTTTCGATCAATATTTTTAGAAGCATACTACGATGGACGTCACTCGCTTTGGGGGTTACGCATCAAGCTTATGCCCATTGAGATGCAGATGAGTTTTATAAGAAAACCTATAACAACTCCCGTTAACGGTATGTTGTGCAAGTCCACCTTGCAGGAACACTAGCGGTCTTGACTAAAACATGCAGGAGAAGTAATACCCCCATCAGACTGGGTATCTCGTGGAAGAGCTTTAGTTTGATGCGTTTGACAGGAACGCCGGAGGTCATCTATTTAGTCATCATTGCCAGCACCGACAAAGAAAGAGGCCAATAAATACATAAATGCGTCCGTGTCTGCCATGCAAGTCGCATGCGCAAAACTTTTTCTGTAAGTCCACTATGTTCGCCCAAAGAAGTATGACGTTTAAGTCAACTAGGCTGCCATAGCGAAAAAGTAGTCACAGGATAAAACGATGACATAGTCAGTGAGTCTTACCTTTGGCCCTCAATTAGTTAACGCTGATTTCCCCTGTCATCTACTGTGTAAAAGTGAGTGTATGTGCCTGTTAGCTTGACGACTGCTGGCTAACGTTGACTGTTTAGTATCTTGTATAGTGTACTGGCTTCAATATGAAGAAGGTTAACACACTGTATAAGGAGTCATTTTCCTTCTGATGGTGTCTGTGCTTAATGAATAAATATGAGATAAGTGGATATTCCCAATACTTCTCGAGTGTACGTCTCTGCTGCATTCCCATTTCTGTTTTGTTTGATTTCTTCTTTCCGTCTCGGTTTATGGCCGTTAGAATATTTTCATGTGCATTACTGCCGCCTACTGGTCCGGAGTGTGGACTGACCTGAAAAGTGAATTAAATTGTGTTGCGTTCTTCAGCGCAATTTTTTTGCCATTTCAAACTTTGCTTGAGTTCTCAGAAGTGATATTTCGTTGTGTTTTCCCTCAACTACCGCTAGGAAATAAATATCGTACATTTCACATCTATATGACAGTTTTACTAATGTTTGAATACGTTTTTTGTAATCAACAAAACTTGTACCACAATTTCATTTGTTTAAACAATCCAAAAATGGAAGAACACAAAATATCTGAGACCATCAGTGACCTCAATAAACAATAAAAAGTATTTTATCATACAGCATGACTACTACATAGAGAGACCGTCTGTGACCTCTCTATGTAGCGTTTTTTTTTATTGTTTTAGCGCAATGTCATGAAGGGTAATCTTATGACCCAATCACCTAATTAATACGATGCAGTACTATTAATCTTCCCAAAGTTAAGCAATATGTCAGAAAATTAAAATGGCCCGCATAAATTTTGCCAAAACCAAACATGCAAATCAGTCATAATAACCAGATCAAACCGGATTGGGTTAGGATTCACAGTGACCGCCATTGGTACTGATGGCCTACAGGGAACCAATGGAAACTGGGCTACTGTTAGTCAAAGAAGGAGAGGAGGAAGGCGTGCTCGGAAGCAGAGAGAAAAGAGGAAAGGCAAGAGAATGAGAATGAGAGTAGGGACTTTGAATATCGGGACAATGACAGGAAAAGGGAGAGAATTGGTCGACATGATGCAGAGAAGGAAGGTGGATATACTGTGTGTCCAGGAGACCAGGTGGAAAGGTAGTAAGGCTAGAAGCTTAGGAGCAGGCTGTTGTACTATCATGGTACTGACAGGAAGAGGAATGGAGTAGGAGTTATCTTGAAGGGGGAGTTTGTTAGGAATGTTCTAGGGGTGAAAAGAATATCAGATAGACTTATGAGTCTGAAACTGGAAATTTAATAGGTGTGATGCTCAATGATATTTGTGTCTGTAGTGGGCTGTCAGGGCCTGCAAGGCCTTCTCTGCTGACCTAGGAAAATATCTGAATCACAGATGTTAATTATATTTTGTCCATAAATACTTATTAAATAATTCAAAATGGTCTGTTCTCGACCTTTAATAGCTTATCCCCTGGTTGTGCCGCTTTCAGACATGCATTTTTATATTAAAGCATTTAACCAATCACATTTCAGCCATCATCTGTTGCCAGGCAGCGTCAAAGTCAAAGAAATCTGATTGTGAGGGGGGCTGCACAATCAGTTCTGCTAACGCTTAATGTAAAAGTGTTGATGACGCTGTTGCTTCAACCAATCAGATTTTGAGTTGGTGACATCAAAGACTTCTAGCAGGCTACAGCAATGTCAGCGTATTCATGGCCTCTGATTGGATAGTCAGAGAGCGTAATATTGTATTAGCAAGAAGAAGTGTACCAGCGAGCTGCGGACAGAAATATAGTTGTTTGTTTAATATTGGTTTTGTCAACGCACAATGGCTGCAGGGGGAGAAAAACAGATTTAGTAGATAATATCTTGTTAAAGCCATTTTCTAGATTCTAGATTTTTCTAGCTTTCTAGATTTCTCTAGGAGTTTTGAAGGAAAGCTGGACATATTAAAGAAAGGTCGGGCAACTCCTAAGCTAGCGAACCTGTCACAACCACGAAAAGGATTTGTCCGACATTTCAAGCCACGAACAATGACCGGTACCCGTGGCTCACAGGCTTCGAGTTACACTGCAAATTGTATTGATGGGAGTGCTTTGAACTAATGCAGCCACAGGGCGGCACTGGCCTATGTCTCTCCAAGCCTGCCTTGGGGGGGCACGGAGCAGTGTCTCCCTGTGCCGGTCCCAAGCCCGGATAAATGCAGAGGGTTGCGTCAGGAAGGGCATCCAGCGTAAAAGTTTTGCCAAAACCAAACATGCGAGTCAACCATAACCATATCATACCGGATCGGTCGTGGACCGGGTTAACAATGACCGCCATTGGTAATGATGACCAACAGAGTACTAGTGGAAATTGGGCAACTGTGGGTCGAAGAACAACAAGAAGAGGAGGAGTGCGTGTTTGGAAGCAGAGAGAGGAGGAAAGGAAAGAGCCTGGGACTGAGAGAAGGGATTTTGAATATTGGAACTATAACAGGAAAGGTAAAGAGTTGGTTGACATGATGCAGAGAAGGAAGGTGGATATACTGTGTGTCCAGGAGACCAGGTGGAAAGGTAGTAAGGCTAGAAGCTTAGGAGCAGGCTTTAAGTTGTACTATCATGGTACTGACAAGAAGAGAAATGGAGTAGGAGTTATCTTGAAGGAGGAGTTTGTTAGGAACGTGCTAGAGGTGAAAAGAATGTCAGATAGACTTATGAGTCTGAAACTGGAAATTGAAGGTGTGATGCTCAATGTTGTTAGTGGCTATGCTCCGCAGGTGGGATGTGAATCTGAAGAGAAGGAGAAGTTCTGGAATGAGTTAGATGAAGTGATGCAGAATATTCCCAGAAATGAGAGAGTGGTAATTGGTGGAGACTTCAATGGACATGTTGATGAAGACAATCGAGGGGATGAAGACGTGATGATCATATTTGGTATACAGGATAGGACCTCATAGAGACAGATGGTGGTAGACTTTGCAGAAAAGATGGACATGACTGTAGTGAACACTTTTCCAGAAAAGACAGGAACATAGGGTAACTTATAAGAGCAGAGGTTGGAGCACGCAGGTAGACTACATCTTGTATAGACGAGGTAACCTGAAAGAGATCAGTGACGGCAAAGTAGTTGTAGGTGAGAGTGGAGCCAGACAGCATAGGATGCTTGTTTGCAGGATGACTCTGGTGACAAGAAAGATCAAGAGGACAATGGCAGCACAGAGGATAAAGTGGTGGAAGCTGAAAAGGGAGGAGTGTTGTATGGTGTTCAGGGAGGAGTTGAGAAAGGCTCTGGGTGGTTAGGGTGAGCTTCCAGATGATTGGACAACTACAGCTAGTGTTATTACAACTACAGCTAGACAGGTAGGAGAGTACTAGGAGGACTGAGGAGAACAGACTGGAGTACAGGGAGATACAACCTAAGGTAAAGATAGAGGTAGCAAAGGCAAAACAAAGGGCATATGATGACCTGCATGCTTGGTTGGACAGTGAGGAGGATGAGAATGATTTATACACGTTGGCGAAACAGAGATAAAGATGGAGAGGATGTACAACAGGTCCGGGTGATTAAGGATAGAGAGGGAAATATATTGACAGATGCTAAAAGAGAGATGGGAAGATGGAAAGAGTATTTTAAAGAGCTGATGAAATGGGAAAATGACAGAGGCAAAGGGTAGAAGAGGTGACTATTGTAGATAACAAAGTAGCACAAATTAGTAAAAGTGAAGTGAGGAAGGCATTAAAGAGGATGAAGAGTAGAAAGGCAGTGGGTCCTGATGATATACCTGTGGAGGTGTGGAAGTGTCTTGGAGAGGCAAGGGTAGAATTTCTGACTAGATTAGTCAACAGGATCTGAATCTTAATCTTAGAGAGTGAGAAGATGGCTGAAGAATGCAGACAAAGTGTGATGGTGCCCATTTTTAAGAATAAGGAGGATGTGCAGAATTGCGGCAACTATAAAGCGATAAAGATGATGAGTCATACAATGACATTATGGGAAAGAGCAGTGGAAACTAGACTGAGAGCAGAAGTCAGCATTTGTGAACAGCACAAATGCTGGCTTCATGCCTCGAAAGAGTACTACAGATGCAATATTTGCGTTGAGAATGCTAAATTGAGAAGTACAGAGAAGGTCAGAGGGAGATACATTGTGTTTTTGTAGACCTAGAAAAAGCATATGACAGGGCGCTAAGACAGTAGCTCTGGTATTGTATGAGGAAGTCTGAAGTGGCAGAGAAGTATGTTAGACTGGTGCAGGACATGTATGCTAGCTGTGAGACACTGGTACGGTGTGCTGTAGGTCTAACAGAGAAGTTCACAGTGGAGGTGGGACTCCATCAGGGATCAGCTCTGAGTCCCTTCTTGTTTCCAATGATAACGGACAGGCTGACAGATGAGGTTGAACAGGAATCTCTATGGACCATGATGTTTGCAGATGACATTGTGATCTGTAATGAGAGCACAGAACAGGTTAAGGGAAAATCTAGAGAGGTGCAGGTATGCGCTGGAAAGGAGAGGAATGAAGGGTAGTCGCTGCAAGACAGTATATGTGTGTGAATGAGAGGAACTCGGGGGGCACGGTGAGGCTACAGGGAGTGGAGATCAAGAGGATTTCAGGTACTTGGGGTACACAGTCCAGAGCAACGGAGAGTGTGGAAAAGAGGTGAAGACACGGGTTCAAGCAGGCTGGAATGGGTGGAGAAAGGTGCCAGGGGTACTATGCGATAGAAGGAAAGGTGTACAAGACAGTGGTGAGACCAGCAATGCTGTATGACCTAGTAACAGTAACAATGACAAAAAGACAGGAGGCAGAGCTAGAGGTTGCAGAGATGAAGATGCCAAGGTTCTCTTTTGGAGTGACCAGGATGGATAGGATCAGGAATGAGTCTATCAGAGGAACAGCATATGTAAGATGTTTTTGAGAGAAGGTCAGTGTTAGAGTTTTCACTTTATATTCATACCTATGTACTCTGAATATTTTATAACTATGTTATTTCGATTACTCACATGAGGACAGCCAGCGATGTTTTCCATCTTTGAGCACAGTCGTCCTCGAACAGGAATGTATCCTCCCTGAACATAAATTGTTAATGGGCACAAATATCTTAGGACAGGAACCTATCCCCCCCGTGTATATCATCCTTGGACAATATAGCATATGCATGAACTATACTATCCAATGAAAGTTGTTATGTAAATAAACACACTCACACATTAAAAAGCCTAGCAA
Source organism: Fistularia commersonii (assembly GCF_037954325.1). Taxonomy (NCBI): domain Eukaryota; kingdom Metazoa; phylum Chordata; class Actinopteri; order Syngnathiformes; family Fistulariidae; genus Fistularia; species Fistularia commersonii. Next base: position 18,265,138 of record NC_141297.1, read on the forward strand.
GGAGGAACTCTGTGGGGTTCTCTGGATCTTGCCTCCAAAGAGATATGATAACCTCAGTCTCCTCTTAACAGGTTTCAATTTAGACCAGCATGAATTAGAATTACTCCCCAACAAACACTTGGTGCCGTGACCCCAAATACATCCGACGAGTGGCCGGTGGAGGAGGACACACAGAGGCCCGTCGATGGCCAGATCCAGTGATCTGAAAGAAAGACCCGCAGAGTGAATTCTCTACCTGGCCGATGGTTAGGACTTCCTCCTTACACCTGCCATCGTTGGATTGACGGGATCCGATCCGAGGAGGCTGAGGAGGAAACACCAAAACAACAGACTGAGTATGGTTAATACTTTTTCCGATAAAAGAAAGTAGATATGGTTTATACTTTTGTCTGCTAAAAGAAACTAGATATGGTTTATACTTTTTTCCACTAAAAGAAAGTACAGCAGAGTGCACTGGTTTTGTTTTGTGCGAAATTGTTTTGTTTGTGTGTGTGTGTAAGTTATACATGGGTGTGTTGTTACTTCAAAAAGATATTATACTGACTAGAGTCAGTCTCTGAAGTAAGTGTAATTTTTTGGTTGTGGTTAAAAATGAGAAAGTTGGTCTGCAGTGACAGCTGTGTCTGCAGAATACTAGGATCTGAAGGGCTTGGCACAGTCGACTATCTCTGTGATCATTGTGACTGATCGTTAACCACAACAACCAGTAGTGTAAAATGGGAAACTCTTGTAGTAGTAAAAATGAAAAAGACCTGGAAGGGGATGTGAAGTACATGCACAAATTGGATCCAGATAATGTAAAATATGTAAGAAAATGGAAAAAGAAATACAACTGGGATGGAAAATTAAGATTGGCATCATTAAAAATAATACGAGAAAAACTAATGGATGAATACGAAAAATGAAAAAACAAGAAAAACGGTGACAAAAAGTTTGACCAAGTAAGAAAAGTTGAAAATTGGATAGAACAAGCCACTATACGAACACAAAGAATACGTAAGAAGAAAAAAAGAACAAATTAAAGAGCAGAGCAAAGAGACTATGTTTGTGCAGAAGGAAGATAATGAGACAGTTGTCAAAGCTGTGCTGCAGCAACCCCCACCACAGGAGATGCCACAAGGTGCAGTGGGAGGGGTTCCACAGCCATTATACCAGATCTTAAAAAGCTGCCAGCATATGAGGACATACACAAAGATGAACAAGAACAATTAAAAGTAAAACCAACACATCCATACAACACATGGGAAAAGAACCTTAACAAAAGCCATAATATAGATGAGGCCGAAATTTATGCTATGATACAAGTTCCAAATCCACACAATGCGGATCACCCCCACGTGTATGTGTACAGACCATGGTCACATACTGAGGCAAAGGAAGCTTCAACAGCTCTGCCTAAACCAGAGGATGGCTGGGGGCCATTCCAAGATGCAGTTTTCTAGTTAGCTGAGTCATATAGATTGAATGGATTGGCGTCAGAACAAATATTCAAACTTGTTACATAGATTGAATGGATTGGAGTTAGAACAAATATGCAAACTTGTTTTTCAATTAAAATGAGCAAGATGTAGAGGTGAACACACAGGAAGAAATCTCCAACAAGAGATTTTTCAACAACCAACTGATGGTCCTATGGTTGGAGATTATCTGGCTGCTGTACAACCAGTATTAAACAGAGCAAGGCCACTGCATGCAGCCACCGCATCCTATGGACAATTAGTAGCATGCAAACAAGAAACAGGAGAAACTGTTACACAGTTTCAATTCCGCTATGAAGGGAAATTTGGAAGCCATAGTGGATTCGAATTCAATGAGCAGAATGATTCTCCCTACCAATAACATCTGAAACCTGGTCTGCTGAGAGGATTTGATCCAAGAAATAAGTGCAGATTAAAGAAACATCTGATTGATTGGGAAACAGCGACAGTAGAAAGTATTTGGCATATGCAGGCATGCAGAGAAATTACAAACAACCAAAGAAACATCAGTTTATGTAATGGAAGATGATAAACAAAAATGCAGCATGCATGCTGACAAACCACTTACCACACCATCATTAATTGACACATCTGCCTAAGAGATGCTCAGGAGAATGCATCAGCTTCTGAAAGACAATCCTGGCTCAAGAGAGGAGCAACAGACTTCAATGGAATTTTTGATGATGGATAAAAATCCCATCCTACCAAAATCATTATTTAAAGCAGCAGCTCTTTTGACTCATGGGCCTTGCCATGTGTCAACAGGAGGGATGGAGGTACTTATATCACAACACTTCAATACCATTAACCGAAATTCCTACTTAAAAAAAATGTGCTCAATGTATAACATGCATTAAACATTATGCTCAAGGAAACTTAAGACCAAAGAAATGAAGGTTTCCAGATCCACAATATCCTTTTGAAGTGATGCACATGGACTTAGTTTAATTAAATTCTGTAGGAAAATACAGATATTGTTTGGTAATGATCAACAGTTACAGCAAATGGATGGAAACTGCACCAACTACAAAAGCTGAAGCAGAAGCTGTAGTTAAAGCTATTTGTAAATACGTTCTGCCAACCCATGGCATACCGCAGAGCAGTGATGTGCGGTGAGGTTCATGGCTGGTGAGGCACTGACATCATCAGTCAGATTTACAAACATATGAACCCTGTGGAGTAGCTTATTCACCATTTTATTGGCAGCAGTAAACGTGTTTTGTTTAAAATATCATCAGCATTCTTTACATATAAAAACTGTAGCATAGAAAAAAGCACATAAAAAAACGTTATTATCTCTTACCTTTACTTATAAATGAAGTCCATGCGCCGCTGAGCGGTTTTCCTTTACCTTAGCATTGTGGATGCTGATGTTGAGTCTTTGCTGTTCATTCAAAGCCAAATCTATCCTGGACATCCCAAATGTTTTTAGCATGATTTGACTTTGAATCTGATTGGCCGACCGCTCATGTTTGATTGTCAGAAGTCTACACAGCCAGCCTTTTCGAGTGTACCACTCCGTTTGAGAAGACCGAGTCGTCCGTCTCCTAGTCTGAAGCAAATCAGATAGCGCCAGAATCGGTCTTCCCTTACTTATTATCTCCTGCTTCGACTGAAAGTCCAGTTTAGAAAATTCTTTCAGTTTAGCTATGTAATCCTCCATTTTGGAAATAAAGCCAAGCAAGAGAAAAAAAATGACTGGACGGCTGCACTTGACTTGCTAACTGTTTACAATAGCTTGCTGTTGCAAATTCTATTATTCTTCAGCTGAGTACTAAAAAGGGGGGATCACGAGTGCCCCCTACCATGAGGCCTAGTCACTGCGCGCCTCACTTAGTGTGTGTTCGCTGCCGCTACACGATCGCTCGGCACGAGAAACACGCTACAGTTGTTGACGAAAAAAATGATACACATCAGCTTAAGTATGGAAATTTTTTTCATGTATTCGTGCTTGAAGTGTTTGAAAATTTTAATAGTGACATCCACAGAGACAGCAATATGGTCTCAGCCGCATAGTATGGCAGCGCAGTTATTGCGCAATCCATAGCGGGCTCTGCTGGCTGCGCGTCACCGCACGGCTCCTCTTCATATTTAAACACTAAATGTGAATTTTTTTCAGCGATTTTGGTAAAAAAAAAAACACTAAAAATGGTGATGTTAGGTTGAAAATAACTATAGTACAAATCACTGCGTAAATAGAACCATTTAATTTTTTTTTTCATTTTACTTTTTTTTCTTTCCATGATGCCAGGTGAGGCCCGGCCTCACCTGCCTCTAGTGACTGCACGTCACTGCCGCAGAGAATCTACAGTGATAATGGCTCACATGTCGTAAATGAAGTTGCAAGTAAAATGGGTCAAGTTTTGGACATTGCCTTTAAGAAAGATTGTTCTTATCATCCACAAAGTGCAGGGCTAGTGGAAAGAACAAGTGGAACAGTAAAAAACAGACTAAGAAAATGTATGGAACATGCAGGAAAGACATGGCGAGAGGACATAGATATGGTAAAAATGTACATGCACATAGTTCCTACAGCGAATGGATTGACACCATTTGAAATAATACATGGTAGACCATTCAGGTTACCGATGGCACATCCAGAAGAAGAAGAAGAAGAAGAAACCTTAGTGAAATACATGAGAAAAACACTAAGACAACGAGATGTAACAGACGCAAATGATCTGCCAGAATCTCAATCTGCTCCACAGGTGAAGGTCCGAGTTGGTGATTGGATCTTCGTGAAAGTCATAAAGAGAAGCTGCTGGAGTTCAGCACGCAGGGAAGGACCGTTCCAAGTACTTCTGACCACACCAACCGCAGTGGAAATTGCGGAATGATCCACTTGGATTCATCAATCACACTGTAAGGTACTCCCTGTCAATCCTACTGACACTGGCTACTGGGGAAGGCTTACTACAAAGGGGAGTAAGAAGGATAGTCTTACTCGTCTCAAGGCTGTGTCAGTGAAGAAACCACCAGATTCCTAGCCGTTTAGGTTGGAAGGATCTAGGATGAGCCACCCAAAACAAGAGAACCCAACCCAGCAGGAGAAGGCAGAGACAAACAATGACAAGTCTGACAAGAAAAGAAGGGCCTATTTCAAAATGATAAAGAACTATGAAATGAGAACAATGATGGATTGTGAACGTAACTTGGTGGCAAATAATTTTAAATTGCCTTACACCTGTAATTGTGATTCTTATCCTGTTTTGTTTGTTTACTATGTGCATTATTCCTTGTTTGAGAAGCATGATTGCTAAAATGGCTTCTGTAGCCTTTGTCCAGATGGCGATAATAGCAGTGCAGACCCAACCAAGGACTTTGTACACTGGACAAACATATGGGCAACTGCCTATGAATGATTCAAAAAAAGAAAACTAAAAGCGCTGAGTCTTCCCCCTCTGTGGAGCTAAAAGAATAGTCACTTGTCTGTGTTATTTCTTATGATAACCTCAGTCTCCTCTTTACAGGTTTCAACTTAGACCAGTATGAATTATAATTACTCCCCAACAGTCAGAGAAGCCACTGGCTGAGATGGTCATGTACAGTGGAGGGATAGTGAATATATTGGTAGATGCATGCTGGCATTGGAGCGTCTAGACAGGAGATCTCGAGGAAGACCAAAGAGAAGATTTATGGATGTGGTGAGAGAGAATATGAAGTTAGCTGGTGTGAGAGAGGACGATAAGGTTAGATGGAGAAGGTTGATTCACTGTGGCAACCCCTGAAGGGAAAAGCCAAAAGAAAAAGACATAGTAGTCATTGATATACAAAAGCATTGTGAATAACACTTGTCATCCTTCTTTTTTTTGTAACAAACGTATTCTCTTGTGTTTAACATTATGCTAAAAGTTCCATATTAAATATATTTTCAACATTGGGCTTGTGAGTTTGTGTATTCCTCTGCTGAACTCATAAAGCACCTAAGTAGTTGGTCACCAACTGCATCTTTTGAAACTGTGGATCTTATACAGAGAAGATGAAATGAGAGTAAGTATTAATTAAGTAATAAAAAGAACACGTGAATTCAGGAAGATTCCATGCACATAAGTCAGCCTCACTTTGAACAATGTAAGCGCTAACAGATATTCAATGATATGGCCATGACAATGACCAGCTAAACCATTTTAAAATATTTTATATCAGATAGGTAGATAGGAAAGCTTAGTATTTTTTGTTCTTATTGAAATGTAACAATTATCTACCAAACAGACGGTTTATAATAATTTTGCCATGAATACAAATAAATCACAGCGCAGATATTACATTAGTCACTTGGTAGACGCTTTTAACCAAAGCGACTTACAGTGGAGATGCCAGGGATTTAACCCAGGATCACATCTACCACTGAGGTACGTACAACAAATACAACAAATATGAACCAGCGGGTGAGACAGCGGGTTGAGACTTTGATACCCGCTGTCTCACCCGCTGGTTCATATTTTGGAACTGATAGCTTTAAAAATATTGTGATACCACTGTGCCAAAACATAGAAGATTTATGGACGTAGTCAGAGAGGATATTAAGGTAGTTAGTGTGAGAGAGGAGGATACAGAGAATAGGGTTAGATAGAGAAGTTTGATTCACTGAGGAGACCCCTGAAGACAAAAGTGAGAAGAAGATTGTGCCAAAACATAGCATCCAATTGGTTTAACTTCAAAGACTTCAAAACCAGATGTCCCAGCTGAAGGCTGGTGTGGGTGCAAAGAGAGAAAGAAGCTCACTTTGGTGGTGCTACATAGCAGCAACACTAGCAACCTCTTTAAGTGTTTCAAGACAACACACCCCACACACAGAAGGGCTGAACATTGCCACAAAGCCCCCTGCATCACCAACTGTTTGAAAGAAGACACAGAAGGTGCAGGAGACACTTTATGTGTTGCATGTGAATAGTTTTATCAAACTACCCCAAATATGTAACTGGGCTATGTGAATCTTGGATGAGCGGTGGGATTGGTTGGTCATTTGAATAAAGTAGTCCTTTAAAGTCATCCATTTAAAAGAGGTGATTGTCTTATCGTCAATCGTTCAGCGATTCCTCCGTCTCATATATCCTAGGGGACATAAATAAGGTGGAAGTAGTCGGTCCTTCACTAAACGATTCACTGAACAAATCACCGATTCAACGTTCGCCTTTAAGTAACAGACAAGTCTGACATTTCGGGGAATATGATTGGGCGACATAACAGAATGGGCGGGCTTACTACGCTGCTGACTGAATTGTTTTCTAGGAAACGACGGGTAACGTGTGTGTGATAAAGTCTCCAATCGGATAGGAAATCATTATAATTTGATCGATTCGCGTAAAATCGTGATAAGGTTACATCACGTGCAGTGATCCGGTTCAGTCGGTTGCGTTTACTGAGTTCGAATCGTCTAATACAAAATGGCTAGTTCCACTTGGTCAGAAACGATCCTCCAGCTCCTCCGACGTATGAATAACTTCTATCTCCCAGGTAAATGACCGTCGCGATGCGAGCCTGACTCACAGTGTGAAGTGATATTTCAAATGTAACTACGTTTTTCCTTATAGGTTCCAGTCGTAAAAACTGCCTCCGATTTGAGGTGGACGGAACCCACGTCGGTTGGGTGCCTCCTCACGTTGCTTCACTGTTGACGCAGTACGGGGAGGTGTTCAGGGCACCACGGGGCGGCGCTGTGTCACTGTGCCCCGATTTAGACTCATACAGCAAGCGATCGGAGGCTGTGGACCGTGTACTGCAGGATCTGAGAGAAGAGTCACTGAGCTGTCTAAGAGGGTGGAGGGATGAGGTTACGATGAAACACAAGCAAGCGCGCACACGACTTAACATTTCAACACAAATGACATAATGGGAGGAAAATTTACTAATTGACATCAAACCCAAAGAGAAGTTCTGCCTATTTTTAAATTAAAAAATGTGTTGTTATTTATTTATGATACAAGATCATTGAAGCACATTGGCTTCTGTCCCACACATAGGGCTGAAGTCACCCTAAATGATGTTCTTCTCTTGCAGAGATACAGTGTGATGGCAAAGTTCTCGGATCCTCCTCTGATGTGGATGGAAAGAGCTGCAACCAGTTGGTATCTCCTTCTACTGACCTTGAGCTTCTTCTTCTTCTTCTTCTTCTTCCTCTTTCGGCTTTTCCCTTCAGAGGTCGCCACAGCGAGTCAACTTTCTCCATCTAACCCTATTCTCTGTATCCTCCTCTCTCACACCAACTACCTTCATATCCTCTCTCACTACGTCCATAAATCTCCCCTTTGGTCTTCCTCGAGACCTCTTGCCTGGCAGCTCCAATTCCAGCATCCGTCTACCAATATATTCTCTATCCCTCCTCTGTATATGACCGAACCATCTCAGTCTGGCTTCTCTGACCTTCTCTCCAAAACATCTAACATGTGCTGTTCCTCTGATACACTCATTCCTGATCCTATCCATCCTGGTCACTCCCAAAGAGAACCTCAACATCTTCATCTCTGCAACCTCTAGTTCTGCCTGCTGTCTTTTGGTCATTGTAACAGTTTCTAGGCCATACAGCATCGCTGGTCTCACCACTGTCTTGTACACCTTTCCTTTTATTCTGGCTGAAAGTCTTCTATCACATAGTACCCCTGACATTGTTCTCTACCCATTCCAACCTGCTTGGACCCGTCTCTTCACCTCTTTTCCACACTCTCCGTTGCTCTGGACTGTTGACCCCAAGTACCTGAAATCCTCCAGCTTCTTGATCTGCACTCCCTGTAGCCTCACCGTTCCACCCGAGTTCCCCTCATTTACACACATATATTCTGTCTTGCTGCAACTAACTTTCATCCCCCTCCTTTCCAGAGCATACCTCCACCTCTCTAGATTTTCCTCTACCTGTTGTCTGCAATGTCATGCGCAAACATCATGGTCCATGGGGATTCCTGTCTAACCTCATCTCTCAGCCTATCCATCACCATTGTGAACAAGAAGGGTCTCAGGGCTGATCCCTGATGGAGTCCCACCTCCACCTTGAACTTCTCTGTTACCCCTACAGCACACCGTACCAGTGTCTCACAGCTAGCATACATGTCCTGCACCAGTCTAACATACTTCTCTGCCACTCCAGACTTCCTCATACAATACCAGAGCTCCTCTCTTGGCACCCTGTCATATGCTTTTTCTAGGTCTACAAAAACACAATGCAGCTCCCTCGGGCCTTCTCTGTACTTTTCTATTAGCATTCTCAATGCAAATACTGCATCTGTAGTACTCTTCCTAGGCATGAAGCCATACTGCTGTTCACAAATGCTGACTTCTGCTCTCAGTCCAGTTTCCACTACTCTTTACCATAACTTCATTGTATGGCTCATCAACTTTATCCCTCTATAGTTGCCACAATTCTGCACATCCCCTTTATTCTTAAAAATGGGCACCATCACACTTTGTCTCCATTCTTCAGGCATCTTCTCACTCTCTAAGATCCTGTTGAATAATCTAGTTAGAAAATCTACCGCTGTCTCTCCTAGACACTTCCACACCTCCACAGGTATATAATTAGGACCAACTGCTTTTCCACTCTTCATCCTCTTCAATGCCTTCCTCACCTCACTTTTACTGAATTGTGCTACTTTGTGGTCTACAATAGTCCCCTCTTCTACCCTTGCCTCTCTTTCATTTTCCACATTCATCAGCTCTTCAAAGTACTCTTTCCATCTTCCCATCACTCTTCTAGCATTAGTCAATACATTTCCCTATCTGTCCTTAATCACCCGGACCTGTTGTACATCCTTTCCATCTTTATCTCTCTGTTTCGCCAACCTGTATAGATCATTCTCACCCTCCTTACTATCCAACCGAGCATACAAGTCATCGTACGCCCTTTGTTTTGCCTTTGCTACCTCTATCTTTACCTTTCGCGGCATCTCCCTGAACTCCTGTCTGTTCTCTTCAGTCCTCTCAGTATCCCACTTCTTCTTTGCTAACCGCTTTCTCTGTATATATTCCTGCACTTCCTCATTCCACCACCAAGTCTTCTTATCTACTTTCCTTCCAGATGACATACCAAGTGCTCTCCTACCTGTCTAGCTATAGTTGTAATAACACTAGCTGTAGTTGTCCAATCATCTGGAAGCTCACCCTGACTACCCAGAGCCTTTCTCAACTTCTCCCTGAAAACCATGGAACACTCCTCCCTTTTCAGCTTCCACCACTTTGTCCTCTGCTCTGCCTTTGTCCTCTTCATCTTCCTTGTCACCAGTCATCTTACAAACCACCATCCTATGCTGTCTGGCTACACTCTCACCTACAACTACTTTGCCGTCACTGATCTCTTTCAGGTTACCTCGTCTATACAAGATGTAGTCTACCTGCATGCTCTATCTCCGCTCTTATAAGTTACCCTATGTTCCTGTTTTTTCTGGAAAAAGGTATTCACTATAGCCATTTCCATCCTTTTTGCAAAATCTACCACCATCTGTCCCTCTGGATTCCTATCCTGGATACCAAATCTGCCCATCACTTCTTCATCCCCTCTATTGCCTTCACCAACATGTCCATTGAAGTCTGCACCAATTACCACTCTCTCATTTCTGGGAATATTCTGCATCACTTCATCTAACTCATTCCAGAACTTCTCCTTCTCTTCAGATTCACATCCCACCTGTGGGGCATAGCCACTAACAACATTGAGCATCACACCTTCAATTTCCAGTTTCAGACTCATAAGTCTATCTGACATTCTTTTCACCTCTAGCACGTTCCTAACAAACTCCTCCTTCAAGATAACTCCTACTCCATTTCTCTTCTTGTCAGTACCATGATAGTACAACAGCCTGCTCCTAAGCTTCTAGCCTTACTACCTACACAGTATATCCACCTTCCTTCTCTGCATCATGTCGACCAATTCTCTCCCTTTTCCTGTCATTGTCCTGATATTCAAAGTCCCTTCTCTCAGTCGCAGGCTCTTTCCTTTCCTCCTTTCTCTCTGCTTCCAAACACGCACTCCTCCTCTTCTTCTTCTTCTTGTTCTTCGACCCACAGTAGCCCAATTAGTACCCTGTAGGTCATCAGTACCAATGGCGGTCGTTGTTAACCCGGTCCACGACCGATCCGGTATGGTATAGTTATGGTTGACTCGCATGTTTGGTTTTGGCAAAAGTTTTACGCTGGATGCCCTTCCTGACGCAACCCTCTGTATTTATCCAGGCTTGGGACCGGCACACGGAGACACTGCTCCGTGCCCCCCCCAAGGCAGGCTTGGAGAGACACGGGCCAGTGCCTTCCTGAGGCTGCATTTTCTACTGACCTTGAGCCAGTTTCATTATTGTGTCGGCTGAGTGAATGTTGTTATGCAGGTCTGTTTGGGATAAAGCGCTATGGGGTCCATATCAACGCTTACTCTGTTACTAATAAAGGGGAGGTCAGTATGTGGCTGGCAAGGCGCTCTCCCACCAAGCAGACTTACCCTGGACTTCTAGACAACATGGTAAGTCAAAAATTATTGTAATTAAACTAATTGTGAAAATCAAAATTGTTCAAGTTAAAAACGACATGTTTGGCTTATGGTATTTCTAAGACCGTTTTTAATTATATATGAATATATCATTGATATTAGTAGGTAATGGTTGGGCATAATTGAAGGGTAAACATGTGCCGTTGAAGGTTGCAGGGGGTCTGTCTGCCGGGATGAGCATCAAGCACACACTGGTTAAAGAGTGTCAGGAAGAAGCTTGTGTCCCAGCAACCCTTGCAGAGAAGGCCAGGCCTGTGTCCACAGTCAGGTTAGTTTTAGGTGTCCTTATGGAAGACCATAGACCAGGGGTCGGCAACGGCTCTTTCATCCTTATACTGTTGGCTTCGGAAAATAAATTATTTAATTGAAGCGCATTTTATTTGCGTTAGGTCCTTTTTTAATTTTAGTTCTAAATTGAAAGATTATTGGGATCTTGAAATATTAAAATAAAATGATATCTAATATTTTTCGACACTCAAAATAAACGCCACACTTGCAGAAGCCAGTATATCCGCCAAAACACTGTCAGTTTATCGAGACTTTCAACCTCAGGTAGGCAAAATATGGAGAAATGTAAGAGAAGAAAAATATCTGAAGAAAATGCAACATTTAATGATGCCTGGGTAGATTCATTTGCATTTACCTCTGATAGGAGTGGCCTACCAGTATGCCTAATTTGTGGAGGAAAAACTGGCTAACAATAAAAAGTGAAATGTTGCAAGACATTTCAAAAATACACACAGAGTTTTTGCTGAAAAATATCCAGAGGGAGAAGAGAGAAAGGAAACTGTTTCAGAACTGATGCGGAAGGCTGATCTAAAGGAAAATCAATTCAAGAAGTTAAAAAAAACACAATTCAAGAAGTTAAAAAAAACACATTTATTAAAAAGAAAGAAGTAAAAAAAAAGTTTCTTTTCATTCTTCAGGGCTAACCCCCAGCTGTACACCTTGGTGCTTTGACTACCCTTAAGGATGGGCTACCTGTTCAAAATGTGTTCATTACATAAATAGCATTTAATTTTCTCTGTAGCACTTCATGGATTTCATAAGCAACACACTATAGTTGTTTATACAAAGTGTAAAGGTAAGAAAAATCAATATGTACAGTGGCACCTTTATTTTAGACGTCAAATGGCTCTTTGGGTGTTAAAGGTTGCTGACCCCTGCCATAGACAAAGTAGCCTGTCCAATAATATACCTTCACGCATGTAGCCACATGTTGGTGTGCATCCAGCTCTAAGTAAATGTATTAACATTAACACAAGGATTTGATAACGAGGAATAATCATGAGCGCAACTGACTGACAAATAATTGGCAAATAATCTCCTTTTGTAAGAACGGGGTGGACCACGTCAGAATTTTATCAAATACAAGTTGGAGGTTAGGGCTGTCAAAATCAACACGTTAATCCAGAGTAATATTTTTGATGACAATTTTCAATGCCATCAAAGCTGGCAAAGCACACAAGTACTTAAAATCCCACAATACCACTCTGGCGTGGATTCGATGTCCATTAAAGCTTAAGTTAAAGTATTACATCAATGTGTAGTGTGAATTAGTCAGGGATTCCTCTGCAAGCACTTTGGTGACTACAATATTCGACTTGAGCCAAAGCCCTCACAGAAGGTCAGACCTCAGATAATGTTAACAAGTTAGATTGTTTCACAAACTGGCTAAAAGAGGGTCACATTAATATGGATATTTGCTTGATGAAAAAGACATCACCACGTCAAGGTCAAAGTCAGAGAGAAGCTGTAGCATGTGCAAAATGTTAAGCGTGTCTGTGTGTATGCACACACACACACACACACACACACACATATATATCATGAGTCTATTTGCCACCACAAAAATTATAGGTATAAATTGTGATTGATCTTAATGAATTCACAGCAGCCGTGTGATTTAATCAGTTTTTTTTTATCACTCTATAGCCCTAAAATGTATGTTCATTAAAGCCTTTGGCAAGCTACATGTAAAGGGGCTGCGAGTTCTGGCAGCTGTCTAGTTAAATACTGGAGACCCATGCTCTACATAATGTCTGGACGGTCACAACACGATCAACAAGCTCAATCTCTTCTCTTACTAAAGAGATTAAACATAAAATGTGTCTTGTGTGCCTTAATAAGTAGTAACACAAACTGACTGCAAAAGTAATACATAGAAAACTACACGATTCAAAATATATTTGATTGCCCTTTTCTCAATATTGAGATGCTTCTCATCGTGTTATACGCTTAGTGAATTCATTTGTGCTAATCATCCTTATCTGAATACAATGCAAACTGATTTTTGGGGCATTTCTCTCTGACAAACTATCTGAAAATTTTGAAAAAAATAGAGTATTAGTCACATTTGCTACAAATTTTTGACCTTAGTGAGGCTTCTCGGGAGATGCATATAATCTGAACCTTGGGATGCATCAATGGTCCAGTTAAAGAATAAACATCAATGGCTGTTTTTATTTTATAACTAACTTGTTCACTGTCATTCACAGCTACACCTATGAGGATGCTGAGGGGGTCTTTGCTGAATGTCAGTTTGTCTTTGATTTGAAGCTTCCTCATACATTCAAGCCCACAGTCGGAGATGGAGAAGTGCAAGATTTCTACCTCATGCCTATAGAAAAAGTGAGTATGTCTTATTCTCTACAGTGTTTAATTGCTTAATTGTGTAAAAGCATTAAGGAATTCAATGCAATTCTGGGTGGGCTGGCTTAGATAAAACCCAAGACAGACTATTTCTCCTGATTGCAGATGGTAAAGAAGGTGAGAACAATGACCGCTTAGTACAGTAATTACAGTAAAATAAAACTGTTTCAATTTCAATCGCACCAGCAGCCAGGTGACCTTGCAAGTTCAATAGTGAAAGTCAGACTATTATATAGTCACGTATTGCACAGTTGTGTAAAGATGCATTTTCTGAGACAGTTTATTTATTAGAAAAGTATTGAAGATACAAGTTATATAGTCCTATAGTAGGACATCCATATAATAAAAAAATATTAAATTGTAAAAAAAAAAAAAAAGTGATCTTTTTCAGGGCTACTACAATTGTTTCCACTCAAAACAGTTCCTCTTATTGTGGAATCTCACAAAGTTTCTGACCATGGGTTAATGTAAAGCAGCCCGTGACCTTTAACACTTGACTCCTGTGATTAAAAAAAATCTCATCCGAACATTTTAATGAGAAAGTAATTGAAATCTGAAAATCTAGCAAGTCATTGAACCCCGAATCACTCCCCTGGCAGCTGCTCACGTTGCACACTGCATTTAGCCCATCATGAATGGGTCCCTCGCAAGGGATTTAGTAAGTAAGTTAAACAAATAAATAAATACATTAGAGCATTTACAGCTGGCTTCCAGATCTAAGCATATATGTAATCATGCTGTACACGTCATTTGCTTTGGAGGGTTTAAAGAATTTAATTATTCTTATAACCTCAGACTCAATGACATTCTTCATTTTGAAATCTGGCTTCAGTGTATCATGTGAACAATCCATAAATTTCCCTGGTGAGAAACACTTGACAATATTATACCGTATACAGAATCAATAAAGTACTGATACTGATAAAGTACTGATGTCCAACTCCAAATACTGCTTTTTGAGGCAGTCAGACAACATGCCAAAGAAGAACCAAAATCTAATTAAGCAGGAGAGCCAAGCCAGGGAGCTAACAAAAGAGCTGATGATGACCCGGCAGTTTTTGAACCTGTACTCTGTTAGGCAATATCTAAAATCATGGCTAATGTCACTATAATCATTTTTGTGTCGAAGTGTTGTTGAGCAAGACACTGAACCCCAAACTGCTCCCCTGGTGCTGGTGGATGGCAGCCTTCTGCTCATGTTTCATCCACGATGGTTTAATTCCAGAGAACAAATTTCCCCATGAGGGATTGATAAAGGATAAATTATTATTAGTTGCAACAGATGCAGTTGGAAGAAAAAAAACTGATCACCGATGCCAAAACTGGAATCCCAGTGCTAAGGGAAACTTGATCCTGTTTATATTAAGGTCAGTACGCTTGAAAGACAGGTGCGTGACAGTGATCATAATTTTGATTATCACTGGGAGAACTGCAGGATGAGGAAAAATAGCTGTATAATTGGGAGTCCCTGGGGGTAAGAATTGGATACAGGGAGCCAAAAGCCCTTAACATTTAAATGAAGGCAAGACAAATTAAGCTGAAGTTCTCTGTCACTCCCAGGCCAAGTCCCTCAGCAAAATCAAAACCTATACTGGTGAGATTTAACAATTTTCTGGACAAACAGCTTGTGATGAATACATCAAGGGAGAGGGGAAAACTGGAGCCAGTAATGAAACAGGAGATCTGTTGTGTAGAACTAGGTGTTGATATCCCTCGATAAAAGCATACTTAAGGCACCGATGAGACTCAGTGTTCAAGTGAGCGATGGCCTCCTTCGAGGCCTTTCAACTGGGCGCCCTGCTTCATGGACCTCCTTCATGGTGGCCAATCAGCCCACGACACCACCAGAAGGTTCAGCAGTGAATCCCAGTGTCCCAGGTTCCCTCCCTTGATGCCATTAGCTCACTTGAAGGCCCAAGTTGGATCCTTTCTCTTCATCCACAGCCACTGGCTCCTGTTCTCAGCAGCCCTTGAGAGGTCATTGACTGCCTGTCTGTGGACGTTTCCTCGTACTCCCATCTCCCTGAGTAACCTAGATGTTGAAGTGGCTATGAAACCTCTGCAGCCTACTTCCACTGCACAAACCTTCGCTTTCCTTCACTTTCCTTCGCTTTTCGCTGAGCATCTACGACAAGTTAAGCATATCTCAGCTTCTTCCGTTCATAGGCCTCCTCCACTGCACCCTCCCAGGGCACCGTGAGCTCTATGGTGTAGACGAGCCTGAGTGACGATGACCATAGAACGAGGTCTGGTCACTGGTTGGTGGATGCAATCCCAGGTGGGAAGCAGAGTTTCTTGTCCAGGTCCGTCAGCAGCTTCCAGTCCTGTGCACTTCACAGTTGCCCAAGATCAGCTCTCTTGGGGGAGAGGCTGGCTTGCCCCTCCCACATGAATGGAGTTGGCTGCCAATGGGATGACGGGGGAGGAAGGGCGTTCATGCCTGTCTGGTGAGTTTCCAGCACTGCTGTAAAACATTTTAGTACCTGGATGTGCCGCCAGGTATAACGAGGCTGGTCTTGCATCTCACTAGGATGTGCTTCAGTGTTGCTTGACTTTACAATACCACTGGTTTAGATTTGCAGGAGAAGGCAGGGCATCATAGGCTGTCCTGATGGTAAAGCTCGCCCTGAAGGCTTACATCTCCCGTAGATCTTTCCAGGACATTTTCCACTTCTTCACTCCTTCCCATGTCATCCACTGCCCTTTCTTCGCCTGTGACACAGCTTGTGCGCGTCTTCCTGCTTCCTCTTCTCACCGAACTTCCTTGACCAGCACCCTTCGTCTCTGGGCTGGATTGGCCTTGCTCCAGGCTGGTGTACTGGCCCCGAGCCCAAGACCACTCCTCCCCTCCTGAACTCGGCCCACGATGTCCCTGTGTCTAAGTGCTGCCTTTGCCTATTCAGTTGCAGCTAGCGGAGTCCACTACCTCCCAGTTGCCAGGATGGGGGGCGCATGGGCTACAAATGGGTCGCTCGAGTCCAATAGCATCATCTCCAATCTGACTTTGGCGCTCTTCTACTCCTCTGCCAGACTGGGAATGGGCAGGTGTAACATCCCTTTGCTATAGAGCCCAATACTGCTGAGGCACCAGGGATCTATTTGCTCTTTATCCTTAAGGGAGGCATCATAGGCTCTTCACAGGCTTCTAAGAGACCATTGGAATGGGTTCCTCGCCAATGTAGAATAGGTGGTCTAGCAGCTTCCCCTTGATAATGGAAATGCTTCTGGACTTGCACAGCTTGATCTTCATGCGAGCCAGCTCGATGTAATCTTGGAGCTTGCCTAGTAGACTTTACAAGCCTTAGTCGTGGTGAGTGTTGTGAGGTTATCCATGTAGGCTCTGACTGGTGGCAGCCTCAGTCCAGGTCTTATTTGCTGTCCGCCAACCACCCACCGCGAGGCCCGTATGATGACCTCCATCGCCAGGGTGAAGGCCAGGGGGGAGATGGTGCAGCCCTGCCATGATTCCCACCTCTGGCTGTTGCCATGCTGTGGTGTACTTTGCTGCTGTCACACAGAGCTGAATGTCCTGGTAGTAGGCCTTGACAAGGGCTGTAAGAGCTGGTAGGACGCTGAAGGCTGTCCACAGAAGGTTCTGAGGGACTGAGCCAAAGGCGTTTGCAAGATCCAGGAACACCACATGAAGATCTGTTCCCTCCCTCTTGGCAACCTGGATCTGATGCCAGATGACACTAGCATGCTCCACACACCCGAAGAAGCCTGAGACACCTGCTTTCTGGATTGATGTGTCGATCAGGTTGTTTTTCTTCAGGAATCCTCCCAGTCTGTGAGCGACCACGCTGAAGAAGATTTTCCTGCCACATTTAGAAGGCTGATCTGGCGAAACTGGACGATTTCCGATGAATCCTTTTCCTTGGGGACAAGGATCCCTCCAGCTCTCCACCAGGACGTCTGTATCTCCTTCTTTTGCCACACGATTCTCATCTGTCTCCAGAGAAATCGCAGGACATCTGGTGCTTTTTTTTAGAGCCTGTATGGAACTCCGCTTGGACCTGGAGCCGACACGGCTCTTGCTCTACGCACAGCTTTGTCCACTTCGCTCCATCTGGGTGGGCTAATGTCTAGCTCGTGCTCTGGTGGATTGACTGATGGCATGTCAGTTGGGAGTGGAACCCCTTCATGGTGATGGTCATCTGTGCAGGTCTCTTCCAGGTGTTTTTCCCAGGACAGCCTTTGACACTGAGAGACTTCCACTCTTCTCCTTTGTGAAGAGAGTCTTCACAGAGTAGAAGGGGTCTTTGTAGAAGCGTGATCTTGTTTGCTCCTTCCTTCAGCACTTCTTGCGGACATTTTTAGCTGTCATCTGTGTTGTCAGCCTACTTTGAATTTCTTCCTGCAGCAGGTTTATTCCCGCCTTCTCCTCCTCTTTGGCCTTCCTCCATTGTTTCTTCAGCTGCCTCTGCTCCGAGAAATCTAATATGATGATATTATAAAATTTTTCTTTGGCTTTGCTCCAGAGGTGCAAATAGTGAGACCAAGTGAAGAAACCTCTATGTTCCATGAATACTGCTTATAGGTACCGTTACCTGTTTCATTGAGTCACCTACTGTTGCTCTACTCAGACATTCTAAGACCTGACTGAAGTGGAACCTTTATCAACTTCCTCGATTCAACAGCTGGAGGTGTGAAAATCAGACTGACTCAAGATCTAGAACCTGTAGTCAGTTCTTTTTCTTTCACTGAATTTCAAAAGGAAGCATATTTTAACGTGAATTGTATATTTGTCTATTAGATACTATTTCTCAAATACTCATAAGAACTCAACTCAGTAGGATACATGTAAGTGTGCAGTGCCACCTCTTTACCACCTTCTTTGAAGTCAGAGGATCCTAGTACTATTTAAGATAACCTTTTTGAATATTTACAACACACCAGGCCACTCAACCTCTTTACTGAAAATTTTCAATCTTAATGACAGAAATATGTTGGTTCGGAGGGGATTTTAATTGTCATTTAAATTGTGAACATGTAAACAGATAAGTCTCCCCATGTAGTCATTTGCATGCGCGAAGCTCTCCATCTGGTAGAGGAATATTTTCAAATGGTAGTTAATCCCGGAGGAAAATATTTTTTTACATCAAAAATACTGTGGCAGTTAATTACCCATAGCACCACAGGTAATGTTGTCATTTTAAACCAGTTGAATTATCCCCAGTTATTTAATGGGCCCACATTGATGTCTATTGTCCAATTTTAGAATAATGCACAATTCCCAATGCAATTATTACAAAAAGGGGTATTGTAAAATGAAATAGGTATGATGTCCATATGTCTTTTACTGTTTTGCTATAATCAAGTAACCCTCTGTTCTGCATTGATCATCATCATTTTGAGTCAAGGTTTTTTTTTTTGTTCATTTAGTTTGTTTTTTAGGGGGTAGTTGTGAGTGTCTGTTATAAAAAGCTGTAAAAACTTTAAAAACATTATCAAAAAAACATCTCTAACAATCACACATGCATATTTATTCATTCATTCATTCATTTATAATCTATACCACTTACCAGAGTGGTGGGGTCACCTTGGACTGATTGCTAGTCCATCACAGAGCCAATGTGTTTTTTTTTTCCTAAATTTTATTCCCTTTTGGTGATTATTATTTCCGGACTTTAGCTGTCATATTCCTGTGTCGTTAGGTGCAAGAACTACTTGGTACTGATGATTTCAAACCAAACTCTGCTATGGTTGTTTTGGACTTTCTCATCCGACATTCATATATTGACCCTGACAGAGGTAGGTGTTAAAAAGTGAGCCACAGTAAATGGTTTAATACATTAAATCAATAAACATTTCATCTTTTCTTTCAGAGCCATTTTACCAGGAGTTTATGACAGGGCTGCATCAGTCAGAACATGACATAAGTAGTCACTGAGGCCAGATTATAACACAAGTCCATCCACCCATCTTCCCTCGCTTATCCGGAGTAGAGTCTTGGGGGCAGCATCTGGAGTAGTGAGGCCTCCCTCTTACCTCCCTCTCCTCCGCCACATGGTCCAGCTCCTCTGGGGGGACCCCAAGGCATTCCCAGGCCATCCTGGAGACATAGCCTCTCCAGTGTACTAGGTCTGCCTGTGGCCTCCTCCCAGATGGGCATGCCCAGAATATTTCCCCTGGGAGGCATCCAGGAGGCATCCTGACCTTGTAACACAAGTTGATACTGAAAATATTCCTCCAATAGATTTTTTAGGCTGTCGTTAACTAAAATGTCTTGGTAAAAGGATTCTCAAACTTAATTTTCAAACCCCAAAGAAGATGGGACTCATGCCACCAACTATCCCTGTATGATTTAATTTCAACATGTCTTACTTGTGAAGACAAACTTGCACTTTGGGTTTACACTAAATTTATTTTTATCATAACCAAATAAGCAAAAGAATTATGTCAAAAGTAGACAGTTTCTTTTTTCCACCTAATTTTTACATAAATACTTCAGGTGAATTTGTTATTAATTTTTATGTCACTGCATGAACATTTTCATGTTTTTTTGTAATGGCTTTAACTAAATTAGACAATTAAAAAAATCTTGGCCTTTTGATTGTTGTTTCAGTTCCATTTTCTTCCAATGTCAAGTTTTCTAGAACTGCACTTTGGGAACCTGTGCTGTAATGTCACTCAATTGTTAGCCTTCCTTAATCAATTAATTGGAGCACCTTTATCTTACTTGAGGCCTTTTCTCAGTTTATAAAAAAATATCTGTACAGCATTTGCACTTTATGGAACAATGTTTGCAAGCTTAAGGATGAAGCTGTGGATAATATCCTTTGCATGTATTGTGTAGAGTGTATGTATTGTTTCTCAACTAGTGGGGCATGCTCCATGATGGTGGGGGAATGGGGGGTTACCCTGGGTAACATGCTTATAGTGTACTATAATTCTATGGTGTTGTTTTTTTTTCACCGAGCTTGCGCACACACAGCACAAGTCAGGCGATATGAAGTGCTGTGAACAAACCCTCAGAGACACCATGGAAAAATGTTAAACAGGGATGATAAAAAAAGGCTGTGAGAGACGGATAATTAGACAAATGAAAGTCACCCGAAAGCTAAGACAAGGAAATATGACCAAGCATATGTAGCACTTGGCGTCACTGACTACGGTGGGAGATGTGGAAAGACTGGTGTGTTTACAGTGTCTAAAAATGGCAGCGGACAGCATGAAGCCATGTAAATTAAAGCATCACTTGAGGACATTACACCCATATAATGCTGACAAGCCGCTTGTGTATTTTCAGCAAAAAACGTGCCGAATATTGCCAACAATCATCCCGCTTTGTGAAAGCTACTTCAGTAAACCCCCGAGCACTGTTATGTTAACCAAATTGTTCTTTGTTGCAAGTCGATATGTTTTTCTTTTCTTTAATGTTGATAAGGATGCAATGTTGTGCAGAGGTGTACATAAAGCAATTTTATAGACAAATACTATTTATAGTTGTGGTGGAGTGTGTGTGTGGGGGGGTTCTTCCTTGGGGGGCGTAACAGAAAATAAGTGCGAAGCATTGTCAGTTAGCACAACAATGGCATTATCATCATGACTATTCCACAGTTCTTAAAGCAGCCACTGCACACCACCATTCCATGGAAAACAAAGATGTATTTGTTGCAAGTGAATGATCTAATAATTTGTTTGCTGCCCTCTGACTTAGAAGTCTATAATGGACTATTAAACAGCATTTCCTTTGGACTTGGAAGGCATGGCCTCATTTCATTTAAGTATATTACTTCCATGTACAAAGTCTTTGAGCATTAACACATAGGGATTTAAATCAATAAATAAAACTCTTTTCTCTCAATAGAAAAGTCAGCATAATATAAAAAAAGACGCATGCTTCAAAAGTGAGAATGTTAATTTTTATTTTTTCTCATTTGATGCATGCAATTTTGGGGAAAATATGGCTAAAGTAACAAGACATGATGTTACTAAACAGGATGTACCAATTTGAACATCCCACCAGTTTACACCAAACACGTAACATGGACTTACAACAAAGTGATGAAATTAAGTTATGTAGGGTGGCACATATAGGCAACACTGTAAAACCTATTGTACCCATTTAAAGAAACTTTTCTCAACTGATAATGATACTGCTTACATTTTCAAACTCATTATGTTCTGCAGATTTCAAAAGGTTAGGGGTGGGGTAAAAATACATACTACACATACTAAATCTGCAATATCACATAAACATTCAACCACCACTAAGCCAACAAATAGGCACTCATGAATTTAGACTCCCAAAGAAGAGACTTATCTAATGTTCTTAATTTGATCTGTATGGTCCAAATACATTTTTTAGCCCTAAAGCAAATGTTAAGAATGTAAAAAAAAAAATCATTTTAGCCAATATCTAAAGATGGCTAAAGCCTCTAAGTGTGGGGGCCAAACACAGAGTAGACCTGGGAAGTCCAACACTTTCACTATATCCAAGTCTCTGTACAACAGTATCTTGATATGGAGAAGTAGCCAGTGATTTGCAAGTTTTTTGATAAAAACCTCAAAAATTTTCCCTTCTGTTTAAATTGTATGGGATCTCAGTATTCCAAGCAGTTTCAAACTACCGGCCAACAAATTTTAATTTTAGTTGGGGGTAGGCAAAATACATACCATTTGAAAATTATGTAAAGGGAATCTGTGTTTACAGTTTGATAAAGATTAGATCTTCAGATGATTAGATGTGCAAGTAGGCAGGATTTGCATTCAAACAGGATGTATATAAGAATACTAGATATAAAGATGTCTTTACGCGTCTGGTCCTTTAGTTGTGTCCCTTGCCAAGCTTTGAAGCTGTTAAGCTATTTGAAATCAATTTGCTAAGTATTGCATTCATTATCAAGCTTACATAAAACACATTAAAAAATAAACCACCTACTTATGGTAATATTTCAGTAATCAAACTTTCTTATCCATAAGGTGGTTTTAGTAGTTATAAATACTATTCAGAAAAGAGAAAGGAAGTTCTTTTGGTCTGTTTCCACAAACAGGCAAAAACCATAGTCTGTATATAGGAAGTGTATGTGGTCAGTGTGATGTCAACCATTTAATTTGCACTTGCAAGAACTTAAAGCGGCAGATTTCTCTTGCCGAAGAGATTTTTTTTTATCTACACCAGACATTCAAGCATAATGAACAGCAAAAACAAAAAAATTGAAACCTTGAAGCTTTTGCCCTCTGTAGGACATTGAAAGACTGCAGACTTTGACTCCTCTTTAAAGGAGTGCTGTTGTCCATTTTTATGGGCAAAAGGTCAAGTTCTATGTGCAAGTCCAATGAAGAAGTGCAATGAAGTTTTACAATCAGAATTGAGGCATACGGCTAGGGTTTAGCTGAGACCAATGTTCAATTGAGTGTGTTTATGTCTTTAGATGAAGGAGTCAGATTAATTCTTGCCGCAAAATGCATATTTTTGACATTTTATTTGATCTTAGTTTTCTCTTTGGCCCACTTTGACAGTTATCTCTCAATTAATTTCGCCCTTCTTAGTTACTCAAATTATTGAACTGATTGATGTCCTCAATCACTCTATAGCAGAAGACAGAAGCTCTTCTTGCCTCGTCTCTTGGTCTGCAACGCAGCTCTGGTGGCCATCTCAAAAACATCTCTCACGCCATCCTTTGTTTTGGCAGAGCACTCAAGGTAACCAAAGGCACTGATACGGTTGGCCATCTCTCTCCCTTCCTCAGATTTTACAGGTTCCTGTTTGTAAGATCACAATCCATTAAGAAAGAGGACACTAAATAGTTGAGAGCATTGCATGCTTTAAAAGCAACGGGTAAGAACAGTTTATATTTGTATGAAGATACACAAGGAGTTTTCCCACGACTTGCCCATAATGTGGCTGAATATTCATGAATAAAAGATGTTTCAATGAATTTTAATGAGGTCAATGAAATTTAACTATTGCATTAGTAACTACCATTAGGTCTGAATTTCTGTCGCTGCTTCAAGCTATTTTGATCGAAAATTGTCACAACTACTTTTTCCAGAAACAAAGTAACCTCATATGACCTTAAAAAGTGGCAGAAATTCATGATCCAAACTAGTCGAAGCATTGAGACATTTGTTATTTGTAGAGGTGAGTTTTGACTTTGCATCGTATTTTGCTGACAAAACAACACCGTGTCTATGTTTTTATGTCACAGCAATGTTGGGAATAACAGTTTACAACTGTAGTCACATACTTCTATCATGATGCAAAGCAAAGATTTTAGCACAGTTTACACTAAGTATGTCCTGGCCCCACATCTTTTGTAGCCAGTTTGTTACATACAGTACATCACTTACAAACCTTTGCTTTCCTAAGTAACTTTATATTTTCTTTGTGTCTCAAAAAAAGTATTGTGACAGTATAGTGTGTTCACCTGTTTCATCTTGGCCAACTCTCGACGTGTGTGCTCATCATTCCGGAGGTCTTTCTTGTTCCCCACAAGAATGATGGGTACGTTGGGACAGAAGTGCTTGACCTCTGGAGTCCATTTCTCAGGGATGTTCTCTGCATTGTGAACAATGAGGACATTTTGGACACAGGTGCAACACTAGACTTGGATCAAACAATGATAAAGTTAGAAAGGCACCTAAGCTGTCTGGGCTGTCTACAGAGAAGCACATGAGAATGACATCTGTGTCCGGGTATGAGAGGGGTCGCAGACGGTCGTAGTCCTCCTGACCTGCTGTGTCCCACAGTGCCAGTTCAACCTATAACACACCATCATGTTCCAAATGAGTCTCAGCAAAGCTGGCTGCTCTGGCACTTCTCGGACAAAAGAAAAATTAACCCAATAGGTAAAATACTAAGAGTGAGCAAGTTAACAGCTGATGTGTGAAAGACAAAAGAAGGATTGGTCTTGAATTAGACCTGAAACTCAAATGTATTGAGCATGTTAAATAGAATATTTTGGCCAACAGAGAACTCATGTCTGTCTCCAGCCTTTTTGTAATAAATATCACAAGACTGCTCATGTGGCTTTGGTTACTATGGTTATCCTTCACTCGTCTTAGTTTTGGGGCAGTACTTTTCAACATTCACTGTTTGTTTCTGTGCTCCAAAGTTCAGGTATATACAGATTTTAAAGACTGACGATCGGTAATTTAATGGGAATCCTAACAAGTCTAAGTCACTGGAACAAGCAAAGTGTTCCTGTTTTCTGTGTTTTTCCTGAATAATGTGTCACAGTTTCACATCCGTATAATTTGATATAAACTTATAATTTGTTCTTGTTGATAACTGACTATGATATAGTTTTTTCAGAGTAAATAATCAGAATAATCAAAACTAGCAACTGAAGTCAGACTTAATATAACAACCAACAGAAAGGAATTTGAACATTGAACTACTAATGTTTCAATGTTTCCCCCTTTTTAGGGGGAAACATTTTGGGACACTAAGTACCATTTAATTTGAATACATGTTGTGGCATGTATGAAGACTTGGGACAAAAAGATACTTTCAAACTTTCAGCTATTAGAGGCATAAGGGTGCAGTTTTGTTGTAATTTGAAGATAACTAAACATAGCATAACATTAAACTGTATTTTAGACCCAGGACATGGTGAAGGAACTATGCCTCTATGCTGGCCTGAAAACACATCAGGATTCTCCCGGAAGAGCTGGACAAGATGGCCGCAGAGAGGGAAGTCTGGGCCCCTCTGCCTCTGTTGCTGCCCCGTACCTGATCCCGGATAAACAGTAGAAGATGAATGGAAGGACTGATTTTCGATTTCCCTTTCCACTTGTGACAACTGATAATGGTATGATAATGGTACAGGATAGACTGTGTGTGGTGATCAGTTTTGACAACTAGGCTTGAATGATAAACGGTTACTATACTTGGGTCTCCTCAGTTTTTTTCCTACATGCAAGTAGAGGAAGACAGGATGGGTTTGTTCACAGATGTAGAAAAATCAGCTCTGGTTAAATACATTCTTGCCTGAGGCTGAAGAAATTGTGGGATACGTTTCTCCTTCTACTACTGGAGTGACTTCACATTCAAAAAATTTACCGTATTTTCCGCACTATAAAATGCACCTAAAAGCCTTTAATCTTCTCAAAAACTGACAGTGTGCCTTTCATATGGATCAACATTGAGCCACAACGGGTCTTGCAACTACAGGAAGCAGCTACCGACTCAATTTTCTCCCGTAGAAGTAGTAGCGCGCTGTGCATGCTGGGATATCTGACCGCCCAAAGCCTGCATTTTCATTTC
Organism: Fistularia commersonii; assembly: GCF_037954325.1. NCBI lineage: Eukaryota > Metazoa > Chordata > Actinopteri > Syngnathiformes > Fistulariidae > Fistularia > Fistularia commersonii. The sequence continues at coordinate 18,290,948 of NC_141297.1, forward strand.
CATTTGTGTGTGTGTTGTGTTGTGTTGTGTGTGTATAGACCCCAAAATGGCTCCATTCAAGAGACCACTTCCGACGCAGAGGTTAAACTCAAGGTGATCACATGCAGTAGAACATGGGAAACGAGCAGCAGAGAAAATTCAACATTAATGTATTAATGGTACGGAAGTGCAGTGCGGAAGCAACAAGATGACCTGCGCCAAGTAAACAGAGTTTCCGAGGAAATAAAGCAAGATGGCTACAGTTAGAGGACAAACTTAAACAGTGGGTTGTTGAACAGCGAGCAGTAAGTGGAAGTGTCTCTACAGTCACTATTTGAATGAAGGGAACAGCGCTAGCTAGCGACATGAACATCAATGAATTTAGAGGCGCTCTGTCTTGGTGCTTTCGTGTAATGAAAAGCTTTGAACTGTGACAAATTGAGTTGGAAATACATTGTTTTCAACAAAGGCAGTGCAAATACCGGTAAGAGCTAACGGTACGTACGGTACTGTATTGTGAATGACAACTCCGTTCACTCCCAAAACAAGTAAGTGCAGAGTGTTGGTTTGTATTTTATTAATAAAGTTTGACGACTGACTTATCTGTTTTGTTGACATTCCCTTTAGAGCAGCTTCATCTATTGGATACATAACGCAACCCCAGCCACAACAGTAGTTACTATTCTATGCGCCTCACAATGCGTTGCGCCTTATATATGAAAAAAGTTTAAAAAAAATAATATAATCTATAGAAAAGGCCTTGAACCGAACTATCAAGCTAAAAGCAGTAGACGAACACACCATGATTGATCAAACTTTACCTGTTTACTGTCCACTTCTATATCTGCCACGTAATTTTCAAACACAGTTGGCACATAAACCTCTGGAAACTGGTCCTTGCTAAACACAATGAGCAAACATGTCTTTCCACAAGCTCCATCGCCAACAATCACCAGCTTCTTTCTGATTGCAGCCATCTAAGAGAAGAGGGACCCAAAGTTAGAAAAGTTTGGACATAAAATATAATAATACCATAAAATATGGAATTAAAAGATTTGAGAAGAATTACGAACCAAGTACATGTACGTCTGACATTTAAACAACTCGGAGCGCATTAATAGTCCATCAATAGTTTCTCCCAAGACATATTAATGGACACACAACTTCAATCACTACTGATCTAACCAGGAGTGTATCAATGTAAATCTAAATGCTTAAAAGGTACATGATCTAAAATAAATAGGGGGAATTTTCCTCTTTTTAGATTATTTAGATACCAAAGTGATCAATTAGATCACAATTATTATTATTTAGATTATTAGACAATTTTATAATCCCATGCGTCGAAATTAATATATTCACAAAAAGAGATAAATGTATTACACCACAATCATGCAAGTCAAATAACAATCATGACAAAGAAGTATAAACTGAGAAATGACCGATAGTAGCAGGCAGAAGACTCCTGACACTTAAATTAACCTTTTTTTACATAGTCACCATCCTAATCCTGCATTGGCAGGACACAGCATTTGAAATTTGTCGACAAGGAATTAATGTTTTTTTTTACTTTTATTTTAGATTGAAAACCGAGATACATTATCCAGCTAAATAATGCTTTTTATTTTTTTGATTAGCAAAATATCTCAAAATCAGCTGTAAATAACTAAGAGGCTTTATTGAAATAACCCTAATTAACTAAGAATAAGCTAGATTTTGTTAAGGGGCAAAAAATTACAATATCAACAGGAGTACATTCTTGTAACCACAAACAAGAAATAAAACGAACAAGAAATAAACCCAAGTGTTACCAACAGCTCAGCCATCGAAAGTTTTCAGACATATAACAAAATACCTCGGTATAAACGTGTGTATGGAGGAAAACCTAAACGATTGAAAAATTGACCTGAGATTTTTTGTTAAAACACTGCCCAAAAAAAAAAAAATCAATTATTTGAGGATGATGTTTATTCAAATAAATCTATATTTTTTTTCAGATCAGATCAGTGACACTGGATCAGATGTCCTACATTAATATATGAACCAAAATACCTAAATATATTGGATCTTATTGATGAAATCAATTAAAATTGGGGTCCTCAGCCGATTGAGGATGCTTTAGACCAAGGAACATATAGAAAACCTATAAAGTAGACAAAGGTTGTTTGCAGTGTTCCAAAAACTTGCTCCTTCAAAGTCTTTGTGAATAACAGTGCTATGAAATGTGCAGGTAGTTTTGAAACTGCCTTGTGTGTCACACGACTGATATGTGACTTATTGAAATCACGAAATGTACTGCAGGTGGTAAAATGTCACACAATTAAATACAATTGTACAGAAAACATTTTGGTTTTAGTTGGTTGGAAATCATCTGAAAATGGTGATTAGTCACCTAAAAATCGCAAAAAATCAAAATGTAGATTTAAATATCTATCCATTAATTAGACTGTCTTATTTAAACTGCTGCGGTTTATTCAATTTGAACAAAAATTCCTTTGAATGGTTGCATTTTTAAACATAAACTACCCATTAAGCGAGGTACCTGAATCAAAAACTGCCAATCCAAATACTTTGTGAGTGTGATTATGGTTAAAGGCTTACTTAGCTCAATAAAGAGAGCAGTCTGATACATTTAAACAAGAAACGTCAGACCAGTTTTTCTAGGCATGAGATCCATGCCATTTGAAGGTATAATAAAAGAACATAGCATTACTTTTTCTTAATCTATTGTTTTGTGGCCTGAAATATTGGATGCAGGAGCAGTGCTCCTTGTTATTCAAGAATACCATTCATAAAATATAGAAATAAATAAAATACATTTTGTACTGATAAGTATATTCAGGATGCGAATGTTGACCAAAATTTAGCTGAAATTTTCACCTACAATATTTGCAGATTAAATAGATCACATTTGCAGATCTCATCTTTAAAATACCACGACAGATGGCTAACTTGATCACATGGTTTGGTTACCCAAACATCCATACTAACAGACAAGTATCACATTTCGTTAAAGAATAATAAACGCAGTTGAAACGGATACACGTGGAATAGATGTTCCAAGTATCGCCATTTTATCAAAAATGTCAAATAAAATACAAAAGTAAATCAAGCCACAGTAGTGAATTCTTGAACCTCCTTCAGTACCATGGAAAACAAAACGTTAACGATTCATTATGATATAACTTCCTTTCTGATAATTTATCAACTAAATTGTCTGCTACATTCCGGATTAAAAAAATGCGGTGGTATTAACCTGTAGTCGCACGCTTCTTTTTCATACGAGCTGATTTCGAAATTATTTCCGGAGTACTTTGAAAAGAGTCCGATAACTTTTAGCAATACTTTCCATTGCATACAACGATGCGGAAGCTATATGTTAGCTTGCTAACTTGGCTCAATGCGTCGGGACAGTTGCTCATTTATCGTTTTGAACATGAGCGGATTCTACCCCGTAATATGGTATTTCATTCGAACCGCAGCCGTTGTTTACAGGTTAATTCGAGAGATAAAACAACCAAAAAAAACCCTTCGAAGCCGATTTTACCGTATAGGTTAAAAATCTTGCTCAGCTTTAGTTTTCCTGATGTACCTCGCAGCCCCGCCCCCATCAAGTGTCCCGCCTACCAGCTACATTAAACCAACAGTGAACCAGATTGAATTTTACCAGTTCACTTTAAAACGGCACTGAAATACAGCCTAAGGGCGGCACTGGCCCGTGTCTCTCCAAGCCCGCTTCGGGGGGGCACGGAGCAGTGTCTCCCTGTGCAGGTCCCAAGTCCGGATAAATGCAGAGGGTTGTGTCAGGAAGGGCATCCGGTGTAAACCTTTTGCCAAAACCAAACATGCGAGTCAACCATAACTATACCATATCGGATCGGTCATGGACCGGGTTAACAACGACCGCCATTGGTACTGATGACCTACAGGGTACTAATTGGGCTACTGTGGGTCGAAGAACAAGAAGAAGAAGAGGAGGAGTGCGTGTTCGGAAGCAGGGAAAGAGGAGGAAAGGAAAGAGCCTGCGACTGAGAGAAGGGACTTTGAATATCAGGACAATGACAGGAAAAGGTAGAGTTGGTCGACATGATGCAGAGAAGGAAGGTGGATATACTGTGTGTCCAGGAGACCAGGTGGAAAGGTAGTAAGGCTAGAAGCTTAGGAGCAGGCTATAAGTTGTACTATCATGGTACTGACAAGAAGAGAAATGGAGTAGGAGTTATTTTGAAGGAGGAGTTTGTTAGGAACGTGCTAGAGGTGAAAAGAATGTCAGATAGACTTATGAGTCTGAAACTGAAGGTGTGATGCTCAATGTTATTAGTGGCTATGCCCCACAGGTGGGATGTGAATCTGAAGAGAAGGAATGAGTTAGATGAAGTGATGCAGAATATTCCCAGAAATGAGAGAGTGGTAATTGGTGCAGACTTCAATAGACATGTTGGTGAAGGCAATAGAGGGGATGAAGAAGTGATGGGCGGATTTGGTATCCAGGATACGAATGCAGAGGGACAGATGGTGGTAGATTTTGCAAAAAGGATGGAAATGGCTATAGTGAATACCTTTTTCCAGAAAAAACAGGAACATAGGGTAACTTATAAGAGCGGAGATAGAGCACCCAGGTAGACTACATCTTGTATAGACGAGGTAACCTGAAAGAGATCAGTGACGGCAAAGTAGTTGTAGGTGGGAGTGTAGCCAGACAGCATAGGATGGTGGTTTGTAAGATGACTCTGGTGACAAGGAAGATGAAGAGGACAAAGGCAGAGCAGAGGACAAAGTGGTGGAAGCTGAAAAGGGAGGTGTGTTGCATGGTTTTCAGGGAGAAGTTGAGAAAGGCTCTGGGTAGTCAGGGTGAGCTTCCAGATGATTGGACAACTACAGCTAGTGTTATCAGGGAGACAGGGAGAAGAGTATTTGGTGTGTCATCTGGAAGGAAAGTAGATAAGGAGACTTGGTGGTGGAATGAGGAAGTGCAGGAGTATATACAGAGAAAGCGGTAAGCAAAGAAGAAGTGGGATACTGAGAGGACTGAAGAGAACAGACAGGAGTTCAGGGAGATGCCGCGAAAGGTAAAGATAGAGGTAGCAAAGGCAAAACAAAGGGCGTATGATGACTTGTATGCTCGGATAGTAAGGAGGGTGAGAATGATCTATACAGGTTGGCGAAACAGAGAGATAAAGATGGAAAGGATGTACAGCAGGTCCGGGTGATTAAGGACAGATAGGGAAATGTATTGACTAATGCTAGAAGAGTGATGGGAAGATGGAAAGAGTACTTTGAAGAGAAAATGACAGAGAGGCAAGGGTAGAAGAGGGGACTATTGTAGACCACAAAGTAGCACAAATTAGTAAAAGTGAATTGAGGAAGGCATTGAAGCAGATGAAGAGTGGAAAAGCAGTTGGTCCTGATGATATACCTGTGGAGGTGTGGAAGTGTCTAGGAGAGGCAGCGGTAGATTTTCTGACTAGATTATTCAACAGGATCTTAGAGAGTGAGAAGATGCCTGAAGAATGGAGACAAAGTGTGATGGTGCCTATTTTTAGGAATAAAGGGGATGTGCAGAATTGTGGCAACTATAGAGGGATAAAGTTGATGAGCCATACAATGAAGTTATGGGAAAGAGTAGTGGAAACTGGACTGAGAGCAGAAGTCAGCATTTGTGAACAGCAGTATGGCTTCATGCCTCGGAAGAGTACTACAGATGCAGTATTTGCATTGAGAATGCTAATAGAAAAGTACAGAGAAGGCCCGAGGGAGCTGCATTGTGTTTTTGTAGACCTAGAAAAAGCATATGACAGGGTGCCAAGAGAGGAGCTCTGGTATTGTATGAGGAAGTCTGGAGTGGCAGAGAAGTATGTTAGACAGGTGCAGGACATGTATGCTAGCTGTGAGACACTGGTACGGTGTGCTGTAGGGGTAACAGAGAAGTTCAAGGTGGAGGTGGGACTCCATCAGGGATCAGCCCTGAGCCCCTTCTTGTTCGCAATAGTGATGGACAGGCTGACAGATGAGGTTAGACATGTAGTGAGAGCAGACAACAGGTAGAGGAAAATCTAGAGAGGTGGAGGTATGCTCTGGAAAGGAGATGAATGAAAGTTAGTCGCGGCAAGACAGAATATATGTGTGTGAATGAGAGGAACTCGGGTGGATCGGTGAGGCTACAGGGAGTGGAGATCAAGAAGCTGGAGGATTTCAGGTACTTGGGGTCAACAGTCCAGAGCAATGGAGAGTGTGGAAAAGAAGTGAAGAGACGGGTCCAAGCAGGTTGGAATGGGTGGAGAAAAATGTCAGGGGTACTATGTGATAGAAGACTATCGGCCAGAATGAAAGGAAAGGTGTACAAGACAGTGGTGAGACCAGCGATGATGTATGGACTAGAAACTGTTACAATGACAAAAAGACAGCAGGCAGAACTAAAGGTTGCAGAGATGAAGATGTTGAGGTTCTCTTTGGGAGTGACCAGGATGGATAGGATCAGGAATGAGTGTATCAGAGGAACAGCACATGTTAGATGTTTTGGAGAGAAGGTCAGAGAAGCCAGGCTGAGATGGTTCGGTCATGTACAGAGGAGGGATAGAGAATATATTGGTAGACGGATGCTGGAATTGGAGCTGCCAGGCAAGAGGAAGACCAAAGAGAAGATTTATGGACGTAGTGAGAGAGGATATAAAGGTAGTTGGTGTGAGAGAGGATAGGGTTAGATGGAGAGAGTTGACTCGCTGTGGTGACCCCTGACGGGAAAAGCCGAAAGACTTTAAAACGGCCCTGAAAGTCGTATTTATATGAAAAAACAGTGCCACCATTAGGTCCACGTCTATTACACAACCACAAGGGCCTGTGGTATATCACAGTGGAAAACTATGGTTCCAGAAATTGTTATTATTATCATTTAACTTCATTAATCTCTTGCAGGAAATTATTTCTCTGCATTCAATTCATCATGGATGAACCATAAGCAGTTGGCAGCCACTTAGCAGTAACAGTAGAGGGGTTAGGGGTTCAGTGTCTTGCTCACCACTTTGACGGGCTAGGAGGAGCACTGTGAACAATTGGGAATGTCCAGTTCCAAGGACTATCACTCTAACCCCCTGAGCCTTGCAATCCCTAAATACAGCTGTCATCTTTTTTCAAAGCAATTTTACTTAAAATGGATGGCATTTCACCTGGGCTTTTTTTCAACATCTTTAGTGTAAACAACAGAATCACAGAAGACGTTCACATTCTGTGCTACCTCCAGCTCTGCTTCCTGTCGTCTCTTCAATGCCACTGTCTCCAAACCATGCAACATCCACTACTCTTTCCTATAACTTCATAATATGGCTCATCAACTTTATTCCCTGGAATTCCTCACATCTCTCTTGTTCTTAAAAATGGGCACCTTCACACTTCTTCTCTGTGAGGTTCCGCAAATGCCATTTAAAAAAGCTAGAGACACTATTAGGGACTTATGACACTGTGGTGACGTCTGCACGGTTCTTTGAAACTTTGGAAACTCTGTGAGAGACATGAATAGTCTGAAAAAGCTGGTCGGGCAGACCGGCTTGGTCCTGGACTGCCCTCTGGACTCCATATAGGTCATGAATGAAAGGAGGATGTTGGCCAAGCTGACATTCTTAAGGGACAATCCCTGTCATCCTCAGCATTACACTGTGGGGGCTTAAAGCAGTTCCTTCAGCCAAAGGCTGCTGCACCCACGCTGCATGAAGGAACACTACCTCAGGTCCTTCATTCTATTGGCTGTCAGATTGTTCAACGCTAAAGCACATAACTCTTTTGTTACATACAGCACAAAGCCAATGCTGCTCACAAGCATCTCAAAACGTTTTTTTTTTTTGCATAACCCCACAACCCCCTCACAACCTCCATCTCTATTTATATTATATGTACATTTTGCCTAGGACTGTTATTTTATATAGCCACTGGCCTGCACATCTTCTTCTTCTTTCGGCTTTTCCCTTCAGGGGTCGCCACAGCGAATCAACTTTCTCCATCTAACCCTATTCTCTGTATCCTCCTCTCTCACACCAACTACCTTCATATCTTCTCTCACTACAGCCATAAATCTTCTCTTTGGTCTTCCTCAAGACCTCAAATACATGGTACAAATACAGAATAATCTCATCTTAGTTGCTGTATGTCACTGAATACTTTTATAAATAATAAAATGCATGACTTTGTAATAAACATTTTTGCTAAACCCAAATGTTCACATGAATCTATAAATTAATGAATTTGCTGAAATATCTTGCAAATTTCATGCCTTTTGCTTTATTAACTTTATAAGTTCCATAATTTTCATTTCATAAATTCACTCATGATGAAAATAAAGGCCAGTACAATACATGAGAAATGTTTTGTTTTTAAGATTTAGTGATTCAAAGTGTTAATTTTCCTACACACTGTAAGTAAATGTGTTTCCTTGAACAATTAAATTCTTACATTGCTGTCAACTGTTGGCTGTATCTTTTATTAGTTGTTGTGAGTGGTCACTTTGATTAGGTGTATTTAGATAACTCTAAAACACACTACATTTCCCTTTGGAATGGAATCAAAAAATCATAAATGCAAATGAAAGATTATGTATCATTTTATTTTGTTTTTCTTTTTTCAGTTTGTTTTTTAGATTGCTTAACTTGCTCTTAGAGAGAGAGAAGTGTTTTATTTAAAATATTTTACTTGCTGCTGTATCAAATAACCCTTAATAAAAGCTTATACATGTGTATTAAGTATGAAAATGGTTGAAATAAACAGCAAGTTTGCAAAAGAATAATGAAAAGATAAAGTATAAGTATAAGTATAGTAAACATCATAATCAGAGATGAAAATGCAAAGGTTCTCTTTGGCAGTGGCCAGGATGGATAGGATCAGGAATGAGTCTATCAGAGGGACGGCTCATGTTTTATGTTTTGGAGAGAAGGTCAGAGAAGCCAGACTGAGATGGTTTGGTCTTGTACAAAGGAGGGATGGTGAATATATTGGTAGATAGATGTTGGAATTGCAGGAGGTGCAGATGCAGAAGGTCTCGAGGAAGACCAAAGAGCAAATTTATGGATGCAGCGAAAAAGGATATGAGGGTAGTTGGTGTGAGAGACGAGGATACAGAGAATAGGGTTAGATGGAGAAGGTCGATTCGCTGTGGCAACCCCTGAAGGGAAAAGACAAAAGGAGAAGAAGAAGATGTAAACATCATGATATCGTTATCAAGTAGCTAAAAAAAAATCAAAACTTTAAGATATGATTTTTTTTCCATTACTGTAAGACAGGAAGTGTGTCACATTTTCAAATTGGAGAATGTAGGTTTATCTTTTAAAAAAATGTTTAGCGATTATTAACCCAGCTACCTGATAACTTAAGCATGTACCGTGAATGTATTTTATGCCGACTATTTTAAGGGAGCTTTAAGTGACTTAAAAGTCCTGTATCCTCATATGCGTATGCTTTGATAATCTGTGACTCACATGGAGCTTTTTCGCAGAAAACATTGCAGCTCTAAAAACACATTCTTAGCAATATTGTCTCCTTCTTCACCACAAGTCCGAGTGATGATTTCTTTGGCATGCTCAGCAGCAGTACAGTCTTATCTCTGTATTCTGAAGAACACATGCAAATCAGCCTGTCCATACTGAATGTGTATATACAACATTTTACAGCTAGCCAAATAGATAAAATAAATGGGTCGCATTAGACATAGCATTAAACCAGCCTCTTTGACAGTGGCCAATTAATGATGCAAATTTTAAACAAATCTGTAGACAATCTTATTTTGAGGAAGTGGCCAATACCCACCCAACGACAACTCCTCCACCCAAAACATCCTTTAAATCCATACAAAATGGGGTTTTCAATTTGGTTTCACAATAAAAGCACGACATCACAATGTGTGAATGTTACCTTTTGATATTTGATGATGCTGTCTTTCAAATATATCGTATGCTCAACAAATATAGATTTTAATTTACGTTTTTAAGCCCTAAACAACAATAAGAAATTAGAAAAGGTATTTATTTGTTTTACATAACAGTACATTGTTTTACATTTGACGGTGATGTCCAGGAAGTTGATTTCATATTGGCCAATAGGAGGCGAGTTTATTAAACTGCCGCTCGCTATTGGAGGATTTAAAACAGAGGGCAACTCAAACGCTTCACAGACCTTCTGGAGTAGCAAGTCTGCATTCCCCTGTCTGTCGGTCTGTCTGTTGGATGGTCCACCCGGTAAGCAGGTCTCCATTTTATATATATACATATATATATTATACAGTTTTTCTTGGCATATGTTTACAAATTATACGTAAACGCAAGTTAATGCCTGTAATATTTCAAGTAAACGTCTGAGCACTGCACTGTCCAGTGTCTTTTAACGTTCATTTTAGACATCGAATTCAAAGTTCTGCACTTTCTGGCTATCAAACTTTTTTTTTTTTAAACGTGATTTATTATGAATAAATTATTGCGTATGAAGTTGATGTTTTTTTCCCCGCTGCGTTGGTTATTTGGTTAAAAGTTAGGTAGACTTTACGTCATATTCCCTCTGTTAGGAGCAGCTAAATATGGCCGACTGCTGGGACGAGAAGGAACGTTATGAGTTTGATGCCCCGTCCCATGTTGTCGACCTGAAACAACTGGAGAGCACGGAAAACTGCGATTCGTGGTTTGGTAAGACTTGGCAAAATTTAGACCGCATGAATGTCGTGTACATATCTTTTTTGGGGGATGCAATACAATACAATACAATACAATACAACACAACACCAGTACATTTCAATAAGTTAAACCGCAATTTGTAATTCTTCGAATCTAACGTAACCGGTACAAATTCTTATTTCTAAAATGGTGTAAAGTCTATCTAGAAGAAACCTGGATTAGATGCCTTACAATTGTTTACGGAGGCGCTGTTGTTGCTTTCTGGTTATTGGCCAATCCTCTCACTAAAACGCACCAATGGTGGAAATGAGAACTGGTGGTAGGAGGGACAGTCTAACCTCCAGAGTGAAATAAAACTTGCCGTATTTTCTATAGTGCACATGAATATATACCCCACCCATTAAATTTTAAAAGAAAAATATATTTTGACACATATTTGCTGTGCAGGACTATAAGGTGCAGATAGCCACATTGTGCAATGAGATATTTACACAGAAAGATTTGTAAATGTTTATTTACCTTAATATCTTAATTGATTGTTTCCAAGTGGTGCCTGTAAAACGGCTGATCAAACAAAATAGAAAAGTAATTGATGGCTTTATTCATCCGCGTCCTGTGCACTGAAACCACTGAAGTCTTCTTCAGAGTTGAAGTGCCACAGAAAATCTCTGTCACACACCTTTTCACTCCATTGGTGTTGCTCACAGTGTCACTTTTATCTCAAGGCAAAGTTACCCCTGAGGTTTTGCTGTTCTCTTCATGCAGCATTCCAGCCTTTCGAAATCCGTTGACCTTGAATGGATTGTTGTTGTTGACCTTCTTTCACACTATGCTGTTTGGATCCACTGGCAGACCTCAGAAAAGGATACTCTTTGCATGCGGACAGTTTTTTTGAATGATTTCTTGCCGCTGGTCATCCAAGCCTTTCACTATAAAGTGGCACTTTGGATGCTGCTGTAAATGCATAACTCACACTGATGTCGAGTGGCTGCAAAAACCATTGATTCATGAACGCCAAGCTTACATGCAGCAGCTCTATTTTCTTCCTGGATAGACCGATTGATTGCTTTCAACTTAAAAGCTGCATCATATCCATCTCTTTATGTTTTCCATGATGAGGGTGTGAAAAATATTTTGCATGTCTTGCTGCGTTTTGTGTTGAGAGATGCAAGAGGTCAATGCAAAGAAGAAGACACTATTTTTGGCACAGTCTTGTTTTTGGTCCTGCTACAGTCCCCCCTGATGGCTGTTAGCGAAGAAAAATCCATAGATTAGCCTTATTGCTGTATAAGCTGCAGGCTTCAAAGCCTGGGGAAAAAAGTAGCAGCTTATAGTCTGGAAAATCCAGTGGATTTGTTTATTCATCTTTTTGGTAAACTGCTCATGCCATGAACTTAAACAACCAATGGAATTCCATTGCATTAGACCCATAATGAAATCAAAATCATATTTAATTATGGGTGTCCTGTCTATAGCAATATCACACTAAATTTGCTCATTTTTTGCTTTCTGTGTTTCTTGTAAGTAATAAGCAATTTCAACATCTTTTCCCCTCTTTGATTAAGCCACTGTGAGGTTAAAACGCACATTCTTGAATGTTATCGTCATTCTGAGTCTTGAAAAGGCAGTATTTGTATCTGCAGATCAACAAGTCAAACAACAAAATTGTCCTGACCCATGGGCAGGAGTTAATGAGCCACTGGAGGAAACCATTAAGCCAAGAGGCCTTGAAGCACCTCTGCACAGCACAGACATCAATACTGGTTTGTTTTCTGTTGAACTTGAAGCACTCTATCTTTTTACATAAAATTTGTAATTTGATTTAATCAAAATGTGTCAGATTTTGAAATCAGCATATTCAATGTTATAGTCCAAAAAATAAAATAATTATTGATTTACTACCCTTGTAGCCCCTATGGTATTAATGTAAACCATTCTGGATTGGTTGTTTCAGAGAATGCGGAAGCCTCCTCACAGGTTGGTGATAACCCAAAAACCAGGACCCCAGTTCAAAATCAGCCACGCAGGTAATTTCTCCTGTCGACACACCTTCAGCTACTTTGAGCAGTTTGGAATGCATTAATTATTGTTGGTCTAGCTAAATCAAGAGTGACCCCCTGAAATACATTGGCAAGCTTTTTGGTTTTGACACATTATTAAATAATTTGAATGCTGAAAATGAAATCATATTCTTATCAGTAAATTATGAACTGTTGTATCAACTCATTCCATGAGGAGCTATGGTGCATTAAGTCTTGTTAATTGGCCGAGAGCATCTGCCTTTATCTTAAGGATAATTTTTGTCAATGTCACATCACCTCAACTCTTGAACTGCAGGTCTAGGTACACCCTAATTCATTTTCTTTTTCAGGGTTTCAAAGCGTAAAAGGCAAAGAAGCAGTCCTCCGTCTTCAGTCAAAAGACTTAAAAAGTAAGTACCGTATTTTCCGCACTATAGGGCGCACCTTCAATGAATGGCCTATTAAAAAAAAAATATATATATATATATATATATATATATATATATATATATATATATATATATATATATATATATATATATATATATATGCTTAAATAAATAAAAGACGCAACGCATTCTAAGGTGCATGTAATAGAAGCTACAGTAGTGGTTGCATTATGCATCCACCAAATGGAGCTGCGCTAAAGGGAATGTCAACAAAACAGAACAATATTTTGTATTCTATTAATAAAGTTTGACTGACTTATCTGACTGACAACTCTGTTCACTCCCAAAACAAGTTAGTGCATTCACTATACGGTACCATACGTACCGGTAGCTCTTGCCGGTATTTGTGCCGCCTTCAAACAACGTATATTCAACTCAATTTGTCAGGGTTCAAAAGGTTTCATAAAACGAAAGCACCAAGGAGCGCCCCTAAACTCATTGTTTGTCCCTAGTGCTGTTGCCTTCATTCAAATAGTGACTGTTGAACAGAGAGCAGCAAGTAGAAGCGTCTCTACAACCTACTCTTCAAGTTTGTCCTCTAACTGCAGCCATCTCGCTTTGTTCCCTCAGAAACTGTTTGGTTCTCTTTACTCTGTACAGGTCATCTTGTTGCTTTCTCCACTTCTTCTAAATTCAGCGTCGTAAGCGTGTCTCTTGAAAGGTGCCATTTTGGGGACTTTATACACACAGACACACACACACACACACACACACACACACACACAAATGGAAATGAAAATGCACGCTTCGTGCAGTCCTATATCCCAGCATGCACCGCATGCTACTTCTACGGGAGAAAACTGAGTCGGCAGCTGCTTCTCGTAGTTGCGAGACCGGTTGTGGCTCAGTATTGATCCATAGATAAGTGCCCCGGATTATAAGGCACACTGTCAGTTTTTGAGAAGATTAAAGGCTTTTAGGTGTGCCTTATCGTGCGGAAAATATGGTAGTATGACTGACTACTCATTCTCCTGTTGTTTAGTCCCCTTGTCATTTAATTTGTGCTATCTGCATTCGAAATTGAGCTTTCGAATGCAGATAGCACAAATTAAAAATCAAACTACAGTTCTACACACCACTAATGTATTTTTGAAACGTAGGAATGTATGTTATTTTTAAAATTTTCATCTTATACAGCACTGAGTGCAAGGACCTTAAGCGCAATGAGAAAATGAATCATCATAAAAGAAATGCATCCAGAAAAGCCACTCTGACTTGTAAGTATACTTGATGGTCATGATAAGGGGATTATCTAAATATATTGGAAACCTTTCTGTCTCTTAATAAACAATTTGTCAACAGGTTCTCAAAGTAGTTCAGCCACCACAGGCAAAAGTGAAGAACCCTTTCCCACAGTAAGTACATTGGATATATGAATACCATTTTTTCGGCTGAGCAAGTCAGCTGCACTCTTAGATTCCCAGCTACCAAGAACTTAGTCTTATTTGATCAATGTTTGTATCAGTGACAGAAAAACAATAAAATCTCTTAAAAAAAAAAAAAAATTATATATATATATATATATATATTGTTTTTTTTTTATTTTGCCCCCCCCCCACACACACACAATTTTATAAAAACTAAAACAATTTGCCACTCATAGGCAACCATTGTGGTTTACGTCGCAACACTGGATAGTGGTGTCACGTGGATGATCTTGTCTTGGTCCCTTTCCCATAGTATGAGACAAACCGTAAAGCATATTTATGATTGTTAGACCTCCCGGGCATTGCTCCCTTGAATATTGGGAATTATCAGAGAGCGCTGCGGTCACTGCAGGGTGATTAATGATCTGAATTGGCCTTGCTTTACTGTAAAATGAAATATACAATTACAATGCATTTTCTGAAAGCTGCGCCATAATCAAAAGCTTTGTAATATGGCTCATTTTTTTTGTATTTTGACCATATGCTCTTGTCAGTTTCTGTTTCATGTTTTTATAGTAATTATAGTAGCACAGGGGTGCAAAGAATTTTAGCGCTTTAAGATTGACCTTATATCCATCCCCTCCTGAACTGACTGCTGGGCTCATCCTCTCTACCCTGATCAAGTCAGGGTAGAGAGAAAGTTCACATGCACTCTATCTTAAAAAAGAGTTTGCTGAGCTTGGAACATAGCCCCAAATATCAGTATTAAACCAAGAAAAGACGCCCAGCATCTGAACAGAACTGCTGAATGCTGATCCCATTTGGCCAGTGACTTAGACCATGTTTAACATGTTGATGTGATTTGAATAGGATACCTCAATATAAAACCTCTTTTCATGGATAAAAGCATCGAATGCCTTTTCTCCTCTTCCTCTAACCCTTCTCTCTGAAAGACAATCTCCTCTGCTTATTCATCAGTTGTTGCTTGACTTGTATCGAAAATAACAACCTGCCGCCACAGAAACGTCACGGCCATGCCAGCCAGAAAAAACACTGACTTACTGAACTGCTGAAAGGAGTTATAGATTGTGGAGTTTGTATTTAACTCTAGTTGACATTTCACAACACCAGTCATTTGGCAATGTTCCCCTTCATGGGATTTCCATAGTCTTCCCCCTGCCAAGTCAGTCACCAGTAATTACCCTATGGAGAGTGTCAAATATGACTATTGAAGTTAGAATTACATTTTGTAAACAGAACCTTGCTGCTGAAGTGAAAAGTTGCTTTAAATGACACCGGGAAAAGCTCTTTTGTCACTTTTGAAATTAATGGAACTTGATAGCTGTGTCATCTGTTTAAAAAAAAAAAAAATACTCATTTGAAAAACTTTACTTACATTTTCTTAGATCTAGGCATTTGTGTCCATACAAGAGTGTGACAGGGTTTCTGCGGGTCATTTACAAGCATTAAATAGATATTGCAAAAATCGAGGCCTTGATAAGCATTAAAATCAATGTCTAGAGGCCTTTAAAATTTAAATTTGGTTGATTTGGGGGAGGGGCATTGTTATTCTGTTATTTGGAATTTCATTTAGCTTAAGCTCCGTAAACATTTAATAATTTGGATTTAGAATAATGTGATGATTGACAAGTAGAACCCCTCTCATTGTCTAATGCTTACGGCCGGTGGTTGGTGTTATAACTCTGGTGATGTGCACCATCAAGAGTTGGAGCAAAAAGGTAATAAACTAACTTTGTGTATGCTTATTAGTGGCACTAAAGAATCACATGGAATTTAAGAAAATATGCACTGTCACTCAGAAGATATGTACATATCTGGAATGGATTTCGCACAGTAGCAGAGTAAATGATGGGCGTTTTTATAAATAAAAGTATCTGCAGTTGGACATGGTCAATAAAATGGCAATAGATTAGCTGATACCTGCAGAAATACTGTGCCACTCTTGTGGCTTTAACACTCTATATAAATCTGAAATTAACTGAGGAGTTGAGCCTTTCTCTTTGGACTTGTTTCTTGGACTTGTTTCTTGAAACTGCCCCACATGCCAAGTGGCACGTACAACAAGTCTTTAGATCTGTCCTTTTTTATAACTTATTTTTTGTTCCTAAGGAAAAGGATGGCCCTGGCCTGTCAAGAGCTGTTCGCCTTTCAACACTCCACAAAAGAAAGGCAGGACACACAGCTGCCTATGTGCCAGTTGCCCAGCGCATTATGCAGCTAGAAAATCGAACACCTGAGCGATTCCGTCTGAACAGTCGCCAGAGCAGAGAGAGATGTATGCAATTTAAACCAGAACTTCTTGATTATTTGAGATTAACTTTTGTTACATGATTAAAACAAAGGCAATCATTACAGCACTTGCCAAACAGAAGGGGCATCACCTGACCCTTACTCAGCCTTGCTCCCCCAACCTGAGGACCAAGCAGAGGAGCCGACCCCCGACCGTGAAGAGCAGCGCTGAACTGGAGGAAAAAGAGATAGAAGAACTTCAGAAGTAAGGACCTTTTACTTTATTTGTCTGCAATAAGACACTTTCTTTGGATCACAAAGTTTATACCATAAAATAAGAATAGCCTGTTTCTTCTAATATCAACACTCGAAAGCCAATCACTGGATGCTGACAATATGTAATGTCATCTTTCCTTTTAATAACAGGATGAAATTCAAGGCTCAGAAACTCAACAAAAAGATCCTGGAGAATACTGATTGTCCAAAGAAACCAGTGTCAAAGGCTGTGACTGTCCAGGAATCCTTCACAATGCATATTGAGAAGAGACTTCAGGAGAGGCAGGTGGCCAAACCCCATTATGATGAGGAGCAGCAGCACATTTTCAAGGCCCGGGAACTGCCAAAAAATATCCTGGAAGGGGTTGTGGTGCGTTGAGATTCTCGCTCGCTCGCTCTCTGTCTGTGAGATACTGTTCAGGGTTCTAGATAAGTTGGAATCAAATGTCAACAGGGTGTGCCAGATAAGAAAGTTCTACAGCCAACTGTTCCAGAGTCTCCTGCTTTCCTGCTCAAAAAGAGAACCCGTCTGGATCACAAAGCAGAGGAGGTAAAGATGTGGACAGCCTTTGGGCCAACTGACCCTCTCGTCAATGAATTAACTTACTCTTTTGTTGCAGGTGAAACCACCATCCCCCTTCAAGGCTCCACCAGTTCCACATTTTGGCCTGCCCTTTCAGCCCCTGCTGCAGGAGAAACACCATACAGAAGTCTGCCCATTCTCCTTTGAGCAAAGGGAGCAGGAGAAGAAGAAGCTACGACAGGAGAAGCAACCCCAGGAGGTGGTGTCACCCTTTGATTTCTATGGATTTTAAATGTTTCTTTCTTCTTAGATGCCTGACACCAAAATACAGATGGTGGTAATCTAAACATTACAAATTCCAAATCTCTCCAGGTGCCACAATTCAAGGCTCAGTTGCTTCCAGACTTTGAAACTGTGGTCCTTCCTGAGAGGAAGCAAGTTGATCTCACCAAACCGGAACCCTTCAAACTGCTGATAGATGAACGTGGAGTTGCTAAGAACCGTCGCTGGGAAAACATGGTGATGATCCCCGACAGTAAACATGCAGGGCATGCATGTGATGTGAACCTTAAGGCTGATGATTTCATTATTACTCTTTAAAAAACTAGTCTCATGTGAGTTGATGGTTTTACGAGTCTCAAGTCCTAGTGTTCTTGTACTAGGCTGAGACCAAAGACCATTGGTCTCACATCTAAAGCTTTGCAAAGATTGTAGCTCCAGCATCCGCTCCCCTTTTTGGACGCTCAATACTGATTGCCTTTTTCCTGTTCTGGTGGAGCTCATCTATTGGTTGTTGATTCAGTCTTAATGGTGCATGCTAAGATTTGTGATAATATTAAATGTGCTTGATATTGTCATACACTAAGATGAAGAAAAGTCTTAAATATTGTGCAGTTATAGCAGTCTACCAGCTCACACTCTAGCTATTGAGATAACCGGAGCATGCTACAACTCTGTTATGATTATTAAGATTTCCTTGTGACTTCCCTTATGCTGAGCTTATACCTTACAATTTCCAGTCGCTGACTTCAAACTGACAAAGTACACCAGAATTACCCTCTGCAAGTCAATTAAACATTGAAAAAAAATTCCAGGTCACTTAAGGTTTAAAAAAAAAAAAAAAAAAACAACCTTTCAAACACTTCATAAATTGGCGTGTCACTTCAAAATCACTCAAACTTTTAACATTGATGTTTCGCTGGGCTGGTTGCCACACCAATTTTGATGATGGCTAAAATGATCTTTAAAGTGGGAAGATTTCTGATATTGTTCAAAAGTAAAAACCACCTTCACGTTAAAGAATTGTGTAGATCATGTAGTTACTTTGACTGAAGCTCCTGTCTCTAGCTGATGTAGTGTGAATATTTGTATGATGAAACTAACCCCACCCACACCACTTATTGACAAAAGCACACAACTTTGTAGCAGAAGATGGAAGTTAATACACGGCTTAAAAAACATTATTTCTTACTAGTTTCTAACTCTTCCTTTAATGTCTGGCAGGTGAAAGAGGAGAAGAAGAAACTGAAGAAGGCAGCAACATTTAAAGCAACACCAAGCACAGTTACTCAAAAAACACCTTTTTGGCCCAAAAAGGATGATCGGTCAGCAGTGGGTAAGACCTTTTTGCCGAATTGATCACTGCATGCCAGAATCACATGCCATATATGGTTGCCACCAAGCATTCATCATTAGCACATTGCAAAGACCTCTGCTCCTCAGTTCCAGAGGGTTTCGAGCTTGCTACAGAGCGACGGGCTCGTGAGCGGCAGCAGTTTGAGGAAATGGTGTGTGAGAGGGAGGCGTTCAGGGCACAGATAGAGGAAGAGCGGAGACGTGAGGAGGAGAAGCAGCAGAAGGAGGAGATTGCCCAGCTGCGGCAGGACCAGGTTGGTGGCTAGAGATGTTGGTCACCTCTGACTATGTTGACTTAGAACAATTACCAGTAATTGAATCTCTGTCAAATCCTTTTAAGTTTGCAGGTTAGAAAGGGACACTGATGGGTAACTGTTTTTGGTAACCATTGAACAAATGTATTTGACTTCTTTATAGAGAGAACTTCAAGTACCAGGTATTCATAAATTCATGATTTTGTTTTTTTTTTTTTAAATTACTGAAAAGGTTTTTAATCACTATCTTTTTGTGAGATTAAATTACGAATTCCATGAACAGAATTAGTCCTAGAGGTGCCCAGTGATTCAGTGTTTAGCACTCCTGCCTCATGGCAAGAAGGTTCAGGGTTCACTCACAACCATTAAGTATTTAATTGTCAAGACCTCATGCCTACTAGGAACAAATAGTTATCGAATAAAGCACTGGTTTCAATGCTAGAGCTCGATATTTCAGTTGACGTACAGGATGATAGTGACTTTTTCCCCTCCAGGTGGGAGACGTGTTTGTTAAAATGCTCTTTAAGATGGGGAAACATGAATTTTGTGTTTGACATTTCAATGTTATTCTTGCAGGTTCACAAAGCTCAGCCTATCCGCCACTACAAGTCAGTTGAGGTGAAGAAAAGTGAGGTCCCCCTCACTCTCCCAAAATCCCCAAAGTTTTCTGACCGCTTTCGCTTCTGATTGTCCCTCTCTATACTGTATCTACTTGATCATTTTATTTTGTCTTCAGTAGTACATGCATTTACTTGCCTGTTCAATAAAATCTGTACTTAAAATCTGGTTTGGATGTTATTTTATAGTCAAAGTGTCTCTGAAGACATTCAGGATATACTGCGAAATGCCTTAACTGCCTTCAACTTTGCCATTTAAAAATACATCAGCTACATACAGTTCTTTAAACTGGCCAAGCCTTTTAGTTTGGGAAAAAGTAACCAATGTTGTAGTTTAGCTATAAACCTGAGAGAATTTTTTTTTCTTTTTTAAATGTATGCGACCGCTCAAAAGGCTGTTATCCTGTCTTCTGTGCCATTAATACACAGTGGACCCTTCTTCCCCGCTCTCAAGCGGCAATAAGCTTATCTGAAAAAAAGATTATAAATCAAATAAAAGCTGAGCTGCAGTGATGTTCCAAGTTTTACAAGATACTTGATGTTTTTATCTATAGGGATGGCTTTTTGTTTAAAAAAAAACACACAAATTATAAAGTAGCTGAGTGTCAACATGAACATGGATGTCTGGCTTAAACCATTCATGCATGAGATTCTGATATAAAATGCAGGGGCAAATCCTCTAAGTTTAGCAGCAAAATCTGATTCCTGTTCATTACAGCACCTAGAAAAGCAGTTTTAATGGTCCGAATGTCAGACCTCTTGTAGGATGCCAATGTGTTTCATTTTTGATTAACATATCTAGAGTTGGATCAAGTTAATGTTAGATTATTTTTCACTGGGTTTTGTGAGATCACTTACAAAAATTTCACATGGCCTCGGGTTGAAATTAAGCTGCAGAAAAAAACAAAAAGAAAAACATTGTGCATATTAGTTCAGTGAAATGTGACTTTTTTTTTTCAAGTCAAAAAGACCACTGATGAAAATGTACAATTATAACTTTTAAGGCCTAATATTTATATATTAGCCTGGTGGTCATAGATCTCTAACAATCTGAGAAGATGAACTCTTAACACAAAAAGACACAATGCAATGCAGAATAGTTCATTGTCAAATTGTAGAATATGGCTGTTAGCTTTTCTGCTGAGTGGTTTAAAAAAACATCCATACCCTAATTTCTCAGCACATACGTTTGAACATCACCTGTAGAAAACATCATGATTTCATTAGAACCAAGCAAACGTTCATCACCAAAAATCACTTGGGCACAATCACACCTTCGCTTGCCCATGTGGTGACGTCAAAGAAACAGCTCTCCATTTGGTCTATTGCTAGAGCCTGCTTTCTGCAAAAGCACAGAAGGAACATATAAAAAAAGTACCTTGCAGCCATAGAAAACAGTTCCATTGCACACTCCTGTTACAACATTATGTGCTTTAATACAGCCTTATTGAAATACCAATGGCAATTTGTACCAGGGAAATAAATAATGAAATGCAAGGTGTGGGAAAAAAAAACATGATTGAGAACATGCTTTAATAAAATATTTTGCAACTAATAAATTAAGCACATGTTATTCTGTCACTACTTCAAATGTCTCATAAAACCAAGCTTAAACCCCATTTCCCATTGGATTTAAAAGTGACTTGATAACCATTTTAAAGATCAGTTAGGACTTGTTTTTGGTCTTACATTTGTTTCCTAATTTTCTCAGAAGGTTTTTTGCAATCTTGTATACACAAGGTGATATTTGTGGGACACAGTAAAATATATTTCTTTTATATGAACACAAGAAAATTAACTTGTTCCAATGAGATATATACACACATAAAAATATCTTGCATACATTTAAAAAATAAAAGCAAAATAAAAATACATTTCTGGACCTTAGCTCAACCAAACTTTCACTTAACAATCAAATGCTACCTGGTAAATCAAGCAGGAACATTATAATGCAGGTAAAAAAAAAATATTGAGTAAAAATTTGGGAATTGATAGTATTTTGTTTGATTTCATGAAAGTGTCTTCCATTTTTCATCATGCATAAAGATGTCTAAGGTGCATTTGAAATAACAGTATTTGGAATTTTCATGGTAATAAAGTATCTCCATTCTTTCTAACAGACTTCAGAGGACAGCATTCTGGATATTAATGAGTTCTGCGTCTCCTAATGGAGACAACTAAACCTTGCTTTGCTAATCAAATGATACAAGTCCTTCAGAGGTTGAAAGTATGCAGAAAATTACCTCTCATATATTGATTAAATTAAGGAATTAGGACAAGGTCGAAAGTTGCCTCGGAGCGTTGTTTTTAACCACAATTATTTAGGAAGCATCCTTTGCTGCCACTGATGACTGCAAAAGCTCCTTCTAAACCAGCGCCCTTGTTTCTCTATATAATAAGAGGCTTTCTTAAGGTTTCATAGTTCATTGATCAAACCAATTTAAGGTGTGTATTATAGTGGTATTATTACTACACAAACTTGTAATCTGCCACTATGTGCCCCTCTCATACAAATGAGAAGCATGGGCTTTTTCTTCATAGAATCACCAATGGCTGAATTGACAACAAGGTCGCCTTGCATCTATGGTAATGACAGGCTGTGTTGAGTGAGTTCCAAAATAATCATGACAGTGATTTCAAAAGCAGTCAGTTGCTTTCCTACATTGGCTTTGAAAGTGATCATGTTTGGTCTGAACACACCAGTAATCAGGGAAACAGGAGGACATTGTTGAGGTCCTCTGGGTTTGTACTCCCCCCCTTCAGTCAGTGCACACAAATTCCCAGCAAAAAACAAAAGCCCTTTGAATGGAAGCTGAAGGATATTCTCAATAAGTGGCTCTGCTCCTAGTTATAATGTATACTATGAGAGACCATTCTCTCATTTGAGCCTTAGCTGATGAGGAAAAATTACATCTAGCATGTACAGCTGTAGGCAAGTTAACCTGAGTGAATGATGCTGCTGTATGATGAACTCAATATTTTCCTTGTCTGTTTGAAGCATTATATAAGGCAACTTGCATCCCTTGTCAAATCAACATACACTTTTGTAGTACAAGGATCAAACGCAACCCAAACATGCAAAAAATGAGTGGTAGACTCAAACACAGTGAAAAATTTCACAAAAAAATGTGCTTCCGTCCCACAAAATGTATCAATCTCATATATGTAACAAGTTATTCTGGCAAAGATCATTCTATAAAACTGAAGTTGTAATAAAGTAGAAGTGAAGCACCAGAAAAGTGATGCAGAAACAACCTTTGTTTGATTTGGTCTTTGGTTTAGACACCAGCAGAGCATCTCTGGATGAAAGACATTCGGACAGACTGCCTGAAAAGCACCTGATGCCTATAAGGTGATAATTAGGTGAAATCAAGCTCTATTGAGGCCCAGCCCCAAATCAGAATAATAGTAAGAAGAAAGGTGCTGGTTTTTGTTTGCTGGTGTGGAAAAAAAGGTCCGTTGCATCCACTGTTGTGAAACTTCAGCCCTAGCAGGACATGGGCATGAAGTACAAAAGTTTCTTCAGAAGCAGCAGAGAAAGTCCTGCAGAAGTGAAGGCAGCAGTTGCTACAGTGGAAAGCCTCAGCTAAGCAAGGGACCAGAAACGGACGGGTTCAGGATCTCATCTTTTGGCAGATTTCATATAGGAGGGGATGGCTCCTCGAGCTGTCAGCCCCTCAAAGCGTTTGTAGGTGTAGTTGATGAAGACCCAGTCCTTGTTTTTCAGGTCAGCCTCCGTGTGGTTAGACACCTGAGCAGCTGCAGTCACCACGAAGAGATAGTCACAACAGAGTGGGTAACACAGTGAGGTAAGGACAACAAGCGAGTATCATACCTGTTGGAGTCAGGATGTCAGAGTCAGGGAACTCATCAAAGTGAGATGTGTCATCGATGCTCTTGATCTCAATAGGGATTGCAGCAGGCCTTTCTCTGCAACACACGGCTTCATTAGATCATAAGTCGTGTGTTCTCAATACAGTTTTAGACTAAGTTGTGCAAAGCGTGCAAAGCAGTGCAAGGTAGTGCATTAGAGGGGTTGGGACAGTGTCAGTGGGGGACCAGGGCATTATTTAGGAGGCAGGCATTATATCATTCCTTGATCAGTTTTATGTTCCTTCTAGAGGATTTGCCAGCTCTTCTTGAATATCACATGGGGGGCGGGGGTATTCTCATTGCTCCACAGAGTATTGAAACTGTAATTTTACACTGTTCCTGATCAGAAGACAGGTAAATGTGTATTTGAAAAGTGCTACTGAACAAGAGTCTTCACCTGATGTGGTTGTAATCGACCCCCTCAAAGAAAGAATTTGATTTGATCTCCTCTACGCCTGTAGCACCTATCCTGTTCTCTTCCTCACAGCAGAACCTAGAAGCATATACAACCAACACAGAGAGAACAGAAAAGTGATAAGTGTCAGTGTTTACAAAAAACAACAATAAAAAAATACCATAGTGTCAAGATGTTTACTGGTGAACTCTTAATACATGCTATACCTCAGGAGTAGAAAATGACTTACCAAATAAACAAAATAATTAAGGAAATCTTCATTTCACTTCAATTCAAATGGTCAGAGACATTTGTCTTTACAATTCAGCTTTAAAAAACATTTTTTAAATAGATAAAAACTTGCATCACTCATTTCGTCCTTCAAATTGTCAGGATTTTTTTCTTCGTCTTCGTCAGTTTTAATTTTACTTGCTTTTAAAAAGGAGCATTTTAATAATTTATTAAAAATTATTTCAGAAAGTTAAATGACTGGTGTATTGACTACTTGTTAACAAATGGGTGAAGCAATGGATAAACAAAAGTAATAATCCACTTCAGCATAGTAGGCAGCACTTCCTACCTGAGGATGAGGTCTTTGGCCCTCTCAGAAATAGGCACTTCAGGAGGAAATGTGAGTGTTTCCCTCCAGTTCATCACTTTCCTGTATGTCTCCTGTGGTGTCTCAGAGCAGAACGGAGGGTAACCTGGAGATACAAACCATTCATAAAACAAATCCTAACCTTGCATGTCAGTCAAATGGCTGTCCATATTTGATCATGTTTGCTGACCTATCAGCATTTCATACATGATGACACCCAGGCTCCACCAATCACACAGTTTGTTGTATCCAGTTTGCATGAAGACCTCAGGGGCAATGTAGTCAGGGGTTCCAACTGTGGAGAAGGCCTGGTCGGCAGAGGGTTAATATAACACTGATGGTTCATGTATTAGACATGAATGTGAGACATAGAGGACTACACTGATGGTGAGAAACAGACTCATACTGTTGAAACTCACCAGCTGCCTTCTGTTCCTCTTCCAGGTTTCTGCTTTCCTCTTGGAATTCATGTTCTGGAAGGCTATGAGATGACAACAGCTCAGTTATGTAACTGCAGACTCTTCTAATACTGTTTATATGTTAAGACATCTGTTTTCAGCTTAATGGATTTGTTCTGTCTGCTTTATGAGCTTTGTGAAAACGGTGCATTTTAACCACAAGTATCAAGAATATATCATAAAATAAACAGACAATACACAAGAGGACAGGGACATTTTTGTCTCAACGGCAACATTAAGTCTTGGAAAGAAGACTTGGAAACACCTCATAGTTATATTAAGTCTTCTTCTCTTTTATTCAGCTGGTAGCCACAGGGAATCATTTGCCTCCATTGAATCCTATCCTCTACAACCTCTTCTCTCACATCAACTAATTTCCATTACATGCTAAAACCTCATCAACGAAGAGCAACAACTAATAAGATATCAACATAAAAAGCCTGTCTGATGTCTAGAGGGAGACTGTTCTGCATGTGAAGAAAAGGCCCTTTTGACAACACTTTTTCTGGACCTCAGGGGGCCCCAAAAGGCAAGAACCCTAGAAGTGCAATATACATCCAGACACAAATGACTTCACAAAGCAAAGACAGATAAAATCCTGCAATGCCAGTGATTATTTTATAGGTGAGGAGAAACACATTTAAGTCTGCTGTCACCCAAACAGCAAGCCACAGGAGCGAGGCCAGCAAATTTACTTGCTCCGGACAGGGTACGTGCTCCTGCATTCTGAACTAGTCGCAGGCCTTGGACGCGCTACCTATATAAACTACGATTACAAGAATTCCCTGGGGGTATCACAAATGCCTGGATTCAATACTTCTGTATCATTTAAATACAAGGAAGATTTCATCCATGCAATATTCAAGAATGCAAAAGGGCAACTCTAGTGACCCCTGTAACAGGAGGGCCAAAAACGCACCCTGTGAATAACAGTGAGGTTGCTGACTCTTTACTGCAATGAATAACACTGTCATCCAAAGACAGGGTGTAACTGCAATACAAATGAGGAAGCCATACTCGTCCAAAAATGATAACTTCTATCTTGGCAGAATTCAGGGGCAAAACATTTGCAGATAACCAGCTCTTAACAGCAGCGTAACAGGCGCCATGTTTAAGTGAATCCAATGCATTTATGTCTGATAACATATACAGCTGCAGGTAATCTCCTTATCAGTTAAAGTTGATTTGAAATGAATGAAAATCTGACCTAGTGGTGCCATTTCAGATCCAGAACAGAACCCAGTGGAACCCCATAGCTCACAGCACAAAACTATGAGATGCTCTTGCTACAGAGAACAGTGGAAAATCTCTCAGCAAAGTATAAATCAAACCACTGGAGGACCTGACCTGTGATGCCAAAAAGCTTTCCAATTGTCCAACAATATATGAAGGTCTGCAGTGTCAAAAGAAGCACACAGGGCTAGTGATATGACAGAGGATCACGCTGAGTCTACCGAGAGAAAAAGATACTGACCACCTTGGTTAAGTGATTTGTCTGGGTAAAGTGAATTGCTCTAAATGAAGTTGAAGAGGCTCAAAGCAGTTATTTGTTGATAGATAATGAAAAAATAATTTGAGACTACTTTTGCAAAAACATTTGACAAAAAGGCAAGGTTTAAGACTGGGCTGTAATTTGCTTGCAATTTCAGCATCCAAGCCAATCTTTATCAAACAGGGTTAACTATGGACACCTGAAAAAAACTCCTTAAGAAAAAGAAGAGTGTAAAATATTTGATACTAAGGTGAGAGCAGGTAACAGGTGGAGAAAATCTAGAGAACTGGTGGTATGCTCTGGAAAGGAGAGGAATGAAGGTGTGTTGTAACAAGACAGAATATATGTGTGTGAATGAGAGGAACCCGGGTGGAACACTGAGATTACGTGGACTGTCGTTAAAGAAGGCAGAAGATTTAAATACTTAGGGTCAACAGTCCAGAGCAATGGAGAGTGTGGAAAAGAGATGAAAACATGTTCAAGCAGGCTGGAGAAGGTGGAGAAAAGTGTCAAGGGTACTATGCGATAGAAGACTGTCAGCCAGAATGTAATAGAAGATGACAGTTGTGAGACCAGCCATGCTGTATGATTTAGAGACAGTGGCATTGAAGGAAAGACAGGAAGAAGAGCTTGACACCTTCATGCCTGAACATGGTGTTTGTTATGGACAATCCGTAATGAGCACAGAAGTCCAAAAACAAAACATAGCTCGGGTTCAGATCTGGGATGCCATTCCTCCCAATCATGCCCTTCCAAGTCGCACTGTCGATGCCCACATGAAAGCTGAAGAAGAACGAGGGGGTCCCCAGTAAGAGCACTCTCTTGCACCCCCTCTAGGGACCCCAAGAAGGGTGAATGAACTGGACTGCTGTTGGGTGCACAGCCAAAAACCAACAGTCAGAACCTGTCCCCCTTCCTGAAGGTGGAGGGAGGATACCCTCACGTCAACGTCAAGTTGAACCCTACAAGCAGGCGCCAAGTCAGGGGGCAAGCAATATGCCCACACCTCCCTGGCGGCCCTCACTTGGGGCTACTCCAGAGTACAAAAAAAAAAGTACAGCCCCAATGCTGTGCATCAAGGTGAGTCGGAGTCGAAATCTCTCAGCCTCGCGCCTAATTCAGGCTCATTCCCCTTCAGAGAGGTGACACTGCATGTCCCTTGAGCCAGCTTCTGTAGCCGAGAGTAGGACCGCCAAGATCCCCTGTCCCGGCCACCGCAAAAACAATTCTATAATAAACATAATATGGTTGATTGCATGCAAACTGAAATTGAATAAAGAAAAAGGAAGGCGTTGCCTGGTTTTGCTTACTGAGGTCACTTGGCAGACTGTGGTTCAGATTCTTGTAGAACTCTGTTCGATGAGCTCTCTTCAACCCAGTGCACAGCCCAAAGTCGGAAAGCTTGACATGACCCTTGACAAACAGGCAGACACACACCCACGCACATGTAGTGACAACTGGATTTCACTGTATAAATTAAGTCGGTTGTATCCCTCCTTATTCAACCAAATAAAAAAGGTATCACATTGATGAAAAACTTTTTTTAAATGTGGGCTAAAACTGCCACTAATAAAAAGATTATTGGAAAGAAATGATACCAAAACGGCCCCACACATTTCTGGAAAAGATACGAAACATAGAAAAACAATGTTTATAATTGGGTGTAAAATAAGGAAAAAGGTCATTTCATAATGATCAAGAAATCATTTAGATAATTGAGAAAATAGCAAATAACATTTTGAGAAACATCGAACGCAAACAGTTACTGGATAAAGTATCCATTCAATTATATGTGTTTAAGGTCTTATAAACAAAATTACAGAACAAATACTATGATGGTGGTTACCCTCGAGTCCAGCAGCAGATTGTCAGGCTTAATGTCTCTGTGGATGAAGCCCAGCTGGTGAATGGAGTCAATTGCCAGCACTGTCTCTGCAATGTAGAATTGTGTGGCCTCTTCAGTTAGAGTGTCCTTCTTCATCAGCAAGGTCATCATGTCTCCTGCAGGGATGATAGAAGAGACCTCAATCATGACAGTTCTTTTAATATTCTATAGGTCATGTTTCACAGCTCAACTCATGTGCATAGTTGTGGAGATAGGTGAAGGCCAGGCTAGTACCTCCAGGCAGGAACTCCATGATAAGGTAGAGGTTCATCTTGTCTTGGAAGCTATAGAACATCTTGACCACCCACAGACTGTCTGCTTCAACCAAAATGTCACGCTCAGCTCGGATGTGACCCACCTGACAAACAAAATGGTCAAAGTGTATCCAACAGATGGAGAATTTCATTGTGTACATTCCACCACCTGCTCTTTCTCCAGCATGTCTGCCTTACGGAGGATCTTCATGGCATACACATGACCTGTGTCCTTCTTCTGCACCAAACGCACCTTGAGGAAAATTTGGTAGTCCATCAGTGCAGAAATACCACCCCTGATCCATCATTCAAGTATTTATGCCAAATGCTCTCACCTCTCCAAAGGCTCCTCGGCCAATCACCTTGAGGGACTCAAAGTCCTCCAGGCCTAAGCGAGTTCGCTTTAGACGGAGAAACTCCGTCTCCTTCCTTGCATGCTGTGAACGCCTGATGCGTTTCTGCAGACACACAAGTTGCAGACATTATTGGTCTGTGTGATGCTTCTCTCCAGTGTGAACTGCTTACTGAAATCCACTCAAATGTTTGGTCTCTTGAAGTTGTGGGTTTAACCTAATTTATAATAGTTACAGGACTGACAAGAGCATAAATATAAAATATTCTTTGTGCAGTATTTAAATGCAAAACTATAAACATACAGAGCTGCGGTTTGGGTAAGCTGGGTAACACTAACCTCTTCATCTGCCAAACCCTCCTGGTCCATCACCTTTTCCAATTTCTGCTGCCTGAAAATACAGTTATATTATTATAAGCCCTTTGTATTACAAGCAAGCATTTACATTACATTACGTTACATTTGGCAGACGCTTTTATCCAAAGCAACTTACAATAGAGGACATAAGGACGGCAAATAACACTTGCACTGCAAATAACACTTGCATCTCGAGTACTCATTCTGATGTTAGTTATTTTAGTTTGGAAAAAAAAACGAAACAAAAAAAAAACACTGGCTAAAGAAGACACACACGTGCACGCACTACTTTGCTTATTTTTATTTTGTTCTATTTGATCAAATTACATTTCAAAAGCCAAGGGGGAGCTGCACAATTACAATATTTTCACTCCATACAAATAGTCAAAGTCTTAATGTTAACACAGCATATTCACAAGACTCTGCTCTTCAAAAGACTGAACACAAATATCTAACATTTTTTGCAGACATTTAACAGAAATTAATAATAATAATTTATAATTTATTAACCTTCTCCAGGCAGATGTTGCAGATTTGCGACAGCCAAATATCAGATTTTTCCTGCAACTACAACTTAATTTGAGCCTGAGAGGGTTAATCCCTTGTGGGGAAATACATTCTCTACAATTAACCCATCGTGGATGAACCATGACCAGTAGTTTGCCATCCATCAGCACTAGGGGAGCAGTTAGGGGTTCAGTGTCTTGCTCAACCACACTTCGACAGACTAGGAGGAGACGGGGAATCAAACCAGGAATGTCTGGCTCCAAAGATGATTGCTCTACCTCCTGTGCCACGCCGCCCAAAAATGGAGACTCACCTGCCCCCTTGTCTATACTATATATTTTCCATCACAACAGGGTGTGGATTTATGAGCACACTTATTGATAAAAACAAACACACAAAACAAACCATGTGTTTGATCACATTTGCCAGGGTAAAAGCAAAATTAGAAGCACAGGGTATTTATCAGGTTCTTAACGACAGACACTGTTTTGTTACCTCATCTCTCTTTCCTCATGCTGGGCAATCAAGTTGCTGTAAAAGTTCTCCAAAGTCACCTTGGCCATGGTGACACGCTCTTTGGTATGGTTACTCATGGATGAGCATGAGCTTTGGCCTGTCATTGCCATGCTTTACCTAAAAGGACACGTAAGTGATGATGAGTTGTCTGATCAAGACCGTATGTGTCTGTCAACATTCCTGATAACACTTCAGAGTGAAGAAAAATATGTAATCACTACAGAAAATACAAAAGTACGAGTGCATCTGTTTGTTCAGTATTGAAGTGCAAGGAATTGGAATGAAGAGATGACTGTTAAGTCAAAAAAGAGGAACAAAAACCACTGAACAGTTAACGGAACAGTGACAGCCCTATTCTAAGAAAAAAAAAGCAAAAAAAATGGGCTTTATGCAATCACTGATCAGGTGGTGTCACGCTGACAGTGTGAGTTTCAGGGCACATTTTTAAAGACTAAAAAATTATGGTAATGCCACATTTAGGGCAAATGCTCATTTTTTACAACCAATTAGCTGAAAAAGACAGCAATGTAAAGATAGGCACCTTGCCACATAAAAAAAAAAAAAAAACAATTAAAAAAGGCTAAAATCTTTTTTATGGTTTCATTTTCTTCTGAAAATCCAAAAATGTAAGCATAAAAGAGAAGAGTTGCAGGGGACATTCTGCATTTTTAAGGAAGATATTTTCACAATTAATTTTTTTATGTAAATATGTTTTGGTTGTCTACCTCTTATTGAAACAAAGCTGCAAATAAAGGACTCCTAGTTACAAATTGTACCCTGGGAAACATTAATGACTGTATCATGTAGTTCAGCTGACAAACTGGACCTTGCAAAAGGAAACAAGTCCAGCAGAGCAGCAAATATTTCCTGGCATGTAGTATGATATAAAATACCAACAAATTCAGAAAAGGAGATTATGGCATCAACTAATGATTATTTCCAACATCTCTCAATATTTTTAGTTTTTTTCATGAGTTTATCAATTTGATTGGCATGAATGATGTCATTTAGAACATCTATCAGTCTTCTGAGATTAAATCTTCCAATGACTGAAAGACAAGGAGCAACTGTTAAAGATAACAAAACAGAAAATATTGATGAGGTCTGGGATATTTAATGTGCTTTTAATTAAATTATCTTGAAATCTAAAAGTTCGATATGCTTGAAAAGTTAACATTTAATGAATATGTTGAAGTAGCTTGTTTTCATGTTTATTCCTCTGCAGACTATTTTGTCGTTATGAAATTTGGCTTTGTGCAACAAAGACGTTAGCCAATTCTGTGCGCTTCTGTTGCATTTTGTGTACGTATGCATACATCTATGACATAATCTACTGCACTCAGGTGCGGAAGAAAAAAAAAGGAACCGGTTAGAAAAAACAAGCAGCTGGTTATGGCACTGGGCCAAAGAGATGGCTCAACCCTCAGAATACTTTCATGATGGTAAAATGACACCAATAAATACATGAGGATAAAAAAATCAATAGCCTCTAATTATGGCTATGATAATAGGCATGGTTCCCAGTTTCTTTGTTCATTCATGAAAGTGTACTGAGCATATATTGCTCACAGACTTTTAGTACAAAACAAGAATGACCCAATAGGCTTTGGGAAACAGTCATCAGTGCTTTGACCTCCTGTTTTGTTTGCTTAAAACCTAATTTACCAAAAATATAGCAACCACATCTACTCGTTAATATTTCAGTATATTCAAAAATAAAAGGATAAGCACAACAGAATAAAAAGTAGATTTAGACACTGCCACGTAGGCTCCTACCCCTTTAGATTGTTTACTCGGGAAAATAATCAACAGTAATGTTTAAAGCTTTATTCTAGTTTCAATAAATTCATGAACTCTTGAATTCCCTCTTATTTAATCACTGATAGTGACTGAACCAAAGTACCAGAGTTTCAACATTTGACTGAGATGATTTACTTATATGCATGAAAAAAGGTCTTATCAGCTTCCAGTTGAGGAAAACAGTAAAAAGAGAATAAAACTGTATTAATCCATAAGGGAAAAAATAAGGTTAGTCTTTGTGATGTTCATTCAAGAACTTTTGGACCCACATTTGTTAAGGCTTACTAAAGCCAATTATCGTCTGCTGTCTGAATTATGAGAACATCTATGTGACATATATTACAACCCTCCCAGTTTAAGACAAGAATTGTCACGTTTGTCACTGGAAAAATCAAGTAGGAAACTACAAGAAACGATTTGCGAGTGGCTGAAATTGTCTTTTTCACAAGCAACAAGTAAAAAACGACAGCCTAACAGCACATACGAATGAAAAGCATTATGACCCCATATACATAACTGGCAGTTATCTTTTTTTAGAGATACATTTAAGCCCTATTCACATTCAATTTATATTATATCTAATGTTGACGTCACTTAACATAAATGCGAGTGATTCATTCAACAAAGGGTGAAGTTTCACCTTAATTTGAATGAAAGTTAACCTTATTATTTAACTCGTTTTTGTAAACTTTTCCTTCCTTGCTAGTTAGCCATGGTCCGTAAAGTCTGTCAAGTTTCAGCTTTTTTCCCAGAATTTCAACAAAATCCAAATGGATATCTTACACAAGCGACAGTTTGGCAACAGCAAATGTTACTTAGAAAGTTTTGACCAGAAAATCCACATTTGCATTTGGATTTACTTGACGCCTCTTCTTGACCAAATCGGGTAAAATTAGCTCGTTAGCGTTAGCCACCTAGTTGCTTGAGTTTCTTTGTTTTTTTTTTGCGGAAAAAACAATTAAATGAATTAACTTTATATGTACCTGTGGAATTTCTGGTTATGGTAAAATCTCCAAAATATCCTTAATTGCCTTTCCATCTATCTTTTTTGAGTCTAACGTTAGTTCGCTTACGTTGGTACGAGGCGGGGTGGCTGCTGCTGCTGCTGCTGCTTCTTCGTCTACTGACACATCTTGGTGCTTCACCATCAGTTGGACGGTTAGGCGACACCAAGTGGTTTGAGCCAGAAATCCCTGACCCGTGAAGGCCCACCTCGACTGAAATGCAGGCCCCCAAAAAGCAATATGTAGTACATTAGTTGACAACGTTTCACAATTAAATTGGATGTTTTCATGTTCCAGTCAAATCAAATTTATGACAAGTAAGCATTTTATGCATACTATATATTTTTCGTCTTTAATTGTGAAGGCTTTTCAGTAAAACTAGCTCCACACTCTCAAAATCAAGACACCAGACACGCCTGCTGAGGAATTTCTTGTTTCTTCTCGAGTCTGTGAGGGTTTTCGGTCATCTAGGCCATGGTCTATTGTTGTCAAATCTTATCATGGCGATCAGACTTTAATTGTTTCTTAAAGAAGTTTCAACTCTCATTCAAGAGGCTTTTTTCTGCTCCAGTACAACCACATTTTTGTCAAAAGAAACAGCTGTCACATATTGAAAGTAGGTCCTGTTGCCACATTTCCCCTATTCCTGCATGTGACATCTTTGGCAAATGTGACACTCAAGATGTTTTCAACATAGAAAAATATTACATTTTTTTACCTGTATTTAGGCAGCATTTCCTTGTCTTAGAAGCTGTGGTCTATCTTATCATTTTAGTTTTCAGACATTAATTTGTACGACCTGAAGGTTGGTTGTTTTTTCATTAACTTGTTTAAGCTGAATGTTCTGATATGTCTCCATTTTCTGTGTTCCTGTTTTACTTTGAAATACAATTTGTTTTCTTGTTTGTATTTTGTGTATGTAATTATGTGTCTTTTATTTTTTTCTTTATATTTTACTTCAGGTGGAATGACGTGTTCCATTTTATTATCTCCTGGGTTTCTGTCAGTTGTTTTTTCTTTGTGAGCTTTGCCATTCAAGTGTAACAGCTTCCTTTCTTTGTATGGTTTTTCATCTCCTAATTTCCAGTGTAATTTGTGATTTCTTACATCTTCTCAAATACTCATCTACTTCTCCTTTCTTCTGCTTTCTCTTGGTTTTCATCAAGGCTTCTCAAGTTATACTTTTCAGTGTTATCCTTAATCTTTTTTTTCCCCTTTCGGCTAGATTTTTCCTGCAGGTTCTCATTCTGTGTCCACCCCATGCCATTACAAACTGACCTGTTTAGTGACATTCCCAAACATCTTTCAAAATAGGGGTCAGCAAACCAATAGACCATGCCACGTTCACTTAGTCCTCTTCCACTACAGCTGTTGGCTGAATAGTTTTCATATAACACTTTACTTCACTAATCTTGTCCTGCATTACGTTGAGTTTTCTTCACTTGCCTTAAAAACTTGACTTAACATGCACCTTTTGTAATCATATTGACTTTTTTGTTTTTACCTGTTGTAGAACTAGCAAGATATTGGCTAATGTAAAAATTGTGTCACTCTGTACTATACCCAGAAGCAAACTTGACAACATACACAAACTCAGCTTCTTTAAATTTCAATTTCATGTTAATCACATTATTTGTAGTTTGTGAAAAATTGAAACATGATTAACAATAATAAACTACAATGCTGAAGGCTGCAAATCAGGAAGCACCCACTAAAGGATATTGGGACTTGATCAATGAGCACTGCAGCCCGAGGCAGGCCAAACGCGATACTATTGGCAGCAGGTTGAGTAAGGGCCTGGGCAAAAAAAAAAATTGATAGTTTGTTTGGTTGTGTCCCCATTGGTCGACATCTTATATGCAAAACTAATTCATGTCTAGATAATGATTAAGTTGCTTTTCTTTTTTACACCCCAGTGATTCCAGCTGGCTAGGAGAAATTAAAATGCTTCATTGCTCATGCTTTACAGGTAAAACCAGATAACAAAGTCTTAGTTTATATGGATTGTCTCAGAGTGAAATAATTACTCTGCCTTAATTCCTGAATCGTGGTCATTGATCGGGGCATGCAGTTATGTTCACAAGTCAGTAACATTAACAACAAAATAATTAGGTCAGCAGAGCAAACACACATGCATAAAAAGGCTACCAAGCACTGCAGAGTAGTTTCTTCCCTAGCAGTGTCTATAAAAAAAAAAAAAAAAAAATCTTTATTTGAAATGATCTTCCTGCCGGTCAGTGAGAGACTATGAAACAGGCTGGAGACCTGAGGCCCTGATAATTCAGTTTGCCAGTGTGTCATGGAGTTGCAGCGACAGTAAGTCACACTTTGATACATCATCAGGTAATACAACCAAAAACACAGATTGCAATGTTAACATCTTCTCCTATGATATATACAGCCAGGCACTCAAGCTCAGGGCTAGTGCTTCTTTGTCTTGAAGTTTCTCTTCT
Source organism: Fistularia commersonii (assembly GCF_037954325.1). Lineage (NCBI taxonomy): Eukaryota > Metazoa > Chordata > Actinopteri > Syngnathiformes > Fistulariidae > Fistularia > Fistularia commersonii. The sequence continues at coordinate 18,326,905 of NC_141297.1, forward strand.
CCTGGAATTCCATGATTTTTCTGTGAAATATTCCTGTGGGAGGAAATAACACCGTTTATTCACTTGACCATGGAAGACAACAAGTTGATTTGAGTGGCATTGGTAAACATTTACATGAAATTGGTCCCAGACTTAGACAATATAAAAATGGATAAAATGTATAATATAATGTATAATATTTAAAACTTTTTCGAACAAAATACTGAAAATTGTGAAACAGAACTTTATTTCTATATCCTGAAACATACCATTGATAACTACAATTCTTTCTGATTAATTGGTAATGTGATTTTTTTTGTTAATTTCATGATACACCTTTTTCGCTTCTTAAATTCAAATTACATTTGAAAGTGGCACTGCTTAATTGGCATTAGGTCACCTTTTTATGTTAACTATTAAACATATATTTTGAAAGCCCCAATAACAAGTCAGCAAGAAATTATTTAATAATCAGCAAAAAGTTCTTCAATGTTATTTTTCAGTGATAGATATCACATCGTTTTAAGTCATGGAATTCAATATTCATGCAGAAAAAAGACTGCAAACACTGCAAACATTGCAACAGCAGTGTTTGTCAGTGAAAAAATGTGAACTATGGAATAAGGTGTGTCTTTGTGAAATTTAGCAAAGTGTTTCAATTTGTGATTCTTGTTACATTGAAGATGTACATGGTAAATGTTTACAGTACCAGGAATAAAAAAGGGAAATAGAAAAGATAATTTCAAAGAACAAATGTCATGATTTACACCATCTTGTCCAGCTCTATCTGTAACAAGATATTGTTCACAGCAAGAAACTAGCATTGTTAGATACAAGTCAACAAGGTGAATATGCCTTAATATGTGATGTTCAAAGTATATGAAAAACAAGCAGTTCTTTAGAAGGATTGGTGATCTTTTTCTGTGGTCTTAAAAAATATTCATTTTCAATTCTTTATACAGAGGTTGAGTAATAGATGGGAGTTTTTTTTCATATAAGTGGAATAATATTTCCTTTGTATTCTTTTAACAGCTGTGGGTCGATTTTTGCAAATTCATTGATGAGTTTATGTGAGTAACTTGTTGAATTTTTACAAGTAATTTAGAATTAATTTTATTGAATGTCTTGTCACTTTTCAACCATTTTTTTGCTGATTTTATTTCTTATTTTCCTGGTAATTTTCAAGATTTTTTTCCTGTTGATTTTTGGGGAGATTTCTTCTTAATTCAAGTTAATTTAACTTAGTTCAAGTTAATTTGTTTACACCAAAGAATGATTTATTTGTAAAGTGAGTATTGGTCTTTAAATCAGCCAACTCTGGTAAAAAAACAAAACATGGTGATATGGAAATTCAAGGGTTGGTGGAGGTCCTCACCCTGCTGGGGTCCAGGTTGCTGCTTCTCCACCTCCTGGATGAACAGGTCAAACATCTGTGTCTGGATGAATTTCTTGACAAAATGCCGTGTGGTCTTGGACTCGAGGGCCTTGTAGAAATGTTTCTTTTCAAACACCCTCCTTCCCAGGGCAGGATTATATTTCACATAGGATGAGTAGTGACCGACGGTTTTTACAAAGAAGTCCAGGAACGCCTCTGACACCACCTGGTTAAGCTCCTCTGTTGCTGGGAGAGGGAAATACATTTCCTCAATCATTTCTTTTCATATTCACACATCAAGAATCCGTGATGCACATTGACTTACAGGAATTTTCCTGTCTGTGACTTAGAGCTTCTAGTATTTCAGTTTGGAGCTTTGGAGGCAAGATGGAGCTTTCGTCCCCAATCTAGAGAGGCCACACATTACATGTTATCCTTGTTACCACTGTTTCAATAGTATTGACACATTCATTCAAAGCAAACTTTTTCCTCCACAGTGAAATATTACTTGTGTTACTGTGTATTTGTGCAGTTTTGTTGACACAAAACTTCAAATCTCTTACTGAAAACATGAACGTCTCCTTCTTATCTTCAGAAAGGTCCACCATCAGCAGCTGTCAAGACAAAATTACATATACAACTTAACTTCACTTCTAAAGCTGCGCCTTTCAAACCTTTTAGTTCGTCACATTAAAAAAAAGAAGCCAGATTCCTTGTGTATTCGGGACTTGCTCTTTGTCTTAAAGTGGGGGGAGCATTTATGTTTGCACAAATACTAAGGACATTTTTCACATGGAACTGTTCAGTATTTCAATGCTAGAAATTGTCTTTAAAATTTCTAAAATTTGTGGATTGCTGAATGCTTTTAATTCATTAATTTGTTTATACAATTAGTTTGAGGTAACTTTGTCCTTTGTCTTTTTTAGGTAATGACTTGAGCACTGTGGTGCAGTGGTTAGCACTTCGCCCCCACAGCGCGAAGGACCCTGGTTTGATTCTGTGTGGAGTTTGCACGTTCTCCCTGTCTGCGCGTGTTTCCTCCGGGTTCTCCAGTTTCCTCTCACAGTCCAAAAACATTCAGGTTAATTGGAAAAAATTGGGAAAATTGCACCAACGAGTGAGTGAGTGAATGGTTGTCTGTATGTATATGTGGCTCTGTGATTGACTGGCAATCAGAGTATCCCAGCCCTTGCCAAATGACAGCCTGGATAGGCACCAGCATCCCCCACGGCCCTGAGTGCGGGATAAGCGTCAGGCGATGATGGATGGATGGACTTCATGATTTTGGGTGAGTCTTCAGCAACAATTTGGTTGGTACCGTATTAAGCCCATGTAAATGGTAAATAGATGGTCTCTAACTTAAACACTGTTTTCACACCTTGCTGTTTCAAAATGTTTTACACTAGCTTACATTGACCCATTCACACAGGCATTTCACAAATTGATGGCTGCCATGCAAGGTGCTAATCAGGCAATTGGGTGAAACTTTGGGTTCACGATAAAGTGACATCTTGAAGAGGGGTCCCACCAAGTTCTGGACAATAATTTTCTGGTTTCTGGTTGATTTTTTTTTCATTGGGTTTTACCATATTTTCCGCACGATAAGGTGCACCTAAAAGCCTTCAATTTTCTCAAAAACTGACAGCCTTATAATCCGATGTGTCTTATATATGGATCAATATTGGTTAATTATGGCTACCGTAGTCAGGGGGCATTGCCGAAGTAGCAGCAGTAAGAACGGTAAAGGGGAATTCCAGTTCCACACCACTTGTGTGTGTATAAAGACCCCAAAATGGTACCTTTCAAGAGAAACGCTTCCGAGTTAAAACTCAAGGCGATCAGTCATACAGTAGAACATGGGAATAGAACAGCAGCGAGAGAATTCAACATTAATGAATCAAAGAGACAGAAGTGGAGGAAGCAACAAGATGACCTGAGCCGAGTAAAGACAACTAAACAAAGTTTCTGAGGGAATAAAGCGAGATGTCCACGGTTGGAGGACAAACTCGAACAGTAGGTTGTTGAACAGAGAGCAGCAAGTAGAAGCATAACTACAGTCACTATTTGAATGAAGGCAACAGCGCGAGCTAGCGACATGAACATCAATGAATTTAGAGGCGCTCCTTCTTGGTGCTTTCGTTTTATGAAAAGCTTTGAACTGTGACAAATGTAGTTGGAAAAACATTGCTTTCAACGAAGGCAGCGCAAATACCGGTAAGAGCTACTGGTACGTACAGTACCTTATTGTGAATGCACTAACTTGTTTTGGGAGTGAACGGAGTTGTCAGAGCGTTGGTTTGTATTCTATTAATGAAGTTTGACTGACTGACTTATCTGACTGTTTTGTTGACATTCCCTTCAGCGCAGCTTCATCTCTTGGATGCGTAACGCAACCCCAGTCACTACGTCTTATAATGCGGTGCGCCATATATATGACAACAGTCTTAAAACAGGCTATTCATTGAAGGTGCGCCTTATAATCCAATGTGCCTTACAGTGCGGAAAATACGGTACAAATACACAAGTGTTCTTTTTCCAGTTTAATTTGATCATTTTCTTTACTTGGTGTCATTACTTGATAACTCGTACATAAACTTTTGGTACTTTTATCATATTTTGCACATATTTAGGACACAACTAGCTGATCTGAAGATAAATTGTATTATACTCTATTTGGGATGATTTTTTACACTGACAATCACAGTTTTTCCTTGACATTTTCACACAATGAACATGAATTAGCTAAGGACAAAAGTCCTTAGCAATTTAGCAAAAAGAATGACATCTTTACATATCTGCCAGTGATTTCAACAAGTTTTTTCTATGAGTTATTCTTCATTTTTATCTTATTACTAAATAAGTATAATAATTTTGACCAGAGGATGTATTTTGGCAATTTTATAGTAATGTTAAATTTTGAATCATCTCAAGGTCTATCTCTTGAATAACTCACATCACTTTGGTCTGTGACCTGATCCAGCAAGGTTTTCTGGACCCCCAGCAAATAGGGTGTGGGAGCCATTACCACATCGATGAAGATCTTGGGCACTATGGATATCAGGGTGTGCTGCCAGATGAAGGGGTAGAGCAGTGCCGCCACAGCATGGATTATCTGTGATAATGTGCTACAAAGAAACCATGCCAATTAACACTCAAATTCTCATCTCAGCTCATCTAGTGTTCCTGTAATACTGCTTAATTTCAAGGGTACTCCTGAATTTAATGTGGTTATTCATGCAATTGCAGGGCTCTGAAATTCCATTAACACGGCTATTAATATTTCTGCCCACTTGTATCTTGACGTGAGCTGAATACACAAGCTCGAGCAAGATGTAAACACTTGTTTGCACACGTTTTGGTGTGTCTTTGTGTGACAGTCTATGTTTCAAAGTTAGTTTGTCCAAGAGTGCAACAATGTAAAGATTTATGTGTGGACATTTTGTGTATGCACATTGAAACAGTGTGTGTCAATGTTTGACAGTTTGTGACAAGTTGTGACACACACACACACACATATATATATATATGTGTGTGTGTATATATATACACATATATATATACATACACACACACATATATATATATACACACACACACACACACATATATACACACACACGTATATATATATATATATATATATATATATATATATATATATATATATATAGATGTGTGTGTGTATGTAGTACCCCAACTCATCTGCGATGAAGATGATGCGTCTCTCGAGGACAACAGAGGCAAACACCAGCAGTACTTCATGATCAGATAGGCAGTTGAAGAGACGGGCAAAATTAACATGTTCCAGCCAGAAGTCCAGAGGCCGAGTCAGTCTGATTATCTAAGACACAGTCAGCAGTCAGTAATAAGGGATGCCTTTTAGAAACAGTTTACTCATTTCAGTCCAGTTTAATCCAACATGTTGCACAACTGAGCTTTTGTCATAATTATAGCGTTTCAGAAATTAAACAATAAATTAATTCCCTCATTCACTGTCCCATTGCCTATCCAGGTGTGGGTAACAGTGGTGATAGATTGACCCAGATTGACAATATATATTTTTTCACACACACACACACACACACACACACACACACACACACACACACACACACACACACACACACACACACACACACACACACACACACACGTAAAAAAAAAAAAATTAAGTCGGCCACCAATTGCGCAAGTTGTCCTACTTAAAAAGATGATAGAAGTCGGTGATTTTCATCCTAGGTGCACTTCAACTGTGAGACAAAATGTGGAAAAACAATCCAGAAAATCCCACTGTTTGCAAATTCATTTGCAAGTATTTGGTCAAGAACAAACATTCACCTCAATACTTTCTTATATACCCTTTGCAAAGGACAGGACAAGGACATTTTCTGTAAGTCTTCACACACTGTTGCTGGTATTGTGGCCCATTCATCCATGCAAATCTCCTCTAGGGCAGTGATGTTTTGGCGCTGTCGCTGGGACACAGGGATTTTCAATTTCCTCCAAAGATTTTCTATGGGGTTGAGATCTTGAGACTGGCTAGCCCACTACGGGACCTTGAAATGCTTCCTATGAAGCCAATCCTTCGTTGCCGGGCGTTGTGTTTGGGATCATTGTTATGCTAAAAGACAATGCCACAATTCATTTTCACTGCCCTTGCTGATGGAAGGAGGTTTTCACTCAAAATTTCACGATACATGGCCCTGTTAATTCTTTCATTTACACGGATCAGTCGCCCAGGTCCCTTTGCAGAAAAACAGCCCAAAAGCATGATGTTTCTACTGCCATGCTTCACAGCAGGTATGGCGTTATTCTGATGCAACTCAGCATTCTTTCTCCTTTGAACACGACAAGTTGAGTTTTTACCAAAAAAGTTCTATTTTGGTTTCTTCTGACCATAGGACATTCTCCAAATCCTCCTCTGGGTCATCCAAATGCTCTCTTGCAAACTTTAGATGAGCCTGGACATATACTAGCTTAGGTAGTGGGACACGTCTGGCACTGCAGGATTTGACCTCCTGGCAGCGTCGTGTATTACTGATGGTAGCCTTTGTTACTTTGGTCTCAGCTCTCTGCAGGTCATTCAGAAGGTCCTCCTACGTGGTCCTAGGATTTTTGCTCACCATTCTTGTGATCATTTTGACCCCACAGGGTGAGATCACAGGGAGCCCCAGATCGAGGGAGATTATCAGTGGTCTTCTATGTTTTCCATTTTCTAATAATTGCTCCCACAGTTGATTGCTTCACACCAAGTTGCTTACCTATTGCAGATTCACGCAGATCTACAGTTTTGTTTCTGGTGTCCTTTGACAGCTCTTTGGTCTTGGCCATAGTGGATTTTGGAGTGTGATTGTTTAAGGTTGTGGACAGGTGTCTTTTATTCTGATAACCAGTTCAAACAGGTGCCATTAATATAGGTAACGTATGGAGGACTAAGGCACCTCTTACAAAAGAAGTTACAGGTCTGTGAAAGCCAGAAATCTTGCTTGTTTGTAGGTGATCAAATACTTATTTTCCACCATAATTTGCAAATAAATTCTTTAAAAATCAGACAATTTGATTTTCTAGATTTTTTTTTGCATTCTGTCTCTCATAGTTGAAGTGTACCTATGATGGAAATTACAGGCCTCTATCATCTTTTTCAGTGGGAGACTTTGCACAAATATGTTATATATATCTATGAAGTCCAAAACCCATTTAAATTGTTTTTTTTTCTTTCTATTTTTGACATAGGGCCCAAGAGCAAATTCTCCCACAGCAAACAAAACACAACGTTTGTGACTGCATCATACACCTATCAAAGCCTATGTATACACAGTGAAAATACCTCCACTTCCAACACTTCCAACACTTCAAGATGCCTCTGATAAAGAAGAGTTGGTGCATTGTCCTACAACCTGGATGGAATTCTGCTAAATCAAAGGTTCAATCATTGGTCGGTCTCCTTTCCTGTATCCAAATGTACTTGGAATGCGCACTCCAATCTCTATTTTTTTTTAATGCTGACCAACACCCTGGTGTACCAGTCCCTTTGGCACTGTCCAAAATTGGCATTTGAATTGAAGAAGTGTGCCTGAAAGACACCTCTGCAATGTTTAGCACATTTCAAAATGTCAAGACAAATCACATCCACATAGTTTCTTGTAAGTGTGGAGCTTCTAGACCTGCATACCAGCTTTATGTTTTTGACATTCAGATAAAGAGAGGAACTAAGCTGATAATTGATCACCACCTGGTCAGTCAGTTCAGGTAGCAGGGAAGTCTGCTAGATGGACCTGGCAAACCCAAATGTTCAAAAAGAAGGTCAACTGCATGCAGGAGGAACTTGAAGAAATGGAATCCAAAAGGGCATCTATTGTGGAAGTAGATCTTTGTGAAAGCAAAAACCTGGGTGTGGGAGGAGTTTAGAAAGGCTGTGGAAACATCCTGTGGTTGGCCTTGACAGATGATTCACATGATTTTAAAAAGGGAAGGTGGGTTCAGCCAACCTTGTCTATAGCAGGGGAGACCTATTCAGTGTGTCTAACAATATCATTGGGCCGTGGAAAGAGCACTTCAAGGAACTCCTCAACCCAACTCACATGCCTACCAAAAGGAGATGGAGCTGGAAGTCTCTAGGGTGCTATAATCTATATCACTGGACAATGTTTTTGAGTGCAATATTCTTCATGTTCTGATACATTACTGACTATTTTAATGTAATTTTGCCTCAGCTACTAAATAATTTTTAGATTAGTTGTTATCAGGGGATTTCTCATTTAGCTGGGTAATGCCCCACTCATGATATAAACAGTAGCCAGTAAAAGAAAGTGAATAAATATTCAAGATGATTGAGCTGTTTAAACAGTGCTTTGCAAGAGATTTGTAAGGATACCGTTTGCACAATGATGCCAGGCAACACAAGACAGGTTAAGACACACAATCAGAGGAACACACTCACACTGGCTGGTACACAGGGCAAATGTATAAAAAGATGAGAACTATAACATAAATAAATCCAGGATTATGGTGATTGTCTTATTTTTGTTAAAAATAAGGCAATTTAAAAAAAATACCTTGTCTTGTTTTTCCCATTTTTTTTTAAATGGGATAGAGCACTCATTTGTGTTTAATTTCTGGGAAACTTTTATTTTCTAAATTTGAGGTCAAACCTTTAGGTCTAAACCTTTATTACCCGTTGTGTAACATTACTCCCAGGACTAGACACTAGACCAGGGGTGTCAAACTCATTTTAGCTCAGGGGCAACACGGGGGAAATCTATTCTAAGGTGGGCCGGATCGGTAAAATCATGACATATGAACTACTGTTATGTACCTATGTTACCTATGTTATGTTATGTTATGTTATGTGCCTATGTTATGTACCTGTTCAATTTACTCCTCAAACCCGGTATTTTTTAGCTTTGCGAGCCGGATAAAAGCTGTTCACGATCCTAATCCGGCCCACAGGTGAGTTTGACACCCCTGCACTAGACGCATGCACACACACACACACACACACACACACACACACACACACACACACACACACACACACACACACACACACACACACACACACACACACACACACACACACACACACACACACACACACACACACACACACACACCTAATTACCTAATGCCTAATTCCTAGTAACTATAAGAAAGTTTGATATCCATGTGTAGCCATGAAGTGGCTGCTGAGCAGACTGAGCAGGGGTAAGCTCTGACCTCTGTGCCCGACTCAGGAATGAAGCTCTTAATCTCCACAGTGTTTCCCGGCGCTGGGAATTGAGCCTCTCGTAGCTTCTGCATGAATGGGTAGATCATTGCCATGGAGATTTGCCGTCGCTTCTCCACCTCATCAAAAATCTGCAAACATAAGAAAACACTGTCAAACTTTTATAACTCCTTTTATGTGCAAGATTCTTTATCTCTTTCAGCAGCATCAAATGCATTGGTAAAAAGCTCTGTAGCACCCTAAGTATTGGAGAAAATCAGAACCTTGAGAGGATTAATGGTTGTTGATAGGCATTTCTTATTGTTTCTCAGTGTTTTTTAGTTACTTAGGTCATTTTTGTGGGCTTTTCAAATCTGTCATTGTTGGTCAATGTTTTGGAAAAAATCTTGGTGAATTTTAACTATTTGTAGCTTATTTGAAGGATTATCTTTATTTGCTTTTATTTTTGATGGGAATTTCAAAAATTTTGAAGGGAAAAAAAAATTATTATTATTTTTCGCTCGACTCAATGTCCCAGGGAAACCACTGTAATTTCAACTCCCGACATCTGACTTGAAGCAGTAATTTTATAGCAGAGCAGTTTTTAAGCAATTAATGTCCATTTATTTATGGAATAAATTGATTCCATTTATTTATTTTCTATTATGATAAACAATCCTGTTAACTGGCAGAAGAGAAAACAAATGGATGAAAACATTTCTTATATAAATCTATTTTCTTTAAAGTTCCTCAGAGCACTATAAGAAGATTCTTGTGGTTTTGTACCATATTGTATCATTGCACTATTACCATTTCTTTGCAGAATTGCTATTTTTAGACTGTTACAGAAAAATCCATCATGCTGCTATTGTATAATATACTGATAGCTTTGCACAAACTGTACAGACACCTCTGCTGGTATTCTGCCTATATACACAATACATATATTTTTTATGCCTTTAAATTCCTTTCATTCTGTTGTCAAATGGGAGCTGAACCACCTTAGAGAAGAGTCCAAAACACGCCAGCCTGCTGATAATGCAATATGCCTCTGGAGGGCGAGCCCCATTCCCTTGAGGCTGTGGAGAGGATAAGATGCATAGGTTACAAGGTGTCCACACACACACACACACACACACACACACACACACACACACACACACACACACACACACACACACCATACACACACACAGACACACACACACACACAGGCACACACCCATATACACACACACAGACACAGACACACACACACAGACACACAGACACACAGACACACACACACACACACACACACACACACACACACACACACACACACACAAGCAGCCTTCTGCAGTATCCATTTCTTCGGGTCCCATCAATCTCCGTCAACACAAAGGAGAACGTTTCACTGCAAAGACAGGATCAGTCAGTATTAATGTCCCAATATCAATATATGCATAAAAATAAGTATTAATGGATTGACTCACTTTCATTTTAAGATGTTTCAGATGCTATGTTTAAAAGAATCTTATAAGCAATGAACTAAAAACAATTACATAAAAACTTCAATTCTCTGATTGTTTAAAATATATGCATAAAATTTCATGCGTAGAATGATTTGCCCTGATTTAAAGTTTCCTAAATATTTTGTCCTAATTTATTACTTATTTAAGTTAGGAATAACAGCCGCATTATGAAACTGAAAAAGCATTCTGCTAATGCATTTTAATTTTCTAATTTAATATTTCTAAATGAAATTTGATTACAATAAGCTGGGGTATATTTTGAAAATTAAATCTTCATTTTCTTTTGCTTTTTAATTTGGATTAAGTCACAGAATGAACAGTCTGGCAGAACTAAAATAATAAGTAATCCAACTAGATTTTTTAATTTATTCTAAGTCAAAATATGCTGCCACATTCTAAAAATAAGTAAAAGTATTCTCTAAATGTATTTTATTTTGAATTATTATCTTTATACACATATCTTTCTTGCTTTTTTAAAATTCCAAATGGGTATCCTCATGGCTATAAAAAAAATCATGAAAATTATTGGTTATATGTCATGAAAATATACTGCTAAAAAAAATAAAGGGAACACTTGAACAACACAATGTAACTCCAAGTCAATCACACTTCTGTGAAATCATAGTGTCCACTCAGGAAGCAACACAGATTCATTTGGACTTGTTTTAAGGACATTACATCAAAGTTGGATCAGCCTGGAGTTTGTTTTTACACTTTAATTTTGAGTGTGATTCCTAATCCAGACCTCCACGGGTTGATACAATTGGTTTCCATGGATAATTTTTGTGTGATTTTGTTGTCAGCACATTCAACTGTGTAAAGAGCAAAGTATTTCATAAGGATATTTCATTCATTTAGATCTAGGATGTGTTTTTTAAGTGTTCCCTTTATTTTTTTGAGCAGTGTATATGGCAAGCCCTACATCAAGGGTAGAGTAAGAATGAGCTCACCTGTGATATTGTGTCAGAGGGGCCCAATTAATGCCCTCGGGGAAACAAAAGAGGGTGAGTGCCTTTAGTGTCCTTTCCTCCTGCTCCCTTTGAACTGAAGCCATCCCATCTTTCTAATGTATGCAGACAGATACACAAAACAAATACATCCACACAAAATAAAATATGTAAAAAAATAAAAGAAACATCAATTATCGGTAACAACATTTGCATTTTTGTCAAGGCCACACTGAGACCAAGACTTGAGTGAGGGTACTAAGACCAAGACAACACCAAGGCTTTAAGGGGCTGAGACAGTCAAGACAAAGACCATTCACATGCACACCCGCACACACACCTGCGCACACACACACGCACACGCACACACGCACACGCACACACACACACACACACACACACACACACACACACACACACACACACACACACACACACACACACACACACACACACACACACACACGCACACGCACACACACAAACTAGATGTTGTCCCACCTGCCTCACTTACACTCTGCATGGTTTGCCTGCCCTATATATTCTCTGAGGGGGAAAAAAATGACGAAAAAGTTCTACACCTCAGCCCCTCTTATGTGCCTCTGGTAAAAAGTCTGCCTCCATCCACAATAGTCACGAGAGGCTTATGAGGTACTGCATGGGTGCTTTGAGATTACTGACTGGAAGGCACTCTGTTCGCCAAAAGGTGAGGACATCGAAGGACACACGGAGTGCACTACATCAACTTCTGCGTCAACTCCATTGTCCCAGCAGAGATTGGTCATCGTTACCCAAACGATAAGCCTTGGGTAACAAGGGAAATTGAAGCCCTCTTGAATGACAAGAAGAGGGTTTTCAGGGCTGGAGACAGGGAGGAGGTGTGAACCATTATGCGACACCTAAAGCTGAAGTTCAGAGAGCCCGAGGAGGATTACAGGAGGAAGATGGAGAGAGGTCTAGAGAGGTATGAGGACCATAACAGGTTTTAGGTTGACAGGAAAGAAGTATTGAAGGCAGCAAGGAATGGGCCAATAGACTTCATCTTTTCTATAATATATTTTATTCCATGGAATGCACCCCTTACAGATCCCCCCACCATCTCACCATCACCTCCGCTCCCTACCAACGACCATCACCAACTCCACCCTCTCCCCCTTCCCCTCCTTACGGCCTTCCATCTTCCACTGAAGTTGATTCAAACCCCCCTCGTCCCCGGGCCGTGGATTAACAGAACTCCCCCACTTTCCCGTGGCTCTACACTACCCCCTCCACAATGGTAATTGCAGCTTACGATATTAGAAGGCAGGTGGGGGAACCAAACTCCCGATGGGGTCAGCCCCAGGGTGCTCAAAACCTGTGCCACCCAGCTCTGTGTACCAGTGACCAATATCACTGACATTGATTAGTCAAGATTTTCCTGCTGCACTTATGCTTTTCCAGTGGTACTTCCTGAATCTACTTAGTAAATGATTTTCAGGTAATTTTGTGATGACAATTACATTTACACTAGGCAATTGCCCGTGCTTGAGAACACACGGAAAATTATTAATGAGAATGTGACAGCAAATCCATAACAATAGTTTCAAAATGATCAAGGTCGCTCAATAAAAAACAGTAAATTCCTGACAATGGCATGTTGGAATGACCAGAGGCCACATACATCATATCATTATCATGATATTTTACTCACAATACACCATTGTCATGATATCTGTGTCACATTATCATCACACTCTGAAAAAAATTGAGAAGTATAAGCAATGGATGCATGGAGAGATATTTCAGGGTTTTCCAGAATTCATTTCTCAAATAAAGTGTGGTCAGATCCCTGGAAGAATTATTCCATTGTTAAGTGTTCTGTGTGACTCTAGTTTTTTTTTAATCTTATTTAGCATGGGTCAGCTGAAAAGAGAGACTATACATTTTCATTCCAAACCCACTTTCATTAAAACACACCTTTGGGAACTGGTAGGTGATCTGAGGTTCGTGGTTGCTCCCATCCTTTGACTTCTTGAGACTAACCACCACCAGATACTCGAAGAAGTACTGACCGCTGACTTGGCAATGCTGCCTGGATGGGTCATCTGCCCCCATAACATCCAGCATCTCTGCCGGCTCTTGGTCTTTTTCTCCTTTGCAAAAATGTGAAAGTATAAGGTTAAAAGAGAAGTCCAGGAGCAACTTTACTTTGGACATAAAGGGTTCATCTATCATATTTCAGTCCAAGAGTAGGATAAACTTCACAAAACCCAAAATAGAAGATTGCTTAAGGTATTTAATATGGTAAGACCAATAACTATAATATTAACAGTATTAAAAAGCCCTAATTAGCTAAAGAATGTATGATCTTCTCTTAAAACATGAATGAGAGGGGACATTTTTAAGTGCTTCACTTACTATTAAGCAAGAAACTACAATTAAAAACTACAATTTGGAAACTTTGTTATGAGGGCATCAACAGCTAAGACTGCTAATGTGCATGGTTGCTCATTGGAAGCACTAAATATATATAGCTATACATATATACCCTAAATAATTTACCAAATAACTTTTATGACACCTTGGTAAGCTCAAAATTATATATGACAGGCATTTTTAATGTCCATTTAACCCTATTCTCTGTATTCTCTTCTCTTGCACCAACTAATTTCATGTCCTCTTTCACCACATCCATCAATCTCATATTTGATCTTCGTCTAGGCCTCCTGCCAGGTAGGTCCAACCTCAACATCCCGCAACCTGTCTTTTCCTCAGTGCCACAGTTACCAAACCATACAAAATCACTGGTTTCACCACAGTCCTCTACATCTCTCCTTTCATACTTGCTGCCATTGTTTTATTACACATCACACCTGACACTTTTCTACACCCATTCCAACCAATGTTTCTTTGAATGTTTCTTCATTCTATTTTCCACATTCTCCATTGATGCGGACCACTGAAATTAAGCAATTAAAATTCATTATCTCTACTCGCTCTAAACTCACTATTCCACTTGGGTTCTTCAGGTTCTGTCTCACTGAAGCAAACCTTCACTCCTTTCCTTACTTTACCTCCGTATCCCCATGCTCCCTGCTCTCACTGACGACCACAATGTCATCTGTAAACCTCATAGTCCATAGAAATTCCTGTTTGTCAAAAGCACGGGCTGACAGATATTGTTAAATACGCTCTGGTCCCCTCTTGATCAACTTGATGAAGTCCGTCCTCTACCTTGAACACCTTGGTCACACCTACAACACATCTCACCACTTTCGTGCGGATACAGGGGATCTATTGTTTAAGTATCCCTGGCTGTATGGTTCATATGGTGCGTTTGAATAGCTTTGAGGGATTGTTGAATGGTTTCCTGTTCACAAGCTCTAACTGCTCCTCTCTTAGCTGCTTAAAATCTGATCTAAGCAGCCACATTATTACAGAGACTATGTGGAAAAAAAACATACATACCTCTGACCAATAGCTAATAATATAGTGATGGAAGAGATTGAACATTAGATCTATATTTTATGCAAATCAAATGAAAAACAATAGAAAATACACTTTAACATCAGGACAAGCAATATCCTTGAGTGCAAGTGTCAGGGGTACTATAGAACTAGCTCATGAAAGAGGAAACTTTCCAAACAAAAAAGTGCCTATTATGTAGTCTATTGAAATGAATATTTTCCACCTGCTTCAAAAGACATTACTGCATACATGGACATGTTAATATAAATGTAAATATGCCAAAAAGGTAACATTAATCATTTAATAAATAAATTTAAAAAAAAAAAGTTAAAATCAGTTGCCTTTTTTTTCTCATGGCTTTATCTGCCATAATCTAATAGAATCTGCCATAATAAAAAAAATGATTTGCTTAAAAAAATAGGTCCTTTAGTAGCAAGAGGAAAAAATGAAAAAGGAAACTGCATTAAAAACTCAAAATGGATAAAAGCTTAGTTTGTTGCTCTGTAATGCTCACGAGTGAGCTAATCACTCGCCTTTCATTATAACCTAACCACACTTTCTCCACACAGAAGACACAGCTTAGCCTTTTATAGCTGCTGACATAAAATATACTCTTCCCCCACCTGCCTTGAAAACCGATGTTTTAATTATTCAAAAGTTATACAATTTTCTTATTACTAAATTTCACATCAAAAAGGACGGTTCAGTTTTCATTTAAATGCTCATGAGTGGCTTAACTATATGCAGAAACTTTGGGAATGCCAGACATTAAACTTCAAACTGTATCTTTGCTGCAAAATTCTGAGAACAAGAGAAAATAATTTCTTTAAAACATAAAATGTTAATGAAATGTTGATAAAATGTTACTCACTGTCTCTTTTGCCTCTACGGAAAGATGACCACATGGCACTGATCCTCTTGAGGGCCCCTTGTTGCTCCCCTCCATCTTCACCTGATGGGATAGAGCCTGTATGGAAACAGTTGGGAAACACCAAATGCTTTTTCTAGATAATCCAGTCTTCAAAGTTCAACACGAGGATGTATCAGTTTGGATAGTAAGACCTGTAAGGTCAGATATACAACTTACCAGGTTTACAAGAAGCATCTGTAATACAGTTATGTCTGGGCTGCTCGCCTAGAACACACAGAGAAACTATCTGAGTAATTTAGGAATTACAGTATCAGAAAGTAGCAAAAATATTTTTTTTACCTATCATTAAGTTGGAAACTTAAGTCGGTTATTAATAAGTTATTTTCACCAAGATGTATATGGTTAGACACATCCATGTACACTTTTGAATCTTGATGTTCTTTTTTCTATAACTGCAGAAGTATGAAGTCAGCAGAATTTTTCCAGGACTCTCCTCTAGGGAAATGAAAGAGACAATTGCCCTGGTTTCATCTTCAGTCTGTCCCAAAGCACATGTGAGCAGGAGTTTAGCTCTGTTCCCTCTAAACTAATTCATGCCTGGCTCTAAATCCTTTGTATCCTTGAATCTTCTAGGAACTTGCAGTAGCAACCAAGAAACACTCTGTGGGGGCATATTTTCATGATGAAATACTATTTATGTGGATTATTTCAGTCGCTCTTATCATCTACCTCACTAACCACCAACAATATGTGAGGTAAAATAACTGGATTCAATTTAAGACTTTTCTTGTCGTTACACAGAGTGCAATGAAATTTAGAGATAGCAGCTCTCAGGTTCAGCGTAATCAAAAAAAGACACAAACAACCTTACAATAACAGCAGCATCAAGCAACTGTGTCTCAGACGTGGTGGTCTGCAACACATAGGCCCCACAGGGAATGGTTTTGTCCCCCTCCCGGTTCACCCTGTACACTGCAGACTTTTTTCTGACAATTGCCACATGCAGAAGTTCTTTGATAATTCTGCTGTTGGCGGATGGTGATGGCAGGGAATACAGGGAGCTGATACAGGGCTTTGTGGACTGGTGCCTGTGGAGCTACCTCCTGTTAAACACAGGAAAAAAACAGAGCTGGTGGTGGATTTCCGCAGGAACAGACATACACACCAACACTAGTGAACATATAATACATATAACATTTAATCCGGCCCACCATAGATTGGTGCAGAATTCCTACTTGATGTAAATGATTGAATGATTGAATTAATGAATGTGGGAGCTCAAACAGGAGATTATTTCAGTTTTGGAGCTACTTGAGAACACTTGAGAATATTCCGGAGATGAATGACACAGATTAGCTTTGTGATTTAGCATTTTCTGTGGACATATAGAGGAAGCTACAAGGGGAAAAACCGGTTTGTGCATCAAATGCAAGCAAACCTCTGAGACTTCAAAACCAAGCTGGTTTTATTTTCAAAGCTAATGTCAAACGAGTGTAATACTGTTAACAAATGTGTTTTATTTTATATGTATTGTATCTCGTCCCGTCGACCTGTCCCGTATGTCAAATTTTAAAAGTCAATGCGGCCCCTGAGCTAAAAGGTTCCCCCCCCCTGGATTAGATCATTCCCAAATTGTGCTTTATTAAAGCACAATAAATATGCATAAGAGACAGGAAGACCACTTGTTAGTAATGCTTTTCAATGGCTAAATTAGGAAAATATTTCAAATTTTCCCACTACTTTTAAAGGGGATTTTGTAATGTCTCTCATTTCCACAATTTTTTCACTACAGAAAAACAGGGCAACCATTATCCAAATTTTTCATGTAATCTAACTGTCTTAGGCTATGGTTTTAAAAATGTTCTTGTAATGCTAGAACAATTGTTGTCTCAAATCACCACACGTCTGTCCAATTGTGCTCCTTCAGCATGATCAACTGGTGAATAAACACTCCTGTTCAACAGCCTGAGGCTCCTGAACATGTTACAACACCCAGCTGTAACGTCTCTGAGAAAAGAAAAGCCTCAGCTCAGCCCAAGTGAAACCAACCAAAACACATCAGAAACAGAAGTAATTTACATGACTGCATTCTTAAAATCCCTCCACCTTACATTTTAAAATAAATTCAGTCCAATTACCTCCACAACAAAGTAGTTTGAAGTATTTTTTCATTTCCACAATTCCCTCACATTCCAGACCATATCAGGTGTTAGTCAGCCATGAAAGACCTCACCTGGGATTGCAGACTAACAAGTTAGATGACTCAATATTTGTATAGTCAATAGGCCAGTTTTGCATACGTTCATACTTTTATCTGCGAACATATTTTGAAGTTGTCACACAAGGTCAATGTGAAGCTCCATTCTTCAATTATCTCCCCTAAAAGGGGAGATACCATATTTTCACGACTATAGGGCGCACATAAAAGTATTAGATTTTCTTCAAATTATGCAGTGCGCCCAATAGTGCAGTGCGCCCTGTGTGTGTGTGTTGTTGTAAGGCGGACATAGTAGAGAACACCATGTGAGCGTTAAAAGGGGAAGTGTTGGCATTGATTGTATATAAAAGAACGGGTATGTGCGTTATGCAGAACATCGATGTTTTAACACCTCTGTAAGCATCACCGACAAACACATCCAGTCCAGCCACATCACCAACATGTACGAGGTGCCGCTCACTTTCGACACTTTCGAGACACACTGTGGAGATGAAGGGGACCAGCACGGTAGCAATACGCCCAACGGGGTACGAAAAGTCTTCTTAGAGACCACGGTTTCACTGAGAGTTCCACTCTCACCCGGAACTCGCCCGGAACTCCACAATGTGCAAATGGATTGTAGATGCTTGGGCCAACGTGTCTGCCAGCACTGTTGTTGGGAGCTTTTGCAAAAACCGGCATCATTTCCGAGGAGCTGCTCGGCACGGAAAGGGACTCTGACAGTGAAGAAAGTGAACCTGGCATGTTTGATGGAGATTAAGCACAGCTGTTCAAATAAGAAACAGAGGATGAGGACTTCGATGGGTTCGATTGATCACGATTACCAGTAGAAAAATGTGAATACCAAACTCAGTTTAGCTCCCGCTCTATTTTTAAATACGCACACTTGTATGCTTGTGTGTGTGTGTTGTTGTTGTTGTTGTAAGGCGGACGTAATAGAGGACACCATGAGAACGTTACAGGGGGATTTCTGGGCATGGATTGTATATAAAATGCGTGCCCTATAATCAGGTGCGCCTTATGTGTGTGTTAAATACAATAATGACACACATAACTGAGACTGCGCCTTTTAGTACGGTTCGCGTAATGGTCGTGAAAATAGGGTACATATACATATTTCTCTTCGTTACATAATTACCAGTGTTTTGGACAAATATATCGAATGACAGTGGTGGGCCGTCAGGGCCTGCGAGACCTTCTCAGCTGGCTCCGAGCTACACTGCAAATGTTATTGCCGAGCGCTTGGAGCTGAAGCGCATGGATAATCGGTATGACAGAATAATTTAACTCTTTTTGAGGAAAGAAAGGAGGATGGATCTGTCTACAAGTGATCAGAATTTTGGGTGAGTAAAATGCTGCTATATTCTTAAATAATACTGCAAGTTTAGGAGGTTATTATTGGTGCATCTTATGTGTAGCAGCTGTTTGCTATAAAGGCATTTATTGTGGCTACTGTCGGTTTTTGTGGCTCCCGCCACGGGACCGGACTTTGTCGTCCAGGTGTGTTAAGATTTCATTCAGGGAAAACGTCATTATGGTCAGGAACTGATCAAGCAAGAATGGGTTAATCAATGTCAAGAAATACACTTACGAGATATTTCGGGCCAGAATGAATGTCACCCCGAGAGGATCGTTCACCCTCTCTGGACACCCGCTGAGACTCGTCCACCGGATGTGCAGGTGAGGAGGTTCTGGCCCCGAGCCGAGGAGGCGCGGTCATTTTACACCATCGCCTCAACGGTCGGGTTTACTTCCTAATAAGGACTTGTTTTACACACTCTTGGAATTTGGCACTTGGGGTGCCGGGCTGTGCCCCTGGCAAAGCCACACGATGCGCGATCGATCACGCGCGGGGGGTGTCAGTGGGAGAGTACAGAGTTGGGCATCCCTTTGTCGTCACGTGATGCGCTCCCGCGAGTGCATTTTAACACTACGAGTTATCTATCTGCGATGCACCCCTCTTTATACTAAATTTCAGTATAATAAGATGTTTTGATAGCCATAAGCTAAGTGTTGGGAGGTGGATTAATTCGGAGCACTACTGAAGGCCTATATGTAAAATGCACGGCACGCCACTGTCGAATAATAAATTGAAACAATGTTTTCGATTTGTCTTTGTTTCTAGCGCTCGCCTTTCTTTCATGTGAAAGCACAAAGGTCCTTCTAACACAGGCAACAGTCTTCGTTTTACGAAACGTTCCCACAATTTTGAGTCCCACTGCATGATGGTGTAAGTAGTAACTAGATGTTTGTTTTTTGTTTTTTCCCCTCAAAGTGCCACGGCTGTCAGTAGAGCAGAGGCCCGTCACAGGCTAAACACTGAAGATGCGAAAAATCAAACGTAGTGAGTTCTGGTTCGTTGAACCACCTGCCGCAAACCGTCAACGGAAAATTAAACTCGTTTTGGGCGATTACGACAGTTTTTAACTCGTTCAGGTTCCGCATGTGGAGGTGACGGTTTGCGCACACTCACTCCATCGATTCCTCGGGTCCGTCACGCGGAGAACTTTTCCTCTCCTCTTCACCGCCTCACTCATCGCCATTCGAATAGTGCCCCTCAACAACAAAATGACAACAGCTAAGCTCCGTCGTTTTCATCCTCCGAACAACGACCGGCCCGGCTGCTTCTTGTTACGCACACATACATGTCCGCGGTCGTAGGGTACGCGCATTAGCGGGAGCGCGCCTCCGTTCAGTCATTTGGCCATCCCATGAAATTTCCGCGGTGAGTGTTTGGGTAAACTTTTTGCTCGACTTTACTTACATTGATAACAGTTGGCTAGTTTTTTTTTTCGGTTTTGTGTCTACTGTTAACTTTCTGTGGTTATTAAGGAAATATTTTTCACCCTAATTTTCTGGCAAATTACAGAATATCTGGTTTAACTGACAAGTAAGTTTCTTACCATTTGGGATAATATTTTTCTTCTGATTCCATGTGATTTGTTTGTCTTTTGATTCTCAGTGAATAAAATTAATTAACGCAATTAAATTACATTATTCCATCAACAATACCATGGCAGACACAGAATTAAATGATTTCTATAAAAAACTAAGCAATACTCTACGCTGATTGTCTGAGGAGACATGACTGTACAGATTCAGAGGATACACCAGCCAGAATATCAAGTATTACAATAGACACTCTCCAATTTATTTTATTTAGCAATACAGTCTGGCCATTGGTAACATCTTCCAAAAACAAAATAATCAACCTTGGGTTCATATTTCCCAAATGAAGCCTCAACCAGATCAACTTCTATTTGTTATATAAATGTTGGTGAAACAACAGTTATGACTGCCACTCACATTCAACTGTCAGCCTACTAGGTAGCGACCACAGAATACAATCAGCAAAATATAACCGTAAAGTTGAGCTTATGCTGACCTAATACAATCAAAGTTCAAAGAAATTTTTCTGGTGCTCTGTGCGAGTTGACCATGACCTTGCTAAAAGACCTGACTAAAGGATCCATTAATGTTTTAACTCACTGCCACCCCCTCCTTTTCTTAACGGCTTTTCCCTTCAGGGGTCACCACAGCGAATCAACCTTCTCCATCTAGCCCTAATCTCTGTATCCTCCTCTCTCACTACATCCATATATCTTCTCTTTGGTCTTCCTCTTGACCTCCTACCTGGCAACTCCAATTCCAGCATCCGTCTACCAATATATACATTATCCCTCCTTTGTACATGACCGAACCATCTCAGTCTGGCTTTTCTGACTTTCTCTCCAAACCTCAAATATTTTTTGTTCCTCTGATAGACTCATTCCTGATCCTCTCCATCCGAGTCACTCACAAAGAGAACCTTAGCCTCTTCATCTCTGCGACCTGTGGCTGTGCCTCCTGTTTTATGTCATTGTTAATGTCTCTAGTCCATACAGCATTGCTGGTCTCAGCACTGTCTTGTATACCTTTCCTTTCATTCTGGCTGATAGTCTTCTATCGCATAGTACCCCTGACACTTTTCTACACCCATTCCAACCTGCTTGAACTTGTGTCTTTACCTTTTTCCACACTCTCCATTGCTCTGGACTGTTGACCCTAAGTACTTGAATTCCTCCAGCTTCTTGATCTCCACTACCCTCACCATTCCACACGGGTTCCACTCATTCGCACATACATATTCTGTCTTGTTGCAACTCACCTTCATTCCTCTCCTTTCAAGGGCATACCACACCTTTCTATATTTTCCTCAACCTGTTCACTGCTCTCACTACAAATCACAAAGTCATCTTCAAACATCATGGTCCATGGAGATTCCTGTGTAACCTCATCTGTCAGCCTGTCCATCACCACTCCAAACAAGAAGGGGATCAAAGCTGATCCCTGATGGCTCATCAACTTTATCCTTCTATAGTTGCTGCAATTCTGCGCATGGCCCCTATTCTTAAAAATGGGCACCATCACTGTTCTTCTCCAGTCCTCAGGCATTTTTTCACTCTCAAAGATACTGCTGAATAATCTATCCAGAAACTCTACTGCTGCCTTTCCTAGACACTTCAATTTCTCCACAGGTATATCAGCAGGACCAACTGCATTCATCCTGTTTAATGCCATCCTCACTTCACTTTTACTAATCTCTGCTACTTTGTGGTCTACAATAGTCACCTCTTCTACCCTTACCTCTCTTATATTTTCCTCATTCATCAGCTCTTCAAAGTACTCTTTCCATCTTTCCATCACTCTTCTAATGTCTGTCAATACATTTCCCTCTCTGCCCTTTATCACCCGGACCTGCTGTATATCCTTTCCAACTCTATCTCTGCTTCACCAACCTGTAGAGATCATTCTCTCCCTCTTTACTGTCCAACTGAGCATATAAGTCATCGTACGCCCTTTGTTTTGTCTTTACTACCGCTGTCTTTACCTTACGCTGTATCTCCCTGTACTCCTGTCTGTTCTCTTCAGTCCCCTCAGTATCCCACTTCTTTTCCAACTGCTTTCTCTGTATATACTCCTATACTTCCTCATTCAACCACCAAGTCTCCTTATCTACTTTCCTTCCAGACAATACACCTAATACTCTCCTACCTGTCTCCCTGATCACATTAACTGTAGTTGTCCAATCATCTTGAAGCTCTCCCTGACCACCCAGAGCCTTTCTCACCTCCTCCCTGAAACCCATGGGGCACTCCCTTTTCAGCTTCCACCACTTTGTCCTCTGCTCTGCCTTTGTCCTCTTCATCTTCCTTGTCACCAGAATCATCCCACAAACCACCATCCTATGCTGTCTGGCTACACTGTCACCTACCGGTACTTTGTAGTCACTGATCTGTTTCAGGTTACCTTGTCTATACAAGGTGTAGTCTACCTGTGTGCATCTACCTCTGCTCTCATTAGTTACACTATATGCCTGTCTTTTCTGGAAGAAAGTGTTCACTTCAGCCTTTTACATCATTGTTCTAAATTCTACCACCATCTGTCCCTCTGCATTCCTATCCTGGATACCAAATCTGACCATCACTCCTTCATCACCTGCACCAACATTGCCATAGAAGTCTACACTAATTACCACTCTTTCATCTCTGGGGATAGTCTGCATCACTTCATCTAACTCATTCCCAAACTTCTTCTCCTCTAAGTCACATCCCACCCTTGGGGCATAGCCACTAATAACATTGAGCATCACACCTCCAATTTCCAATTTCAGACTTATAACTCTATCTGACATTCATTTTAACCTCCAGAACATTCCTAACAAACTCCTCTTTCGAAATAACTCCAACTCCATTTCTCCTCCTGTCAGGTACTATGATAGTTCAACTTAGAACCTGCTCCTAAGCTTCTAGGCTTACTACCTTTCTTCCTGGTCTCCTGGACACACAGTATATCCACTTTCCTTTTCTGCATCATGTCAACCAACTCTCTACCTTTTCCTGTCATAGTCCCAATATTCAGAGAGTTGGTCGACATGATGCAGAGAAGGAAGGTGGATATACTGTGTATCCAGGAGACCAGGTGGAAAGGTAGTAAGGCAAGAAGCTTAGGAGTAGGCTTTAAGTTGTACTATTATGGTACTGACGAGAAGAGAAATGGAGTAGGAGTTATGTTGAAGGAGGAGTTTGTTAGGAACATCCTAGAGGTGAAAAGAATGTCAGATAGACTTATGAGTCTGAAATTGGAAATTGAAGGTGTGATGCTCAATGTTGTTAGTGGCTATGCCCCGCAGGTGGGATGTGAATCTGAAGAGAAGGAGAAGTTCTGGAATGAGTTGGATGAAGTGATGCAGAATATTCCCAGAAATGAGAGAGTGGTAATTGGTGCAGACTTCAATGGACATGTTGGTGAAGGCAATAGAGGGGATGAAGAAGTGATGGGCAGATTTGGTATCCAGGATAGGAATGCAGAGGGACAGATGGTGGTAGATTTTGCAAAAAGGATGGAAATGGCTGTAGTGAACACCTTTTTCCAGAAAAAACAGGAACATAGGGTAACTTATAAGAGCAGAGGGAGGAGCACGCAGGTAGACTACATCTTGTATAGACGAGGTAACCTGAAAGAGATCAGAGACTGCAAAGTAGTTAAAGGTGAGAGTGTAGCCAGACAGCATAGGATGGTGGTTTGTAGGATGACTCTGGTGACAAGGAAGATGAAGAGGACAAAGGCAGAGCAGAGGACAAAGTGGTGGAAGCTGAAAAGGGAGGAGTGCACCATGGGTTTCAGGGAGGAGTCGAGAAAGGGTCTGGGTGGTCAGGGTGAGCTTCCAGATAATTGGACAACTACAGCTAGTGTTATCAGGGAGACAGGTAGAAGAGTACTTGGTTTGTCATCTGGAAGGAAAGTAGATAAGGAGACTTGGTGGTGGAATGAGGAAGTATAGGAGTATATACAGAGAAAGCGGTTCGCGAAGAAGAAGTGGGATACTGAGAGGACTGAAGAGAACAGACAGGAGTTCAGGGAGATGCGGCGAAAGGTAAAGATAGAGGTAGCAAAGGCAAAACAAAGGGCGTACGATGACTCTTATACTCGGTTGGATATTAAGGAGGGTGAGAATGATCTATATAGGTTGGCGAAACAGAGAGATAAAATTGGAAAGGATGCACAGCAGGTCCAGGTGATTAAGGACAGAGAGGGAAATGTATTGACAAATGCTAGAAGAGTGTCGTAAAGATGGAAAGAGTACTTTGAAGAGCTGATGAATGGGGAAATGAAAGAGAGGCAAGGGTAGAAGAGGGGACTATTGTAGACCACAAAGTATCACAAATTAGTAAAAGTGAGGTGAGGAAGGCATTGAAGCAGATGAAGAGTGGAAAAGCAGTTGGTCCTAATGATATACCTGTGGAGGTGTGGAAGTGTCTAGGAGAGGCAGCGGTAGATTATCTGACTAGATTATTCAACAGGATGTGAGAGAGTGAGGAGATGCCTGGTGACTGGAGACAAAGTGTGATGGTGCCTATTTATAAGAATAAAGGGGATGTGCAGAAATGTGGCAACTATAGAGGGATAAAGTTGATGAGCCATACAATGAAGTTATGGGAAAGAGTAGTGGAAACTGGACTGAGAGCAGAAGTCAGCATTTGTGAACAGCAGTATGGCTTCATGCCTAGGAAGAGTACTACAGATGCAGTATTTGCGTTGAGAATGCTAATAGAAAAGTACAGAGAAGGCTAGAGGGAGCTGCATTGTGTTTTTGTAGACCTACAAAAAGCATATGACAGGGTGCCAAGAGAGGAGCTCTGGTATTGTATGAGGAAGTCTGGAGTGGCAGAGAAGTATGTTAGACTGGTGCAGGACATGTATGCTAGCTGTGAGACACTGGTATGGTGTGCTGTAGGGGTAACAGAGAAGTTCAAGGTGGAGGTGGGACTCCATCAGGGATCAGCTCTGAGCCCCTTCTTGTTCACAATGGTGGATAGGCTGACAGATGAGGTTAGACAGGAATCCCCATGGACCATGATGTATGCGGATGACATTGTGATCTGTAGTGAGAGCAGACAACAGGTAGAGGAAAATCTAGAGAGGTGGAGGTATGCTCTGGAAAGGAGAGGAATGAAAGTTAGTCGCGGCAAGACAGAATATATGTGTATGAATGAGAGGAACTCGGGTGGATTGGTGAGGCTACAGGGAGTGGAGATCAAGAAGCTGGAGGATTTCAGGTACTTGCGGTCAACAGTCCAGAGCAACGGAGAGTGTGGAAAAGAGGTGAAGAGACGGATCCAAGCATGTTGGAATGGGTGGAAAAAAGTGTCAGGGGTACTATGTGATAGAAGACTATCGGCCAGAATGAAAGGAAAGGTGTACAAGACAGTGGTGAGACCAGCGATGCTGTATGGCCTAGAAGCTGTTACAATGACAAAAAGACAGGAGGCAGAACTGGAGGTAGCAGAGATGAAGATGTTGAGGGTCTCTTTGGGACTGACTCGGATGGATAGGATCAGGAATGAGGCTATCAGGGGAACAGCACATGTTAGATGTTTTGGAGAGAAGGTCAGAGAAGCCAGACTGAGATGGTTCGGTCATGTACAGAGGAGGGATAGAGAATATGTTGGTAGACGGATGCTGGAATTGGAGCTGCCAGGCAAGAGGTCTCAAGGAAGACCAAAGAGAAGATTTATGGATGTAGTGACAGAGGATATGAAGGTATTTGGCGTGAGAGAGGAGGATACAGAGAATAAGGTTAGATGGAGAAAGTTGACTCGCTGTGGCGACCCCTGACGGGAAAAGCTGAAAGAAGAAGAAGAAGAAGATCAAGAAGATCAAGAAGATCAAGAAGATCCTGTAGGTCATCAGTACCAGTGGTGGTCACTGTTAAGTCGGGCCTTAACCAATCAGGTATAAGATTGATAAGTTTGATTCACATGTTTGGTTTTGGCAAAAGTTTTACAACGGATGGCCTTCATGACGCAACCCTCTGCATTTATCCGGGCTTTGGAGCGGCTCAAGGAGACACTGGCCCGTGCCCCCCGAAGGCTGGCTCAGGGAGACACTGGCCCACTGCATTGTTTTATCTCACTGTCACCAAACTGCTGAAATCATGTAAACTTTGTGTCTTGCTAATGAAGGAGGGAAGGAACTTCCACCCCTCAAATCTAGACCTTTAACTAAGTCTGTGAACAAGACATAGTGCCTATTAGCAGCAACTGAAAAGCAAAAGTAGAAGACATCCAAACTGTCCAAGCTGTCTCGCATGCTTCAATAACAGCTGTGAAAATGAAAGAATTTCCAACACCCTGCGTTCCTTTGAGAATCCCGCAACAGCAGCCACTGCCAAGAACACCTGGAATCTTGTTAAGGAGCTATCAGGAAAACACTATGGAAGTATTATCTTTATTGAGGGGGATGATAGACTGAAAACCTGGGAATCTTTCCTTCAAGAATCCTCTCAATTCCTTGCCTTCTGCTGTTGTGGAAATTTTCCCTCTTGACATTAGTAAGTAAAGAGACCAGAAAATCACTCTGCATGTGTGTGTGTGTTTTATTCTTGCAAGAAGGGAGGACTGCAGCAGAGTGTTCAAGGCTGTCTGCAGAGTATTCTAAAAGACAAGATGTAACAGTAGGGTATAGATAATCGCGTCTGTTTGCACCGGCAGGGATCAGTTGATCCTAACAAGAGGGAAACATTTCCAATTTTGGATTTGGGATGGGTAAATGAGTCCTTGATCAGAGAGTGCAGGTACAATACAACCAAGGCTTCTCTTGGTAATATAGAGATACATGTAAATTTCCATTACACTGCTGAAGCTAATTTCCAAATAGATAAGCTCTTCCATTACTTTTCCTCTATAAAGAGGGGATTTCGATGTGAATGATGATTGGAAAAGTGTCAAGGGGACATTCAACAACGACCAAGAAAATTGATCTAAGGAAGCCCGATAATTACAGAGTGAATGTATTTTGTGCAAGTAGTGCAAAAAGTATCTTAAAGGATCTACAATATCTTACTTTTAAATCAAAATCGTCTAGTGATTAATTGAGTATTGCTCAAGATCTCCAAGTTTGAGTAAATGGAAAATAGTCTCCACTTTTACAGTGATTTCATTACCTTGTGGTTCTTAAAGACCTTGACGCTGGATTTCACATTCACTCATTCACATGCACTCAGATGCTGATGGTGGCAGAGCTGCAGTGCAACCTAGTCTAACAAGTGAGACACAACAGTGTAAAGCAAGTATGTCAAAGCACTTGTGATTTAGTTTTAGTATTACCATCAGTTTCACATGGGCTTGATTCCTTTATTTCCCTTTTTTATTAGAATTCATATTATTTCTTTGTATTTTAAGCATTCCCTGTATAAAATGTGCAATAAAAATAAATTTTGATGAAATATTATTGTTCTTGGTTTGAAAAACAAGAATAATTATTTCTGGAGAGGTTACTCCATCAATCAGCATCCAACATTTTGAGTCAGGGTCTTGTGGGCTTGAGGACTATGCAGTGATGGGGAGCATTCTTCAAAAGAGACGAATGTCTACAAGACATGAAAAGTCAATCTGACTTAACTAAAATACTGATATTTTTAGATAACAGGAATGATTCAATTGTAAATGTTCACCTTTTTGTGTCAATGGTCGGGCTGATGAAAAAGACAGGCGTCCTCTTCGTATGAAACACTCCTCTTCATTTCTTTTTTGCCCTTCTGCAGATCAGGAAATTAAAAGACTCAAGCTGTTGAAAGTGGTAACATACGGTATTTGGTGATAGTCAAGAAATTTTATGGAAACACAACCACGTTGGTGCATCACTAACTTTTCATTCGCAGAGATGAGAAACTGAAGCTTCTCCTTGAGTTTTGAGATAGTTGTTGGTCCACTTTCTAAAAGGCAAAAGACAAAAGAGAACATCAGCTTAATACCAGTTATCCAAATGCATTGGGAATTATATCAATCAGTGGGTAATTCAAAATATCTTCTTCTTTTGACTTTTCCCTTCAGGGGTTGCCACAGCAAGTCAACTTTCTCCATCTAACCCTATTCTCCGTATCCTCCTCTCTCACGCCAAATACCTTCATATCCTCTCTCACTACGTCCATAAATCTTCTCTTTGGTCTTCCTTGAGACCTCTTGCCTGGCAGCTCCAATTCCAGCATCCGTCTACCAATATATTCTCTATGCCTCCTCAGTCCATGACCGAACCATCTCAGTCTGGCTTCTCTGACCTTCTCTCCAAAACATCTAACATGTGCTGTTCCCCTGATAGCCTCATTCCTGATCCTATCCATCCGAGTCAGTCCCAAAGAGAACCTCAACATCTTCATCTCTGCTACCTCCAGTTCTGCCTCCTGTCTTTTTGTCATTGTAACAGTTTCTAGTCCATACATCATCGCTGGTCTCACCACTGTCTTGTTCACCGTTCCTTTTATTCTGCCTGATAGTCTTCTATCGCATAGTACCCCTGACATTTTTCTCCACCCATTCCAACCTGCTTGAACTTGTTTCTTCACCTCTTTTCCACACTCTCCATTGCTCTGGACTGTTGACCCTAAGTACTTGAAATCTTATCATCAGGACCAACTGCCTTGGGTAACTGAGTTAAAACATCAAGCAGTGACCAAGGATGCTGTTTTAGCTCTCCAAGGATGCTATGAGTACACAGACTTGTATATCCTTTTAACACCCTCTGATAACATCAATGAGCAAGTCGACACCATCTCCTCATATGTCTCGTTCTATGTGGGTAGTATAATTCCTCCCAAAATGGTCACAATCTACCCCACCGGTAAACCATAGATTAATGAGGAGCTCAAGGAAATCCCCAATGAAAAGAAAAGGGTGTTTGTCACTGGTTCTGATGTGGAAAAGGTGAAGTCAACAAAGAAATGAAACGCTCCACTAACGCGGCCAAGCAGAAATAAAAACACATAGCGGTCTTCCTGACAAGGCCTTAAAAACATGGCTGCACCAGTCCACCTGTTGATCTCTCGCTGCATCCTTCCCTCACTCTTTAACAAGACCCTGAGATACTTGAACTCCTCCACTTGGGGCAAGAGCTGGAGATCAGGGGCTGATGAAGCCAACAGAATCATATCATCTGCAAAAGGAAGAGACTCGATCTTGTAGCCACCAAATCAGATCCCAATGCGGACCAAA
The DNA here is from genome assembly GCF_037954325.1 of Fistularia commersonii. Lineage (NCBI taxonomy): Eukaryota > Metazoa > Chordata > Actinopteri > Syngnathiformes > Fistulariidae > Fistularia > Fistularia commersonii. The sequence continues at coordinate 18,356,990 of NC_141297.1, forward strand.
CTCTGACGCTGGTCATGTAGAGACAGAACAGCCGTATAATGGGTTTCGCTACCCCATATTCCGGGAGCACCACCCACAGGATTGCCTATGGGACACGGGTGGTGAACCAGAATCTCCACAAAGCCCACCAGAAGCCATTCTCCATGGTCTCCTCGAACTCTTCCCACGCTCGAGTCACTCCTTCTTCAGTTTGGTGGTATCCCTCACCACTGGGGTCCACCAGCGGGTTCGAGGGTTGCTGCCTTACGGCCGCAGCTCCAGTCTGCCTCCTCAACAATGAAACTCGCAACATGGCCCATTCAGACTCAATGTCCCCCACCTCCCGCAGAACATGGTTGTTGCTCTGCTAAAGGTGGGCATTAAAATTCCTTCTGACAGGGGACAGTTATTCCCAGCAGAGCCTCAAGTTATGTTTGGGTCTGCCTGGTCTGACCAGCATCCTCCCCCACTATCGAAGCCAGCTCACTACCAGGTGGTGATCAGTTGACAGCTCCGCCCCTTTATTAACTTGTGTGTCCTGGACATGTGTCTGGAAGTGCAATGACAAACACGACTACAAGGTCAATCAAAGAACTGGCTGCGTTGGTGCCGTGTATACATATGGACACCTTTATGCCTGAAGATGGTGTTTGTTATGGACAATCCTTAATGAGTGCAGAAGTCCAAAGACGAAACACCATTTGGGATCAGATCTGGACGTGAATTAATTTAATGTATTTATATTAATGTATCATTTGTCTTTCTTTAACTTTTAAGAACTCTGCAATTCATTTTATGTGTTTTCATTTTTATTTTTTCTCTTTCAATATATCAGTATAATTCATTATCTGTATCACTTGTTCTACATACAGGGTCTTTGGCTTGAGACAATCCCTGGAGTGACTCAGCAAAAGGTGAATTGCACTTTGGACCCTGCACTGTATAATGTAGATCAAAGGGAGCGAAAATGTAGACCAACAACCATTCACTTTCTCATTTAGTCCTACAGACAATTTAGTCTTCAAACAACCTACTGAATACTTTTGAACCGATAGAGAAAATCCCCCCAAAACACACACAGGCACCGGAAGAGTATGCACAATACACATAGAAAAGTTTTAGTCAGCAAGTGAAAACACAACAGGAACTATTTTGCTTTTGGGTAGAAGTAATACACCACAGAAGGCTGCATATAAATTGTTTAAATTAATACTGTTCTCTTGTCTTTCACCTGATTTCTCTTGTAAAGTGATTCTCAAAGAAAATTTCATGTTATCTTGTTTGTTAGTTTTCTCGTCTAGTTTCAGTATTGTAATGTTGCAACGTTTGATGATCGTTATTAGTTTATTACAATGATCACAGCTGAAGCATATGTCTGACCACAAGTTTGAGACGAAACACACTCACCTCTTGAGCACTTTGTGCCATCTTGTCAATTTTGTCTGCCTCAAAAAAGTCCCTCTCTAACTGAATCAAGGCTCATAAGCTTCAAATAAACTTAAGCGTACTTCATTATTGACAAATATGAGCTGAGAATCTGTGTGCCTGTCCCTGAAAAATATTGGCAGAAAGTGCCTGTGACTGAGGAAGTAGTTTGATCAACGATTTCCTCTTTCAATGTAAAACTAGAAAACTAAAACCAAAGCATAGTGATGCAACTCCAGGTTGTGGGCGGGTATAAGTGTGTGTGTGTGTGTGTGTGTGTGTGTGTGTGTGTGTGTGTGTGTGGTGTGTGTATGTGTTTGTGTGTGTGTGTGTGTGTGTGTGTGTGGTGTGTGTTTGTGTGTGTATGTGTGTGTGTGTGTGTGTGTGTGTGTGTGTGTGTGTGTGTGTGTGTGTGTGTGTGTGTGTGTGGTAGTCTATATAGTGGCTGAACCTGTTTATTTTAATTGTAAACCAGTTAGCCTACTAAGTGGAAATCGGTTAACACATGGTAAATTGTTATTACAAACACAGACATCCCAGGTCTCCTGGAAGTTCCGGGAGTCTCTCACATATTGGTAGTGGCTTACTGATGCGACTTGGATAAAATATCTCGGACTCTAGACAGCAAAAGCGTGCACGTGAGACATTAACTCCTGCATTGTGCATCTAATATGCATCTTACAATGCGCGCATACGATTGAGTGAACAAGACAGAATGAGAGAGTAGGCGTGCATGTGGAATTGTGCGTGTGTGCCTGTTGAAAGCGCGTGCTAGACAGAGAGCATCCTGATTGGTTTACTCAACAAAATAGGCCAATAGGCTTTCAGTGTGGGCGGACTTTTATTTATCTTTTCAGAGATCGAAGGCGTTATTTCAGACAGTGCTGCCCGCGAGGGGGCAGGGGGGAAGTGCTCCAAAAAACGAAAATATAAAACCCACCTCACCCCAGACCACACGAAAGCATATCCCTGTCTCATAAGGGTGAAAAACTATGACATTGTGGCGCGGTGTACTGTTTGCAACCAGATGTCCTGTAAAATCAACACATTCATGTACAATTCATGACACTGAATGCTATGAGCTCCAAGTGTTAGAGAAAGTCTGCAAAGTAAGCGGCATCTAAATACAGTGAGACACTGCAAAAGTCACAGTAAGACAAATAGCTCCACATTTAGGAAGATGGCAGGAGTTCAATGCTGGTTTGAAGATTGAAGATTGAAAGGACATATTTAAAATGTTTGAAAATAACAATAGGTCTTGGTCTATCTCTTCTATTTTTAAGAAATTTGTAAAATGTTGGTGAACTGAGGTGACCCTCTTTTGAGTGCATGTGTGTGTCTGTGTATGTGTGTGTGTCTGTGTGTGTGTGTGTGTGTGTGTGTGTCCGCGTGTGTGTGTGTGTCCGCGTGTGGAGGGGGGCGCTATACAACATCTCGCACTGCAAAAAGTGAGCAAAATTGATGCTATCATACTTAAAAATTAACAAAAGAAGGACAACAAAAAAGAAACACGCTTTGACCAGATTGAAAGAGTGTTATCCTGTTAGATGTGATTAAAATAATCAACATGTTTAGTTACCTGCTGCTGTTTGTTTCCAAACAATATAGCCGTTTTCTACTCTTTCCAAGTTATTTCTTGTGGAAATTATTTCCCTTTACTTGAAGAAATGTTGCCTTAAGGTGAAATCTGTGCAATATTATTTGGTTAGCCTATGACAAAATACTTGTTGCACAAATCACTTTCCTCCTTATTGCTCACTTAACTATAATTTCAACAGAATGTACTGTAAAATGAAGGTCTGGCTCTTAATTCTGTCGAGTTCATTTACATGCAATCATCTTTGGAACTGAGCATTCCTGGTTCGATTCCCAGCTTCTCCGAGTGTTGAAGAGTTGTTGAGCACACCGGACACTGAACCCCTAACTGCTCCCCTGGTGCTGATGGATGGAAGCCATCTGCTCATGGTCCACCCATTATTGGTTAAATGCAGGTAACACATTTTCCCATAAGGGGTTAATAAAATATAATTTCATGGTATTATTAAAATAAAAGAGCTGATGGTATATTAAAATAAAGAGCATTGCAAGGGGAACTGTATCTTTTGGAGTCAGTGAAGTGGTTCTTCAATTGAAGTGACTAAAACTGAATGTGGAGAAAACATTGCAACTTTGTAACAGATTTCAACATATGTACAATAAATCAGGTGAAGATTTTTATCAGAAATTTCAATGGAATGTCAAAAGTCAATATGTCATGGCAAGGTCTCACTTCAGTTGTTACATGTGGTTACATTCCTCAGTCCCATTATAGTTTCTTTATTTTTGTTCAAGGGTTTCAATTGTTTGGATTTTTTGTTGGATCTTAATTCTTACCCACCATTGATTTTCTTCAATTTTAAGTTAATTATTCCTTGCCAGGATAACTCACTCCTTATGTTTCTTAGGAATTAGCTCATATCTGTGTATGGCTAAGAATGATTATGGTTATTTGAAAAAATATACAATAGAAGTAGGCTGAAGTGAATTTAATAAAACAGGATAGTCAAGATATATTCTGACACCAGATTACGAAAATGAAGGACCTGGCACAGTGAGTCACTACACTGATGCAAGATATGGCTTAACTTATCACTTAAGAGACAAACAACAGCATGAGATCCCTTGTTAGAAACACAAGTGACACACAGGGTGACAGGGGCTTTGCAGCAGTAAGTAAAGTATGCCAGGACAAACAGGAGAACCATTTTCAACACAAAAAACAAAACAAAACAACTAGAATGCAAGACAGAAACTCTCAGATCAGGTACCAGCTACAAGAGATTTAATTAATTTGTTATTTGCTGAGGAGATTGGCAACTGGATGTTGCATGATTACAATCTTTGCCGCAGTATTTAAGAAATCTTGATTGTTCATGGAGCCAATTGCCAATTAAGACTTATAAAGTTGTAATTATTATGCAAATTATTTTGTAATTTATTCTTAAGTTACTTTTTGAAAAACTGAATTATCACATATTAATTAATTAATTAATTATGAAATCATAGGGAAAAAGGTAAATTTTCACTTTTGGTCCAAAATATTATTAAAATGGAAAAATAATAGATATTTTTAAATACATTGAGAAAGTATCAATTAATTCATTCATTATCTACCACTAATTCTGCACTTAGGGTGCCCAGCTGTCACTGGGTGAGAAGCAGGGTCCACTCTGGACTGGTTGCCAGTCGATCACAGGACCACAAATAGAGGCAAACCACCATTAAATCTCCCATTCACACATCTATGCAATTTTCCAATTTACTTTCTGCATGTTTTTGGACTGTGGCAGGAAACCTGGCAACCCAGAGGAAACTAGCAGAATCAATAAGAGTTTACAAAAAAATATTGTAAGATAAAAAAAAAAAAAGAAGAAAATTTGTAAATAGATATATAGCTAATATGTAGCGGTGGCTTTAAAAGAAAGAAGTGATGAATATGTTAATTTTTAAACCTTTATCAATCCCCGTATGGAAAGTAATTCTCTTCAATTAACCCATCATGGATGAGCCATGAGCATGGGGTAGGGGTTCAGTGTCTTGCTCAAAAACACTTTGACACTCTAGGAGCCGGGAATTGAACAAGGAATGTTTTATTCCAAAAACAATTGTTCTACCCCCTGGGGCACATTGTTCCCCCATCTGTTGATTGCTGTTTTATTACCTTTTTACATATTATATTATATTATATTATATTATATTATATTATATTATATTATATTACATTATATTATATTATATTATATTATATTCGCCCCCATCGCGGGGACAGAAGCTTCTCGTGGAGACATCAAGACCAGATGCCTGAGCTATCACATCTGGCTCCTCTCCACCTGGAGGATTTGGAGGTTCCAGTGAGAGCGGGAGATCACGGTCTGATGAAGCCAATAGAATTGTACCATCTGCAAAAATCAGAGACACAACCCTAAGGCCACTAAACCGGATTCCCTCAACATCCTGAGACAAGTAGAGACAATGGACAGCCCCCGGGGAGTCCGACCGTCACATGAAACAAATCCAACTTGTGGATCAGGCTCTGACACCAATCATACAACCACCAAACAGCCCATATTACAGGATTCAGCAACCCATACTCCTGGAACACCCTCCACAGGATTCGTAGGATGCAGGGTACACTTTTCCAGGGAGGCTGAGGAGTGTGATACCCCTGTATTTTGAGCATACCCTTTGATCCCTGTTTTTAAAGAGGGGAATCTTCACCAGTTTGCCAATCCAGAGGCACTGCTCCCAGCTTCCATATGACGTTGCAGAGGCATGTAAAATAGGACAGCACTACAACATCCAGAGCCCTAGGGTATTCAGAGTGGATCTGATCCACCCCAGGGCCCTGGCACCGAGGAGCTTTTTGACTACCTCGGCAACTTCAGCCCCTGAAATAAGAGCGTAAAAAGGGTGGGTTGTCTGAACTGCTGTAAGGTGCATAAGCACAAACAACAATCACAACCCATCCACCAACCAGAGGGTGGAGGGAGGTTACCTTCTCATCCACCAGATTGAACCTCTCTCACATGGCGCATCCCCATAATAGAAAAGAGTTCAACCTCTCTCAAGAGGCCTGGTTCCAGAGTCTGAGCTGTGCGTTGAGGTGAGTCTGACTATATCTAGCTTGAACCTCTCAGCCTCGTATACCAGCTCAGGTTCATTCACCATCAGAGAAATAGCATTCCATGTTCCGAGAGCCAGCTCCTGTAGCCAGGGATCGGGATCCCCCACTTCGGCCACCAGCTGGCTCACTACTACACTACTCTGTACGGTGTAGAAAAAGCCATTGTTATAGAGCATGTTTCTTACATAAAAAGGTGCTAAAGAAAACTCATATCAAGACAGATTACACAAAGTAAATATATGCAAGAACAACTGTAAATAAAAGTATTCGCATAAAAACACAAGAAGTTACATTTTGGTATATGATGCGCTATCTTGGAAGACATAATCCGTAATAACATGGTATTGGTTAGAGTCATTGATATATTCATTATACTGGAGTAGAAACATGTTTGCTGTCAGGGAGACGAGCAAAGCAAAGTTGTATATAATATTAATGCAATTGACTTTAATATATTTACAAAAGATCTTGCATCTGAAAAGAAAGACAGGGCATGTCAAAAACAGTTCTCAGCTGGTTTCAACTTAGAAACCACATATTAACTTAATAAAGATGTTAAGACCAAAGCAATGAATTCAGAAAAAATAACGCATGCAAAATTCTACAGGCTTAACATAAGAAAAAATTTGACCAAAAATGAATACATTACCATGAAAACAAGATGAGAGCTTCATGTCCACTCTTTGTATCTCTTTTTCATGTTATTGCATATCATGTTTGTGCCCATAATGACTATCATGTGACAAATGTATCAGAACAAGTTCGTTCTTTCTGACAGCATGTGGATCCTGTGATAGGAAGAGATGAGATTCAGCCCTTCCCACCTGGTGCCTCCCTATAATAGTCGCAATGTCTTGAGATTGTACACAGAGACAGGATGGATCCCACAGGCGGACATTCTTTCAAACCCCTGATACTGAAGGTAAGCAATCAATTCTGAAGTGTTACACTTTTGGACAAGGCGTCATCGTGCTTTTTGGTTATGGATTGGAGGTAAAAGTACCATAGTAGCATGTAAAGTTAGTCAAATAAATATGATTAAATGTATGTTAAACTACTCCTTTATATACAAACACGGAATTTTACTGAATATTCAAGACATGAAAAGTTTAAATGATTTAACCTCTCGAGGTCCCAATATTGCATACATTCTCATTTTCTCTTGGCTATTTTGTTATTATGGACAAGCTGGACTTGAATAGGTACGGCAGCGCTGCCTCGAAGCACAAGACCCTGGTTCGATTCCTTTCTGTGTAGAGTTTGCATGATCTCTGTCTCAAAACATGCAGGCAATTAGAGAGGGGCAGATTGGGAAAATCGCCCAAATGTGTGTGAATGAGATAAGTAAATGGTTGTCTCCATATGTGGCTCTGCAATTGACTGGTGTCTGGTCTAGGGTATACCTGCCTCTAGCCCATTGACCACGCAACCCTAGGTGTAGGATAAGCTGTGGATATTGAGTGGGTGGAGGGACCTAAATAAGTATTAAACATATCAATTCCTTTGACTATCAAGTCCATTTTGCAATAACAATGTTCACCTATGGAGGTAATTGATCTTAACATATTGTACTTACACTGAACTATAAAAGAGTTTCTCCCAAACCACACATGAACATCCACAGAGCTTATGTGACAAATTGAGTTAAGTGTCATTGAATGAGCACAGCTAAATTAGCAGCATTCAGAGGTTGTAAGAATGGCTGCATTTTAAATTCAATGTACAATGTATACAATACAGTTAAGACACTGTATTCCTATCTATTCTATCCCAGCATTGTTGTGTCCTGCAATGTGATTCTATTTTCACATTAATTCCTGTAATTTCCTTTTGCCAGCACAAGCAGGCTCTATTAGGTATCTAAATTTGAAGTAAGTTGTAAGAAAACAAAACATTATGCACTAAAATGACTGAGTTGATGGGAGAAAAATAACAAATAACAAAAAAGATTTGCACAGCTGAAGATGATTATTATAATATAATATAAGACTGAGAAACCTGAATCAAAAACAAATATTTGGCAACAGAATGAAATGGTCCATTGGTCCAAAAAGACAAAAGAAAGTAAAAAAAAGAAAAATTATTTTTTTCAAGGATTGACAGGGTGCTTATGTTTTTGGCATTGTTCCATACAATCACTCACAATACTGACAAACCATCTAGTAATTCATGACATTAGATTAAAATAAGGAAATGACCCAAAAAAAGGAACAAGAAATAAAAAAAAGCTAATCTAATCAAATTTGAAGAAAGCTGTACATTTGTACATTTAGGTGTACCAATAAAAACCTAATAAACTGGGGATTTGTCAGTGATAATAACATTCAAGCGTGCAAAATAACAACTACATACACAATAAATGTATAAATGTCTATTAATAGCAAAAGAAGAATTTAAATGAAAATCAAGAAAATTAATGACCAAAAAGTGAGCAACAAGCAACACTAAACAACTCCAAAAAACATCACTAACTTTACAAATCAGCAAAAAAATTTCAAAACCTTGTAAGACAATCAGAAAAAAAAAAACAGGGGGATAATCTCACAAATTCTGAAAATGTGTCAAAAATCCTGAATCTGAAAAAAACTACTGTAGAAATGTAAAAATAAAGTCATAATAAAAACCAGAAAATCTGCATAAAATGCTGCTTAACAGCAAAATATCCAGAGCTCAAGATTACCTTTACAATTATAAATAAAGAAAAGAAATAGAAGAAAATCAACACTGAACAGAGGAAAAAATCAGGAGACTTTGAAAATTCATGTTTTTGTTATTGATCTGATATATTTGAGTGTCAGGTCAATGAACATCAAATGTTATTTAGGCCACACGAAAGACAGGAATTCAACAAACCACAGGCATATGTAGGAGGAATAACTGATACTGCATGTCTCAATCTCTGTTGACGGTTGGTCCTCTTGTACTCTGTTACTGCTTGTCCAGATCTGCATGTTGATCAGCACCGTTTGCGTGGCAGGATGGCCACGAGGGTCTGATACTACACGCTTGCGCTGTGGCTCTGATTTGCTCAGTGACTTGCTGTTTGTGTGCGGCGACAGGGGCATCTATCTTGGTAAGATCACCTATACTTGCTTTTTACTGTAAGTGCACAACAATCAATCAAATGGTTGGGCCTGTGGTTGTAGTTTGTAAGATAACATTTTTTTGTGGATCATCAAATATTTTGTTGGGTTTCATTTTTTCTTGCATATGTTTTGCTAAATTTGCTCTGATTTAAATGAATTATTATCTGCTGATTTTTATTTGTTTTAGGAATATTTGTATATCTGTTCATCCTGCCTTTTTATTGAGCTGATTCAAAGGCTTTTTTAATAAATAGTTTCAGTTTTTGTTTTGATTACATGTAATTTCTTGCATATTTTCACCTTTCTCTTGATTTTTTGATATGTTCAATTACTTGCTGCTTTTCCTTATTGGGTCATTTCTGCTTCTCTGATCTAATTTTCTAACATAGATCTCAATTATTGTATTTTCGTCCAGTTGCTGATCATCTGTAAATATCACATCTATTTTTATCAACTAGAGAGAAGTTTTCCAACAGAATAAATTACAAATATTTCAAGGTTCTCTTTTGAAATCAGTTACTCCCCCAGGCATCATTGGAACACATATGTTGACATTTCAGCTCAACCTGTAGCAGAAAACATAAGGACTCTTATATGCAATGTTTAGCATTTGTCAATAGTGATATGACTGAGACATCAGGTGACCCAGTGTAGCAGATCAAGACTTTGCTGCTACAAATGTGTTATGTAACAAAATACTAATCTTCATCTTGTCATGAATCATTGGAATACAAGTTGTTCTATTACCTGTTCAACTAACACATGACAGTGAAACACACTGGATCTCTAAAGATCAGCTGAAGGAGAAATATTTCAGTTGTAGTAAAATTATATCAAATTCAATTTTTTACTGCATTCGATTTCAGCGTCTAAAAGGAAATCAGTTTCTTAACCAGAGCTTGTTACATCATCATTTTTGTTTTATGATCAGAAACAGGGCAATTGTGCTGACTGGTAACTCCATGTAGTGTTACTTTTTCTAATTGGATTTGTTATTTGGCTTTAATTAACCCGTATTTCATTGCATTCATCAATTTTTGTGACGTTATTGTGTCACCTTATTTTATAATGTTGTTTGTACTTGTCCTCATTGTAAACATACTATATATTTATTATTAAATTTTGCATTAATGGATGCCACATGTTGAATCAAATTTAGCAAAAATCCTTGGTGTGGAGCGAAATTGGACATGTACATGAAATTAAATGGTATCTATATGTTGTCTGATCATTCAGACATGAATGGTTCATGAATCTCACATGAACACATGGACACATAGATAGATAGATAGATAGATAGATAGATAGATAGATAGATAGATAGATAGATAGATAGATAGATGATAGATAGATAGATAGATAGATAGATAGATAGATAGATAGATAGATAGATAGATAGATAGATAGATAGATAGATAGATAGATAGATAGATAGATAGATAGATAGATAGATAGATGAAGATTCTGTTTAGAAATCTTTTGAAATGTAAAACATTTACAGTAAACGTCTGTGCTTTCTAGCTCACAGCTTTCTAGTACCACTCTTTCACAGTCACAATACTAAAATACTGAAATGTCTAACACAGATACCACTACTTTCAAGAGCTCCAGAACAAAACATTCAAGGTTATCTTTAGATGCTAGCTGCAGATTGGATGAATCCCACTTTTGATATAAAAAATGTCTTTGTCAGAATTCAAGTATTCAGCGATGATGCCCTTAAAATTCTAGCAAAGAGTTAAAGCACTGCTTCATTTGAAAGTTTTTTTGTTCTCAGAATATTATCTTTACCTATCTTCTCACTGGGAATTACCCACAAGGCCTTTCACCTCATTACCTCTCCTCCTCTTAGACCAAGGCCACCTTTCCCATCTGGTGTCAAAGGAATGGCAGCAAAATAACCAGAGCACTGTGCCTCAGTGTATGATAACAATATTGTTTAAATACTTTTTATCTCCAGTGAGCTTCTGTTTTTCATACTAACAACAAAGAAAGAGTCATAAGAAGAGGCAGCAGACACACAGAGCCAGGGACTGAAAAGTCATTGTAGCATCAAAACATTACTCTATTTTCAGTTTTTTTTTTTTTTTTTTTTTTTTCTTCTTTCTTGAACACTCTGTTGTGGGACAGATTGAATAGGGCCATCTGATGCTGAAAAAATATGGGCAAACAGCAATGCTAGAGGTGTAGGAGGAAAAAAAGTGAAAACTACAAAATGTAATCTGGGGGGAAAAGAAGCAAATCAGTGTTTAAAGTAGGATAGCTACATATTTATTTGGTCAGCAAATGTAAAATTTTCAAGGAATCATATTACTTGACTTTTGAAGTTGGTTATCTTTTTTATCATATCTCTGCCACTGAGAATTTAATACTTTTATTATGTTGTTGTTTAGCTAATTCATGATTCACTTTAGATCTTGTATTTTAATAATATATTTTAAGCCTCAATTTTGGAAATTATTTTGCTAGGCAGCTCCAAAATTATATTCCAGTCACTAGTGAACATGATATTTATACTTTTGTTGTCTATAATGTTATTAATGTTATATATAGAATCTCATGGATTTTTGCAATACACACTGAATACAGAGATTTCAAATGTAGCAATTCTACTCTTAGTTAATAATCAGGACAATTGCTACAGATAAATGGAAAAAGGTAATTGGAAGCCAAATTTTGACCTTCTTGCTGGGGGGATCCATCTCCATTGTGAGGAGGTAATTGGTGATAAAGTAATTTCCCCCACCACAATTTTGTTTATGTGCATAAAAGAGGCATGCAATCTACTCAGATTAACTTTCGCCAATGTGAATTAAGAGGCAAACCTGCATATTTTTTGAGTATTTTTAGGCTCCATAGAATGGAGATTAATAAACATTGATTGTGTTGCCATCCAGTTTAAATCCAAACAAATGGCACCAACATATACTATTATTACATAAAAGTATAATGCTGGGTCGATGAAAGCTCAAGACAGACAAAAGGATTTTCAACAAAAGCAATCAATGTTAACACATAGTTTCATACCTGTGATACATAATGCTTTCATACATTCTTTCAAGTAGGTTTTGTTAAACAAACCAAGTAATTTATCATGTTTCTTTTCGTATGAGTTTTGTAAACTATGGCAGATCCTAAAGCTTCACCACCTATGTTTGGTTTCTCTGCAGGAAAGGGGTCTTGGTCTGGATATGGTGCTCAGCCCAGAGGGAAGGGCATCGTGGACAATTGCTGTCGCTCATCAGGCTGTGATCTGCATCATCTGGAGATGTACTGTGCTAAACCCAAAAGCCAGCACCACACAACTGTAAGCCCAATCACAACCAAAATGATGAGCACAAATATGGTAACAAGCACAGCTACAACTCTCTTGGTAAGAATTCTTGCACTGGAAATCAAAACACCCAAGTTACAAATAACAGCATTGGAACTATGACAGAATAACTGCTGCTGAAATGCAGCTTATTGTAGTGTGATATTTTTTGACATTTCCCTCTGATGATACTCATATTAGATGTAGAAACTTTTGGATTTCAAAAATCGGGTAATAATTTAATTTTATTTACATTTTGTAATGCCTATCAATTTCAACATGTTACCGATGAATATTCTGTAACAGCCAGCTCCACACAGTTTGAAATGTAGCTTTCATTCTTTCTGATACCAGTTTGAAATCCGAATTAGGTTGTGAGTTAAAAACACTTTCGACAAAATACTGCTGCTTGGAATTTATTTAGTTAACAACAAAACTGATAACACAACAATACTTTCATCTGTTATTAGTATATAAATGGTTTGCATTAGACACCGATTGATGTCACATCATACATTCTGCCAAGTATCAATATCTAAATCACATTGGATGATATCCACTTATTGGTGGGTTTGATCAGATAAATGATTGATGACGTATATTTTTTCACTCAAATATTCTTGGGGTGCTTACGGAATGACATAAACAGAAAATTGTTTTATCCTAATACAAAACATTAAGCCTTGGATTTAGTGACAGGTAAGGATTGCGAGAAGTAAACTGAACAAAGGTTAGTGGCTGTACACTGTCTGCCAGGGCTTTGAGTGTCTTCTTATTATATATGCTTGTCTTGCAGGAGCAGCAGTTCCAAACAGTTTTCAAAAAAAGACTTTCAGCACATCTGGGTCCCCCTGACAGTCCGAAGAGGGAAATGTATAGGAAGAAAACACAGCCGTCTTCTCGACAAAAAAGCAAAGTGTCATCATCACGCAGGAAAATAAACACAAAGCACGCAACAAACAGGACTTCTACAGCCTCCACACTTCCCCTTCACAGTACTGTAACTTCCTAATTATCACTTGCCAGTAAATGAACATTACGCACAGTTATTTGGCCATCATGCTTGAGCTTTTGAACCATTTGCTTATCAAAGCAGTGGCCCAAATATGGAATTTGAATATGAACCTAAATGACTTTACTCCAAAGCAGTACATTTAGAAGAAAAAAGCTGCCAAAGAATGGATGCTTTTTTAGGAGCCACAGCCTACGATAGTAACCTGTATAAGTGTCCCAATTTCATCTTTGGTTGATTATTTGTTTTATTATGAATTTGATTGATTGATTCCAAAGCATCACCATTCAAGGTGCTAAAGGCTTAACCAAATGCCAAAAAGTCTTTAGTTCTCTTGCTCTTAAGACCAACAGTTAGAAATCCATGCACGGAAGTTAAACAATTTGTTTCCACAATTTATTGCAGGGCAGCTGTTTAATAGAAATGAGTGACACGTCCAATACTACATCCATTTTTAAAATGCATCCATATTTTGTAGGGATTTACAGTGCATTCAGGTTCTACGTAATCAGATTAGAATTAAAAAAGAAGACTGTGTCTGGTGGACACAGTCTTCATATTTAACATCATCATTACTGTTTAATTCACCCCTCAAAGATTGTTTTTCAGTATTTTGTAATGGTCTCTGCTGCTGTTGATATTATGGTTTATCTTACATTTGGGCATGGAGGCATTAACAGTTTCAAATGGTTCTCCTTACATGAACATGTTTGTTTGTTTGTTTGATTATTTATTTCAAATATGTGAATGTACACACATATTTATATATATATACATATATATATGTATATTCACACACACACACACACACATATATATGTATATATATATATATATATATATATATATATATATATATATATATATATATATATATATATATTTAACATTAAACATCTGTGATGTTGAATGCATCTGTCTGCTCTGTCTTATTTGAGTCAGAAAGCACTTTGCAAATTGTCTTTACAATTCCCTATCTGACACTACCTTTTGTTTTGTCGCTCAGTAATCAAGTCTGACATGTCAGTAGCTATCTGCTCCCCCAGCAGTCTTGAAGGACGTCTCACCATGAAACAACTTGATGAAACTCGTAGCTCTGGGCTTACACTATGGGGGAGGTGGGGGGGGAAAGGAAGGGGCATACCAGAGAGGGTGATTGTAATGATTGCCAAAACTGAGGACCTCTTGGCTTCATATGAGGGAGAATGACTCATCCACAATATAAAGAGCGTGTTTTAATAAATTATCTGATCAGTCAATTTATCAGCCATTTTGTTGGTATAATTTTTATACCAACAAAATGTAAAACAAAGCCCCTCCAAGAGTCCAATCAAAAATTATTTGGGCTCTGTACTTTTTTTACCCGGGGTTGTAGTGGGGCTATCATGAGGTGAGAAGCAAAGGTTCCCCCTGGTTTACCTGGTTCACCCAGGGGGTTCACCCTGGTCACCAGTCAATCACAAGGCCCATATGAAGATATGTCATTATACTTTAAAAATGTCCCCCCCCAAAATATATTCAATATACAAATAAAAAAAACTTGAATAAACTGGGTGGCCGAAAAATACTGGGAGTCCAAAAAACATGCTGTAAGTTGATTGAAGACTTTGAATTGTGTGTAGGTGTGAATGGGAGTGTGAATGGTTGTATGGCCTGTATATCTGGCCCATGTGGTTGACAGTGCCACATAGGTGGTTTTAAAGCCACCTCTCACCCAATGTCAGCTGGGAGTGGCTCCAGCCCAACAGTGACCTTAAGTGCAGAAAAAGTTGGATAGGCAATGAACGAAGTAGAACGGTCAAGCGACAGGGAGTAGAAATCCGAAAGGTGGAGGATTATAAGTACCTAGCATTAATTGTCCACAGTAATGGAGAGTGTAGAAAAGAGTTGAAGAGACATGTGCAAGCAATTTGGAACGGGTGGAGAAAACTGTCAGGAATGGTGTGTGATAAGAGTATCAGCTAGAGTGAAAGTAAAAAAAGGGCTGTATATAGGACAGTGGTGATACCAGTAATGCCTGTATGGTTTAGAGACAGTGACACTGAGGAGAAGACAGGAAGCCCAACCGGAGGAGGGATAGCAAGTTTTGGGGTAGAAGGATTTTGAGGTTAAAACTACCAGGCAGGATGCCAAGGGAAGGACAAAAGAGCAGATTTATGGATAAAGTGAAAGCGAACATGAAGTAAGTCTGTATGAGAGGCAAAGGGTGCAGAGAATAGTGTACATTGAAGCAGATGATTTGCGATGGTGATCCCTGAAGGAGGCAACCGACAGGAAAACAAGATACTCAATGACAAATACCTTTATTCATTGTTTTGGATATTTTTTCATTCCAAGCAAGCATACTAAACACATGCACACAAACACATGCACATTCACATACATATGCGTGTGTGGTGGGGAGGTGGATTACCTTAAACCAAAGTGCAAATATGTCAAAGGTTCACAAAATAATAATCTGTATTATATTTTTACTGTTTTAACTGGATTTAATTCTATTTTTTTAATTCAATTAATTAATTTATCTATTATCTATTAAGTTGCTAATTTTCAAGAAATGTTCAGACATTTCTGATATGTTGATTGTAGTAAAAGTATTACAATGTATGAGAAACCTACTTCAAAATGAAAATAAAACTGTAGCAAATAAGACAGATAATTACAATTTATTTGATCATATTTGCAGATCACTTTTTCTTTTCAACAAATTTCTCTTGATTTCTAGGGAAGAAAAACACCTCACAATCCTGACAGAGCCATGTCAGCAAACTCAAGTTAAACAGTAAAAGGCCAGGATGCCAAGTACAAATCCTGCTATCAATAAACTTTCTGAATCCCTGACAGAGATTCTGTGAAATTTCATTCAAACTGAAGTGTTTTCTGACCTTTTGACTCAGCAACAAAGTAACAGCTGTGGGTCTGATAACTGTTGGGGGGAATCAGCCCACTCCTAGCTGTATGCGTCACACTCAGATAGGGATTGTGTGTCCTATCTCTTCCCATGCAGGTCTATTTGAATAAATCGCCAACTCTACATTGACTCTCATGGCCATGATTACACTGCTGTTGTCACACAGAGAAGATATAAATATGCTTTTCATGCAAGTTAAAGTCAGTTTGTTTGTCCTTCAACTATAGTGCCCAGATGTTTTTTTCAGAGCAAGTGTTTTATCTCAGTTTATGCATTGTTTATATTACAAGTCACTTTATAAGGAAATTCACGTGCAATAATCACTCCTAAAAACTCAAATTTATCAGATGTTTTTTAGTTAGAAAAGAAGATTGTTAGATTTTAACATACCCAAGATTGAGTAAAATGCAATACATATTGTTTAAATTTGAATGACCCAGGGTCTTCATATGAGAATGTTACATTCTGAGGTATCTTCACTTCACTGTCTGTCAACTGCTTTCCTCATACTTAGAGACTTTTTCCCTCCTGCTACTGGTAGCAAAAGCAAATCACCACAATCGCTGTACAAAAAAAAAAAAAAAAAATCACCCTGCAGCAGATAGTAAGATTATAGTGGTCTTTTCAGGATACTAGGACTTAATCATACAACCATTTCCCTAAAGGGAGTTTCCCCAAAGGGATCAATACATTTCTACCTATTCTTATCTAATCTACAGGCTCCCACTGCCCCCACAAGACCAGAGATGACATGATAGGGCCCTACAGGTGGGTTTGAACAAAAGAAGAAACTTTAAGTTTGGCATTACCACTGTATGATTAAATAAACCCATTGTCCCCACATGAGGAGATCTTTTTTTCATATTAATTACCTCGTGGTCAATGACACTGATATGAATTCCTGCAAATATCTGGTCCTACTTGGACATAATTTACTCATATACTTAATTTTTGTAAAAATGTTGTTTAAAATTGGATAGTGGCAACCATACAACCTTACGACAACAATTATTACATTACATATTCCTTGGTTTTAACAGATCCATATTAGGTGGAAGAAACACAATGACAAACATTCAAAAAGGAGATGTGTGACTGTGAGTGTGTGTGTATACACTTATGGATATACCTCAACATATATGCAGTACAGTATTGTAATTTCAATTTGAATCTAACAATCACAAAATGGTATTTCAACACATCAAATCCTTTCGTCACCACAATTGACCCTGATATCATTCAAGCATTTGGAGGGATTTTAATGTCAAAATGTCCACCAGAAAAAAAAGAATAATCAAAAAGTTAAATACACAAGACCATAAAGTGGATGGCACGGTGGTGCAGTATTAACCACTGTAAACTCAGTGTGTGATAGTTTATTATTCTAACCAGTGACAAACATGGGCCTTGCTTGAGTTTGCATTTAATCCTCATACCCGCCTGGTTGTTTTTGGATTCACTAGCTTCTTCCATAGTCCAAAAACATGCAGTAACCTGACTAAAGTGCCTTAATTAGCCAGATGTGCATGAAAGAGTGACTGGATTCATGTCTGTATGTTGCCCTGTGATCAAATGGTGCCTTGTCCATGGTGTAGCCTCCCCCTGCCCATTAACGTCCGGAATTCAACTCTGTATGTTTAAAGTGAACATTGACTGGGAGAGTGAGTGTGTGTATATGTGCGCGTGCATATGTATGACGCCTCACAATTAAACATTTTGGTGTCTCTCGTGTATCTATCAAGGTTTGAGGAACAAGTTTTCTCTGCTGCAGTATCAACATTTTCTGTCTTATCAACAGGTGGACAATACTCCCCTGCTGAAAGAAACCTGGGACCTGGGAAAGATACAGTAATAATTGATTTAAAGATACAATACCCATACCCAAACAAGTTAGAAAAAGCCTTTATCATATCTATAGATACATATTAGGTTTTGTCATAAAATTAATAACAATTTAAACGTTTGTTTTTATAGGCTACTCTTGATAGGGAAATTACCGTTTGGCCCAGTTTTCTGTATTGGCAACAAAACATACTAAACCTAAACATTCTCCTTAAAAGGAGCAAGCATTTTCTGAACATACATTAAATATATGATCCATATAAATCAATGACAATATCTCTAATAAATCATCCATCACATAAAAACCCACAAAATTCCAGGAAAAAATATTTGTCTAAAAGTCTAAAAATTTGAAAGAAAATACAAAATCAGTAGAGGATAGAATGTGTTAATACAATGTCCACAAACACATGCCAGCATTGCGAAAATAAGAGAAATTTAGGCAAAAATATTTACATTCAAAATGATTGAAATTAAAATAATTTTAATTTAATTTGTGTATAGTAATGGAAACCATCATCACATGAATTTCGGAGATAAAATCCCGATGTTGGCTAATTTCACACTTGTTCCTCGCAATGAGTTGACAATGTACCACCTGCATTTGTGTCATGTCTGCTTGCTCTGCCAATATTCCTTATCTCCAAAGTTCAAGTTGGAGTAAGTTGGTGGGAAGACGAACAGCGGACCACCTGAAGGGTTTGTGGCTTTCACACTAACCATGTTAGAGTCAACATGTGGAGTGTCCCAATCATGGGACAAAATGTTTGATCTGACCGCAAAATGTAATTTTTCCTGGCCATAAGGAAGATGTGACAAGATGAGAAAGGCTATATGGCCATGGGATGAGGAATATACTGAGCAGTGTGATTGGTTGACTATTTAATCAACCAACAAGAAAGAAATGTCTCTCATCTCTTTTTGACTGGATGTAGAGTAACATACATTTCTGAAATATTTAAAAAAATTGAAATTTTAAAAACGTAAACAAACTTCCAGATGGACAAAATAATTTTTTTTTTGTGTTATTGAACAACTGCTTGAACCCAAAGAAATTTCTTACCACATGTAAGTTGACAGTGAGTGATATGAATGAACAAACAGGAACTATTTTTTCTTCTTCCTCATGTAATTCAAGGGAGTGACACAGTAAGCAGATGTCATTGCTTTTATTTACATTCAGTCCTCTCTGACACATTTTCTTATCAACCTACACTCAATCAGCTGTGTTACACAATCAGACATAAACATAAACAAATGTACAGTAGATAAGTGTCTTCTACAGTTTTGAGATTAGAGAATACTTTCTCCCATTTTTTTTCACAGCCTCATTGAAAACTGTTGACCTTTCTTTTATCTGTGCATTTCATAACTGTATTTAAGACATTTCTCTGAGAGAACTTTATTCTGAAAAGTTCTAACTTTTTCTTACCTAAACATCACACTGTAGTTTTTGAACTTCATAAAACCTAATTAATGATGCTACTAATGAAGTGGCAAAATGTCCATGGTTGCATGTTTGATAAGCATTAGATTAGATCAGCATTATCTTTGTCTTTACAATTAGAATTTCTCTCTAAAGAGAGAAGAAGATTGAAGTTCAAAATAGAATTGTCCTGGGTAAATTGAAGTGTGTGAGAAATCACTTAATATCGATCTTAATTTAGTTAGAAATATCTCGAAAAGTCGGATTCTACGTTTAAACAAAATTTTAACATGGGTTCTACACATTTTCATCGTATTTCAAATAAGTTTAATTCATTTTAAGCTTCTGTTGTTTGCATTTCTAAAGTCTCACAGCAATTTGGAAGCAGTCCTAGCATCCTTGAATGGGTGTATAGATATTTTCCAATAAGTATTGGAACTTGGAAAAAAAAGGTTTCTTTTTTTAGGTTGAATACATTTGAATCTACAAATGCAGCCTCAGTGCAGCAGAGAGCAGTGTCTCCCTTGCTCCCCAGGCTTTAAGTTGTACTATCATGGTACTGACAGGAAGAGCAGGAAGAGAAATGGAGTCAGAGTTATCTTGAGTCTGAAACTGGAAATTGAAGGTATGATGCTCAATGTTGTTAGTGGCTACGCCCCACAGGTGGGCTGTGAGTTTGAGGAGAAGGGGAGGTTCTGGAATGAGCTAGATGACGTGATGCAGAATATCCCCAGAGATGAGAGTGATAATTGGTGCAGACTTCAATGGGCATGTTGGTGGGAATGTAGATATAGAGGGGATGAAGAAGTAATGGGCAGATTTGGTATACAGGATAGGAACACAAAAGGACAGATGGTGGTAGACTCTGCAAAAAGCATGGAAAAGGCTGTAGTGACCACCTTTTTTCCAGAAAAGATAGGAACACAGGGTAACTTATAGGAGCGTAGGTAGGAGCACGCAGGTAGACTTCATCTTACATAGATGAGATAACCTGAAATAGATCAGTGACCAGTAATAGATCAGTGACTGCAAAGTAGTGGTAGGTGAGATTGTTGCCACACAGCATAGGAAGGTGGTTTGTAGGATGACTCTGTCTTTGCCCTCTTGATCTTCCTTGTCACCAGAGCACAGGACAAAGTGGTGGAAACTGAAGAGGTAGGGGTGTTGTATGGTTTTCAGGGAGGAGGTGGAAAAAGGGTAGTTAGGGAGAGGTTCCATATTATTGGACAACTACAGATAATGTTATCAGGGAGACAGGTAAGAGAGTATTTGGTGTATCATCTGGAAGGAAAGTAGATAAGGAGACTTGGTGGTGGAATGAGGAGTGCAGAGAAAGCGGTTCACAAAGAAGAATTGGGACACCGAGAGGACTGAAGAGAACAGACAGGAGTACGGGGAGATAAAGTGGAAGGTAAAGATAGAGGGAGCAAAGGTAAAACAAATGGAGTACGATGACTTTGTAGTCAGTTATAGTTATAGACTTTGTTGTACGATGACTGTATAGTCAGACTTTATAGTCGATGACTTTATAGTCATCGCACTATAGAGAATGAGGAGAGAATGGAGAGAATGATTTACACAGGCTGGCGAAACAGAGAGATAGAGATAGAAAGGATGTACAACAGGTCCAGGTGATTGAGGATAGAAAGGGAAATTGTTTGACAGATGCTAAAAGAGTGATGGGAAGATGGAAAGACTACTTTGAAGAGCTAATGAATTTGAAAATGAAAGAGAGGCAAGGGTAGAAGAGGTGACTATTGTAGACCACAAAGTAGCAGAGATTAGTAAAAGTGAAGTGAGGGCATTGAAGAGGATGAAGAGTGGAAAGTCAGTTGGTTCTGATGATATACCTGTGGAGGTGTGGAAGTGTCTATGAGAGGCACGATAGAGTTTCTGGCTAGATCATTCAACAGGATCTTAGAGAGTGAGAAGATGCTGAAGAATGGAGATGAGGTGTGATGGTACCCATTGTTCAGGTTTGAAGGTTTAACATTTTGGATTGACCAAGAGCACTGTAAATGTACAGTAACAAAATTAATCCTCAAAAATACAACTTGCCTAATAATTGTGCATACAGTCCATCTTCATATGACTACATATGAACAAAAGAAGCACATGGGTTTAATTTTGTATGATTATGTGCATATTTCTTAATTTTTCTTTTTTCTCCAACTATGTCTCAATCTTTTTCAGTTCAAGGCATTGGTCCTTGTGTCTCATACTTCAAGTATTTGACTTGGTGATCATTTGTGCCATGAGTGCACTGTTTGCACTGTTGAGCTTTCTCAGCAAGTTCATCAGCGTCCTTCTGAGGGCTGGCGAACACCTCTATTAATATTCTTTTTCTTTCTCAGTTTTTCTAGCTCATTCTCCAATGCTTTTTTTTTTTCAAGGTCCACACAGTGCACCCTTTCACTTCCTCCTCTCTTCATCGAGGTACATCCTGTACTTTGTCCTGGCTGTTCTTCTGTGAGGGATTCCTTGAATACCTCTCCACAAGCTCTGACCTGGCTTCAGATAGGTCTTTGGGCCTCAACACTTTGTTCAGTTGTATTGCAGGTCTC
The DNA here is from genome assembly GCF_037954325.1 of Fistularia commersonii. Classification (NCBI taxonomy): domain Eukaryota; kingdom Metazoa; phylum Chordata; class Actinopteri; order Syngnathiformes; family Fistulariidae; genus Fistularia; species Fistularia commersonii. The sequence continues at coordinate 18,379,211 of NC_141297.1, forward strand.
CATTTTCATGTGGAATGCTTCTAGGAAAATCAGATCTCTTCTAAAGTGTGGGGCAAGTCCAAATTTTACACTATAGCTTGTCTTGTCCTTTCTATGTGTGAAAGAGTTTGCAATATCAGAAACATTGCCTCAAACGGCTCAGACACCATCGTTTGATGGACACAAGTGGTGCTACACTGTAATATTCAGACACCAGAGCTGGTCCTGCTGGAGGTGGTCATGGTGGTGGTGGTGGTCGGCGCAGCAGCTGTTGTGTTGGTGACTGGAGCAGTGGCTTTGCCAGACTCAGCTAAAAAATCTGCCACAGTCAACTGCTGCCTGCCTTATGACCATCTGATCACATGTGTGATTTAACTGCTTTGACTATTTTGGAGAGTTAAAGTGTTTTTGCTCACAAAACAAAACCCTCACCTGGTTTTCTGCATACAAAAACAAAAAGCTAGAGAAATTACTTAATTGAAATACACCATTCATTACACCTTTTTCTTACAAGACCAGAAAACCTTACCTGACAATCACCAAAGAATATCTCAAAATTTGAGCAATATCACCTCATTGGTCTTCAGTATATATTTTCAGTAATATATTTTGCGTTCAGAACCCCACCCATGCACAGTGAATTCATATGTAGAATCGTCATTTTGACACAGTGAAATGTGAGAGCAAACTTTGACTAGCTGAATGTTTCAACCCCAGTCATGAGTTTTTAAACCCTTCAAAATCCCCCCCAACCCAACACCGCTGCCCCACAGTACTTAAATATGGTTGCAGAAAGCAGAAAAATATCCATATTTAAAGTCTCTTTAATTTTATCTAAACTATTTTGATTTTTATATTTTGCAACAATACAAGAGGGATTTGACTATTAGCACACTTTTTAAATGTTCTTTTTAAAAAAATGATAGTCTCACAGACAGAAATTAAGGGTGGATCTTGTCACTTCTGTTTCATGCAACATCCCAAAACGTTTTAAATTGGTACATGGGAAAATAGACATTTCTTGGTAAGAGTGGTATAAATACAATTGAAAATAAAAACTGTTTGTGTTTTAAGACACCTCCCAAATACTTTGTTGTAACTTGCAAAGACTTTCGCTATTTCTATTTTAATTTCTTCCCCGTTAATTCTAAACTCACAGAACAATATTTGCAAACTTTCTCAACTAAGTAAATGATCAAATATCCCAAGAAGGTTTTGTATTTCATTTCTACTTTTGTCGAACACCAGACTCAGCTATGTAAGGTAGTTGTTGAAATACTTGGAAACTTAAATTTCAACCCTGGTGTGTCTTCAAAGTCATTGACACTAAATAGGAACTCTGTGTCCTCCTTTTGGCAGGATGCAACAGAGAATATGAAAAACAATTCCTTGTCTCTTTAAATATACAGAGGTTATTTTTTTTAATTATTTTTTTTATGAAATACAAATGTAAAAACGAATGAGTATGGCATGGGTTTACTATCTTACATAAAAACCCTGTGTGGGTTTGTGTGTATAACAAACTGCGCTGCTGTTTCGATGGGAGCTTCGTAATCAATAGAGACCTCACTTTCATGACAAAGGTAGTTATGCAGATGTCAAGGTACTTAATGCTGTTTCCATAAACTAACCTCGATAAAATCCTGGAAGGGGCAGCTGTCTTGCTCAGCTTCTCCGCCTTGATGGTTAACAGCGGTTAAGTCACTTGGACCCCTTTATGATCAAACCTAGTCATGCCACACCATGCCAAAAATGTTCCAAGGAGGGGAAAATGTCAATTTTCATATGAGGACAAAAAGACGGAGGGAGTTTTGGTTTAAGTAACAAGAATAAAAATCAAAGCTCGTTCAATTTGATACAAATATAAACGTGACAATTTTCCTGACTACCTTTGCTCAGTAATCATCTAATTTTTCGAGGACATCACAGTTGCTTTTGTTTCCATTGAACACAAAAGAATCAGGTGTTCAACATGAGCTCCACCCTCCAAAATTAGTACAGTACTGATTTGGAGGGTGGAGCTAATGTTGAACACCTGTTTTTATAGGATATAAGGATATATCCTAATTAATTGGATATAAGGATGCTTTACATTTAACTTTCCTGTTACCCTCATTATGACTAATTTTCTAACAGCAAAGTTCCCCAAAATCTAGTAATCATGGAAACAAAGAGACAATTACTTGATAAGGTCACTCTCACTCTGAGGTGAGTCCTTTGTATTTGGTCTTGTGAAGTCTTCTCTTTTTGGTAGACTTAGGCACTAATACACCTACTTCCTGGAGAGTGTTCTTCACTTGAGTGGATGTTGTGAATGGGTTTTTCTTCACCATGGATGAAAACACAGGTAAGGGCTCCCTGCATGGCATTTCTGCCTGACGCACCTCAGACGGGGTCAATGGAGTAGCTGCAGGGTCATCAGCTGGGAGCTACCCTTCATTTCGTTCCATGTTTCGTTCCATTATTCCCAGAGCATCTCACATTGGTGGAGCAACAGCAGGAACCTGCCACCCCCTGCAGCTACTCCTTGGACCCTTCTTTCCCCCACAATATGTCCTAATTTCTCAGCCAGAAACTGTGTCTTACCACCTCTTCTGCCAAGTGTTTGGAGGCCTTCTTCAGCTTCAACCCGGTCGCTCCTATGTTTCTGAGGAGGCACTGGATGGATGTTCCGATAAACCCCCTGCAGCCAACCTCCAAAGGGCAGATAACGGTTGACCATCCAGGCTCCCGACACTCAGCTGCCAGCTCTGAGTAATTGTCCCTCTTCCTTTCAAAAGCTGCCTCCATTCCTCTCTCCAAAGGGACAGTGAGCTCTGCCAGGATCACTGTTTTGGCTGTGGGGGACCACAGGATGACATCTCAGAGAGGCCGTGGTTGTCTTTGGCGGGAACTTGAGCTACCTGTCAAGGTCCACTCTTAAGTTCCAGTCGCTTCCAGGTGTTCTCTCCCTCTGGCTGATGTTCTGAGCCCCTGCCCCTTGTCCGACAAAGTGGATCAGCTTCCGGGTTCTTGGAGGATGGTCCTTGGCTACTTCTGTCCTTTGTGCCTTGAGGACTTGTGCCAGTTTCCGCAGGATCTGGTTGTGCCGCCACCTGTACCAACCCCGAGCCAGAGCTGTCTTGCAAATGGACAGGATGTGCTGTAAACTTGGGTTTGGGGCGTTGCAAAGATCGCAGTTTTACTCTGAGCTGTGCCACTGACTCAGGTTACTAGAGGTTTTCATAGGTGGCGCGAATGAGAAAACTCAGCCTTGCTTGAAGCATCTTCCACATGCCAGACCACTTGACGGTCCTGTCAGCCACTCCTTCTCAGGTTCCCCAATGTCCTTGTTGGTGCTGGCTGAGCCCTATAACCTTGTATTGTGCCACCTCATTCCTGACCGCCTTTTTCGATCACCAGTGCTTTCCTCTCCTTTCTTGTGGCTTTTGACCAAAACCTGAGGGATGTTCCGCACCCCCTGATTGCATCCTGCCCACAACTTCTTTGTGCATCAGCCTGGTCGACAGCCTTGTCAGCCTTCCGTTTGCGTCCTGTTTGAACCTGAGCCTTGATGTTTTTTACAAACGGATCAGTTAAGTCTCTCAGCTCTGACACGAGCCTTGCCTTTTCCTGTCTGTAGCCCAGGTTGCCCATTGGGCAGCTGGAGTACGCTTTTCCCAAACAGGCCAATATTGGAAAGGCTTCGAGGTGAAGCAAGCCATTTGTGAATGAAACTGTTGGCTTTGGCATCCATCTTCATTACTGTAGATGAGGTGATCTCACACCGCTTCAGGGGCCACATCGCGCACTGATAGAGGGTGAATTAATAGCACCAGACCTTGAGCTTCCCTGGCAGGAGGCTCTTGTCTATCATCTCCAGGCCGTCAGTATGCTGGTGCATGATGGTGTCAGACAGATCAGCCGTGTACAGCCTTCCCAAGCCTCAGACAGGTTGTTCAGCCAACCATGGAATCCTTTCTCCAGCTACTGTGAAGGAGATGAGGTAATTCTTGGCTCCCTTCTGGATTGGGAGACTGTGAGACTTTGTTGGTTTGATTCTAATTCTGGCCCATCCAAGGAGTTCTTCAAACCTCTTTAGGAGCCTGGCTATACACAGCGCTGTTTGCAGAAGGCTTGTTACATCTTCCATGTAACTCCGCAAGGATGGCAGTCGTTGGCCTGACTGTGACCTTATTCTTCAACCCATTTGCCTACGAAAAATCAGAATAGCCTCAAAGGCTGCTGTTAAGATGATGGGAGAGATTGAGCAGCCCATTGCGATGCCTTTCTCAAGCTGATGCTGATGTTGTTTTCTGTGTGGTGTAGCAAAGTTGAAAACTGCTGAAGTAGTAGATGGAAACCAGAAAGGATTCTGTGATCATCCAACACTGTTATCTTCCATGGACATCCAGGCCTCTTTGAGTTCCCAAGCTCACCAGTGTACTCCTTTTTTATCAGAATGTACCAAACTGTTGATTTTGTTACTCCTAACATTTCTGCTATCTCCCTGATGGATTGCTTTTTTTCCAGCCTCAGGATGGTCTCTTTCACCTCACTGAGAGCTCTTTTGACTGCATGTTGTGTGTTCACAGCAACAGCTTCCAAATGCAAACACCACACCTGGAATTCACTCCTGGACCTTTTAACTGCATAATTGATGACAGGTTACCTAGGGGAGAGCCCATGCACCCTTGTTACTTTCTTCGCCTTCTGAGTCAATTGTCAAATTACTTTTGGCCCCTTAAAAAAGGGGTGGCTATGTAGCTGTAACTCCTAAACCCTTGCTCCTCTCTGAAATTCTCTGAAATTACAGCTGAGTCTGCACTGTTAGCCCATATTGAGTATATAATTGTATCCTGAATGTTTTCATTAACAGCTAAAATAATAAAACTTGCCACTGTCCAAATATTTCTGGACCTAACTGTAACTCCTCAATAAAACCCCTTGGTAACATGAGAATAAATAAGAAAAGAAAGTCTCAATTTTTTTCTGCTGAGACACCATAAAAGAAATATTTCCATGAGATTTAATTGAAAAACACTAAGACGTATGGTCCAAACAGATTTTATTATAGACATATTAACAAAATCTATGATAGAACTGTTTGGAATTGATATATGCAATGTGACACGAAGTTATTGAGATGTTTCTACATTGAGTGGTACCACTCTGAATCCTAGACCAATCAGAGGGGCACTGCTCAGACAGAGATCACTTTAATGACAGTAAAATGGCCCACTGGCTTCATTTATCGAAAGAAAACATCCTACATATACATTGATAAATTGCCCGGATGTGTGAGAGTGAACAGTTGTTTTTCTGTATATGTGCCCCCGTGATCGCCCAATAACAGCTTCGATAGGCTCCAGCAACAACATGAGCTTGGCTGCAGGATAAGCAGCAGATAAATGAAGGGGGTGTTTTCAGGGAGCATGAGAAATTATATCAACAAAACAATTTGAAAAACACTAAATTATGTAAAAACAACAGCAATATCTGATCTGTAGACATAGTTGGTCATTTCATCACATGCAATGGGAAGGACAAGTATTTGATACACAGCTGATTTTTCAGCTTTTCCCATTTGGAAAGCATGTAGAGGTCTTTTATCATATGTACTCTTCAACTGAATCTAAAACAAACAATTGTAAGGAAATTAATTTGCATTTTATTGCATGACCTAAGTATTTTGATCACCTGCAAACCAGTAAGAATTGTGGCCTCATAGACCTACTAGTTCTTCTTTAAGAAGCCCTCCTGTTCTCCACTCATTACCTGTATTAACTGCTCCAGTTTGAACTCAGCTGTATAAAAGACACCTGTCCACACACTCAAACAAACTCCAACATCTCTACAATGGCCAAGACCAGAGAGCTGTGTAACGGCATCAGGGATAAAATTGTTGACCTACACAAGACTGGGATCAGCTACAGGACAACAGGCAAGCAGCTTGGGGAGAAGGTAACAACCGTTGGCACGATTATAAGAAAATGGAAGAGGTTCAAGATGACGGTCAATCTCCTTCAGTCTGGGGCCCCATGCAAGATCTCAAGAAGAAGAAGGATGAGTACAACCCCAAGAACACTATCCCACCATCCCAACCGTGAAGCATGGAGGTGGAAACATCATTCTTTGGGGATGCTTTTCTGCAAAGGGGACAGGACGACTTGACCGTATGAAGGGGAGGATGGATGGGGCCATGTATTGCAAGATCTCTGCAAACAACCTCCTTCCCTCAGTGAGAGCCTTGGAGATGGGTTGTGGCTGGGTCTTCCAGCATTACAACCCGAAACACACAGCCAGGCAGGCCAACTAAGATGCGGCTCCGTAAGAAGCATCTCAAGGTCCCAGAGTGGTCCACCCAGTCTCCAGATCTGAACCCAATAGAAAATGTTTGGAGGGAGCTGAAAGTCCATATTACCCAGCGACTGCCTTGAAAGGATCTAGAGAAGATCTGTGTGGAGGAGTGGGCCAAAATCCTTGCTGCAGCGTGTGCAAACCTGGTAAAGAACTACAGGAAACATCTCATCTCTGTAATTGCCAACAAAGGTTTCTGTGCCGAATATTAAGTTTTGTTTTTTCTGATGTATCAAATATTTATGTCATGCAATAAAAAGCAAACTGATTACTTAAAAATCATACAAAGTGTTTTTCTTGACTTTTGTTTTAGATTCTGTCACTCACAGTTGAATGAAAATTACAGACCTCAACATGCTTTGCAAGGGGGAAAAGCTGAAAAATCAGCAGTGTATCAAATACTTGTTCTCCCCACTGCTGATCATCAAATAATGGCTGCGTGTTTCAGGGGGTCACTTGTCATACTTGGAACCAAACATTCTTTGCTCTGAGTCCTGCACTCCTTCGATCCTGTCAAGGTATTGTTGAGCAAGACACTGAAACTCAAACCGCTTGAATGGCACTGCTCAGTGGCTGCCAACAGCTGATGTTTCATCCTTGATTGGTTAAATGCAGAGAAATAATTTCCTACAAGGGATTAGTAAAGTAAAATGCAATAAAAATAAATAAATTAATCAATTAATTAATTAAAAAAAAAAAAAAAAAAAATCAAGACACTAGGGGTGAGAGGATGAGGAGCTAAATACAACAATGGAGCTGAAGATTTGTCAGATTTGTGAGAAACAGTTTACATGCATAATTCTACAAGTGAACTTGTTTAAATAAAAAAAGATGGGGAAAAACAAAAGGTGAATTTCATCTGAACCCCACCATTACAAGAAACTTTGAACTTGCCAACCCAACCTCTCATGTGCTTAATGAAAACAGTCTAAATGAATGTTTAAATTCTATATGCTAAAGAGTTCTGAGTATATTCTATACCTGTAGAGGCTCAGACAATGCTATTACTAATAATTATTTTGTTTTTTACTTTTTCTGTCCGAAGCTTTTCCACTCCGCAATTATTCATCCTGTTGTTTTACCTCCTCAGCTGTTTCAGATAAACTGGGGATGTCTGAAACCTCAAATGTCTTGTACCTCTGCTAGTTATTGGCTATACAACAATTTACCTTCCATGAAATGTTCCCATCTTTAGTTTATGCCTTAGTCAACATACGCCTTCCTTTTTTACCTGTCAGCTTGACCATTGTCCTGGGGCACTGGTCTTGTGCTTCCATCCTCATGTTGGACTTCACAGTGGTGGCAGGAGTTCCAGGGATGCAACATGAACAGATAGTGCGCTTCCTTGCTCTACCAATTCTCCTTGTGTTTGAATTTGGCCTAACACAACTCTGTAGATGGGCAGACAAGTGTTGCAAGTCGGGGTTGTCATTCTCATCTGCACTGAGGATATCTTCATCAATTGGTTTCACAAAGCTGGTTCTTGATTTAAAATTGGTATCATAAACTTTTTTCAGAGATATTTGGCCTGAAGGACACCTAATCTTTCGCTTCAGAGAGAATTTGGTGTCTGTCTGTTCCTCTACTAACATCTCCTGTTCAATCAAAAGTTTAGGACAATTATCATATCCATAATGGTACAAATGATCATGCTTTTTTTCCTTTGTGCAGCTTGTTGTTTCTTCACAACCCATCATGGCAACCATGTCAGTGCACTTCTGTTGTACATGCTCTTCTGGTACAGCCCACGATGGCTCATTGATCCTCTGTAGGCAAATTTTGACATAAGCTGTAATCCCAAATTTTTGCCTTAACAAATGATTAGTAAAGAGGCAGGGTTTTGGTGGCAATGAAGAAATACAGTTTGGCAACTTAGGGCTTGTAGAGTGCTGCAAGAGAGATCAAAATGACACTTTAAAAAGAAACTGGCCTTTCATCAACACTTTTCAGACAAAAACAATGTTAGACTAGATAAATTTATGGGAATAATTGGTATAGTATTAAACTAAATAATAGTTTAATAATAATAATGATAGTTGTTACATGAAAGTTATCATTTTTACACAGAACTTACACAACTGAATTTAACAAGTAAGCTGGGTATCATTGCAAGCATGTTCTTCGTGCAAACATTAGTACCCTCACCTTCACATTACTGGTTCCTCCCTCTGTCTGAAAGCAGGTTCCACAGATGCTGCCGGAAGTGCAGTGATCTGCCCGACTCTCAACATCATGAGCCACCTTCATGCTGTCTAACTGCTGGTTGGAGTTGCTCTGCTGACAGGTTATGTTTGAGGCTTCATTGTTATTCATAACTGCAGCACCATAGGCATTTTTTATTGTTATGACCGTGTGGTCTGACATGTTCTGGGGCAGCAGTGCTGGTCTCAGAGCAGAGCTTGCATTCCTTTCATCTCTTGTATTACTGAAGTTAACTAAGCTTGTTTTTGTTAGTGTGCCCAAGCTCCTTGTATCTATCTGGTCCCTTTGTTTCTGAGTCCCTTTTTGTATCACATCTTCTTTTGACCCTGACTCAAGCTTGGGTGGTACATATGCCACAAATATGACATTATCTTCATCCAGATGAGAGATTGTTGATGTACTAGATAATACAGCTTGTTGAGATGAGCCTTCCAGACAATCATCTTTGGAAAGGTCAATCACTTCATTTGACTCATTTAGAATTAAAATGCTAGAGTCTTGATTGACTACCCTATAGGATGCTGTGTCGGGTTTCTTGAAATGTGTACTATTCTTTGCATCCCCAGCTGAATTGGTTCCCTCAGTTGCCAACAGAGATGGTTGGCCACACCTTTTGGCAGCAAAAAACATCTTGCCATGGCACATAACCAAGGTATTTTCTTGTGGTTTTTCACATTTGCTTGATCTTGACAGAGAGAGGGATGTTTCTTTTGTAATTAGTTCCCAGTTTTTGCTGTCGTGTTCTCTCTCTCTTACAAGTGTTTCTGGTTCTCCACAACCAGGGGATGATGCCCTTGACCAATAATCTTCTTCAATTACCCACTTCATTGGGCTGTTGGGCCTTTGAGAGACTTTTGGAATCAATTTCAAATGTGGTTTAGATCCTCCTGATGTAGGCAAAGTCATATTTAAGGCCTTGGGAAGATGCTCTGCTGCTGAATAACTTCCTGGAGTGATGTTTTTCACATTAAGAGCCACCTTGGTTGATTCACAGACCACACTCATGCCTGACAAGGAGTTGGCAGATGGATTCAAGATCTGCCTGCTGACACCTGTATGGACTTCTGAAGCTGGAACAGTTTCGACTTTTGCGTAACGTGCAATCTGATAGCACTGCCCGTTTCGGACGACAGATGGTGTTGCAGTCACTAGGGGAACCTTATTCAGTGACATACCATGATCTTGACATTCATTGTGCAAAGTGCTCATGAAAGAAGCCTGCACAGGGTTTGAAGGAACTACAACAGGTGCAGTTTCCTGCGACTTAGAAGCCATAGCAGAATTGGTTATTTGAGTTTGGACATAGTGGCCATTTACCACTTGTACAGGAATAAGCCTCATGATGGTCCGTCCGTCAACCCCAATAGCAGGCAACGCCTGGTAGAAGACACCAGTCCCTCTAAGAAGAAAAGAAGACAGATATTTTTCAGGTGACATTTTTTTTATGTCTTAACAGAAGCAAAATATTTTTGAATTGAACAAGTTCTTTAAATAAAATACAACAAGGCTGGCTTCTCCCTTTGATGATAAAATTTGGTCACTTCCTTTATCAAACTGAAATTAAGACTGGCCTCTCACTCTAATAGATGAACCAACAGGATAAAGAAGACAAGAGACTCTGGCAACAAAGTTATAGGTACTCTTTTCATGTAAATTATATTATCTTACTCCATTTTTAGAGTTGGGCATCATGCTATTAACTCACAGAATACACCAGAAGTATCATTTTTGCTGGCAAATGAACAAGTGTACAGTGAAAATGTATATTTCCAAAATATTGAGATTTAACTTTACAAATGTAAATCAGAGTCCTCTGAGGCAGCAATTAATACTACATCTTGATAGTTTTCTAGTAGCAACAAAATTAAAATCTTTGAAATGATCCCTTGGCCAGTACCCTTTTATCTTGTGTAATATCAGCTGAAGTTCATAAGAACATTCACACTCCATTAGAAATCACGCAATATTCTAAGCTGGGCTAGACTGATATTCAGGCAACAGATAACTATTTTAACAACCTATTATGTCTGCTGCTTGCTCACTTCTCATTTAACCATTCAATTACCATTCAATCTATAACTTCTCAAAAGCCACCTGTCCATATTATAGTTCACGTGGCCACATTCTGATTTATTCACGATGGAGATAAATTTGATACGAGCTACAAAACTGTATTCATGCATTTATCCCAAGCAGTGCAAAGGCAATAAACTGAAAATGCAATTCAGTATTTCTGAGGGAAAAAAAAAAATCAATGCCACTTTAGCTTCAAATATCCAGCAGCGAGCATCCTTAGATTCCGCCTCCAAATGTATTTGTTGTGACACTTTTAGTTTTGACATAGTTTTTAAAATACATACAGAATATTGCCTATCAAGTATTGTATGCGCTACTTTAAAATATTCTATACTACAAAATAAATAAAATGGTCAAACAAAAATGCATCGTTTGTTGTCATCTGCAACCCTTCCCAGATAAAAGTACCGGTTCAACGCAAACACCCTTCGTTGTTTTACGTGATGTCGCAAACGCTACCAAATAATAACTTGAAAGACCTCTGGGAAATATATGAAGAGACTTTATATCCACCGTTCTACCAAATAGAGCTTCCTTCAGAAATAAGTTAAATACGTGCTAAGGAAAGTGACTTACGGATGTTTTACTCTTATTTGCCTTGGAGCTTCATCCACTTGTTGACTCCCAGGGAACATGACTTCTTCGCATACGTCTATTCTATGTTGTTCCAATCTATCGATGGTGTAAACAAAAAGCAACTTCAGAGATCAGGATAATTCCTGGAGCAAGTTACTGCTAATGGCGTTTATACAGCAACCCCGACGGGAACGCGAACCGTCAATAGGCGCTTCTGATTTTTTGTCGGTGGTGCCGAAGCGCATGCTTCTGACAGCCCAAAACACATTAATGGAAAACATTGAAATCCCTTCATATTTCCTCTTTACTCTTAACCTTTCGCCATGACCATTTTCTTCTTCATGGCGACGCCATGAAGCAAATGATTGCTACTGCCCCCCCCCGGTGAAAAAAAAAATCACTACAGAAGTGGAACGATAATAATGGAAAAATAGTCAAATGATAACAAAATACAGATAAATAAAGTAACAACAACACTATGGTTATGCCGCTATGCCAGTGATTGTTATAATTTCTATTTATCTGCCAAGGTGCCTGGGTTATCCTGATGCAAATGACCCCAAAATACACCACACTTCTGATGTAATGGACTTGTGCATACTTTTGAAACCCTGTTTTGACACTCTGTACCAGCACCATGTACAAATCTGGTTTAGAGATGATGGGTAAGAAGAATTTCAGCTGTTGTCTGTGTCACAGAGATTCAAAAATTACAGCTTTTCCCCTTCAATTTGCTGGTAAAATGTGTTCAATTTCTTTGGCTTTGCAGCTAAGGAAAATACTTCTGAAATGCTTTATCCATGTATTTTTCGCAACAGACATCAGAACACTGCTCTCTCAAGTCTCACAAGGAGAATCCGTGCCGAGCTGAAGAGGTCCTTCAAAGTCCGAAAGGCAGTATCTGCAGACTGGGACCAGTATAGATGCCCCCTTGGAGGGAGGCTCAGGAAGTCAGGGCAGTGAGGTTTGTGGTGATGGAGCTATAACTGCAGATGAAGCATCTGTAAAAGTTGGTAAAGCCCAGATAGTGTTGCTGCTACTTTCATTTTTGGGGAACAGGTCAGGATCTTACTCCAGTTGTTCAGTGGGTTTGGAGTACTGTGGTGAATTGGAGTAGTCTGGTGAGTGACGGCACCCAACAATGATAATCAAGGGCCTTGGCAGGGATTTGGATGTCCAGCGAGACCCTTTGTAGGCCCAATTGTATAACTAAGATCTACACCATAACAGTGGCACGTATATTAGAGTCTATGACAGGGGCAGGGTGTGTGCCCCACCTGTAAGGACGAGCTACAATAGAAGTTAGGGACTTATGTATGAGGTGGATGATTTGACTATCTTGGGATTCACCTTAACTTCCTCATTTACTGGTGAGCCCTGCCCCCCCCCCCCCCCCCCCCCCAGTCAGCAGGAAATAAAATGTCTGGCTTGACCACAGTACATGCAGAGGTTCTCCTTTCGACAACGTTCTCGTCCTAATGTGCAACCTAGTGCAACCCAAATACATGGACTCGGGATCCACACATTGCCTGCAGCTGGAGGAAGAGGAATCAGAACCAGATGGGGAACCTGTTCAATGAACCGAAGCAGCCAGGGACATCCTGTTTACGTTCTCTTCTACAGGCTTGGATACAGAGATGCAGCTGGACAAAAAGCTCTAGGAGTTCAAGTGTCAACAAGTTAATCTTTAAAGATAATCAGCCAGGCTGTGCACAAAGGCATCGCACATCGCTGTGTTGTTCCAGCTAATCTGGTGGTTGATAGAAAAATCAGCCACTGACTCCCCCCCATCATAGCCAAAGCAGATTATACATGGCATCAGGCCCAAAAAAAAGAAAACCTTGTAGCTCCTCAGAAGGCCTGAAATGCATATGAAAGAAATCACCTCTCCCACTCAGTGGTGCCCCGGAGGAGGTCTCTGCCTATTCGATTGCTGATAACTTAAGCCACTCTGGCTTCCTCAGTAGCACATGTGTGGGGTTGCACACTGAGGAACAGGTAGTCAGACATAGCCTGCAGAGCTAAGGACCACTTTAGAGCTCCAACCCGAGACTCCCAGACGGTCCCGGGCTGCAGCAGAGTCAAATAAGAACCTTACTGTGGGTACCGGAACAGAAGTAGCAACCGTAGACACAAACTGCTGCATCTGGGCAGAAAGGACTGCAAAGTTGTTGGTCTCCTCCAATCATAGCTTGTTCTGTCCAAGTGCGTTCAAGTCTCTCAAATTGTTTTTTTCACAAAAGTTGTTGCTGGATCCATGTCTAGCCAGAGTGTACCGAAACAGGAGATGTATGAAAATGACGACTGAGAAAAGAGTTCAAAGACTTTACTGAGACAGGCATCCAGACTGGAGGATGGTGGAAGGCCTAACATAGTACACAACAATCGGGCAATGGCATGAGCATAGAGCCAGTGCTCTCTTGAGGATAGTTGATTGTATTGAGGAGTTGCAGCTGTGTTTCCAAGTGAGGTGAATGAGCTAATGAGGGGGGCAGAGGTGGAGCCAACAGAGAAACACTGAGTTTGGAAATTAGTATGGTCTAGAACAGACTTGGGTTTATGTTTTTCGTGTAAGAATAAATTACAGCATCTCCTGACCATCTTGGGCTCTTCATTGAGTGACTCCAAGTATTTCTGGTAAGACTATGTTGATGTAAGAAGCATAAAAATGTGGAGACAGTTGTACCCCAACATTGCACTAGGTCGGTGGCAAAAACATAACTGTGGCCTCTTTTCACACAGACACTCAAGAAATCCATGTTTCTACTAAAAAGTTGTATTTATTACGTTTGAGCTAGAAATCATAATAAGATTGTAACTTGTTAGTCGAAAAGGGTGCACATATCCCTTTACTAAATGACTCTCACTGTGTATATGGATAGATAGATATACACACAAGGAAGTCAGCAAGCTAATCCATGCTAAAATGGCTCACAAACAAATGTCACTGGAGAGCTTATGTGGCAAAAAAAACAAAACAGAAGAGTCAAAAAGAGCTGCATTTAGAACAAAATAGCAAGAATCATATTTAAATGGGTTCATCGCAACAGCCGTCCACCCCCACCCCATGAAGAAAAAGTTGCCTGTGATGAAAGTGGTCTGTGGCACTAAGAAGGTTGAGGACCACTGCTCTACATGACAGAGAGAGGTTTCCTCTACAGTGTTTTTTTTTTTAAACCTCAAATCTTGAATATGAAATTTTACCTATAGTTAAACAAATTGAATTCATCGATCCATCCATCCATCTTCTTCCACTTATCCTGCACTCGGTTGGGGGAGATGGTGGAGCCTTTCCCAGCTGTCATCGGGCCAGAGGCGGGGTAGACCCTGGACTGGTCGCCAGTCAATCGCAGGGCCACGTATAGAATTCATTTATTGCACATTAAACAATGAACTTTAATGTTTCACAATACAATTAATTCACTGGTCTTGAAACACATGGATATAGACCAGGGGTGGGCAAACGTTTTAGCTCAGGGGCTGCATTAACATTTAAAATTTGACAGGCGGGCCAGGTCACTACAAGATACGATACATATGAAAAAAACAAAAAAACACATATGTTAACAGTACACATCAGACTCGTCTGACATTTGCTTTGAAAATAAAACCAGCTTGGTTTTGAAGGCTCTGATGTTTGCTTGCATTTCATGCACAAACCAGTTTTTCCCTTCTAGCCTCACATCCAGCTCACTCATGTGTGTCAGTATGTCCACAGTAAAGGCTAAATCACAAAGTCAATCTGTGTCATTCAGCTCAGGAAAAGTCTCAAGTGTTCTCAGGTAGCTCCAAAAATGAAATAATCTCCTGTTTGATTTTCCACATTGATTGATCCAATCATTCACATCAAGTATGAATTCTGTACCAATCTTTGGTGGGCCTGATTAAAAAGACCAACGGGCCAGATATGGCCCGAGAGCCATTGTTTGCCCACCCCTGATATAGACTATATGACAGGCAAAATCTTTTTTATACAGATGCATTATGGCCAACAAAGACTAGTATAATAAAACAAAAAAGACATAGAAGGAAAGCATGTAAATGACAAACAACATAAAATTTTGATTGTGATGTGATATCAATGGCTACACAAGGCCCTACTGAAAAAAGGAACAAATGTAGATTATTTTGACTAAAACTTTAGTTGGAAAACAAATACTAATGGAATTATTTTTAACACAAAACCTGTTGCCTGTTTTTCGCCTTTGGATTAAACAGGTGCTAGACATTCTAAACAAATGCTGATATAAGACGAAACTAAGTGAAATGATTTGAATTTTTAATTATGTAGTAAAGAACCATCTGTTTAATCTTTTTCCAGTTTGACGAGAAAATGATTGTGACATAATTTCACACAGGGACAACAAAAAGATAATATAGGACAATAACCTGCTGTCTAGTATGAGTTTTGCTGCTTGAAAGTTGCATTTTTTCTGATATCTTGCATTCGTCTTTAAAATCAGTGATTGCAAAGCAGTTGGATCACTAACTCAAAAAGAATAGAAAAAAATGATATTATGCTCATGTTGAAGGATTGATGTCAAGACTGATTTCCCTAACATCTTCTCAGTGACTGGAATTTCAAGGTGAGAGGTACTAACTTTGTAGGAGACAGATTGAAAACGAGAGCAATGTTGTCACCTGATTATTTTGTATTGATTTGCAGTTACTCACATAACTGACCAAACATGTTGCAATGGATAATTGGAGTCTCAATCCTTGCTGGCCAGTAGATTGTCTAAGAGAAGCTCACACATGTACAAGCAGCGAGGAATGTGGAAGAACCCTATAGAAGAGCAGGGGAACATGGTAATCTTATTCATCAGATTCACTGAAAGAGCAGGATTGTACCGAAAAGGAAGGCAGTCCAAACAACCTAGACTAAAGATATATATGGGAGGAAAATGGCTTGTAAGCACCATGGTGCATTTGATAAAAAATATGGTAGCTACTTATTTGTTTGCAAAGTCACTTATTTAGTGTTTCTTATTTAATTTCTCATTAAGAAACTAGAAATTAAGATTCCTTACGCAGCACTGTTCTTACCTTTGAAGGGGCCTCCTTTAATATCCAGGGCTACCTTTCCCTCTTCAGTCAAATAGCCAAACCATTCACCATTCTCAGGATCAGGAAACTGCAGAATCAGACACAAGGTATGGGCTTAGGGTTCAGACAGATGATGGCCCCGTACAGGGACTGTACATTGATCTCAAACAGTCTTGTTTATTTATGTATGTGTTTGTATAAAATGCATACATACATACATAATTTTGTGAGTAGGTCTTGCATTTTTTGCTAAAAACAAAGCTTTAACAAATTCTGACATAAAAGCTTTTTTGAAGGAGGAAAAAAAGAATCTAAATTCAGAAAATAAGGGGAATTTTAAAGGGCATACAGGGGGAATAAGAGAGATCAGGTTTTTACAGGACAAGGGTGGCGGAAAAGCTGTAGCAGAATAACATTGGTGGGGTAGAGAGAGATTGGAAACTCTTCAGGCTGTGGGAAAATGCATGAATCTGAACTAATTGATAGATTTGATGAGGGACCATCCAAATTCATCCCTCACAGGGTTAAACACTGACTCACCGCTTTCCTGCACACATTTTTTCCTGTCACCAGTGAACATCCACATGGTGATACCTTGGTGGTATCACTGTGTTCGCAGATAAACTTGACTGACAACACAAATCTCTACACAATGAAGAGGAGGAGTTATTTAAGTTTGCAAGTGGCACCCCTTATAACCTTAATACTGCATAGTGATATCTCCCATTTTAATGGAGTGATCTCCTGGTGCAGCTTCTTGTGCTTTTTTCCAACATGAAGAGGCAAGCTGATCAAGAAGGCTATAACTGTGTTTTCTTGACCAAGTGGAGGTGGTGAAACAGTTTCATCCTTAATGTAGGGAACTATCAGCAAGGGAGAGCAATTTCAGCACAAGTTTTGCTTTATCCAAAGCATGTAAAGGAGGTTGCACAAATCTTCATTTCCATCAGCTTTCAGACAGTACAACCAGCACTGGTCACCACTCAAAGGAAGGCTTTCATAAACATGAGCAAGTTAAAAGCTTTTGCTATGCTGACCTTTTCGGGAAAGAAACTGCTCAGCTTTGGCATGACACATGCCAAACTTTGGCATGACTTTGGCATGACACATGCCAAACTTTGGCATGACTTTGGCATGACCTTGGCATGATTAGCTTTTTCCTGTCAAAAAAAAAAAATCTCACTGACATTAATTGTCAGATGCAGGACTTCTGGAATTTTCTTAGCAGTGTGGAGCACTGCCTTAATCTGGGTCAAATCTAGACAAGTCAAAGAAATCTCCAATTTAGCAGGATATTAAAAGTGCCTGTGGATCAAACTGAGTGACTCACCTGACCATTTTAATCTTTCCTGATATCTTGACCACACTTAGAGAGAGAGAGAGAGGTGATCTCAGACCTATCTATTTCAAAAATCCTTATATAGTAATGTAATCCTTATGTAATTATTAATGATAACTCAGCTGCAGCTTTGAAAGGAATGTAAGGACAGTTTATAAACTTTTATGATTAGATGTGTTTATGTGCAGGAGAATAGCCTGAAAGTCAGCTAGGAGTCATATCAGTCTATTCCGGTCAGTTTTAATCACTTTACTAAAACTAATGCAAGGGCTGGAGGTAAATTGGCAATTGGAGGCGGGGCCAGCCTTGCTTTACGAGAAGGCTCTGGGTCTCCCTCAGATGATACAGAATGTGAAACACACTTATACTTACAAGCTCGCAGTTGTAGGGATAAATTATTTTTAAAAACTGTAATAGTTTGAAAAATTTAACGATAGAGGGTAATACCAGACACACATCTAAGGGGATCAAACATTTAATGGAAAATAAGTTACATATACTTAAACTGCTGTGGATAAATTTTATTGGTTCTGGTGCTAAAATGTTTTAACTTTTATATTTCTTGTTTCCATCGTGTGTGCTGTTTGAACAGTGCAATTTCCCAACTCAGGGATGTTAAAGACTAATTTAATCTTTTGTATGACTATAGATATCCTCAAAAGAAAAAAAAAATTGCCTGGTATGACAATATATGTAAATTTGATGGGAAAAGGGTAATCAGTTTCTTTCCCAAAATGCTTATTCATTTCGCCAAATAAAATCAATATAAAATAACAAGACTGTGAGAACTCACATGACTGAAGGTGAAATCAAAAATCTGTGAAAACGTATCCAAAAGATCTGATCTCTTCGTTCGACTGTATGCCATCAAGAAAGCAATGAGTGCCTCACAGTGTGGCCACCAAAGCTTCATGCTCCACTCTAGCTGCACAAACACAGAAAACTGAATTGAAGACAGTATATCATGCTTCACTACAAGTTTAATGTTTCTTAATATTCAGCATCAAAAATGGTTCGGAAGCAGAGAGCGTGTTCAGAAGCAGTGAGAGAGGAGGAAAGGCAAGAGGCTGGAACTGAGAGTAGGGACTTTGAATATTCGGACAATGAAAGGAAAAGGTAGAGTTGGTTGACATGATGCAGAGAAGGAATGTGTATATACTGCGTGTCCAGGACACCAAGTGGAAAGGTAGTAGGGCCAGATGCTTAGGAGGAGGTTTTAAGTTGTACTTTCATGGTACTGACAGGAAGAGAAATTGAGTAGGGGTTATCTTGAAGGAGGAGTTTGTTAGGAATGTTCTTGAGGTGAAAAGAATGTAATGAAATTAATAGTGTGATGCTGAATGTTGTAAGTTTTTATGCCCCACAGGTGGGATGCGAGTTAGAGAAGGAGAAGCTCTGGAATGAGTTAGGTGAAGTGATGCAGAATATCCCCAGAATTAAAGTGATAATTGGCGCAGTCTTCAATGGACATGTTGGTGCAGGCAATAGGTGATGAAGGAGAGATGGGCAGGTTTGGTATCCAAGATAGGGAAGCAGAGGGACAGATGGTGGTAGATTTTGCAAAAAGGTTGGAAATGGCTGTTGTGGATATTTTGTTCCAGAAAAGACAGGAACATGCGTAACTTATAAGAGTGGAGATTAGACCATGCGGGTAGACTACATCTTGTATAGGCCAAGCAATCTGAAAGAGATCAGTGGTAGTAGTAGATTTAGTGATATGTGACCGTACAGCCAGACAGCATATGGATGGTGGTTTGTAGGATGACTGGTGACAAGGTAGATCAAAAGGGCAAAGGCAGAGCAGAGGACAAAGTGGTGGAAGCTGAAAAGGGAGGAGAGTTGGGGGATTTTCAGGGATGAGTTGAGAAAGGCTCTGAGTGGTCAGGGAGAGCCTCCAGATGATTGGACAACTACAGCAAATGTGATCAGGGAGACAGGTGGGAGAGTACTTGGTGTGTCGTCTGGAAGGAAAGTAGATAAGAAGACTTGGTGATGGAATGAGGAAGTGCTGGAGTATATACAGAGAAAGTGGTTAGCAAAGAAGAAGTGGGACACTAAGGGATCTGAAGAAAACAGAGTACAGGGAGATACAGCATAAGGTAAAGATAGAGGTAACAAAGGCAAAACAAAGGGCGTATGATGACTTGCATGCTAGGTTGGGCAGTAAGGAGAGAGAGAATGATTTACACAGTTTGGTAAAACAGAGAAATAGTGATGCAAAGAATGTACACCAGGTCCGGGTGATTAAGGACAGAGGGAATGCAGTGAGAGATGCTAGAAGAGTGATGGAAGATGGAAAGAGTACTTTGAAGAGCTGATAATGGGGAAAATGGAAGAGAGGCAAGGGTAGAAGATGTGACTATTGTAGACCACAAATGAGCAGAGATTAGTAAAAGTGAAGTGAGGAAGGCATTGAAGTGGATTAGGAGTGGAAAGGCCATTGGTACTGATAATATATCTGTGGAGGTGTGGAAGTGACTAGGAGAGGCAGCGGTAGAGTTTCTGGCTAAATTAGAGAGTGAGAAGATGCCTGAGGAATGGAGAAGTGTAATTGTGCCCATTTTTAAAAAATAAGATGGATTAACAAATTTGTTGTAACTATAGAGGGATAAAGTTGATGAGCCATACAATTAAGAGTAAGAGAAGTGGTAAAGAGTATGGGGAACTAGACTGAGAGCAGAAGTCAACATTTGTGAACAGCAGTATGGCCTCATGCCTAGAAAGAGTACTGCAGATGCAGTATTTGCATTGAGAATGCAAATACATTGACAAAAGTACAGAGAAGGTCAGAGTGAGCCGCATCGCGCTATTGTAGACCTAGAAAATGTATACGACAGGTGCCAAGAGAGGGACTTTGGTATTGTATGAGGAAGTCTGGAGTGGCATAGAAGAATGTTAGACTGGTGCTGGACATGTATGCTAGCTGTGAGACAGCATTGAGGTGTGCTGGAGGTGTAACAGAGAAGTTCAAGGTGGAGGTGGGACTTCATCACGGATCAGCTCTTAGTCTCTACTTATTTCCAGTGGTGATGGACAGGCTGACGGATGAGGTTAGACAGGAATCTCCATGGACCTTGATGTTTACAGATGACATGGTGATCTGTAGTGAGTGCAGAGAACGGGTTGAGGAAAATCTAAAGAGGTGGAGGTATACTCTGGGAAGGAGAGGAATGAAGTCACAGCAAGACACAATATACACTATATGGCCAAAAGTATTTACTCACCTACCTAGACTCACAAATGAACTTAAGTTACATCCCATTCCTAATCCATAGGGTTCAATATAACATCAGCCCACCCTATGCAGCTATAAGAGCTTCAACTCTTCCGGGAAGGTTGTCCACAAGGTACAGGAGTGTGTTTATAGGAATTTTAGACTATTCTTCCAAAAGCGCATTTGTGAGGTCACGCACTGATGTTGAGGAGAAAGCCTGGCTTACAGTCTCTGCTCCAATTCATCCCAAAGATATTCTATCGGGTTGAGGCCTGGACTCTGTGCAGGCCAGTCAAGTTCATCCACACCAGACTCTGTCATCAGTGTCTTTATGGACCTTGCTTCGTGCACTGGTGCACAATCATGTTGGAAAAGGAAAGGGCCAGCTCCAAACTGTTCCCCCAACATTGGGAGCATGTAATTGTCCAAAATGTCTTTGTATGCTGAAGCTTTCAGAGTTCCTTCACTGGAACTAAGGGCCCAAGGCCAACTCCTGAGAAACAACCCCACACCATAATCCCCCTTCACCAAACTATACACTTGGCACAATGCAGTCAGACAAGTACCATTCTCCTGGCAATCGCCGGAGCCAGACTCATCCATCAGATGATGAAGTCACTCCAGAGAACGCGTCCAGTGGCGGTGTGCTTCACACACTGCATCCGACGCTCTACATTGCACTCAGTGATGTGTGGCTTGGATACAGTTGCTCGGCCATGGAAACCCATTCTATGAAGCTCTTTGCGCACTGTACTTAAGCTAATCTGAAGGCCATATGAAATTTGGAGGTCTATGGCGGTTGACAGCAGAAAATTGGTAACCTCTTTGCACTATGCACCTCAGCCTCTGCTTACCCCACTCCATCAGTTTAAGTGACCTACCACTTTGTGGCTGAATGGCTGTTGTTCCCAAACACTTCCATATTCTTATAATACAGCTGACAGGTGACTGTGGAAAATTTAGGAGTGAGGAAATTTCACGACTGGATTTGTTGCACAGGTGGCATCCTATCACAGATACACACTGGAATTCACTGATCTGAGAGTGACCCATTCTTTCACAAATGTTTGTAAAAACAGTCTGCATGACTAGGTGCTCGATTTTATACGCCTGTGTCCATGGAAGTGATTAGATCATTTGATTCCGATTACTTGGCTGGGTGAGCATTTGTGTTTGGTCATATAGGGTATGTGTAGAGGAAATGAGAGGAACCTGGGTGGAATGATGAGGCTACAGGGAGTGGAGATCCCTGCTGGAGAATTTCAAGAACTTAGGGTCAGCAGTCCAGAGCAATGGGGAGTGTGGAAAAGAGGTGAAGAAATTGGTTCAACCAGGTTGGAATAGGTGGAGAAAAGTGTCAGGGGTATTATGCGATATAAGACTATCGCCCAGAATGAAAGGAAAGGTGTACAAGACAGTGGTGAGACCAGCGATGTTGTATGATCCAGAAACAGTGACACTGACAAAGAGAAGGAGGTAGAGGTGGATGTGGCAGAGATGAAGATGTTGAGGTTCTTTTTGGGAATGACCAGGATGGTTAGGATTGGGAATGAGTCTATCAGAGGGATAGCACATCAGATGTTTTGGAGAGGAGGTCAGAGAAGCCAGACCGAGATGGTTTGTTGTGCATAAGAGGAATACTGGATATATTGGTAGACGGTTGCTGGAATTGGAGTGGCCAGGCAGGAGGTCTAGACGAAGACCAAAGAGAAGATTTACGGGCATAGTGAGAGAGGATATGAAGTTAGCTGGTTGTGAGAGAGGAGGATACAGAGAATAGGGTTGGATGGAGAAGGTTGATTCGCTGTGGAGATCCCTGAAGGGAAAATCCGAAAAAAGAAGACAAAGAAGACATATGAATCTACAAAATGTTACAACAAAAAAACTCACCTACTATTAATAACTTCTACATTGTCTTTTTCTTCATTGCGGTCATTTACTTTAGAACTTTAGAATTTACTGAACTGTTTTCACTAAAGAAATTAAACTAAAAAGGAGGAAGGGCTTACCTGTGTTGGGCAGTGACCATCCACATCCAAGAAGTAGAAGAAGCCACCATGCCCCGGATCCCAGCCATACTGCCAAGGCAGCTCCACAAACTTGTTTATGCTGGTACTCTGGAGCTCTTCATCACCCCAATTCTCACTATACTGAAGCAAAAACCAGCCTGCCTCCAGGGCATGCCCTGGTAAGACATTGGTGGACAATTATTTTAGCTGCCGGGACACATTTCTCATTTAATTTTTATGCGTGGACCAACTACGTATGATGTAAATTGAACGAAATGAAAATTGCAATTAAAATATTTACCGTTTTTGGCATTTTATTGCAACTTTGAAAACATTCATGATCATATAAATGTTTTGTATGTAAACATTCATCCAACATGAAACAAAAGGAAAAATACATAAGGAGTTTATAAATTCAATATGGATTGAAAATACGTAAAGACAGTAGTTTGGCGGGCCGGTTAAAAAAGAAAAACGGGCCGAATGTGTCCCATGGGCCGTAAAATGCTAAGGTCTGTGGTAAGAGATAAATTAGAGTACAGAAATCTTTATTGTCTCCTCTTGGCACACGGACAAAGAAAGTAGAATTAAGGAGCTCTTATATTATAATAGAAAAAAAATAGTATTCCTCCCTGCTTACAAGTTCAAAGGGTAAAAAGCCTTTTGGAAGGAAATTGCCATATCAGTGAAATTAGATAGGTGTCACTTTGACAACACAACCTGTAATACCAGTTTTTATTACATTTCAGGTTCCAAAGATAAATTTACCCGATTTTTTTCCTGTAGACATATCAGGAAATACTTAAATAAATAACTGAATCAAGAAAAACATCTTCTGAATTATTATTGAAGGCAGAAAAATGGATTCTGTGCCTGGAATCACATCTATGTCTCCATCTTCGAGACCCTTTTTTTTTTTTTTTTTTTTCATAGAAAGTGTGAAATGTTGCCGTTTTAGACCACAAAAGATACACATTCTCCATATTTCCGAACCTCAGACTCTGAAGTTTTGGTACTTTGGTACTATTCCAGAAAAGCATAGATCTGTGCTATTTTACCAAGAGTCAGAGCAGCTCAGAACAACTTCATGACACATAGTAAGAGGTAGCGTGACACAGGAGAACACCACTCCCTGGACTGTGGTCCTGATATACTGTTTTTGCTGACAGATTGCAAATACCGGTACATTATGTTTAAGGGAAGGTCTTCTATGATCAACATTTTATCTTCCACATATATACATTTAGGACAAAGGCTTGACACATCTCTGTGAGAAATAACCCCAATAGCAACATGAAAATAATTGCAATCCTTTAAAAGATGCAATTTGATTATTAAAATGGACCCTCAGCACTTTGGGTCCATCAAGAGTGAGTCGCTAGGCAGACTTTGCAATGACAGCTGCTGTGTCCGCATTAGCTTTGAGAAGTAAACGGGCAAGTCATAAAGTGTGCATAGTGTGGTTACCTGGGTTCTGCAGTCTCCCTTGGGAACCTGGGAGTTCAGCTCCTTCCGCTGAAACATTTTCCAAGATAGCTGTGCCATTTCTCTGACCGATAAAGAATGTAAAAAAAATTAATCATGCTTTTTCACAAGTCTTGCAAATACACTGCCGTCTTTGTTTGATGGACTACTATCTAATATGAGTTTAATTCAACCAAGAAATTCAGTTTGACTTGACAATTGTTCCTTGTACATAAAAGACTTAAAATAGAGGGTCAAAAAAACAATTAATGCTATTAGCCACATAGTTAGAGGGGGCGCCTGAATTACTGTAACAGATAGATTTCATACAGAACAGATCAAATAGATGTTTTTTAATTAATATGTAATGTATACATTTTTCAATGTATCCTTATGGCAACAAAACAATTATCAACAAGCTGAAGTATCCAGAAAAAAGGGGAAAGACTCATACACATGTGAAACCTGGGGAAAACTAACAATCCTGCCGTTGTGTGCAACCTTTTTGAAGTTTAAAATACCCAAAACATATTCTATAGATCAAACCAAGACAGTAAGACGGAAAGTAACTTGGATTCCAGAGAAATCTGGAATGACGTAAAAGAAACACTGTTCTTAAGTACTTATTGAGTAATAAGTAGTACTGTATGTTATATATTACACAGTATATTTACTTTATTTACGCAAGGTAAATGGGTGTATAAAAATGTGACCTTACCTGGACATGTTGGAGAATCTGCTGGACACACCAGCTACCCATATCTTTGTACTTAATTTGACTTTCCTGCCCTCGGCCCTCAGTCAGCTGCTGCACCAGACACAGCATCATCATGGGAACAGCCATACTGTTTATAAGTGTGTCACCGGGCAGCTTGGGCCGGCCCAGCTCTGTTGAATCCACCCGAACCCAGTAGATTAGCTTTTCCATCATCTGTTCGGCCTCCAGCTACCAAATGAGTAGACAAGGGGCCAGTAATTGAAAGTGTGAAAGGTGGGATTGAGTATGTTCAAACATGGATGTTTTCAATTATTAAGAAAAACATATATTCTACACATAAGAAGACCCTAAATCACCTTGAGTTGTAGCCGGCTAGTTAATTCAAAACTATTCAAATCACTGTTGCATTAGAAGAAGGAAACATACTGCAAACACTCAGTTAACATTTGTATATATATACATAGATGTGTGTGGTCGTGAACAGAATGTATATCTTAATCTCAATGCAATAGACAAGTTTATTCATACCTGCATATCCTTGTCACCAGTTACCCTGCTCAGCTCATCTATGGCCATGATGTAGAAACACTCACTGAAAATGGTCCTCTGAATTTTTACTGCTTTACCATCTCTTGTGAGGCAGAAAGCACATTTCCAGTTTCCACTGCTGCTTGAAACACGTGCAAATTTTCTCAGAAAAGCACCTCCTAAAACACACGATCAAGTGTGTTAGCTAAGAATACAATGCATACAGGCAATATTAGCTCTTAAAAAACATTATTGTTGTTTAAACGATTTGAATCCCCTTCCACTTTACATCTACATGTAACATTGTTTGGTGTGACTGTCTGAGCAGTGAATGAAGTAAAAACATTCATCAGTTGCCACCTTATTGCGGTAGGGAGGTTTGCATGTCCTAGTGATTCTAGGAAGTTAGTTGATGGGGGCTTGATGCCCCTGGTAGGGTAACCCATGGAAAATAGGTCCTAAGTGAGGCTCAAAGTGTGGCTAGAAGGACCCTCCATTAAGAATTACAGCAATGGACTTTTTTTCCTTGCCCAGACTTGGGCCACCAGGGGACCCCTCTGAAGCCAGGCCCAGGGTTGGGGCTCCATGGGAGATTGGTAGCTGGGCCTGCTACCATGGGGCCTGGCAAGGCACAGCCCGAAGAGACACCACATCATGGGTCCCCCTTCCCTGGGCTCACTATTCATAGGAGGAGCCAAGGGGGTTGGGCGCAGTGTGAGCTGTATAGTGGGCGAAATCTGGGACCTTGGCAATCCTTGGCTGCAGAGGCTGCTTTGAGGGAGTTGGAATGACCCTTTTCAGCGAAGTAGCTGACTGGTTAAAGTTAAGGTAGGCCAAGCTGCATGCAGTTTCGGTGGTCACCATGGATGTGGGGGTTCGGCAGGACCATTGAGACGGCTTTAAGGACATTTCGGTCTACCATCCTGTTGCTCAGTTGAAGGAAGCAGTGCAATGTCAACATTGCACTGACTGGAATATTAAAGGAATACTTTGAAGACCTTCTAGATCTCACAGACATGCCTTCTAATGAGAAAGGAGAGTTGGGAAATTTGGTGGGCTCCCCTATTTATAGGCGCTCATGTTGCAGACGTGAAGAAGTTCCTTGGTGGCAGAGTCATAGGGGCAGATAATCAAACCTGAGTTCCTCAAGGCTCTGGATGCTCTTGAGTTCTATTGAGTTCCATGCGTTCTAAGGTCAATTGTGGGGTGCCGGAGAAGAGGGTCCATCGGATAGTCGAATCTATAGTTGATTCAAAAAGAGCAGTGTAGTTTTTGTTCTGGTTGGGTAACAGTGGACCAGGTCTGCTCCCTAAACAGGTTCCTTGAGGATGCATGGCTCTAAGGTGCAGTTTACAAGTGTATTGTGGGCTTGATGAGAGCATTCCACCGTGTCCCCTGGGTAGTCCTAAAGGGGGCGCTCTGGGAGTAAGGGTTACTAGAGCCCCAGGGGACAAATGGAGTTTTTCAAATTAAATCATCAGACAATAACCACCAGCTTTCACTAGAGTAGTTTGAAGCCAAATGTGAAGCAGCCCGGGATGAAAATCAACACCTCCAAAACTAAGGCCATGGTCCTCAGCAATGGTGCCTATAAGTGGAGGAGTTCAAGTATCTTGGGGTCTTGTTCACAAAGTGAGGGAATAATTGAGCAAGAGATTAACAGGCAGATCTATGTGGCATCAGCAGTAATGCAGATAACATACCAGCTTTTGCAGCTTCAAGAATTTCAGGTATGTGGAAGCGATTCATAGTTCGGTACAGGCGACAGTAAATCCAAACCTGTGAGAAACCTCGATTATCAAAATGCTACAATACAAAGGGTGGTTTATCAGTAAGACACATTACAGAAATACCTGTCTGCCTTGCAACCAAACGTACTTCAGGTCATCATAAACTTTTCCATCTTTTCCAAGACAAGTGAAGAAGCCCCTGAAAAGGAAACACACTCTACTTTCATTCCTTCCCTGTAACCTCCTCAGCCTGAACAGCATTGAGATGTGGAAACTGAAATATGGTACCCATGCTTAGCATCATGAGAATGTTTCAGCCAGAAGGCCATCACGCTGTCCAGTTCAGCTTGAATCCGCTGCCTCCATTCCTCTAGCCTCCCTGCAGACATTGGTACTTCCAAAAGGAATGTGGAGATTAGTTTGTCGTGTGGTTTGTTGAAAAACTCATCTTGTTTTCCTTTCCTTTCGGCTGTTCCCTTCAGGCATTGCCACAGCAAATCATCTATCTCCATCTAATTCTATCTTAACATCATATTATGTATGTGGAAAAAAAAACCTAACCCTTATGAGATGTTAATGTCATAATAAACGTGTATCTTACTGATTTCTCTTTCCTGATATTTTAAATGCCTTTCCTTTCTTTTTTCAATCAATCCATCTATCCATGGCAATTTCATTGCTGATGTATTAGTTGTTTTTTTCGTTTTCATTTAAAGCATTTTTCCATCATTAATGGTCTCCACTTAAATAGCACTTCACACCTTGTGCCATATTGCCCAAGGACACTTCGGCATGCAGACAGGAGTCAGGAATGGAACCCCCAGCCTTCATTTTGGAGGGACACCCATTCTACCTACTAAGCCAGAGCCACCCAGTTATTATGAATTAATTACGTTTCGCTTTACTGAAAAAACAGTGAAATGTACTAATTTAGCAAAGATTTGAAACAACAGAGATGATGCAAATATTCAGCCATTTATTCATTCTCTATACTGGTTATCCTGCACCTAAGTATTCTTGAGGAATACATCGAGGACCAGTCGCCAGTCAATCACAGGGCCACATATAGAGAGATATATAGAGACACACACCCATTTGCTCTCTCATTCACGAAGGCTGGTCAATATGCCAATTTAGAGTCTCCAATCAACCTAATGCATTTTTTGGACTGTAGGAGCAAACCAGACAATCTGGAAGGAACATATAAACTCCAAACAGAATGACCCCCCGTCAGAAGTAAAATCAGGGGTCTTTTTGCAAGGGGGTGTAAGCGCTAACCACTGCACCACTTTTTCTAATTTTCCAACTTCCTGATTTTTTTTTTTGCTCATGTCAAAAATAGAGCAAGAGAAAATAAACCAGGCTGTATTGACTTGAACATTTAATAGGGCTTATATTATTGAAAGGCAACATTGAATTGTTCAGGTTTTGCTCTTGAAAAAGTGGCAGTAACATCCACACAAGTTACTGTGATATCTGATTTAACGAGATATATGAACCATGAAGATCAGTAAGTAATTTTTTTTCTCCAACAAAGTAGGTTACAAAAGGAGGGTCAATGTGCAGCACAGTGTGACTAAATGGCAACATGTACACCTGTTTCTACTCAAAGTTAATCTGTTCTGGCAAAGTGAAATCTTTAAGCATGACACTTGGTAAAGAAATTGCTGGAAAAAAAATCTTTTCATTACAGTAAATAACAAATCTGGCGCCACAATTTCCGAAGTTTGTTTTGCTGCAAAATGGTCAAATAATTAATAGTTACTGAAAACTGATGTAACCTCTGTGGAATGTGCTTTAACATTAACCTTTCAAACTCCCTTTAACTGTAGCTATTTACATTTCAGTTTTTGCCCTCAAAGAGGCCGGGAGAAAAATAAAGACATTCGTCGAGAAAGAAGTAGAATAAAAGCAAGTCCCACAACTGACATAAAATACAGGTTTTACAAGTGCATTAGTTTGTAAGCACAAAAAACCCTCAGAGGAACTGGTTTGAGGTTGAAGGTGAAAGAGGGAAGAGGTACACTCACCTCAAGTCACAAAGACCCTGCTATGGCATGGATTATATTTGAAGTCAGTGTTTTGTTGTCTGTTACCACTGACTTCTTATGAATAGGTTGGATGAGGGGCCTTGCTATCTCACTTAGCACAATGACTGATCACCCTGATGTTTTTTTATTACTTAAAATCGCCAGACACAGTAACTAAAATGTTACCAAATTCTTGATAATTCAGCAGTATTTTTTTGCAGTTTCAGCCTCCCTCCCTCCCAAAATAAGTCAGGTACTGAAAAAACTGAAATCTTTTTATGTTTTTTTGCAAAATTAGACAGCATATGAGGAAGCATGCAACTTTCTGGTTGTACAAATACAAACAGCTGAATAAGAAAATAAAAATCTGTTTTGAGCAGGCAGAGCAATCCACATAAAGATTCAGACTCGGAGTCCAGTTTAATGGCACATTACTAATGCATCAGTTAAATGGGATGTGTGTATCTCATGTATGTGGATATAAAGAAGTGTCAAGCTGACCTTGAGTCAAGGTTCCCTTGCTGTGGTCTGAGGAGGATCACAGCAAAGGAGCATATTCTTAACCACCAAATAGTATAAGCACTTGGGCTCCTTCTCATTTACACATCTCTCAAGAGAATTCTTTTCATGAGCAAAGTTTGTAAAACGAATATCATCTGGAGCGGCAACACCAGCTGTTTCACAAATCAAATAAGATAGATTGGAGCTTCATTCGGTTCCATTTACTAACAGGCAAACAGAGCCAAGAACTGTTTGATCATCAATGTTCTGGACAGTTAAGATCAGCTGAAAACAGTTACGTTACAAACGTCAGTAAATGTGGTGTTGCATTATTGCACTCGCGACACTACAGTGCTCATAAGTAGCTTAAATAATTTACTTTGCTTTATGTTCCTAGCAGGGTCACCCAAGGCAAACAGATCCCTGGTGAGGGACCAGACAAAGTGTGCTGCCAAAGACACCAACGATAAAAAGAATAAATGGATCTGGTTTTACCTTGCCCAGACATGGGTCACCAGGGCCATGCCCAAAAGCCAGGCTTGAGGGTAGGGCGAAATGGCAAGTGCCTGGTGGCCCATCGGGCTCCGCTCGGCTGGGCTCAGACTGAAACAAGGAGGGGCCAAGGAGGTCAGGTGTGATTTGGGCTCACTCACCCTTTCTGGAGTCCCTTGAGTGCTGCTGAAGCGCACTCCTGCTTGGGCAACAGTGGAACCTGAAAAGGTGTGATTGGGGAGGAAGACTGATCTCTAGCTCATGCTGGAAAAGGCTCACAGCCAGATGTGAAGCCGCCAGGATGAGGATCAGCACCTCCAGATCTGAGAGGATGGTTCTCAGCGGTAAAAAGATTGAGTGACCACTCCTGAATGGGGAAGAGGTTCTGCCTGTAGTGGAGGAGTTCAAGTATCTCGAGGTCTTGTTCGTGAGTAAGGGAAGGAGTGATGCGGAGTCTGAACTGATCTGTGTTGGGGAAGAAGGAGCTGAGCCAAAAGGCGAAGCTCTCAATTTACTGGTCAATCTACATTCCTACCCACACCTATGGTCATGAACTGTGGGTCATGACTGAAAAAACAAAGCCACAGATCTAGGCGTCTGAAATAGTTTTCTAATGGCCTGGAAAAGAGGTCATTAGGTGAACCCCAACCTTCTCTGGGTGTTTCAACCCTAATCCACAACACTCTCCAGTTGGCAGGCTAACAGTAACGGGCCATGTCACTGCCCCTCTTCTCCAGACTTCAAGTGTGTGTCATCTCTCTTACGCCAGATCCAGCAGGAGGCTCTCTTAGACGTTCCCCCCAGCCTACAAACTGCTGGTTTCGTCATGTGACCTCTCAGTCCAGCCTTTGTTACTAGATTCCACACAGATAGGGCTGGAAATTCTCGACATCCCACTTACACAATCTTCAGCCATGTTATTGACGTCACGTCTCTTTTCGAGTCAAATTTACAATTGTCCGAACTCAAAAAGGATATTATTCCCTGTTCACTTGGCAGCATGCCTACTGACTACTGGTAATGTTTCGCTCACTCACTCACTCACTCAGTCACTCACTCACTCACTCACTCAGTCACTCACTCACTCACTCACTCACTCACTCACTCACACACACCATTCAAAATTTTTATTTTTTTTCCCCCAGAACAAGAAAAGATACCATTCGCTTGAGGTAATTTTTTTTTTCCAAATACTTGGTTTTTTTTTGTTACATCTCATTTTATATTAAACTGAAAACCTATTGTGGTCTTACCATTTGCCTAATTTTCTCCATGAAAAAATATAATAAATTATATATGGTCATATAATGATATCCATTTGAAAGTTGCTTTTATGTTGGTGTTTCTAGGTGTAACCCACCTAAAGGCCACTAGGTGTACTACACAGGTTGAGTTATTCAATAGAATGAATGAAGAAAGGAAGGAAGCTTTTGTGCAGAAATAAGACAGTTTTATTAAGTTATAATTCAAGTTAAATTGTGCATTCATGTGTTGATTTCTGATTAAAAAAAACAACAATGGAGATGACAATGATGGACAATCTAACAAGAAAGCAAGTATTACATCTGCACCCCAACCATAAACAAGCAACCTTTTTGGGAATTTCTCTCCACACAAAACGTAGCCAGATAACACTGGCAAGTGTTATTAACAACACAGCAGCAGGAGCCTAGTCACAAAGACTATTCACTGCACAGTAAGCAGGAGCCACAGCATAGACCTAACTAAATGTAGAAATAAGAAGATGGAGAAATAAACGCAATAATGAAATGGAGGTGGTTTCACAATATAGCTAGAGCTAAAGGACAGACAAGCGAGCGGTTGATGGTCTACAGATTTACACATACTAAACATCACTAGGTTGAGGGTTTTAAGTGTTATAACCTCAAAATAATGGTGGGAAAAAAGTGGTTACATCAGGGGTGGGTAAACAACGGCCCGGGGGTCACCTCCGGCCTGTTGAGCTTTTTAATCCGGCCTGCCAAAGATTGGTACAGAAATCATACTTGATGTGAATGATTGACTGATTGGATTAATGAATGTGGAAGCTCAAACAAGAGCTTATTTCATTTTTGGAGCTACTTGAGAACACTTGAGACTTTTCCTGAGCTGAATGACACAGATTGGCTTTGTGATTTAGCCTTTACTGTGGACATACTGACACACATGAATGAGCTGGATGTGTAGTTACAAGGGAAAAGCTGGTTTGTGCATGAAATGCAAGCAAACGTCATAGCCTTCAAAACCAAGCCGGTTTTATTTTCAAAGCAAATGTCAGACAAGTCTGATATGTACTATTAACTAATGCGTTTTTTTTTTTGTTTGTTTTTTTTTCATATGTATCGTATCTTATGCTGACCTGGCCCATCTGTCAAACTTTAAAAGTCAAGTGAGCCAAAACGTTTGCCCACCCCTGGGTTACACTAACTGACTTGACTTGTGTAGTTTGCCTTAGCTTTCCATCCAGGTCAGTGCAAGGAAATGGTTTGTATCCTCTGTAAAGTTCAGTCCCTCAGTAATGTTGTTCTAAAGTGCCCTTTCCCTCTGTTTCACGTTCAACTGATTTTGAGTCGCTAAAATCCAAGAAGATAACTCTGTCTTGGCGTGCTGTTTTCTCACCTCTGACACAGCTAAGTTGTGCAGAAGTGAATGCAGTTTAGAAGAACAAGGAAGAGTCCTGTGCTGAGCTACTGGTGTCACATCATGTCACATGACCATAAGGCTACCTAAAAATCAAAGTGTCAGCGTTTCCCGTCACATAAGTTACACTTTTTTTTTCCCTAAAAATTGATACTCGTCCATTAAGAATCTGTACAAATCAGTTAGTTGCCAATATCAGATCCATATTGGTGTAACCGAGAATAGGTCACGCTAAGCAATGACTTCAAAGCTGTTTCTTCTTTACATTTATGTCTTGATGTGCGTTAAGACATTGGGAGTCAGAAAGTAAATGTAAATCACAAAAGTAAATCACATTTATTTTTCAGAAATACATTCAGCAGCGCATCATGTGACATTTGCTAGCAATCTCTTTTTTCTTTTGCCGTTTCACATGTATCCCAGACGATGAAATTAATAACATGACAGTGTGACCAAAGGAAAAGAAAGCAGAGGGGGTTCCCCGCTCCTGCAAGTGTTAAAAAGGACGACAAACCTCGTAGTTTTTCTGTAACCAATCTAATCCCACCGGTACACCGACAAACCGGGCCGAGAAAACTCGCGTTTCGGCAGATTTGTTCTAAATTGAATAAACCCCCCAACATCTGATAGTTTCGAAGCCCTTACCTTCTGTCAAGAGGTTTTGCATACAGGAAAGCCTTTTTGTCTTTCAGCCCCGTTTGTGTCGTTGCGGAATCACGTGACCAACTGCGAGGGGCAGCTGATCATTCAAAGGAAGTAGAAGGTCCTCTTTCTCTCTGCTCCTTCCTGTTATTGTTAGCCTTGGGCAGGGGTCGGCAACCCAAAATGTTGAAAGAGCCATATTGGACCAAAAAACAAACAAAAAAAACAAATATGTCTGGAGCCGCAAAAAATCAAAAGCCTAATAATGAAGGCAACGCATGCTGTATGTATCTATATTAGCTATATTAGCCTACTATCAAAATAACTAAGTTGGCCACAAACACATAATGAGAATTCACGATTAAATGTTTATTTTCCCTGCATTGCATCCTATAGAGAATGACGCACCAAGTGACTACTCCGTTGTTGTCACTTGCCGCCTCAAGTTTAACTTCATGACAATATTAATGAATTATGTTTCATTGCTTTGATGAAATTAAAGAAATGCAATAAAGACATCTGATATTTGATGTCATATTTATTTTGAGGATTCGAAAAAACAACAACAAAATGGAACGTGCATAACGTGCCGCTTATCTGGGCAACAAACAGTGCAATAAAACGCAGCCTGCATTTATAAAAGATAAAACAGCAGCCTTTCGAAAAGGTAAAGTATATAAAATCAAATCAATACAGTTTAAATTTGATTTCTGTGCAAATGCCAAACAAGTCAGTGCAAAGGTAAAACGCAGCAGCACCCTCTTCTCTTTTGACACGCAACCAACGCTGCTATCCTCGGACCTCAGCAGCTAAACACGATAAAATCCCTCAGCGTCATTCCAAATATATACTGACAAAAATCAGAAATCACTTTATAAAAACAGCCACTTTGTTACTAAATATGTGCCTATAATAGGATTGTGTTCTTACCCATTTGATAGGTGTTCTGATATGTTGATGACTGACTCCTTCATGTAGTCACCATCTGTGAACGGTTTTCCACGCTTTATTATCTCCCGGGTTGCAACAAAACTTGCATCAGTTGTGGAGTTTGGAGATGCAATCCACTTCTTAAATCTATTTTTGCGCTCCTCCAATTTCTCCAGAAGTAATGCAATCTGTTGCGTTTAAGTTTGCAGCTTCTTCGTTTTCCATGTTTCGGAAGGAATTCACAAGTTTGCCTTGTTTGAATCGTCTTTTATTTTCATCTTCACAGCTCCGGGAATCAACATCGGTTAGCCATGGGACATGTACAGTACAGAGTGAGGGAAAAATTCCCGCCAGCACCGCTATACAAAAAAAAGAACACTGACGTAGAAGTTAACGTCAAGTTAGCTGAACAGTCGCGAAAAACTAAAACAAGTCCCAAACCTTGTCATAAAGTGCCATACATTTCCTGAGAGTAGATACAAATAAAACATATGTATACTAGAATGTAAACTCAAATAAAACTAATGAGATCACCTATCTCAACACAATCGCACTTTTTCTCTCACTCCAAACTGGGTACTCGGCTGCAAGTGTAGCATGCCTTCCCTGAAAATGTCTATCCATATGACTTCCACATTTTGTTATTTGACAACTTCTCACCACAGAGCAAACAGTCAGGTAATCCTTCCACATTGGCAATAAATGCAAATGACTCCGTTCCAGAAACGTTGCATCCTCTACTCTCCTCAGTTATTTTTCTCCTTTTCTCTTTGGGATCCATGACCCATCACACAGCCGCCGGTTTGTTTACTACAGCCACTCGCCTGGCATCCCGCTCTACTGATAGAAACGTGTGTCGTAGGCTATGACGCAAATCTTCGTTTACAGAAATGTTGAAATGTAATATTTATTCTAGACATTTTTACAGCATTGAAAAACGTTAAGAATGTTTGTGTCATGTTTGTGCTCCTACAGAAACCATATTGAAAAAAAAAATATTTTCAAACATTTTTGAAAATGCTCCAGAGAGCCAGAGGGCGGAGCTTAAGAGCCGCAGGCTCTAGAGCCGTGGGTTGCTGACCCCTGGCCTAGGGCCTAGGCTGACTGCAAAGGGACCCAGCGCTTATCTACTGACATGGCTTATCAATGCCCACATTGATTTTGAGACAGGTCTTACAAGAACATAATGTCGAAACACTTTTTGTGTGTTATAACACAATAAAGATAAAACTACAGGCTCCTAATGAGGCGTCTGAAGGTTCCTTATATTGAACATTTGGGTTTTGTTATCATTTGCAAACATAATGTTTTAATTGTTTATCTCTAAACTGCGAAACATTTTTTATCAGCACTGTTACCCAGTTTCATGACCTTAGAAATATGCCTTGCAAAGTGGCAAGAACATTAAGATTACATAACCAAATATTGCCAAAATATTGTCCAAAAGAAAATCCCCCAAAGAAATTAAAAACTGCAAGCCAGCAAAAACATTTTTTTTTTATTAAAAAATATGCTTGACAAATAACATTGAAAAAATACATTTCTATTCAAAACATGCAGCACCTTATTTACCACACTGCTGAAGGTATTCTCAGCGCCAAAGACAACACACATTGGGCTGCAGTTCAGAGCCTGTCTTTATTTTACAAGTCTTTGGTTTTGAATTGCAATTACTGAAATCCGACAGAAAACATCAATCGACATAAAAAAAGGCGTATCACGTGTCTTACCAGTAAAATAGTTGACAAATATACCAAAAAAAAGCCAATAACTGGGTATTAAAACTGCAAAGAACATTGAAATGTAATTCTGTAGTAGTTTTATTTTTACAAATTAACTGAAAAGACCAACATTTAGGATGATGTTGCTCCTCTATTATTTCATAACCATTTACTTAAAGTGATATAAATATTACTTTTTTAGTCATATAACTTATCGAATTCAAGTAAATTAATGTATTTATTGACCTTTTTCATTGGCTACAGATGTTTCTCTGCTCTTAAGTGAATGGACATGTTGGCTCTTCTGTATTTGCTGAAAAATTTTGTAATTTCCACTTTAATATGCTTTAACAATGATGAAAATTTTCAAACTGTCTTGACTGAGGGAAAACCTGATCTGCAGACATATGCAAAGAGGTTAGAAGAGAAAAATAAAGGCACTCTTTCTGGAAGAAAGAACAACGAGCAAGTCCCACAATGACCTAAATTTCATGTTCAGCATTGAAGCAGAAGACAGGTTTTACAAGTTCAGTGCTCTGTAATTGTCAGGAGTCAGGATTTATCACTCTGATATTTTTTATTACTTAAAATCATCAATTACAGTAACTTAAATGTTATTATCATTATATTATCCATCCATCTTCTACCGCTTTTTTTGTACTCAGGATCGTGGGGGATGCTGGAGCCTATCCCAGCTGTCATTTAGGGAGAGGTGGGATACACCCTAGACTGGTTGCCAGTCAATCACAGGGGCCACATATATAGACAAACAACCATTCGCTCACTTTATCATGATACTATTTGAGCACCTTTTTGATTATTAAACATCATTTTTATGCCCCCCCCCCCAAAAAAAAATCTCTTTTTTTCATCTAATTCAAGAAAACCTGAAATCCCAAAATAAAACCAAACTGTTATTCAAGGGTAAAGGTATTCTCCTGCCCCCCCAACAGGCAACAGTAGTAGTAAATAATGGATCCTAACACTGCCAACAGCAGAAGCATCTTTCACATGCTGCATTTAGATGTTTGAACTACACTCTTGGAAGGAGCTGCCTTGTGATTGTCTGTATAGCGCCTGCCTTGAACAGAGTCCATGTAAGGCCAGAGGAAAGGATGGGGATTTAGACAAGGATACTGTTATCATCTGCTTAGTGCCACAGGAGTTGTGTTGTACGTTGCAGGACTAACTGTGTGTCTCCACCTGACTCCACTTCATCTTGATCAGTGGGTCCTCTTTTTTATTTTTTCCAACTGATGATTAGTGAATAGTATTTTTATTGGTATTTCAGTCCAGTTTGGGGACTTTTTAAAACCCCCATAGAATTGATTTTAAATTAATCATGAACAGGAATCAAATGTCTCGCTTTCAATAAAGGCGGATTTAAGTTTAATCCTGATACTTTTTTCCACAAAAAAAGGAGATTATGTGTTGACATACAACTACAAAAGAATAAACTACCAAGAACAGTCAGAAAAAAAGTAATGAAGACAGGGCTTTTGCTTAAAATACACTCACACATGTATGCATTTCTCCGGTTTTACTTGTGAATAAGGAAGCAGAGGGATTTTTATGTTCATTTTAGATGCTTATGCAGAGATACACAAAGTAGACCCAAACAGAGACTCATTGGAGTATAGTAGGTGAAGTATGTAACTTCCTCCTCTGTTAATACGCCAAATATTCAGAATATTAAGAAAGCAGTTTCTCATTAAGTACTCCTTCCCATAAGTTATCTTGCAAATTCTAAAAATTGACTGTATTTTTTGGAAAGTAACACACTTTTAATCAGTATGTTTGACTTAAAAAGAACACAACCCCAACAATAAAATTGCATTTTCTGATGTTAAAATGGCATACATGATCAGCTGTCTAATACAAAGAAATTTCAGAAATTCAAAGACATCATTCAAAACATTGGATGTATGGGTGCATCTCTTGAAGTAACTGTTACTAAATTCACTCTTGTGGTGTGTCATTCAAGACACAGATTCCTTCCTTCAAGACAGACATTGCATGCTGGGGCCGGAGAGGCAACATATCTTTTGATGGGTGATTTATAAGTGATCATTTACATTTAACCCTCTCAGGCTCAAATTAAGTTGTAGTTGCAGGAAAAATCTGATATTTGGCTGTCGCAAATCTGCAACATCTGCCTGGAGAAGGTTAAATCATATTGTAGGCTGGGCAAAACTTTATTGAAAATCATGCAAAAAGAGGTTTCTTCTGCAGTGCAATATAATTTCAGGCCAGTAACAGCTTAACAAGCACACTTGCTATACATAGATTTACAATAGCACAGGCTTAGGATAAGGAAGGTGGCTGGGTAAATACTGATTTCTGCTCAGTCTTCCAATAATAATACCAAGCAACAGGATGAACACTTAATAATGTCTGTCTGTACAATGTATGTCTGTGGGAAGCATCTCGATGACACTTCTTCCAGTGAGGAAGCAGTCGGGGTGGACTATCCTATTTCCAAGGCTGAAGTTGCTGAGGTAGTCCAAAAGCTCCTCAGTGGATGAGATCCGCCCTGGGTTCCTTATGGCTCTGGTTGTTATGAGGCTGTCCAGGCTGACACAGCTCTGCAGTATAGCATGGAAGGCGGGGGGCAGGATGAGGATCAGGACCGTGCTCTATCCTGTCTTCTGCCTTTCTATTTATACTCATATTTGTATTCATATTTATTTCCTTTTTTTTCTCTGACATTGTAGCTGTTATGCTGCTGTGCCAAAGGAATTTCCCTTATGGGGATCAATAAAGTTTATCTTATCTTATCTTAAGGGAATAATGGAATAGGAGATTGACTGGCGGATTGGTGTGGCGTCAGCAGTAATGTAGACTCTAATCTGGTCTGTCCTGGTGAAAAAGGGGCTGAGCCAAATGGCCAAGCTCTCAGTTTACAGGTCGATCTACAGGTCGTTTCAGCACCTTTCAATGGCTCATACAATGGCGTGACGTGAGTAAATCACTTCATAACTGTAACGAAGTTGAGATGATGATGATGATGAGATGAGAACAACTTTATTAATCCCAAAGGAAATTGTTGTGCCAGAGTTTCAAGTAAAAACATAACAGTGTAAGTGTAATTGTACTTGTAAGGTGTTTGGCGGCATTTTCTCTTTTGAGAAAAGAGAAAACTAAGCTGATCCCGTTTGACTCGTCTTCTCTGCTAAAGCGTTGATTTAGAGTTGTGTTTCAGTCACTCATAAGTTTTGATACCTCTCAAGATGTATCATTCTGTCATTCTACTTTGTCTATTTTCTCCGTTACAACTTGGTTGTTGTCAGCGATTAGCACTTATTGAATTGAGTCGATGACCCTGAACATACTGTAGGTACAACACCTTACTATGAAAGTCAAAGTTTTCCGTCATCGTTCTGTAAATCACTGACTCATCACATCAACTCGGTCTTACATGTTACTTGGGTTTAAAAAGTCCTTTGAGAGCTCTTTCCAACACCTGCTATTGTCTAATGTTGGTGTCAATAGATTGACCCCTCTCTTATCAAGAGAATAATGTCTTCTCAACTACTATAAGCACCGATGACCTCACCACAGCTTTGGGAAGACACTGCCACAACAGGGGTGCTAAACATGGACTATTTGGATTCCATATCCTCAAATTCCTTTATCATGCAGGAGAATTTTCCCCTCAGGTGTGTACTGAGGATTTCTTGGAAAAATAAATCCACCAAACCTCAGTTCGTCTCAGCTTCCCAGATGACTAGTGCAGACAAACTGCCACTTGATTCAGATTGCCACCAGGTGGAGATTAATTTACAGCTGTGCCTCTCTTTAGCCAAATTGTTCAACTGTTGCACCAATGCTTCATCAGGATCAGGATTCCTCATAACTGTTTTCAGTCTGGGCCCTCACCAAAGACCACTTTGTCTTGGGTGACCCTAACAGGAGCCGATGACCCCACAAGACGGATCCCAGGATCACCAGACATTTGCCCATGTTCATGGCATAATTCAAGGAAGAACATACATGTAGATTTAAGTTCAATTCAATCATTTGAAATGTGAAGCTTGAATAAGTTTTTGACCAGTACAATTTGATGGCAATGGAGGGAATGGGCAGAAACAGTTAAACTAAGGTATGTCTGGGAAACAGTAACATAAGACAAAACAAAAATTGCCAATCTTTGGTAATCAACCAACGTCACAATAATATTTAGGAAAGCTGTAAAAGATTTTTTATTTAAAACCATGTGAAAAAAGCAGCTATTTAGTTCATGTTCAACCTTGGACTGGTGCTGGCAGCCAGGCTTGATGGATTTGACTCCAGGGCCCTGAGGACATTAGAAGGCATCAGCTGGACCCAGCATGTCACCAATAAGACCCTAAGGGATCGAACCCAGCAGCCCCCAGCATCTCGCCTCGCAGCAATGCGTCGAGTTCGTTGGTATGGCCACATCATCCGCTTGCCTGCCGAACACCCCACAAGCTCCATCTTGGCCTTCAATCCCCAGCTAGCTGGATGGAGAAGACCCAGAGGTGCCCCCCGCACCCGCTGGCTTGATGTTGTGGCCCAAGACCCCAGGGCCTGCGGTGTGAGCCTGGCACAGGCACGGCAACTTGCCAACGACAAACCCCAATGGAGAAACCTGGTAGCCACGGTTGGCTCTATGCACCTCGTGCAAGAGGACTAACTAACTAACTCAACCTTGGACTGCCATGGTTACATTTATGACATTGTGATTTGGTTGGGCATAACTATTTCAGTAATGGTATTAATAAAAATTCTAGTACTATTATCAGTTGCGGTAGCAATATGATCCAGAGTGTAGTCTGCTGCTTACCCAATGAAAGCTCAGATAGGGTCAGGCCCTACCATGAACCCTTGATAGGCAGTCTAGATAAGGAATGATTGAATACTTAATGTATTACCAGAAGGAGAGATAGCAGAAACAGTTGTCATTGTTAATGTTTTTGATCATTAATAATCACCAGATTTCAATTGGATTTTTAGGAAACCTGAAAAAACTTTTTTTTTTTTAATTATAATTAAGATTTTAAGTCAAAATTTTTTTAATTCCATTTTTGGTATTTTGGTGGTGGGGTGTTTCATTATTATTGGTTGGGAAGCTTCAATCTCATTTTAATCATACAGTGAGAATTAAGAAAAAAAAGCCACTGCGTTGACAGAAAAATACTAGAAAACTTTATTGTGTATCAAAATACTGTCTTACAAACATTTTAAAGCCTTTTTCTGATTAGCACAAGATTTATTTTTTGTTTGGAAATATAGATGAAGCACAAAGCAAGCTCAAGGGATGGCAGTGGGTGATACTA
The DNA here is from genome assembly GCF_037954325.1 of Fistularia commersonii. NCBI lineage: Eukaryota > Metazoa > Chordata > Actinopteri > Syngnathiformes > Fistulariidae > Fistularia > Fistularia commersonii. The sequence continues at coordinate 18,420,687 of NC_141297.1, forward strand.
ACACCGAGCAGAAAAAGCCACATGAAACTTTTTTTTTCCCTGTTTTGCTGTGAGCATGGAACAAGCCCCAAAACAGCCTCTGTTCAGTATGAATTTACAGACTTCCCTTTTCAAAACTGTTTTATTCAATGTCAAACAAGTCATTAGTTTTTGGCTATATCCAATTACGTCATAATAATATATAGAGCACATGTTGGCATCATGAAGGAAAAACTATTAAGAGCAGTTTTGTGTTGTGAGAGCAAAGATGTCATATGAAACAGTGTGATGATTCTAATCCTTTCAACAATTTTGAAGGACAGCAGAGCCTAAAAAATGATCTCACTGTCAGCAAGTGAAACAACTGGGTTAGTTATGTGTCAAAGCCAACACGCTGGAGAGAACCAAACAGATCAACATGCCAAACACTTAGACTTATGTTAGGACAATCAAATATGTCAAGTCAGGAGGACACATTATCTTTCTATATTCTTGTGTTAAGGCGCAGTTCCTTCAGAGTAAACAGCAAGGTTCCAACCAAAATTTATTAATCTTCACTATTTCAGACTGTCTGCTAAAGTCTACTTACAGTGTGTCCAAATGGAAAACACAGGCACAATTGGCTGCTAGGTTTTACAGTAATAAAAAAGGTGCATTTTTTCCTCATCTCAAGAATTTAACTGATTGCTGGTGAGAAGCGCACAGAGTAAACAACTTAAGAGGAATATTCAGTGTCTGTGTTTGTCTTTGGGAGATGTTGTCTCAAGGATAAAGTGAAGAAGTTGGAAATCTGGCTGAAAATAAACACTGATGTGAGTTTCTATTTGGTTAAATGATTCTGAAATAAGAAGCAAAAATGAGGGGGAGAAAAAGCTGTAAACAATGCTTAGTTAAGACAAATTTTTAACAGTGGTATGATGAGTGGCAGAGGGTGCTTCAGACTGTGATGTGGTAAGGGCTCCCTGGAATGTGCTGGTCTCCCCATTTGACCACCAGGATGTACTCTCCCTTCTCTTTTAGCTGATAGCTGACATTGTAAAGACGGTTGCCCAGATGTTTCACAAGGATCTCTTCGCAGGGAACCTTAGGGCCATCAACTCCCACCAGCAGCATGTTACGCCCTGTGCCAATAGACAGAATAAAGTGTTACAAAATCTAAAACGTAAAAGTTGTGATGAATACCATGTCATCATGGGTCAAAAGTCCCCAATTACTAGAATTGAATGTGGTCTTCCAGTTAGTATAAATAAAACAACAACAAATTTGGTGAGAATGGAAAACTATAATTGTTAAAAAAAAAAGGACAATGCATAGCAGCTGGGAAGATGTTAGTTTGCATGGCTATTATTATGACTATTATTATGGCCATATGTTGTACAGTACATGGCAACATATGGAAAGAATTCTTTTCAAAAGCTGAACCTTCCTAAAGCTTTGAAAACATAAAAAGATTGTATCTCATCCCATAGAGGATGATATTTGGTGCATCAAACTAGGAGCTAACTATTATCATACAATCATAGTTCCATACAAGCATGTTGAAGAAACAACGCTTGGGTTATAAAAATATTATTAAATATACCTAGATCAAAGTTTTATTTAAATAGTCATTGTTATATACATTTTATATATCTAATACTGACATCTCTGTGCCAGCTGTGTTACCTTGGTCTTGTGTCCCAAGACACAGGCTTGTAACCTCTCCACAGTTTCAAAAGTCTTAACATTAAAGGAGATACAATCTTTCTTTAACAGACTGTTGTGTATCTTCCCTTTTTATATTTACCTTCAAGACTGAGGGGGCAAATCTATAGCTACATGAAGTCGATGATTCAGTTATTCTTTTTAACACTGACCTGCTTTGCTGCAATCGACACTGAAGCTGTTCTTCTGTCCAATGAAGCCCTTGGTGAGACCCAGGCCTTTTGCGACCACTTTGCTAGCATCTGACTTGGCAGGAGCACCATGCTGGGTGCAGCTAATGGCCCGGGTCACAGGGTCCACCATGACAGAGGAGGTTTCGTGCATACTGTGGCTTGAAACAAGTTTGGAGCCTGAAAAACAGCAACAAGTGCATCAAAAATCAATTTCCCTGTTATTTTTGTTTCAACATTTAAACATGGTTAGAAAAGCATGTTTCTCACCAGTAATCTTGGCCTTGAATGGGCTTCCAACAATGTGATAGGGACCACCATATTTGATGGAGATGAGATAGTTACCGGGGGCCATTGGGGTATATGTTACCTTGTAGCCCTCAGGACATTCCACGCAGTCCATCTTCACCTTGGATGGCCCATCAATGGTCACAGCAAGAGCACCAGCACCAGCGTTGCTTGTGTTCACCACAAATTCACAAGCAGTTCCTGGCGAAAAGAAAATGAGACGAGCAGAGGGTTGACATTGAATAGGCCGATTTCACGATTTTTGTTTAAAGAAGGAGCAACTTGTTACCTGTGGTGCCACCTTCTAATCCTGGTCCATAGGCAGATACCATCCCAGGGTCTCCGGCCTGACCCATCTCTCCAACACGGATCTTGAAGGGACTTCCAGGGATATGACTTCCATTGAACTTGACATCAATTAGATAGAGACCATTCTCTCTGGGGATGAATCGAACTGCATACTTATCTAGAGAAACAACAGTTTGATGGAAAAGTAGTATAATGTATTCTCCTCTAGAAAAGTGACATCAGTTTTGGGGCAGGGGGATGGTACCTTGATCTATCTCTGTGACACAGCATTCCTCCAGAGCTCCGGAGGGGCTGTGGACCTTTGCGTCAATCACACCCTTGGCACCATTGAGACTTACAGCAAAAGATGCTGGCTGGTTCACCTTCAAGCCGGACTCCTGCTTGACAATACATACTCATACATTCAATGCTGCATTGCAATTATTTGACAACCAATACCTCGCCAGTGTCTGACACTACCTTACCTGGGGGTCGCTAACAAGGCTAAAGAGGAAGGCTGCAGTAGAAAAGGAGAATGGAACAGTTAAAGGTAGGAGGAAAAGTTGAATGTCTGGAATAGAGCTACAGTGAAGTTCAAATGCATTGTGCATTTATACGGGTAATTGTGTAGGGGTTTCTAGGAGCAGAGGCATGTAAAAACAAATGGGAAGCTAATCATCCTGTGGAGTTAAAGTCAGAATGATCTTAATTCTCTTGGGAGAAAGAAAATCTAAAATATATTCAATGCTAACAAACTTGAAATTTCAAAAAACTTTAAAATAAAACAAAAAGGGTTGGAACAGTTCTTTTTAATTTGACTTAATAGTTAAATGTAATATGGGTAGTTTCATTTAATAAATTATTATTATCTAAAAAGCAACAAACATCCATTGTTAATCATGATCTACTGGAGATTAATTAGAAACCATAAATCCGACGCTTTCTGTATTGTTTGTTATTGACATATATTAATATTGTGTGTATCTTTAAGATTGCTGATATTCAGCAATCAGCAGTTTCATCAACAACATTCTTCATACTGCTGTTTCCTTGTTGATTAAGATTTCAAAGCTAAATGTTCTGCATAATGAAAACAGCTTATCTCATAAATATCTCATACAAGTCAAAATGGAAAAAAATGTCTTGGAAATGTTTCCCTTAGTATAATCCCAATACTAAGAGGAGGAGATAGATTGCTGCATTACATAACTCTAGATCTGCCTTTCACTGGTTATGTCGAAGCTCTGGAGTTAATTAGTTGAAATATACTTTGTCTTCGAAACACTTTTGTTCATGTTGTTCGTGCAAAGGAATGTATCTTGTATGAATTTTGACCATGCTTAACTAATAGATGGAACTCCATAATGCAGCAAAGAGAGGGGCATTTGTCTTCTGTCTTACAGTCAGGATCATGACTTACAAGGGAAGTCCTTGATCATATTTGTTTTTATTTAGCATCACTTTTTATGAATATTCCTATCAGAGGTAGCTTCCATAGTTTTTCAAATCTCACCAAGAGTGTGAATAGGGAAGAAAACAGCCCATGTTAGACCTCTTTAACCCTTTAGCGCCACCCCATGTCTCTTAGTAGTGGGAGGCTGTTGGGAGCCTTTAGAATGAGGCACGAGAAACACACACATTCCTCTAGTTTCCCAGAAGCTCTTGCACTGACCAAGAACGCAGCAGCTGCTGATCCTATTTCTGTACTTCTTCTCACAAGAAACCAAACAATTTGGGGGAAAAAAAAAAGAAAAAAATCTCTTGCACTTATATGTTAGAATTGACTTGCAGGTATTTTCCTGAATTTACAATCCTGGATGTGTAAAACCAAAACTAACCCAACTGCAATACAAATCATTTTGTTAATTTTTTTTTTTTTGCTTTTCTGTTGCATTGGATACCACACAAGTAAAGAACAACAAGCTGCTGCATTTTGGGCCGTGAACTTTGGCTTGGGGTGCATGTGTGTCTCAAAGCCTCACCTGAAGACTGGCAACAGTGAGGCGACGGGCATCATCAGATGGTGACGCTACAGGTATGATGAAGGGGCTATCAGGAATGTGCTCATCATTGAACCGGATCGAAACCTCGTAGTCACCTGCAGGTAAAACAGCCAGAGTCAATCAAAAGCTACACAATGACAACAATTTTGCCAGGCAACATGGTTCACATGTATGAAATATGAATATTAAAACTACTAATTAAAACATTAAAAAAATAAAACGTATCCGAAATCCAACTCTGAAGATGACCCCCCATCTTGAATTCAATTTTTCCTATTAATACTTATGGCAAATGCAATTCATTACAATACAAGTGTACTGATTTTTCATAATCTCCAGTTATTGTCTTTTGGGTAATGCCCAACACTATGCGGTATGGACCCAAGGAAAACTTACGCACAACAAATGACAAGCCATATAACTTAAACATGTCTTGCTAAACAAGTCAACCAGCCAGTAGCAGTTCTTTCTGAATGCCACTGATTCCTTGTTTCAACAGTCTTCTTGCTTACCAGGCTCCTGCACAATGTAAGACACACCGCTGGACCCGTCCTTGCGGTCCTCAAATGTAATCTCAGCCTTGCTCGGCCCCTCCACAGCAATACTGAGACCCCCAGCTCCAGCTTCTCTGGTCCAGATGCTAAACTCAGCTACAAGAAGCAGAAAAAGAATGTGATATAAATGCTTGCACAGTCTCTCATTACCTGTGCAATCCCTCACCCACCTGGCACTCCAGCCTCAGCTCTCTCTAGGCCTGGTCCCCCAGCACGGACCTTATGTGCTCCTCCTTCTCCAAGCGGGCCAACTGTAAACTGGAAGGGACTACCAGGCACATGCATGCCATTGTATTTCACACACACTGTGTGCACGCCTGTCTCAGTAGGGACAAAGCGGATGCAGTAAGTGTTATTCTCCCCCTCCATGATTTCAGCCTTGTGAATCTGGCCAGATGGGCTGGTGACCTGAGCAGTCATGTCAGCAATGCTGATCTCTGCAGGGACAGGGAAAGATCCAGTCAGTGAGAATACATGGGAAAGAAGGCTATAAAATGTCATGCTAAATGAAAAGGTCAATATTCTGAGCTTATTGATATTGAAACTTTTCAGGTCACCACCAATAAGCAACGTGGAAGAGGGTCGTGAAGAAAGTAGAGACTTTGTGAAAATAATCATATTTTTCTTTTTTTTTTTTTTTTTTAAATAAAAAAATAGAAATAAAACGAAAAAGAAAATTTCTCAATGACTAAAAGCAATTTTCAGACAATTTCACTTTGCAACTATGCACTGTCTCGTGATTTAAGTTACTCAATTTATGCAGTCCTTCAAGATTTTTATTTCACTTACATTTAATTCACTGATCACAAAAGTAAACCACTGATGAGCAAAATTGGTCAAAAATATCTCTCAAAAATTGTACGTAATTTAATGATTTTCTTAAGCATGTATATCAAAGATTATTAATAATCAAAATTTTATTTCAATTGTGAGAAAATGTTCCAGGTTATCCCCAAACCCAGGTTGGGAGCCTGTGCCTAAAATCAGTCACCTGGGATCTTGAGACTGAGGTCACACTGACTGCCAACGTTGGCAACTGACGGAGCTCTTCGCTTCCTGGTGATGCTCTCCTTCATTCTGCCCTCACCAGTCACCTTCACTGTGAATGCACTACCTGCATACAACAGCACAGAAAACACTGAGATTGTATCTAAACCATCACTAGTCATCTTGGGTTTCTCTGACAGGGTTAAACTGGTTACCTGGAACATGCTGATCAGCAAACTTAATATTGATAATGTAATTGCCAGGCTCTGTGGGACAATAGGTAACTTTGCAGGTTCCATCCTCCTGGTCTTCAGTGTTGATGTCCACTTTACTGGGCCCCTCGATGGACAGACTTAGGCCACCGTATCCTGAATGGAAAAAGCAATTAATTTCCAAATATTGTTTGGATTAAATGTGCATTAAGTATTTTGAGGGATTTTCACCTGCATCACGAGTGTCAATAATAAACTCAGCAGGCTCAAAGGTTCGGGCCTCGCTTAGTCCTTGGCCACTGACATGCACACGGCTAGCATCCCCGATCTCTGATTGGTTAATCATAACAGCAATGGGACTACTAGGAATATGCCGGCCGTTCTTCTTGATGTTGACCAGATGTTCGCCAATCTCCTTGGGAACAAAGGAGATTCCTGGGACAAAAAGGAGGGGTGTTAGAGAGTTTTCAAGTAAATTCCTCCTTGTAGTTCATAGAATCACTCACCAACGTGTCCATTGCGCAGCATCTTTAGCAGGCAGGGCTCTTCCCGTCCTGATGGTGTAGTAAGGGAGGCAGTCAGCTGGCTGAGGTCCAGCTCTCCAATGTCCAGTGGAATATCTGCAGCTGATCCCACCTTCAGATGGGACATCCTCATTGAGTCGTCACCTGAAAATAGCATGTACAGTCAGTAAGTGCATATGCTGGCAGCCGGTATTTGGTTAGACACACTTTAAATTAATGCTTGAGACTAAGCATGTTGTTGTAATGTCATGTTAGGATTACCATCCAGTAATTAGTTTGGTTTCCAACTTTTCCCTTTTGTGGCTGTTTACAAAGTTACTTGCTTCAAGTGAGATGCATTTAGAGCATTGTATACGGTATTTAGTTTATTTCAGTTTGTGGGATAAAAAACCAAACCCTTTAAACCAAACCCTCACAGATATAGCACCATCCCGTTCTAAAGTCTTTTCTACATTCATGCTTAAAATGTCTATTTGCACCTTTGTTTGTTGTAAATGCTGCTCACATTTTCATTAGGTAATTTTTATTTGTTTTGATACTCCCATTACCATAACATTGGCTTGTTGTTCAGGGTCATAACCACAGAAGAGGTTACATACCTTAGGTCACAGAAAAATAACAGTTTTTGCTGTAGCATATAATATGTATTTAAATATTACACAGTACTGTTCATGAAGAACTCTCAGGTAGCCCTGATTTTGACACTTACCAGTGATCCTTGCTGAATAGGGGCTTCCAGGGATGTGCTTGTCATTGTATTTGACCAGAATGCTATAGTCTCCTGGTAAGACAGGCAAGTAGGACACAGTGCAGGTCCCATCCTGATTGTCCAAACAGCTAATATCTGCCTTAGATGGACCCTCAATGGCCAGGGAGAGACCACCTTTACAGATGATACACACAGAGCCACTGCCCTAAATCATGGTTCACTGTGTATGCTACCAAAACTTAATGGGGCCTATGTTATTGTGCATACCTTCGCCAGCATCTTTAGTATTGACAGTGAAGACAGCAGGTTTGTTGACAGTCCCATGGATGAGACCAGGCCCATAGGCGCTGACATTACCACTGTTTATGTAGTCCACATAGAACTGCAAGGGACTTCCTATTGGAGGACAAGAAGAAATTAGCTTCATCCCATCAATTTTGGTTGATGTGTATGATGATATGATGGCAGTCTAACCAGGAATATGGATGCCGTCGTATTTGATGTCCATCTCGTGAAGACCAGCCTCGGTTGGAGCGTACTTGACAGTAACTGTGCCGTCCTTGTTGTCTGTGATGTCGGGTTTTGCTACCTTTCCTGATGGCATACGGACCTCACCTACCGTCCAGAGCAACAGACACATAGTCAGAGACATACAATTCAGGTCCAATGTTAATTCTTCATGTTAGAAAAATGTGGACAAATCCTGGGTTGTGCAGAGTTAAATCTGCCAGCTGACATTCCAGGTTAACTACCATCGATATATTTGGCGACGTAAATGATGTAATCACCTGTGATCTCGCCCTTCTGGATGGTGAAGGGGATAACAAGGTCAAATGGTCTCAGTCCAGCAACATCGAGGCCATTCATTCCCATTGGTCCTTCAGTTGCCTAGAAAACGGAGGGAAAAAGTCTGACACAATGTCTAAGTAAATTGAAAACTACACAATGATACCTTAACACAGTGAAAGATAGAGGGGTGAGGGCTTCCAAGAACCAACACATGAAACACAATGACACAACGGTTATGAAAAGACAATGAGGAAGACAATGGTAGGCTCATGATGGAGACACTGATGCAAACTGCGAGAGAATGTCATAAAGAGTTTAGCCATTTTGCAAAATGTGGAGCAGCTTCACATTGATTATTTCCAAAACGCCAACTGACATGGAGCACTGCTTAAGAATTTGGCTGCACAATAATGTCAAGAGGATACTTCACATTGAAGCTGAGAGGACATTTGTTCTTCCTTGGTTGAATAATAAAAAAAGCCTCTTCCCCTGTCATTGTGCAGCTGCTGCTGTTGCTACAATGTCCATGAGTTTAAACTGGTTTATTTGATAGGCAAAGAGGAGTGGAGGTGGAAGGGGGGCAAAGACAAACCCTCTTAGAAATGTAACACCTGCAATAAGAGATACAGGGCATGGCTGATAACAAAAGGAAAGAAAGGGGCAAGATATGAGCTCTGAGAAGCTGGAGGCTTTAGGTACCCAGGGCTGTTGAGCGTAGTACTGGGGCATTTGGCTCTGCTGCATGAGCTGGTCTGATGGGGCTCCTTCCAGGGCCTGAGGGGTGTTGGTGAGGAGTAGAAGGGGTCATAAAATATATGGAAAGGATTGGAGGAGAATAAAACAGTCACATGAGTTTGCCCCACCACCATGATCACACCATTATTTTTCTGTAGAAAAGGGACAAAGATCCAACATTTTAATGTTGAAACATAAAATTCAGAAGAAAATTATTATTTTATATACTTTTCAGGATCAATGCCAAATGAAAAAAAGGGAATTCAGCAATGCCGTATATTCGTATATTCATATGGGAATGATGACACCGGGTGAGTAAAATCCATTCCTTTTTTTTTCTTAAAGCTCTTTATACAGTCCTTGGAAATTGAATAAAGAGGACAGCACCTTAGCCAGCCTCTAAAAAAAAGTCAGAATTAAAGATTGGAGCCTAAAAACAATATTAACAAGGATCTTAATAAAATACACAGCTTGGGTACAATTTGCCCAAGTATAGTGTGCATTTATTGATTGGCCCTGAATTGCATTTGACTGAAATATTGCTCAAACGCAATGCACATTTTATGAATAGAATTTCAGGCAAAAAAAAAAAAAAAAAGAAATTAGAAAAATATTGACTAAAAAGTAGAAGAAGTTTCAAGCTGACTGAAAAGGTAACCAATAAACGCTAGAACAAAGCTTACAAATTTTGTTCATAATAACTTTTGTACTTGAGTGTCTTATCAGTCACGTTCAGTGTGGTGTCATTAGGGAAAAAAAAAGTTTGTTTTTCATGTTATGTGATGGTAGATGGGATTGATTCAGGAGTGGGTGGTGCCAGTGAAGGGTGGTGTCTCTGCTTAGCCAGTTTATTTTGTGTATTAATAACCATAGTAACATGAAAACTCACCGTTACTTGGAAGGGGCTGTTTGGGATGTGCTCGCCTCCAAAACGGACACAGATGACATACTCGCCAGGTTGTGGTGCCGTGTAGAAGATGTCAAATGTGCCGTCCTCATTTTCCACTACGTCGACATCAAGCTCCGCCCCCTCAGGTGTGCACACACTGCAGGTCACCTTGCCTTTCCCAGCAGCCTTTGCATCCACAGTGATGACAGTCTGCTCTCCAATCTGGATGGTGGGTCCAACACCAGCGCCTGAGGAATTTACAAGGCAGTCAGAGGTTTCATAGTCATTTTCGACTGTTTTTTTTTTTTTTTTTTTTAAACACTGTGCGAGACTGTCATCAACATTTTGAACATGCACATTCCACAACCAAGAGTTAAGGTCATATCACGTCATCTATGACAGGATGTTACCACTGAGCCATATGTTCTCATACACTCTGTAAGCTACATTAGCCATTCCACCATGCCACCTTTATTCTGTTAGTCCATTAATGTGTCAAACTAGACATCAACAGCCAAACATAAGAAAACAAGGTAGAGAGTAACAGAAGATGAGAATTCATGAGGAGAAAAAGGACAAATCCTAATAGAGGCCAGTGTGTCTGTCCTTCCATGCCACAAGAGAAAGCAGAAATTTGAGGTATTTCAGTGGGCTTACCTAAACCGTGACCGCCGATTGAGACTGAAAGGTGAGAAGCGGGGGAGCAAGGGGTGACAAATAAAAGACAGTCAGGTGGGAGTGGGGGTGGTGGGAGGCCATAACTGTTCTCAAAACACCTGGTCGGAAAAAAAGTGGGATGTGAAGCAAGGGGATTGGGGCAGGGGGCAACTAAGGAGCACAGCGTGAGGAATTCAGTATACTGATGCATTAAATATAAGATAAGCAACAGCAGATCATGTTCTCTAACAACTCCAAAAATTCTCATCATATATTTTGTATCTACTAATATCTGGGGAAAAATTATTTTGTAACTCAAAAGTGTTTCTGCTTGAGAAAAACAAATTGGTTAACTTGGTACACCTAAAAGACCAGATTTTTTTGTCGACTGGAGCACTCATTTCAATAAATTCTGGGATTGTCATGCAGACTATAGAAATCCATTGTGATGGAAGGCTAATTCTGCTTTTTATTTTATTTTCTGCTTTTTATTTTATTTCCAAACAATTTTGATTAGATAGATCTCTTATGCAACTAACGTCTTCTCATTATCTTTGAGACATCTTTGTGATGGTTTAGAAACTACCCGCAGACATTAAGAAAGCATATACAGTAAGAGGCAGACATTGTCATAAATGTTGCCACTGTCCAACTCTTCTATAGATTTTCATATTTCTTCATTGCCTCAGCCAGTGGCTCATCGAAACTACTCATTACTGTAAAAGCTTCCACACCAGCACAAACGTGGGAATGGTAACGTTTCTTCTTTCCTGTATATATACCACGCCCACATAGAATTTCTAAACCAAGTTCTGCCCCGATGATGTCTCGAGAACAAGCTGAGAAAACTCCTAAACGAGAGTTGCAAATACAGAATACACATTTTGTTCTAGCAGCCAAGGGAGCGAGAGACAACTAGCATAGCAGACGATGTAAACCAGAGTGACAGCTAAGAAAATAATACATTTGACAGCTAGAAGTTTTCATTTTGATCAAAATATTTAAAATTAAGGAAAACCTACTGGGACACATATCTTGCGTGTAACAGTGAATTCTCATATACTTACATGCATTAAGAATAGAGAGATTAGATCATAGAATTTTGAGACCAAAAGCATCCAAAAGTCAATGGCTGACAACTACAACAATCTATCAACATATAAGAAGTGATGAATCTGGAAAACACCACCAAAGAAATAAATAAAATTCTATATTCTTTCAGCAAGGAGCATCACCAAATTCACAATATTTTAAACAGTAAGGTAAAGAAAACTCAAAGCCATCACAAAGCACCTTCGTTACACAGGAAAATTAATAAGTAAAATATGAGAAAAAACATTGCAGTATAATGATGATTTCATGTATTTCAAGATTACTTTCCATCTTGAATCCTTTAAATGTCTTAATTATTCTCATTTCCTGAGAAACTGAAAACCTTTACGTTTTTACTTTCATAATATGTAGATGTTTTTCCTCAAACTTTTTCTTACTTCATTGCAATTATTACGACTAATATGATGAGATTTTTATTTTCTTTCTAGGCCATATAAATTTAAATCAGACTTTGTTCTATTTTGAATTAAAACAAACTTTAATGCTATTAGTCGTACAAGTTTTAGATTGAATCGATTTTTATAGATTCACTTTTCTGATATAGGTTATTTTGATGTCTTTAAATCATTCACCATTGTGATTCCGAAGTTGTGACTACTTTTTTGTATCGGGATTTCCTACTGGCTATTGCCACTTAAACCACCCTTGAATTCGTACCTTTAAAAGACACTTAGACATGTTATGTTTGCATACCTGTGACTGTGCACTTGCTGGCATCTCCAGTGGGCAGTGCCCTGATTCGGTAGGGGGAATAAGGAATCTCATCCCCTCCATATTTAATGAGGATTGTGTATCTGCCAGTCATGTCAGGAACATATGACACAAGGTATGTTCCATCATGGTTGTCACGGATTTTGGCCTTTTTCGGCTTTCCCTCTGGGTCCTGCAGAGAACATTTCACACATTTTTGATAGAGTAATAAATTTGTAATTATGCACATTACATGATAATGAACTCACAGTGATCTGCACTGCCAGCAGACCCTCGCCAGCATCTTTGGCATCAATGGTGAACTCAACAGGCAGAGAGGCAGGAACCCCAGTGGTGTTAAGGCCAGGTCCACTCGCACGCACTTTACTGGCATCATGGGTTGGCAGCACCTTTAGCTTGTAGGGGCTGAAAGAAGGGGATAAAATAATGGACTTCTTACTGCCATTTCAAGCTTCATATTCAATACACTTATGAAAGCATTATATTTAATATTCTAAACATACTGTAGGTGACTTAGTGTTAGCTATCAGAGAACAGTTGCAAAGAGCCCATTTCAGACACGGTGACCATAATTGACAATTCGATAATATGAGTACAACTTTAACTTCATTGCATCATGAAGTTATTCTCTCTTGGAAATGTTTAATTACTACCTTAAATCTTCTCACCTTGTATTAGTATCTTTTTGAAATCTCAATCATTTCAATGTTACTTTTTTGTTCTTAAGATATGACTACTCTTACAATCGAATGAGATACATAAGCAACTTATGGGTCATTTTTATAGGTGAGAGTTTACTTCAATATCTAATAAAATCAGACATAACCAGTGACGTGCAGTCAGTAGAGGCAGGGGAGGCCGGGCCTCACCTGTCATCATGGAAAGAAAAACATGCAAAATGAAAAAACTAAATTAAATGATTATATTTATTCAGTGATTTATACTATAAAGTTATTTTCCACCTAGCTTCACTATTTTTTGAGATTTTTTTTTCAAAATTGCTAAAAAAATTCACAATTTCGGTTCAAATATGAAGAGGAGACGTGCGGTGACGCAGCAACCAGCTGAGCCAACTATGGATTGTGCAATGTTTCTGCTATCTGTGCTGGCATGCTATGCACTGAGACCGTATTGCTGTGGATGTCACTATTAAAAGAAACACTCTTAACATATGAAATAAATTTCCATAGTTTAGCTAATGTCTCTCATGTTTTTGTCAAAAACTGTAACATGTTTCTTGTGTTTCTCTCAATCATAAAACGACTGCGAAGAGACATTAAGTGAGGCACGCAGTGACGGTGCCTCATGGTAGGGGACACCACTAATCCCAGTGATCCTTTTTACTACTCGGCTACAGAATAATAGATTTGGCAATACCGTAAACTTTTATCAAGTCAAGTGCAGCCATCCAACTATTTTTTTGCCAAATTCATCGGGCTGTATTGCTCACAAACGGTGAGGGATGAACGTAAATCTCCTGGGCAGCTTCTCAACTTTTTGGCCCAGAAGGATCTCATTCAAACTGTTCCTGAAGCGACAAAGTTGCTCCGACTGGTGGTCACCGTTCCAGCTACGACAGCATCGGTGGAGCGGTCATTCTCGGCACCGAAAAGACTCAAAACATACAGTTGGAAGAGGACCCATTAACGACGACTGGCAGTGATTTCCATTGACACAGAGAAACTTTTAAAACTGAAGAAAGAAACGGAAGACTTCTACAAGCAGGTTATCGATGCTTCAGAAGGAGCGGCGCATGAACTTCATTTATAAGGTAAGAGATAATAACGTTTTTTTTTACATGTGCTTTTTTTTCTGTGCTACGGCTGGTATATGTAAAGAATGCTGATATGATATTTTAAACAAAACATGTCAACTGCTTCCAATAAAATGGTGAATAAGCTACTCTGTAGGGTTCATATGTTTGTAAATCTGACTGTGATGACGTCAGTGCCTCACCAGCCATAAACCTCACCGCACGTCACTGGACATAACTAACACAATGTAAGCTTTCCGACAGTAACATTTCATTGGATTAAATGAAGTCCTCTTTTTGCCAGGTGAACTTAAGCTCATTTTAATTTTGAGTAAATATCTTTAACATATCAAGTTAACTGCAAAACAGACTTGATGAATGGGACCATAACAGGGTACTTCAGTGTTAAAAAAAAAAGGGTACTAATGGTGCTGATTGTTCATCCGGAGAGCTCAGAGACAAGTGTGACATCAACCTAATTCAGTTTTTTGTAAAGAATAGAAAGGACATTCTAAAATAAATTAAGAAAATAAAGTAAAAATGCATTTATGAACTGCCGAATCTATTCAAAACAGAAATATGGCCATTAGATAAATTGTGGAAGTGCATGTAGATTACGTGCTTGCGATACCTGCGTGGGATCTCCTCATCAGCGTATAATACATTGATGGAATATGGCCCCTCTCTGGTGGGTGCATAGTTGACTGTGTGAGTTTGGTCACCATTGTCCACAATTTCCACAGGTTCCACCACACCTACAAACAAGAAATTTAAAACACTTGCTCTTTACATGAAACTATCACACCACAACACTCAGAAGAAACCTCAGACTTCACCTTTGGGTCCTTGTACCCGGACCTGCAGGGGAGCCACTCCAGCTTTGGAGGCGTCCACTGTGAATGCCTGAGGAATATTGGCTCTGACATTATTTCCCAGACCTGGCCCCTGGCACTTGACCTTAGTGCTGTCCACTGTGTCACTGACTGGCACAGTGAATGGACTTCCTGCAATGCAAAATTAGGTGTAAGTCACCAAGGTTTTCACCCGAATGATTGTTGAGACATTTCATGCAGAAAATCAGCTATTTAATTGACATAAAAACTTTAGTAAAATCTTTTTTTTTTTTTTGTAAGTTCTTGTTCTTTGTTGCTCCAGTTGTATCTTTCCTAAGAAAACAGCCCATTTTTCTTTATCAAGTCAAGTCAAATCAGTGTACTGAGGGGTTCAAACTTCGCTGAATAAGACAAATATGAACAATGTAGTGATGTGCTCTGAGCTTAGTACCAGTGATTGGCTGCCCTCCATAGGTAATGTTGAGGTTGTAGGTTCCCGGCTCATAGGGAATATATTCCACACTGCAGCTACCATCCTTATTATCAGTGCAGGACATTTTGGCTTCTGATGGACCCTCCATTGCAAGACCAAGGCCACCAGTACCTGCCCCACTGAAGAAATGACAGATTGGAGATCATATTCCACCATCTGTATGAGCCATCAGACTGACAAGCGATCCCCGATATTTGACACAAAAAAACAGACTAATTGTCTGAATATACACATCATCCCTGGAAGCAAAAAAAAAAATAGTGTTCACACAAATATGGGCCTTTTGAAATGGCCAACTATTTTAATAAATATATTTTATTTCTCTTTTGTAAAATTAGGTGTATACAATAGTATCTATTGAAAAAAAGGAGTCTTTGCGTAGTTTCTCAATTTTCTTTAATTTCTGTATATTATGGTTTATAATTTATAATTTCCTTGATTCATTTCTAACTTTTTAAACTCTTTTGGATGTCTTGCTGTATTTTAAGTGTACTCCATGGCAATTAAGTACTCAAATGTGCACTTTTTGTTTGTTTCTTCCTCCCTTCCTTGTTTGCTTATTCAAGTGATGAGCTATTGATTCTTTGGTCATTTCTCCAAACGTTACAAACAGCAGTTTCTCGTGATTTCAAAACGATGAGTGAATTTTAAGGGACAAAATGCCATTAGAAAAAAAAAAAGAACAATCAATACAATAGAAATTTAGGAAACATTTACAAAGACAATTCAAGTCAGGTTTCATTATTTACATATTTTGTTACAGTTATTTTGAAGTGACATATTCTGAAATGGATCTCTGAACTACTTGTTTTTTTCCCCCCTCACGACTCACAGGAAACCCTGTCTACCACACTTGAAACATGGTTTTAAAATGGGACAATTCTTACCGGGTTTCCACAGTGAACTTGTTGGGCTTATTGGTGGTTCCGCCCTTCAGGCCTGGCCCATGGACCCGTACTCGAGAGGGATCACATCCTTCAGTGACAGCTACACGGAAAGGACTTTTGGGAACTGGAGAACCATCGTAGCATACCTCCACACTGTGAGGACCTGGAAAACCCATTCACATATTCGTTAAACACACAATCATATATATTGAAACTTTAAAAGGCAGGAACTTATGTACATGAACACAAATGCACACACACACGCACACATCACACTAACTGAGGTCTGAACTCACCCTCCTCGTAGGGAGTGTATTCCACATTGTAGGTTCCATCTCCCAGGTCTGTGATCAGGCTGTCAGTGCGGCTGCCAGTTGGGTTGCAGATGAGTGTTTTTATGTGGTCACCTCCAGACTGTGTGAGAGCACGAGCATCCACGGTGAAGTCTGTGGTTGCTTCCCGGAAAACACCTACAAAGACAACAGGTGTCTTGCTGAGGTTTTTTTTTTTCTTTTTAATTACAATGCATTTTCTTTTTCATTTGATTCATTGAATTCTTTTAAAAACATATCATATAATTATTTAAATGTCAACAGTTTTATAATGTCTTAAAATACTATCCAAAACTCAATATCCACTTTAGGTGACTTTTGACCAAAATGTGCATTTACTTTTGTGTGAAAACAGCAGATAGTGAACTTCTGAATATATACCAAGTTCTTGTAAATTTTTAGCTGATTCATTTCTGATGTTTGTGGTATGAAATATCTGCTTTATATACAGTTGGATGTCAGGTTCAAAACTAACAAGCAACTAAATATTTGGTCAAAGTCAAATCAAAATAAAATTTTGCCCGTTTAATGAAAGCATCAGTGCTGTTTCTCTGCACTCTAAGTCATAGATTATCATTGGGAAATTTGTGTCCTGGCAATTGTACTTGTTTTTTTTCTGAAGATGTTTCACCTTTTCACCCCAGAGATTTCTTGAGTTCTAATAGACCATTGAGAAGATAACTGCTCGGGTTGGGTGTTGTTACAATTTAAGACTGTTAATAATGTTAATCAGTGAGAGGTTTTGCCGCAACTCTATCAATTACTTGCTGCAAACACCTTCACACAACCCCATTCAACTTAATTGTTGCAAAACCACTCACTTATTAACATAACTCCTTTTAACTTGGACCCACGCCCAACCCCAGCAGTTATATACACTGGGAAATTCTGCCGGTCTATTAGAAATTAAGAAGCCTTTTGGATGAGTTGAAACATCTTCAAGAAAAGTCCAGATGCCACAACAAGATCTGATGATGTTTAATGAAAAAACATTTTGATTTCTAGAACTACCCCAAGTGATGATTAGAATTTGGAAGATGACAATTCTGCTGTTCCACATTGAATGAAGTGGAAGGAGAACAGTCATTCCTTCCTGCTATCTCATCCCCCAGCAGCAAGTTTTCTTTTTTGTTACCTTTGCCTTCCACTCCAGGCCC
This sequence comes from Fistularia commersonii, assembly GCF_037954325.1. Classification (NCBI taxonomy): domain Eukaryota; kingdom Metazoa; phylum Chordata; class Actinopteri; order Syngnathiformes; family Fistulariidae; genus Fistularia; species Fistularia commersonii. Next base: position 18,438,454 of record NC_141297.1, read on the forward strand.
AAACACACGGACACCACTGGCATCAACTGCTGGTTCGACATTAAGACGAGCTGGGAAGTTTGGTACATCCTGGCCTCCATAGCGGATCGTTAGAGTGTATGATCCAGGATAAAGAGGGATATAGGTGATGGTGTAAGTCCCATCTCCATTATCCTGGATGTGAACCTCTGCTGCAGTGCCGCTGTCTGAGATGATCTCAATGGTAAGATCAGCTGGGCCGGCGTTGGTGCAGTCCACAATGAACTCCCCCGTCTCCCCAACCTTGGCACGCTCCAAGCCTGGGCCAGAACAACGCACCTGATGGGAGGTAGGTGATAACATGTACATAACTTACTGTACATTCTGAAGCTTATTCATTAACATTTTACAACATTAATAGATCCAGAGCCAGTAAAAATAGCTTTTGAACTTTGTGTTTGCATAAATTGAAATGATCTTGACAAAAAAGCTAAAAAAAGGATAGAAGCGATACTAATTTATTTAATACATGCCTTTTTATACAACTTACAAATTTTTTGATATTTTTACCTTCCATTTTTCCTGTCTTATATTGAATCAATTTTCTCAAGATGGTTTGTTGTTAACGTGTCCCTCTGGTGACAGGTTACAAGTCCAACCTCTTCATGTTTTAAGGGCTTCTCTTATTTCCCTGAACAAATACCTCATGGCACATGATTTAAGACTAACCTTGGAGGGGTCTGTGGCAGGGTATGCTGTGGAAGAGAAAGGTGATCCTGGGATGGGGATGCCATCGTAGGTCAGTTCCACCTGATAAGGACCCGCCTCTCGAGGAATGAACTTTACCTGACTGGTTTCTGAACTCAAACCAGGCTCCACCTCAAAGAACACACGCAAATAAATCAGAACCAGTAGATTCCATACGTTTCCTGCCTTAACAGTTCAGCTCACTTTCTAGACCCCCGGCTAATGTTTTAACTCAAAATATATTTAATATCAGACAACACTTACAACAATACTTAAAACAAAGGAGTCTGGATAATCTTAAGCAACAATTCAAGGACATGAAGTTTTGGGAAAAAAAGTTTAAAATCTGGAGAGAACGGAGAGAATAGATTCACTCACCTTGCTAGTAATTTGTTTTCCTGATGGTCCAGTTACCTTGGCCGCAACCTTGCCCTGACCACCAGCGCCCTTTGACTTCACAGTCACTTCCTGGTCTTTTCCTACAGTCATTTCTGCAATGGTAGAACTGCTATAAAAATCACTGCATATTTTAATTAATGTTTTAATTAAGATTAATTTACAAAGTTCATACTATCTCCCAGGCCAGTGATGTTGACTTTGCTGAGGTCCAGCGTGGGTGCCACACCCACGTTGAATGGACTTTTGGGAATAGGGTCTCCACCATAAGTCACAGCAACTCCCAGAGGACCCTTGAGGAGCGGGGGCAAGGGTTATGGTCAAATAAAGATACTTTCAAAGTATGGATAATTGTCAAATCTAGGACACAAACGGGTGCAGTTTCTCTGTTTTGCATCATTGACAGAATGTTCGGCTCAAGGTTTACTGGTCTGTATTAAAGGGTATAAGAATACCCTGTGAAGCCCAAAGTATTCAAAATTTCTAAAAATGTGTTCACTATGTGAAATTTTATGATACTGGGTACGAGAAATTACCGGTACCTTAAACTGTGTTAAGTATTTGGTTTAAAAAATAAAATAAAGAAATAAGATTACCTCTAAATTGTATAAATAACAGTATTAAAGTTACTTAACCTTTTCTTTAAATGAATTTAAAGAATTACTCACAATAGCTGATAGGAATTTTAAAAAACAATCTGAAACACTGACTTGAAACATTATCACTAGATCTTGTTGCTTCAGCCTTACTTGCTGCACTGGTGTGTATTTCACAGTGTGCGTGTTGTCGTGGTTGTTGATGATTTCAAAGTCTTTGACAGCCTCCCCTTTGGTTGGACCATTGAAGTTGCAGTCCAGGTTTGCTTTTCCTGCTGCTTTAGTATTCACTGTGAAATGGGTGGGTTTGTATAATTCAACACCTGAAAGAGACAGACAGGGAATAATTGTGACTTGATGCGTATAAGGATTTTTAACTTATGTTAATTTGTCCAGACTTGACTCTTAGATTTTAACTAAAACAATAATAAATGTATTAAAAAAAAATCAGAGGAGTTTTGAGGTTTAACCATAGTCAGACCCATTTTCTTGTTTCATACGAGAGAAAAATGTATCTATATATAAAGATGCTCTACGAACTGCTCATACCGCTGCGGCTCAATCCAGGCCCCTCTGCCTTCACCTTACTGGCATCATGAGCTGGATCCACCTTGACTCTGATGGGCGTCATTGGAATGGCCTGTGTCACACAAACAGTTATTAGGGTCTTAAAACACAGAGAAAGAGATGGCCATGATTTTATTCATCATGAATTTAACCTGGTCAGCAAACAGGACCATGATGGTATAGCTTCCTGCTCCAGGTGGAGTGTATTTCACTGTGAATGTATCGTTGTCGTTCCTGATGATGTCAAAATCGATATCAGCCTCAGCGGGTCCGACCACTCCAGGGGCACACTTGATTCCAATGCTGATATCCCCTGAGGACAGGAGGCAAAATCTTTAGGATGCCTGGGTAGTAAAGATTAATTTAAAATGTCTGGACAGCAAACACATGTGAAATTTGAATGTTAGGAAAACTGTTTTGTCCTTAAAAAAAAAGCATGAGAAGATGTTCATTGTGACCTCACCTTGCCCAGCTTCTGAACAGTCCACAGTGAAATAAGTGGGGTCAAAAGCCTTGAGGCCAGTCTTGGCCACTCCTGGTCCTGATACCTTGACCTTGTTAGGGTGGCAGCCTGCCCTTACATTCATCTGTGATGAAGCAGAAGGACCAAAAGGTAGTTATCACAAACATTTACGTGGTAGAAAGTCTAGGAGGACCAAAGAACATTTACTCACTCTAAAGGGGCTTTCAGGGATGTTGACACCTCCCCAGGAGACCATGACAGTGTGTTTTAGAGGTTTCCTGGGTGTGTACGTGCAGGTGTATGTGCCATTGCCAATATCTTTAACCTGCACATCAAGAGGCGTACCTTCGCCATCCTGTGAATAAAAATTTGTCAGCTAAGTGGACAGAATATAAGAAAGCACATGAAGACATATACAGGTAGATTTGTTTGTATGCTCAATCACAAGCCCTACCTGGGCCATAATCTTGAGAGTCGCCCGTCCTCCCTGCTTGGCATCAACTGTGAACTCAGTCGGCTTGCCAACCACCAAACCATTTTGAAGGCCTGGACCATACGCCTTAACCTAAAATACACCCATAATCCTTAGCACATAATTCACATTGTTATTACATAATGGCTGTGTCTTCAAAGTACAATGTTGAAAATGTTCACATTCTTGTCCACAGTTGGATATTGTTCATGCTCACAAGATTTATTGATGAAGTCAGTAGTCTCTAGTCTATATGCATTCAGTTTTTTGCTTATTTTGTAGCTCGTTTAACAGCTTGTCAAAGTTCACATGCCTCAGTCATGTGTTCCAATATTTGACAGGTCTTGTATTTTCATAGCTTGCTGTCTTTTGAGAGCGTAGCTGAAAGATTAATTACAGGCAATTTAAATCAAAATATCTCTATTCTGATCAGGGGACAGTCCAAAAGGGAGCATGTAAAGTTTCACATTGTTTGTGTACCTTGTCTGGGTAGAAGTCTTTGCCCGGTGGGTTGACAATCTCAGCCATGAAGGGTGAATGCTGGATGTCTTCATTGTTGCAAAGTACATGCACAGCATACTCTCCAGCCTCTGAGGGCCAGTAGCGCACGTCGCATGATCCATCACCTTTGTCATCACATTCAATTTTGGCCTGAGATGGGCCTTCCACAGAAAAACCTGAACAAGGAGGAGGACAAAAAGGAAAATCAAAGGATGAAGGAACTTGTTGACTTGCCAAAACATCATCACAAGTGGAAGCACCATGATAACTGCTGTCAAGACCTGGGATGAATAAAATCTACTTGAGTTGAATGGTTGACTATTGGACTTACCTAGCGTACCAACGTTGTCTCCAACAGCCTCTACCACAAAGTCTGCAGATTTGCCAACAATACCACCCTCCAGTCCTGGACCCCAGGCCCTCACCTTCTGCTGACCAGCTTCAGAGCCAATCTTAACCTCAATGGGACTGTATAAAGCAGAGAGCAACAACACTGAGAAGGTCATTTTTTAGTACTTCCGAAGAAATTTGGTATCTAGCATGCAAGAGATTTAGTAAGTTAGTTTCAAGTAAACGAGTTTTTCCATTAGAGTGGTTAAGTTTGTCCAAAACGTTTAAAAAGGGAATAATGAAACAGCTTAAAACTGTTTATTTTGATATTATTTGCTGAGAATATATTTTTTTAAAGTTGAGCGGAACAAAGTCAAATTTTGACAATAAATGGAGGACAATAAAAACAAATCAAAGTTTAACATTGAGCCACAGCTGTTTTGCCATGTCTAATCTGATGATTTTTCTTCATGTTGGAGTAAATCATTGTCTTTTTTGGTGATCCTCTCTCAAGGGATATGTGTTGAGTAAAAAAAAAAAAAAAAAAAAAAATATATATATATATATATATATATATATATTATCATTTTATTTTCCAAAAGTCTAACTCCTCACATAATTATTCTGGCTGAAAAATTCTGATTTCTTCCATTTAGATATTTAAATTGTGTGGATTCTGACATTTAGTGGTCAATTATCTTTAAAACTTGAAATGCACCATATTAAGTCCATTAATCAAAAAAGGTGGAAAAATCAGGATGTTTGGTAATGATATCCAGGTGAGAAGCTAATCAAAATTTCCAAACGCATTTGCAAAACCACAAATTTAGCAATGTATGGTTTTAGCTATGCATAAAGCATGTTCATGTTTAACAATATTTCTGTTTTATAATTCTATGTTTAATAATTTAATAATTTCTGGAAAATGTTCAGTTTCTGGAGAATGTAAATGAACATAGCTTAAGAATAACCAGAAAGTATGCCTTACAATATACAGACATCATTTACGAGTAAAGATAATAAAGCTCTTTATCATTGCCAAATCACAGGATCAATAAACATTTTGGGATTATTAGTTTAATGATCGCAATTTTTGGTTTTTCAAAAACCTCTATATACATGAGCCAAACAGGCATTCATTCATTCCTATAGGCACCTCTTTGATCAGATGGTTAAAGTTTTTAAAACCATCAATTATTTACCTTTAAATAAATGCTAATAAATTAATGTCTCAAAAAAAAACTACCTCCCTTTGTATTTCTTCAGCAAAATTCTACCTACAAGTACTCACAAATTTCTGCAGTTCCCAGTTTTGAGAAATCTTGGCATAATACTGTACCTGCGGGGGATGTGTTGTCCTCCCCAGGTGATGGTGATGGAGTATGTGCCAGGATTTGTAGGGTAATACTCAAATCCGTACACACCATCTCCAAGGTCTTTTCTTTTACATGGCTCCTCAAGCCCCTCTGCAAACAAACAACTTCATGTCACCATGAAAACAGCAGTGGCTTTCCAGTGGTTTTCAACTTTTGTCCTTAAGCTGCAATTGCTGATTTTTTTCTCCGAGGTACACAGGTGTTTACCTGTGTAACATTTTTCAACAATTCTACTGCTCTTAAGGAAAAAAAAAAACAGGTATGCTCTCAAAAACTAGATCCTGTTTGAAAATGGTTGTTTTTAGGGTCGCGCAATCAAAAATTGGTTGGCCATGAGTAGATAACAGTCAGTTTATGAATAGAATAATCTTTTTAAAAGTTGGTACTGACTCTCTCACTATAACCATGTATTTTATGTATATGTCATTTGCATAAGTAACTTGAGAACAAATGCCACCTATTGCTTATCTTGAAAACCCCCATGACTTGACATATTTCTGAAAGTCAATAATGCAACAACTGATGAGATGGCTTGTAGACTGCTCCTTCGTAGTTTTGAAAAACCCACAAGACTCTAGAGATATGGACTGGAATTATTAATTTCTATATATCAGGCTCAAGGAAATACTGGTTTAGTGCTTACTGGGCCCCTTGATGGAGACTTTGAGCTCCCCAGTTCCAGCTCCTTTGGTATAGACCTTAAAGTCAGCAGTCTCCTTCACCCTAAGGCCCTTGGGCTGCAGACCACGACCTTTAGCCTTACAGAGGTTGGGGTTACACGCTGAAGAGACAAAACACCTTGAGATCAGCTTTCATTCAATGGGGAGAATAGGAAGAAGGTGTACCATGAATAATAAGCCACAAACCATGTGGGAAAAAAGTTTACTGATTACTCAGCAGCATGAGGCAACATGGATGCAGGGGAAAACTTCTAACAAGGAAAAGCTTCTTTGGACAGTTTTAGTCAATCGCTTTTGCAGGCATAAGACACAAAGAGAGTGGGGAACTATTGAAAACTGAAGTGATGCAGTTCAGCAAATGAGAGTTTTCGCACGCACGCACACACGCACACACGCACACACGCACACACGCACACACGCACACACGCACACACGCACACACACACACACACACACACACACACACACACACACACACACACACACACACACACACACACACACACACACACACACACACTTTATTTTGATATTAATGATGTTGGCTTTCGCTTAAACATTTAATAGGATTTCTGATCACATTTATTAGGATTATTTTCAATTGTTAAATTGCACAAACTGTCTGTCTTTCATTCAGTCTGTTCAAATTGTTTCATAGCTTATCCATGGCTGAGCCTTGGAGGCAGGAGACTGCAGTAGTGTGCAAAGTCATCCTTGTACCCAGTGACACTCCAGTTCTTCCTGGAGGACCAAAGTGTGCTCTGGGTCAACCATGGGGCCTCCTGCTAGGTGGACATGTCTGCAATGCCTTTATAACAAGAGGTGTGCAGGGCGGCATCCTTTTCAGATCCTTGAACCACTTCAATCAACGCCTTATGACACAAAGGAGCAGGGTCTCTGTCCCAGGCTACTCCCAGATATCTGTACTCCTCACCCTCAAGGAACTAAGCCCAAACACCGTGCAGAGGAAATTTACTTTAGCCACTCGAATCAACACTTTGTGCAAAGTATTTGGGATCAAGAGATTCTCAACAAGTTAAAACAATATATTGTTTTTGAACATAATAAATCCCAAAGTTCTCAAATAGCTACTTTATTATTGGTAAAATTAAAGATTGTTCACATTTCTTTATTGCGAACAACAGAACAAAAATAAAAGTAGCAGCAGCAACAACAAACACCATCAAAAACATTTAATGCATATGAGTATTTTAGCTGATTGTCAGTATTGACAGTATCTAGTGCAGTCTAATTTCACCAAATTTTGCAAGACAAGCCAAAGAAGAATTCAAGAGAAATGAAAAAAAAAAAGGATATCCACATATTAAGACTTAGGGGTCACAACTAGTGTTCAACACTAGAGTTGATAAAACCTGAAACTATGTAAAACGCCACAACAAAACTATGTAAAACGCCACAACAACCCCTCAAACACAAGTTAGTATAGATTGGTCTGTATCCAGCGGCGATATACCAGGATGATGTGAAAGATAAAAACTTCTTAAAATTCACAGAATTGGGCAAGCTTCAGGTGTTTGAATCCTTGAATAGATTAACCTGTCCATATTTTCTTTTTGTGTGCAGAGAAATACTGTGCTTTAGAATGCTAGAAGGTTGGTGAACTTCTTGTATTCCATTTTTGGTCTGGGCACTTGTTATACAATAAATTAAGAAACTATCATATTTATGTGAAACTGCTTTCAACCCTCTCATACCTTCAAATTGGCATGAAAACCTATTGAAACACAAAAATGTCCTCAGTGAGATGTTAAGAACTCAAATTTCGTTTTGGGAAAGATGCATACGCATACACAAACACAAAAGTGTACCCAAGAGAGGTCCCAGGAAACAGGAAATGACAGCAGAAGGAAGAGGCAGGTCCAGAGAAAGGAGAGATACCAGCAGGCCTCTAATGAAGAGCACGGGGAGACAGCAAAGCGTTATTGAACATTGAGGAAGACAGAGTAATCATACATTTAACACACAATGAAGTATGTTTACTTTCGTGGAATGGAGAGTTGCCATATCTATCATACCTCTTGAGGGGATCACAAGTCTATGACTAATGCAATTGAGCACATGAAACAGACAAAGCAAAATATCACATCATACTGCTGTAAGGTTAGCAAAACTTCTTTTGGAATAAGAAACTGCAAAGATAAAAGGTGTTGGGAACCTGAAGGGGAATGGGGGAAGTTATAGAATAAAATAATTATTTTCTTGCCCAATTTCTTGTATAAAGGGAAGGGAACATTTTTTCTATCTATATATCTCTTTGCCCATGATTTTTCATTACACAAGCTAAGCTTAAAAATGTGATATCAACCAAAGACAATGTTGCCAACAGAAAAGCAAAAATGACATGACTACGCCATTTATGAAAAAATAAGTGAGGTATTAATGGGAAGAAATGCTAAAAAAGTATATGATTGCATTATAAAATTAAAATAAATAAATTAATAAAAATTACATCAAAATATGCACAAAAATAAATTAAAAGTATCAAGCTGTTTTGAACTAACTGATAATGCTCCATTTTTGTGGTTAGAAACGTGTTAACAACAACAGACAGTTTCATGCATGTAATTTGTGTATTTAGCAACTTCCATGTACTGCAGTTGCCACATTTTTAAGTAACGATCAAAAGAGATACACTCCTCCAGACCCTGTTCTCCACTGTAGAAACATAAGCTCTCCATTTACCGAGAAACTGAAAAGTGTGACGACTCACCCTCACCCACATTGACCGTGAAGGGGCTCTTGTTGATCTGCCCACCAGCGAAGGTAACATAAAGGGTATGCTGTCCCTCCTGTGTGGGTTTGTAGGTGCAACGGTAACTACTGTTGCCTTTGTCTTCAATGGTACATGTCACTGTGTTCTTCTTTCCCGCAGGATCCATAATCACTACTTCCACTTCCCCAACACCAGCACCTAACATTTAAAAGGAAAGCAATGTCTGTCTCTCTCTCTGCCTCTCTATCTGTCAGTGTATATATACACACAGGATATATATATATATATATATATGATATATATATACTGTATATATTCTTCTCACAGAAAAAAAAACAGTTGATATCTTTTGACTTTCTGAAACCTAACAATTACCTGCAGTGTATACATCAAAGTAAGTGGCCTTGTTCGCGATGTTCCCAGTGAGCTCCAGTCCTGGTCCCTGGGCAGTAGCCTTGCTGGAGTCACCCTGAGCCATTCCAATCTCCACCTCAAAGGGACTTTTCGAGATGTGCTGTCCTGCAAACAGCACTGTCACCTGGCAAAATGCAGATTTCAGCAGGAAAAAAAAATCTTTCATTCATCACGTACTGGATTTAACTTGCCCTTATGTAGGGATGAACAATGAAAAAGTTCAGCAGCAAGTCAAATATTTTCATCATATTTAGGGGAAATTACTTGTTAGCGAAGTTGTAAAATACCCTTGAAAATTCACCGAGTATCATTTTACCATCGCATTGTGATCCAACCTAAACAATTTTGCTGGAATAAACTTAATTTTGCGTAGTATGTATTACCTGATTGATAATATTAATGTATTACCTTAATAAGCAGTCTGATTTAGTGTATTATTAATTTCAGTGCACTTGAAACTAACATTAAGGAAAAAAAATATTAATGGAGTGCAGCAGGTGGAATGTTGGAATATAATGTTTACCTTGTGCATCCCTGTGACTTTGGGAATGTAGAACACTGAGTAGGTACGGTTCTTATCATTGTTTGGTGTGACTTTTGCCTGAAAAGGAAAGTTTTTAAAAGTTAACAAAACCATAAAAAACTTCAAAAGATAAAGACTAAAAGGCTCACAAGGGTTTCACCTCCTCCCGATGGCCTGCAGGGTCCTCCACATACACCAGCACCTCTCCCATCCCTGCACTAATGGTTTCAACTGTGAACATTGCCTTCTTCATCACAACATTTCCAACTGGCTCAATGCCTATAAGAGATACAATCACTCTGAATTAGTACACACCTTAGTCAATTTTCTGGAACAATCTGGACTTTGATTCCAAATGGTGGGACCAATTTTCAGTTTGGGCTTTAAGGTTGTAAACAGATTGCTGTCTGGATACAACAAAACCACATTAATTCTGAAACCCAAGTACAGGTGTGTGTGCATCTGTGTACCTGGCCCATAGGCACGGGCCTTCTTGGGGTTGAGTTTGGGCCGTAGGGGTGCACCAGGCTTAAGTTTTGCCTTGGGGAACTGGGACAAGTAGGTCATGACTGAATGTTCATCCACATTCGGGTCAACTATCTCCTCTGGGGTGATCACCTGCAGTAATAAAGACAATAAGAAGTCTGATGAGGATTGTGCAGCTTCACTGAATTAAGTTAGACACATTCAACATCCTATTTTACACATCTAAAGTGAATTTTCTTTGCCCCCCCCCTGCACTTTTTAAATAGGATATTTCAAGCAGAATGTAAAAACCAAATGCCAGATGCCATCTCTTCATCATTTTGGATTAAATCCGACGACTACATTTCAACATAACTTTTGGATGCCCAACAATGTCTTGCCCTTTGTTATGATGAGAACAAGGAACTCTGTTAACTTTCAACAGCTTGAAGCAGCAAAATCAATCTTCACATCCACAATGCATTTCCTGTAAATTTGGAAAATGCCCCCCCAAAAAATGGAAATTACAGAAAAATAAGAAAAAAATAAAGTTAGAAGAAAAGGTAAACTGGCAGTAGTTACTGACACTGTGGAAGTTGTCATTCCAATACGCTCAAAGCATTTCTTGATGTTTGGATTGAGGTTGGATCCAGCTCAGTCCACAAATAACCCACACCAGATTTGATTTATAATCAATTTAATATTAAGACCAGTTATGGAGCAAATGTGATTTCTGTGTTCACACTGGGTAAAAGGAAGTAGGACAAGATGTAAAAACATTCTTTTGTTAAAAAAAAAATTTAAAAAACGGAATTACGGTAACTAATTTTAGGCCATAAAACTTTCCGACTGCATTATGGACTATGTGAACTTCTGCACTGACAACATCATCCCAACCAAGACGGTGCGTTGTTTCACAAATAACAAACCCTGGGTCAACAATATCCTTCGGGATAATTAAAGTTGTTCTTATTCTTATTCTTATGGTCCCTAAAAAAAGTGAAGTCGCATTCTCATTCTCAAAAAAAATGATACAATTATACTATTTGATTGAGAATCCTGATATTTGATTTTTTTTTTAACCTTTCACAATCTCTGTGCTTGTTCGACTGCTTCTTTTGTCTTATTTTTTTCAATACCTTATATGGATTGGGTTTGAGATTGATGTACAGGGTTTGGTCGGATTCTTGTAATTACTGATTAGGTTTTCATCTCAGACTTTTATCTCAAACTGTTGTACTGCTGTATTAATCTTTTCAGATTTTAATCTAAATTCTCTGTGCCTCATTTTATGACAACTTAAAATATATAGATAGTCTCGGTACATCAATATATTGCACATCTCCAGAGCAGTGTTTCTTACACATATAATTTGATATAAAAGCAGGTTACATTTGGCTGTGATTTAGTTGTCAAATCCCATATCAACTTCTACCTAGGAGAATGCAAACTAGTCAGCACCTCTTTTATCACACACAAATTCTGATGCTACAAGCCACAAAGGCAGCTGCAAAGGACAAAGCAGTTTTTGAGCCAAGTGGAGCTGAAGGCGGAAATGTTAGTGACAACAGTGCAAACTGTGAGCACATGATGTGGTGCCAGCAACAGACACTATGCCAATCATCCCAACACAACAATATCATACCATCAACATAGTAAACTTGGATATAGTAAATTTCCTTATAATTACTAAATGCTTGTTTAAAAGAACAAAATGTTGGAATGGAGGCTAGGAGGATCTTCTACATTTATTATGACTACCTAACAATTGTTAAGACATTGCCTAAAATTTAAGGAAGTGGCAGGTTGCCCAAGTATTAGCAAGAGATAAATGAGGCATTGCACAAAGTAACAAGGAAACTGGTTTTGGGAAAGGAAAATAATAAATAAATAATCAGAAAATTATAGAGAAACATTTTGTGGAAAAATAAACTTCATCTCTCGGAAAATGACTGCCATTATGTTTACTTGAAAGGTTTTCTATGAGCCACTAAACATTTGTGTTGAAATTGTGCCTTTCGGTCCAAGTAACACACAACAGAGTGCCTTAAGGCAAAGTTCAAAGATAACTCATATCTATCTACTGATCAATAACTTTCAGAGATTATTTAAGTTGAACACAACTAATGTAGGAGAAGTAAACCTGAGCAGAGTTGAGCAAGCATTGAGACTGGTGCGTTCTATTTAACTAAATGTGTCATACAGAGTCAGAATGAGTCATGTCAGTTATGTTGCAGTATAATGTGGAAGTGATGTTACCTGGGGAATACCCAGCCAATCATCAGCCTGCTGCATGGCCTCCCGGGCGTTGTCCACCGGTTTGGTCTGATCCCATTGGTCCCAGTCAGGACATAGACCTAAGACGCAAGTGGATAACAAGATGTGTAATGTGTACATTTAAGATTGAATCAGAGCGGTCATAACATCTGTGCTATTACATGCTGTTGAATCGCTCTTTTCGTCACATTCAACTATACATACAGCACATCAGCAAAATTTGACCATTGCATTTAACCTATGATGGATGAACCATGAGCAGAAGGCAGTCATTTCAGGGAGCAGTTAGAGTTTCAGTATCTTGCTCAACAACACTTCAACTGGCTAGGAGGAGCCGGCAATGGAAAATGTTCGGTTCGAAGGACAACTGCTCTGGACAACTGGGGGGGTCCCCAGTGAAATGGAGGCCTTACATCCATCAAATGGAGAACAATACAAAATGTTCTCCTTATTTTGAAAGTGATTCTCTGTGGCAGACACTAAGGGGCTTGGCCTCTCACCCCACGGGACTAGGAGCTGGGATGTGGTTTTAGGTGCCCGGCATTGAGGTCCACAGAAGCCCGTTGTCCGTTTTGTTTGGCGTTTAAGGAATAAAGTTTTCAAGTCATCCACGGTGCCACCATCTTTCCTTGTTGCCCCACATTTATATCTATGTACTTTCTACATGCCTTCCCATAATGTCATAATGAAGTTACACATTGAATATTATCTTCATTTATTCGTGCTCTTTTACAAAGTGGTGTTGGCTGTTTCCCAGTCTGGACTTACTCATAACATAACTAACTAATGTTTGAAATTGGTTATTTCTTGGCAGTATTTGATTGACAAAATTTCAAATTTTCAAGCTCGAGTCCTTATCAGTGACTCCAGGCTACTGTCGAAAAGGTATGCCAGACATGCTAAGCATGTAAATAAAAACCTTATTTACTGTATATTTCACCTTCCACTTGCCAGACGTCTGGCCCCTCATTGCTCATCTGCCAGCCTGACAGATGGGAATTACAAATTTGAGCTTATCCTGACTTGACCTCAGGTCTATTACTGTCAATGTTGGTTGCAGACATTTATAAAGTACAAAAATTACACGCTTAGATATTACCTGCTCCATCGTGTAGTTTTTTTGCCTAATTAATCCCAATATGGCTTGATTCCCGTCATTTGACAACAAGTAACCCAGGGCAACAAATGACTACGTGTAGAAGGTGAAAATATTGATATAAATGGATTGAGAGACTGGGTAGAAGCCCCCGGATGAATACCAGTGTTTTTGGCAGATTCTGCAAGAATCTCTGCTGATATACAGGGTTTGATACTTTCAAGTGAGTTTTCTCTAAAAAGTCCCTATTGAAACAATATGACCAGATGGGAAAACCATGGTAATTAGATTTCATTGACAGGCTCTGTTTGAACCCAAACCAAGAATGTGCCTGGTCTAAACAACATGAGGTTGCAACGCTCTAAGCAGAGCTGAACAAAATAAATGCTTGGACCCAGCTATCTATCCATCCAATTCCACCCCTAAGATGTGTGGTCTACCCCTATCACCCTAACTTCCAAATAGGCTTTAGGGCTTAAACCATACCAGGGGTGATAAAAACCCAAAGTCTATTGCAATCAAGCACAAAATTCATTTCTATTTCAGTCACTAACAAAAATCCTGTCCTTTGTTTTGCTTTTCATCTCTGAAAGGGAGACACATCTAAAGGCAGTTTCCACTCACCTGGAGCACAGCTATCAACCAGGGCGCCCAGGGCCCGGCCAGTCTGCCAGTCCCGGTTGAAGTTGGTAATGGGGAGCTCTGGCAGTTTGTTCTGAATCCATCCCAACAGTCTTTGCTTGGGTGTCTTTTGTTTGCCATCATCTGCTTCCTCCTCCTCATCCCACATGGGCATGGAAATTGAATAGTGCAGGATCAAGGTCCAGATGAGACCCAGGATTAACTTCAGGTTCCCATCAACAATGGCTTTAGAGTCTGGAGACAAGAGAGTGAGAATCGGGGAAAAATAACATTTAAGTATCCATGACAAGGATCATACTGTAAAAAAAAAAAAGGGTCAGGACATATTTCGTCTCAACAAGAATGGACAGATGGAAAGCACAGTATAATAAAGTACAAAATTTTCTGTCCTATCCATCTGTCAAATGTGTAGACAATAATGGGTTTAACTATTTAAATCTTCAAAAGATTTCCATTTATTGGCTACACATTTGTGTCATTTACAACACATCCATATCTCATTCATTTGAGTTATTCTGTTTAAAATTACATGGACTTTCTCCAGTAGACTTTTAAAAAAGTCTAAAATTGATACACTAATAAATGGAGTGATTACTTTCCTTTAACTCTTGCAAATTTGAATTGACAACTTTCAGTTTTATTCATCTATGTTTATTCATCATTGGGGATGACTTGAGAGGAAGCACATGTTATTTTTTTAAAGGTATTGATTTTTGAGATGAAAGGATTTGAAACAAATAATGGAGGATTAACAAGGAGCAACTATAGTTTTAAGACAAAATGCCGGCAGGCTTCTTCGATATTCTTGAACATTGTGTACTTTTTTTTAATGTTAGGAAAGAACAGCAAGCACAACTGCAAGGAGAATTAAGTGATGCAATAAGGAGCAGGCCTGGGCCTGCCACCCCCCAACACACGCGCACGCGACACATGTGTTCTCAGGACAGAGGTTGAAGAGATCACCCTCCCAATTATGCAGCTTGTGAAGAGTGTGTATATGTATGTGTGTGTGTGTGTGTGTGTGTGTGTGTGTGTGTGTCCAGAGAGAGTAAATAGACTTAGGGTCCCTGTTAGGACTTGATAAGTATGTACCATTATAATGAGTATCAAGATGGGATCTGATAAGCAGGGGATCTGTTAACATAGACAAAGAATTTCGTTTCCAAGCATTTATGAGAAGTTGACAAGACACAGGTGACAGAAAAATATTCTGTGATTCGAACACACCCCATACCTTACTGTGGTGTCTTGGCAATACGACTAGTTATCGTCTAGTTATATCTGGTAAGAGTTAACTAAAATGGGCCACTTTAAATACTAAACACAAAAAATTGAGTAATATAATGGATTCAATATTTGCAAGGGAAAGGAAACCAAAGTAAACAACTTCTGACTGATACGGATAAGATAAAACTATACAATTTACTTTTTGAAAATTTTTTGGTTTATTGTACTTTCACTCCCATTGTCAATCATTGGCAGCTAAGGAAACTAAATTCTATATCATCAAATGTAAGGTTGTTACATTTTCAGTAGCATCATCCACAGCTACTGAATATCTTATTGGTTTGTGAAAATGACAAATTGTCCAATATCAGGATCACATTGAATACATTTTCACAATTGAATGGGAGTTGTAAGAGAGATACTTATTTTCTTACTTCATTTAACATACTGTGTGTGACTTGGAAGTAAATATTAGAATAGGGGCATATGAATGGTCTTTTGTAAAGGTAGCCCAAGAGCAATTGTGCATCTGTTGGAAATGGCTATGTAAGTCTGCATTGGTGGTCTGCAAAAGCAGGCCAAGAGGTCAAGAACTGTTAGATAAAAGGAAGGTCTGATGCATGATGAAGGATAGAAAATATCACAATAAAATATGGTAAAGAATAGAAAGTAAAAATAAAGTCATAAGATACCATTCAGGGAGATGGTCTTTGCCAGTTCAAATCTCACACATCTTTCTCGACATCAGTAAGCAGTTGGTCTGAATCTCTGTTTGGAAAGGGATGATGTGGTCATGTCTGCTGTTCCCAGTGGAAAAATACATTTCAAGGGGTGATAAATCTGCACGGGTTCACACATCAGGCCTGTTTAGATTCACCATTACTATAGGGACTGCAGTGAGCGAAAAAACTGCTATACCAACCAGCCCCTACCAACCAGAGGTAGGAAAGAATAATTGATACAAGGAGAGTAGCTTTGGGACCCCAAATGCAGCGATGAAGGAAGACTAAGGTGAAAAGTTGCCAAGAGTCAGAGATAATTCTGACAGGAGGGGGTATGTACTGAAAGTGCAGCCCAAGTTGGAACTTGCTATTGGAATGTTGATCAAGACATCATGAGGGTGTGTCAAGAGCAGTCTGTAAGCCACAATGCAAATATACACAAGAACCACAATCTATGATGATAATTACAACATTTTGACTCATATGGCAGTATTGCATCTACATATTGGCCTTTCTCTGAACACCAAAAGTTAACATTGACACAGCTTTAATTATGTTTGAGTCTTAAAAAGTGTTCAGTGCCTTGTAGAATACAGAAGCAGACAAGACATTGGACCTCCTTGTTTTGGATAGGAATTGAACCAGTTTCAGCCCATGGTATTTGATGAAATACTGCAAAAAATGTGATCAACCGAAGTTCCTTTTAATATAAGATTTTTTTTATTTATAAAAAGGTACAGTATTTTTCACTTTAACTTTCAATTTTGTTTCCAAATTATTTCACAACAATTATTGCCAATGGATTCTTGAAATATGATTAAAATGGAAATATTGCAATTGTTTTTTAAAGACCCTCTGCATTTCACCCAAGAAAGGAGCCCATTTTCAGGACTCTTTTACAATATCAGAATGACTTTGGCATACTTTCAAGTTTCAGGCTCATGTACTGTCTGTCCTTAACGTTTCATAAAATGCTAACCAACTCTTGCTACTTTTTTTCGGGGCATGTCTTGTTTATTAGCTAAATATAGAATATCATTTTACTTTTACTTTTTCCTATTTGGGAAGGAAATATTTCTCTATTTTAACAGAAATGCAGGTTGTGGTGCTGTTTAATAGTTTTGGTTTATACTTGCTCCTTTATACAGAGATTGGGGTCTGAATAATGCCACCTCCATTTGATATTTTGTTTGTTTATGCAGTAGACTGGATTGTTCTGGATGCAGGCTTAACCTAACTACTACAAACAGCCACTCTATTCAGATTTGTGCAGTACAGGATTGTAGTTCTACTGACATGAATGGGCTATTAAGGCCTATTGAGGTAGTCCATTAATTAACTGTCAACATGTTTGCTATCACTCTAAAGCCAAAAAAAAAATCCCTTTTGATTGTGTTTTCCATGCACTAGATCTATGTACTTCTGGCTAATACTTTGAGTGTACATGCACTTTTATTCATCCTGCTGAAAGAGAAAGCCATGCTAAACATGCAAGGAATCTGTGCACAAAGTCTGACAGAGCCCATATACGGACACAGACGGCTGCAGTCTCCCCCACTGCTGACTCATAGCCCTTTTGTGTTTATGCTTGTGGGTGAGTGTTTGTGTGCTTGTGGGGGTCGGGGGCAACTAAGGCAACTAAGTATGCGTGCATGCCTAGTTGATCTAGTGGATGCTCTCTTTACTCTCAAAACTCCCATGACTTATCCCATTGGCTTGTTTGTTCCCCAGCCAAATGACATTGTTATGACATCATTGCAACTCTGTAGCCATAGCCTGACCTGATCCCAACATTACAGGGAGGGAATGCTTGCAAAGAAGAACTTTAGCAGGACAAAAGATTTTTGTAACTATATTCAGGTTGTACTGCAACATCTGGAGCAGATGATTGCTAAGATCTAGGAAGATGAAGAATGAAACAGTCCTAAGGTATCTGCCTTCACTAGTTTCCTTGCAAGAAAAGGGATATAAAGGGTAAATATTCAGAGATTAAATAAAGGCTCAGAAAAAAATATTACAATTGAGAGTACATCTACTTTTCATTACTTGATATCCACTACAGGTCTGCTGAATTACAAACCAAACCTTGATGTTCACTGCAACTAGAAAACATGTCAATGATGGAAAATAAAGCGAAAGCTCAATGATAGAAATTGCAAAATATCACTGGCACTATTGACACAGTTTGTGTAATATGAATTTTTTGTGTATTACTTTAGGTTCGCTACTCAATTTCCTCTGGGATCAGTAAAATATTTCTGATAAGTGCGATGAAGGTATATGGAAAATGGCAGCGGAAAAACAGTTGCTTCTAAATTCACAATTACCTATTTATCAATATAGAAAAGTCCTTTTTATCCTGGCCAGCTCCATAGTATTAATAAATGTAACAAATTCCTCCTATTCAGACTCTATGGTATACTCCCATATCAATTTTTTTATCAAACTGTGGCCTCAAATGCCACTTACTGTCACAGACCATTGCTTCAAGAAAGTAGATTTTGTGTTTTCCAGGGATGTCCATCATGGTATAGCAAGATTGTGCGTAACCACATTACAAAGAAATTGACACCTCAAAAATGTGAGGCATGTGTGGGACACACTTCAGTCACTTGAGCTATGTGTGTATAGGGGCGGGGGAGCTATTCTGCCAACTCTTTTATCCCTTATGTGTTGCAGGTTTCAATAAATAAAATGATCTATACATTAAAATGTGAGGTGGCTGAATATCTGATTTTATTTTGTCTTTGTATTCATTTCTTCTTGCATTGAATCAAATTCAATCTTTCAAATTTTAGATCTTTACCCCCTTTTCTGATTTTGAATTATGTGCAAGTAACCAATCTGTCTGCAATCCTTGT
Source organism: Fistularia commersonii (assembly GCF_037954325.1). Taxonomy (NCBI): domain Eukaryota; kingdom Metazoa; phylum Chordata; class Actinopteri; order Syngnathiformes; family Fistulariidae; genus Fistularia; species Fistularia commersonii. The sequence goes on from NC_141297.1 coordinate 18,457,501, forward strand.
GACTCTTATCTTGCAGTAACAGTTTTCAGTGGACAATCACATAAATATTGTACACTGCAGAGGAAATAGTTGGTTTTGAATTAAAATGGCCCAGTTTTTTGCTGCACTAATTATTAAAAAACAATAAACAATGGTGAAATATCACCAGTTATAGTCAGTTTAAATAGGTTAACCAAGACCTGGGCATTTTACATCCCGCTGGCCAGATCTGGCCCGTTTTGCTTTTTTATCCGGCCGCCAAAGTATTTGCTTTGGATATTTTAATAAGTATTTTCAATCAATATTGAATTTAGAAACTCCCTTTTTACCTTTGTTTAATTTTGTATGGATGATTACATGCAAAATAATGTTGGTACATTCATATGATAATAAATGATTTTAAAGTTGAAATAAGATGCCGAAAATAATAAATATTTAAATGGCGATTTTCATTTTGTTCAATGTACATGATACCTAGTTGGCCTGCACATTAAAAAATAAATAAGACATGTGGCCCGCCAGCCAAAATAATTGCCCACCCCTGGGTTAACCTTATATTTTCCTGCTTCTTGGATTAGTCTGATTCCAAAAATGAATTTCTCAGCATGGGTTTTGAGATGGATTTTATTAATAAGCATTCTCCTCCCTCTCATACTCTCCACATGTATAAAGGGACAGCAGTGAATCAGCCGCACTGGATCATGTTTGAAGCCTGTATGATTTGTGGCATCAAAGGTAGCAAGTCTATTTTAGATGAAAATGCAAAAATAAAAATTTAATGCAGGAAAAGGTTTCCCTTTCTGCATTAGCTGACAGAAGAGTTAGTCAAGCTGTAGGAACAGCACCCCTGCTGGCCCTTTTGATCTGGCCATCTGCATGCTTGTACATCAGGTTGATAATACTAAGTCTTCATTGTTCTTTGACCCAATCTTAGTATAGCATTAATTCTGGTGTTTTGCTATCTCAGTGCTCAAACTTCATATATCGCAACTGCTGACAAGTCCTCCACCTCTAGCTGTATTTGTGTCATCCCTATATGATATTAATCTCATTATTTGGAAAACAATATAATTTTTCTGATGTTTTGAAAAAAAATTCATGATATCCAAAGGACACAAGATGATTTTATACAAGCATCTCACATGTATCTATTATATAATTAACTACGCATGTTCATCAGTGGAAATCATTGATGGAAAACAAAATTAGGTAATACTTTTTCCCTAATTACAGATTAAAAATGCAACTGGGATTTCAAAAGAAAAGAAAATCTATCCCTTTGCTTTATATTAACATTGATTTCTATTGATTATACTTTCATTTCATATTGGTAGCAAATACAATCATGGTCATGTAATGACTTCAAAATCTTGAAAAAAGAATATTTTGAGTGGGTTATTTTCACAATGAAGAACTTCCCAAAATGAATCTCAAATCAGCCTTATGTGTGTGTACACGCACACGGAAGCGTTGGAATGGCAAAAATCCGGTAAGTCAGAACATTCTCAGGAAATGTTATACATTCCATGCTGCCTTCCTAACACAATGGCACACTTTTTGATACAGTTGCCTGTGTTACTGTGTGGTATACCGATATAACAGAATCTCATTGAGGAAAAAAAATTGCTCCACATAAAATTTCTCATGATAACATTGAATTTCTGATTGCAACATGATAGCAGCTCCAAATGGCCACAAACTTTTCATATCTTTTTAACAGAGCTTCCCTGTAACATCAACCCTTAGCACTAAGAAACAAACCATGCTGACGCTACTACACTTCCTCCATTTCCTTTCTACTCTTTCCAGTCATCCACCCTCCCTTCACATCGGCTCTCCCACTGATTGTGGAAAAAAAAGTTCCTCCTAGTTTTTTTGCCTTAAAAGGGCAGAAGCAAACTGGATCCTGGCACCCCTCCCACTCCTTGGGCTCTAGTTACAGACCAGGGAGGAGGGAGGACACCACAGGGGGAGGGAAAGGAGGCATAGAGGGGTAGAAGAAGGAGAAAGGGGGGGGCAGTGAAAAATGCTGTGTGGGATGTTTCTAAAGGGGTTGCTGGAAATGGGATAAGATGTGGCTCATTGAGAAGAAGAGAGATTTGATGACTTGGGGGAGAGGCAAGGAGATTGAGTAAAGGGAGAGTTGAGAGATCAGAGGCTATTATAAAGATAAAGGCGGGGAGAGGAGGTTATAGGTCTAATCAATACCTTGTGGCTTTAGTTAACTTTTTTTCATGGAAACATCTGAGTAGCCATAACAACTGAGTATTTCTTGGCCTATCAGAAGTGATCAAGTCAAGAAATGTATAACTGTGTTTTTGTATATCAAATGGAAACAAAAAAATTAAAAATACAATTCTCTCATGTCTTTTCAGGCTGACAAATGTAACGTATCTCACATATTAGCCTTAAGTCAGAGGTAAGCATCTTGGCATCTTGTATTGAGCCATGTTTAAAAACAACACTTAACAGCTGCTGGGGTTTTGTTAAAAACAAAAGTCTGTTTAGCTTTGAACATGAGAAATGGGAAGCTCAGGCATGTTTCCGACTGATGTGATGGAACAGCTTAAATACCACTTTACAGAACAGGAATGTGTGTACTCTTCTAATCTTAAGTATTCAGTGGGGACAGTCAGCCTTCTTGCCTTACCCTCTCTAATCAGGAAGTTGTGTTAATGATAACGAGCTGGCAGGAAGTGATCCATTTTGACCTGAACATTCCATTGTCTTGCTCACTGTTTGAGATTTCTCTCAGCCACAGAAACATGCTACAGTAATAATACAGTAATACCAATTGATGATGCTTCGCACTGTCATGGGGTGTGACTAACTCAGGATAATGGAAAAAAGCCCTGAGACAAGCATCAAGTTTAAAATTTCTCTGGATGTCATTGGCAGTCAGCTTCCCCACTTACAAGAGTAGCTTGAGCAGCCCTCCAGGCCTCAAAACATAAGTGGACTATTGAGTCAAACTTTATGGCAGAGTGATTGAGGACTGTCTCCCCCTTGTTTTCCCCCAAACATCTGTGCTCCTGGCAGGTGCCAGTCATTTAGTTAACATGTGAAACATGTTGAATTTGGTTTCAGCTTAAGTTGAAAATGAAAATTAGATTTTCAAAATCTTAAAACTTTTCAACTAACTTCAACTCCGGACTGAAAGCATGTGTTTTCTGTCCATTCATTTATTCGAAGCAGTGAGGAACGAAACATACTGTGTTTGTATGAAGCTGTGTGCTGTCAATAACAAGGTACTCTCATTCCATTTCATACTGCTACCGACTTAATAAACAAAGAAAACAAACAAAGAAATGCAATTGGACTTCCATATTAGTCGCAAAAGTGAACTGTGCCATCTTTAAGGCTCTGAAAGCCAATTGCAGCTGAGACATCTGATGACCGTAGGAAATTTCAAAGAAAATATCAACCAGGACCTCAGTTTCCTCCAGCAGTTTAAAGATATCCGTCTATTCAGCATAAGCAGTTTCTGATAGTGATTATTAAACTGTTAAGTGAAGAAATACTGTGCAAAGCAAGCAACAAACCTCACAACATAGTACTTAATAGCGTTTCTATTTACACATAATATTCCAAATAATAATAAAAAAAAAAGTACAGGAATGGCCCTCTTACCAATTTGAACTGGCAAAAGCTGACATCACAGTGACTATTGAATGATTATTCCTTAAATTGCAGGGCAGGAAGGCCTGTGAACCATTTTATAACACATATTCTTTTCTCTCTCTGTCTGAGCAAACAAAAAACATAGTAGCTGAGCAGTAATACCCCCCCCCCTCGCTTCCTCGCTACCTTGCTACCCTTCTACCCTGCAACCCTGCTACCTTCTGAGCCAAGCAGTAGTAATGCATCAGGAAACATTATTGAATGTGCCCAGAGTGTCTTCCAATTAGGTTGGCTAGGGTCAACTAGCTAGCTTACTCTGGTTTGCACTGAAACACATCCATTAAAAGAAATTCAAAGACTAGCTAAAAACGTGATTTTCCCAGATAATTTACTGACCCAGGCAGCAGTGAGCGGTCTGAGAATTGTGTCTGAAAAACTGTTGTCTCTCCCACTGTACATTATCAAGTTAGCCTGGCTGAAAAGCTGTGGCTGTAAAGCTCTGCCTTTCAGTTTCAGATGGTGCCAGGGGGAGTATACAACTAAATGTCCTATGGCTAATCCACAAGTCGAACAAGTAGACACAAAGGTTTGTTATTTACCAGGTTGAATTCTTAGGCAGGCAGGCATTTAAGATAGCTAAATTATGTGCAAAAAATGTTTCAAAACAAATAATCAGACATTAATCAGTCTCCCAGCTACACAGTATAATTATGATAAAATAAAATTTATCCCAATGATCTGCCACAGCTGATTCTCATCTCTATGGGTTAAGAACATCCAGGCAACACAAACCCCAAGCACCTAATGTAAATGGCAGTAAACTTGCTGTTGCCTTGTTTCCACCTTCCCCAGGAACACAGAACATATCTTATTATGATGTCACACTGTGAGCACTTTATTGCGACATAAATAAATGTCTCAACATGCAGCTCTGGCATCACACATCAGCTTACCATTCCTCTGCCTCAAGCACTCTCTTCAGGCCTATGTGGTTGATGGTAAAGGTTTGTACCCAACTGTGTGGATCGACTTTGCCAGAGGAAATGTTAGGGAGTGTTTTGAAAAGCATTGCTGCAGGAAAGGATGCTAGCAAAGACAGCCTTTGTCTGTACAAAAATGACACTGATAGTTTTATTAACCAATAAAACAAACCTTGAGCCTGCACTGAAGCTTAAACCCCTGGGGTTAATCAGACAAACAGGATGATTAAGCATTTACAAACATGGGATGATGAGCAAGAAGGTTGCCTACATGATATGATATCAAAGACACAAGGAGACATAATCTTTGAGTTTCAGTGTTGTGTGCTTTGTATTTAGAGGATCTGAACTTCTTTTTTTCCAAATTGTTGTGTTCAAAAGTACTTGATGCTGGAAGCAATACAGTAGCTCTTCACTAATAACAATAGATCTGCATTACTGTCAGGGCTCTCAGAGGACGAGAAACCATGAACAATGTAATAGGGGCAGAAAAAGTTAATTGTCTTGACAATAAACACACAGCCTCCTGATTTCATATCTAATCAGTTGTTAAAATTGAGGATTTTCAAAAAAAAACCCTACTTTAAATAATGGTTATGAATCGCCTATTTTCTCTTTATAGTTGTATCATAGGTGTTTTATGGTTTGTGAATCTTAGTCGCAGGTGCTTTTTGGCAATTTAGAAAGTGGCGGGTACATTTTTGGAACAAATAACTGGCTTAAATTCTTGTGATTTCTTGTGTAACTCCTTGTGACAGTATTGCCTGTCAAAACACAAAACGGCAAAGGGGTGTGGACAAAAAGAAGCGAAAAAAAAGAGAGTTGTGATTAAAAACAGAAACAATTATTGGGAGTTCATAGGACAGAAGCATCAGGGTATACTACAATTAAGGTTTGTTAAATGTTTGGTCAGGTTGGCTGCGTGTTTCCAAGATCTACAATAAGAGGAAGGAGCTTAAGAGAGGCTGCCCACTCATACACTTCCTGCTGCTGCTCCGAACTCATCCACTGTGAAGATGAGTCAGCAAGATGGGCAGACAAAGATGGACAGAATGAATGGCAATCTACTTGTAGTTGTAATGGAAATACATCAACAGCTAGATGCCGATGAGCCATGGATGCATAAAAATATTACACAACTGTCTGAGACAGAGGGGCCTTCATTTCAGTACTTTGGGAAAATTACTATACTGGACAAATTAATTTCTTTACACTGACATCATGCTCTAGATCACAGGATTGAAGATTGTTGATTTCTTGGAGAGCAAGAAATAACCAACTAAGTTGTATGACAAACACCAAAATGACAAACATGGCTAGTTACTAGTCTTTCCAAAAATGATTATTATTAAGTTAGCGTCGTAGATGCTCAGTCATTCATTTGTATTTCAAGATGTGGATTGTATACTCAGTGGCCAATTTGCACCAGACCTGGTGTGCACAGTTATCACAAAGCAAATAATAATGTAGCATTTCTGATTTTTTGTACAATACAGGTGTGAAATAACTTCAAGTTTGGAGACCACACAATTTTTGCTAAGGGTACAACTTAGCAGTTTCACAGAACTGTACTAAGGTATCAGTACCTACATTTTTTTTCATAAAACTCTTGGCAGCTGTCGGTAGAGAAAGTTCTCAATATTTGAAGATGATGCCATAGGTGTGAAATATTACAGTCCACAATGTTATCCGCAAACATCTCTCCTTTGGCTGTTGCTCCACTGTACTGGTTCACCTGTTGGCTTCAAGAAGACATTCCCACATATGTGGGAACCACAAAATGAGCCTGACATTCCTGCCGGGATGAGAGGAACTGACATACATCAGACATACCAATCACTTCCTGTCCTTCTGATCACTGTCTCACTTCAAACAGTAGTTGTATCCAGGTTTAATCTGGGTTAGATGTACAAATTTCTGCAATCTCACGTACTGAACAAACAAAACCCTAGTCACACTGAGGGTGGGACAAATAAATTGCAATACTCTCTTTGGGAGTGACCAGGATGGATAGGATCAGGAATGAGTCTATCAGAGGAACAGCACATGTTCGATGTTTTGGAGAGAAGGTCAGAGAAGCCAGACTGAGATGGTTCTGTCATGTACAGAGGAGGGATAGAGAATATATTGGTAGACGGATGCTGGAATTGGAGCTGCCAGGCAAGAGGTCTCGAGGAAGACCAAAGAGAAGATTTATGGACGTAGTGAGAGAGGATGATGCAGAGAATAGGGTTAGATGGAGAAAGTTGACTCACTGTGGCGACCCCTGACGGGAAAAGCGGAAAGAAGAAGAAGAAGAAGACACCCCAATGCTTATCCTACAATGTGAGGCACAAATTAAAAGTATTCTCAACGCGACTAAATTGTGTTGCAAAAGTGCCAAAAGAAAGCAAGTTTTGTAGTTATCTCACTATCAGTATCATACGTGATACACAGCAATACCATTTTACTGTAAGTTACTCAAAGATTTCTGACACAAAATTTGCATAGGATTAGTTTTGCTTCGGGATCTTTGGTTATAGGTAATAATTTCACAAAATCTTACAGTAATTGTTTGAGCGCCTACTGTTCCACCACTAATTAACTGCCTTATTTTACTAAACTGAAGTGTTATGATAATGGTACTCATATGCAAATTATCTATTTCTTTAAGAAAGGTTCAGCACTCGTTAAATCTCCATTTTTCGACCAGTTTATCATGTAAATGACTGCTGGAATTTTTTTTTTGAATTTTTTTTATTCAAATATTCTTGCCTGGATAACATTAAAATCAAGAGACAACATTTAGTAATGAATAAATATTTTCCGGCTTCCCTCCCATTTGGATCAACTAATACAAACAAAAAAATAAGTTTTAGTCTTAGTTGAACTGTCTCCATTTGTCTTGCATGCATAAGATTAGAGAAAGTTTAGAAAATCCTTCAAGCAGCATGGGCTTTGCATCTTTCCCACTGAAAATTAAGTGTACCTGCCGGCCTGAATTGGAGGTCAAACATTTTTACATACTACACTACATTTTGCCATCGCTTTCTCAAGATCATTGCAACAACTTGCTTTTCATGTTTGGCTGACAGCCACATTGCCATTGAAGAGAAAATTATTAAGTTATTAAATGAATGGTCCATCGAATGTCAGTTTCCCAAATTGCAAGTCATTCTCCTCAAATGTCAACGGTTCAAACTCTTGTGTTTCTTAAGATACAACTCATACAAAACACTAAAAAGGTTTAGTGATTAATTTAAAAATCTGGACTACTTGATTGATTATTTGCTACTGGGGCAACAGCCAAATAGTATCTCAGGATATCAAAGATTCCTTGACTAAAGATCAATCTCTGTCTAAAGATTATCTTGGGGATTATATGCTTCCATACAGTTCCATTTGTAAGAAACTGCCTGAAAATATACTAATTCGACTCATCTATTTCAAAAATGTTCTAGATTAAAACTAAACAATCAATATTAAAGCCCTGCTGTTACCTTGATTTAAGAATCATGGTATTGCAGCATTGCAGATGTGACAATGATCATGTGATCAATTAATCAGTTGTGAGAAGTGTGTAACAGACGCTGTAGTAGTAAGGGGGCTGCATTCTGCTGTGACTTTAGACTTCTGTTGTCAGGTACAAAGAATTCTGGCCCAAAGCAGCTACATGCAAGCAGAGCCCATCAAACTAAGTTCTGTGTCACCAACCGTGAGCCAAGTCCAGAGTGGAACTGCAGCCCAACCCACTGCACGACACCACACAATATCCCTGTGTCTCTGCTGCAGGCTACAAGGCCCTCGATTAGATCCCAGCCCATTAAGTTTGGCTCAGACGGATAGGGGGTATGGGGGGCCCCTCGACACAGGGTGCCCTATCCTCCCAAAACAACTCGCCTCAAATGTGGACAGTGAAAGACAAAAACCCTAAACTCCGAGGAAACGCCTGCCTGCCTGCGCCACACACACACACACACACACACACACACACACACACACACACACACACACACACACACACACACACACACACACACACACACACACTTCTCTATTAGAGCCGTTTGCTCACGAGAAAAAAAAACGAATGCTTCCTCCAGCTTAACCACATGAGTGGTTTAACCCTCATTTCTTTTGACATCTACCGCACATGCCCTCAAATCCTCTGTAAGATAATCCTGTCATATTTCGACGACAGCAGCAGCTGAATACATGAGTATAAAAAATATATCCAGAAGAAGGGAAATGGCGATAAACTCATTCATTCCCCCCCAAATCTGGGACCCACCTATGGACACCAACTTGATGTTCTCCTTGTCCAAGAACTCCAGCGCCACCGACACGTTCTCAAGCTGCATCTGGCGGAAGGTGGGCCTCTGGTTGTACTTTCTGAACATCTTCTTCTGGGACAAGACCTCAAGAAGCCCGATGAGCCGCAGCCCGTCGCTCAGGTCCGTCTGCAGGTTGCCGATCCGCTTGTTGACGCATTTCAGGTGCTCGTTGCACCATCGAGTGAAGGTGTTCTGCTGGATCTTCTTCCAGGGAGCGTCCTCGGCCAGGTCTTTCTCCGTGGCGGGCATTTCGGCGTCCTTGTCCGGGGAGAGAGTGTTGGGAGCGGGAGCGGCGCTCTGAGGTTGCCGAAGTAAGGAAATACTCATTTTTATGGTGTCGGCTGTGTCTGGGTTCGCTGGCTTGATTTTGGGTGGAGTCTGCTCAACTTTGCTTGGCCGCTACCTCGCCCTCTCTCTCTCTCTCTCTCTTTCTCCCTGTTAAGAAAGGGGGAAAGAAGGAATGCAGTGAACAAGAGCGAGAGGTTTATAGCCCGAGGACATGGATTTCGCCTGGAAAGAAGACGTTTTGGCCACTTTGGGTGAAGTGTGCAAGGGGGCGATCAGTTTACTCCCTCGGTCCCAGTTTTGTCACTCTGGAGCGCCGCTTCCATCCTTGTTTGTTTGCAACGGAAAAAACATGGATCTCAGCCCACAGCTACAGAACAAACGAGTTTGCAAAACAAAAGGGGCGGGGGGGGGGTGTCAAAATCCAAAATACCCTTTTGTAAACAGTGGTATCATGTTGGAAGAAAATACTGTATTCATACAATTACTGACGCAATGAATTGTATCACATTTGCAAACATTTTAGGACACAAAAACACTTTACTTTTTCACTACCTCAGCAATGGTTTTGCGACTTTATAAACCACAGCAAAATAAAAAAAAAACACTTTATGATTCTCCCTACAATGCTTCTGCTTTCACAAGAGGTTGATTTTACAATTTAATCTTTTCTTTCACACAAATGCTTGGATTTACAAACAGATGCTGGGTTTAATAATATTACAAATTCAATTGCAAATTTTACTTTACCTTCAACAAAACCTCTGTTGGAGCAATATAGGTTTTGCTTTCACACCAGTTTTCAATACACTTGGAACACAAAGGTGATAAAACCTGAGAAGGAACTATCCATACCTCTTTAAACATACTACAACAATTAGGGTTTTTTACAATTTCATGTTCGAGAACACGACCCACGTGTGCAGGCTGATCACTCATATGGACTCCAACAATTGTGGAAGACAACATGCACATGTGACAAAAATATTGTGGATAAAGGCATTTTTTGTCTATGAAATTCTTACATTAATCTCAGAATTTTAGATTAAAGTCTGTATTCTTTGACCCAAGTTAGAAACTGGGCATTAAAGTCAGATGTTCTCAGTTTAAAGTTGGAATTCAAGGAGTTCTAAGTTAAAAGTTCTCCGACGAACTTTAAACATGATTCTGGGAATTCAAAAAAATTATTCTGAGAATTAAAATGAAATAAAATAAACACTCTTACTGATCATTTTATCCATTATGAAAGATGTTTGTGTGAGTATGTGAACAGCCTGCTCTCAAAGAGCAGTCTTATTTTTATGGAGTGTGAATCAGGCAGTCTAGACAGGAGCCTCTCACACATCTTCAGCTTGTCTTCTAAAAACACACACAGTGCACACTGTCTGGGAGACTTTATCAAACAAGACCCTTCAATCTCGCCTTTTGTCACAGACTTTTATTGCCTTTTTCAATCATCCCAACTAAAGATCATCAATTAGTTTCACCGGCACCCAAACATGTAAACATGTTAAGCTTCCTACTCAGTCAGACTGTTCTGTCCAATGTTCTTGCTCTAAGTTCTTGTGTTATTCTTCAGTCAGAATATTGTTTATCTGGACATGTGGATGTTTCCTGTCACAATCTAATGTGTCTTTGCCAGTCCTGGGAGTCAAAAAGATACTCTGTTCTCTTCCTGGAGGTTGTTTGACAGCTTTGGGAATTCTGTATTCAATCATCTACTTAAATTATCTTTTCTCGTCTTGAGGATCTTTTGATCCTGGAGAGCTACCAGACGTATCTGAGTGAGGCCTACTTAATTTCAGTGACACTTATTTGATTCTCATATTCACAATCGCAAGAACATTTTTATTGCTTGGAATATTCATCGGGTGTTTTACTTGCCTAATATTTCCTAAAATGCCAGTTTTGATCCTCTGAAAACTAAGGACTATATTCAGCTAAATGGCTATTTTTGGTGAAATCCGTTGAATTGTAAGTGAGTCCCCTCGCATTTTAGTGGTTCCTTCTTGGAGAGAAATGAACTAATCTAAGAAACAAACAAAAGCCACCTAAGGGTGGATGAGACAGGTAGTCATAGTAGTCCCCCAATATATCAGTTGATTTAATTTATTAGTCAATTTATGGAGGATTTTTCTAATGATTGTTTTAAAACCATTACATATGGCAAAGTAAATGAAAATAATCACAGGAAAATTCCAAATAAACAAAAAGGATTTTCATTATCAAAAGAGTCAGTGCTTGATACTCCTCTGATTATTTCTTCATTCAAGCTGAGCTGTGAGTTTTGGAGAGATTTCTGTGTTGTCTGAATTGTGTAACTGGCTGAATGAGAAATGATAAAGCCTTGGAGACAAATGTCAGACAAGATGGAAACAAACATGTGCTGAAAACAATGAATTAATGGAGGACATTTTATTTGTGGTTGTGGAACCCTGACCATGAAGTCTTCCAGTCTAATCTTTTGAAAAAAATGTGAAGAAATGTGACTCAGCAGCCGTTTTGCCTAAATATGGAGCTCAATGCAAGAGCCACAGTGTGCGCATGTTGGAGCGAATGAGTGTGAGTGTGTGTGTATGTGTGTCCTGTCAAGGGAGAATCTGAAAAATGTCCCTCAACCCTGCAACCCTGAAGCCTCAAGGCTTAATATCGCCTCAATAATGGAAGCTTATCAACACCCAAAAACATACATTGTGATGGTTTAATGTTCCATTAAAAATCTGTATAATCACACATTTGTTCCATTCAGTTCTGGTCCTTGATGACATACTGCACTTAAAATTGCTTTCAATTCAATCTATTCACATCATCTCACACACTTTGGCTAGGATTAAACTTTGAACTAAAATATACCAAGGTAGTTGACTGCAACTCTGAAATCAAGTGACACACAAAGGAACAGGAGAAACAATGCTGGGCGGGGACGGAAAGCGCTGACTTAACAAATTTACCAAATTACGTTATCTCAGCATATTGGACTTTACTCCCATCAAGTGGTCACTTTTAGCACAGCAGCTGTCTTTTCTGTCAGTGACCTCTTGTCCGTCTCCAAGTTCCGTAATACGCATCATTAAACTCTGCTTATCAGTAACAACAATATATATCATTCCTTCTGATGAGTTTGACTTAATCAAGGCAAGAAACCAGTGTGAATGGTGGCTGTTCTACGCTTTTTGGCATTCGAAAATAGATGAGACAGTTAGTATTAGATGAATTAATATTTAAAGTAACACACACATTAGAACAAAATCACATTTTAAAAATGGAGGACATTTTATTGTTTATTTTTTAATGAATCTTTTATTTTTAAGTAACTGGTTAACATTTGCAAAGAGGATTTTACACTAGACATTAATAAAAATAACCAAACCACTTATTTTCAATCAGACTGAATTCGAGTTTGGCTGTCTTGTTATAAAAAAAGAAAAGAAAAAAAGAGAGTATTGGAATATATAAATTCATAATAATGTCGATGAAAGAGGAAGCTCAGGGCGGTGTTTGGGAGACTCTCAGGGGCAATACTTCAGTTTGGGACAACACTGAGTGACGCCTTGACCATTAATTCCTGCTTATTTCCTTTTTCCAGCAGTGACTCACTTAGATAAAGTCCCCTCCAATAAGTAACTGAAACTTATAATACTAACAACATGGTAAACACTATATATTTTTTTTACAAAAATACACAAATAGTAGAATAAAGTCTCTATATGAAATACCACTCTATTGTTCAGTTATATATTCCAGAGATTGCTCAAGCACTGACATCAGAGACACAAATTACTATTACTATTATTTATTTTAATGAAGTAAATCGAAGGGTGACCACTGAGGCAGGAAAACCTCACCTCCAACTACTTGAAGGACAGCAGGGATAAAACATGGGTGTTAACCTGGGTGGACTTCAATGCCACATGTGGATGTTTTCTAATTATATTCTAGGGCAGTTTCTCGTCGATCGTTACATTACATTACAGTCATTTACATTACATTACAGTCATTTGGCAGATGCTTTTATCCAAAGCGACTTACAAGAAGTGCAATTCAGTCACCAAAGATCCAAAGTACCAGTAGTCGGAGGTCAGAAGTGAACACTCAACCAAATAGCCACCTCAGAACCATATACATACATACATTAACTTCATCCTTTTCTTTTTTGCGGGGAGGTTGGGGGTTAAGTGCGATTAGTAGGGTAGTGCTTGATGAAGAGGTATGTTTTCAGCTCACGGTGAAAGATGGGCAGCGACCCCGCTGTTCTGACCTTACAAAATGTCATCATGATTTTTAGATAATAACCAAAGAGCCCCCACATACATGCACACAAAGCTGGTTCCTGATAAGTATTTGACCTCTCAAATAGTCTGAGCCAGAGCGGAGCTTCTCTTCCCTAGCAAAGCTCTTAACATAGAAGTAGCTTGCCATCAACACCAAACATATCCTTCCAGCTCGAGAGCATGCAGAAGTGACAGCAGGGACAACATGCAGAGATGACAGCATGCAGAGACATGTGACAATGAAAATGTGTTACAAGGGCTTTTTCCATGACTCTTATATCAAGCCTGTTCTGAAACCATGGACACTCAGATCTTTCTAGAACCCCCTTGTCAGACTTGGTCTGAGCAAAGTAAACCTACAAGGAAGCATAAATCGTAAAAAAATCAAGTAGATATTGATTGTACCCATCTAAATATTAGCTACATACAGAAAAAAGTGAAAACATTGGCTGGAAATGACCAAATCTTGCAATAGTTAAAAAACAAGAAAAGAAACAGAAGTCGTCAAAATGAATAGCAGCAAGAAATTTGGAAATATCTGGGGAAATTTTCCAAGCAATTACCAATATGTTAGCAAAAAAACATCATTGAAACAATTGCCAAGCCAAGAACAGCTAAGGAAAGTGAAAGCAACAAGAACACAACATCAATTAATCCATCCATCCATCTTCTACCGCTTATCCTACACTTGGGGTCATGGGGAATGCTGGAGCCTATCCAAACTGTCATCGTGCAAGAGTCGGGGTTCACTGTGGACCTGTTGCCAGTTGATCACACGGCCACATATAGACAAAGAACCATTTACTCAGTCAGTCACACAACTGGGCAATTTAAAGTTTCGAATGAATGCATTGCATGTTTTTGGGGCGTGAGAAGAACCTAGGGGAACCCCACACAGATAAAGGGAGAACATGCAAACTCAACACAGAAAGACACCCAATCAGAATTGAACCAGGGACCTTCTTGCTTTGAGGCAGAAATACTAACCACAGCAGCATAGTGCTACCAAGGAACAAAAATATATACATTTAATTTCTCTCTTTCCATTGTAAGAAACTGTTTTTTTCAACATGCAGCTGCATTCAGAAGCCTTTAACTAACTCTAGTTAAAAAAAAATCATATTTCCAATTAAATTCACTGAAGCTCTTTAATGTCTCAGCTCACAGAGAAAACACAACACCATACAAGAATATCAAAGGAATCTTAGATTTAGGATTAGAAAGAGATATTTCAAAACTTTAGCAACAATGACCAAAGAAATAGACATTGGGAAGATAATTACAAGAAAATGACGAGACTTATCTGAATATTAGAAGTGATAATTATTTTAAAAGATGAAAGTTATATTTTCATGTTAGTTAAGAAACATGTTTAGGACAGATTTCTGATGTTTTGTCAAGCATATGAATGAGCATGAGCATAAGACCTATGTTTATGGGTAAATCACCTGGAGGGGACCTTTGACCCTTATGCAAGGTGCTAAAAAAACACAGAAGCTGCATTCTGTGCAAAACAGCCGTATTGCCACGACATATGCATCATTTACACAACTTTTTTTACTGAGAAATATTGGCTATGACATTGTAAAGGCTTAAATCAATCAGTCAGAAAATACAAAATAATGCCCTGAAAATTTTGCCAAAACATTTTCTTGAATCAGCACAACACTGGCTGGAAAATATATGTAATTTCCTTGAAAACAGCTGAAATATGAAAAAGTTGCTGTTTTGATTTCTTACTTTAGACTTTTTGATGTATCTCAATTTTTTGAAGGTTTTTGAAGTCAAAAATTAAACATCAAATTGAAAAATGTCTAAATAATTCCCTGTAAATAGCAACTCATAAACCCCCACATATTTTTGCGCATGTATTCAATATATGGGATGGAAGAAGCATTTCGGATGACGGGTGAAACGTCTTCAAGTGAAGAAATTCAAGTCCAGTTGCCAGGACAAGAAGATTTTGACAAGAATTCACCATAACCTGGATGACTGAGAACCTCCACAGACAATGTTCGGGACGTTTCGTGCGAATTGTCGGAGACAGTCAAACATTTTCCCAACGGTTGAGTAAGAACATTCTTGAAAGCGTAGCCAGCAACCAAAGCCAGGAGATCGTGGAGAAATAGCCACAATGGGATCGTTCAGAAAGACAGCGCGCCCCTGCGTGTGCTCGCCTCGCTTCGCAGTGTGAAACCCCCCGCCGGCGGCGGAGGGCGCAATCGGCTGCCCTTCTGCCCCTCCGGCCAAAAAAAAGCAACTGGTGTCCACACTTTACCTTATTTGGTGTGAAGCCCCCAATTGGACCTCTGTGAGCACTAGTGGTGACGTTCCTGCCCGGTCCGCACACATGTACGGCACGACATTCGCGCACTATGTTCCGCGATAAACAATGCGTGAAGGACAGGGTGAGATGGGACGATCACTAACCATCCATCCTCTGTCGTGATGTCACGATGTCAAGACGTCCACCCAACCCCGCTGAACTCGGATAAATCAATAAAATTGTCAAACATGTGGAAAGTCAGCCTTACAGTCGCCTCCCCGGTGACTGACCGAAATGCTGTCACACGACATCCCTCAAGACGCGAGACCTCTTGACAGCCATTCCGCTCATCTTTTTTTCCACGTTAAACGAACTCCAGGCGTTTGCCGTTTTACCACAGTATCATGTCCCAACTTACGTGTGATGTCCGACCTGTGTCCGATACCCCCGAGCTCTTCTCCGGCACTGAGGGCAGCAAACGGCGCTCAATGTTTGTGTGTTCTCCCTACCCACGCGTAGTCCTGACAGGGAAACAGCTGGGGGCGCAAAGGATGAGAGAGACACTCCCTCCGTTATTTTGCTCTCTCTCGCCCTCTCTTTCTCTCTCCCTTGCTCTCTCTTTCTCTCTCTATCTCTCTGCTGTGAGAACCTTAATTGGTAAACGGGTCAAGCATCGGAGGTGGGTTGTCGAGGGGTTGGGGGCGTAACCCTCTTTCTGCACTCTGCCTCTTTTTTCGCGAGTGACGTTATGACCGCGCCTTCAGGATTTTAAAGGTATGATGTCACCGGCACTGCAGTGCCTTTATCACTCATTTTTGTGTTATTTCTTCTCTGAGAGTGTGAGGTTGTGTGTAAGTGGAAGAAATACACGGGGCGGGGGGTTAAATTCCTATCTGAACCCTCATCCCCTTTCCTTTATCTGTTACAGTTCAGACCGCTGAACATGGAAAGTGAGTTATGTTTCTCAACAAATTATTGAAAGTGTGAGCATGTGTGCATGCGAGTGTGTGTGTGCGTGTGTGTGCGTGTGTGTGCGTGTGTGTGTGTGTGTGCGTGTGTGTGCGCGTGTGTGATGGGAGGATTGGAAGGAGGGCAACAGGTGAGAAAAAGGAAGAAAGGAGGGAGGCATAGGCATAGGAAGGAGGGAACAGGGGGAGAACTGATTAGATGATGTCAGGGCAAGAGCAATTAGGAGAGACCAAGAATGGAATTGGAGCGAAAAGAAGTAGCCAAACAGATAGAATCAAGGAAGAGGACAAACAAAGAGATTTGGAGGAGAGGAAGGATGGAAGGATATGAGGAGGAGAGGAACAGGATTGTGAAAGAGAAGGACAGATAATAGAAGGAGGAAAATTGATAGGGAGAGGTGGATAGAGGGTAAAAATAGGAACGGGATACGGAAGAGGTGACATTAAGAGATGGGTAGGAGTAGGGAGCAGATAGAAAAGGAGGAGGAGGAGGAGGTCACGCTGCATTTTGACTCTCAAAACTCAAGACTTTCTATTTTCAATTGACACACATGACACTCCTTGAGCCGCCATCCTATTGTGGTAGAGAGACTTGTTTGTACATCCAGTCATCCTAGGAACTAAGTTGTCTGGGGCTTTATGCCCCTGGAATGGTCACCCAAAGCAAAAAGGTCCCAGGTGAGGGACCACCTCACCAGACCAGACAAAGCGTGGCATAGTGCCTCCCCCCAATTGATGAGTAAAAGAAAATGACCTAGTTTTCCCTTGCTCGAATGTGGGTCACTGGGGACTCTCCTGTAGCCTGAGCCTGGGGTGGGGCTTGATGGTGATCATCCGTTGGCCGGCCCTGCACCCATGCTGCTTGGGTAGACACAAAGGTCAACGTGCAACCCTTTCCCATGGGGTCATCACCCATAGGAGTTGCCAAAGGGGTTGGGTGGCATTGTGAGCAAGCTGGTGGCTGAAGTGCAAGACTATTGGGTCTGACCCCTCGGCGGCAAAAGCTGGCTTCAGGGACATGGAATGTGCCCTCTCTGGTGGGGAAGGAATCTGAGCTGGTGCGCAAAGCCGAGATATTCCAGCAAGCATATCACCTCAACAGACAGCTTGAGCTCTGGAGCCAGTTGTAGGATGACTTTGGTGACAAGGAAGATCAAGAGGACAAAGGCAGAGCAGAGGACATGTATGGTTTGTATGGTTTTCAGGGAGGATTGAGAAAGGCTCGGGGGGGTCAGGGAGAGGTCCCAGATGATTGGACAACTACAGCTAGTGTTATCAGGGAGACAGGTAGGAGGGTACTTGGTGTATCATCTGGAAGGGAAGTGGATAAGGAGGCTTGATGGTGAAAGGAGGAAGTGCAGGAGTATATACAGAGAAAGCGGTTAGCAAAGTGGGACACTGAGGGGAATGAGGAGAACAGACAGGAGTACAGGGAGATGCAGCACAAGGTAGAGAGGCAAAACAAAGGGTGTGAGATTACTTAAATGCTCGGTTGGACAGTAAGGAGGGAGAGAATGATCTATATAGGTTGGCAAAACAGAGAGAGAGAGAGAGAGAGAGAGAGAGAGAGAGAGATGGAAAGGATGTACAACAGGTCTGGGTGATAGAGAGGGAAATGTATTGACAGATGCTAGAAGAGTGATGGGAAGATGTAAAGAGTACTTTGAAGAGCTGATCAATGTGGAAAATGAAATTGAGGCAAGGGTAGAAGAGGTGCCTATTGTTGACCACAAATTGGTAGAGATTAGTAAAGGTGAAATGAGGAAGGCATTAAAGAGGAGTACTTTGAAGAGCTGATGGTGCCAATTTTCATGAATAAGGGGGATGTGCTGAATTGCGGCAAGTATTGAGGAATAAAGTAGATTAGCCATATAGTGAAGTTATGGGAAGGAGTAGTGAAAACTAGACTGACAGCAGGACTCAACATTTGTGAACAGCAGTATCTTCATGCCTAGAGAGAGTACCGCAGATGCAGTATTTGCTTTGAAAATGCTAAGAGAGAAGTACAGAGAATGCTCGAGGGAGCTGCAATGTGTTTTTGTAGGCTGAGAAAAAGCATATGACAGGGTGCCAAGAGAGGAACTCTGGTATTGTATGAGGAAGTCTGTGGTGGCAGAGAAGTATGCTAGACTGGTGCAGGACATGTATGCTAGCTGCGAGACAGTGGTGCAGTGTGCTGTCGGGGTAACAGAGAAGTTCAAGGTGGAGGTGGGACTCCATCAGGGATCAGCTCTGAGCCCCTTCTTGTATGCAGTGGTGATGGACAGGCAGACAGATAAGGTTCGACAGGAATCTCCATGGACCATGAAGTTTGCTGATGACATTGGGATCTGTAGTGAGAGCAGAGAACAGGTTGAGGAAAATCTAGAGAGGTGGTGGTATACTCTGGAAAGAGTATATCCTGGATACCAAATCTGCCCATCACTTCTTCATCCCCTCTATTGCCTTCACCAACATGTCCATTGAAGTCTGCACCAATTACCACTCTCTCATTTCTGGGAATATTCTGCATCACTTCATCTAACTCATTGCAGAACTTCTCCTTCGCTTCAGATTCACATCCCACCTGCGGGGCATAGCCATTAACAACATTGAGCATCACACCATCAATTTCCAGTTTCAGACTCAGAAGTCTATCTGACATTCTTTTCACCTCTAGGACATTCCTAACAAACTCCTCCTTCAAGATAACTCCTACTCCATTTCTCTTCCTGTAAGTACCATAATAGTACAACTTATAGCCTGCTCCTAAGCTTCTTGCCTTACTACCTTTCCACCTGGTCTCCTGGGCACACAGTATATCCACCTTCCTTCTCTGCATCATATTGACCAGCTCTCTACCTTTTCCTGTCATAGTCCCAATATTCTAAGTCCCTACTCTCAGTCCCAGGCTCTTTCCTTTCCTCCTCTCTCTGCTTCCGAACACGCACTCCTCCTCTTCTTCTTGTTCTTGTTCTTCGACCCACAGTAGCCCAATTTCCATTAGTACCCTGTAGGTCATCAGTACCAATGGCGGTCGTTGTTAACCCGGTCCGCGACCGATCCGGTATGGTATAGTTTTGGTTGACTCGCATGTTTGGTTTTGGCAAAAGTTTTACGCCGGATGCCCTTCCTGACGCAACCCTCTGCATTTATCCGGGCTTGGGACTGGCACAGGGAGACACTGCTCCGTGCCCCCCCAAGGCAGGCTTGGAGAGACACGGGCCAGTGCTGCCCTGAGGCTGCATTAGTTTAAAGTGTCAAATATGTATACTTTAAGCTTAACACAAAGAAGACAACAATATGATGCCATCATATTCACTATGTATTGTTCTCTTTAATCTTATTTTTCAAGATAAATATGTTTAGATATCAGTAAAAATATTTTATCTAATGAAACATTGACTGTGTCATGACTCCTCGGGTCCCCGGGCCAGCTGCACAGTAATCACTGCGGTTATCCTCCGCACCTGGAGGCCATGCCGCACCAGAAGGGAATTCAGCTAATCAAGCCGGAGTATATAAGCCAGGCCCAAGGGTTCAGTCATCGGCTGGTCACATTGGAAGAAGAGTCTATGGTGTCTGGACTCTTCCTTTTGCAGAAATGCTCCGGTATGAGAAAGCATTAAACCACCCTGCAAATCTACTTTCCTGTGTTTGTGCTCCTGGGGGGAAACATAACAGACTGCAGCAGCCAGTCCAGATTGACATCACTCATCCCAGTATTGATGAACATCAGCTTTTGCAAATAGCTACACATATGATTACGGCGTTCTCAAGAGATCTTTTCTGTTTTGATGACCCAAAGAGTTGTGACATGTGGATGCAGGAAAAAAACTTAACGCTCAGACAACTTGAACTCACGATTTTCCTAATCACTTTTGTTTAAAGTCAGCCATGATTTGGAAGATTTGAGTTCAGGTTGTGATAACTTTCCTATGCACATGTTGCCTGATATCAGGTAGCAATCTATAAGTAATCAGGATCATCTCTCTTTGCACTGTATCTCTGGTGTCTTACAAAACAAATGCATACTACAACAAGGATAGAGCGGGTTACAAAAAGAGGAATTTTATAAATGTTTTAAAACTCCTCATACTTGACTTATCAGCCATTAAGGCCCTGCAACTGTCTGTGTGCACAAATGAGTGTGTGTGCACGCGTGGGCTTTATTAATTAAAGCCAGATGGTTTGCCCTTGTGGCAGTGAGCTTGTACAGCCAGTCAGTGACATCATCTGTCTTCAGTGTGTTATATCACCAAAGACTTATTTGTTGGGGTAAACACTCACTCACCCACTTACTCACCAACACACAGAAATGGTTTTGTGTTTTTGATAAACATGATGGTAGTACGAGATACCACATTTTCATGCAACAGCCAACTTCTTTTTTTAAATTCTAGTCTACTCATGTCATATATTGTGTACAATATGAATTCCTCCATTTCAAATAGACACTGCTTGGTTGCTCTTTGCAGTACTTTTTTTGTCAATATGGCTCTCTTCTGAGATTTCTTTCTAGCTTCCTGTAGTAGAGCTAAAGGTAGAATGGGTAGCAGCATTTTCCTGACCCCAATAAACCACATCTGTGAATGTGAGCTCTCAGGCAAAAAGAAAAAAAAGACTACAATTTCTGGAGTTGATCCGAGATGGCTTCCCTATACAAGCATTTACCAACCGAGAAAACAAAGTAGGGACTGCCGATAAAGTAACAAATTAATAAACAGAACTGTTTTGTTTTTGCATGGGCAGCAAAGCTGCATCCCACCAAATATAAACTGCTCAGCAAAGGTTCCTCAGAATTCATTGATTATGCTGTAACGCAGCCTCAGGGGGTCACAAACTAATGTCATTCTGAGCTGGTCACAAGCCCAGATTAACACAGAGGGTTGCATACCAAAGGGCTTCCGGTGTGAAACCTGTGCCTAAAACTAAATATGCGAATCAAGCCTATGAATATCATACCAGATTGGTCAGGGCCCAGGTTAACAATGACCACCACTGCTACCAGTAATCTACAGGGTCTCATTGGAAATTGGGCTACTGTGGGTTGAAGGAGAGGAGGAAGGCTTGTTTGGATGCAGAAAGAGAAGAGGAAAAGCAGGAGTCTAGGACTGAGAGAAGGCATTGTCCCAATATTAAAAACATTGGGTCAAGGAAACCAGGTGGAAATGTAACAAGGCTTATATTAGGCAGGTTTTAAGTTGGACTATCATGGTATTGGTAGGAGGATAAATCGAGTAGGTGATATCTTATGGCAGCGTTTGTTAGGAATGTTTTGGAGTTGAAAAGAGTGTCAGACAGACCAAGTCTGAAGCTCAAAATTGAAATTAAATGGACAAAGGTAGATCAGAGGAACAAGTAGTGGAAGCTGAAAAGGGAGGAGTTTCGTATGGTTTTAGGGAATTGAGAAAGGCTCTGGGCGGTCAGGGAGACAGGTGGCGAGTACTTGGTGTGTCGTCTGAAAGGACAGTAGATAAGGAGACTTGGTGGTGGAATGTGGAATGTGTACAACAATAGAGGTCAGCAAAGAAGAAGTGGGGCACTGAGGGGACAAAAGAAAGCCGACAGGAGTAAAGGGAGATGCAATGCAAGGTAAAGATAGAGGTAGCAATTTGCTGTGGCAAACCTTGAAGGGAGTGGCCGAAAGAAGAAGATGTGGAAGATATTGTGCTCCAGGAGTGTGGGGGTACTGAACCCTGTAATATGGGCTGTTCGTTCCTTGTATGATCGGTGCCAGAGTATGATCCACATTGTGGATTCATTTCTGCTGAGGGTTGGACTCCACCAGGACTGTCCTTTGTCACGGATTCTGTTCATAACTTTTATGGACAGAATTTCCAGACACAGCCAGGGTGTTAAGGGTATCTAGTCTGGTGACCTCAGGATTGGGCTTCTTCTTTTTGTGGATGATGTGGTTCTGATAGCTTCATTAGATCGTAATCTCCAGCTCTTGCTGGAGCGGTTCGCAGCGGGATGAGGATTAACACCTCCAAATCTGAGGACACTGGTTCTCAGCTGGAAAGGGGTGCAGTGCCCACTTGGGGTTGGGGAGACGGTCCTGCCTCAAGTGGAGAGTTTCAGGCATTTCGGGGTCTTGTTCATGAGTGAGGGATAGATAGTACAGGAGATCCACAGGCGGATCAATGCGTCATCAGCAGTGATGCAGGGTCTGCACTGGTCTGTCCTGGTGAAGAAGGAGCTGAGCCAAAAGTCAAGTCAATTTACATGGATTTTTTCATTATGTGGCTCAGTTTTTGCTCTACTCTTTTTTCTCTATTTCTAATAATTTCTGTCATGTGAATATTTCTGGATAACTGCAATACATAACTTTGCAATACATTACACCGTAATGTGTTCAACACAAGTTTTGGAGTTCAACACAATTTTTCTGGTCCTGAATTCCGGTCCACACCATACCTGTATCCACTCACTGAGCAAGTTCCAGAGGCTTAGAACTCTCTGGCAAACAGAAACAGTTTTCCAGTAAAGGAGCTAAAGAGGCAGGTTGTTTAATTGCAGATGACTGAAGAAGCGATCTAACACAGCCAGTCAGGCTCTCTCTTTTACATGTAAACACACACACACATACACATGCACGCATACATACACACACACACACACACACACACACACACACACACACACACACACACACACACACACACACACACACACACACCCCAGACACTCAGATTGGAGTAATAAACAGCACGTTAAAGCCATCATGGAGGTATTAAAAAAATACGTCTGCTAGCATTCTCTTCTCTCTCTCTCATCCCTCCATCCTCAGAAAGGTCACACATTAATATTATTTCAGCAAACAGACAACAGTAAATGTGGGGAGACAGTCCAAGTTTAGACATGGCAAACCTAGAATCTCGAATCAAGAATCAAGTTTTTTAATTGACACAGTGAAATTTTGCAATTGTAGCTCCTGGCTTGGAGCATGTACAGGTCTCTTATAAAATAAAAATAGACAAGCCATTTACACAGGGTGAAGTTACAGTATATACATGATGCAGATGGTGTGAAGAGTGCTATGAATATGACTGAGGTTTTTTTTAGAGCAGCTTTATAACTGAAACTGATTTATTGGTTATATCTAAAAATCTCTTAGAGAACACAATACACAATGTATGTGATCAACACTGTTATCACAACTGTTGCTGGTGGCAATCACATCTTGGATGTCTTTAAAGATCAAGATCCTATGTACTTTATACTACAAACAATGCATAAAGTGATGCTTTAATGGCATATTAAGCAGTCACAGGTTAGAAGCCAAAAGCAAGTTGGTTTTAAGTCTGATGTCACGGGTTGCTTTTGATGTTGGGAGGAACCATTGTTGTTCCACTGCTCAGATACCGCCTGTCTCAAACTTGAAAAAATAATACAATACAAAAATAATATGGGCTTTATCAAAATGAATCCTTGAAACACAAAACAAGAAAAAATGTAAAAATGTCCATATATTATTACAGCACTACGATTATCAAAATCAAGTAATAAACCAAGATGAACTGGACAGTTAAAACAGTTCAATAAGCAAGACAGAAAACACAACAAAGTGAGTACCAGGACAGAACAAAAGCTATGACAGCAAAATCCAACACACAAAAACATTGTACTTGGACATAGACACTCCTTAAACGCACTTTATATTTGGAATCAACTCTTTCCATAAGCACAGTAATGCTACAGTGAAGTCATAAAACACATAGTGATCACACCAACTAAGGCTGAGTCACACACAATAATAAGACGTTTCAAAGTATAAAACTATGTTGTAGTTGAGTGTGTGTGTCTGTGTGTGTGTCTGTGTGTGTGTGTCTTTGTGTCTGTGTGTGTGTGTGTGTGTGTGTGTGCATGTGTGCGTGTGTGTGCGTGTGTGTCTGTGTGTGTGTGTGCATGTGTGCGTGTGTGTGTGTGTGTGTGTCTGTCTGTGTGTGTGTGTGTGTGTGTGTCTGTGTGTGTGTGTCTGTGTGTGTCTGTGTGTGTGTGTGTGTGTGTGTGTGTGTGTGTGTGTGTGTGTGTGTGTTTGTGTCTGTGTGTGTGTCTGTGTGTGTGTGTGCAGCTTCCTGCATATGTGTCTGGAGCATGTCCTGGCTACACGTTCTCACTCCCAAGCCTTCAGGGGTTAGGCACACCTTATTCTTCATATTTTGACGAACCTGGAGGACCCTCTATTTTAGGCTGTTTATCATCTTCTTTCGGCTTTTTCTTTCAGAGGTCGCCACAGCGAATCAACTTTCTCTATCTTACCCTATTCGCTGTATTCTCCCTCACACCAACTACCTTCATATCCTCTCACACTATGTCCTTTCTCTTGGTCTTCCTGGAGACCGCTTGCCTGACAGCTCCAATTCCAGAATAGATCTACCAATATACTCAATATCCCTCCTTTGTATATGACTGAACCATCCGAGTCTGGCCTCTCTGACCTTCTCTCCAAAACATCGAACATTTGCTGTTCCTCTGATAGACTTATTCCTGATTCCCAAAGAGAACCTTAGCATCTTCATCTCTGCAACCTCTAGCTCTGCCTCCTGTCTTTTCGTCATTGTAACTGTTTCTAGGCCATATAGCATCGCTAGTCTCACCACTGTCTTGTACACCTTACCTTTCATTCTGGATGACATTCTATCACATAGCACCCCTGACACTTTTCTTCACCCATTCAAACCTGCTTGGACACATCTCTTCACCTCTTTTCAACACTCTCTGTTGCTCTGCACTGTTGGCCTTATGTACCTGAATTCCTCCAACTTCTTGATCTCCACTCCCTGTAGCCTCACTGTTCCTCCAGAGTTCCTCTCATTCACACACATATAGTCTGCCTTGCTGTCAACTTTCATTCCCCTCCTTTCCAGAGCATACCTCCACCTCTCTAGATTTTCCTCAACCTGTGCCCAACTCTAACTAAAGAGATCACAATGTCATCAGCAAACATCATGGTCCATGGAGATTCCTGTCTAACCTTATATGTCAGCCTGTCCATCACCAATGCAAACAAGAAGGGACTCAGAGCTGATCCCTGATGGGTCACACCTCCACCTTCAACTTCTCTGTTACCCCTACAGCATACTGGACCACTGTCTCGCAGCTAGCATACATGTCCTGCACCAGTCTAACATACTTCTCTGCCACTACAGACTTCCTCATACAATACCAGAGTTCCTCTCTCGGCACCCTGTCATATGCTTTTTCTAGGTCTACAAAAACACAAACCAGCTCCCTCTGGCCTTCTCTGTACTTTTCTATTAGCATTCTCAAAGCAAATACTGCATCTGCAGTACTCTTTCTTGGCATGCAGATGCTTTTGTTCACAAATGCTGACTTCTGCTCTTGGTCTTGTTTCCACTGCTCCTTCCCATAACTTCACTATATGGCTCATTAACTTTATCCCTCTATAGTTGCAACTCAATTCACAATTCAGCACATCTCCCTTGGTCTTAAAAATGGGCACCCTCACACTTCGTCTCGATTCTTCAGGCATCTTCTCACTCTCTAAGATCCTGTTGAATAATTGAGTCAGAAACTCTACTGCTGCCTCTCCAAGACACTTCTACACCGCCACAGGTATATCATCAGTACCAATAGCCTTTCTACTCCTCATCTTCAATGCCTTCCTCATTTCACTTTTACTAGTTTCTGCTACTTTGTGGTCTACAATAGTCACCTCTTCTACCCTTGCCTCTCTTTCATTTTCCACATTGATCAGCTCTGCAAAGTACTCTTTCCATCTTCCCATCACTCTTCTAGCATCTGTCAATACATTTCCCTCTCCATCCTTAATCACCAGGACCTGTTGTACATCCTTTCCATCTTTATCTCTGTTTCGCCAACCTGTATAGATCATTCTCACCTTCCTTACTGTCCAACCGAGCATTTAAGTAATCTCACGCCTTTAGTTTTGCCTTTGCTACCTCTATCTTTACCTTCCGCTAACTGTCTTTTCTCTTCAGTTCCCTCAGTGACCCACTTCTTTAGTAACCACTTTCTCTGTATATACTCCTGCACTTCCTCATTCCACAACCAAGTCTCCTTATCTACTTTCCTTCCAGATGATACACCAAGAACCAGATGATACTACCTGTCGCCCTGATAATACTATGCAGTATGCAGTAAAAAAAAAAAAAAAGCACTAAAAACGTCCACTAAAGAATGGGAAGACAGGAGGAAATAGGAGAAGGGGGAATCAATGTTGATAAATTAATTGACAAATAAAGACAAAATGTCAGTGTATGGATATTTATCATTTTGGTGTTGATTTATAATGGTGAGGATGTGAATCCTATTCATAAACACTGGATAAACAGTTTCATCAAAAATAATATAGCTTTTAAAGCTTTTTTTAACTGTGATTGCAAATTTATATTAAAAGTAGAAAAAATATTATGGCAAAAGTAAAAAATATTATGGCAATAAGTTATAGGTATTTTTCTCTGTCACAAGACCTACACTTGTTTGAGATCAGTGGTCCACCAAAATAAATCTCTGGCAAACCCAGCATCACTTTGCAGGGATGAAGTAAACACTTGAGTTTTGTTTGGATGAGGAGGTGAGGATTAGCGATTGACAGAGGGACATTGTTAACATTGCTGGTTCTTTTTCCCTTTTCTCTCTCTGGCCATATTAAGAGCGTCACTCAGATTAGTGCAGACAAATTGAGAGAGAGCGATTTGGAACTTTTCCCAGATTTCCTGTTCCTATTTTGATTCGTTCATGCAGCCACAGCAGGATACTTAACTTTCAATCTGACGAGCTTGGATATTTGCGTGATGACTGTCTGTCAATAATTATAATGTATGTATGTGCCTGTGTGTATATGTGTTCTTTCTATGAGCCCCCTGAAATTATCCAGAGGTGCGAAGCATTGACACACCATCACAGGCTTTAAAAGGAGACTTGGTAGAGCAGAATGAATCAGACTTCAGGAATCTATGTCTATTAATAATCCAACTTTGATTCATGTGCATCATAAAGTCAGAACTACTGCTATTTAACCACACATTATTCGACAGTTACCCAAAATGCAACTTTGCATTGTAGTGTGAAGTGTATATTACTGAATTCTTCTTCTTCTTCTGTGCTATCCCTCTGATGAACTCATTCCTGATCCTATCCATCCTTATCAATCCCAAAGAAGACCTCAGGACCTTCTGCGACCTCTCGCTCTTCCTCCTGTTTTTTCACCATTGTCACTGTTTCTCGCACCAGTCTCACCACTGTCTTGTACACCTTTCCTTTCATTCTGGCTGATAGTCTTCAATCACATAGTACCCCTGACACTTTTTTCCACCCATTCCAACCTGCTTGAACCCATTTCTTTACCTCTTTTACACACTCTCTGTTGCTCTGCCCTGTTGGCCTTATGTACTTGAAATCCTCCAACTTCTTGATCTCCACTCCCTGTAGCCACAATGTTCCACCTGGGTTCCTCTCATTTACACACAAATAGTCTGTCTTGTTGGGACTAACCTTCATTCCTCTCCTTTCCAGATCATACCTCCACCTCTCAAGATTTTCCTCAACTTGCACCCTGCTCTCACTACAGATCACAATAAATTACTCAGATATATTGTTACAACTGAAATGCCAGGCATTACAATACCTGGTTTAAATGTACTGTAATTTGTGTACTGTGTACCAGACTATTGAGTGCACCTCGATATAAGCCGCACCGGCTAGCCGATTGCTATCTTGGGCTTCCTCCTGTGCACTAAAACCGTCAAAGTCGTCTTCTCGGTGTTGGAGTAGAACGGACCCAGAATTTCCCTGTCCAATGTGACAAGGAATAATGTTTTAGCGGAATCGAAGCTCGTTACCCCCCCCCCCCCAATCCATATATTAGCCGCATCATTGCTTAAGTGAAAAAAAGCTGCGGCTTATCATCCTGAAATTACGGTAGGTATTCAAATGCAGGACATTGACATCATATTTCCTGCCTTTATCTTTACAAAAAAAGTTCAGGTAGGAGAGCTCAAAGGTGTTCACCAATTCAAAAGAACCTGACTTACAAACCAGATAGGTCCTCAATACTGGTGACAGTGCCTGTTATGAATAAGCTCAAAATCTACACCTCAAAATTTGTTTTTTGTTCAGTTAAATCAGTCACCCTGTATGACATGGCCTGATAATGGTTTCTGCTTTCTTATTTTCATAATACTATAAATGGAAAATACATAGCCAGTCAGACTTTCACTATGCTGCGAAAGAGTGAAACAATAACATCTTGTCCCAAAGATGCTCAAGGTCTCTATAATATTGATGATCAACTGAAATACTACAATTGTTTTTGTTTTTTGTATTTGTACTATTTATATACAACTGTGTAACATAACTGTGAATGGTAGAGCTCACTTTTATCATGCCTTTTTCAGGCAAAATGACTCTTTTCCTCTACTTTTAATTTCAATTTAAAAAAATGCCTGTGCTAAAAAATACCAGATTCTCAGAAGCCAGCACTTGACATTCAGTGATAAAACTGATAGGACAATTGAACTGCTTAGTTTTCTGAATGAATCAGTTTCAGGGAATTAAGCAAGTCCAAAACAGACATTTAGGGCGGAAAATATATTTTTGTTATGTTGATATTTTCAGTGATTGATGGGATCAAAGGTTTTCATTCAATTACACTGCAAAACACTCTGTCCTAACCCTGTTGCTTTTTTAATGTGTTTTGTTTTTGTGCTTGTTTCATTTGTTTTCCTGCATGTGATTCAGTGTTTTATTGTGTTGATCCATCTGCCATTTTGTCGACTCTAAATTTCTTATGTTATTATATACTCAACAGTCAGTGGCGAAAAGATGAACTTTACTTATGAATCCAGAGCCAGGCGATGAGCTAGTGATTGCGACATGGTGAGACTCCCTTTTTTCTGGACACAAAAAAGGAAAACTTGCACAGTTGCCTGTGGACATGATAAACTAATGAAATGTTCCCAGCTGCATGAAAGTTGTGCCCTATTTTTTTGTTTAACTGATGTAAACGGATAACATTGCCTCCTTTGCTATTAGCTTACAGGGATGCAGTTTATAACATAAGAGTGCATCCTACACAAACTGTATAGGGTTTTTTTCTGTAACACAAAAATAATCAAATATGTTTCTCCCTCAGTACTTATGGAAACATGAAAAGTAACTTTTATATAATGTTTGAGTTGAAAAGTAGTATGTTATTTTTAAAGGTGAGCCTACCCAACGAAGAGTATCAGCAGGGAACATATTCACACAGTGATGTCACTTTGAGAGAAAAAAAAGAAATCATAACAAAAAGATGGAAACCCACACCTTACCTAATCAGTTACTGCCCTAATTAGAGTGAAAACTGGAAAATATCATAATTGAAAAAATGTGATCTCAAAGATTTCCTAAAATAACCACAACTCCACAACACCACCTCAATGTTGTTTATGGCATGGTATCTGTTAAAGAAACAGCAAAAGGGAGTCAAGTAACAGAAGGACACCAGAAGAAGAATGTCCAAGAGACTGCTTCCTTTCTAACATCAAAGAGTATGTCCAAGTGTAATGAAAAAAGCAAAAATATAAAATAAAATAAGGCATGCCACATCGGGGGATATTCATGTTCTTACATGTGGATTTGACTTGAAAAGTCATGATTTATTTTTGTGTTTACAGTTGTTTAAAAAAATGTTTATTTGCATTATTTATGATACATATGGCCTACATCTGCCCAGCCATAGACATTGGATCCAGTTCCATTATACTTCTCTGACTGCCTACCCCTAAACTACATTACACAGGGCTAAACAAACACATGACCCCCTGACAATTAGCTCTGACTAACCTCATGTTTGGACCAAAGATAGACCTGATTATCCGATGGTGTGACTTTAGCTTACTTTTTTACGCATATAACTTGCCAAGGACACACTGTATGTACATTTTTCTGTTCCACTGGAAAGTCATGTGAATTCAGCTCTGACTGAGGTATTCTTTCCCAAGTTGAATCCAGTCCCAAGTATTTTCATTCATAATGCTCACTAATACACCACTGTCATCTGTGAGTATAGGTTTGGGATGTTTAACAGCCTTGGAACTCAGATACATGAGAAGATTTAAACATTTTCTACGCCCTTCTCAAACTACAAACACAGCCTTTTAAGGTAAGCTCTCTCTGTCTGTCTGTCTTTCCGTGTCTGTCTCTGTCTCTGTCTCTCTCTCTCTCTCTGTCTCTCTCTCTCTCTCTCTGTCTCTGTCTCTCTCTCTCTCTCTCTCAGCCCCTCCAACTACCCCTCCTCCTCTACCAGCCTGTTGTTTTTATGCTTTTTCTTATTTCTTTGGCTCAGTCCCCATGCAAGTGCTTTTGGATCCCCTAATAACCACTGAGACTCTTTGGGGTCAGACAGAGGGCTTGAGAACACCGGAGAACAGAGCAAACAAATGTGAGGCCTTCAAATCAGTTCGCAAAATGGTGTTATGGTCAGTTCCTTGAGGGTGATAAGTTTATCATTTCACATGATTGGATTGTTTTTTCTGTCATTGTGTATGTCTACCCATCGTCTACTGCTTATCCTACTCAGGGCTCCTGAGGATACCGTCTATCTTGTCCCAGAGGCAGGATACACTCTGGACTGGCAAATAAAGATTAGGCCTTCAAATCAGACAGATAACCATTCAGTCTCTCAATTGTACATCAGGGCAATTATCCCACTTAACCTGCTGCATGTGGGAAGAAACTGGAAGAGACCCAAACAGACACGGGAAGAACATAGAAACTCTGTACAGGAAGGTACTCAACTGAAATCAAACCAGGGTCGTGCTAGAAATCTTGGACACATCCAAGCACAAAATGGGAGAGCTTCTGTCTCAACCCTTTTGAGAACTGTAAAAGAAATTGTCGATCAAGCTTAAATTAACTATATCATACTCAGTAATGCTAATAAAGGAGTTGGGCAGCTCTGCAAATTTTTTGTGAGTGGGTTTCAACTTTATTACTTTATCAACGTTGTTGTTGTAACGTGGGTGGTGGAATACTTACAATTTGTTTAGCTTTTTGGTGTTTTCTTTTACTAAATAGTTAGCTTGTCATGACCTACAAACTATAGCTAGCAGATATAATTTTTTGAAGAAACAAAAGGTTTCATTGATCAACCATGTCAAATATAGCAGAAATTCATTGAGATTTAGGTATTTATGAATAAGGAACAAATGTAAATGTGATGTGTTACATAATTCAGTATATATATATATATATATATATATATATATACACACACACACACACACACACACACACACACACACACACACACACACACCAAATCGCAAATATATATACGTTTGTATATGTATGTATGTATGTTTGGAGCGAACGAGTATTTGATACACTGCTGATTTTTTAGCATTTCCCACTTTCAAAGCATGTAGAGGTCTAAAATTTTTATCATAGGTACTGTTCAACTGTGAGTGACAGAATCTAAAACAAAAACCCAGAAAAATACATTGTATGATTTTGAAGTAATTAAATTGCTTTTTATTGCATGACGTAAGTATGTGATAAATCAGAAAAACAGAACTTAATATTTGGCAATTACATAGATCAGACGTTTCCTGTAGTTCTTGACCAGGTTTGTACACACTGCAGCAGGATTTTTGGCCCACTCATCCACACAGATCTTCTCCAGATTCTTTAGGTTTTAGGGCAGTCACTGGGCAATATGGACTTTCATCTCCCTCCAAAGATTTTCCATTGGGTTCAGGTCTGGAGACTGGCTATGCTACTCCAGGACCTTGAGATGCTTCTTACGGAGCCACTTCTTAGTTGCCCTGGCTGTGTGTTTCAGGTCATTGTCATGTTGGAAGACCCGGCCACAACCTATCTTCAAGGCTCTCATTGAAGAAAGAAGGTATCTTGTGATACATGGCCCAATCCATCCTCCCTTCAATACGGTGCAGTCGTTCTGTCCCCTTTGCAGAAAAGTATCCCCAAAGAATGATGTTTCCACCTCCATGCTTCATAGTTGGGATGTTGGTCTTGGGGATGTACTTATCCTTCTTCTGCTTCCAAACACAGCGAGTGGAGTCTAGACCAAAAAGCTCTATTTTTTTCTCATCAGACCACATGACCCTTCTTCCATTCCCCCACTGGATCATCCAGATGGTCATTGGCAAACTTCAGACATGTGCTGTCTTGAGCAGGGGGACCTTGCATGCGAGGCAGGATTTTAATCCACAATGGTGTAATGTGTTACTAAATGGTTTTTTCTGAGACTGTGGTCCCACCTCTCTTCAGGTCATTGACCAGGTCCAGCCATGTAGTTCTAGGCTGATCCCTCACCTTCCTCATGATCATTGATAGCCTGTAAGGTGAGATCTTGCATGGAGCCCTAGACCGAGGGAGATTGAATGCCATCTTGAACTTCTTCCATTTTCTAATAATTGTGCCAACAATTGTTGCCTTCTCACCAAGCTGCTTTCCTATTGTCCTGTAGCCGATCCCAGCCTTGTGCAGGTCTACAATTTTATCCCTGATGGCCTTACACAGTTCTCTGGTCTTGGCCATTGTGAAGAGGTTGGAGTTTGATTGACTTTGACAACAGGTGTCTTTTATACAGGTGACAAGTTCAAAGTGGTGCAGGTAATGAGTGGAGAACAGGTATTTAATATATGGTATATAGTATATATGGATATATATAGATAGAGAGAGAGAGAGTGATATGTATACACATAAATGTAAGTCAGCATTTGTATTTTTGGGCTCTTCATTTTTTATCACTAATTCGCTTGATTGCCATTTAGTCAAAAATTTTGTTCCCAGATTAATGCTGATTTCAGTTCTGCTGTGTTATGCACCAGTGTTATGTGTTATCATTTTGTGTGAATGTGCGTGCATGCACACACACGCACACAAGTGCACTGGAGATGGAGCGATGAGCTCCTGTGGTTTTGTCCATATAAGGTGGGAGGAATGTAGAGAGAGAGAGCAGCTATAAATGACTGCTCTGCCTCTTGCTCCCTCCCCCTTCTTCTGTTTCCTTCTGTCCTCAAAATCTAATCCTCTCACT
The DNA here is from genome assembly GCF_037954325.1 of Fistularia commersonii. NCBI lineage: Eukaryota > Metazoa > Chordata > Actinopteri > Syngnathiformes > Fistulariidae > Fistularia > Fistularia commersonii. The sequence goes on from NC_141297.1 coordinate 18,491,198, forward strand.
CAAAAACTTCCTATGTTTTTATGTTTCTTTATTTTTGTTTAGTTATAAAAACAAAAACACACATACATACCCCAACACATTCACTCTTTGCGTTAGAGTGTGTGATCCTAAAAACATCAGCGTAACCTGTCTGACTTACTTGACACTTCTGTGTGTATGCCTGTTTGTCTGTCTATGTGGTTGTGTGTATGTGTATTTGTATGTGTATCTGTTTGACCGTGCATTTGTGTGTGCATGCCCCTGTGTGTCTTGCTCACAAAGGTGACACTGTGAATTATGTGCATTATATCTGTTGAAAAGCACATGACACATGCACATATCACACATGTAGGACTTACCAACTATGTGTGTCTCTTTGTGCGTATATGTGTGTTTTTGAGTGTTTTTTGAAAATAACTTATCCGTCATTCATCAAGTCTAAATATAAGGTGACAGTCCCCCTTTTCACTTGCATCTGGACTGCATTCCCTGAAAACAGATGTGAGGGGATATACGGTAAATAATGACTTCATGGCTGATGAACAGCAGAAAATCATACATTCCAGCTGTGTGTCTGAGTATGTGTGCTTGTGTGTGTGCAAGTGTGAGTGTGTGTGTGGGTATGTCTTTGTATGTGTGCATGTGTGTGTTGCAAGGGTCTTCATGGGCTGTCTGTCATGGTAAATCTCCCTGTGACCTAACTCTTAATCATTTCCCCTCAATATCTGCTTACTCCTCCAAACACCATTACTCTGCCCTTTATTGAATGTGTTCATCACAGGGTTTCTTTGAGGTGAAGTCAATCATCATTTGAAGTGTTACTTTTAGTTTTGATATGCAGAAAGGGGACACATAAGTTTATAAACATATGAACATATCACAGGACATACATGATTTAGTCAACCTGACAAATTTTCATCTGCAGGCATTGAATGATGGTAGAAGAAAGAAAAAAGTACTGGAGCACAGTACCTGGATACACAGGCATTCAAGCAAAAGAAAGAGCACAATTATAATCATAACCACACAAAAGAATAGTGCAAACTTTTGTAAGGGGACTTACTAGCTGATGAAACAAAAGAAGAAACCATTGAAGGTGTTTCAAAAGTGAAAGAGAAACAATAAATAAATGGGGAACTAAATTATGACAATTTGGACTTTCTTTTATATATACAGTATTAAAACTTGAGTTAGGTAGAAGTCAAGAACTGAATACTTTCTGCTAAAATGCTGAATATTAAAAAGTGCTGAAGTTGAAGTATTTCCTCAGATGATTGTCACTATTAAAGTAAAGTGACAGGGTAAAATAAAAAAATAATTCAATTGGGGTAGTTTCTAAAGAAAGTTAACAGACAAATATATGAGTAGAAACAGAGAAAGGCAGGATCTGAATGGCTTCCATTTTTTCACTGAAAGGCTCTGTATGATTACTCAAGCAGTTCAATCATATTTTATATATTTCTACATACAAACACCCCCAGCCGCATGAGGGGATGTCTGCTGCTGGTTGAAACACGATGACATAATATGATCTCATGACTAAAGCAGGCAATGCAGACCTGCACAGACAAGACCTACAGTGAGAAACACCACACTGGACGGCAGGCTGCCATCATACACGATTTGGTTTTTAGCTATTTTTCAATTGTTCCTTTAAATCCCGTTATTTGCCCTTTAAAATTCCCAATAATTGTGAGCATATGTATAGTGCAGGGTGGGGGCTGCATATTAAACAGAATACAGGAACCATGTTTGGTGGAGACAGAGTTACAGAGCTTGTTTCCTCTGCCGCTACAGTGTAAGCGACAGTAAAGATTAGAGCCCTGGTCAAGAGGATGGATAGATAGATAGATAGATAGATAGATAGATAGATAGATAGATAGATAGATAGATAGATAGATAGATAGACAGACAGACAGACAGACAGACAGACAGACAGACAGACAGACAGACAGACAGACAGACAGATAGACAGATAGATAGATAGATAGATAGATAGATAGATAGATAGATAGATAGATTATTCCATGCTGTGCCCAGCGTGCGTGAGGGTTGCAAAAGGAATTTTCCTGACAACTTTTTCATTCTTTTTTGAATGTCACTTTTATATTTGGTGTCATCTGGTGATGCACTTCCTGATAGTCTGATGAAACCCCTTAACAACTCATCACTGCTGAAAACATAAAACACAATGCACACACTCAGTAAGGTTGGTACCTGTAGTCATCACTATTTATTTTTGTACTGGTTTGTATGCGCAAACATATCTATGTATTTATCTTCCCACTTACATTAACACAGAAATAGCAAAAACGAATACATGGAGAGGATATATATAAAAAAAACAAAAACATTTTAGTGAGCTGGAAAATGTTGGGATTTGATGCAATATTATGTGAGTCGTTTGTTAACTTCCATTTTCTGTTATGCTTCAGATGCCTTTTATGCTTTAAGATGCCTGGAAGGATGACATGGGTCTCTCTTCCCCTAGGCTCACCACCCACAGGAAGGGCCAAGGGGGTCGGGTGCAGTGTGACCCAGGAGGTGGCCGTGGATGAGGGACCTTGGCAATCCGACTCTTGGCTGCAGAAGCTGGCTCTTGGTACATGGAATGTCACCTCTCTGTTGGGGAAGGAGCCCGAGCTGGTGCATAAGGCTGAGAGATACTGACACATACTGAGAGATACAGGGAAGACCCATAGGGAGAGACTATGTCTCTTGGCTGGCCTGGGAGTGCCTTGGGGTCTCCGCAGAAGAGCTGGACCATGTGGCTGGGGAGGAGGAAGTTTGGGTGTCTCTGCTCTGGTTGCTGCCTCCACGACCCAACTTCGGATAAACAGTGGAAGATGGTTGGATGGGTGGATGGATGGATGGACAAATCAAGCCATACTGTTTATCCTATAAGCCATCTATTTCACACCGTATATATCCCCCTTTTCTCAACTACTCTTACATTTGATTGGATTGGAATGACAACATACTGTATGACAAGGAACAAAGCAGAGGAAGTTGTTTTTTTAAACGTCATGTTGATGGTGTTGGTGGGACCCCTTGGCTTCATGGCAAGACTGCATTTTCACTTACAGATCAACATTTTGGTCAGAAAAGCCAACAAAGGAATAAATCGTCTTGGAGTTGTTGTTTTACATGCAAAACGTCATCTCTTATTGGAAGAAACTAGTAATGCATCCCAACACTGACATACCGTAAACAATTCAGAGGGACAAAGCCATGGAAACAATGAAATCAGGAACAAAATAACTTGAATATCAACAAAGATAAACGGGACAAGGGGCCCTCTCTGTCTGGACTTCCATGTGTCTGTGTGGGTTTTCCTTTGGGTTCTCCAATCTCCTTCCAAAAACATGCAGGTTAATTGGGAAAAAGAATGGGAAAATTGCCCTGAATGAATGAGTGAGTGAATGGTTGTTTGTCTATATATCTATATATTTTGTCTATATATGTGATTGACTGGCAACCAGTACCCCGCCTCTTGCACGATGACAGCTAGGTTAGGCTCCAGCATCCCCCACGACCCTGAGTGCAGGATCAGTGGCAGAAGATGGATGCATCAATAAATGGGAAAATTAATTTGCTTATCAGAATATATCCTGAAAATGTTCCTTGAACACAGCACGAAATAATTCATATTGATGAACTGATATTGTTTTAGTCTTTTTTGTACTTTACTACATTTAATCGTGTAGAAATGGCCTCTGAGGAAAGCATAAAAAAGGGATATGAAAAGGCATTCCCAAAATTGTTGGAGTAAAAACATATATATTTCCTATCATATTTACCATGAGCTATTTCTGATCCCCCAGCCTTGCAGTTCAAACGGAGCCTGTGTATTAATGGATACACATGCATATGAATGCACATACAAATCTGATCATGCCCCATTTTGAAAATAAAATAAAAGGATGCAGAAATGCAAATGCCCTATTAGCTTGTAGACCTTGTAGACATGTAACCACATTCACACACACACACACGCACACACACAATGAAACAGAGATGGCATGCACATTCCATTCCTTTCATTTTCACAAGTACACAGGGTGAGAACAACCACACCCTCATCTTTTAGTCACAATGTTTGTGTGTGTGTTTGCATACACATGCTAATAGTATAAATATTGAAAAAGAATTGACAGTTGTCACTTATTACCATTATGATATCAAAATGTTACCATATCTCTGAGAGGAAAAATTTCCATTCGACTAATACAAAATTAATATATTACAGAGGGTGTGTCTGCACAATTTTATTCCTAGCAAATTGAATGGACTCAGCATCACTGGTTTTAAAGTAATATTTCAAAAATTCTTTATTCCCCTGTATTCTTCCTATTTTTTTTCAGCAAGTGGCTTTTTCCATCCAATTACCTATCACATACAGCTAATGCCTTTCTACTACATATATTATTTTGCCTCTCAAACACTTACATAGACATGTAAATGATTGAATGATATGTAATCACTCATACCACTTTAATAAAAATAAGTTGCAGGTTCTAGGGAGATCAAACAAACATGATTTTAAATGCAACCAATATTATGTGATTTGTGTGTATGAGTGTGTGTGTGTGTGTGTGTGTGTGTGTGTGTGTGTGTGTGTGTGTGTGTGCGTGTGTGTGTGTGTGTGTGTGTGTGTGTGTCTGGTGAACATTGAGGCTGAAAGGCACCTTTCTGATCCATTTAGCCTGAGATGTGGACTCAGTGATTCAACCAGGAGGGGCAACATACTGTCACTTCCTAATCAGTTCCCAGACTGATAGACTTTATGCTGGCCAGATTTACTTTGGTTCTTGTAGGTGTGCCCAGAGTAAGCTTTTAACAGGGCCAAAGTTTTAAAGCTTCGAGTGTTTTTCTTTTTCAGGGCTATACAAGAGGCGTTATTAATGTCTTTCCCATCTATTTATCTTCATTAAAATAGGAATGTTACTAGGAATACGGTTTTAAGATACATCTTGTGATGCAGTTTCTTGGACACATCGTCAGTGATAGTACCTGGGGTCAACAGGGGGTTTCGGGTCTTTCAACTTCAGACCCCCTCACCCAGGCGACCCGGCCAGGAGTGATCAGTTCCCAACCTGTGTCCAAGAAGCACTCATCCACTCTTTGTCCCTCTGGATCCACAGTCATCTGGATGCCTTCTCAGCGGCCTCTGACACTGAACAGATGGCTCTCCTTTTGCGTGCCCCTGTGATGCCCAGGAGACTGTAGGCCCTGCAGAAAGACTTCCCTGCAAAGCCCCTTCCCCCGACCTCAATGGGCAAGCATTGTGAATGCCACCCCCTGTTGCGTCAGTCTTCCACCAGCTCAGCATACTTTTCCTCCTTTCTTCTGCTGGCTTCCTCCATTCTCTCCTCCCAGGGCACAGTCAGCTCTAGCACGATGACCTGCTTCGAGGACTCTGAATGTAGGACGATGTCTGGTCTTAGGCGGGTTTCTACAATGTCCTCAGGGAACCTCAGCTGTTTGCAGAGGTCCACCCTTAGCTGCCAGTCCTTTGCAGTTCCCAGAAGTCCTGTTGGGTCTTTGGTTGGGGAGGAGGTTGTTCCCCGGCTCTGATGAATGTCACACCCTGCCTCTGTAGCTGGAAGCGCTTGCTGTGGTCAATGGCAGAGTGGATGGACTCAGCAATGGCCTTGAGCACCTGGTCATGGCGCCAACGATAGCGGCCTTCTCCAAGTGCTTTCGGACAGCTGCTAAGGATGTGCTCCAGAGTTCCGCTTCCCTGGCACAATGTGCATGATGGAGTTTCAACCTTGCCCCAAAGAAAGAGGTTTGACGGACTGGGCAAGACATCATAGACCGACTGGATGAGGAATTTTATACGGAGTGGTTCAGTCTTCCGCAACTCCGTCCACGAGATCTTCCTGTCCATGGCTTCCTCCCATCTAGTCCATGCACCTTGCTGCCTCAGCCCGACCCACTGGCTCGCACGCTGTTCTTCGACACCAGCCCGCACCTCGAGTTGGACCTGGTCCCGCCTTTCCTTTCCCTTGCGCCTCCTGAGGTGTGTTGTCGGAATAGTTCCCAGGCTTGCCCGACCAGTTGCCATGGACCCTACAAGCTCCTTGTGGAACAACCGAGCTTCTGCCTGGTCCACCGCCTCATGCGCCTTTCACCCTCTGCTTGTCCTCACCACGATGCCAGCTTGAGCAACCTTTGGGTCCTTTGATTCCCTTTACTGGAGAACCTCCCTTGCCCTGGTGACCTTGAACTCCTCAGTAAGGCTGTTGATTGGTAGGGTCAGCTTGTTTTTATTGCCATAAAGGGCAATGCTGCTGAGACTCCGGGGAAGCCCCAACCAGCGTCTGAGGGGACTGCTGACCCTCCGCTCAAACCCTTCCACGGTGGATATAGGAAATTCATAGACAAGCAAGGGCCACAGTATCCTGGGCAGAATACCGTGCTGGTACATCCATGCCTTGAACTTCCCCAGGAGACCTGACTTGTCCACTGCTGTTAGCCAGCCTTCCAGCTGACTGTTGGTAGCCCTGATAGAGGCTGTATCCTTCAGGGAGCAGTCAAAGATCTTGCCAAGACTTTTCACAGGTTTCTCTGTGACTGATGGGATCTGGGAGCCTCCTAGGGAGAAGCGGAACCGGTCAGTCACCTTTCCACCCTTCAGGACTAGAGACCTGGATTTCTCGGGCTTGAAGTGCATGCGTGCCCAGGTGGTGAGCTTCTCCAAGCCCTGGAGGATCCATCTACATCCTTTGAACTGACGCAGTTGTTACCATCAGGTCATCCATAAATGCTCTGATGGGGGGCTGACAGATCCTGGACTTGGTTGTGGGCCCTCTGCACTCTTGCTCGGCGGACTTGACTAACATATTCATAGCCAAGGCAAAGAGTATCACTGAAATGGTACATCCAGTGATTATCCCTTTCTCTAGCCAGTGCCGCTCTGATGTAACTGTTCCAGAGGAAAATCTCAGGTAAAAGCTATTATAGTAGTCCATGATTAAGGCCTTGATGTTACATGGGACATGGTGCCCTTCCAATGCCACTTCCACCAGCTTGTGGGGTATGGAGCCATATGCATTAGCTCGGTCAAGCCAAAGCACAGATAGGCTCCCTTTCCCCTCTTGAGCCTCCCTTATCAGCTGTGTCACTACCCCGCTGTGTTCCAGGCATCCTGGTACTCCTGGAATCCCACCCTTTTGCACAGAAGGGTCGATGTATTGATTCTGGAGAAGATAGTCAGACAGTCGGCGGGAAAGGATACTGAAAAATATCTTTCCCTTGACATTGAGCAGTGAAATGGTTCGGAACTGCTCATTGATGGTAGACTTCTCTTCCTTTGGGATCCACACCCCTTCTGCAGATCTCCATTGATAGGAAACAATTTAATCACACTCTGTAGATAACAATTATTGTTATTGAAAAAGGAAATACCTGTTATAATGTGACAAAAAACAATTAGACAGAACAAAATGAAATAAAGGAACCAAAAGAAATTATCCAAAAATGAGATTGGAGCTACAAAAACCATTGTAAACCATCACAAAAATGTTCAATGCATTGCCTAACTATTATCTAAAAATATACCAAAATCACTAAGAAATTACTCCAACGTAAGCATGAAATTACTCGAGGAAGTAACCGGCCCTAAAAATCCTCAGGATGTGAAAAAGTAAAGATTAGCAATATTCAGGTAAATGGTAATACAATTCATAAAAAATAATGAAATATCAATGAAATCAGTGAAAATATTGAAACACCAACTTGTATAAAACTGGTGGTTATTATGTGCCTGTAGTTACTTCTACAAAATAATCAAGAGGAATTTATGTAAAAGAATTCGACTGGGGATAGAAGATTGTTTTGCCGGTCAGATAAAACCAGCTCACTTAATGACCACATGATACGTTTAACAAATGGGAGAAAAATCAGTGTATTCAAGTATAACATTGTAAAGTGGTGAAGATTCCGCACATTCTGCGACAAGAGAGAAACAATCATTCTGCAGTAACATAATTTTAGATATGAGCTCATTGTTCTTCCATTAGTATTGACATAGCAGGCCAGAGTGGGGGGGGGGGGGGGGGGGGTGTACGCACGTTGTACGGTGAAATACTGATTCTTAGTGGCTATTTGAGGTACTGCATTATGGGAACCCCCACCGACATTTTTTGGTATTCATCCAATTGATACAGAGAATGGGGTTCGATGGAGATAGTTATTTTGCTGTGGCGACCCCTGACGGGAAAAGCAGAAAGGAGAAGAAGAAGAATAAGAAGAAGAAGATCCAATTAACTTTATCATTGATTTCGATCATTCATTCATTTATAATGATCCTGTTTTTTTGGTTGTATATAACCAAAAAAAAAATCTTATATTGCTGGATTACCAAATGTGAAAAAGTGGAAAATGTCATGAAAATGTCATGAGAGGGGCTCATGACATTTTCAATCTTCTTCTTCTTCTTCTTTCGGCTTTTCCCGTTAGGGGTCGCCACAGCGAGTCAACCTTCTCCATCTAACCCTATTCTCTGTATCTTCCTCTCTCACACCAGCTACCTTCATATCCTCTCTCACTACGTCCATAAATCTTCTCTTTGGTCTTCCTCGAGACCTATTGCCTGGCAGCCCCAATTCCAGCATCCGTCTACCAATATATTCACTATCTCTTCTCTGTACATGACCGAACCATCTCAGTCTGGCTTCTCTGGCCTTCTCTCCAAAACATCGAACATGTGCCGTCCCTCTGATAGACTCATTCCTGATCCTATCCATCCTGGTCACTCCCCAAGAGAACCTCAACATCTTCACAACCAAACTGTTGCGTTTTAAGTTTGCAGCTTCTTCGTTTTCCATGTTTCGGAAGGAATTCACAAGTTTGCCTTGTTTGAATCGTCTTTTATTTTCTTCTTCACAGCTCGGGGAATCAACATCGGTTAGCCATGGGACATGTACAGTGCAGAGTGAGGGAAAAATTCCCACCAGCACCGCTATACCAAAAAAAAAACACTGACGTAGAAGTTAACGTCAAGTTAGCTGAACAGTCGCGAAAAACTAAAACAAGTCCCAAACCTTGTCATAAAGTGCCATACATTTCCTGAGAGTAGATACAAATACAACATATGTATACTAGAATGTAAACTCAAATAAAACTAATGAGATCACCTATCTCAACACCCCCTCTTGATCTCAACATCCAAAAAAAAACTTTGGACATTTGAATTTCCAAAGAACCACTTTTTGAATTGTTCTATTTTTACCTTTGTCATGAGTTTTGTCAAGATGTCTGCCAACATGTCCTCTGATGGACAATAGATAAGATTTATTTTACCCTCACTGAGTGCTTCACGAATGAAATGATATTTTACATCAATGTGTTTTGACCTTTGTCTGTTTACAGGATTCTTACTCAGTGCGATGGCCCCCTGATTGTCTCCGTAGATTGTTGTGCAACTGTACATTTTGTTGTCCATACCGTTTAACAGTTGAGACAGGTACATGTTTTCTTGTGCGGTGGTGGCTCGGCCGATGTATTCAGCCTCACATGTTGACAGGGCCACTGTGGGCTGTTTCCTTGACTTCCATGCAATGGCTGGGCCTTGTTTTGTTAAACTGAAACAGTAGCCTGTAGTGCTACGTCTGTCTTCGACAGACGATGCCCAGTCTGAATCACTGTAAGCTATCAGGTTCAAATCCTCCTTATTTTTCTTGAAACTTAGTTCATAATCAGCTGTCCCCTTCAAATACCTCAGGACATGTTTTGCAGCTACTAAGTTTTTTACTTTTGCCATTGCCAGATTCTGTGATAGTTTGCTCACTATCCAGCTGATATCAGGTCTGGTGCAAGTCATGGCATAAATAAGACTGCCTACAATCTCACGATATTCTTTGGGGTCGACAGGTTCACTTTGCTCATTTTCATCAGCTACAGGGATGCCCTCTAATTTTTTGCTCACTTGGAGTAGATCTTGCTTTACATTCTAACATTCCAAATCTCTCTTGCATTTTTAGGATGTACTTTGTCTGGTTCATTTTGATTTCATCCCCCTTTTGTTCAAATTGTATGCCCAAAAAATATGATAGTTTCCCCAGGTCTTTCATGTTGAACTTGAATTTCATGTTCTGTTTAAATGTGCTGAGTGCATCATTGCTGCTTGCTGCAATAATTAAATCTTCTTCTTCTTCTTTCGGCTTTTCCCATCAGGGGTCGCCACAGCGAGTCAACCTTCTCCATCTAACCCTATTCTCTGTATCTTCCTCTCTCACACCAGCTACCTTCATATCCTCTCTCACTACGTCCATAAATCTTCTCTTTGGTCTTCCTCGAGACCTATTGCCTGGCAGCTCCATTTCCAGCATCCGTCTACCAATATATTCACTATCTCTTCTCTGTACATGACCGAACCATCTCAGTCTGGCTTCTCTGACCTTCTCTCCGAAATATCGAACATGTGCCGTCCCTCTGATAGACTCATTCCTGATCCTATCCATCCTGGTCACTCCCAAAGAGAACCTCAACATCTTCATCTCTGCAACCTCTAGTTCTGTCTGCTGTCTTTTGGTCATTGGAACACTTTCTAGTCCATACATCATCGCTGGTCTCACCACTGTCTTGTACACCTTTCCTTTTATTCTGGCCGATAGTCTTCTATCACATAGTACCCCTGACACTTTTCTCCACCCATTCCAACCTGCTTGGACCCGTCTCTTCACCTCTTTTCCGCACTCTCCGTTGTTCTGGACTGTTGACCCTAAGTACCTGAAATCCTCCAGCTTCTTGATCTCCACTCCCTGTAGCCTCACCGCTCCACCCGAGTTCCTCTCGTTCACACACATATATTCTGTCTTGCTGCGACTAACTTTCATTCCTCTCCTTTCCAGAGCATACCTCCACCTCTCTAGATTTTCCTCTACCTGTTGTCTGCTCTCACTACAGATCACAATGTCATCCGCAAACATCATGGTCCATGGGGATTCCTGTCTAACCTCATCTGTCAGCCTACCCATCACCATTGCGAACAAGAAGGGACTCAGAGCTGATCCCTGATGGAGTCTCACCTCCACCTTGAACTTCTCTGTTACCCCTACAGCACACCGTACCAGTGTCTCACAGCTAGCATACATGTCCTGCACCAGTCTAACATACTTCTCTGCCACTCCAGACTTCCTCATACAATACCAGAGCTCCTCTCTTGGCACCCTGTCATATGCTTTTTCTAGGTCTACGAAAACACAATGCAGCTCCCTCTGGCCTTCTCTGTACTTTTCTATTAGCATTCTCAACGCAAATACTGCATCTGTAGTACTCTTCCTAGGCATGAAGCCATACTGCTGTTCACAAATGCTGACTTCTGCTCTCAGTCTAGTTTCCACTACTCTTTCCCATAACTTCATTGTATGGCTCATCAACTTTATCCCTCTGTAGTTGCCACAATTCTGCACATCCCCTTTATTCTTAAAAATAGGCACCATCACACTTTGTCTCCATTCTTCAGGCATCTTCTCACTCTCTAAGATCTTGTTGAATAATCTAGTCAGAAAATCTACCGCTGCCTCTCCTAGACACTTCCACACCTCCACAGGTATATCATCAGGACCAACTGCTTTTCCACTCTTCATCCTCTTCAATGCCTTCCTCACTTCACTTTTACTAATTTTTGCTACTTTGTGGTCTACAATAATCACCTCTTCTACCCTTGCCTCTCTTTCATTTTCCACATTCATCAGCTCTTCAAAGTACTCTTTCCATCTTCCCATCACTTTTCTAGCATGTGTCAATACATTTCCCTCTCTGTCCTTAATCACCAGGACCTGTTGTACATCCTTTCCATCTTTATCTCTCTGTTTCGCCAACCTGTATAGATCATTCTCACCCTCCTTACTATCCAACCGAGCATACAAGTCATCATAAGCCCTTTGTTTTGCCTTTGCTACCTCTATCTTTACCTTTCGCCGCATCTCCCTGAACTCCTGTCTGTTCTCTTCAGTCCTCTCAGTATCCCACTTCTTCTTCGCTAACCGCTTTCTCTGTATACACTCCTGCACTTCCTCATTCCACCACCAAGTCTCCTTATCTACTTTCCTTCCAGATGACACACCAAGTACTCTTCTACCTGTCTCCCTGATAACACTAGCTGTAGTTGTCCAATCATCTGGAAGCTCTCCCTGACCACCCAGACCCTTTCTCAACTCCTCCCTGAAAACCATGCAACACTCCTCCCTTTTCAGCTTCCACCATTTTGTCCTCTGCTCTGCCTTTGTCCTCTTCATCTTCCTTGTCACCAGAGTCATCCTACAAACCACCATCCTATGCTGTCTGGCTACACTCTCACCTACAAGTACTTTGCAGTCACTGATCTCTTTCAGGTTACCCCGTCTATACAAGATGTAGTCTACCTGCGCGCTCCTACCTCCGCTTTTATAAGTTACCCTATGTTCCTGTTTTTTCTGGAAAAAGGTGTTCACTACAGCCATTTCCATCCTTTTTGCAAAATCTACCACCATCTGTCCCTCTGCATTCCTATCCTGGATACCAAATCTGCCCATCACTTCTTCATCCCCTCTATTGCCTTCACCAACATGTCCATTGAAGTCTGCACCAATGACCACTCTCTCATTTCTGGGAATATTCTGCATCACTTCATCTAACTCATTCCAGAACTTCTCCTTCTCCTCAGATTCACATCCCACCTGTGGGGCATAGCCGCTAACAACATTGAGCATCACACCTTCAATTTCCAGTTTCAGACTCATAAGTCTATCTGACATTCTTTTCACCTCTAGGACGTTCCTTACAAACTCCTCCTTCAAGATAACTCCTACTCCATTTCTCTTCTTGTCAGTACCATAATAGTACAACTTAAAGCCTGCTCCTAAGCTTCTTGCCTTACTACCTTTCCACCTGGTCTCCTGGATACACAGTATATCCACCTTCCTTCTCTGCATCATGTCCACCAACTCTCTACCTTTTCCTGTCATAGTCCCAACATTCAAAGTCCCTACTCTCAGTCCCAGGCTCTTTCCTTTCCTCCTCTCTCTCTGTTTCCGAACACGCACTCCTCCTCTTCTTCTTGTTCTTGTTCTTCGACCAACAGTAGCCCAATTTCCATTAGTACCCTGTAGGTCATCAGTACCAATGGCGGTCGTTGTTAACCCGGTCCGCGACCGATCCGGTATGGTATAGTTTTGGTTGTCTCGCATATTTGGTTTTGGCAAAAGTTTTACGCCGGATGCCCTTCCTGACGCAACCCTCTGCATTTATCCGGGCTTGGGACCGGCACAGGGAGACACTGCTCCGTGTCCCCCCAAGGCAGGCTTCGAGAGACATGGGCCAGTGCCGCCCTGAGGCTGCATTATGACATTTTCAATCTATCAATTTATTATTTGGAATCTATCTCATGAATGTTATTGGCTGTTGATTTTGTGCAGAGTTGTAAATTGCAATTCCATTTAAACTTCTTCTTCTTCTTCTTCTTCTTTCGTCTTTTCCCGTCAGGGGTCGCCACAGCGAGTCAACTTTCTCCATCTAACCCTATTCTCTGTATCTTCCTCTCTCACACCAACTACCTTCATATCTTCTCTCACTGCGTCCATAAATCTTCTCTTTGGTCTTCCTCGAGACCTCTTGCTTGGCAGCTCCAATTCCAGCATCCGTCTACCAATATATTCACTATCCCTCCTCTGTACATGACCGAACGATCTCAGTCTGGCTTCTCTGACCTTCTCTCCAAAACATCAGACATGTGCTGTTCCTCTGACAGACTCATTCCTGATCCTATCCATCCTGGTCACTCCCAAAGAGAACCTCAACATCTTCATCTCTGCAACCTCTAGTTCTGTCTGCTGTCTTTTGGTCATTGGAACAGTTTCTTTTTTTTTTTTGAACATTTATTAGAACAGGTTCCTTAACAGAGTTTTACACATTCTTACAAAACCTCATAACAAGATATACACTATACAATAATCTTTATAGGTCACTTATTTCCTCAATAGCACGTGAAAAAAAAAAAACCCACAAACACAAAGAAAAGCATCTAACTCAGTCAAATAGTGATAATGTCTTCAACTCTCCAAATATTTTTTAATGGGTGCCCATTTGTCAAGATATAGGTCTGTCTGAAGTCGTAAGTTTGCTGTTATGCGTTCCATGCAGTTTACATCCTTAAGCCTCTGACGCCACTGGTCCAGGGTAGGTTGGTGGGGTTTGAGCCAGTTTACTGTGATCATTTTATGTGCAATTAATAGAAGAACTCTAAGCGTAAACACCTGGTTTTTCCTTGGGCCGCTTGTTGATGCTGTACCCATAATAAATTCTTCTTCTTCTTCTTCTTCTTTCGGCTTTTCCCGTTAGGGGTCGCCACAGCGAGTCAACTTTCTCCATCTAACCCTATTCTCTGTATCTTCCTCTCTCACACCAGCTACTTTCATATCCTCTCTCACTACGTCCATAAATCTTCTCTTTGGTCTTCCTCGAGACCTCTTGCCTGGCAGCTCCAATTCCAGCATCCGTCTACCAATATATTCACTATCTCTTCTCTGTACATGACCGAACCATCTCAGTCTGGCTTCTCTGACCTTCTCTCCAAAACATCGAACATGTGCCGTCCCTCTGATAGATTCATTCCTGATCCTATCCATCCTGGTCACTCCCAAAGAGAACCTCAACATCTTCATCTCTGCAACCTCTAGTTCTGCCTGCTGTCTTTTGGTCATTGTAACAGTTTCTAGTCCATACATCATCGCTGGTCTCACCACTGTCTTGTACACCTTTCCTTTTATTCTGGCCGATAGTCTTCTATCACATAGTACCCCTGACACTTTTCTCCACCCATTCCAACCTGCTTGGACCCGTCTCTTCACCTCTTTTCCGCACTCTCCGTTGCTCTGGACTGTTGACCCTAAGTACCTGAAATCCTCCAGCTTCTTGATCTCCATTCCCTGTAGCCTCACCGCTCCACCCGAGTTCCTCTCATTCACACACATATATTCTGTCTTGCTGCGACTAACTTTCATTCCTCTCCTTTCCAGAGCATACCTCCACCTCTCCAGATTTTCCTCTACCTGTTGTCTGCTCTCACTACAGATCACAATGTCATCCGCAAACATCATGGTCCATGGGGATTCCTGTCTAACCTCATCTGTCAGCCTATCCATCACCATTGCGAACAGGAAGGGGCTCAGTGCTGATCCCTGATGGAGTCCCACCTCCACCTTGAACTTCTCTGTTACCCCTACAGCACACCGTACCAGTGTCTCACAGCTAGCATACATGTCCTGCACCAGTCCAACATACTTCTCTGCCACTCCAGACTTCCTCATACAATACCAGAGCTCCTCTCTTGGCACCCTGTCATATGCTTTTTCTAGGTCTACAAAAACGCAGTGCAACTCCCTCTGGCCTTCTCTGTACTTTTCTATTAGCATTCTCAACGCAAATACTGCATCTGTAGTACTCTTCCTAGGCATGAAGCCATACTGCTGTTCACAAATGCTGACTTCTGCTCTCAGTCTAGTTTCCACTACTCTTTCCCATAACTTCATTGTATGGCTCATCAACTTTATCCCTCTGTAGTTGCCACAATTCTGCACATCCCCTTTATTCTTAAAAATAGGCACCATCACACTTTGTCTCCATTCTTCAGGCATCTTCTCACTCTCTAAGATCCTGTTGAATAATCTAGTCAGAAAATCTACCGCTGCCTCTCCTAGACACTTCCACACCTCCACAGGTATATCATCAGGACCAACTGCTTTTCCACTCTTCATCCTCTTCAATGCCTTCTTCACTTCACTTTTACTAATTTTTGCTACTTTGTGGTCTACAATAGTCACCTCTTCTACCCTTGCCTCTCTTTCATTTTCCACATTCATCAGTTCTTCAAAGTACTCTTTCCATCTTCCCATCACTCTTCTAGCATCTGTCAATACATTTCCCTCTCTGTCCTTTATCACCCGGACCTGTTGTACATCCTTTGCATCTTTATCTCTCTGTCTCGCCAACCTGTATAGATCATTCTCACCCTCCTTACTATCCAACCGAGCATACAAGTCATCATAAGCCCGTTGTTTTGCCTTTGCTACCTCTATCTTTACCTTTCGCCGCACCTCCCTGAACTCCTGTCTGTTCTCTTCAGTCCTCTCAGTATCCCACTTCTTCTTCGCTAACCGCTTTCTCTGTATACACTCCTGCACTTCCTCATTCCACCACCAAGTCTCCTTATCTACTTTCCTTCCAGATGACACACCAAGTACTCTTTTACCTGTCTCCCTGATAACACTAGCTGTAGTTGTCCAATCATCTGGAAGCTCACCCTGACCACCCAGACCCTTTCTCAACTCCTCCCTGAAAACCATGCAACACTCCTCCCTTTTCAGCTTCCACCATTTTGTCCTCTGCTCTGCCTTTGTCCTCTTCATCTTCCTTGTCACCAGAGTCATCCTACAAACCACCATCCTATGCTGTCTGGCTACACTCTCACCTACAACTACTTTGCAGTCACTAATCTCTTTCAGGTTACCCCGTCTATACAAGATGTAGTCTACCTGCGTGCTCCTACCTCCGCTCTTATAAGTTACCCTATGTTCCTGTTTTTTCTGGAAAAAGGTGTTCACTACAGCCATTTCCATCCTTTTTGCAAAATCTACCACCATCTGTCCCTCTGCATTCCTATCCTTGATACCAAATCTGCCCATCACTTCTTCATCCCCTCTATTGCCTTCACCAACATGTCCATTGAAGTCTGCACCAATGACCACTCTCTCATTTCTGGGAATATTCTGCATCACTTCATCTAACTCATTCCAGAACTTCTCCTTCTCTTCAAATTCGCATCCCACCTGCGGGGCATAGCCACTAACAACATTGAGCATCACACCTTCGATTTCCAGTTTCAGACTCATAAGTCTATCTGACATTCTTTTCACCTCTAGGACGTTCCTAACAAACTCCTCCTTCAAGATAACTCCTACTCCATTTCTCTTCTTGTCAGTACCATAATAGTACAACTTAAAGCCTGCTCCTAAGCTTCTAGCCTTACTACCTTTCCACCTGGTCTCCTGGACACACAGTATATCCACCTTCCTTCTCTGCATCATGTCGACCAGCTCTCTACCTTTTCCTGTCATGGTCCCAACATTCAAAGTCCCTACTCTCAGTCCCAGACTCTTTCCCTTCCTCCTCTCTCTCTGCTTCCGAACACGCACTCCTCCTCTTCTTCTTGTTCTTGTTCTTCGACCCACAGTAGCCCAATTTCCATTAGTACCCTGTAGGTCATCAGTACCAATGGCGGTCGTTGTTAACCCGGTCCGCGACCGATCCGGTATGGTATAGTTTTGGTTGTCTCGCATATTTGGTTTTGGCAAAAGTTTTACGCCGGATGCCCTTCCTGACGCAACCCTCTGCATTTATCCGGGCTTGGGACCGGCACAGGGAGACACTGCTCCGTGCCCCCCCAAGGCAGGCTTGGAGAGGCACGGGCCAGTGCCGCCCTGAGGCTGCATTTGTACCCATAATAAATTGCTGTGGATCAATTGGTCTGTTTATTTTAAAATCTCACTTATTTGTTTTTTTACCTCTTCCCAGAATTTCATCAGTTTAGGGCAGTCCCAAAAGATGTGGGAGAAGTCCCCCGTTATGCCACAGCCCCTCCAACACAGGGGAGAACAGTTATTATCATAAGAAGCTATTATCAAGGGAGTTTTAAAATACCTTATTCTTAACTTCCAGCTGAACTCCCTCCATGTTGGGCTGCTTAAACATTGTTGCCAGGGCAACCAAGAACTCTCCCATTCTCCATTAGCAATCACGGCATTAGATTCCAGTTCCCATTTCGCTTTCACATCCAGTGTGTCTACTGAAGTGTCCATACGTATCCTGCCATATATATCTGATATTGTATTTTTAATGTTCATTTTGTTCTCAACTATCTCAATCAAATATTGTTCAAAATTAGTTGAAGCTTCTTTAATATTGTCCCATTCTTTGTGTGTCATCAAATAATGTCGAATTTGAAAATATCGAAATAAATCCTTAGAGTCAATGTCGTATTTTGCCTGAAGTTGTGAAAAAGCCCTCAGAGTTCTTCCTTCAAATAACTGATTTATTGTTATTAAACCTTTCCCTGCCCATCTAATGAAACCACCGTCCATCTTTGCTGGCAGAAAGTCACCTGCTGCTGTTATTTTTGCTGCCCTTGATAGGGATAGAGGTAGATTCAGGAATCGTCGTGTCTTTTCCCAAACCTTAAGTGTATGGTTGACATATTCATTTTGTATCTTAAGTCCACGTCTTGCTTTTGAATTTAGAAAGGGGAGAGTTGAAAGCGACACATTTTTAACTGAACCTTGCTCTATATGCACCCATCTTGTGTCCATATCTAGTTTTATCCATGAGACCATTTTTCCAAGTTGTGCTGCCAGGTAGTAACTTCTTAAGTGTGGCAAGGCCAATCCGCCCTTATCTCTGGGTGCAAAGAGTATTTTCAATCTCACTCTGGGCCTCTTGTTCTGCCATTTATATTTGGAAATGAGCTTATCCAGTGATGTGAAGGTAGATACAGGAACAGTGATAGGCAGAGCATTGAACAGAAACAGCATTCTAGGTAGGACATTCATCCTGATACTTTCTATCCTCCCAACTAAGGACAAAGGAAGCACCTCCCATCTTTCCATGTCATTTTTGATCTGAGAAATTAGTTTACCATAATTTGCCTTATATAGCTGACTTGTGTCGTGTGTGAGAATGATTCCCAGGTATCTGAAGCCCCCTTTTGACCACTTGAATTTCACCTCTCCATCCAAGCATGTCGGCCAGCATCCTGTTATCATCATTGCTTCTGATTTCCCCTCATTCACCTTGTACCCTGACACCTCCCCATAGTCCCTCAGGCATTGCATAAGGGCCGGTATAGATGACTGAGGGTTTCTTATAAACAAAAGAACGTCATCCGCGAACAACGAAATTTTGTGTATCTCCCCTCCTTCATCTACTACTCCCTCGATCTGATCGTTTGCCCTTATCAATTCAGCAAGCGGTTCAATACACAATGCGAACAAAATAGGTGAGATTGGGTTCCCCTGCCTGACTCCTTTTTTAAGGTGGAAAAATTGTGAGCAGTACCCATTCACCCTGACTCTTGATATTGGGTCTTTATTCAGTGCTTCAATCCATTTTATAAATGTCAAATTAAATCCCACTTGTTCCATAGTAAATTTCAGATATGTCCAGTCCACCCTGTCGAACGCCTTCTCAGCATCTAGACTGAGAAGCATTGACGGGTGAACTGAATGTCTTGCCAATGATTGTACATTTAATGCTCTTCTAATATTGTTTGCTCCTTGTCGACCTGGTATGAAACCGGTCTGGTCTGGATTAATCAATTTACCTTAGTATTTCTGCATTCTGTTTGCTAATATGGCACTAATAATCTTTACGTCATTCCCCAACAAACTGATCGGCCTATAGGCACCACAATCTAATGGATCTTTCCCCTCTTTGTGTATAACCGTTATTACTGCCTCAGACCAGCTCTGAGGTGGGTCATTTTCCTGTAAGGCATAATTAAAGATCTGGCAAAGTTTTGGCACAAGCTCCTCTCCAAAGGCCTTATAAAATTCACCTGGTAGACCATCTGTGCCAGGGGATTTGTTGTTTTTTAATGATTTAATAATGTCTCGTATCTCCTTTCTCGGATAGGAGCGATTAATTCGTCCGCCTCAGATGCAGAGTTTTCTCTCTCCTTTGCAGAGCATACCTCCATCTCTCTAGATTTTCCTCTACCTGTTGTCTGCTCTCACTACAGATCACGATGTCATCTGCAAACTTCATGGTCCATGAGGATTCCTGTCTAACCTCATCTGTCAGCCTGTCCATCACCATTGCGAACAAGAAGGGGCTCAGAGCTGATCCCTGATGGAGTCCCACTTCCACCTTGAACTTCTCGGTTACCCCTACAGCACACCGTACCAGTGTCTCACAGCTAGCATACATGTCCTGCACCAGTCTAACATACTTCTCTGTCACTCCAGACTTCCTCATACAATACCAGAGCTCCTCTCTTGGCACCCTGTCATATGCCTTTTCTAGGTCTACAAAAACACAAACCAGCTCCCTCTGGCCTTCTCTGTACTTTTCTATTAGCATTCTCAACGCAAATACTGCATCTGTAGTACTCTTCCTAGGCATGAAGCCATACTGCTGTTCACAAATGCTGACTTCTGCTCTCAGTCTAGTTTCCACTACTCTTTCCCATAGCTTCATTGTATGGCTCATCAACTTTATCCCTCTGTAGTTGCCACAATTCTGCACATCCCCTTTATTCTTAAAAATAGGCACCATCACACTTTGTCTCCATTCTTCAGGCATCTTCTCACTCTCTAAGATCTTGTTGAATAATCTAGTCAGAAAATCTACCGCGGCCTCTCCTAGACACTTCCACACCTCCACAGGTATATCATCAGGACCAACTGCTTTTCCACTCTTCATCCTCTTCAATGCCTTCCTCACTTCACTTTTACTAATTTTTGCTACTTTGTGGTCTACAATAATCACCTCTTCTACCCTTGCCTCTCTTTCATTTTCCACATTCATCAGCCCTTCAAAGTACTCTTTCCATCTTCCCATCACTTTTCTAGCATGTGTCAATACATTTCCCTCTCTGTCCTTAATCACCCGGACCTGTTGTACATCCTTTCCATCTTCATCTCTCTGTTTCGCCAACCTGTATAGATCATTCTCACCCTCCTTACTATCTTACCGAGCATACAAGTCATCATAAGCCCTTTGTTTTGCCTTTGCTACCTCTATCTTTACCTTTCGCCGCATCTCCCTGAACTCCTGTCTGTTCTCTTCAGTCCTCTCAGTATCCCACTTCCTCTTTGCTAACCGCTTTCTCTGTATACACTCCTGCACTTCCTCATTCCACCACCAAGTCTCCTTATCTACTTTCCTTCCAGATGACACACCAAGTACTCTTCTACCTGTCTCCCTGATAACACTAGCTGTTGTTGTCCAATCATCTGGAAGCTCACCCTGACCACCCAAACCCTCTCTCAACTCCTCCCTGAAAACCATGCAACACTCCTCCCTTTTCAGCTTCCACCATTTTGTCCTCTTCTCTGCCTTTGTCCTCTTCATCTTCCTTGTCACCAGAGTCATCGTACAAACCACCATCCTTTGCTGTCTGGCTACACTCCCACCTACAACAACTACTTTGCAGTCACTGGTCTCTTTCAGGTTACCTCGTCTATACAAGATGTAGTCTACCTGCTTGCTCCTACCTCCGCTCTTGTAAGTTACCCTATGTTCCTGTTTTTTCTGGAAAAAGGTATTCACTACACCCATTTCCATCCTTTTTGCAAAATCTACCACCATCTGTCCCTCTGCATTCCTATCCTGGATACCAAATCTGCCCATCATTTCTTCATCCCCTCTATTGCCTTCACCAACATGTCCATTGAAGTCTGCACCAATGACCACTCTCTCATTTCTGGGAATATTCTGCATCACTTCATCCAACTCATTCCAGAACTTCTCCTTCTCTTCAGATTCACATCCCACCTGCGGGGCATAGCCGCTAACAACATTGAGCATCACACCTTCAATTTCCAGTTTCAGACTCATAAGTCTATCTGACATTCTTTTCACCTCTAGGACGTTCCTTACAAACTCCTCCTTCAAGATAACTCCTACTCCATTTCTCTTCTTGTCAGTACCATAATAGTACAAGTTAAAGCCTGCTCCTAAGCTTCTAGCCTTACTACCTTTACACTTGGTCTCCTGGACACACAGTATATCCACCTTCCTTCTCTGCATCATGTCCACCAACTCTCTACCTTTTCCTGTCATGGTCCCAATATTCAAAGTCCCTACTCTCAGTCCCAGGCTCTTTCCTTTCCTCCTTTCTCTCTGCTTCCGAGCACGCACTCCTCCTCTTCTTCTTGTTCTTGTTCTTCGACCCACAGTAGCCCAATTTCCATTAGTACCCTGTAGGTCATCAGTATCAATGGCGGTCGTTGTTAACCCAGTCCATGACCGATCCCGTACGGTATAGTTTTGGTTGACTCGCATGTTTGGTTTTGGCAAAAGTTTTACGCCGGATGCCCTTCCTGACGCAACCTTCTGCATTTATCTGGGCTTGGGACCGGCACAGGGAGACACTGCTCCGTGCCCCCCCCAAGGCAGGCTTGGAGAGACACAGGCCAGTGCCGCCCTGTGACTGCATTTGCAATTCCATTTAAACATTTCTTTTAATTCAACCTTTTCAAAAGGCAGTCAATATTGACCGATATTGTTAACAATACTTATATTAACCTTTATTGTTAACAATATAAGTCAATATGATTTCCCGGTAACTTGTTGAAAGTCAAAAATCACAGCTTTGGATATAAGAATAAATTGAACATATTTTGTACAATTTGTATGCTTATAATTTCTCGATATGAGTTTAATAATGTAAATAATAATGTAACGTTCACTTCAAGGAAAACACAATTTCCCAGAAGCCCGTGGTCTATATTATGTAGCGGAAGTGACTTCAACTTCCTTTCCTCCATTAGGTGAGTGCGTGGTACATCGCGGCTTCTTTTGCTCTCGGAAAAAATCTCGATCGCTCTTGTTATCTTTCAAAAAAACGAGAGAAATTAGCCAAATTTGACACTTTTACCTGTGTCTCTTTGTAGATTGCCATAATGGGGCGTCGCCCAGCCCGTTGGTAAGTTATCTGCCTGTTTAAGGACGAGCACTTTCAGTCTTGCTCCGACTAAAATGGCTGCAACTTCAGTTCGTACCATGTGGGTAGTTCATAGTGACTGCTCTTACGTTGTCAGGCTGTTTTCTTGAAACGGACCATGCAAGCGACCGTTAGTCCCTAACTTTCTAACACTGAAGGCTTATATGACTTAATGTATGGCACTTTCGTTTATTACGATTCACTGATGGAAGTCCTGTTAGCTAACGGCAGCTCGCTTTAGCTCACGTTAGCTTACCCCGAGCCTTACTATCCCTTCTTGGATAGTGTCAAGCTGATAGCAACTTCACCTTTACCCCTGAAGTGGAGAGTACTAATTGTAAGCCATATAAACTTAAGATTGATTTAAAGGCATCAGGATGTTGGTCAAATTAGCATCTGAGGGCCCCTGTCTTGATTCCTGTCGTTAATCTGCTAGCCGGCGATTTCTGCGTAATAGGAAAAAGCGCCTTGGTTGTCACATTTAGTTACACACAGTGCGCAACATCATTATGAGCCATCATGGCTGAACCAAGAGCAGGGGCGCAGTAGGGGTTCTGCGTCTTGATCATCAACACCACAGTGACTATTTGGCATGTTAGTGCATGGTCTGATATAAAAAGAAAATCAAATCCTTGACGTATGTCTTTATTTTTTGTACACAGTACTCTATCACCAGTTTAGTACTTGACTGTCTTGCAGTTCTCTTATTTGGAGCAGAGTGGTTACATAAGTAAAGACCATGGAGGCAACCTCTGTAAAAAGCTCTGTGTCACAGACATTAGTTTTGAGACCTGAACTTGGTGACCGTTACCTCTTAACTTTTTGAATTTGACATTGTTCATACAACACTTACAGCACACTACCAAGGGAATTGTTTAAAAGCTTGATATGATTTGTCACCTTTTAACATAATCTCCCCACAGCTACAGATACTGCAAGAACAAACCTTACCCCAAGTCCCGCTTCTGCAGGGGGGTGCCTGGTAAGTGGGATTTTTTCCCCTTCATCTAACAAAGTCACTTGACATTGTTTTATTTATGACCAGTCTGTTAGCCTGACCCTACAGTGTTTCATGGTGACTCAATGTACAGTCAACTGGCCACTAGGACTGTAGAAAAATTCATCCTCAGATTTTTGGTCCTGAAACAAAATGGTCTCTTCTCTTCCATTGTGTGTAGATCCAAAGATCAGGATCTTTGACTTGGGAAGGAAGAAGGCCAAGGTAGATGAATTTCCTTTGTGCGGTCACATGGTCTCCGATGAATACGAGCAGCTGTCCTCTGAGGGTGAGGAGCCATCATCATACTTGTCCCAGAGTAACCGAAAACGGTGTTTAAACTTGAAATTGTTCAGTCTTGACAATTTGCAGGGTAATGTTCCAGTTTCTGTGGTGAACCACACATTCAAAATGTTTATTATTGGCATAAGGATTTTTTGGTATCTTCTTGTGGCCACCTCATAAGGTTCAATGATAGGGACAAAAGCTAAGCCATGATCAAGATCGAGAACTAGTATTTTGAGGTTGGATAGTGTGACACGCACCGCATCTGTCTGTCTTCCAGTCCCAGTTATGGAATGTCTTCCTACTGACCAATTGGATTATTAGAAGCGTTGACTAGCTATCCCTTTTTTCCGTTCTGTGAGCTGGACAACTTAGGCGTAAACATGGATTCAATTGTTTGAAATTACATTTCTGCAGCAGTGAGATTTACTTCTAGATTGAACGGTCCTGTAACTTATGTGGTTATTGACACAAATATATTAAATTGCTGCAGAAAAAAGAACTTCAACCCTTGTACTTGCTAGAAGACTGAAGTGTATTCTTTGTGTAGCTCTGGAGGCTGCCCGCATCTGTGCCAACAAGTACATGGTAAAGACCTGCGGTAAAGATGGCTTCCATATTCGCATGCGTCTGCATCCTTTCCACGTCATCCGCATCAATAAAATGTTATCCTGCGCTGGAGCTGATAGGTGACTATTCTTGCTTTTACTTTAAAGATAATTGTATCCTATTGGACAATTTGGTGCAAGTGTGTAATGGGGAAAGGTGAGGCTTATAACTTTCTGGCTGAAGAACCAAATAAGAGTAAACTTCTTTACTTGAACTTAAAAATACATTACACTTTTTTTTTTAACAATTTCAGTAGAAATTGTAAGAGAAACAATATCTGGTTAGATATCTTACTCATCTAGCAATATTTAACTATTACAAAGTAATGTCAGAATCATTCCATCTTAACAGGCATCTGCCTACATTAAAATCAAAATAGAATTTTAAAAATGCTATTGAGCCTTGGCCCTTTCTACTTATAGCATTATGTTAAAGCTAGATCACATTAGATTTAGAATGGTAAGACTTAATAAATGACTGAGTGTATCGCTGTTTACAATGTCTCAAGGATATCATGTGATTCACCCATTCCTTAGACTCCAGACTGGGATGCGCGGAGCTTTTGGGAAACCCCAGGGCACCGTGGCCCGTGTGCACATTGGTCAGGTGATCATGTCTGTGCGCACCAAGGCCCAGAACAAGGAACACGTGGTGGAGGCTCTGCGCCGAGCCAAGTTCAAGTTCCCTGGGCGCCAGAAGGTAGAGTCAGCCTGAAGTCAATATTCCTGCAGCTTATTAAGCCGACCAGTCCAGCTACTGTGCTGCTCTGGTGTGCAAAAGCTGCAGATAGAAAGTCTCTGGTTGTGTATGACCTCAGCTGGGAGGTGCTGAGTGCATTAAGGGACCACTGAGACAAATTTATAAAAAAACTTGGTTTGGCAGTAGGACATCTTGGTAGTAGCAGATTTTTATTTCAGGTAGTATCGATGTCCAATATCCTTGGATAAATGAATTCCAAATTTAAAACAATATGCTTGTTAGATTTATCTAAATAATTCGTGTGCAAAATGACTGGCAATTCCTGATGATAATCATGTTGCATTTTATTTGTGCAATGTCCTTGAGAGTCAAGAACGGCACCTTCAGACATGCACATACCAAGAGTAATTAAAGCTAATACTGAATTTTATTGAGACTGAAGTTACATGACTAATTCTCATATTCACAGATCCACATCTCCAAGAAGTATGGTTTCACAAAGTTCAATGCCTCTGACTTTGATGACATGATGGCTGAAAAGCGTCTGATTCCTGATGGCTGTGGTGTGAAGTACATCCCCAGCAGGGGCCCACTGTCCCACTGGAAGGCTCTTCACGCTGTCTAGATTTGACAGCCATTATCCAATAAAATGGGTTTGACTACAAACATGGCCCTTGTTTTCTGATTCAACCTTGGACTTTTTGACCGGAAGAGGGAGGACAAAGGCAAATGCAGAATAGCTCTTTAACAACTCAAATATAAAACACTCAAATCAATCTACAGCTAGTCACATTTGACTTCCGACAAGGCTGTAGCTATCAAAGTCAGTGTTGATATGCTGTCATCCAGTCCTGTCAGCAACATTCATTCAAAGTGTGACCTATTACACAAGAATTTCCAAAATTCATTATGTAAGTCGAAAGTGGTACCAATTACAACCAAGTTTCCGATAGTAACTTATTATCATTAGTTACTACTTTTAGGAGATATTAGTTAAAACATTTAAAAAAAAACATGTTGTACCCTACATGAAATCACAAAGCAAATGTGACTGGCTGAAAGTGATTTTTTTTTTCCAAGTCCAAAGCACATTTATTTAAATGACCTGCATCTGTCCTTGGTGTAACTAACCTACATACTGTTGTTTTAAAGCAGTAAGTCTGGAAATCTCAGTGCAGCTTCTGAAAAACTTAAGGATGTAACCATTTTCATATTAAGTTTAATGTGTTTGAGGACATTGGGTCATTCGAATTTTTTTCATTCAGACAAGCCGAACAACTAGAAAACAAAAATATATGAACATACCAATATCAATAATGTAACTATATTAAAAACACAACAAACACCTTTCATCGCACACAAATTTATGAAAAATTTGATTCAATTGTGAAAAAGTGATGGCTCTTTGACCACAGTTGGCTTTTTGCCCAGAGTACTACAGGGAAGACACCTGCTCTAATGTTAACAGATTTGAAGGTTTTTGTTCAGAAACAATAACAGGTGTACATTTTCCCCTTTCATTACACTTCTTGAATTTACAATTGCATGTAGAGAGTTTGAGTTTTAAAAATCCCATTGGTTAAGCACTGACACTAAACAAGATACAGTCAGAAGATTGTAAATTGCAGTATTTATCTTGATAACAGAAACAATGCCATCAACTTACCATTGTTAGTAATAGTGAACAGAGATGAAAGTTCCCCAGGTTGTCAATGCATTCAGAATAATTTTATTCCACCTTTAATAGTTATTAGACGTAATTGGACCTTGTTGGAACCTTGTCACAAAATAGGTCTTTTTAATTGGCCTTCAGCGACAAACACATTTTCTCTGGTTCTGATTTCTTGCCAGCATCTTGGAACTTGCTTAAACAGGGTCTTAAAGGACAGCTGTCGGCCATCTTAAATACATAATTTAAATAATAATCTATCCTTTATTAATCCCCATGGGGTGAGACCAGCAGTGCTGTATAGCCAAGAAAAAATTAAAATGATGAGAAAACAGGAGGCAGAGCTAGAGGTAGCAGAGATGAAGATGCTAATGTTCTCTTAGGGAGTGACCAGGATGGATAGGATCAGAAACAAGTCTATCACGATAGATATTTTTGAGCGAAGATCAGAGGAGCCGGACTGAGATGGTTCAGTTATGTACAGAGGAGGGATAGTGAATATATTGGTAGATGGATGCTGGAATTGGAGCTGCAAGGTAGGAGGCCTCGAGGAAGACCAGAGAGGATTTAAGGATGTTGTGAGAGAGGATATGAAGTTAGTTGGTGTGAGAGAGGAGGATACAGAGAATATTGTTTGCTGGAGAAGGCTGATTCGCTGTGGCGACCCCTGAAGGGAAAAGTCAGAAGCAGAAGGAAAATTAAATTCTTAAAAACCTTCTATTCCACCACAGGAAGAGGTTATAAGTCCTTCACAATTAGTGATGATTCAATAATGTTCCTAGTGATTCTATGACTCTTTGTGAAATATTTTTTTCTCAAGTGAACAAATACAAACATAGTATAGCTCTGACTTAAAGAACAGAATCTTAACATGGCATGCTTAGCACGATTCCAGTACTTTGAAATCTCAGACAATTCAAAACAAACATCAACGATGACCTTAACAAGCAGTTCTCAAAACAACCTAATTCACTTTTTTGCAGAGATGCAAACAGATATGCAAAAGTCATTTCTTACTAATTCAAAGTTATTTTATTGCGTTATTTTGCAGGTCTGAGGCATTAAATTTTAAAATTTTTGATTATAACCAATATTTTAAGCAAGTGCTCGCTAATTGTTAAGAGGATTTCATGTTTAGTTTGAGGCAATTTGAAAAAGAGTGATTTCTTGCCAAGTTTGTGATTGTTTTTAGATATTGATTTGGATTTTTGTTCATTTATGAAGTTTCAAATGTTTTATTAATTTCCAAGTTCAGCTCTGCACAAGTATGACCTGGTACAGTTCACCATTTTAACAACCAAGCACACGCCTTCTCCTTTACTCACCACCAGGTCCTATGTCAGAAAGTTTCCGTCAGCCGGTATAGGCCCGATTTGCAGATGCCGTGTGCTGAAGTTCAGGAGCAGAAATCCGATAAACCAGATAAAATAAATATTTATGAAAATATTTTGCAAATAAATTATTTTTCATTGTTTACCGACACAGTGTTTTTTTCCCAATTTATTTTTAAAAGTCAGGTTAAGGCTATGCTACATGCTCTGAAAGCCCAAAGCTCAAAATGTTCAAAACGTATTCATGGCATAAATAAAATTTAATTTTCTCAGTAGTACTTTGTGAATTTAAGAGGCAACACACTACACACTTGTTTATACT
The DNA here is from genome assembly GCF_037954325.1 of Fistularia commersonii. NCBI lineage: Eukaryota > Metazoa > Chordata > Actinopteri > Syngnathiformes > Fistulariidae > Fistularia > Fistularia commersonii. Next base: position 18,519,794 of record NC_141297.1, read on the forward strand.
AAGTGTAAAGGTAATAAAAAGCAACATATGCAATGGTATCTTTATTTGAGACGTTAAAAAGTAATTGCGGCTCCCAGTGTTTTCTTTTCCGTGGAAACCGGGTCCAAATGGCTCTTTGGGTGTTAAAGGTTGCCAACCCTTGACCTTGTCGTTCCTCAATGTTTCTGATTTGGTTTTCAGTTTTCAACTACGGTTTTTGTTTAGACCGATGAATTTGAGGTGTAAACATCCAGATCTACGCATAAACAGGGTGAAAAAGGTCCTTTTTTTCTACCATTCTGGCCTAAAAAACTGCACTGTAAGAGTTGGTTGTTGAAAAACCAATATGACTTGAACCCTTCACCAGTAGACACCATTGATTTGAATGTTACAGAATGATGATTTGAAAAAACAAACAAACACTGGATTCATATTACTCTTAAATTATCGAGTTAAAAGACTTTTGGCGATGTAAAACCTAAGTAAAAGTCGAATCTGGCTGCACAGATCTGAGCAGCACGGGTCCTGGGCCATGTTTTCTGTCTGGATTGTGGATGTTATATCCTGCCATTAAAAAGCCTCTTCTAAGCTACACCATGGAGGGGAGAAAGAGAAAAAAAATATCAGAGAAACCAGGAAAAAAACAGTAAGAAGAGGGAAAACAGGAGTGGTAGCTTTCATGTTACTTTATAGTCCTTCTTGCCGATTTACAAACTGATTGCATAACGGTGGCGAGTATATCTTTCACAGCTTCCCCATTTGCCATCTCCCAGATTCCAAAATGTTTGAATATTGGGTCCAGGTCGGTGCTGGTACAGGAAGGCGCCGCCGTTGATTTTCCTTTTCTTCTGTTGTGCACTGTTCTACTCTAGCCTCACATGGGGCATCATCTGTTTTGCAGTGAGTGCAGTGATTTATCGACATATCATTAACATGATGATGATAATGCTATCTCTTTGTTAATATAGTGGTAAGTATCCCCGCCTGTAATGCACGAGACCGGGGTTCGATTCCACGACGGGGAGGTTTCACCGCTAGGGGTGGCGTGGCGCAGGAGGTAGAGCAATTGTCTTTGGAACTGAACATTCCTGTTTTGATTTCCGACTCCTCCTAGTGTGTGTAAGTGCTGTTGACCAAGACGTGATTGTCGCCGGAAAGCACAAAGGAATGAATAGGGTTCAAATAGATTATGTCTTGTGCAAATGTATGTGGGTGTATGTTTGTGTTAGTAAAAGGAAGCAGAGAAAGAATTAGAAAATTAGTGAAGACTCTTTGAGTTACGAACTTTACAACAGCGATGGCATGGAAATACAGTGATTGCCCAAACCACGTTTGGAGAACAGCAATTCCATTTCACAGAATACAGATCATCGGTTTATGCTTGCCCAGATAATAATACTAATAGGACGTTCGAGGACGGAGGGGCCAGTTCTGATGACAGTTGCGTCGGACCCGCAATGGATTTGCGACCGCCAGCAGAAGTGGTGTCCTCTGGATGAATCACTGGAGACGAGACGGCTGGCAATCTGGAAATATGGCTGTCTCTCGAAGATCTTTGGGTGCAGCTTCAGGTCCGATTGTCAGATTGGGACGTCAAGTTGGGGCAACAGTCCGGATCGACGGGAAAAAATGTCTGGTCTTTATTGTAGCGTTTTAGTCAGGGAAGCACCCAGGTGACAGTAAAACGTCTGTTTAATGAGCAATAGCTGTTGGTGGCCACAGCCGCACCAAGTGAGCCTGCAACACAACTTTAAGGTAAAAAAACAAATCAGAATTCATTGCACCCCAAACCCCGACCACATAATTCTCAGCAACCCCAAAATCACACAGAAAACAAGCATCAACATAAACCCCAAAATTTGTGAGTCACTACGATATACAGCCATCTCTTCCAGTGAAGTCCACTGAAGAGCGGCTGTTGGAGCGTTGTGTCACTTCAAGTGTGCGATTACATGGGGGTTGATGACGGCACAGTGTGCACCTCATTGTCGTTCAATGGGTGATGGCGCTGGGACGGGCCAATCCTCTTATCATTTGCCTCCGGAATGTGTACCTGAGTTAGCAGGAGAGTGACGATGAGTTTATTGCAGCATGGAGGTCGATCCTTACATCAAATGACACCACCCCCCATGGTTTTCTGTTAAAGGTCTGTACTTGAGACACAATACTTTCAGTATTTTCTATGCTTTGGCATATTCCATACATCTTATGGGGACTGTAGATTGGTAGTCGTGATCTGTGTAGAAGTGGGAATTGTTGTAGAAAACTTATCTTGTCTGCTAGGCTTTATGGTCCTTCTCTCTACAGCTCACAAACTTGGCAACAATGGACCGGGGCTTCGCCTGCGAGTCCATGCGTTTAGGCACCATAACCCTGTATGCATTTTCAATTTTAAGCTCCGATTTGGAAAATCCAATGGTTCTCCAGAAAGGCGGAGATGTTGCCACTCTCCACATCCTCGTGTACACAATAGATTTGGTATTATCCTGCCAAGCCCGTCCTTGATCTATCAGTTTAGCCTCCATGGTAGCTTGGCACTGCGAGAGCTATTTCCCGAACGTTGTCATTACCTGTATCACAATTTCTGCATCATCAATTCTTGTCTCAGCTTCCTCCAGTCCAGGCCTGGTCAGCCTGTGGCTCCCAAGCGTCATGCCGCTCTTACATTCATGTCAATTTTTGTCTTTGTGTGTTTTTTTTTTTGCTGTGCGCGGAGAACGCTTTTGAGCAGCACGTGATCGCATAAGTAAAAAACACACAAACACAAAATTCGAAATGAACTTAAGAACCGCATGCAGCTCTGGAGCCACAGGTTGGCCAGGCCTGCTCTAGTCTGTTATTTGTTCTGCTTTATCTCAGCGAGTTGCTGGTTTGCTGTCTTTTCTGAAGCCTTGTAGTTCGCTAAATATGCTTCGTCGGGGAGCCTTGTCTTCACCATCTTGTTAATGTTGCATGGAGAGCCACTTTGGCTAGCAAACAATGCGTTTTCCTTTCCTCATTGTTTCCTGTAGTGGGCATACCTTTTTATACTCCTTGTATTGACCCTGTTCTTCATCTTGTGTATATACATACACACTCTTAATTTGAAAACCATTGGGGATCACAAGACTCAAGCTGCTGTCTCTACCAGACCCTCGGCAATGGATTTCTAATGGCGAAAAAAGGTGATCAGCAATTCTGTTCCAAATAAATCTATCGATAGTTTGTTGATTGTATACTAAATCAAACACATTTCACATATTTTTGGCTGTAGGCCTCTCCATTTTTTTTATCACAGTTGCTGATGGGCAGCCAGTCCCCTTCCCTTCCAGGGCCTGCCAGCCAATTAGTTTGCTCAGCCCTGATTTAAATCTTACGTTGAAAAATGGCAAAAAGTCAGAGTTTAAAGTCAGAAGGCTGGAAAATAGCAGTGTATTGGACAATCACATAAAATTCAGTTCTATGTAACTGGTCTACTGAAACTGATATTGAATCTGATGAATAATCCCCATTTTGTCTCAACAGAACCTGTAACTGGACACATGTGAGGTGATATTGTAAAATCTACTTCAAAAATTTGCCATTTAAAGGAAAAAAAACAATAAATTTAGTTTCAAAACAAAACTGTTATTACACCACTTTAATTTTCACCCAGGAAACAACAATAATCAATTTAACCTTTCATTAATTCTTCAAAAAGAATTAGCAATTTTTCCAATTTCTTGCCAAAAAAGAGGCAGGTTGATGGCCTATTCTATGACCCCTTTCATCAGTTTAGTTGGTTTAGTCTGACTACCTGCATGCCAGCTTGAGGGACTGATGACTGACAGTCAGGGCTTAGTCTTCTTTTTGACCGATCTGAAGGAATTTGAATATGCACAGAACAAGCTTGAAAGAATTCATAAGTTATATACAATTTGTACCATAAACGCTTCAAATCGGGGAGATAAGCACATGCGGCTGAATTTGAGTGATTTTGACATAAATTGTGCAAACTCATGTCCTATTCAACATATTACAGCACCAGACACAAGCTGGAAAGAATTTTATATTTCATTTACAATTTGTACCATAAACGCTTTAACTTGGAGAGATAAGCAATTTTTTAATGACAGTACTATAACTTTTGAACCAGTGGCTGGATTTGAGTGAATTCGACATATATTGTGCAGAATCATGTCCTATTCAACATATTTAAGCACCAGACACAAGCTTGAAATAATTCTTGAGTTATTTACAGTCAGAGGGTGGAAGGCGCATGAGGCGGTGGACCAGGCAGAAGCTCGGTTGTTCCACAAGGAGCTTGTAGGGTCCATGGCAACTGGTCGGGCAAGCCTGGGAACTATTCCGACAACACACCTCAGGAGGCGCAAGGGAAAGGAAAGGCGGGCTGGTGTCGAAGAACAGCGTGCGAGCCAGTGGGTCGGGCTGAGGCAGCAAGGTGCATGGACTAGATGGGAGGAAGCCATGGACAGGAAGATCTCGTGGACGGAGTTGCGGAAGGCTGAACCACTCCGTATAAAATTCCTCATCCAGTCGGTCTATGATGTCTTGCCCAGTCCGTCAAACCTCTTTCTTTGGGGCAAGGTTGAAACTCCATCATGCACATTGTGCCAGGGAAGCGGAACTCTGGAGCACATCCTTAGCAGCTGTCCGAAAGCACTTGGAGAAGGCCGCTATCGTTGGCGCCATGACCAGGTGCTCAAGGCCATTGCTGAGTCCATCCACTCTGCCATTGACCACAGCAAGCGTTTCCAGCTACAGAGGCAGGGCGTGACATTCATCAGAGCCGGGGAACAACCTCCTCCCCAACCAAAGACCCAAACAGGACTTCTGGGAACTGCAAAGGACTGGCAGCTAAGGGTGGACCTCTGCAAACAGCTGAGGTTCCCTGAGGACATTGTAGAAACCCGCCTAAGACCAGACATCGTCCCACATTCAGAGTCCTCGAAGCAGGTCATCGTGCTAGAGCTGACTGTGCCCTGGGAGGAGAGAATGGAGGAAGCCAGCAGAAGAAAGGAGGAAAAGTATGCTGAGCTGGTGGAAGACTGACGCAACAGGGGGTGGCATTCACAATGCTTGCCCATTGAGGTCGGGGGAAGGGGCTTTGCAGGGAAGTCTTTCTGCAGGGCCTACAGTCTCCTGGGCATCACAGGGGCACGCAAAAGGAGAGCCATCTGTTCAGTGTCAGAGGCCGCTGAGAAGGCATCCAGATGACTGTGGATCCAGAGGGACAAAGAGTGGATGAGCGCTTCTTGGACACAGGTTGGGAACTGATCACTCCTGGCCGGGTCGCCTGGGTGAGGGGGTCTGAAGTTGAAAGACCCGAAACCCCCTGTTGACCCCAGGTACTATCACTGACGATGTGTCCAAGAAACTGCATCACAAGATGTATCTTAAAACCGTATTCCTAGTAACATTCCTATTTTAATGAAGATAAATAGATGGGAAAGACATTAATAACGCCTCTTGTATAGCCCTGAAAAAGAAAAACACTCGAAGCTTTAAAACTTTGGCCCTGTTAAAAGCTTACTCTGGGCACACCTACAAGAACCAAAGTAAATCTGGCCAGCATAAAGTCTATCAGTCTGGGAACTGATTAGGAAGTGACAGTATGTTGCCCCTCCTGGTTGAATCACTGAGTCCACATCTCAGGCTAAATGGATCAGAAAGGTGCCTTTCAGCCTCAATGTTCACCAGACACACACACACACACACACACACACACACACGCACACACACACACACACACACACACACTCATACACACAAATCACATAATATTGGTTGCATTTAAAATCATGTTTGTTTGATCTCCCTAGAACCTGCAACTTATTTTTATTAAAGTGGTATGAGTGATTACATATCATTCAATCATTTACATGTCTATGTAAGTGTTTGAGAGGCAAAATAATATATGTAGTAGAAAGGCATTAGCTGTATGTGATAGGTAATTGGATGGAAAAAGCCACTTGCTGAAAAAAAATAGGAAGAATACAGGGGAATAAAGAATTTTTGAAATATTACTTTAAAACCAGTGATGCTGAGTCCATTCAATTTGCTAGGAATAAAATTGTGCAGACACACCCTCTGTAATGTATTAATTTTGTATTAGTTGAATGGAAATTTTTCCTCTCAGAGATATGGTAACATTTTGATATCATAATGGTAATAAGTGACAACTGTCAATCCTTTTTCAATATTTATACTATTAGCATGTGCATGCAAACACACACACAAACATTGTGACTAAAAGATGAGGGTGTGGTTGTTCTCACCCTGTGTACTTGTGAAAATGAAAGGAATGGAATGTGCATGCCATCTCTGTTTCATTGTGTGTGTGCGTGTGTGTGTGTGTGAATGTGGTTACATGTCTACAAGGTCTACAAGCTAATAGGGCATTTGCATTTCTGCATCCTTTTATTTTATTTTCAAAATGGGGCATGATCAGATTTGTATGTGCATTCATATGCATGTGTATCCATTAATACACAGGCTCCGTTTGAACTGCAAGGCTGGGGGATCAGAAATAGCTCATGGTAAATATGATAGGAAATATATATGTTTTTACTCCAACAATTTTGGGAATGCCTTTTCATATCCCTTTTTTATGCTTTCCTCAGAGGCCATTTCTACACGATTAAATGTAGTAAAGTACAAAAAAGACTAAAACAATATCAGTTCATCAATATGAATTATTTCGTGCTGTGTTCAAGGAACATTTTCAGGATATATTCTGATAAGCAAATTAATTTTCCCATTTATTGATGCATCCATCTTCTGCCACTGATCCTGCACTCAGGGTCGTGGGGGATGCTGGAGCCTAACCTAGCTGTCATCGTGCAAGAGGCGGGGTACTGGTTGCCAGTCAATCACATATATAGACAAAATATATAGATATATAGACAAACAACCATTCACTCACTCATTCATTCAGGGCAATTTTCCCATTCTTTTTCCCAATTAACCTGCATGTTTTTGGAAGGAGATTGGAGAACCCAAAGGAAAACCCACACAGACACATGGAAGTCCAGACAGAGAGGGCCCCTTGTCCCGTTTATCTTTGTTGATATTCAAGTTATTTTGTTCCTGATTTCATTGTTTCCATGGCTTTGTCCCTCTGAATTGTTTACGGTATGTCAGTGTTGGGATGCATTACTAGTTTCTTCCAATAAGAGATGACGTTTTGCATGTAAAACAACAACTCCAAGACGATTTATTCCTTTGTTGGCTTTTCTGACCAAAATGTTGATCTGTAAGTGAAATGCTACAGTTTGTAGCATAAACGCTTCAACTCGGTGAGACAAGCTGTCACGACTCCTCGATTCCCGGGCCAGCTGCACAGTAATCACTGCAATTATACCCCTCATTGGGATCCTATTCAACATATTTAAGCACCAGACACAAGCTTGAAATAATTCATAAGTTATTTACAATTTGTAGCATAAACGCTTCAACTCGGTGAGACAAGCTGTCACGACTCCTCGGTCCCCGGGCCAGCTGCACAGCAATCATTGCAATTATCCCCCACACCTGGTGGCCACGCCTCACCAGGAAACAATCCCATTAATCAAGCCAGAGTATAAAGGTGGACCCAAGGATTCAGACATCGTCTGATCTTGTTTGAATCAGAAGTTTATGTTGTTGCCAACTCGGCTTTGTGTACACACGAACGAGACTGAGAATTCCTTAAACCACCTGCATTTCATCTTACCTGTGTCTGTGCTCTTGGGGGAAACTGTATCGTAAGATCAGACCTGGTATGGAGCCCACAAGCTCTCCAACACCTCAGCCTCCACAAGTCATCCATGCTGCCCTGATGACCAGCTCTGCTACTTGCTCCGGCTCCCCAGAAAGCTGTAAGGGATTCCTCCTCAACTGCTCTCTGATGTTTGAGATGCAGCCCACTCAGTTCCCCACGGAGAAGTCAAATTGCCTACATCATCTCCCTCCTGTCGGGCAAGGCACTCCAGTGGGCTGGGGTGAGACCTGCAAGGAGCAATGTTTTCCCCAGCTCCCTCTAAAGCGAGTTGTGCCTCTCTATGCCACATCGGTGGAAAGCCCCAAGCAAGACCACTCGGCCCGGATCCCTTCAAGTATGCTGGCTTTCAGGATGTCTTCAGTCCCCAGCGAGCCACTGCACTGCCGCCACATCGTCCCTGGGACTGTGTGATAGATCTACTTCCAGGCCATCCTCTTGTCCGTTTTTGTGGCTCCTGCCACGGGACCGGACTTTGTTGTCCCAGTGTGTTCAGATTATCATTCAGGGAACAACGTCACAACGGCCAGGAATGAATCAAGCAAGAATGGTTTATTCAAAATCAGGAAAATTCACTTACGAGATATCCCGGGCAAGAATGAATGTCACCCCGCGAGGATCGTTCGGCTCCTCTCGTCACCCCCTGAGCCGCGTCCAGTCGAATGTGTAGATGAAGAAGTTCTTGCCCTGATCCAAAAGATCAGGTTCATTTTATACCTCTTGGCCAAAGGGTCGGAGGAAGTCCTGATAATGACTTCCCTAACACCCCCCCCCCCTGGTTTTACGCTCGCTAGAATCGTGAGCTGTGCTCCCTCCATGAGCTGCCACCTTACTGTGGTGGAGGGTTTGCGTGTCCCAGTGATCCTGGGCGCTATGTTGTCGGGGGCTTCATGCCCCTGGAAGGGTCACCCAAGGCAAACCGGTCCCAGGAGAGGGACCAGACAAAGTGTGGCTCAGACCCACTTCCTTGTGGGTTAGTCTGGGAAGACAAAAGGCTCGGGGAGCAGACCCTGAGAGAAAAGCACGTGTTGGGGGCACAACAAACCGATGGCTATTCAGCTGGTGGGGCTGCCACCTCACAGCACACTGATATGCTGCCGGGTTCACGCAGGGCCAACTACCCAGCATGGTGAAATAAACCAGTTACGAAACCAACCGAAGCAACCAGATTAAACCGGACGGATCTTCTCGGTAACAGACCCCTGCCTGCCCCCGGACTATGCAAACTGGATCTCCGTCACAAAACCCGCATTGCCTGCTGCTCCTGCGCCCCGGCTATGCCACACTACTATCCCGTGAACTCTCTAGGTATAACATCACCCTTGCTGGCCTGTGTGAATCACGCTGGCGCGGAACTGGGGAGACCACTGCTGGCGACCATCTTTGCCATCATTTGGGCCGCTCCAGAGGAAGAGGCCTTTATGGAGTAGCCCTAGCCATCCCGCTATACCGGAGGAACACCGTCATCAGTTGGAAACCAGTTAGCGATCAACTGCTGTCTGCCCGCCTCCAACCCCAACATGGGAAGCTGACAGTCATTGTCGCCTACAGCCCAACTGACGTCACCTCAGACCATCCCAAGGACACATTCTATGACCAACTGCAAGATGCCATCCAGGCCGCAACCCCCCATGACATTGTCATTGTCCTCACCGACACCAATGCCACAATCTCCATTCAGGATCTGACCCTTCCGGCTGTAACCGTCTCCGTCGATGCCACCAACCTCTGCATCGCTGACTCTTGGTTCCCCCGAAAGCGACTCCACCACTGGACCTGGACCACATCCTCATCTCTCGCTGCTGGAAGACATCGGTTACCAACTGCCGTTTCTTCAGAGGCGCACAGCTTGGCAACACCGACCATCGCATGCTGATAGCGGACCTGCGGCTAAAGCTCAAGGCGGGGGCCTCAGCCAATGCCTCCCCCAAGCTGGACTCCTCCCGTCTCTTAGACCCTGCCATTATGGAGCGCTACAGCTGCTTAATCGCTAACCGATTTAGCGCCCTCACCAGCGGGATGTCCCAGGACTGGCCTCATTTTAAAAGCGAGGTGACCATGGCTTCGAAGGGAGCCGCCGGGCGAACAAGACCAGCCCCCAAGAAGCCCTGGATTTCCCAAGCCATGTTGGACATCGTCAACAGCCGACGAGCTGCTCAACTGCGTGGGGACATGGTCCTGTACCGGCGCCTCAACGGCCAACGGAACATTTCCATCCGTCAAGACAGGGAAACCTACTGGAGAAACCAGGCGACGGCCATGGAGTCAGCCTCCAAAAACACCAACCTGCGGCAGCTTTTCAATCTGCTCCGCCAAGGGAAAGCAGGCCCCTGGCCTATGTTCCATCACAGCTGAGATGCTGAAGGCCGGAGGTAACAACATCATCCTTTGGCTCACACAAATCATCAACCATGTGTGGGTCACGGAGTCGCTGCCTAATGACTGGAGGCGGGGCATTATACTTCCCTTCTGGAAGCATAAGGGCGATCAGCTGACCTGCAGCAACCACAGAGGAATCACCCTCCTCTCCATCCCCGGAAAACTATTCACCCGCGTCCTACTAACCCGTGCTCTACCTGCAACCCGAAGAAGACGCCGCCAACAGCAAGCCGGCTTCATGACCAATCGGTCCACCACAGATGACATCGCTGCCCTCCGGCTCATAATTGAAAAGGCCCGGGAGTTCAGGAAGGACCGGCACCTCTACATTGCCTTCATCGACCTGAAAGCGGCCTTCGACACGGTGGACCACGGCTCTCTCTGGAACATCCTGACATCCCTCGGAGTCCCGACCAAAATAACCACACTCTTTAGGCAGCTCTACCAAGGAGCCGACGTCCTGGGGATCCCTGTATGAAGAATGTGAATGAGAGGCTGAGAGCACTTCCTCGACTATCTCTTTTTCTGTACGGTGGCCAGAGGGACGCGCTTTTCGCTGTTGCTATCTCGCGTGGGTCGGCCGCAGCTGCTTGTGGACGGTTTGTCCCCGAGCAGCATCTCTCGTACGCATGCGCGGATTCCTCCAGCGATCGGGCATAAAATATACGGAAGCAGAGGGAAAAAAGGATCCAGGATTCCCAAAGTAGTGGCGAGCAAGCAATTTAGAGCCGTGGTGCATGTGTGTGTTTGGGGGGGGGGGGTTCAGCGACCCCCCCCCCCCCCCCCCCCCCAGCCCAGCGACGATACACTTTGGTCAGACAGGGATCCCCGTGACGTCGGCGTGGAGCCCAAGACATGCAAATGAGAATGAGAGGCTGAGGCGGATGACGGAGGGAACAGATATGTGGTAATCGTTCTGTCCAGCGGAACCCTGAAAATAGAAGCCAAATTGAACCAAACCCATGACGAAATAACTCGCTGAGTTAAGTGAAACAGTCTACACACTGCAGGACCTCGCCACGTAAGATTCTTTTCCTCAAAACGACTTAAAACAAAGAAAATGAGCAAAGCTACTGGCAAAACTAATGCCGGCACTAAAGTTGATGCGCTCTCTTGTCACAATTACTGCACTTCAGTAAACATGAAAACTAACGTTGGAGGCGTTTAAAGATATGTTGACATCGCTGGAAAAACCCTTTGCACCTTTAAAACAGAAGAAAGCAGACGAGGAAGACGATGCTATGGATACAGTGGAAGTCTCTAATGCGGCAATCTACAAAGCTATCACTACTCTGCAGAAGTTAATGATCGAACTCAAGAATGAAGTAAGACAAAACTCACTCGCCATTGCTAACCTGGTTAAAGCGGTGGAGATCAACGCTGCAGACATAAAGGAATGCAAAAGTAACTTCAGGACAATGGAAGTCAATATGAGGGGCATTACAGAAACGAATACAGAGCTGAAGAACAGGATAACAGATTTGGAAAACAAAGTAGCGGACTCAGAATGCTACAAAAGAAGACAAAATTTAAAAATTAATGGACTAAAGGAGGAAAAGGGTGAAAACATCCGTGTGCTCGTCTCTAATACCATTCAACAAATTATTTCAAAATGGACGAACAAGGTGGACTTCGTCTTGGGCTCTGTACATTGGATCGGACAAAACATTGACAATTGCCCTCGACAGATTGTCCTGAAGTTCACGAGTAGCGTCTACAGCGATGAACTGTGGCGAGCATCTAAAAATCACGCCGTCTGCAAGAAACTCAACATCCGCTTTGCTGAAGACCTCACCAAGGAAGACAGAGAAGCAGGGAAAGCTGTCTGGCCGAAGGTAGAACAAGCGAGGAAAGAAGGTCATAAATCTATGTTCCGAGGTCCCTACGCATTCATTAATGGGCAGGGAGTCACTCCATGAGGCTTATGCTTATACAAACACTCCTTTAAACTATTTGATACTCAGGGTTCTGCCAAGACAAGTGCTTGGTACTTGTTTCTATTCACTATATTCTGGTTAGCCCTTATTATTTGGTTTAGTTTTTTTGTTATATGTCAGTTTTGAAATGACATATCTTTTTTGTCCGTTAATGCAAGGGGACTAAGGGATTTAACAAAAAGAAAATGCCTTTTTTTATTCTGTAAAGGGAAAAAACTAATTTTTATTTTCATGCAAGAAACCCATTCGAAGAAAGAAGACATCGTTTTCTGGACTCAACAATGGGGAGACAAAGCTTACCTTAGTCATGGCACCTCAAGATCAGCAGGGGTTGCAATTTTGCTGAAGAACTTCCAAGGGAAGGTTATTTCACATCTGGCAGACAAACACGGCCATTGGTTGATCCTTAATTTGAAATCATTTTAATCAATGTGTATGGCTACAATAACATAAAAGAAAACAAGAATCTGCTAGACCAATTAACTGCACACTTGGAAGATCTTCAATGTTCTCACCCAACTGACAATATTATAATAGGCGGGGATTTCAATCTGGTCCAGGATGAATTCCTGGCTAGATATCCTTCTAAATACCCTTCAAGCTATCCTAATCTGTTATTCTATGACTTCTGTCACAAGCTGAATTTGACTGATGCTTGGAGACATACTAATCCAGCAGCCCTCCAATACACTTGGTTCAACCCCGACTATAGTCTGAAATCCAGAATTGATTACTGGTTAATATCAAACCATCTGCTGAGCAACAGAGTGAGCTCTAGCATATCGGCAGCTCCACTAACAGACCATTGCGTTATGTATCTGGATATTACATCCAATTCAAGAAGGAACTCATCAAACAAAAACTGGATATTCAAATCTAACTTGCTGAAGAGCGACGAGTAAGGTCAAAAAATGAGATCCTTAATTAAAGCGATGAAGTCATCTGAGGAACTTGCATCTCCGGTCAAACAATGGGAATTCCTGAAGTATAAAATTCAACAACACTCTATTTCCTTTAGCGCAAAACTTAAAAAAGATCTCGACAAAAGACATTTGGACATTATGACACAACTTCAAAGCAATTGTAACAAACCTAGCGTGAATGAGGGTGAAAGACAAAAAATAATTCAATTACAATCAATCTGGACAACATATATACTCATAGATGCCGTGGTGCATTTGTTAGATCCAGAGCAAAATGAATCGAAGAAGCAGATAAAAACTCGGCATATTTTTGTGGCTTGGAAAGAAGAAGACAAGAGAAAAATAACCTCAGTTCTCTTCTAATTAACAACAAGGAAATTACAGATGAGGCTATAATGTCCTCAGACATCTTTAAATTCTATAGCCACCTATACACTTCCAAATTGTCAAAAAGCGATTGTGACTCCTTTCTAACAGATATTGCTCAATATATCCCAAAAATAAACAACAACTACAAGCAAACCTGTGATAAGCATCTGACTATTGCTGAACTCGACACTGCAGTGGGTTGACTATCACCCAACAAAGCTCCGGGTTCAGATGGTCTCACAGGAGACTTCTACAGACACTTCTGGGAAGATATAAGGGAACTCCTCTATCAGGTTTTCCTGGAAATCTTTGAAACTTGGTCGCTTCCGACGACAATGAGACATGGGGTTATCATTTCCATCCCCAAGCCCGGTAAAGACCCTCGTCTTGTTGAAAACAGAAGACCCATCACTCTCAGAAATTTGGATTATAAACTGTTTACCTACATCTTAGTTTCCCGTCTCCAATCAGGAATTTCAGACATTATTGCAGAGACACAATCGGGCTTTCTGAAAGGACGATCAATCCACAATAATATAAGGCTTGTCATGGACATCATAGAATACAGAGACCTCATAGAAGATAATGGCTTCATATTCTTCTTGGACTTTTATAAAGCCTTTGACTCGGTCGAACATCCATTTATCATAGCGACGCTCGAACATTCTGGATTTGGTTTAAAATTCAGGAATGTGATCCGTGGGCTCTAGGAGAATATTCATAGCTGTGTCACCCTGCCAAGCGGCACCACTCCGAGCTTCCATGTTGATGTGGGAATCCCCCAAGGTTGCCCCATCTCACCCTATTTATTTATACTTGCTACCGAAATGCTAGCCGTTTATGTTAAAGATAGCAACAATATCCAAAAGTTTGACGTGTTGGGGACAGAAATTGTTATCAGCCAGCTGGCAGGTGACACAACCTTAGTTTTGAAAAATGAACATCAAGTCCCAATGAGCGTTGAAAAAAATAAGACATTCTCCAAGGCTTCAGGATTGTCATTAAACATAAAGAAATGCAAACTTCTTGCGCTGCATGACTCGCCACGAAAGGAAATCAGCAATGTTCCTATCAAATCAGAAATTAAATACTTGAGCATTTTCCTATCTAAGGACCAAAAGATAAATCAATCCAGGAACATTGAATCTAAACTGAATCAAAGTAAAGCTAAATTGAATATATGGCTCCAAAAAGATTTATCAATATTAGGCCGGATATATTTGACTAAAAGGGAATGTTTATCCAGATGTATATACCCAGTGTATTCCAATGCTGCTTCAATCAACTCATCAAATCTATTAACCAAATAAATTTCAACTTTATATGGAGGAACAGACCACACCATCTAAAAAAAAATCACATATGGTGAAAGAAACAAGTGGAGGAGGGCTGAAAGTGATAGAGTTGGACTGCCTGAATGGGACATTGTTGCGTTTAAGTTTGCAGCTTCTTCGTTTTCCATGTTTCGGAAGGAATTCACAGGTTTGCGTTGTTTGAATCGTCTTTTATTTTCTTCTTCACAGCTCCGGGAATCAACATCGGTTAGCCATGGGACATGTACAGTACAGAGTGAGGGAAAAATTCCCGCCAGCACCGCTATACCAAAAAAAAAAACACTGACATAAAAGTTAACGTCAAGTTAGCTGAACAGTCGCGAAAAACTAAAACAAGTCCCAAACCTTGTCATAAAGTGCCATACATTTCCTGAGAGTAGATACAAATACAACATATGTATACTAGAATGTAAACTCAAATAAAACTAATGAGATCACCTATCTCAACAGACATTGAAGGTGAACTGGTTGAAATCCTGGATCAAACATCATCATTCTTTCTGGTATTGTACTCCAAACTACTTCTTCAACAAAGTCGGTGGCCTAAGTCTTCTGCTTATCTCTGACTTGGATATCAACAAGATTCCTGTCCAATTTTCAGAGTTCCATAAACAAATATTATTATACTGGAAAATTATATACGTACACAATTTCTCACTGTTAGAGAGTGATCCTAATTCGTGCTGGTCTAAGTTGAAGCCTGTAAAGAGGAGACCGAGGTTATCACAAGAAATAACACAGACAAGTGACTATTCTTTTGAGCTCTGCAGAGGGGGAGACTCAGTGCGCTATTTGGAGGCAAGATCCGGAGAATCCCACCGAGTTCCTCCTTGCTCGGCCTTTTATTGTGTGAATGTGTATTGGTGGTGTTGACAAGATCATATACAGGGAGACGGTAATTCCTGTTTACATTCAGGGGGGTAAGTTCCTTATCAGGGGGTAGGTTGCCATTTGCTTTGCAGTCATTTGGCAGACGCTTTCATCCGACGCGACATGCAATGGAGGTGCCGGGGATTGAACCCAGGACCTCATGCATGCGCTCTACCACTGAGCTGCAACACCTTTATACTTACTTGAATATACAATCATGGGGGTAGGTTCCTGTTTGAGGACAAAGGCCATTTGTGCTCACACGTCTGGCTGTCTTCATGTGAGTAGTCGAAATAACATAGCTATGAATATAGAGAGAAAACTCTAACACTCACCACACAGTACAATAATTTGGAACAATAGATATGTACTGCATGGCAACAAATCTCTGTTTTAGAAGGAATGCTTTGAGAAAAGTATATGGTCAATAATTGACTTGATGGATGACAATGGCAGTCCTCTCGACTATGAACAGTTCTGTACTACACACAGATTTAAGCCTCCCATATTAGAGTTGATAAAGTTACGAAACGCACTGCCTCGACAATTTGTATTCCTGACCAAAAATTTAATGACGCACCAAACCGTACAACCACAGTTACCCCAACTATCACTCCAGGGAATCTCAATTCTGGACAGAAAGTGCAGTTGTTATCTGAGAAATATGCTCTCAGTTATTTCCCTTTTATTTTGAAGGGCCAGTCCCAGCTTCCGGTCTGTCCGTAGTGTTTTTATTTGCTTGAAAATGTTCCTGAAGTCCAGCGGCAACCTGTGATCACCAGAACTGTCCGGAGGTGGTCACAGGAGGCAGAACTGACTCTTCAGGGATGCTTGGAGACGACGGACTGGGATGTGCTCTGCGAAGACCAGGGAGACGACATCGGAAAAGTCTCCGACTGCATAACTGACTATGTCAACTTCTGCACGGACAACATCATCCCCACCAAGACTGTGCGTTGTTTCTCAAACAACAAACCCTGGGTGACTAAGGACATTAAGGACACGCTGAACAGGAAGAAGGCGGCATTCAGGAGTGGAGACAAAGAGGAACTGAAGAAGGTGCAGACTGAGCTGAGGGAGAAGATCGCAGAGGGAAAGGACAGTTACAGGAGGAAGCTGGAGAGCAAACTCCAGCAGAACAACATGAGGGAGGTGTGGAGTGGGTTGAAAACCATCACTGGCCATGGAAAACAAGCAAGCCAGAGGATGGAAGGACACCTGCAGGAGGCAAACCAACTAAACCTGTTTTTTAACAGATTTGATGAAGGTGCCTCCGCCCACCCTCCCCCCAGCTCCTCTCAGGACTTTCCTTCCCCCGTGCCCTCACCCCTCACTTTAAGGAGCTTTCCCCCTCCCCCACGCACCTCTTCTGCTTCCCTGGACGATGTCTCGTTTACACCTCAGCCTTCCTGCCCCCCACTGGGACTCTCTCCACCCCCTCCTGTCGCCTTCACCGCTGAGGAGGTGAGAAGAGAGTTCAGCCGCCTTCGTCCCAGGAAAGCTGCTGGCCCTGACGGCCTTAGCCCCAGAGTGCTGAAAGGATGTGCCTCTCAGCTGTGTGGGATCTTCTCACATCTCTTCAACCTGAGCCTGACCCAGATGGTTATCCCCGACCGGTGGAAAACCTCATGCCTGGTTCCAGTGCCCGAGGTGAAGCATCCCAGCAGACACAGCGACTACAGACCGGTGGCCCTGACATCACACGTCATGAAGTCGCTGGAGAGGCTCGTCCTGAGGCACCTTGGCACAGTCGTCAGACCTTCGCTGGACCCCCTGCGGTTCGCATACCACCCACGGATAGGAGTGGAAGACGCCATCATCTTCCTGCTGCACAGAATCTACACACACCTGGAGGAGGCAGGAAGCACTGTGAGAGTCATGTTCTTTGACTTCTCCAGTGCTTTTAACACCATTCGACCTGCCCTGCTGAACAGGAAGCTTCTGGACATGCAGGTAGATGCTCCATTCGCGGCTATTGGAGAGTAATTCTAATTCATGCTGGTCTAAGGTAAAACCTGTAAAGAGGAGACTGAGGTTATCATAAGAAATAACACAGACAAGCAACTATTCTTTTGTGCTCTGCAGAGGGGGAGACTCAGCGCGCTCTTTGGAGCCAAGATCTAGAGAATCCCCCCGTGTTCCTCCTTGCTCGGCTTTTTATTGTGTGAAAGTGTTTATTTACATAACAACATTCATTGGATCGTATAGTTCATGCATATGGGAAGTTGTCCAGGATGATATACAGGGGTGGTCAGGTTTCTCTCCAGAAGTGTTTATCCTCGTTTAGATTTACGTTTACGGGGGGTAGGTTCTTATCTAAAGATGTTTACGACCATTGGAATATCTTGGAGGGCCCAACTCTTGTTAGAGGACAAAGGTCTTTTGTGCTCTAGCATGTCTGGCTAACTTCATGTGAGTAGTCGAAATAACATAGTTATAGAAATAGAGAGTAAACTCTAACAATTCTCTCCTGTTTATGAGACTCCGAACAATGTTAAACTCTTCAGCATCATCATGCCATGTTGGTACATAGTTTACAGATAACACTTCATACAACATCATGGTCGTCGTCCTCCACAGTCGAATCATTATCATTTTCTTTTTCTGAATCACTTATAGGCAGTTGCTCATATATCTGTCCAGTGTAGTGAGTCCTTGGTTGGGTCTGCACTGCTACTATTGCCATCTGGACAAAGGCTGCGGAAGCCATTTTAGCAATCATGCTTCTCAAACAAGGAATAACGCACATAGTAAATAAACAAAACAAAATAAGAATCACAATCACAGGTGTAAGGCACTTTAAAAGTATTTGCCACCAAGTTCCGTTGATGATCCATCCAAGAGGGTCAAACTGTAAAAACGACATTAAAGTATCACTGTCCTCTGTACCCTCTAGTTGGTTCTTTAATGTCGTCAATTTGTCATGAATTGCTGTGAAATTGTCTCGCATGTCTGGGATATATGTGCAACATTGTTGTCCTATTATCGCACATACACCACCTTCCTTGGCTAAGACAATGTCTAAAGCCATACGATTTTGTAAAAGCATTTCTTTCATAGCCATAGTCTCTGGATTGTTTTGTATCAGTCCATTCAATTCTAGAACCCTTGACGTTAGGTTCTGCAATGTCGCCCAGACCTCATTCATTCGATGTCCCGAGTAGGCTACACCATAGTTAGGGAACATTGTCATAAGTATTCCTCTGGAGTCACTTATCAAGGCTCTTTGACTATGTTCATGTCCCATAGGCCTAATGAGTTGTACGCTATGAGTCATGTTATGCTCTGGTATAAAAGTCATAGCACTTCCTAATCGGGCCCAATAGCATGTGCCACACCAATGTTCAGGCAGATACCGAAATGCTCGTTTGCCACAAATCCATACATGTGTTTTTGGGCATGTATGGATAACCGTATTTGTGTGGGAATGCAAAAATCCTCCATGGTGGTATACCAGATTTGGTGAGGTTTGTTTCAATGCCCAATAATGGCTTGAGGGCTGTCAGATTCATGGCACACACGCCCATTCCCCACTTTCCAACCTCACATATGCTATTATTATAGTAGTCATAGGTTTTCCTAACCGGTCTATCCGTTTCCATATCTAGCACAGTGTCACACTGTAGTTGGCCTAGATAATGCTCTTTCTTACCACACTGTCGTTTCATACAAAATGGTGGTGTCTTTTGTATTGTCATTAGAGTGAATCCCTCAATGACAGTTTTATTGGTTACCACAGAATAATTAGCTGGTAATCGCCATTTGGATGGATCGTAAGGCAGAAAAGGAAGGACTGAGGTATTTGTTATATTCTGAAAAATTCCAAATCTCTGACTCAATCCTTGGGAATATATCCATATTATAGACAAGGTCTCACTTTGGTTAATTGGATGAGGTTGTATAGTCGGGTTATGAGACATTGATATTGGCATTACCGTACAAACATAACAATCAGTTTGGTCTCCTGCCGTTACATTTACCAATCGCCACCAGAGACTGTCTCGGTGTGGAAGATGAGAAGCAGTATGAACTCTGGGAGACTAAATGCTTGACCTACATGCGGCTACAGGGGCTCAAAGACACAATTCTGAGTGAAACTCCAGAATTTGATGACGATGACGAGGAGGCAAAGGACAAGGAGCAGAATGAAATGGCCCATGCCGAACCGATCCAGTTTTTAGATGACAAAAGTCTAGGCCTGGTCATGCGCGAAGCTGCAGATGATGGGAGAAAGGCACTGAAGATGCTACGAGAGTATTATGCAGGTAAAGGGAAGCCTGTATACTGTACCTGTACCTGTATACTGACCTGACAAAACTGCAGAAAGGAAGCAATGAAAGCGTAACAGACTTTGTGATTAGGGCAGAGACTATAATCACGGTGCTAAGAAATGCAGAGGAAGTCGTGAGTGATGATCTTCTCATAGCTATGGTGCTAAAGGGACTTCCAGAATCGTTCAAACCATTTGCAGTTCATGTGACTCAAAGTGAAGAAAAGCTCAAATTTGCTGACTTCCGTGTTTTTCAGTGACTTTCAGAGCTGACACACACCATGTTGAGCTGGCAGACGGGACCAAGTGTCAAGGCGTGGCGAAGCAGCGGGGAGAGGCAGAGGTGATCCTCATAGACAGCAGAGGACTTCACCACACAGCAACACTGAGAAACGCACTGTTCATCCCTTCCTGTCCACAGGACATTTGTTCTGTGATGGCCGCCACAGCAAGCGGAGCAACGGTAATCTTCAATGAAGGAAAAGACATAGTCAAAATGAGTGACGGTACTGTATATTTCCTATTCATGTGCAGAACACACTTTACTACCTATCTACAGCAGATGAAAGTAATGACAAATGCAAAGGGTGTTTTGATTTACAAACATGGCCATTGTAATTAGAGCGATGTACAAAAGTTGACAAAAGTGGTTGATGGTATGGTAATCAAAGGGAAAACTGAAAAACCTGTATCACCATGTGAAGTGTGTATTCAAGGGAAGTTTGTGCAGATCAGAAACAGAGAGCCTGATGCAAGAGCAACAGAGGTGTTTGATTTAGTGCATACAGATCTGGCAGGGCCAGTAGATCCCATATCTATAGATGGACACAGATTTGCATTGTCGTTTACTGATGATTATTCCAGCACAATTTTTGTGTACTTTCTCAAACAAAAGAGTGGTACAGTGAGTGACACAGAGAGATTCTTAGCAGACACTGCCCCTTATGGGAAGATTAAGTGTATGAGATCTGACAATGGTACTGAGTTTATGTCAAAAGAGTACCAAGGACAAATGACTCAACGGGGTGTTAGACATGAAACATCAGCGCCATACTCACCACACCAAAACGGGAAAGCAGAGAGAAACCGGAGAACTTTATTCGACATGGCATGGTGCATGTTACTAGGAAGCAACCTACCCAAAACATTGTGGACCCATGCAGTGCAGACAGCAGCAGTCAGGAACTGATGCTTTAATAATCGGACAAAGCAGACGGCTTACTTTATGTCGACGGGAAAGAAACCAAATGTGTCACAAATGCAAAAGTTTGGTGCTGTGTGCTATGCATACAAGCAAAACAAAAAGAAACTTGACTCAAGAGGTGAGAAGGGAGTTTTCATTGGGTATGACAAAAACTAGTCAAGCTTATTTTGTATATTATCCAAATAGTGAAAGAGTACTAAAACACAGACTGCTAAAATTTGTGACGAACCCATCTCCAGAGCAACAAACCCAGACAGAGATGAGCTCAGACCAGGATGATGATGATGATGATGATGATGATTATGATCAGTTAGACTCAGGGAGACCAAACAGAAAGCCACATACAGAGGAAAAAGTGCAGGAACATATGGAAATGGGCAGCCCCGTATCTGAGCGTGTGACACAGTCAAGCAGTGCAGACAATGTGAGACGATCAACTAGAACCAAAAAGAAGCCCAGTTACTTTAATGGTTATGTGATTAGTGCTATTGACGATGACCAAGTGTTCACTAACATTGACTACTGTTACAGACTGGCGTGTGGTGTCCCACAGACATTTAAAGAGGCAAGGAGTTCCCTCAATGCTGACAAGTGGATAAAATCTATGGACGAAGAGATGGAGTCATTGAGAGAGAGGAACACTTTTACCCTAACACAGCTACCCCAAGGCAAGTGTGCAGTGGGGGTGGGGGTGGGGGGGTGGGTGTATACGCTAAAAAGAAATGAAGTTGGCACAAACAAATATAAAGCTCGTTATGTTGCTAAGGGCTACAGTCAAAAGTATGGCACGGATTTTGAGGAAACATTTTCTCCAACAGCAAATATGACAAGTGTGAGGGTGTTAATGCAGAAATCAGTTCAGGAATATTTGTTACTACACCAAATGGATGTAAAGACAGCCTATCTTCATGCACCCATAGATTGTGAGCTCTGTGTAGAACAACCAGAAGGGTATGAAGTAACAAATACAAAACAGAAGCTGGTGCGTAAACTTGAAAAGTCACTATACGGCCTTAAACAAGCAGGTCGTCATTGGAATCTGATGCTCCATTCTTACTTGATTGACAATGACTTTATTCAGAATGAAGCAGATCATTGTGTCTATGTCAAAGAAAACCAAAATGACAAGGTCATCATCATAATATGGGTAGATGATTTAATCATAGCTGCGAGTGATGAGGAAGTAATGAAAGAGGTGAAAATCATGCTGACAGCTAGATTTGAAATGAAGGACATGGGCAAACTGATCAAAATCAATACCCAGAAAATATGTCAGTCAGAAGAGTGTGTTAAGATGTCACAAAGAAAATATGTGGAAAGGTAGCCCTACAGTATTGTCCAACACAAGAGATGCCGGCAGATGTTATGACAAAGCCTGCATCGCAGTTTAAGTTGTTGAATTTTTCAAAGTTGTTGTTTGGGTCATGAGTATTTTATTTTGATGTAAATGGGCAAAGATACCAATAATATGAGAGCAAGTGGGGGCGTTGTTAACTGAGAAATATGCTCTCAATTATTTTCCATGTTATTTTGAAGGGCCAGTCTCAGCTTCCGGTCAAGAGGGCCCCGCAGACCGGCCAAGGTGCACCTTCTTCGGACACGGATCCCCGTGGCGTCGGCGTGAAGCTCCGGGAGCACCAGACATGCACATATGAATAAGCGGAGGAGTCAACTCCATAAATCACCACTCACGGCCTCGGTGTCACTGAATCGAGCAATTTGGTTTTTAATGTTAAAAAATCGGCTTAACATTGAGGTGGAAAACACAGCGGTATCGTTAAAATACAGTAACAGGGTGATAACATCCATGTAAGAAGTGGAGGGGGATTTATTGCACTCACGGCCCCACTCGTTTATTCCTCTCATACACAGCGGCCAGATCACCTGCTGGAGCTCCAAGCGCTGTGCACAGTCGGATGCCGCCATCTAGCGGCCATAAAGTGTAACGAAGTGGAGGGAGAAAGCCATCCGGTGTTCCCCAAGTAGCGGCGACGAACGAGTTTAGAGCCGTGGAGAAGGTTTGCTTTGGGTAGATGATTTAATTATTGCAGCAGAGTGTTGCATGGTTTTCAGGGAGGAGTTGAGAAAGGGTCTGGGTGGTCAGGGAGAGCTTCCAGATGATTGGACAACAACAGCTAGTGTTATCAGGGAGACAGGTAGAAGAGTACTTGGTGTGTCATCTGGAAGGAAAGTAGATAAGGAGACTTGGTGGTGGAATGAGGAAGTGCAGGAGTGTATACAGAGAAAATGGTTAGCGAAGAAGAAGTGGGATACTGAGAGGACTGAAGAGAACAGACAGGAGTTCAGGGAGATGCGGCGAAAGGTAAAGATAGAGGTAGCAAAGGCAAAACAAAGGGCTTATGATGACTTGTATGCTCGGTTGGATAGTAAGGAGGCTGAAAATGATCTATACAGGTTGGCGAAACAGAGAGATAAAGAGGGAAAGGATGTACAGCAGGTCCGGGTGATAAAGGACAGAGAGGGAAATGTATTGACAGATGCTAGAAGAGTGACAGGAAGATGGAAAGAGTACTTTGAAGAGCTGATGAATGTGGAAAATGAAAGAGAGGCAAGGGTAGAAGAGGTGATTATTGTAGACTACAAAGTAGCAAAAATGAGTAAAAGTGAAGTGAGGAAGGCATTGAAGAGGATGAAGAGTGGAAAAGCAGTTGGTCCTGATGATATACCTGTGGAGGTGTGGAAGTGTCTAGGAGAGGCAGCGGTAGATTTTCTGACTAGATTATTCAACAGGATCTTAGAGAGTGAGAAGATGCCTGAAGAATGGAGACAAAGTGTGATGGTGCCTATTTTTAAGAATAAAGGGGATGTGCAGAATTGTGGCAACTACAGAGGGATAAAGTTGATGAGCCATACAATGAAGTTATGGGAAAGAGTAGTGGAAACTAGACTGAGAGCAGAAGTCAGCATTTGTGAACAGCAGTATGGCTTCATGCCTAGGAAGAGTACTACAGATGCAGTATTTGCGTTGAGAATGCTAATAGAAAAGTACAGAGAAGGCCAGAGGGAGCTGCATTGCGTTTTCGTAGACCTAGAAAAAGGAAATATGACAGGGTGCCAAGAGAGGAGCTCTGGTATTGTATGAGGAAGTCTGGAGTGGCAGAGAAGTATGTTAGACTGGTGCAGGAGAAGTTCAAGGTGGAGGTGGGACTCCATCAGGGATCAGCTCTGAGCCCCTTCTTGTTCGCAATGGTGATGGGTAGGCTGACAGATGAGGTTAGACAGGAATCCCCATGGACCATGATGTTTGCGGATGACATTGTGATCTGTAGTGAGAGCAGACAACAGGTAGAGGAAAATCTAGAGAGGTGGAGGTATGCTCTGGAAAGGAGAGGAATGAAAGTTAGTCGCAGCAAGACGGAATATATGTGTGTGAACGA
This sequence comes from Fistularia commersonii, assembly GCF_037954325.1. Classification (NCBI taxonomy): domain Eukaryota; kingdom Metazoa; phylum Chordata; class Actinopteri; order Syngnathiformes; family Fistulariidae; genus Fistularia; species Fistularia commersonii. The sequence goes on from NC_141297.1 coordinate 18,544,195, forward strand.
GAGGAACTCGGGTGGAGCGGTGAGGCTACAGGGAGTGGAGATCAAGAAGCTGGAGGATTTCAGGTACTTAGGGTCAACAGTCCAGAGCAACGGAGAGTGCGTAAAAGAGGGGAAGAGACGGGTCCAAGCAGGTTGGAATGGCTGGAGAAAAGTGTCAGGGGTACTATGTGATAGAAGACTATCGGCCAGAATAAAAGGAAAGGTGTACAAGACAGTGGTGAGACCAGCGATGATGTATGGACTAGAAAGTGTTCCAATGACCAAAAGACAGCAGACAGAACTAGAGGTTGCAGAGATGAAGATGTTGAGGTTCTCTTTGGGAGTGACCAGGATGGATAGGATCAGGAATGAGTCTATCAGAGGGACGGCACATGTTTGATGTTTTGGAGAGAAGGTCAGAGAAGCCAGACTGAGATGGTTCGGTCATGTACAGAGAAGAGATAGTGAATATATTGGTAGACGGATGCTGGAAATGGAGCTGCCAGGCAATAGGTCTCGAGGAAGACCAAAGAGAAGATTTATGGACGTAGTGAGAGAGGATATGAAGGTAGCTGGTGTGAGAGAGGAAGATACAGAGAATAAGGTTAGATGGAGAAGGTTGACTCGCTGTGGCATCCCCTGATGGGAAAAGCCGAAAGAAGAAGAAGAAGATTTAATTATTGCAGCAAGCAGCAATGATGCACTCAGCACATTTAAACAGAACATGAAATTCAAGTTCAACATGAAAGACCTGGGGAAACTATCATATTTTTTTTGGCATACAATTTGAACAAAAGGGGGATGAAATCAAAATGAACCAGACAAAGTACATCCTAAAAATGCTAGAGAGATTTGGAATGTCAGAATGTAAAGCAAGATCTACTCCAAGTGAGCAAAAATTAGAGGGCATCCCTGTAGCTGATGAAAATGAGCAAAGTGAACCTGTCGACCCCAAAGAATATCGTGAGATTGTAGGCAGTCTTATTTATGCCATGACTTGCACCAGACCTGATATCAGCTGGATAGTGAGCAAACTATCACAGAATCTGGCAATGGCAAAAGTAGAAAACTTAGTAGCCGCAAAACATGTCCTGAGGTATTTGAAGGGGACAGCTGATTATGAACTAAGTTTCAAGACAAATAAGGAGGATTTGAACCTGATAGCTTACAGTGATTCAGACTGGGCATCGTCTGTAGAAGACAGACGTAGCACTACAGGCTACTGTTTCAGTTTAACAAAACAAGGCCCAGCCATTGCATGGAAGTCAAGGAAACAGCCCACAGTGGCCCTGTCAACATGTGAGGCTGAATACATCGGCCGAGCCACCACCGCACAAGAAAACATGTACCTGTCTCAACTGTTAAACGGTATGGACAACAAAATGTACAGTTGCACAACAATCTACGGAGACAATCAGGGGGCCATCGCACTGAGTAAGAATCCTGTAAACAGACAAAGGTCAAAACACATTGATGTAAAATATCATTTCATTCGTGAAGCACTCAGTGAGGGTTAAATAAATCTTATCTATTGTCCATCAGAGGACATGTTGGCAGACATCTTGACAAAACCCATGACAAAGGTAAAAATAGAAAAATTCAAAAAGTGGTTCTTTGGAAATTAAAATGTCCAAAGATTTTTTTTGGATGTTGAGATCAAGAGGGGGTGTTGAGATAGGTGATCTCATTAGTTTTATTTGAGTTTACATTCTAGTATACATATGTTGTATTTGTATCTACTCTCAGGAAATGCATGGCACTTTATGACAAGGTTTGGGACTTGTTTTAGTTTTTCGCGACTGTTCAGCTAACTTGACGTTAACTTCTACGTCAGTGTTTTTTTTTTGGTATAGCGGTGCTGGCAGGAATTTTTCCCTCACTCTGTACTGTGCATGTCCCATGGCTAACCGATGTTGATTCCCCGAGCTGTGAAGAAGAACATAAAAGACGATTCAAACAAGGCAAACTAGTGAATTCCTTCCGAAACATGGAAAACGAAGAAGCTGCGAACTTAAACGCAACAGTTTGGTTGTGGATGCGTTTCGGCTAATGCTATTAGCACAGCTATGATGAGTTAAGGTGTGTTTGTGTGTGTGTGTGTGTGTGTGTGTGTGTGTGCGTGTGTGTGAGTGTGAATTTGTTTAGGTGGGGGGGGGGTTGCGGACAGGGAGTACCGGGGCCTCGAACGATGAGCTGAGGAGCGGAGGAGGGCAGAAGCCCGGCCCGTGATTCGCTTATGTCCAGCGGTTCGGGAATTCCAGGGCCCAAAGCGGAGGAGCGATGGAGCTGAGAAGCGGAGGAGCGGAGGTAATGTTTCTCCTCTCAGAGGCGGGGAAGTTTGGGGGCAGAAGAACCCCTTAGACTGGCTAATGTGAGCATACTCCGGACAAAGATCCCCCGGACGTATGATTGGAGCTCTCGGACCATTGGGCACACACATGTGAATGAGTGGATGAGCTAATGTTTGTTTGGTTGTGGATGGTTTCGGCTAATACTATTAGCACAGCTATGATGAGTTAAGGTGTGTGTGTATGTGTGTGTGTGTGTGTGTGTGTGTTTGTATGTTTTTGTGTGTGTGTGTGTGAGTGTGTTTGTGTGTGTATGTGTGAGAGTTTGTTTAGGTGGGGGGGGAGTACCAGGGCCCATAGAGGAGGAGCGGTGGAGCTGAAGAGCGGAGGAGCGGAGGAGCGGAGGTAATTTTTCTCCTCTCAGAGGCGGGGAAGCTTGGGGGCAGAAGAACCCCTTAGACCGGCCAATGTGAGCCTTCTCCGGACATAGATCACCAGGACGTATGACTGGAGCTCCCGTACCTCTAGGCACACACATATGTGAATGAGTGGATGAGCTAATGTTTGTTTTGTTGTGGATACGTTTTGGCCAATGCTATTAGCACAGCTATGATGAGTTCAGGTGTGTGTGTGTTTGTGTGTGTGTTTGTGTGTGTGTGTCTGTGTGTGTGTGTGTGTGTGTGTGTGTGTGTGTGTGTGTGTGTGTGTGTGTGTGTGTGTGTGTGCGTGTGTTTAACTGTGTGTGAGAGTTTGTTTTGGTGGGGGGGGGGTTCCCGCGGACAGGGAGTACCAGGGCCTGGAGCGGATGAGGTGAGGAGCGGAGGAGGGCAGAAGCCCGGACCGTGATTCACTTATGTCCAGCGGTTCGGGAGTTCCAGGGCCAAAAGCGGAGAAGCGGAGGACAGCAAAAGACCTGTCCGCAATTCACCTGAGTCCGGCGGATCGGTAGTACCTGGTTCCGCAGCGGAGGAGCGGAGGAGCGGAGGAGCGGTGCAAAGCGGAAGCCCGTCTTAACAACAAGGAAATTACAGATGAGGCTATAATTTCCACAGAAATCTTTAAATTCTATAGCCACCTATACACTTCGACATTGTCAAAAAGCGATTGTGACTCCTTTCCAACAAATATTCCTCAATATATCCCAAAAATAAACAACAACAAACAATATATGTTTGTTTTGTATATGTTTATATATAAACAACAAAAAATATACAGTTTGATATCTGAGATTCCTTGTGAGTCGCCAACTTAATTACATGTTGTATCCCCCTTGCAATCTTTTTTTCGTTTTAATTTTTTATTAGTCTATCTATTGATTTAATTATTTCATTTTAATTTCTTTTTTTGTCTAGCATTGTAAATTTCTCACAAACCGTTAACACTATTAACTTCTGATTACATCAGAACGAATGTCCTTATGTCCTTTGCTTCCTCATGCCTGGTTGTTTCATTGACATTCAGTTCTACCTTGCCATGTTTATTTGTACATTTGTATAGTTGTGTGTACTATTTATGTTCAATTCAAAAAAAAAAAAGAATGAGAGGCTGAGAAAATCTCCATGTCTCTCTCTCCCCCCCCTTAATGCCCCCCCCCTTCCTCACGGCGGCCGACGCAACGCGATTCTCGCCGTTGTTGTGGAAGTCGGGAAAAGGATTCCCCGCGTCGGTGCGAGCGATGCGTTTCAAGGCGTATTGCATGTGTCTATGGAGGGGGGGGGGTCTACAGGACACCGCAGACCGGCAATGGTGCACCTTCTGCCGACATCGATCACCGAAACGTCGGCGTGGAGCCCCCGGAGCAGCCGGCGTGTACATGTGAATGAATGGAGGAGCTAATGTGTGTGTGGGGTGGTGGTGGTGGTGGTGGTGGTGGTGGTGGGGGGGGCGTTTCGGCTAATGCTATCAGCACAGCTATGATTATTCCCAGAACGTTGAGAACGAGCTCCCGGAACTCCAGACATGCGTATATAAAAGAGTGGAATTAAAGTGTGTGTGAGTGTGTGTGTGTGTGTGTGTGTGTGTGTGTGTGTGTGTGTGTGTGTGTTATGTGTGGGACAGAAATAATGTCGGGGACAGAAATTGTTATTAGCCTGCTGGCAGATGACACAACCTTAGTTTTGAAAAATGAACATCAAGTCCCAATAAGCGTTGAAAAAATTAAAACATTCTCCAAGGCTTCAGGATTGTCATTAAACTTAAAGAAATGCAAACTTCTTGAGCTGCATGACTCACCACTAAAGGAAATTAGCAATGTTCCTATCAAATCAGAAATAAAATACTTGAGCATTTTCCTATCTAAGGACCAAAAGTTAAATCAGTCCAGGAACATTGAATCTAAACTGAATCAAAGTAAAGCAAAATTGAATATATGGCTCCAAAGAGATTTATCAATATTAGGCCGGATATATTTGACTAAAATGGAATGTTTATCCAGATGTATATACCCAGTGTATTCCAATGCTGCTCCAAATCAACTCATAATATCTATTAACCAAATAAATTTCAACTTTATCTGGAGGAACAGACCACACCATCTAAAAAAATCACATATGGGGAAAGAAACAAGTGAGGGAGGGCTGAAAGTGATAGAGTTGGACTGCCTGAATGAGACATTGAAGGTGAACTGGTTGAAATCCTGGATCAAACATCATCATTCTTTCTGGTATTGTACTCCAAACTACTTATTCAACATAGTCGGCAGCCTAAGTCTTCTACTTATCTCTGACTTGGATATCAACAAGATTCCTGTCCAATTTTCAGAGTTCCATAAACAAATACTATTATACTGGAAAATGATATATGTACACAATTTCTCACCACACAGTACAATAATTTGGAACAATAGATATGTACTGCGTGGCAACAAACCTCTGTTTTACAAGGAATGCTTTGAGAAAGGTATATGGTCAAGAATTGACTTGATGGGTGACAATGGCAGTCCTCTAGACTATGAACAGTTCTGTACTACACACAGATTTAAGCCTCCCATATTAGAGTTGATAAAGTTATGAAACGCACTGCCTCGACAATTTGTATTCCTGACCAAAAATATAATGACGCACCAAACCGTACAACCACAGTTACCCCGACTATCACTCCAGGGAATCTCAATTCCGGACAGAAAGTGCAGCAACTCCTTTATTAGGACATGTTTCACAGGAAACTTGTTCCCTGGACGTCAAAACAAAAATAATATTTGAAATAAATTTGATAAGGAATCGATTGCCACGCTGCGAACTATGTGTCTGACTCTACCCATACCCCCCAAGGCAAAAAGAGACCCACTTCTAAATTATGAATGACATCTACCCATCTCAGGAATTATTGAGGGTACGCTTTACTTTTGAAGATAATATTTGTACATTTTGTGAAGACAACATTGAAACCACTGACCATATATTTTTTCTCATTCTCATTCCATCGTCACCAGTTTCCCTCTCAAAAGATGATATCACAATTGGTTTACTTATAAGCAACATAACAGATGAACTCTGTGTCAATGTTCTTTTAGGCCTGGCCAAGTTCTTCATTCACAAAAACAGAATGCAAAAATGCTCCCCAAATTTTAATTTCTTCATAAACGATTTTGAATTATAAAAAAAAATCCTTAAAACTTATGGAAAAATCCCAAAACTAAAAAATATACAGTTACCCATGTCTGAGATTCCTTTTTTTTGAAAAAAAAAAAAAAAAAAAACAAAAAACAAAAAAAAAAAACTTAATTACATGTTATATTCCCCTTGCAATTTTTTTTCGTTTTAATTTTTTCTTTGTCTATCTATTGATTTAATTATTTCCTTTTAATTTCTTTTTTTGTCTAGCACTGTAAATTTCTGACAAACCGTTAACACTATTAACTTCTGATTCCATACAGAACAAATGTCCTTATGTCCGTTGCTTCCTCATGCCTGGTTGTTTCATTGACATTCAGTTCTACCTTGCTATGTTTATTTGTACATTTGTATATTTGTGTGTACTATTAATGTTCAATTAAAAACAGTTTGATGTCTGAGATTCCTTGTGAACGGCCAACTTAATTACATGTTACATTCCCCTTACAATTTTGTTTTTTTTTTTATTTTATTTTTCTATCTATTTATTTAATTATTTCCTTTTAATTTTCTTTTTTGTCTAGCATTAAAAATTTCTCGCAAACCGTTAACACTATTAACTTCTGATTACATACAGAACGAATGCCCTTATGTCTCCCGTCCCCCCGCTTTTTCCGTACGGTGGCAGACACTGAGATCAAAAGCAAATGGGTGTCATTGTAATGCAGTAACAGGGTGATAACAGCCGTCTTAGAAGTGTGTAGGGGCTTATAGGAGAGCAGAGGCACGTCACGCTATTCGCCTGAGTTCGGAGGATCGGGAGTACCTGGTTCCGCAGCGGAGGAGCGGAGGAGCTGAGAAGCGGAGGAGCGGAGGAGCGGAGTTATGTTTCTCTTCTCAAAGGCGGGGAAGCTTGGGGGCAGCAGGACCCCTTAGACCGGCCAATGTGAGCCTTCTCCGGACATAGATCACCCGGACGTATGACTGGAGCTCCCGTACCTCTGGGCACACACATATGTGAATGAGTGGATGAGCTAATGTTTGTTTTGTTGTGGATACGTTTCGGCCAATGCTATTAGCACAGCTATGATGAGTTCAGGTGTGTGTGTGTGTGTGTGTGTGTGTGTGTGTGTGTGTGTGTGTGTGTGTGTGTGTGTGTGTGTGTGTTTGTGTGTGTGTTTGTGTGTGTGTGTGCGTGTGTGTGTGTTTATGTGTGTGCGTGTGTTTATGTGTGTGAGAGAATTTGTTTTGGTGGGTGGGTGGGGGGGGGGGGGGGTTCCCAAGGACAGGGAGTACCAGGGCCTGGAGCGTGCTTTAATGATGTCCAGCAGTTCAGGAGTGCCAGGGACAGGTGTGGAGGAGCGGAGGAGCGGAGGAGCGGAGGAGCGGAGGAGCGGAGGAGCCCGGCCGACAATTTGCCTAAGTCCCGCGGAAAGGGAGTACAGGGCCTGGAGCCTGATTCGCTTATGTCCAGCGGTTCGGGAGTACTAGGGCCCGGAGCGGAGGAGCGGAGGAGCGGATGAGCGGAAGAGCGGAAAAGCATGGGAGCGGAGGAGAGCGGAAGTCCCTCGGTTTGTGAGTACCAGGGCCTTGAGCGTGATTCGTTTCTGTCTAGCAGTTCAGGAGTACCAGGGCCTGGAGCGGAGGAGCGGAAGAGGGGATGAGCGGATGAGCGGATGAGCGGATGAGCGCATGTGCGGAGGAGCGGATGAGCAGAGGAGCGGAGGAGAGCGGAAGCACGGCCCACAGTACTCCTAAATCCCGCGGACAGGGAGTACCATAGCCTGGAGCGTGATTCGCTTATGGCCAGCAGTTCAAGAGTACCAGGGCCCGGAGCAGAGGAGTGGATGAGCGGAGGAGCGGAGGAGCGGAGGAGAGCGGAAGCCCGGCCGACAATTCGTCTGAGACCCGCGGAAAGGGAGTACCAGGGCCTGGAGCCTGATTCGCTTACGTCCAGCGGTTCGGGAGTACCAGGGCCCGGAGCAGAGGAGTGGATGAGCGGAGGAGCGGAGGAGCGGAGCAGCGGAGGAGCGGAGGGGCGGAGGAGAGCGGAAGTCCGGCCGACATTTCGCCTGAGTCCCGTGGAAAGGGAGTACCAGGGCCTGGAGCCTGATTCGCTTATGTCAAGCGGTTCGGGAGTACCAGGGCCCGGAGCAGAGGAGCGGAGGAGCGGAGGAGCGGAGGAGAGCGGAAGCCCGGCCCACAATTCGCCTAAGTCCCGCGGAAAGGGACTACCAGGGACTGGAGCCTGATTCGCTTATGTCCAGAGGTTCAGGAGTACCAGGGCCCGGAGCGGAGGAGGATTTTTCTATCTATTTATTTAATTATTTCCTTTTAATTTTCTGTTTTTGTCTAGCATTAAAAATTTCTCGCGAACCGTTAACACTATTAACTTCTGATTACATACAGAACGAATGCCCTTATGTCTCCCGTCCCCCCCCCCCCCATCCCCCCCGCTTTTTCCGTACGGTGGCAGACACAGAGATCAAAAGCAAATGGGTGTCATTGTAATGCAGTAACAGGGTGATAACAGCCGTGTTAGAAGTGTGTAGGGGCTTATAGGAGAGCAGAGGCACGTCAAGCAATTCGCCTGAGTTCGGAGGATCGGGAGTACCAGGGCCCATAGCGGAGGATCGGAGGAGCTGAGGAGCGGAGGAGCGGAGTTATATTTCTCTTCTCAAAGGCGGGGAAGCTGGGGGGCAGCAGGACCCTTTACACCGGCCAATGTGAGCCCTCTCCGGACATAGATCCCCCGGACGTATGACTGGAGTTCCCGGAACTCTGGGCCCACACATGTGAATGAGTAGATGAGATAATGTTTGTGTGCTTGTGGATGCGTTTCGGCTAATGCTATTAGCACAGCTATGATGAGTTAAGGTGTGTGTGTTTGTGTGTGTGTGTGTGCGTGTGTATGTGTGCGTGTGTGTGTGTGTGTGTGTGTGCGTGTGTGTGTGTGTGTGTGTGTGTGTGTGTGCGTGTGAACGTGTGCGTGACAGTTTGTTTAGGTGGAGGGGGTCGCGGACATGGAGTACCATAGCCTGGACCGGATGTACTGAGGAGCGGAGGAGGGCAGAAGCCCTGCCCGTGATTCGCTTAAGTTCAGCGGTTCGGGGGTTCCGGGGCCCAAAGTGGAAAAGCGGAGGAGTGGAGAAGCGGAGGAGGGGAGGAGAGCAGAAACACGTCACACAATTCGCCTGAGTTCTCAGGATCGGGAGTACCAGGGCAAATTACGGAGGAGCGGAGGAGCCGAGGAGCGGAGGGGGGCAGAAGCCTGGACCGTGATTCGCTTATGTCAGCGGTTCGGGAGTTCCAGGGCCCAAAGCGGAAAAGTTGAGGAGGGGAGGAGAGAAGAAGCACGTCACGGAATCGCCTGATTTCGGAGGATCGGGAGTACCAGGGCCCATAGCGGAGGAGCAGAGGAGTTGAGAAGCGGAGGAGCGGAGGAGCGGAGTTATGTTTCTCTTCTCAAAGGCGGGGAAGCTGGGGGGCAGCAGGACCCCTTAGACTGGCCAATGTGAGCCTTCTCCGGACATAGATCCCCCAGACGTATGACTGGAGTTCCCGGAACTCTGGGCAAACACATGTGAATGAGTGGATGAGATAATGTTTGTGTGCTTGTGGATGTGCTAATGCTATTAGCACAGCTATGATGAGTTAAAGTCTGTGAGTGTGCGTGTTTATGTGTGTGTGTGTGTGTGTGTGTGTGTGTGTGTGTGTGTGTGTGTGTGTGTGTATGTGTATGTGTGCGTGACAGCTTGTTTAGGTGGAGGGGGTCGCGGACATGGAGTACCAGGGCCTGTACCGGATGAGTTGTGGAGCGGAGGAGGGCAGAAGCCCTGCCCGTGATTCGCTTATGTCCAGCGGTTTGGGGGTTCTGGGGTCCAAAGCGGTAAAGCGTAGGAGCGGAGGAGAGCAGAAGCACGTCACGAAATTCGCCTGAGTTCGGAGGATCGGGATTACCAGGGCCAAATACGGAGGAGCGGAGGACTTGAGAAGCGGAGGAGGGCAGAAGCCTGGACCGTGATTCGCTTATGTCCAGCGTTTCGGGGTTCCAGGGCCCAAAGCGGAAAAGCGGAGGAGCGGAGAAGCGAAGGAGGGGAGGAGCGGAGAAGGACGTCACACAATTCGCCCGAGTTCGCAGGATCGGGAGTACCAGGGCCAATAGCGGAGGAGGGGAGGAGCGGAGGAGCGGAAGAGCAGAGGAGGGCGGAAGCCCAGACCGTGATTCGCATATGTCCAGCGGTTCGGGCTTCCAGGGCGGGAGTACCAGGGCCAATAGCGGAGGAGGGGAGGAGCGGGGAAGCGGAGGAGGGGAGGAGAGCAGAAGAACGTCACGCAAGTCGCCTGAGCTCCGAGGATCGGGAGTACCAGGGCGCATAGCGGAGGAGCGGTTGAGCTGAGAAGCGGAGGTAATGTTTCTCTTTTCAAAGGCGGGGAATCTTTGAGGCAGCAGGACCCCTTAGACCGGCCAATGGGAGCCTTCTGCGGACATGGATTCCCCGGACGTATGACTGGAGTATTGTATTTTAAGAACGAACTTTATTGCAGGCAGCATGAAAGAAAAAAACACGGAACGTTCTTCTTCCTTTGTTAAGACGCAAAAACACGCAGACGTCACACACTGATTTTGCAGTAGCGCCACCTATAGGTAAAAGTACCGCCCATTTACAACACTCCCACTTACTTTTACCAATAGCACCAAGTCCTGAGAAAATAATATTTCAAAGCTGTGTTCTTCCACGACAACAAAAACTGTAAACTTGTTTAACACCCCATTTTTAAGACAGTATTCCTATCACATTGGTTATACTGGAACTCTTTTTCACATTTTTTGACTCGGCAGCGTTCTTCGTACACCTGTCAAGCATTTTTAAACAAAAAAGAGTCCGATCTCGCCCCTGAGATATTCAAATCTCTGTCTACCGAGTGGTTTGGTAAAGATATCCGCTTTCATATCATTTGTTGGACAATATCGCAGTTCAATTTGTCCATTCTGCACACATTCACGGATATAGTGGTAGCGAATGTCTATGTGTTTGGTCCTGGAGTGATTTACAGGATTCTTTGCAATTGCGATGGCTCCTTGGTTATCTTCAAGGATCACTGTGGACACAGACTCTACACCGAGATCACACAGTAGTCGTTTCAGCCAGATTCCTTCTTGAGCTGCTTGACTGAGTGAGATGTATTCAGCTTCTGCTGTTGAAAGTGCTACTGTTGATTGTTTCTTGCTGAGCCAGCTTACTGCTCCTCCACTCAGAAGGAAGATGTCGCCTGTTGTTGACCGGCGATCATCTTGATCTCCAGCCCAGTCAGCATCCGAGTATCCGATTAAAGCTCCGGAGTCTGAGCTCTCATATTTCAGAGCAAGATTTAATGTCCCTTTCAAGTATCGAAGTATCCTCTTTACAGCAGTCAGATGTGAAGCATCTGGATTTGCATTGAACTTCGACACAGCACTCACAGCTTGAGCTATGTCCGGTCTTGTCGCCATGGCAGCATACAGCAGACTTCCAACCATTGACTGATAGGTATGCTGGTGCACTGACATACTGACACCATCACTCCTTTTTAGCCTGACGTTGGCATCTGCAGGAGTTGCCACAGGATTTGCATTATCCATTCCATACTTCCGAAGTATGGCTTCAATGTAATGCTTCTGCTGAAGAATGATACGATTCTTTTCTTTATCTTGGATGACAGAGATGCCTGGGATGTAGGACAGCTCACCCATGTCTTTCATCTTGTAGCACTCCTTGAGAGCTGCTTTGAGCTCGTCCATGCTCTCAGTGGACTCTGTAATCAGGATCAAATCATCCACGTAAACTGCTAGTATTTCAAGCTCTTGTCTTGATCTCACAAACACGCAGGGGTCTGATGTGCTCTGTTTGAATCCAAGTTCCATCATGAACTCCGTAAAAGCCTTGTTCCAACAGCGAGGAGACTGTCTCAGTCCATAGATTGATTTTTTTAGTTTGCATACCAGATGTTCCTGCCCTGGTTTGATGAAGCCCTCAGGTTGCTCCATGTATATTTCTTCTTCCAGGTGTCCATTGAGGAATGCAGTTACAACATCCATCTGGTGGACATGTAGACCCTTTTGAACAGCAAAGGACAGTAATGTACGAATAGAGCTAAATCGTACCACTGGTGAAAACGTTTCATCATAGTCAGCGCCATACAACTGTGTGTAGCCCTGTGCAACGAGTCTACACTTGTATCGTTCCACTCTTCCATCACTGCGATGCTTGACTTTGAACACCCATCTGGATCCTACTGCCTTTCTGTCTCTTGGCAAGTCGACTAAGTCCCATGTCTCGTTTTCCAGCAGTGACTCATATTCCAAGTCAGCTGCCTCCTGCCAGTCTTTTGCATGAGGACTCTCCATTGCCTCTTTTAGTGAGAGTGGCTCTGTCACGCAACACATGTTTGCATAATGATCAACAGTCACTACATCAGCAAACTCATCATATCCAAATCTTATTGGAGGCTTTCTGATTCTGTCATTTTTTCTGACATGACGAAGTCACTGTTGAGAGCACTGTTTTGTTTCACTCTCATCTATTTTCATAGTTATCTCGGTGTCTGTGCAGTGTACTTTCGGTTCCTGCTTCAAGTTAAAGTTGGATTCATCAAAGACGACATCTCGACGGATCAGAATCCTCCTCTTCTCTTCATCGTACAGGCGATAGCCTCTGGCATTGTTTGCATATCCCACGAAGCGCGGCTTCACAGTCTTTTTGTCCAGCTTCTTTCTCTCTTCATCTGGGACAAGTGCATAGGCAATACAGCCAAACACCTTCATGTGACCCACATTAGGTTTTTTCCCACACCATCTCTGGTACGGTGTCTCTCCCTTCAGGACAGAAGTAGGCAGCCTGTTCTGTATGTAAGCTGCTGTGGCAACAGCCTCTGCCCAGAACATCTTTGGTAACTTAGCATGAGACAACATGCTCCTTGCTGCTTCAACGAGTGTTCTATTTTTTCTTTCAGCAACTCCGTTTTGCTGTGATGAGTGAGGTCCAGTCATTTCATGGTGGATGCCTTGAACCTTCAAATATTCTTGAAACTCCCTTGAGGTGTACTCACCACCATTGTCTGTTCTCAGCCTCTGGATGCTTAGTCCACACTCATTTGTGAATGTCTTCTCAAATTCCTTGAATTTACACAGCACTTCATTCTTCTGTTTCATGAAGTATACCTTGGAGCATCTTGAGTAATCGTCTGTGAAAGTCACAAAATATTTGGATCCACTTATAGATTCAGTTTGCATGGGACCACAGACATCACGATGAATTAACTGCATCTTGCGCTCGGAACGTATTTCTCCAATCGACTTGAATGGCTTTTTAGCCAGCTTGCCCTCCACACATCCTTCACAGAAGGGAACTTCTTTGTCTGCAGAGAAGTCCACTCCGTTCACCAGACCTTTTAGTTCCTTCAGCTTGGTAGTGTGACCGAGGCGCCGGTGCCACAAGATAGCAGCTACTGATGCACTGTGAGTGACTGATTCATTTCCTTTCACATCTGGCTGATATAGTCCATCAGCTCTTCGTGTTCCCATTCCTTTAAGAGTTCCATCTTTTCCACGAATGTAGCAGCAGGACCTCTTAAACTGAACCGTATTTCCCTTTTTGGTGGCAGCTCCCACTGAGAATAAATTCCCAGAAAGTTTTGGAACATGCAGCACATCATACATCGTAGCATTTTTTACCCTGCTTGACTTGAAGGTCATTGTCATGTTGACATTTCCAATTCCCAGGGCATCAACCACCCTGCCGTCACCGAGCTTCACTGACTGTTCTTTTGAGAACTGCTGGTATTCCTTAAGAATTCCTTGCTCGCATGTCATGTGCTTTGATGCTCCAGAATCAATTAACCACTCAAACTGATGTGGTTTTTCTGAGCTTTCCCTTCTAGCTACAAAGGCACTTTCAGATGAACCATCCTCATCCTCACACGCCACATTTTTAGCTTTGTGGATTTTCTTTTTTGATTTGTTTTTCCAGCTTGGACAGTCACGTTTAATGTGGCCTTCCTTCCCACATTTATAGCATCTCCACGTGCTTTGTCCTGCTCCCACTGCTTTGGAGCGATCCTGCAGATTGCCACACACCTGTGATGACATTGCTGCTGCACCACCTGAAGGACCACCACTGTAATCATTAGCATTCACTCGCTTTTGTTCCTCATCGATTAACGCTTGTTGAACAAATTTGAGTGTCAGGTTGTCAATCTTTGTTTCCAGTGCAGTGACAACTGTAGCGTAACTTGGTGGTAAACTTCCCAACAATGTTACAATTTGGTCTTCCTCTTCAATTACAGCTCCTATTGCTGATAACTGGTCAGTCAGTTCTTTCATTTGTTTGAGGTGCTCAGTCAAACCATCTCCTTCCTTCATTTCGCACCTGAAATATTTCTTCTTCAGAAATAGTTTATTTGCCAGCGTGTCTCTTTCAAAAATATCTTTCAGTGTAGTCCACACTTCTTTGGGAGTCTTACAGTTTGTAATCAGGTACAACAGGGATGAACTTACATTGAGCACTAACACAGAGAACGCTTTCTCTCTCTGTTTCGTGAACTCACCCTGTGCTGCTGCGTTAGCATCTGGGGCTAATGTGTCTTCCTCTGTTAGCATTCGCCACAGTCCTTTAGCCTTTAGCAGATGTTCCATTTGAAACTTCCACGTTGCCCAATTCTCCGGTCCGCTCAGCTTGTCGATAAACAGCTTGTCCTCCATTGTGAGTTCCCACAATACTGTTCACTATCACACAAAATATTCAGTGTAATCCAGCCTTTTAGAGACACTCTGGGCCCATAACCTATTGTATTTTAAGAACGAACTTTATTGCAGGCAGCATGAAAGAAAAAAACACGGAACGTTCTTCTTCCTTTGTTAAGACGCAAAAACACACAGACGTAACACACTGATATAGCAGTAGCGCCACCTATAGGTAAAAGTACCGCCCATTTACAACATGGAGCTCCCGGACCTCTGGGCACACACATGTGAATGAGTGGATGAGATCATGTTTGTGTGCTTGTGGATGTGTTTTGGCTAATGCTATTAGCACAGCTATGATGAGTTAAGGTGTGTGTAAGTGTGTTTGTGTGCGTGTGTATATGTGTGTGTGTGTGTGTGTGTGTTTGTGACAGTTTGTTAAGGTGGAGGGGGTCGCGGACATGGAGTACCAGGGCCTGTACCGGATGAGTGGAGGAGCGGAGGAGGGCAGAAATCCTGCCCGTGATTCGCTTATGTCCAGCGGTTCAGGGGTTCCAAGCCCCAAAGCGGAAAAAGCGGACGAGCGGAGAATAGCAGAAGCACGTCACGCAATTCGCCTGAGTTCGGAGGATCGGGGGTACCAGGGCCAATAGCGGAGGAGCGGTGGAGCTGAGAAACAGAGGATTGGAGGAGCGGAAGTAATGTTTCTCCTATTTTTTTTTTTCGTTTTTAATTTCATTTGTCTATCTATTTATTTAATTATTTCCTTTCAATTTCTTTTTTTGTCTAGCATAATAAACTTAACTTCTTCCAGTTCTGCAAAGCAAGAGACGTGCCACACATATTATTCCTCCGTAAAAGACCCAGCCGGTATTGAGGGGTAACTCACAGATCTCCTGGCCTGGCCAAGTTCTTCGTTCACAAAAACAGAATGCAGCAATGTTCCCCAAATTTTAATTTCTTCATAAACGATTTTGAATAATTAAAAAAGAAAAAATCCTTAAAACTTATGGAAAAATCCAAAAACCAAAAAACATACAGTTTGATGTCTGAAATTCCTTGTAAACCGCAGACCAAATAACATGGTTTATTCCCCTTGCAATTTTTTTTTTTGTTTTTAATTTAATTTGTCCATCTATTTATTTAATTATACACTATTAACTTGTCCATATGTCCTTTTCTTCCTCATCCCTGGTTGTTTCATTGACATTCAGTTCTACC